>NW_026991361.1:0-1262094 GCF_036370855.1 Dromaius novaehollandiae | reverse complement strand
GCACCCAGCTCGAGCTGTAATGACGGCACGCGCGTGATTAAAATGTAATTTGTTTGGATTTGGCTCTGAACTTTACTTGCGGCAACCTAGGCTCGAGCCCTGTCATGGTGGCCGACAAGCCTAATTTCCATAACAGATGTCGAGGCTTTGAAATAAGACCGGCGCAGGGCATCAGGACCTTGAGGGACAAAGCCTCCACTCACTGCTGGGGCAGTCTTCATTGCTATGGGTTGGAATCACCTCCTCCTCCTCCTTCTCTGGACCTTGCGAGGCAACGGTAGGCCCCAACAAGAAACAAAGACACATCCGTCAGCAGAAACCGCAACAGTAAAGATAAGGGAGAAAAGCAGCCTACCTAGGAACAACCATGCGAGCCAGTAAGGAGCAGGAGACCCCAGACCTGAATACTACTAGTGGTCTGAACTACCACGGGAGGGGTGGAGAGCTTCGATTGGAAAGTCGTAATGGCCCCGGGATTTCTTTGCTCGGGGTCCCTCTTTGGAGGCACCCAGCTCGAGCTGTAATGACGGCATGCACGTCCTTAAAATGTCATTATGTAATTTGCTTTGATTTGGCTGGGAACTTTTCTGCGGGAACCTAGGGTTGGACCCTGTTCTGGTGGCCGGCGAGCCTAACCTTCCCTAAGAGCGTGGCACCCCAGATGGGACCCTAGGTGAGCACTGTTGGGGCCTCTTGTCTCCAAACGATCATCTGGCGCCATGGGGTGAGTTCACCTGGGATCTTTGGCAAGAGGAGGCCCCAAGAAGGTGAGTCTTAAATTCCCACCTGCATTCTAAATTCTGCTCTGGTAACAGAGTGCGCTGAAGGGGTACGCGGGCTGATCACCGTAAGGCATCCCAGGCAGGGGGGTACGCGGGCTGGCCACCGTAAGACGTACCAGGGGGATGGGTAGGAGTCCCATCCCCAGGGTTGGAGTGGGTTTGAAGTCCCATCTCGGTGTGGCCAGAAAGGGGAGTGCACAGCCTGGTCAGCATGAGGCGCACCGCAAGACTATAGGAACAGAAATGTAGAGAGACTGTGACTGGTGTGAGTGTGAGCAGTACTGTGTGTGAGAGTGCGTAGAGCCTGGGAACGGACCGGGGCGCCCGTGGGCTGAGGAAGCCGCCCGCTGCGAAGGCACAGCAGTCCTGGCAGTGCAAGCCTGGTGCAGGAGCAGTGGCAGCTGAGAGGCAATGCCAGCTTGCCCCATGCCAGCCTGCGGCCCAGCACGAGGGGTTGAGTGCTGCTTTCTGCTGAGGCTCTCAGGGCACCAGGGCACAACAGGGCTGTGCTTGTCAGGGACATGTCGTGGCATGAGATGTGCCCGCATCAGCCCCCTCCCCCCGACAATTTGTAAGGGGATGTAGCTCAGTGGAAGAGCACCTGCTTTGCATGCAGGAGGTCCTGGGTTCAATGCCCAGCATCTCCGGTGGAGGGGGAGCTTTTTCCTCAGTCTCCACCCCCCTGACCAACAGCGGGGAGGGCTGGCAAGCGGCTGCATTGCTCCTCTCCACAGAGTGTCGGCTTGCCCTCCAACGACATGGCAGGCTGTCATGTGGGAAGTGGAGCTCCCCATGCAGCAAGAGCCCAGCCACATCCTCAGAAAGCCTGCCCAGGGCAAAGGACATCATGAGGGCACGACTCTTGCAACAAGCTGAGTGGCCAGCAGTAGGCAAACAGGCAGGACTTGTCAGATCCTCAAGTGCCTCTCAGCAGAGACCACAGCCCTGTGAGACAAGAGGGTGTGCCCATGAAGACGAGAGGGCTGGCTGCTGGCTGGGAGCTTCTTTTAGCTGCAGCAGCAGCAGCACTGCCCTGGCTGGGCAGGCAGGTGCTGGGAGGGCATCAGGCCCAGCAGGTACCTCCGACCACGGGAGGTGAGAGCTTGGCAGGAGGGCAGAGGGCAGGCAGGTGGAGGGGAGCACTGGCACGTCACTGGGGAATGGCTCCTGTGCCAGCAGCGCCGGCCAGCAGCAGGGGAGCAGCCACTGGGGTCACCATGAGTGCTGGGAGCTGATTCAACAGCTGGGCATGTGGCAGCGGGAGCGGGAGCGGGAAGGGCAGGCACAAGCACAATGGCTGCTGTGTTGGTTGTGAGCTCACTTGCATTCCAGTTAGCCCAGTGGCCAGCAGTGGGTGGGCAGGCAGGTGTTAGGAGGTCATCAGCAGCATGGGAGAGGCTGCCCAGCAGCAAGGAGAGCTTGGGAGGAGGTGAGAGGGAGGGAGAGGGGAAGGTGACCTTGGTGGCTTGGATGGTGAGGTCTCTGCTTTCAGAGCAGCTGATTGGCCAGCAGCAGGTGGGCAGGCATGGGAGGTGGCCAAGGGCAGGACAAAGCCCAGGAGGCAGAGGGCAGAGCCTGGAGGGAGGAAGGAGGCAGAGAGAGGCAGGTGACTGTGGCAGCACTGGCACAGTGCTTGTGAGATGAGCTCTGTGACTGCAGCCTGCTTGGCCAGCAGCAGGCGGGCAGCACTGGGAGGTCATGCAGGGCAGGAGAAAGCCCCCAGCCGAGAGGAGAGCTGCTGAAGAGGGCAGAGGCAGAGGCAGGGAAAGCTGGCATGGCTGGGAGCTTGTTTGGGAGGTCACTTCTCTTGCAGCACTCTGATTGGGCAGCAGGCAGGCACGGTGGGCTCAGGAAGCAGCTGAGTAAAGCTTGCCCATGGAGAGGAGAGCTCTGGGGAGGGCAGAGGTGGGTCTTCAGGAAATTATTGACCTGAAAGTGTCCAGAGGGAGCTGCTTAGGACAACTTCTATCCAACTTGCTTAGCAGGAGGAGCTACATTTGCTGCAGCCTTAGGCTGCACTCAGAGAACATGAGGCACTTTCACCTAGGTCAGTAAGCAAGGGCCCCAGAGCTGGCTCAAGCTGGGCAGATAAGGAAGCTACAAGCAGTCGGCATTGCTGGGTCTCACCCTCCGAAAGGGAGGATGTTGTTAAAGAAGAGTGACTTGAAACTGTCTAGAAATAGCTGCTTAGCACAACTTCTATAAAACTTGCTTAGCATGAGTAGCTACATTTGCTGAAGCCTTAGGCCGCACTTGGGAAAAGTAATAAACCTTTACCGAGTTTAGTAAAAAATAGTGCCTCAGAGCTCGTTCAGGCTGGGAAAATAGGGAAACCACACGCAGTCTGCGTTCCTGTGTTACCCACCCCAAAAGGGAAGACGTCAAAACAATTGAAAAAGAAGACCTTGGGAGACAACCGCCAGACCCAACAAAAACAGAGGTACAACCTTCATCAGAGACCGCAAAAAACAAGAAGGAGGAGAAAAACAGCTTACCTAAGAACAACGGTGAGAGCCAATGAGGAGCAGGAGACCCCAGACCAAAAAATGACTATTGGTCTAGCTTCCGCGTGAGGGGTGGGAAATGTAAGTGGAAAAACCTATAATTGCCCAGGATTTGTTTACGTTAGGGTCCCTCTTTGGAGGCACCCAGCTCGAGCTGTAATGACGGCACGCGCGTGATTAAAATGTAATTTGTTTGGATTTGGCTCTGAACTTTACTTGCGGCAACCTAGGCTCGAGCCCTGTCATGGTGGCCGACAAGCCTAATTTCCATAACAGATGTCGAGGCTTTGAAATAAGACCGGCGCAGGGCATCAGGACCTTGAGGGACAAAGCCTCCACTCACTGCTGGGGCAGTCTTCATTGCTATGGGTTGGAATCACCTCCTCCTCCTCCTTCTCTGGACCTTGCGAGGCAACGGTAGGCCCCAACAAGAAACAAAGACACATCCGTCAGCAGAAACCGCAACAGTAAAGATAAGGGAGAAAAGCAGCCTACCTAGGAACAACCATGCGAGCCAGTAAGGAGCAGGAGACCCCAGACCTGAATACTACTAGTGGTCTGAACTACCACGGGAGGGGTGGAGAGCTTCGATTGGAAAGTCGTAATGGCCCCGGGATTTCTTTGCTCGGGGTCCCTCTTTGGAGGCACCCAGCTCGAGCTGTAATGACGGCATGCACGTCCTTAAAATGTCATTATGTAATTTGCTTTGATTTGGCTGGGAACTTTTCTGCGGGAACCTAGGGTTGGACCCTGTTCTGGTGGCCGGCGAGCCTAACCTTCCCTAAGAGCGTGGCACCCCAGATGGGACCCTAGGTGAGCACTGTTGGGGCCTCTCGTCTCCAAACGATCATCTGGCGCCATGGGGTGAGTTCACCTGGGATCTTTGGCAAGAGGAGGCCCCAAGAAGGTGAGTCTTAAATTCCCACCTGCATTCTAAATTCTGCTCTGGTAACAGAGTGCGCTGAAGGGGTACGCGGGCTGATCACCGTAAGGCATCCCAGGCAGGGGGGTACGCGGGCTGGCCACCGTAAGACGTACCAGGGGGATGGGTAGGAGTCCCATCCCCAGGGTTGGAGTGGGTTTGAAGTCCCATCTCGGTGTGGCCAGAAAGGGGAGTGCACAGCCTGGTCAGCATGAGGCGCACCGCAAGACTATAGGAACAGAAATGTAGAGAGACTGTGACTGGTGTGAGTGTGAGCAGTACTGTGTGTGAGAGTGCGTAGAGCCTGGGAACGGACCGGGGCGCCCGTGGGCTGAGGAAGCCGCCCGCTGCGAAGGCACAGCAGTCCTGGCAGTGCAAGCCTGGTGCAGGAGCAGTGGCAGCTGAGAGGCAATGCCAGCTTGCCCCATGCCAGCCTGCGGCCCAGCACGAGGGGTTGAGTGCTGCTTTCTGCTGAGGCTCTCAGGGCACCAGGGCACAACAGGGCTGTGCTGGTCAGGGACATGTCGTGGCATGAGATGTGCCCGCATCAGCCCCCTCCCCCCGACAATTTGTAAGGGGATGTAGCTCAGTGGAAGAGCACCTGCTTTGCATGCAGGAGGTCCTGGGTTCAATGCCCAGCATCTCCGGCGGAGGGGGAGCTTTTTCCTCAGTCTCCACCCCCCTGACCAACAGCGGGGAGGGCTGGCAAGCGGCTGCATTGCTCCTCTCCACAGAGTGTCGGCTTGCCCTCCAACGACATGGCAGGCTGTCATGTGGGAAGTGGAGCTCCCCATGCAGCAAGAGCCCAGCCACATCCTCAGAAAGCCTGCCCAGGGCAAAGGACATCATGAGGGCACGACTCTTGCAACAAGCTGAGTGGCCAGCAGTAGGCAAACAGGCAGGACTTGTCAGATCCTCAAGTGCCTCTCAGCAGAGACCACAGCCCTGTGAGACAAGAGGGTGTGCCCATGAAGACGAGAGGGCTGGCTGCTGGCTGGGAGCTGCTTTTAGCTGCAGCAGCAGCAGCACTGCCCTGGCTGGGCAGGCAGGTGCTGGGAGGGCATCAGGCCCAGCAGGTACCTCCGAGCACGGGAGGTGAGAGCTTGGCAGGAGGGCAGAGGGCAGGCAGGTGGAGGGGAGCACTGGCACGTCACTGGGGAATGGCTCCTGTGCCAGCAGCGCCGGCCAGCAGCAGGGGAGCAGCCACTGGGGTCACCATGAGTGCTGGGAGCTGATTCAACAGCTGGGCATGTGGCAGCGGGAGCGGGAGCGGGAAGGGCAGGCACAAGCACAATGGCTGCTGTGTTGGTTGTGAGCTCACTTGCATTCCAGTTAGCCCAGTGGCCAGCAGTGGGTGGGCAGGCAGGTGTTAGGAGGTCCTCAGCAGCATGGGAGAGGCTGCCCAGCAGCAAGGAGAGCTTGGGAGGAGGTGAGAGGGAGGGAGAGGTGAAGGTGACCTTGGTGGCTTGGATGGTGAGGTCTCTGCTTTCAGAGCAGCTGATTGGCCAGCAGCAGGTGGGCAGGCATGGGAGGTGGCCAAGGGCAGGACAAAGCCCAGGAGGCAGAGGGCAGAGCCTGGAGGGAGGAAGGAGGCAGAGAGAGGCAGGTGACTGTGGCAGCACTGGCACAGTGCTTGTGAGATGAGCTCTGTGACTGCAGCCTGCTTGGCCAGCAGCAGGCGGGCAGCACTGGGAGGTCATGCAGGGCAGGAGAAAGCCCCCAGCCAAGAGGAGAGCTGCTGAAGAGGGCAGAGGCAGAGGCAGGGAAAGCTGGCATGGCTGGGAGCTTGTTTGGGAGGTCACTTCTCTTGCAGCAGTCTGATTGGGCAGCAGGCAGGCACGGTGGGCTCAGGAAGCAGCTGAGTAAAGCTTGCCCATGGAGAGGAGAGCTCTGGGGAGGGGAGAGGTGGGTCTTCAGGAAATTATTGAACTGAAAGTGTCCAGAGGGAGCTGCTTAGGACAACTTCTATCCAACTTGCTTAGCAGGAGGAGCTACATTTGCTGCAGCCTTAGGCTGCACTCAGAGAACATGAGGCACTTTCACCTAGGTCAGTAAGCAAGGGCCCCAGAGCTGGTTCAAGCTGGGCAGATAAGGAAGCTACAAGCAGTCGGCATTGCTGTGTCTCACCCTCCGAAAGGGAGGATGTTGTTAAAGAAGAGTGACTTGAAACTGTCTAGAAATAGCTGCTTAGCACAACTTCTATAAAACTTGCTTAGCATGAGTAGCTAAATTTGCTGAAGCCTTAGGCTGCACTTGGGAAAAGTAATAAACCTTTACCGAGTTTAGTAAAAAATAGTGCCTCAGAGCTCGTTCAGGCTGGGAAAATAGGGAAACCACACGCAGTCTGCGTTCCTGTGTTACCCACCCCAAAAGGGAAGACGTCAAAACAATTGAAAAAGAAGACCTTGGGAGACAACCGCCAGGCCCAACAAAAACAGAGGTACAACCTTCATCAGAGACCGCAAAAAACAAGCAGGAGGAGAAAAACAGCTTACCTAAGAACGACGGTGAGAGCCAATGAGGAGCAGGAGACCCCAGACCAAAAAATGACTATTGGTCTAGCTTCCGCGTGAGGGGTGGGAAATGTAAGTGGAAAAACCTATAATTGCCCAGGATTTGTTTACGTTCGGGTCCCTCTTTGGAGGCACCCAGCTCGAGCTGTAATGACGGCACGCGCGTGATTAAAATGTAATTTGTTTGGATTTGGCTCTGAACTTTACTTGCGGCAACCTAGGCTCGAGCCCTGTCATGGTGGCCGACAAGCCTAATGTCCATAACAGATGTCGAGGCTTTGAAATAAGACCGGCGCAGGGCATCAGGACCTTGAGGGACAAAGCCTCCGCTCACTGCTGGGGCAGTCTTCATTGCTATGGGTTGGAATCACCTCCTCCTCCTCCTTCTCTGGACCTTGCGAGGCAACGGTAGGCCCCAACAAGAAACAAAGACACATCCGTCAGCAGAAACCGCAACAGTAAAGATAAGGGAGAAAAGCAGCCTACCTAGGAACAACCATGCGAGCCAGTAAGGAGCAGGAGACCCCAGACCTGAATACTACTAGTGGTCTGAACTACCACGGGAGGGGTGGAGAGCTTCGATTGGAAAGTCGTAATGGCCCCGGGATTTCTTTGCTCGGGGTCCCTCTTTGGAGGCACCCAGCTCGAGCTGTAATGACGGCATGCACGTCCTTAAAATGTCATTATGTAATTTGCTTTGATTTGGCTCGGAACTTTTCTGCGGGAACCTAGGGTTGGACCCTGTTCTGGTGGCCGGCGAGCCTAACCTTCCCTAAGAGCGTGGCACCCCAGATGGGACCCTAGGTGAGCACTGTTGGGGCCTCTCGTCTCCAAACGATCATCTGGCGCCATGGGGTGAGTTCACCTGGGATCTTTGGCAAGAGGAGGCCCCAAGAAGGTGAGTCTTAAATTCCCGCCTGCATTCTAAATTCTGCTCTGGTAACAGAGTGCGCAGAAGGGGTACGCGGGCTGATCACCGTAAGGCATCCCAGGCAGGGGGGTACGCGGGCTGGCCACTGTAAGACGTACCAGGGGGATGGGTAGGAGTCCCATCCCCAGGGTTGGAGTGGGTTTGAAGTCCCATCTCGGTGTGGCCAGAAAGGGGAGTGCACAGCCTGGTCAGCATGAGGCGCACCGCAAGACTATAGGAACAGAAATGTAGAGAGACTGTGACTGGTGTGAGTGTGAGCAGTACTGTGTGTGAGAGTGCGTAGAGCCTGGGAACGGACGGGGGCGCCCGTGGGCTGAGGAAGCCGCCCGCTGCGAAGGCACAGCAGTCCTGGCAGTGCAAGCCTGGTGCAGGAGCAGTGGCAGCTGAGAGGCAATGCCAGCTTGCCCCATGCCAGCCTGCGGCCCAGCACGAGGGGTTGAGTGCTGCTTTCTGCTGAGGCTCTCAGGGCACCAGGGCACAACAGGGCTGTGCTGGTCAGGGACATGTCGTGGCATGAGATGTGCCCGCATCAGCCCCCTCCCCCCGACAATTTGTAAGGGGATGTAGCTCAGTGGAAGAGCACCTGCTTTGCATGCAGGAGGTCCTGGGTTCAATGCCCAGCATCTCCGGTGGAGGGGGAGCTTTTTCCTCAGTCTCCACCCCCCTGACCAACAGCGGGGAGGGCTGGCAAGCGGCTGCATTGCTCCTCTCCACAGAGTGTCGGCTTGCCCTCCAACGACATGGCAGGCTGTCATGTGGGAAGTGGAGCTCCCCACGCAGGAAGAGCCCAGCCACATCCTCAGAAAGCCTGCCCAGGGCAAAGGACATCATGAGGGCACGACTCTTGCAACAAGCTGAGTGGCCAGCAGTAGGCAAACAGGCAGGACTTGTCAGATCCTCAAGTGCCTCTCAGCAGAGACCACAGCCCTGTGAGACAAGAGGGTGTCCCCATGAAGACGAGAGGGCTGGCTGCTGGCTGGGAGCTGCTTTTAGCTGCAGCAGCAGCAGCACTGCCCTGGCTGGGCAGGCAGGCGCTGGGAGGGCATCAGGCCCAGCAGGTACCTCCGAGCACGGGAGGTGAGAGCTTGGCAGGAGGGCAGAGGGCAGGCAGGTGGAGGGGAGCACTGGCACGTCACTGGGGAATGGCTCCTGTGCCAGCAGCGCCGGCCAGCAGCAGGGGAGCAGCCACTGGGGTCACCATGAGTGCTGGGAGCTGATTCAACAGCTGGGCATGTGGCAGCGGGAGCGGGAGCGGGAAGGGCAGGCACAAGCACAATGGCTGCTGTGTTGGTTGTGAGCTCACTTGCATTCCAGTTAGCCCAGTGGCCAGCAGTGGGTGGGCAGGCAGGTGTTAGGAGGTCATCAGCAGCATGGGAGAGGCTGCCCAGCAGCAAGGAGAGCTTGGGAGGAGGTGAGAGGGAGGGAGAGGGGAAGGTGACCTTGGTGGCTTGGATGGTGAGGTCTCTGCTTTCAGAGCAGCTGATTGGCCAGCAGCAGGTGGGCAGGCATGGGAGGTGGCCAAGGGCAGGACAAAGCCCAGGAGGCAGAGGGCAGAGCCTGGAGGGAGGAAGGAGGCAGAGAGAGGCAGGTGACTGTGGCAGCACTGGCACAGTGCTTGTGAGATGAGCTCTGTGACTGCAGCCTGCTTGGCCAGCAGCAGGTGGGCAGCACTGGGAGGTCATGCAGGGCAGGAGAAAGCCCCCAGCCGAGAGGAGAGCTGCTGGAGAGGGCAGAGGCAGAGGCAGGGAAAGCTGGCATGGCTGGGAGCTTGTTTGGGAGGTCACTTCTCTTGCAGCAGTCTGATTGGGCAGCAGGCAGGCACGGTGGGCTCAGGAAGCAGCTGAGTAAAGCTTGCCCATGGAGAGGAGAGCTCTGGGGAGGGGAGAGGTGGGTCTTCAGGAAATTATTGACCTGAAAGTGTCCAGAGGGAGCTGCTTAGGACAACTTCTATCCAACTTGCTTAGCAGGAGGAGCTACATTTGCTGCAGCCTTAGGCTGCACTCAGAGAACATGAGGCACTTTCACCTAGGTCAGTAAGCAAGGGCCCCAGAGCTGGTTCAAGCTGGGCAGATAAGGAAGCTACAAGCAGTCGGCATTGCTGGGTCTCACCCTCCGAAAGGGAGGATGTTGTTAAAGAAGAGTGACTTGAAACTGTCTAGAAATAGCTGCTTAGCACAACTTCTATAAAACTTGCTTAGCATGAGTAGCTACATTTGCTGAAGCCTTAGGCTGCACTTGGGAAAAGTAATAAACCTTTACCGAGTTTAGTAAAAAATAGTGCCTCAGAGCTCGTTCAGGCTGGGAAAACAGGGAAACCACACGCAGTCTGCGTTCCTGTGTTACCCACCCCAAAAGGGAAGACGTCAAAACAATTGAAAAAGAAGACCTTGGGAGACAACCGCCAGGCCCAACAAAAACAGAGGTACAACCTTCATCAGAGACCGCAAAAAACAAGAAGGAGGAGAAAAACAGCTTACCTAAGAACGACGGTGAGACCCAATGAGGAGCAGGAGACCCCAGACCAAAAAATGACTATTGGTCTAGCTTCCGCGTGAGGGGTGGGAAATGTAAGTGGAAAAACCTATAATTGCCCAGGATTTGTTTACGTTCGGGTCCCTCTTTGGAGGCACCCAGCTCGAGCTGTAATGACGGCACGCGCGTGATTAAAATGTAATTTGTTTGGATTTGGCTCTGAACTTTACTTGCGGCAACCTAGGCTCGAGCCCTGTCATGGTGGCCGACAAGCCTAATGTCCATAACAGATGTCGAGGCTTTGAAATAAGACCGGCGCAGGGCATCAGGACCTTGAGGGACAAAGCCTCCGCTCACTGCTGGGGCAGTCTTCATTGCTATGGGTTGGAATCACCTCCTCCTCCTCCTTCTCTGGACCTTGCGAGGCAACGGTAGGCCCCAACAAGAAACAAAGACACATCCGTCAGCAGAAACCGCAACAGTAAAGATAAGGGAGAAAAGCAGCCTACCTAGGAACAACCATGCGAGCCAGTAAGGAGCAGGAGACCCCAGACCTGAATACTACTAGTGGTCTGAACTACCACGGGAGGGGTGGAGAGCTTCGATTGGAAAGTCGTAATGGCCCCGGGATTTCTTTGCTCGGGGTCCCTCTTTGGAGGCACCCAGCTCGAGCTGTAATGACGGCATGCACGTCCTTAAAATGTCATTATGTAATTTGCTTTGATTTGGCTGGGAACTTTTCTGCGGGAACCTAGGGTTGGACCCTGTTCTGGTGGCCGGCGAGCCTAACCTTCCCTAAGAGCGTGGCACCCCAGATGGGACCCTAGGTGAGCACTGTTGGGGCCTCTCGTCTCCAAACGATCATCTGGCGCCATGGGGTGAGTTCACCTGGGATCTTTGGCAAGAGGAGGCCCCAAGCAGGTGAGTCTTAAATTCCCGCCTGCATTCTAAATTCTGCTCTGGTAACAGAGTGCGCTGAAGGGGTACGCGGGCTGATCACCGTAAGGCGTCCCAGGCAGGGGGGTACGCGGGCTGGCCACCGTAAGACGTACCAGGGGGATGGGTAGGAGTCCCATCCCCAGGGTTGGAGTGGGTTTGAAGTCCCATCTCGGTGTGGCCAGAAAGGGGAGTGCACAGCCTGGTCAGCATGAGGCGCACCGCAAGACTATAGGAACAGAAATGTAGAGAGACTGTGACTGGTGTGAGTGTGAGCAGTACTGTGTGTGAGAGTGCGTAGAGCCTGGGAACGGACCGGGGCGCCCGTGGGCTGAGGAAGCCGCCCGCTGCGAAGGCACAGCAGTCCTGGCAGTGCAAGCCTGGTGCAGGAGCAGTGGCAGCTGAGAGGCAATGCCAGCTTGCCCCATGCCAGCCTGCGGCCCAGCACGAGGGGTTGAGTGCTGCTTTCTGCTGAGGCTCTCAGGGCACCAGGGCACAACAGGGCTGTGCTTGTCAGGGACATGTCGTGGCATGAGATGTGCCCGCATCAGCCCCCTCCCCCCGACAATTTGTAAGGGGATGTAGCTCAGTGGAAGAGCACCTGCTTTGCATGCAGGAGGTCCTGGGTTCAATGCCCAGCATCTCCGGTGGAGGGGGAGCTTTTTCCTCAGTCTCCACCCCCCGACCAACAGCGGGGAGGGCTGGCAAGCGGCTGCATTGCTCCTCTCCACAGAGTGTCGGCTTGCCCTCCAACGACATGGCAGGCTGTCATGTGGGAAGTGGAGCTCCCCATGCAGGAAGAGCCCAGCCACATCCTCAGAAAGCCTGCCCAGGGCAAAGGACATCATGAGGGCACGACTCTTGCAACAAGCTGAGTGGCCAGCAGTAGGCAAACAGGCAGGACTTGTCAGATCCTCAAGTGCCTCTCAGCAGAGACCACAGCCCTGTGAGGCAAGAGGGTGTCCCCATGAAGACGAGAGGGCTGGCTGCTGGCTGGGAGCTTCTTTTAGCTGCAGCAGCAGCAGCACTGCCCTGGCTGGGCAGGCAGGCGCTGGGAGGGCATCAGGCCCAGCAGGTACCTCCGAGCACGGGAGGTGAGAGCTTGGCAGGAGGGCAGAGGGCAGGCAGGTGGAGGGGAGCACTGGCACGTCACTGGGGAATGGCTCCTGTGCCAGCAGCGCCGGCCAGCAGCAGGGGAGCAGCCACTGGGGTCACCAGGAGTGCTGGGAGCTGATTCAACAGCTGGGCATGTGGCAGCGGGAGCGGGAGCGGGAAGGGCAGGCACAAGCACAATGGCTGCTGTGTTGGTTGTGAGCTCACTTGCATTCCAGTTAGCCCAGTGGCCAGCAGTGGGTGGGCAGGCAGGTGTTAGGAGGTCATCAGCAGCATGGGAGAGGCTGCCCAGCAGCAAGGAGAGCTTGGGAGGAGGCGAGAGGGAGGGAGAGGGGAAGGTGACCTTGGTGGCTTGGATGGTGAGGTCTCTGCTTTCAGAGCAGCTGATTGGCCAGCAGCAGGTGGGCAGGCATGGGAGGTGGCCAAGGGCAGGACAAAGCCCAGGAGGTAGAGGGCAGAGCCTGGAGGGAGGAAGGAGGCAGAGAGAGGCAGGTGACTGTGGCAGCACTGGCACAGTGCTTGTGAGATGAGCTCTGTGACTGCAGCCTGCTTGGCCAGCAGCAGGCGGGCAGCACTGGGAGGTCATGCAGGGCAGGAGAAAGCCCCCAGCCGAGAGGAGAGCTGCTGGAGAGGGCAGAGGCAGAGGCAGGGAAAGCTGGCATGGCTGGGAGCTTGTTTGGGAGGTCACTTCTCTTGCAGCAGTCTGATTGGGCAGCAGGCAGGCACGGTGGGCTCAGGAAGCAGCTGAGTAAAGCTTGCCCATGGAGAGGAGAGCTCTGGGGAGGGGAGAGGTGGGTCTTCAGGAAATTATTGACCTGAAAGTGTCCAGAGGGAGCTGCTTAGGACAACTTCTATCCAACTTGCTTAGCAGGAGGAGCTACATTTGCTGCAGCCTTAGGCTGCACTCAGAGAACATGAGGCACTTTCACCTAGGTCAGTAAGCAAGGGCCCCAGAGCTGGTTCAAGCTGGGCAGATAAGGAAGCTACAAGCAGTCGGCATTGCTGCGTCTCACCCTCCGAAAGGGAGGATGTTGTTAAAGAAGAGTGACTTGAAACTGTCTAGAAATAGCTGCTTAGCACAACTTCTATAAAACTTGCTTAGCATGAGTAGCTACATTTGCTGAAGCCTTAGGCTGCACTTGGGAAAAGTAATAAACCTTTACCGAGTTTAGTAAAAAATAGTGCCTCAGAGCTCGTTCAGGCTGGGAAAACAGGGAAACCACACGCAGTCTGCGTTCCTGTGTTACCCACCCCAAAAGGGAAGACGTCAAAACAATTGAAAAAGAAGACCTTGGGAGACAACCGCCAGGCCCAACAAAAACAGAGGTACAACCTTCATCAGAGACCGCAAAAAACAAGAAGGAGGAGAAAAACAGCTTACCTAAGAACGACGGTGAGACCCAATGAGGAGCAGGAGACCCCAGACCAAAAAATTACTATTGGTCTAGCTTCCGCGTGAGGGGTGGGAAATGTAAGTGGAAAAACCTATAATTGCCCAGGATTTGTTTACGTTCGGGTCCCTCTTTGGAGGCACCCAGCTCGAGCTGTAATGACGGCACGCGCGTGATTAAAATGTAATTTGTTTGGATTTGGCTCTGAACTTTACTTGCGGCAACCTAGGCTCGAGCCCTGTCATGGTGGCCGACAAGCCTAATGTCCATAACAGATGTCGAGGCTTTGAAATAAGACCGGCGCAGGGCATCAGGACCTTGAGGGACAAAGCCTCCGCTCACTGCTGGGGCAGTCTTCATTGCTATGGGTTGGAATCACCTCCTCCTCCTCCTTCTCTGGACCTTGCGAGGCAACGGTAGGCCCCAACAAGAAACAAAGACACATCCGTCAGCAGAAACCGCAACAGTAAAGATAAGGGAGAAAAGCAGCCTACCTAGGAACAACCATGCGAGCCAGTAAGGAGCAGGAGACCCCAGACCTGAATACTACTAGTGGTCTGAACTACCACGGGAGGGGTGGAGAGCTTCGATTGGAAAGTCGTAATGGCCCCGGGATTTCTTTGCTCGGGGTCCCTCTTTGGAGGCACCCAGCTCGAGCTGTAATGACGGCATGCACGTCCTTAAAATGTCATTATTTAATTTGCTTTGATTTGGCTGGGAACTTTTCTGCGGGAACCTAGGGTTGGACCCTGTTCTGGTGGCCGGCGAGCCTAACCTTCCCTAAGAGCGTGGCACCCCAGATGGGACCCTAGGTGAGCACTGTTGGGGCCTCTCGTCTCCAAACGATCATCTGGCGCCATGGGGTGAGTTCACCTGGGATCTTTGGCAAGAGGAGGCCCCAAGAAGGTGAGTCTTAAATTCCCGCCTGCATTCTAAATTCTGCTCTGGTAACAGAGTGCGCTGAAGGGGTACGCGGGCTGATCACCGTAAGGCGTCCCAGGCAGCGGGGTACGCGGGCTGGCCACCGTAAGACGTACCAGGGGGATGGGTAGGAGTCCCATCCCCAGGGTTGGAGTGGGTTTGAAGTCCCATCTCGGTGTGGCCAGAAAGGGGAGTGCACAGCCTGGTCAGCATGAGGCGGACCGCAAGACTATAGGAACAGAAATGTAGAGACACTGTGACTGGTGTGAGTGTGAGCAGTGCTGCGTGTGAGAGTGCGTAGAGCCTGGGAACGGACCGGGGTGCCCGTGGGCTGAGGAAGCCGCCTGCTGCGAAGGCACAGCAGTCCTGGCAGTGCAAGCCTGGTGCAGGAGCAGTGGCAGCTGAGAGGCAATGCCAGCTTGCCCCATGCCAGCCTGCGGCCCAGCACGAGGGGTTGAGTGCTGCTTTCTGCTGAGGCTCTCAGGGCACCAGGGCACAACAGGGCTGTGCTTGTCAGGGACATGTCGTGGCATGAGATGTGCCCGCATCAGCCCCCTCCCCCCGACAATTTGTAAGGGGATGTAGCTCAGTGGAAGAGCACCTGCTTTGCATGCAGGAGGTCCTGGGTTCAATGCCCAGCATCTCCGGCGGAGGGGGAGCTTTTTCCTCAGTCTCCACCCCCCGACCAACAGCGGGGAGGGCTGGCAAGCGGCTGCATTGCTCCTCTCCACAGAGTGTCGGCTTGCCCTCCAACGACATGGCAGGCTGTCATGTGGGAAGTGGAGCTCCCCATGCAGGAAGAGCCCAGCCACATCCTCAGAAAGCCTGCCCAGGGCAAAGGACATCATGAGGGCACGACTCTTGCAACAAGCTGAGTGGCCAGCAGTAGGCAAACAGGCAGGACTTGTCAGATCCTCAAGTGCCTCTCAGCAGAGACCACAGCCCTGTGAGACAAGAGGGTGTCCCCATGAAGACGAGAGGGCTGGCTGCTGGCTGGGAGCTTCTTTTAGCTGCAGCAGCAGCAGCACTGCCCTGGCTGGGCAGGCAGGCGCTGGGAGGGCATCAGGCCCAGCAGGCACCTCCGACCATGGGAGGTGAGAGCTTGGCAGGAGGGCAGAGGGCAGGCAGGTGGAGGGGAGCACTGGCACGTCACTGGGGAATGGCTCCTGTGCCAGCAGCGCCGGCCAGCAGCAGGGGAGCAGCCACTGGGGTCACCATGAGCGCTGGGAGCTGATTCAACAGCTGGGCATGTGGCAGCGGGAGCGGGAGCGGGAAGGGCAGGCACAAGCACAATGGCTGCTGTGTTGGTTGTGAGCTCACTTGCATTCCAGTTAGCCCAGTGGCCAGCAGTGGGTGGGCAGGCAGGTGTTAGGAGGTCCTCAGCAGCATGGGAGAGGCTGCCCAGCAGCAAGGAGAGCTTGGGAGGAGGTGAGAGGGAGGGAGAGGTGAAGGTGACCTTGGTGGCTTGGATGGTGAGGTCTCTGCTTTCAGAGCAGCTGATTGGCCAGCAGCAGGTGGGCAGGCATGGGAGGTGGCCAAGGGCAGGACAAAGCCCAGGAGGCAGAGGGCAGAGCCTGGAGGGAGGAAGGAGGCAGAGAGAGGCAGGTGACTGTGGCAGCACTGGCACAGTGCTTGTGAGATCAGCTCTGTGACTGCAGCCTGCTTGGCCAGCAGCAGGTGGGCAGCACTGGGAGGTCATGCAGGGCAGGAGAAAGCCCCCAGCCGAGAGGAGAGCTGCTGGAGAGGGCAGAGGCAGAGGCAGGGAAAGCTGGCATGGCTGGGAGCTTGTTTGGGAGGTCACTTCTCTTGCAGCACTCTGATTGGGCAGCAGGCAGGCACGGTGGGCTCAGGAAGCAGCTGAGAAAAGCTTGCCCATGGAGAGGAGAGCTCTGGGGAGGGCAGAGGTGGGTCTTCAGGAAATTATTGAACTGAAAGTGTCCAGAGGGAGCTGCTTAGGACAACTTCTATCCAACTTGCTTAGCAGGAGGAGCTACATTTGCTGCAGCCTTAGGCTGCACTCAGAGAACATGAGGCACTTTCACCTAGGTCAGTAAGCGAGGGCCCCAGAGCTGGTTCAAGCTGGGCAGATAAGGAAGCTACAAGCAGTCGGCATTGCTGGGTCTCACCCTCCGAAAGGGAGGATGTTGTTAAAGAAGAGTGACTTGAAACTGTCTAGAAATAGCTGCTTAGCACAACTTCTATAAAACTTGCTTAGCATGAGTAGCTACATTTGCTGAAGCCTTAGGCTGCACTTGGGAAAAGTAATAAACCTTTACCGAGTTTAGTAAAAAATAGTGCCTCAGAGCTCGTTCAGGCTGGGAAAACAGGGAAACCACACGCAGTCTGCGTTCCTGTGTTACCCACCCCAAAAGGGAAGACGTCAAAACAATTGAAAAAGAAGACCTTGGGAGACAACCGCCAGGCCCAACAAAAACAGAGGTACAACCTTCATCAGAGACCGCAAAAAACAAGAAGGAGGAGAAAAACAGCTTACCTAAGAACGACGGTGAGACCCAATGAGGAGCAGGAGACCCCAGACCAAAAAATTACTATTGGTCTAGCTTCCGCGTGAGGGGTGGGAAATGTAAGTGGAAAAACCTATAATTGCCCAGGATTTGTTTACGTTAGGGTCCCTCTTTGGAGGCACCCAGCTCGAGCTGTAATGACGGCACGCGCGTGATTAAAATGTAATTTGTTTTGATTTGGCTCTGAACTTTACTTGCGGCAACCTAGGCTCGAGCCCTGTCATGGTGGCCGACAAGCCTAATGTCCATAACAGATGTCGAGGCTTTGAAATAAGACCGGCGCAGGGCATCAGGACCTTGAGGGACAAAGCCTCCGCTCACTGCTGGGGCAGTCTTCATTGCTATGGGTTGGAATCACCTCCTCCTCCTCCTTCTCTGGACCTTGCGAGGCAACGGTAGGCCCCAACAAGAAACAAAGACACATCCGTCAGCAGAAACCGCAACAGTAAAGATAAGGGAGAAAAGCAGCCTACCTAGGAACAACCATGCGAGCCAGTAAGGAGCAGGAGACCCCAGACCTGAATACTACTAGTGGTCTGAACTACCACGGGAGGGGTGGAGAGCTTCGATTGGAAAGTCGTAATGGCCCCGGGATTTCTTTGCTCGGGGTCCCTCTTTGGAGGCACCCAGCTCGAGCTGTAATGACGGCATGCACGTCCTTAAAATGTCATTATTTAATTTGCTTTGATTTGGCTGGGAACTTTTCTGCGGGAACCTAGGGTTGGAGCCTGTTCTGGTGGCCGGCGAGCCTAACCTTCCCTAAGAGCGTGGCACCCCAGATGGGACCCTAGGTGAGCACTGTTGGGGCCTCTCGTCTCCAAACGATCATCTGGCGCCATGGGGTGAGTTCACCTGGGATCTTTGGCAAGAGGAGGCCCCAAGCAGGTGAGTCTTAAATTCCCGCCTGCATTCTAAATTCTGCTCTGGTAACAGAGTGCGCTGAAGGGGTACGCGGGCTGATCACCGTAAGGCGTCCCAGGCAGCGGGGTACGCGGGCTGGCCACCGTAAGACGTACCAGGGGGATGGGTAGGAGTCCCATCCCCAGGGTTGGAGTGGGTTTGAAGTCCCATCTCGGTGTGGCCAGAAAGGGGAGTGCACAGCCTGGTCAGCATGAGGCGGACCGCAAGACTATAGGAACAGAAATGTAGAGACACTGTGACTGGTGTGAGTGTGAGCAGTGCTGTGTGTGAGAGTGCGTAGAGCCTGGGAACGGACCGGGGTGCCCGTGGGCTGAGGAAGCCGCCCGCTGCGAAGGCACAGCAGTCCTGGCAGTGCAAGCCTGGTGCAGGAGCAGTGGCAGCTGAGAGGCAATGCCAGCTTGCCCCATGCCAGCCTGCGGCCCAGCACGAGGGGTTGAGTGCTGCTTTCTGCTGAGGCTCTCAGGGCACCAGGGCACAACAGGGCTGTGCTTGTCAGGGACATGTCGTGGCATGAGATGTGCCCGCATCAGCCCCCTCCCCCCGACAATTTGTAAGGGGATGTAGCTCAGTGGAAGAGCACCTGCTTTGCATGCAGGAGGTCCTGGGTTCAATGCCCAGCATCTCCGGCGGAGGGGGAGCTTTTTCCTCAGTCTCCACCCCCCGACCAACAGCGGGGAGGGCTGGCAAGCGGCTGCATTGCTCCTCTCCACAGAGTGTCGGCTTGCCCTCCAACGACATGGCAGGCTGTCATGTGGGAAGTGGAGCTCCCCATGCAGGAAGAGCCCAGCCACATCCTCAGAAAGCCTGCCCAGGGCAAAGGACATCATGAGGGCACGACTCTTGCAACAAGCTGAGTGGCCAGCAGTAGGCAAACAGGCAGGACTTGTCAGATCCTCAAGTGCCTCTCAGCAGAGACCACAGCCCTGTGAGACAAGAGGGTGTCCCCATGAAGACGAGAGGGCTGGCTGCTGGCTGGGAGCTTCTTTTAGCTGCAGCAGCAGCAGCACTGCCCTGGCTGGGCAGGCAGGCGCTGGGAGGGCATCAGGCCCAGCAGGCACCTCCGACCATGGGAGGTGAGAGCTTGGCAGGAGGGCAGAGGGCAGGCAGGTGGAGGGGAGCACTGGCATGTCACTGGGGAATGGCTCCTGTGCCAGCAGCGCCGGCCAGCAGCAGGGGAGCAGCCACTGGGGTCACCATGAGCGCTGGGAGCTGATTCAACAGCTGGGCATGTGGCAGCGGGAGCGGGAGCGGGAAGGGCAGGCACAAGCACAATGGCTGCTGTGTTGGTTGTGAGCTCACTTGCATTCCAGTTAGCCCAGTGGCCAGCAGTGGGTGGGCAGGCAGGTGTTAGGAGGTCCTCAGCAGCATGGGAGAGGCTGCCCAGCAGCAAGGAGAGCTTGGGAGGAGGTGAGAGGGAGGGAGAGGTGAAGGTGACCTTGGTGGCTTGGATGGTGAGGTCTCTGCTTTCAGAGCAGCTGATTGGCCAGCAGCAGGTGGGCAGGCATGGGAGGTGGCCAAGGGCAGGACAAAGCCCAGGAGGCAGAGGGCAGAGCCTGGAGGGAGGAAGGAGGCAGAGAGAGGCAGGTGACTGTGGCAGCACTGGCACAGTGCTTGTGAGATGAGCTCTGTGACTGCAGCCTGCTTGGCCAGCAGCAGGTGGGCAGCACTGGGAGGTCATGCAGGGCAGGAGAAAGCCCCCAGCCGAGAGGAGAGCTGCTGGAGAGGGCAGAGGCAGAGGCAGGGAAAGCTGGCATGGCTGGGAGCTTGTTTGGGAGGTCACTTCTCTTGCAGCACTCTGATTGGGCAGCAGGCAGGCACGGTGGGCTCAGGAAGCAGCTGAGAAAAGCTTGCCCATGGAGAGGAGAGCTCTGGGGAGGGGAGAGGTGGGTCTTCAGGAAATTATTGAACTGAAAGTGTCCAGAGGGAGCTGCTTAGGACAACTTCTATCCAACTTGCTTAGCAGGAGGAGCTACATTTGCTGCAGCCTTAGGCTGCACTCAGAGAACATGAGGCACTTTCACCTAGGTCAGTAAGCGAGGGCCCCAGAGCTGGTTCAAGCTGGGCAGATAAGGAAGCTACAAGCAGTCGGCATTGCTGTGTCTCACCCTCCGAAAGGGAGGATGTTGTTAAAGAAGAGTGACTTGAAACTGTCTAGAAATAGCTGCTTAGCACAACTTCTATAAAACTTGCTTAGCATGAGTAGCTACATTTGCTGAAGCCTTAGGCTGCACTTGGGAAAAGTAATAAACCTTTACCGAGTTTAGTAAAAAATAGTGCCTCAGAGCTCGTTCAGGCTGGGAAAACAGGGAAACCACACGCAGTCTGCGTTCCTGTGTTACCCACCCCAAAAGGGAAGACGTCAAAACAATTGAAAAAGAAGACCTTGGGAGACAACCGCCAGACCCAACAAAAACAGAGGTACAACCTTCATCAGAGACTGCAAAAAACAAGAAGGAGGAGAAAAACAGCTTAGCTAAGAACGACGGTGAGACCCAATGAGGAGCAGGAGACCCCAGACCAAAAAATTACTATTGGTCTAGCTTCCGCGTGAGGGGTGGGAAATGTAAGTGGAAAAACCTATAATTGCCCAGGATTTGTTTACGTTCGGGTCCCTCTTTGGAGGCACCCAGCTCGAGCTGTAATGACGGCACGCGCGTGATTAAAATGTAATTTGTTTGGATTTGGCTCTGAACTTTACTTGCGGCAACCTAGGCTCGAGCCCTGTCATGGTGGCCGACAAGCCTAATGTCCATAACAGATGTCGAGGCTTTGAAATAAGACCGGCGCAGGGCATCAGGACCTTGAGGGACAAAGCCTCCGCTCACTGCTGGGGCAGTCTTCATTGCTATGGGTTGGAATCACCTCCTCCTCCTCCTTGTCCGGACCTTGCGAGGCAACGGTAGGCCCCAGCAAGAAACAAAGACACATCCGTCAGCAGAAACCGCAACAGTAAAGATAAGGGAGAAAAGCAGCCTACCTAGGAACAACCATGCGAGCCAGTAAGGAGCAGGAGACCCCAGACCTGAATACTACTAGTGGTCTGAACTACCACGGGAGGGGTGGAGAGCTTCGATTGGAAAGTCGTAATGGCCCCGGGATTTCTTTGCTCGGGGTCCCTCTTTGGAGGCACCCAGCTCGAGCTGTAATGACGGCATGCACGTCCTTAAAATGTCATTATGTAATTTGCTTTGATTTGGCTGGGAACTTTTCTGCGGGAACCTAGGGTTGGACCCTGTTCTGGTGGCCGGCGAGCCTAACCTTCCCTAAGAGCGTGGCACCCCAGATGGGACCCTAGGTGAGCACTGTTGGGGCCTCTCGTCTCCAAACGATCATCTGGCGCCATGGGGTGAGTTCACCTGGGATCTTTGGCAAGAGGAGGCCCCAAGAAGGTGAGTCTTAAATTCCCGCCTGCATTCTAAATTCTGCTCTGGTAACAGAGTGCGCAGAAGGGGTACGCGGGCTGATCACCGTAAGGCGTCCCAGGCAGCGGGGTACGCGGGCTGGCCACCGTAAGACGTACCAGGGGGATGGGTAGGAGTCCCATCCCCAGGGTTGGAGTGGGTTTGAAGTCCCATCTCGGTGTGGCCAGAAAGGGGAGTGCACAGCCTGGTCAGCATGAGGCGCACCGCAAGACTATAGCAACAGAAATGTAGAGAGACTGTGACTGGTGTGAGTGTGAGCAGTGCTGCGTGTGAGAGTGCGTAGAGCCTGGGAACGGACCGGGGCGCCCGTGGGCTGAGGAAGCCGCCCGCTGCGAAGGCACAGCAGTCCTGGCAGTGCAAGCCTGGTGCAGGAGCAGTGGCAGCTGAGAGGCAATGCCAGCTTGCCCCATGCCAGCCTGCGGCCCAGCACGAGGGGTTGAGTGCTGCTTTCTGCTGAGGCTCTCAGGGCACCAGGGCACAACAGGGCTGTGCTTGTCAGGGACATGTCGTGGCATGAGATGTGCCCGCATCAGCCCCCTCCCCCCGACAATTTGTAAGGGGATGTAGCTCAGTGGAAGAGCACCTGCTTTGCATGCAGGAGGTCCTGGGTTCAATGCCCAGCATCTCCGGTGGAGGGGGAGCTTTTTCCTCAGTCTCCACCCCCCGACCAACAGCGGGGAGGGCTGGCAAGCGGCTGCATTGCTCCTCTCCACAGAGTGTCGGCTTGCCCTCCAACGACATGGCAGGCTGTCATGTGGGAAGTGGAGCTCCCCATGCAGGAAGAGCCCAGCCACATCCTCAGAAAGCCTGCCCAGGGCAAAGGACATCATGAGGGCACGACTCTTGCAACAAGCTGAGTGGCCAGCAGTAGGCAAACAGGCAGGACTTGTCAGATCCTCAAGTGCCTCTCAGCAGAGACCACAGCCCTGTGAGACAAGAGGGTGTGCCCATGAAGACGAGAGGGCTGGCTGCTGGCTGGGAGCTTCTTTTAGCTGCAGCAGCAGCAGCACTGCCCTGGCTGGGCAGGCAGGCGCTGGGAGGGCATCAGGCCCAGCAGGTACCTCCGACCACGGGAGGTGAGAGCTTGGCAGGAGGGCAGAGGGCAGGCAGGTGGAGGGGAGCACTGGCACGTCACTGGGGAATGGCTCCTGTGCCAGCAGCGCCGGCCAGCAGCAGGGGAGCAGCCACTGGGGTCACCAGGAGTGCTGGGAGCTGATTCAACAGCTGGGCATGTGGCAGCGGGAGCGGGAGCGGGAAGGGCAGGCACAAGCACAATGGCTGCTGTGTTGGTTGTGAGCTCACTTGCATTCCAGTTAGCCCAGTGGCCAGCAGTGGGTGGGCAGGCAGGTGTTAGGAGGTCATCAGCAGCATGGGAGAGGCTGCCCAGCAGCAAGGAGAGCTTGGGAGGAGGCGAGAGGGAGGGAGAGGGGAAGGTGACCTTGGTGGCTTGGATGGTGAGGTCTCTGCTTTCAGAGCAGCTGATTGGCCAGCAGCAGGTGGGCAGGCATGGGAGGTGGCCAAGGGCAGGACAAAGCCCAGGAGGTAGAGGGCAGAGCCTGGAGGGAGGAAGGAGGCAGAGAGAGGCAGGTGACTGTGGCAGCACTGGCACAGTGCTTGTGAGATGAGCTCTGTGACTGCAGCCTGCTTGGCCAGCAGCAGGTGGGCAGCACTGGGAGGTCATGCAGGGCAGGAGAAAGCCCCCAGCCGAGAGGAGAGCTGCTGGAGAGGGCAGAGGCAGAGGCAGGGAAAGCTGGCATGGCTGGGAGCTTGTTTGGGAGGTCACTTCTCTTGCAGCAGTCTGATTGGGCAGCAGGCAGGCACGGTGGGCTCAGGAAGCAGCTGAGTAAAGCTTGCCCATGGAGAGGAGAGCTCTGGGGAGGGGAGAGGTGGGTCTTCAGGAAATTATTGACCTGAAAGTGTCCAGAGGGAGCTGCTTAGGACAACTTCTATCCAACTTGCTTAGCAGGAGGAGCTACATTTGCTGCAGCCTTAGGCTGCACTCAGAGAACATGAGGCACTTTCACCTAGGTCAGTAAGCGAGGGCCCCAGAGCTGGTTCAAGCTGGGCAGATAAGGAAGCTACAAGCAGTCGGCATTGCTGTGTCTCACCCTCCGAAAGGGAGGATGTTGTTAAAGAAGAGTGACTTGAAACTGTCTAGAAATAGCTGCTTAGCACAACTTCTATAAAACTTGCTTAGCATGAGTAGCTACATTTGCTGAAGCCTTAGGCTGCACTTGGGAAAAGTAATAAACCTTTACCGAGTTTAGTAAAAAATAGTGCCTCAGAGCTCGTTCAGGCTGGGAAAACAGGGAAACCACACGCAGTCTGCGTTCCTGTGTTACCCACCCCAAAAGGGAAGATGTCAAAACAATTGAAAAAGAAGACCTTGGGAGACAACCGCCAGGCCCAACAAAAACAGAGGTACAACCTTCATCAGAGACCGCAAAAAACAAGGAGGAGAAAAACAGCTTACCTAAGAACGACGGTGAGACCCAATGAGGAGCAGGAGACCCCAGACCAAAAAATTACTATTGGTCTAGCTTCCGCGTGAGGGGTGGGAAATGTAAGTGGAAAAACCTATAATTGCCCAGGATTTGTTTACGTTAGGGTCCCTCTTTGGAGGCACCCAGCTCGAGCTGTAATGACGGCACGCGCGTGATTAAAATGTAATTTGTTTGGATTTGGCTCTGAACTTTACTTGCGGCAACCTAGGCTCGAGCCCTGTCATGGTGGCCGACAAGCCTAATGTCCATAACAGATGTCGAGGCTTTGAAATAAGACCGGCGCAGGGCATCAGGACCTTGAGGGACAAAGCCTCCGCTCACTGCTGGGGCAGTCTTCATTGCTATGGGTTGGAATCACCTCCTCCTCCTCCTTCTCTGGACCTTGCGAGGCAACGGTAGGCCCCAACAAGAAACAAAGACACATCCGTCAGCAGAAACCGCAACAGTAAAGATAAGGGAGAAAAGCAGCCTACCTAGGAACAACCATGCGAGCCAGTAAGGAGCAGGAGACCCCAGACCTGAATACTACTAGTGGTCTGAACTACCACGGGAGGGGTGGAGAGCTTCGATTGGAAAGTCGTAATAGCCCCGGGATTTCTTTGCTCGGGGTCCCTCTTTGGAGGCACCCAGCTCGAGCTGTAATGACGGCATGCACGTCCTTAAAATGTCATTATGTAATTTGCTTTGATTTGGCTGGGAACTTTTCTGCGGGAACCTAGGGTTGGACCCTGTTCTGGTGGCCGGCGAGCCTAACCTTCCCTAAGAGCGTGGCACCCCAGATGGGACCCTAGGTGAGCACTGTTGGGGCCTCTCGTCTCCAAACGATCATCTGGCGCCATGGGGTGAGTTCACCTGGGATCTTTGGCAAGAGGAGGCCCCAAGCAGGTGAGTCTTAAATTCCCGCCTGCATTCTAAATTCTGCTCTGGTAACAGAGTGCGCTGAAGGGGTACGCGGGCTGATCACCGTAAGGCGTCCCAGGCAGCGGGGTACGCGGGCTGGCCACCGTAAGACGTACCAGGGGGATGGGTAGGAGTCCCATCCCCAGGGTTGGAGTGGGTTTGAAGTCCCATCTCGGTGTGGCCAGAAAGGGGAGTGCACAGCCTGGTCAGCATGAGGCGCACCGCAAGACTATAGGAACAGAAATGTAGAGAGACTGTGACTGGTGTGAGTGTGAGCAGTACTGTGTGTGAGAGTGCGTAGAGCCTGGGAACGGACCGGGGCGCCCGTGGGCTGAGGAAGCCGCCCGCTGCGAAGGCACAGCAGTCCTGGCAGTGCAAGCCTGGTGCAGGAGCAGTGGCAGCTGAGAGGCAATGCCAGCTTGCCCCATGCCAGCCTGCGGCCCAGCACGAGGGGTTGAGTGCTGCTTTCTGCTGAGGCTCTCAGGGCACCAGGGCACAACAGGGCTGTGCTTGTCAGGGACATGTCGTGGCATGAGATGTGCCCGCATCAGCCCCCTCCCCCCGACAATTTGTAAGGGGATGTAGCTCAGTGGAAGAGCACCTGCTTTGCATGCAGGAGGTCCTGGGTTCAATGCCCAGCATCTCCGGTGGAGGGGGAGCTTTTTCCTCAGTCTCCACCCCCCGACCAACAGCGGGGAGGGCTGGCAAGCGGCTGCATTGCTCCTCTCCACAGAGTGTCGGCTTGCCCTCCAACGACATGGCAGGCTGTCATGTGGGAAGTGGAGCTCCCCATGCAGGAAGAGCCCAGCCACATCCTCAGAAAGCCTGCCCAGGGCAAAGGACATCATGAGGGCACGACTCTTGCAACAAGCTGAGTGGCCAGCAGTAGGCAAACAGGCAGGACTTGTCAGATCCTCAAGTGCCTCTCAGCAGAGACCACAGCCCTGTGAGACAAGAGGGTGTCCCCATGAAGACGAGAGGGCTGGCTGCTGGCTGGGAGCTTCTTTTAGCTGCAGCAGCAGCAGCACTGCCCTGGCTGGGCAGGCAGGCGCTGGGAGGGCATCAGGCCCAGCAGGTACCTCCGAGCACGGGAGGTGAGAGCTTGGCAGGAGGGCAGAGGGCAGGCAGGTGGAGGGGAGCACTGGCACGTCACTGGGGAATGGCTCCTGTGCCAGCAGCGCCGGCCAGCAGCAGGGGAGCAGCCACTGGGGTCACCAGGAGTGCTGGGAGCTGATTCAACAGCTGGGCATGTGGCAGCGGGAGCGGGAGCGGGAAGGGCAGGCACAAGCACAATGGCTGCTGTGTTGGTTGTGAGCTCACTTGCATTCCAGTTAGCCCAGTGGCCAGCAGTGGGTGGGCAGGCAGGTGTTAGGAGGTCATCAGCAGCATGGGAGAGGCTGCCCAGCAGCAAGGAGAGCTTGGGAGGAGGCGAGAGGGAGGGAGAGGGGAAGGTGACCTTGGTGGCTTGGATGGTGAGGTCTCTGCTTTCAGAGCAGCTGATTGGCCAGCAGCAGGTGGGCAGGCATGGGAGGTGGCCAAGGGCAGGACAAAGCCCAGGAGGTAGAGGGCAGAGCCTGGAGGGAGGAAGGAGGCAGAGAGAGGCAGGTGACTGTGGCAGCACTGGCACAGTGCTTGTGAGATGAGCTCTGTGACTGCAGCCTGCTTGGCCAGCAGCAGGTGGGCAGCACTGGGAGGTCATGCAGGGCAGGAGAAAGCCCCCAGCCGAGAGGAGAGCTGCTGGAGAGGGCAGAGGCAGAGGCAGGGAAAGCTGGCATGGCTGGGAGCTTGTTTGGGAGGTCACTTCTCTTGCAGCAGTCTGATTGGGCAGCAGGCAGGCACGGTGGGCTCAGGAAGCAGCTGAGTAAAGCTTGCCCATGGAGAGGAGAGCTCTGGGGAGGGGAGAGGTGGGTCTTCAGGAAATTATTGACCTGAAAGTGTCCAGAGGGAGCTGCTTAGGACAACTTCTATCCAACTTGCTTAGCAGGAGGAGCTACATTTGCTGCAGCCTTAGGCTGCACTCAGAGAACATGAGGCACTTTCACCTAGGTCAGTAAGCAAGGGCCCCAGAGCTGGTTCAAGCTGGGCAGATAAGGAAGCTACAAGCAGTCGGCATTGCTGGGTCTCACCCTCCGAAAGGGAGGATGTTGTTAAAGAAGAGTGACTTGAAACTGTCTAGAAATAGCTGCTTAGCACAACTTCTATAAAACTTGCTTAGCATGAGTAGCTACATTTGCTGAAGCCTTAGGCTGCACTTGGGAAAAGTAATAAACCTTTACCGAGTTTAGTAAAAAATAGTGCCTCAGAGCTCGTTCAGGCTGGGAAAACAGGGAAACCACACGCAGTCTGCGTTCCTGTGTTACCCACCCCAAAAGGGAAGACGTCAAAACAATTGAAAAAGAAGACCTTGGGAGACAACCGCCAGGCCCAACAAAAACAGAGGTACAACCTTCATCAGAGACCGCAAAAAACAAGAAGGAGGAGAAAAACAGCTTACCTAAGAACGACGGTGAGACCCAATGAGGAGCAGGAGACCCCAGACCAAAAAATTACTATTGGTCTAGCTTCCGCGTGAGGGGTGGGAAATGTAAGTGGAAAAACCTATAATTGCCCAGGATTTGTTTACGTTAGGGTCCCTCTTTGGAGGCACCCAGCTCGAGCTGTAATGACGGCACGCGCGTGATTAAAATGTAATTTGTTTGGATTTGGCTCTGAACTTTACTTGCGGCAACCTAGGCTCGAGCCCTGTCATGGTGGCCGACAAGCCTAATGTCCATAACAGATGTCGAGGCTTTGAAATAAGACCGGCGCAGGGCATCAGGACCTTGAGGGACAAAGCCTCCGCTCACTGCTGGGGCAGTCTTCATTGCTATGGGTTGGAATCACCTCCTCCTCCTCCTTCTCTGGACCTTGCGAGGCAACGGTAGGCCCCAACAAGAAACAAAGACACATCCGTCAGCAGAAACCGCAACAGTAAAGATAAGGGAGAAAAGCAGCCTACCTAGGAACAACCATGCGAGCCAGTAAGGAGCAGGAGACCCCAGACCTGAATACTACTAGTGGTCTGAACTACCACGGGAGGGGTGGAGAGCTTCGATTGGAAAGTCGTAATGGCCCCGGGATTTCTTTGCTCGGGGTCCCTCTTTGGAGGCACCCAGCTCGAGCTGTAATGACGGCATGCACGTCCTTAAAATGTCATTATTTAATTTGCTTTGATTTGGCTGGGAACTTTTCTGCGGGAACCTAGGGTTGGACCCTGTTCTGGTGGCCGGCGAGCCTAACCTTCCCTAAGAGCGTGGCACCCCAGATGGGACCCTAGGTGAGCACTGTTGGGGCCTCTCGTCTCCAAACGATCATCTGGCGCCATGGGGTGAGTTCACCTGGGATCTTTGGCAAGAGGAGGCCCCAAGAAGGTGAGTCTTAAATTCCCGCCTGCATTCTAAATTCTGCTCTGGTAACAGAGTGCGCTGAAGGGGTACGCGGGCTGATCACCGTAAGGCGTCCCAGGCAGCGGGGTACGCGGGCTGGCCACCGTAAGACGTACCAGGGGGATGGGTAGGAGTCGCATCCCCAGGGTTGGAGTGGGTTTGAAGTCCCATCTCGGTGTGGCCAGAAAGGGGAGTGCACAGCCTGGTCAGCATGAGGCGTACCGCAAGACTATAGGAACAGAAATGTAGAGACACTGTGACTGGTGTGAGTGTGAGCAGTGCTGCGTGTGAGAGTGCGTAGAGCCTGGGAACGGACCGGGGTGCCCGTGGGCTGAGGAAGCCGCCCGCTGCGAAGGCACAGCAGTCCTGGCAGTGCAAGCCTGGTGCAGGAGCAGTGGCAGCTGAGAGGCAATGCCAGCTTGCCCCATGCCAGCCTGCGGCCCAGCACGAGGGGTTGAGTGCTGCTTTCTGCTGAGGCTCTCAGGGCACCAGGGCACAACAGGGCTGTGCTTGTCAGGGACATGTCGTGGCATGAGATGTGCCCGCATCAGCCCCCTCCCCCCGACAATTTGTAAGGGGATGTAGCTCAGTGGAAGAGCACCTGCTTTGCATGCAGGAGGTCCTGGGTTCAATGCCCAGCATCTCCGGCGGAGGGGGAGCTTTTTCCTCAGTCTCCACCCCCCGACCAACAGCGGGGAGGGCTGGCAAGCGGCTGCATTGCTCCTCTCCACAGAGTGTCGGCTTGCCCTCCAACGACATGGCAGGCTGTCATGTGGGAAGTGGAGCTCCCCATGCAGGAAGAGCCCAGCCACATCCTCAGAAAGCCTGCCCAGGGCAAAGGACATCATGAGGGCACGACTCTTGCAACAAGCTGAGTGGCCAGCAGTAGGCAAACAGGCAGGACTTGTCAGATCCTCAAGTGCCTCTCAGCAGAGACCACAGCCCTGTGAGACAAGAGGGTGTGCCCATGAAGACGAGAGGGCTGGCTGCTGGCTGGGAGCTTCTTTTAGCTGCAGCAGCAGCAGCACTGCCCTGGCTGGGCAGGCAGGCGCTGGGAGGGCATCAGGCCCAGCAGGTACCTCCGAGCACGGGAGGTGAGAGCTTGGCAGGAGGGCAGAGGGGAGGCAGGTGGAGGGGAGCACTGGCACGTCACTGGGGAATGGCTCCTGTGCCAGCAGCGCCGGCCAGCAGCAGGGGAGCAGCCACTGGTGTCACCATGAGCGCTGGGAGCTGATTCAACAGCTGGGCATGTGGCAGCGGGAGCGGGAGCGGGAAGGGCAGGCACAAGCACAATGGCTGCTGTGTTGGTTGTGAGCTCACTTGCATTCCAGTTAGCCCAGTGGCCAGCAGTGGGTGGGCAGGCAGGTGTTAGGAGGTCCTCAGCAGCATGGGAGAGGCTGCCCAGCAGCAAGGAGAGCTTGGGAGGAGGTGAGAGGGAGGGAGAGGTGAAGGTGACCTTGGTGGCTTGGATGGTGAGGTCTCTGCTTTCAGAGCAGCTGATTGGCCAGCAGCAGGTGGGCAGGCGTGGGAGGTGGCCAAGGGCAGGACAAAGCCCAGGAGGCAGAGGGCAGAGCCTGGAGGGAGGAAGGAGGCAGAGAGAGGCAGGTGACTGTGGCAGCACTGGCACAGTGCTTGTGAGATCAGCTCTGTGACTGCAGCCTGCTTGGCCAGCAGCAGGTGGGCAGCACTGGGAGGTCATGCAGGGCAGGAGAAAGCCCCCAGCCGAGAGGAGAGCTGCTGGAGAGGGCAGAGGCAGAGGCAGGGAAAGCTGGCATGGCTGGGAGCTTGTTTGGGAGGTCACTTCTCTTGCAGCACTCTGATTGGGCAGCAGGCAGGCACGGTGGGCTCAGGAAGCAGCTGAGAAAAGCTTGCCCATGGAGAGGAGAGCTCTGGGGAGGGCAGAGGTGGGTCTTCAGGAAATTATTGAACTGAAAGTGTCCAGAGGGAGCTGCTTAGGACAACTTCTATCCAACTTGCTTAGCAGGAGGAGCTACATTTGCTGCAGCCTTAGGCTGCACTCAGAGAACATGAGGCACTTTCACCTAGGTCAGTAAGCGAGGGCCCCAGAGCTGGTTCAAGCTGGGCAGATAAGGAAGCTACAAGCAGTCGGCATTGCTGTGTCTCACCCTCCGAAAGGGAGGATGTTGTTAAAGAAGAGTGACTTGAAACTGTCTAGAAATAGCTGCTTAGCACAACTTCTATAAAACTTGCTTAGCATGAGTAGCTACATTTGCTGAAGCCTTAGGCTGCACTTGGGAAAAGTAATAAACCTTTACCGAGTTTAGTAAAAAATAGTGCCTCAGAGCTCGTTCAGGCTGGGAAAACAGGGAAACCACACGCAGTCTGCGTTCCTGTGTTACCCACCCCAAAAGGGAAGACGTCAAAACAATTGAAAAAGAAGACCTTGGGAGACAACCGCCAGACCCAACAAAAACAGAGGTACAACCTTCATCAGAGACTGCAAAAAACAAGAAGGAGGAGAAAAACAGCTTAGCTAAGAACGACGGTGAGACCCAATGAGGAGCAGGAGACCCCAGACCAAAAAATTACTATTGGTCTAGCTTCCGCGTGAGGGGTGGGAAATGTAAGTGGAAAAACCTATAATTGCCCAGGATTTGTTTACGTTCGGGTCCCTCTTTGGAGGCACCCAGCTCGAGCTGTAATGACGGCACGCGCGTGATTAAAATGTAATTTGTTTGGATTTGGCTCTGAACTTTACTTGCGGCAACCTAGGCTCGAGCCCTGTCATGGTGGCCGACAAGCCTAATGTCCATAACAGATGTCGAGGCTTTGAAATAAGACCGGCGCAGGGCATCAGGACCTTGAGGGACAAAGCCTCCGCTCACTGCTGGGGCAGTCTTCATTGCTATGGGTTGGAATCACCTCCTCCTCCTCCTTGTCCGGACCTTGCGAGGCAATGGTAGGCCCCAGCAAGAAACAAAGACACATCCGTCAGCAGAAACCGCAACAGTAAAGATAAGGGAGAAAAGCAGCCTACCTAGGAACAACCATGCGAGCCAGTAAGGAGCAGGAGACCCCAGACCTGAATACTACTAGTGGTCTGAACTACCACGGGAGGGGTGGAGAGCTTCGATTGGAAAGTCGTAATGGCCCCGGGATTTCTTTGCTCGGGGTCCCTCTTTGGAGGCACCCAGCTCGAGCTGTAATGACGGCATGCACGTCCTTAAAATGTCATTATGTAATTTGCTTTGATTTGGCTGGGAACTTTTCTGCGGGAACCTAGGGTTGGACCCTGTTCTGGTGGCCGGCGAGCCTAACCTTCCCTAAGAGCGTGGCACCCCAGATGGGACCCTAGGTGAGCACTGTTGGGGCCTCTCGTCTCCAAACGATCATCTGGCGCCATGGGGTGAGTTCACCTGGGATCTTTGGCAAGAGGAGGCCCCAAGAAGGTGAGTCTTAAATTCCCGCCTGCATTCTAAATTCTGCTCTGGTAACAGAGTGCGCTGAAGGGGTACGCGGGCTGATCACCGTAAGGCGTCCCAGGCAGCGGGGTACGCGGGCTGGCCACCGTAAGACGTACCAGGGGGATGGGTAGGAGTCCCATCCCCAGGGTTGGAGTGGGTTTGAAGTCCCATCTCGGTGTGGCCAGAAAGGGGAGTGCACAGCCTGGTCAGCATGAGGCGCACCGCAAGACTATAGCAACAGAAATGTAGAGAGACTGTGACTGGTGTGAGTGTGAGCAGTGCTGCGTGTGAGAGTGCGTAGAGCCTGGGAACGGACCGGGGCGCCCGTGGGCTGAGGAAGCCGCCCGCTGCGAAGGCACAGCAGTCCTGGCAGTGCAAGCCTGGTGCAGGAGCAGTGGCAGCTGAGAGGCAATGCCAACTTGCCCCATGCCAGCCTGCGGCCCAGCACGAGGGGTTGAGTGCTGCTTTCTGCTGAGGCTCTCAGGGCGCCAGGGCACAACAGGGCTGTGCTTGTCAGGGACATGTCGTGGCATGAGATGTGCCCGCATCAGCCCCCTCCCCCCGACAATTTGTAAGGGGATGTAGCTCAGTGGAAGAGCACCTGCTTTGCATGCAGGAGGTCCTGGGTTCAATGCCCAGCATCTCCGGTGGAGGGGGAGCTTTTTCCTCAGTCTCCACCCCCCGACCAACAGCGGGGAGGGCTGGCAAGCGGCTGCATTGCTCCTCTCCACAGAGTGTCGGCTTGCCCTCCAACGACATGGCAGGCTGTCATGTGGGAAGTGGAGCTCCCCATGCAGGAAGAGCCCAGCCACATCCTCAGAAAGCCTGCCCAGGGCAAAGGACATCATGAGGGCACGACTCTTGCAACAAGCTGAGTGGCCAGCAGTAGGCAAACAGGCAGGACTTGTCAGATCCTCAAGTGCCTCTCAGCAGAGACCACAGCCCTGTGAGACAAGAGGGTGTGCCCATGAAGACGAGAGGGCTGGCTGCTGGCTGGGAGCTTCTTTTAGCTGCAGCAGCAGCAGCACTGCCCTGGCTGGGCAGGCAGGCGCTGGGAGGGCATCAGGCCCAGCAGGTACCTCCGACCACGGGAGGTGAGAGCTTGGCAGGAGGGCAGAGGGCAGGCAGGTGGAGGGGAGCACTGGCACGTCGCTGGGGAATGGCTCCTGTGCCAGCAGCGCCGGCCAGCAGCAGGGGAGCAGCCACTGGGGTCACCATGAGCGCTGGGAGCTGATTCAACAGCTGGGCATGTGGCAGCGGGAGCGGGAGCGGGAAGGGCAGGCACAAGCACAATGGCTGCTGTGTTGGTTGTGAGCTCACTTGCATTCCAGTTAGCCCAGTGGCCAGCAGTGGGTGGGCAGGCAGGTGTGAGGAAGTCATCAGCAGCATGGGAGAGGCTGCCCAGCAGCAAGGAGAGCTTGGGAGGAGGTGAGAGGGAGGGAGAGGTGAAGGTGACCTTGGTGGCTTGGATGGTGAGGTCTCTGCTTTCAGAGCAGCTGATTGGCCAGCAGCAGGTGGGCAGGCATGGGAGGTGGCCAAGGGCAGGACAAAGCCCAGGAGGTAGAGGGCAGAGCCTGGAGGGAGGAAGGAGGCAGAGAGAGGCAGGTGACTGTGGCAGCACTGGCACAGTGCTTGTGAGATGAGCTCTGTGACTGCAGCCTGCTTGGCCAGCAGCAGGCGGGCAGCACTGGGAGGTCATGCAGGGCAGGAGAAAGCCCCCAGCCGAGAGGAGAGCTGCTGAAGAGGGCAGAGGCAGAGGCCGGGAAAGCTGGCATGGCTGGGAGCTTGTTTGGGAGGTCACTTCTCTTGCAGCACTCTGATTGGGCAGCAGGCAGGCACGGTGGGCTCAGGAAGCAGCTGAGAAAAGCTTGCCCATGGAGAGGAGAGCTCTGGGGAGGGGAGAGGTGGGTCTTCAGGAAATTATTGAACTGAAAGTGTCCAGAGGGAGCTGCTTAGGACAACTTCTGTCCAACTTGCTTAGCAGGAGGAGCTACATTTGCTGCAGCCTTAGGCTGCACTCAGAGAACATGAGGCACTTTCACCTAGGTCAGTAAGCAAGGGCCCCAGAGCTGGTTCAAGCTGGGCAGATAAGGAAGCTACAAGCAGTCGGCATTGCTGTGTCTCACCCTCCGAAAGGGAGGATGTTGTTAAAGAAGAGTGACTTGAAACTGTCTAGAAATAGCTGCTTAGCACAACTTCTATAAAACTTGCTTAGCATGAGTAGCTACATTTGCTGAAGCCTTAGGCTGCACTTGGGAAAAGTAATAAACCTTTACCGAGTTTAGTAAAAAATAGTGCCTCAGAGCTCGTTCAGGCTGGGAAAATAGGGAAACCACACGCAGTCTGCGTTCCTGTGTTACCCACCCCAAAAGGGAAGACGTCAAAACAATTGAAAAAGAAGACCTTGGGAGACAACCGCCAGGCCCAACAAAAACAGAGGTACAACCTTCATCAGAGACCGCAAAAAACAAGAAGGAGGAGAAAAACAGCTTACCTAAGAACGACGGTGAGAGCCAATGAGGAGCAGGAGACCCCAGACCAAAAAATGACTATTGGTCTAGCTTCCGCGTGAGGGGTGGGAAATGTAAGTGGAAAAACCTATAATTGCCCAGGATTTGTTTACGTTCGGGTCCCTCTTTGGAGGCACCCAGCTCGAGCTGTAATGACAGCACGCGTGTGATTAAAATGTAATTTGTTTTGATTTGGCTCTGAACTTTACTTGCGGCAACCTAGGCTCGAGCCCTGTCATGGTGGCCGACAAGCCTAATGTCCATAACAGATGTCGAGGCTTTGAAATAAGACCGGCGCAGGGCATCAGGACCTTGAGGGACAAAGCCTCCGCTCACTGCTGGGGCAGTCTTCATTGCTATGGGTTGGAATCACCTCCTCCTCCTCCTTCTCTGGACCTTGCGAGGCAACGGTAGGCCCCAACAAGAAACAAAGACACATCCGTCAGCAGAAACCGCACCAGTAAAGATAAGGGAGAAAAGCAGCCTACCTAGGAACAACCATGCGAGCCAGTAAGGAGCAGGAGACCCCAGACCTGAATACTACTAGTGGTCTGAACTACCACAGGAGGGGTGGAGAGCTTCGATTGGAAAGTCGTAATGGCCCCGGGATTTCTTTGCTCGGGGTCCCTCTTTGGAGGCACCCAGCTCGAGCTGTAATGACGGCATGCACGTCCTTAAAATGTCATTATGTAATTTGCTTTGATTTGGCTGGGAACTTTTCTGCGGGAACCTAGGGTTGGACCCTGTTCTGGTGGCCGGCGAGCCTAACCTTCCCTAAGAGCGTGGCACCCCAGATGGGACCCTAGGTGAGCACTGTTGGGGCCTCTCGTCTCCAAACGATCATCTGGCGCCATGGGGTGAGTTCACCTGGGATCTTTGGCAAGAGGAGGCCCCAAGCAGGTGAGTCTTAAATTCCCGCCTGCATTCTAAATTCTGCTCTGGTAACAGAGTGCGCTGAAGGGGTACGCGGGCTGATCACCGTAAGGCGTCCCAGGCAGCGGGGTACGCGGGCTGGCCACCGTAAGACGTACCAGGGGGATGGGTAGGAGTCCCATCCCCAGGGCTGGAGTGGGTTTGAAGTCCCATCTCGGTGTGGCCAGAAAGGGGAGTGCACAGCCTGGTCAGCATGAGGCGCACCGCAAGACTATAGGAACAGAAATGTAGAGACACTGTGACTGGTGTGAGTGTGAGCAGTGCTGCGTGTGAGAGTGCGTAGAGCCTGGGAACGGACCGGGGCGCCCGTGGGCTGAGGAAGCCGCCCGCTGCGAAGGCACAGCAGTCCTGGCAGTGCAAGCCTGGTGCAGGAGCAGTGGCAGCTGAGAGGCAATGCCAGCTTGCCCCATGCCAGCCTGCGGCCCAGCACGAGGGGTTGAGTGCTGCTTTCTGCTGAGGCTCTCAGGGCACCAGGGCACAACAGGGCTGTGCTTGTCAGGGACATGTTGTGGCATGAGATGTGCCCGCATCAGCCCCCTCCCCCCGACAATTTGTAAGGGGATGTAGCTCAGTGGAAGAGCACCTGCTTTGCATGCAGGAGGTCCTGGGTTCAATGCCCAGCATCTCCGGCGGAGGGGGAGCTTTTTCCTCAGTCTCCACCCCCCTGACCAACAGCGGGGAGGGCTGGCAAGCGGCTGCATTGCTCCTCTCCACAGAGTGTCGGCTTGCCCTCCAACGACATGGCAGGCTGTCATGTGGGAAGTGGAGCTCCCCATGCAGGAAGAGCCCAGCCACATCCTCAGAAAGCCTGCCCAGGGCAAAGGACATCATGAGGGCACGACTCTTGCAACAAGCTGAGTGGCCAGCAGTAGGCAAACAGGCAGGACTTGTCAGATCCTCAAGTGCCTCTCAGCAGAGACCACAGCCCTGTGAGACAAGAGGGTGTGCCCATGAAGACGAGAGGGCTGGCTGCTGGCTGGGAGCTGCTTTTAGCTGCAGCAGCAGCAGCACTGCCCTGGCTGGGCAGGCAGGCGCTGGGAGGGCATCAGGCCCAGCAGGTACCTCCGACCACGGGAGGTGAGAGCTTGGCAGGAGGGCAGAGGGCAGGCAGGTGGAGGGGAGCACTGGCACGTCGCTGGGGAATGGCTCCTGTGCCAGCAGCGCCGGCCAGCAGCAGGGGAGCAGCCACTGGGGTCACCATGAGCACTGGGAGCTGATTCAACAGCTGGGCATGTGGCAGCGGGAGCGGGAGCGGGAAGGGCAGGCGCAAGCACAATGGCTGCTGTGTTGGTTGTGAGCTCACTTGCATTCCAGTTAGCCCAGTGGCCAGCAGTGGGTGGGCAGGCAGGTGTTAGGAGGTCATCAGCAGCATGGGAGAGGCTGCCCAGCAGCAAGGAGAGCTTGGGAGGAGGTGAGAGGGAGGGAGAGGGGAAGGTGACCTTGGTGGCTTGGATGGTGAGGTCTCTGCTTTCAGAGCAGCTGATTGGCCAGCAGCAGGTGGGCAGGCATGGGAGGTGGCCAAGGGCAGGACAAAGCCCAGGAGGTAGAGGGCAGAGCCTGGAGGGAGGAAGGAGGCAGAGAGAGGCAGGTGACTGTGGCAGCACTGGCACAGTGCTTGTGAGATGAGCTCTGTGACTGCAGCCTGCTTGGCCAGCAGCAGGCGGGCAGCACTGGGAGGTCATGCAGGGCAGGAGAAAGCCCCCAGCCGAGAGGAGAGCTGCTGAAGAGGGCAGAGGCAGAGGCCGGGAAAGCTGGCATGGCTGGGAGCTTGTTTGGGAGGTCACTTCTCTTGCAGCACTCTGATTGGGCAGCAGGCAGGCACGGTGGGCTCAGGAAGCAGCTGAGTAAAGCTTGCCCATGGAGAGGAGAGCTCTGGGGAGGGGAGAGGTGGGTCTTCAGGAAATTATTGAACTGAAAGTGTCCAGAGGGAGCTGCTTAGGACAACTTCTGTCCAACTTGCTTAGCAGGAGGAGCTACATTTGCTGCAGCCTTAGGCTGCACTCAGAGAACATGAGGCACTTTCACCTAGGTCAGTAAGCGAGGGCCCCAGAGCTGGTTCAAGCTGGGCAGATAAGGAAGCTACAAGCAGTCGGCATTGCTGTGTCTCACCCTCCGAAAGGGAGGATGTTGTTAAAGAAGAGTGACTTGAAACTGTCTAGAAATAGCTGCTTAGCACAACTTCTATAAAACTTGCTTAGCATGAGTAGCTAAATTTGCTGAAGCCTTAGGCCGCACTTGGGAAAAGTAATAAACCTTTACCGAGTTTAGTAAAAAATAGTGCCTCAGAGCTCGTTCAGGCTGGGAAAACAGGGAAACCACACGCAGTCTGCATTCCTGTGTTACCCACCCCAAAAGGGAAGACGTCAAAACAATTGAAAAAGAAGACCTTGGGAGACAACCGCCAGACCCAACAAAAACAGAGGTACAACCTTCATCAGAGACCGCAAAAAACAAGAAGGAGGAGAAAAACAGCTTACCTAAGAACGACGGTGAGAGCCAATGAGGAGCAGGAGACCCCAGACCAAAAAATGACTATTGGTCTAGCTTCCGCGTGAGGGGTGGGAAATGTAAGTGGAAAAACCTATAATTGCCCAGGATTTGTTTACGTTCGGGTCCCTCTTTGGAGGCACCCAGCTCGAGCTGTAATGACGGCACGCGCGTGATTAAAATGTAATTTGTTTGGATTTGGCTCTGAACTTTACTTGCGGCAACCTAGGCTCGAGCCCTGTCATGGTGGCCGACAAGCCTAATGTCCATAACAGATGTCGAGGCTTTGAAATAAGACCGGCGCAGGGCATCAGGACCTTGAGGGACAAAGCCTCCGCTCACTGCTGGGGCAGTCTTCATTGCTATGGGTTGGAATCACCTCCTCCTCCTCCTTCTCTGGACCTTGCGAGGCAACGGTAGGCCCCAACAAGAAACAAAGACACATCCGTCAGCAGAAACCGCAACAGTAAAGATAAGGGAGAAAAGCAGCCTACCTAGGAACAACCATGCGAGCCAGTAAGGAGCAGGAGACCCCAGACCTGAATACTACTAGTGGTCTGAACTACCACGGGAGGGGTGGAGAGCTTCGATTGGAAAGTCGTAATGGCCCCGGGATTTCTTTGCTCGGGGTCCCTCTTTGGAGGCACCCAGCTCGAGCTGTAATGACGGCATGCACGTCCTTAAAATGTCATTATTTAATTTGCTTTGATTTGGCTGGGAACTTTTCTGCGGGAACCTAGGGTTGGACCCTGTTCTGGTGGCCGGCGAGCCTAACCTTCCCTAAGAGCGTGGCACCCCAGATGGGACCCTAGGTGAGCACTGTTGGGGCCTCTCGTCTCCAAACGATCATCTGGCGCCATGGGGTGAGTTCACCTGGGATCTTTGGCAAGAGGAGGCCCCAAGAATGTGAGTCTTAAATTCCCGCCTGCATTCTAAATTCTGCTCTGGTAACAGAGTGCGCTGAAGGGGTACGCGGGCTGATCACCGTAAGGCATCCCAGGCAGGGGGGTACGCGGGCTGGCCACTGTAAGACGTACCAGGGGGATGGGTAGGAGTCCCATCCCCAGGGTTGGAGTGGGTTTGAAGTCCCATCTCGGTGTGGCCAGAAAGGGGAGTGCACAGCCTGGTCAGCATGAGGCGCACCGCAAGACTATAGCAACAGAAATGTAGAGAGACTGTGACTGGTGTGAGTGTGAGCAGTACTGTGTGTGAGAGTGCGTAGAGCCTGGGAACGGACCGGGGCGCCCGTGGGCTGAGGAAGCCGCCCGCTGCGAAGGCACAGCAGTCCTGGCAGTGCAAGCCTGGTGCAGGAGCAGTGGCAGCTGAGAGGCAATGCCAGCTTGCCCCATGCCAGCCTGCGGCCCAGCACGAGGGGTTGAGTGCTGCTTTCTGCTGAGGCTCTCAGGGCACCAGGGCACAACAGGGCTGTGCTTGTCAGGGACATGTCGTGGCATGAGATGTGCCCGCATCAGCCCCCTCCCCCCGACAATTTGTAAGGGGATGTAGCTCAGTGGAAGAGCACCTGCTTTGCATGCAGGAGGTCCTGGGTTCAATGCCCAGCATCTCCGGCGGAGGGGGAGCTTTTTCCTCAGTCTCCACCCCCCTGACCAACAGCGGGGAGGGCTGGCAAGCGGCTGCATTGCTCCTCTCCACAGAGTGTCGGCTTGCCCTCCAACGACATGGCAGGCTGTCATGTGGGAAGTGGAGCTCCCCATGCAGGAAGAGCCCAGCCACATCCTCAGAAAGCCTGCCCAGGGCAAAGGACATCATGAGGGCACGACTCTTGCAACAAGCTGAGTGGCCAGCAGTAGGCAAACAGGCAGGACTTGTCAGATCCTCAAGTGCCTCTCAGCAGAGACCACAGCCCTGTGAGACAAGAGGGTGTCCCCATGAAGACGAGAGGGCTGGCTGCTGGCTGGGAGCTTCTTTTAGCTGCAGCAGCAGCAGCACTGCCCTGGCTGGGCAGGCAGGCGCTGGGAGGGCATCAGGCCCAGCAGGTACCTCCGAGCACGGGAGGTGAGAGCTTGGCAGGAGGGCAGAGGGGAGGCAGGTGGAGGGGAGCACTGGCACGTCGCTGGGGAATGGCTCCTGTGCCAGCAGCGCCGGCCAGCAGCAGGGGAGCAGCCACTGGGGTCACCATGAGCACTGGGAGCTGATTCAACAGCTGGGCATGTGGCAGCGGGAGCGGGAGCGGGAAGGGCAGGCGCAAGCACAATGGCTGCTGTGTTGGTTGTGAGCTCACTTGCATTCCAGTTAGCCCAGTGGCCAGCAGTGGGTGGGCAGGCAGGTGTTAGGAGGTCATCAGCAGCATGGGAGAGGCTGCCCAGCAGCAAGGAGAGCTTGGGAGGAGGTGAGAGGGAGGGAGAGGGGAAGGTGACCTTGGTGGCTTGGATGGTGAGGTCTCTGCTTTCAGAGCAGCTGATTGGCCAGCAGCAGGTGGGCAGGCATGGGAGGTGGCCAAGGGCAGGACAAAGCCCAGGAGGTAGAGGGCAGAGCCTGGAGGGAGGAAGGAGGCAGAGAGAGGCAGGTGACTGTGGCAGCACTGGCACAGTGCTTGTGAGATGAGCTCTGTGACTGCAGCCTGCTTGGCCAGCAGCAGGCGGGCAGCACTGGGAGGTCATGCAGGGCAGGAGAAAGCCCCCAGCCGAGAGGAGAGCTGCTGAAGAGGGCAGAGGCAGAGGCCGGGAAAGCTGGCATGGCTGGGAGCTTGTTTGGGAGGTCACTTCTCTTGCAGCACTCTGATTGGGCAGCAGGCAGGCACGGTGGGCTCAGGAAGCAGCTGAGTAAAGCTTGCCCATGGAGAGGAGAGCTCTGGGGAGGGGAGAGGTGGGTCTTCAGGAAATTATTGAACTGAAAGTGTCCAGAGGGAGCTGCTTAGGACAACTTCTGTCCAACTTGCTTAGCAGGAGGAGCTACATTTGCTGCAGCCTTAGGCTGCACTCAGAGAACATGAGGCACTTTCACCTAGGTCAGTAAGCGAGGGCCCCAGAGCTGGTTCAAGCTGGGCAGATAAGGAAGCTACAAGCAGTCGGCATTGCTGTGTCTCACCCTCCGAAAGGGAGGATGTTGTTAAAGAAGAGTGACTTGAAACTGTCTAGAAATAGCTGCTTAGCACAACTTCTATAAAACTTGCTTAGCATGAGTAGCTACATTTGCTGAAGCCTTAGGCCGCACTTGGGAAAAGTAATAAACCTTTACCGAGTTTAGTAAAAAATAGTGCCTCAGAGCTCGTTCAGGCTGGGAAAACAGGGAAACCACACGCAGTCTGCGTTCCTGTGTTACCCACCCCGAAAGGGAAGACGTCAAAACAATTGAAAAAGAAGACCTTGGGAGACAACCGCCAGACCCAACAAAAACAGAGGTACAACCTTCATCAGAGACCGCAAAAAACAAGAAGGAGGAGAAAAACAGCTTACCTAAGAACGACGGTGAGACCCAATGAGGAGCAGGAGACCCCAGACCAAAAAATGACTATTGGTCTAGCTTCCGCGTGAGGGGTGGGAAATGTAAGTGGAAAAACCTATAATTGCCCAGGATTTGTTTACGTTCGGGTCCCTCTTTGGAGGCACCCAGCTCGAGCTGTAATGACGGCACGCGCGTGATTAAAATGTAATTTGTTTGGATTTGGCTCTGAACTTTACTTGCGGCAACCTAGGCTCGAGCCCTGTCATGGTGGCCGACAAGCCTAATGTCCATAACAGATGTCGAGGCTTTGAAATAAGACCGGCGCAGGGCATCAGGACCTTGAGGGACAAAGCCTCCGCTCACTGCTGGGGCAGTCTTCATTGCTATGGGTTGGAATCACCTCCTCCTCCTCCTTCTCTGGACCTTGCGAGGCAACGGTAGGCCCCAACAAGAAACAAAGACACATCCGTCAGCAGAAACCGCACCAGTAAAGATAAGGGAGAAAAGCAGCCTACCTAGGAACAACCATGCGAGCCAGTAAGGAGCAGGAGACCCCAGACCTGAATACTACTAGTGGTCTGAACTACCACGGGAGGGGTGGAGAGCTTCGATTGGAAAGTCGTAATGGCCCCGGGATTTCTTTGCTCGGGGTCCCTCTTTGGAGGCACCCAGCTCGAGCTGTAATGACGGCATGCACGTCCTTAAAATGTCATTATGTAATTTGCTTTGATTTGGCTGGGAACTTTTCTGCGGGAACCTAGGGTTGGACCCTGTTCTGGTGGCCGGCGAGCCTAACCTTCCCTAAGAGCGTGGCACCCCAGATGGGACCCTAGGTGAGCACTGTTGGGGCCTCTCGTCTCCAAACGATCATCTGGCGCCATGGGGTGAGTTCACCTGGGATCTTTGGCAAGAGGAGGCCCCAAGAAGGTGAGTCTTAAATTCCCGCCTGCATTCTAAATTCTGCTCTGGTAACAGAGTGCGCTGAAGGGGTACGCGGGCTGATCACCGTAAGGCGTCCCAGGCAGCGGGGTACGCGGGCTGGCCACCGTAAGACGTACCAGGGGGATGGGTAGGAGTCCCATCCCCAGGGTTGGAGTGGGTTTGAAGTCCCATCTCGGTGTGGCCAGAAAGGGGAGTGCACAGCCTGGTCAGCATGAGGCGCACCGCAAGACTATAGGAACAGAAATGTAGAGACACTGTGACTGGTGTGAGTGTGAGCAGTGCTGCGTGTGAGAGTGCGTAGAGCCTGGGAACGGACCGGGGTGCCCGTGGGCTGAGGAAGCCGCCCGCTGCGAAGGCACAGCAGTCCTGGCAGTGCAAGCCTGGTGCAGGAGCAGTGGCAGCTGAGAGGCAATGCCAGCTTGCCCCATGCCAGCCTGCGGCCCAGCACGAGGGGTTGAGTGCTGCTTTCTGCTGAGGCTCTCAGGGCACCAGGGCACAACAGGGCTGTGCTTGTCAGGGACATGTCGTGGCATGAGATGTGCCCGCATCAGCCCCCTCCCCCCGACAATTTGTAAGGGGATGTAGCTCAGTGGAAGAGCACCTGCTTTGCATGCAGGAGGTCCTGGGTTCAATGCCCAGCATCTCCGGCGGAGGGGGAGCTTTTTCCTCAGTCTCCACCCCCCTGACCAACAGCGGGGAGGGCTGGCAAGCGGCTGCATTGCTCCTCTCCACAAAGTGTCGGCTTGCCCTCCAACGACATGGCAGGCTGTCATGTGGGAAGTGGAGCTCCCCATGCAGGAAGAGCCCAGCCACATCCTCAGAAAGCCTGCCCAGGGCAAAGGACATCATGAGGGCACGACTCTTGCAACAAGCTGAGTGGCCAGCAGTAGGCAAACAGGCAGGACTTGTCAGATCCTCAAGTGCCTCTCAGCAGAGACCACAGCCCTGTGAGACAAGAGGGTGTGCCCATGAAGACGAGAGGGCTGGCTGCTGGCTGGGAGCTTCTTTTAGCTGCAGCAGCAGCAGCACTGCCCTGGCTGGGCAGGCAGGCGCTGGGAGGGCATCAGGCCCAGCAGGTACCTCCGAGCACGGGAGGTGAGAGCTTGGCAGGAGGGCAGAGGGCAGGCAGGTGGAGGGGAGCACTGGCACGTCGCTGGGGAATGGCTCCTGTGCCAGCAGCGCCGGCCAGCAGCAGGGGAGCAGCCACTGGCGTCACCATGAGCACTGGGAGCTGATTCAACAGCTGGGCATGTGGCAGCGGGAGCGGGAGCGGGAAGGGCAGGCGCAAGCACAATGGCTGCTGTGTTGGTTGTGAGCTCACTTGCATTCCAGTTAGCCCAGTGGCCAGCAGTGGGTGGGCAGGCAGGTGTTAGGAGGTCATCAGCAGCATGGGAGAGGCTGCCCAGCAGCAAGGAGAGCTTGGGAGGAGGTGAGAGGGAGGGAGAGGGGAAGGTGACCTTGGTGGCTTGGATGGTGAGGTCTCTGCTTTCAGAGCAGCTGATTGGCCAGCAGCAGGTGGGCAGGCATGGGAGGTGGCCAAGGGCAGGACAAAGCCCAGGAGGTAGAGGGCAGAGCCTGGAGGGAGGAAGGAGGCAGAGAGAGGCAGGTGACTGTGGCAGCACTGGCACAGTGCTTGTGAGATGAGCTCTGTGACTGCAGCCTGCTTGGCCAGCAGCAGGCGGGCAGCACTGGGAGGTCATGCAGGGCAGGAGAAAGCCCCCAGCCGAGAGGAGAGCTGCTGAAGAGGGCAGAGGCAGAGGCCGGGAAAGCTGGCATGGCTGGGAGCTTGTTTGGGAGGTCACTTCTCTTGCAGCACTCTGATTGGGCAGCAGGCAGGCACGGTGGGCTCAGGAAGCAGCTGAGTAAAGCTTGCCCATGGAGAGGAGAGCTCTGGGGAGGGGAGAGGTGGGTCTTCAGGAAATTATTGAACTGAAAGTGTCCAGAGGGAGCTGCTTAGGACAACTTCTGTCCAACTTGCTTAGCAGGAGGAGCTACATTTGCTGCAGCCTTAGGCTGCACTCAGAGAACATGAGGCACTTTCACCTAGGTCAGTAAGCGAGGGCCCCAGAGCTGGTTCAAGCTGGGCAGATAAGGAAGCTACAAGCAGTCGGCATTGCTGTGTCTCACCCTCCGAAAGGGAGGATGTTGTTAAAGAAGAGTGACTTGAAACTGTCTAGAAATAGCTGCTTAGCACAACTTCTATAAAACTTGCTTAGCATGAGTAGCTAAATTTGCTGAAGCCTTAGGCCGCACTTGGGAAAAGTAATAAACCTTTACCGAGTTTAGTAAAAAATAGTGCCTCAGAGCTCGTTCAGGCTGGGAAAACAGGGAAACCACACGCAGTCTGCATTCCTGTGTTACCCACCCCAAAAGGGAAGACGTCAAAACAATTGAAAAAGAAGACCTTGGGAGACAACCGCCAGACCCAACAAAAACAGAGGTACAACCTTCATCAGAGACCGCAAAAAACAAGAAGGAGGAGAAAAACAGCTTACCTAAGAACGACGGTGAGAGCCAATGAGGAGCAGGAGACCCCAGACCAAAAAATGACTATTGGTCTAGCTTCCGCGTGAGGGGTGGGAAATGTAAGTGGAAAAACCTATAATTGCCCAGGATTTGTTTACGTTCGGGTCCCTCTTTGGAGGCACCCAGCTCGAGCTGTAATGACGGCACGCGCGTGATTAAAATGTAATTTGTTTGGATTTGGCTCTGAACTTTACTTGCGGCAACCTAGGCTCGAGCCCTGTCATGGTGGCCGACAAGCCTAATGTCCATAACAGATGTCGAGGCTTTGAAATAAGACCGGCGCAGGGCATCAGGACCTTGAGGGACAAAGCCTCCGCTCACTGCTGGGGCAGTCTTCATTGCTATGGGTTGGAATCACCTCCTCCTCCTCCTTCTCTGGACCTTGCGAGGCAACGGTAGGCCCCAACAAGAAACAAAGACACATCCGTCAGCAGAAACCGCAACAGTAAAGATAAGGGAGAAAAGCAGCCTACCTAGGAACAACCATGAGAGCCAGTAAGGAGCAGGAGACCCCAGACCTGAATACTACTAGTGGTCTGAACTACCACGGGAGGGGTGGAGAGCTTCGATTGGAAAGTCGTAATGGCCCCGGGATTTCTTTGCTCGGGGTCCCTCTTTGGAGGCACCCAGCTCGAGCTGTAATGACGGCATGCACGTCCTTAAAATGTCATTATGTAATTTGCTTTGATTTGGCTGGGAACTTTTCTGCGGGAACCTAGGGTTGGACCCTGTTCTGGTGGCCGGCGAGCCTAACCTTCCCTAAGAGCGTGGCACCCCAGATGGGACCCTAGGTGAGCACTGTTGGGGCCTCTCGTCTCCAAACGATCATCTGGCGCCATGGGGTGAGTTCACCTGGGATCTTTGGCAAGAGGAGGCCCCAAGAAGGTGAGTCTTAAATTCCCGCCTGCATTCTAAATTCTGCTCTGGTAACAGAGTGCGCTGAAGGGGTACGCGGGCTGATCACCGTAAGGCGTCCCAGGCAGCGGGGTACGCGGGCTGGCCACCGTAAGACGTACCAGGGGGATGGGTAGGAGTCCCATCCCCAGGGTTGGAGTGGGTTTGAAGTCCCATCTCGGTGTGGCCAGAAAGGGGAGTGCACAGCCTGGTCAGCATGAGGCGCACCGCAAGACTATAGGAACAGAAATGTAGAGACACTGTGACTGGTGTGAGTGTGAGCAGTGCTGCGTGTGAGAGTGCGTAGAGCCTGGGAACGGACCGGGGTGCCCGTGGGCTGAGGAAGCCGCCCGCTGCGAAGGCACAGCAGTCCTGGCAGTGCAAGCCTGGTGCAGGAGCAGTGGCAGCTGAGAGGCAATGCCAGCTTGCCCCATGCCAGCCTGCGGCCCAGCACGAGGGGTTGAGTGCTGCTTTCTGCTGAGGCTCTCAGGGCACCAGGGCACAACAGGGCTGTGCTTGTCAGGGACATGTCGTGGCATGAGATGTGCCCGCATCAGCCCCCTCCCCCCGACAATTTGTAAGGGGATGTAGCTCAGTGGAAGAGCACCTGCTTTGCATGCAGGAGGTCCTGGGTTCAATGCCCAGCATCTCCGGCGGAGGGGGAGCTTTTTCCTCAGTCTCCACCCCCCTGACCAACAGCGGGGAGGGCTGGCAAGCGGCTGCATTGCTCCTCTCCACAAAGTGTCGGCTTGCCCTCCAACGACATGGCAGGCTGTCATGTGGGAAGTGGAGCTCCCCATGCAGGAAGAGCCCAGCCACATCCTCAGAAAGCCTGCCCAGGGCAAAGGACATCATGAGGGCACGACTCTTGCAACAAGCTGAGTGGCCAGCAGTAGGCAAACAGGCAGGACTTGTCAGATCCTCAAGTGCCTCTCAGCAGAGACCACAGCCCTGTGAGACAAGAGGGTGTGCCCATGAAGACGAGAGGGCTGGCTGCTGGCTGGGAGCTTCTTTTAGCTGCAGCAGCAGCAGCACTGCCCTGGCTGGGCAGGCAGGCGCTGGGAGGGCATCAGGCCCAGCAGGTACCTCCGAGCACGGGAGGTGAGAGCTTGGCAGGAGGGCAGAGGGCAGGCAGGTGGAGGGGAGCACTGGCACGTCGCTGGGGAATGGCTCCTGTGCCAGCAGCGCCGGCCAGCAGCAGGGGAGCAGCCACTGGCGTCACCATGAGCACTGGGAGCTGATTCAACAGCTGGGCATGTGGCAGCGGGAGCGGGAGCGGGAAGGGCAGGCGCAAGCACAATGGCTGCTGTGTTGGTTGTGAGCTCACTTGCATTCCAGTTAGCCCAGTGGCCAGCAGTGGGTGGGCAGGCAGGTGTTAGGAGGTCATCAGCAGCATGGGAGAGGCTGCCCAGCAGCAAGGAGAGCTTGGGAGGAGGTGAGAGGGAGGGAGAGGGGAAGGTGACCTTGGTGGCTTGGATGGTGAGGTCTCTGCTTTCAGAGCAGCTGATTGGCCAGCAGCAGGTGGGCAGGCATGGGAGGTGGCCAAGGGCAGGACAAAGCCCAGGAGGCAGAGGGCAGAGCCTGGAGGGAGGAAGGAGGCAGAGAGAGGCAGGTGACTGTGGCAGCACTGGCACAGTGCTTGTGAGATGAGCTCTGTGACTGCAGCCTGCTTGGCCAGCAGCAGGCGGGCAGCACTGGGAGGTCATGCAGGGCAGGAGAAAGCCCCCAGCCGAGAGGAGAGCTGCTGAAGAGGGCAGAGGCAGAGGCCGGGAAAGCTGGCATGGCTGGGAGCTTGTTTGGGAGGTCACTTCTCTTGCAGCACTCTGATTGGGCAGCAGGCAGGCACGGTGGGCTCAGGAAGCAGCTGAGTAAAGCTTGCCCATGGAGAGGAGAGCTCTGGGGAGGGGAGAGGTGGGTCTTCAGGAAATTATTGAACTGAAAGTGTCCAGAGGGAGCTGCTTAGGACAACTTCTGTCCAACTTGCTTAGCAGGAGGAGCTACATTTGCTGCAGCCTTAGGCTGCACTCAGAGAACATGAGGCACTTTCACCTAGGTCAGTAAGCGAGGGCCCCAGAGCTGGTTCAAGCTGGGCAGATAAGGAAGCTACAAGCAGTCGGCATTGCTGTGTCTCACCCTCCGAAAGGGAGGATGTTGTTAAAGAAGAGTGACTTGAAACTGTCTAGAAATAGCTGCTTAGCACAACTTCTATAAAACTTGCTTAGCATGAGTAGCTAAATTTGCTGAAGCCTTAGGCCGCACTTGGGAAAAGTAATAAACCTTTACCGAGTTTAGTAAAAAATAGTGCCTCAGAGCTCGTTCAGGCTGGGAAAACAGGGAAACCACACGCAGTCTGCATTCCTGTGTTACCCACCCCAAAAGGGAAGACGTCAAAACAATTGAAAAAGAAGACCTTGGGAGACAACCGCCAGACCCAACAAAAACAGAGGTACAACCTTCATCAGAGACCGCAAAAAACAAGAAGGAGGAGAAAAACAGCTTACCTAAGAACGACGGTGAGAGCCAATGAGGAGCAGGAGACCCCAGACCAAAAAATGACTATTGGTCTAGCTTCCGCGTGAGGGGTGGGAAATGTAAGTGGAAAAACCTATAATTGCCCAGGATTTGTTTACGTTCGGGTCCCTCTTTGGAGGCACCCAGCTCGAGCTGTAATGACGGCACGCGCGTGATTAAAATGTAATTTGTTTGGATTTGGCTCTGAATTTTACTTGCGGCAACCTAGGCTCGAGCCCTGTCATGGTGGCCGACAAGCCTAATGTCCATAACAGATGTCGAGGCTTTGAAATAAGACCGGCGCAGGGCATCAGGACCTTGAGGGACAAAGCCTCCGCTCACTGCTGGGGCAGTCTTCATTGCTATGGGTTGGAATCACCTCCTCCTCCTCCTTCTCTGGACCTTGCGAGGCAACGGTAGGCCCCAACAAGAAACAAAGACACATCCGTCAGCAGAAACCGCACCAGTAAAGATAAGGGAGAAAAGCAGCCTACCTAGGAACAACCATGCGAGCCAGTAAGGAGCAGGAGACCCCAGACCTGAATACTACTAGTGGTCTGAACTACCACGGGAGGGGTGGAGAGCTTCGATTGGAAAGTCGTAATGGCCCCGGGATTTCTTTGCTCGGGGTCCCTCTTTGGAGGCACCCAGCTCGAGCTGTAATGACGGCATGCACGTCCTTAAAATGTCATTATGTAATTTGCTTTGATTTGGCTGGGAACTTTTCTGCGGGAACCTAGGGTTGGACCCTGTTCTGGTGGCCGGCGAGCCTAACCTTCCCTAAGAGCGTGGCACCCCAGATGGGACCCTAGGTGAGCACTGTTGGGGCCTCTCGTCTCCAAACGATCATCTGGCGCCATGGGGTGAGTTCACCTGGGATCTTTGGCAAGAGGAGGCCCCAAGAAGGTGAGTCTTAAATTCCCGCCTGCATTCTAAATTCTGCTCTGGTAACAGAGTGCGCTGAAGGGGTACGCGGGCTGATCACCGTAAGGCGTCCCAGGCAGCGGGGTACGCGGGCTGGCCACCGTAAGACGTACCAGGGGGATGGGTAGGAGTCCCATCCCCAGGGTTGGAGTGGGTTTGAAGTCCCATCTCGGTGTGGCCAGAAAGGGGAGTGCACAGCCTGGTCAGCATGAGGCGCACCGCAAGACTATAGGAACAGAAATGTAGAGACACTGTGACTGGTGTGAGTGTGAGCAGTGCTGCGTGTGAGAGTGCGTAGAGCCTGGGAACGGACCGGGGTGCCCGTGGGCTGAGGAAGCCGCCCGCTGCGAAGGCACAGCAGTCCTGGCAGTGCAAGCCTGGTGCAGGAGCAGTGGCAGCTGAGAGGCAATGCCAGCTTGCCCCATGCCAGCCTGCGGCCCAGCACGAGGGGTTGAGTGCTGCTTTCTGCTGAGGCTCTCAGGGCACCAGGGCACAACAGGGCTGTGCTTGTCAGGGACATGTCGTGGCATGAGATGTGCCCGCATCAGCCCCCTCCCCCCGACAATTTGTAAGGGGATGTAGCTCAGTGGAAGAGCACCTGCTTTGCATGCAGGAGGTCCTGGGTTCAATGCCCAGCATCTCCGGCGGAGGGGGAGCTTTTTCCTCAGTCTCCACCCCCCTGACCAACAGCGGGGAGGGCTGGCAAGCGGCTGCATTGCTCCTCTCCACAAAGTGTCGGCTTGCCCTCCAACGACATGGCAGGCTGTCATGTGGGAAGTGGAGCTCCCCATGCAGGAAGAGCCCAGCCACATCCTCAGAAAGCCTGCCCAGGGCAAAGGACATCATGAGGGCACGACTCTTGCAACAAGCTGAGTGGCCAGCAGTAGGCAAACAGGCAGGACTTGTCAGATCCTCAAGTGCCTCTCAGCAGAGACCACAGCCCTGTGAGACAAGAGGGTGTGCCCATGAAGACGAGAGGGCTGGCTGCTGGCTGGGAGCTTCTTTTAGCTGCAGCAGCAGCAGCACTGCCCTGGCTGGGCAGGCAGGCGCTGGGAGGGCATCAGGCCCAGCAGGTACCTCCGAGCACGGGAGGTGAGAGCTTGGCAGGAGGGCAGAGGGCAGGCAGGTGGAGGGGAGCACTGGCACGTCGCTGGGGAATGGCTCCTGTGCCAGCAGCGCCGGCCAGCAGCAGGGGAGCAGCCACTGGCGTCACCATGAGCACTGGGAGCTGATTCAACAGCTGGGCATGTGGCAGCGGGAGCGGGAGCGGGAAGGGCAGGCGCAAGCACAATGGCTGCTGTGTTGGTTGTGAGCTCACTTGCATTCCAGTTAGCCCAGTGGCCAGCAGTGGGTGGGCAGGCAGGTGTTAGGAGGTCATCAGCAGCATGGGAGAGGCTGCCCAGCAGCAAGGAGAGCTTGGGAGGAGGTGAGAGGGAGGGAGAGGGGAAGGTGACCTTGGTGGCTTGGATGGTGAGGTCTCTGCTTTCAGAGCAGCTGATTGGCCAGCAGCAGGTGGGCAGGCATGGGAGGTGGCCAAGGGCAGGACAAAGCCCAGGAGGTAGAGGGCAGAGCCTGGAGGGAGGAAGGAGGCAGAGAGAGGCAGGTGACTGTGGCAGCACTGGCACAGTGCTTGTGAGATGAGCTCTGTGACTGCAGCCTGCTTGGCCAGCAGCAGGCGGGCAGCACTGGGAGGTCATGCAGGGCAGGAGAAAGCCCCCAGCCGAGAGGAGAGCTGCTGAAGAGGGCAGAGGCAGAGGCCGGGAAAGCTGGCATGGCTGGGAGCTTGTTTGGGAGGTCACTTCTCTTGCAGCACTCTGATTGGGCAGCAGGCAGGCACGGTGGGCTCAGGAAGCAGCTGAGTAAAGCTTGCCCATGGAGAGGAGAGCTCTGGGGAGGGGAGAGGTGGGTCTTCAGGAAATTATTGAACTGAAAGTGTCCAGAGGGAGCTGCTTAGGACAACTTCTGTCCAACTTGCTTAGCAGGAGGAGCTACATTTGCTGCAGCCTTAGGCTGCACTCAGAGAACATGAGGCACTTTCACCTAGGTCAGTAAGCGAGGGCCCCAGAGCTGGTTCAAGCTGGGCAGATAAGGAAGCTACAAGCAGTCGGCATTGCTGTGTCTCACCCTCCGAAAGGGAGGATGTTGTTAAAGAAGAGTGACTTGAAACTGTCTAGAAATAGCTGCTTAGCACAACTTCTATAAAACTTGCTTAGCATGAGTAGCTAAATTTGCTGAAGCCTTAGGCCGCACTTGGGAAAAGTAATAAACCTTTACCGAGTTTAGTAAAAAATAGTGCCTCAGAGCTCGTTCAGGCTGGGAAAACAGGGAAACCACACGCAGTCTGCATTCCTGTGTTACCCACCCCAAAAGGGAAGACGTCAAAACAATTGAAAAAGAAGACCTTGGGAGACAACCGCCAGACCCAACAAAAACAGAGGTACAACCTTCATCAGAGACCGCAAAAAACAAGAAGGAGGAGAAAAACAGCTTACCTAAGAACGACGGTGAGACCCAATGAGGAGCAGGAGACCCCAGACCAAAAAATGACTATTGGTCTAGCTTCCGCGTGAGGGGTGGGAAATGTAAGTGGAAAAACCTATAATTGCCCAGGATTTGTTTACGTTCGGGTCCCTCTTTGGAGGCACCCAGCTCGAGCTGTAATGACGGCACGCGCGTGATTAAAATGTAATTTGTTTGGATTTGGCTCTGAACTTTACTTGCGGCAACCTAGGCTCGAGCCCTGTCATGGTGGCCGACAAGCCTAATGTCCATAACAGATGTCGAGGCTTTGAAATAAGACCGGCGCAGGGCATCAGGACCTTGAGGGACAAAGCCTCCGCTCACTGCTGGGGCAGTCTTCATTGCTATGGGTTGGAATCACCTCCTCCTCCTCCTTCTCTGGACCTTGCGAGGCAACGGTAGGCCCCAACAAGAAACAAAGACACATCCGTCAGCAGAAACCGCAACAGTAAAGATAAGGGAGAAAAGCAGCCTACCTAGGAACAACCATGAGAGCCAGTAAGGAGCAGGAGACCCCAGACCTGAATACTACTAGTGGTCTGAACTACCACGGGAGGGGTGGAGAGCTTCGATTGGAAAGTCGTAATGGCCCCGGGATTTCTTTGCTCGGGGTCCCTCTTTGGAGGCACCCAGCTCGAGCTGTAATGACGGCATGCACGTCCTTAAAATGTCATTATGTAATTTGCTTTGATTTGGCTGGGAACTTTTCTGCGGGAACCTAGGGTTGGACCCTGTTCTGGTGGCCGGCGAGCCTAACCTTCCCTAAGAGCGTGGCACCCCAGATGGGACCCTAGGTGAGCACTGTTGGGGCCTCTCGTCTCCAAACGATCATCTGGCGCCATGGGGTGAGTTCACCTGGGATCTTTGGCAAGAGGAGGCCCCAAGAAGGTGAGTCTTAAATTCCCGCCTGCATTCTAAATTCTGCTCTGGTAACAGAGTGCGCTGAAGGGGTACGCGGGCTGATCACCGTAAGGCGTCCCAGGCAGCGGGGTACGCGGGCTGGCCACCGTAAGACGTACCAGGGGGATGGGTAGGAGTCCCATCCCCAGGGTTGGAGTGGGTTTGAAGTCCCATCTCGGTGTGGCCAGAAAGGGGAGTGCACAGCCTGGTCAGCATGAGGCGCACCGCAAGACTATAGGAACAGAAATGTAGAGACACTGTGACTGGTGTGAGTGTGAGCAGTGCTGCGTGTGAGAGTGCGTAGAGCCTGGGAACGGACCGGGGTGCCCGTGGGCTGAGGAAGCCGCCCGCTGCGAAGGCACAGCAGTCCTGGCAGTGCAAGCCTGGTGCAGGAGCAGTGGCAGCTGAGAGGCAATGCCAGCTTGCCCCATGCCAGCCTGCGGCCCAGCACGAGGGGTTGAGTGCTGCTTTCTGCTGAGGCTCTCAGGGCACCAGGGCACAACAGGGCTGTGCTTGTCAGGGACATGTCGTGGCATGAGATGTGCCCGCATCAGCCCCCTCCCCCCGACAATTTGTAAGGGGATGTAGCTCAGTGGAAGAGCACCTGCTTTGCATGCAGGAGGTCCTGGGTTCAATGCCCAGCATCTCCGGCGGAGGGGGAGCTTTTTCCTCAGTCTCCACCCCCCTGACCAACAGCGGGGAGGGCTGGCAAGCGGCTGCATTGCTCCTCTCCACAAAGTGTCGGCTTGCCCTCCAACGACATGGCAGGCTGTCATGTGGGAAGTGGAGCTCCCCATGCAGGAAGAGCCCAGCCACATCCTCAGAAAGCCTGCCCAGGGCAAAGGACATCATGAGGGCACGACTCTTGCAACAAGCTGAGTGGCCAGCAGTAGGCAAACAGGCAGGACTTGTCAGATCCTCAAGTGCCTCTCAGCAGAGACCACAGCCCTGTGAGACAAGAGGGTGTGCCCATGAAGACGAGAGGGCTGGCTGCTGGCTGGGAGCTTCTTTTAGCTGCAGCAGCAGCAGCACTGCCCTGGCTGGGCAGGCAGGCGCTGGGAGGGCATCAGGCCCAGCAGGTACCTCCGAGCACGGGAGGTGAGAGCTTGGCAGGAGGGCAGAGGGCAGGCAGGTGGAGGGGAGCACTGGCACGTCGCTGGGGAATGGCTCCTGTGCCAGCAGCGCCGGCCAGCAGCAGGGGAGCAGCCACTGGCGTCACCATGAGCACTGGGAGCTGATTCAACAGCTGGGCATGTGGCAGCGGGAGCGGGAGCGGGAAGGGCAGGCGCAAGCACAATGGCTGCTGTGTTGGTTGTGAGCTCACTTGCATTCCAGTTAGCCCAGTGGCCAGCAGTGGGTGGGCAGGCAGGTGTTAGGAGGTCATCAGCAGCATGGGAGAGGCTGCCCAGCAGCAAGGAGAGCTTGGGAGGAGGTGAGAGGGAGGGAGAGGGGAAGGTGACCTTGGTGGCTTGGATGGTGAGGTCTCTGCTTTCAGAGCAGCTGATTGGCCAGCAGCAGGTGGGCAGGCATGGGAGGTGGCCAAGGGCAGGACAAAGCCCAGGAGGCAGAGGGCAGAGCCTGGAGGGAGGAAGGAGGCAGAGAGAGGCAGGTGACTGTGGCAGCACTGGCACAGTGCTTGTGAGATGAGCTCTGTGACTGCAGCCTGCTTGGCCAGCAGCAGGCGGGCAGCACTGGGAGGTCATGCAGGGCAGGAGAAAGCCCCCAGCCGAGAGGAGAGCTGCTGAAGAGGGCAGAGGCAGAGGCCGGGAAAGCTGGCATGGCTGGGAGCTTGTTTGGGAGGTCACTTCTCTTGCAGCACTCTGATTGGGCAGCAGGCAGGCACGGTGGGCTCAGGAAGCAGCTGAGTAAAGCTTGCCCATGGAGAGGAGAGCTCTGGGGAGGGGAGAGGTGGGTCTTCAGGAAATTATTGAACTGAAAGTGTCCAGAGGGAGCTGCTTAGGACAACTTCTGTCCAACTTGCTTAGCAGGAGGAGCTACATTTGCTGCAGCCTTAGGCTGCACTCAGAGAACATGAGGCACTTTCACCTAGGTCAGTAAGCGAGGGCCCCAGAGCTGGTTCAAGCTGGGCAGATAAGGAAGCTACAAGCAGTCGGCATTGCTGTGTCTCACCCTCCGAAAGGGAGGATGTTGTTAAAGAAGAGTGACTTGAAACTGTCTAGAAATAGCTGCTTAGCACAACTTCTATAAAACTTGCTTAGCATGAGTAGCTAAATTTGCTGAAGCCTTAGGCCGCACTTGGGAAAAGTAATAAACCTTTACCGAGTTTAGTAAAAAATAGTGCCTCAGAGCTCGTTCAGGCTGGGAAAACAGGGAAACCACACGCAGTCTGCATTCCTGTGTTACCCACCCCAAAAGGGAAGACGTCAAAACAATTGAAAAAGAAGACCTTGGGAGACAACCGCCAGACCCAACAAAAACAGAGGTACAACCTTCATCAGAGACCGCAAAAAACAAGAAGGAGGAGAAAAACAGCTTACCTAAGAACGACGGTGAGAGCCAATGAGGAGCAGGAGACCCCAGACCAAAAAATGACTATTGGTCTAGCTTCCGTGTGAGGGGTGGGAAATGTAAGTGGAAAAACCTATAATTGCCCAGGATTTGTTTACGTTAGGGTCCCTCTTTGGAGGCACCCAGCTCGAGCTGTAATGACGGCACGCGCGTGATTAAAATGTAATTTGTTTGGATTTGGCTCTGAACTTTACTTGCGGCAACCTAGGCTCGAGCCCTGTCATGGTGGCCGACAAGCCTAATGTCCATAACAGATGTCGAGGCTTTGAAATAAGACCGGCGCAGGGCATCAGGACCTTGAGGGACAAAGCCTCCGCTCACTGCTGGGGCAGTCTTCATTGCTATGGGTTGGAATCACCTCCTCCTCCTCCTTCTCTGGACCTTGCGAGGCAACGGTAGGCCCCAACAAGAAACAAAGACACATCCGTCAGCAGAAACCGCAACAGTAAAGATAAGGGAGAAAAGCAGCCTACCTAGGAACAACCATGCGAGCCAGTAAGGAGCAGGAGACCCCAGACCTGAATACTACTAGTGGTCTGAACTACCACGGGAGGGGTGGAGAGCTTCGATTGGAAAGTCGTAATGGCCCCGGGATTTCTTTGCTCGGGGTCCCTCTTTGGAGGCACCCAGCTCGAGCTGTAATGACGGCATGCACGTCCTTAAAATGTCATTATGTAATTTGCTTTGATTTGGCTGGGAACTTTTCTGCGGGAACCTAGGGTTGGACCCTGTTCTGGTGGCCGGCGAGCCTAACCTTCCCTAAGAGCGTGGCACCCCAGATGGGACCCTAGGTGAGCACTGTTGGGGCCTCTCGTCTCCAAACGATCATCTGGCGCCATGGGGTGAGTTCACCTGGGATCTTTGGCAAGAGGAGGCCCCAAGAAGGTGAGTCTTAAATTCCCGCCTGCATTCTAAATTCTGCTCTGGTAACAGAGTGCGCTGAAGGGGTACGCGGGCTGATCACCGTAAGGCGTCCCAGGCAGCGGGGTACGCGGGCTGGCCACCGTAAGACGTACCAGGGGGATGGGTAGGAGTCCCATCCCCAGGGTTGGAGTGGGTTTGAAGTCCCATCTCGGTGTGGCCAGAAAGGGGAGTGCACAGCCTGGTCAGCATGAGGCGCACCGCAAGACTATAGGAACAGAAATGTAGAGACACTGTGACTGGTGTGAGTGTGAGCAGTGCTGCGTGTGAGAGTGCGTAGAGCCTGGGAACGGACCGGGGTGCCCGTGGGCTGAGGAAGCCGCCCGCTGCGAAGGCACAGCAGTCCTGGCAGTGCAAGCCTGGTGCAGGAGCAGTGGCAGCTGAGAGGCAATGCCAGCTTGCCCCATGCCAGCCTGCGGCCCAGCACGAGGGGTTGAGTGCTGCTTTCTGCTGAGGCTCTCAGGGCACCAGGGCACAACAGGGCTGTGCTTGTCAGGGACATGTCGTGGCATGAGATGTGCCCGCATCAGCCCCCTCCCCCCGACAATTTGTAAGGGGATGTAGCTCAGTGGAAGAGCACCTGCTTTGCATGCAGGAGGTCCTGGGTTCAATGCCCAGCATCTCCGGCGGAGGGGGAGCTTTTTCCTCAGTCTCCACCCCCCTGACCAACAGCGGGGAGGGCTGGCAAGCGGCTGCATTGCTCCTCTCCACAAAGTGTCGGCTTGCCCTCCAACGACATGGCAGGCTGTCATGTGGGAAGTGGAGCTCCCCATGCAGGAAGAGCCCAGCCACATCCTCAGAAAGCCTGCCCAGGGCAAAGGACATCATGAGGGCACGACTCTTGCAACAAGCTGAGTGGCCAGCAGTAGGCAAACAGGCAGGACTTGTCAGATCCTCAAGTGCCTCTCAGCAGAGACCACAGCCCTGTGAGACAAGAGGGTGTGCCCATGAAGACGAGAGGGCTGGCTGCTGGCTGGGAGCTTCTTTTAGCTGCAGCAGCAGCAGCACTGCCCTGGCTGGGCAGGCAGGCGCTGGGAGGGCATCAGGCCCAGCAGGTACCTCCGACCACGGGAGGTGAGAGCTTGGCAGGAGGGCAGAGGGGAGGCAGGTGGAGGGGAGCACTGGCACGTCGCTGGGGAATGGCTCCTGTGCCAGCAGCGCCGGCCAGCAGCAGGGGAGCAGCCACTGGGGTCACCATGAGCACTGGGAGCTGATTCAACAGCTGGGCATGTGGCAGCGGGAGCGGGAGCGGGAAGGGCAGGCGCAAGCACAATGGCTGCTGTGTTGGTTGTGAGCTCACTTGCATTCCAGTTAGCCCAGTGGCCAGCAGTGGGTGGGCAGGCAGGTGTTAGGAGGTCATCAGCAGCATGGGAGAGGCTGCCCAGCAGCAAGGAGAGCTTGGGAGGAGGTGAGAGGGAGGGAGAGGGGAAGGTGACCTTGGTGGCTTGGATGGTGAGGTCTCTGCTTTCAGAGCAGCTGATTGGCCAGCAGCAGGTGGGCAGGCATGGGAGGTGGCCAAGGGCAGGACAAAGCCCAGGAGGTAGAGGGCAGAGCCTGGAGGGAGGAAGGAGGCAGAGAGAGGCAGGTGACTGTGGCAGCACTGGCACAGTGCTTGTGAGATGAGCTCTGTGACTGCAGCCTGCTTGGCCAGCAGCAGGCGGGCAGCACTGGGAGGTCATGCAGGGCAGGAGAAAGCCCCCAGCCGAGAGGAGAGCTGCTGAAGAGGGCAGAGGCAGAGGCCGGGAAAGCTGGCATGGCTGGGAGCTTGTTTGGGAGGTCACTTCTCTTGCAGCACTCTGATTGGGCAGCAGGCAGGCACGGTGGGCTCAGGAAGCAGCTGAGTAAAGCTTGCCCATGGAGAGGAGAGCTCTGGGGAGGGGAGAGGTGGGTCTTCAGGAAATTATTGAACTGAAAGTGTCCAGAGGGAGCTGCTTAGGACAACTTCTGTCCAACTTGCTTAGCAGGAGGAGCTACATTTGCTGCAGCCTTAGGCTGCACTCAGAGAACATGAGGCACTTTCACCTAGGTCAGTAAGCGAGGGCCCCAGAGCTGGTTCAAGCTGGGCAGATAAGGAAGCTACAAGCAGTCGGCATTGCTGTGTCTCACCCTCCGAAAGGGAGGATGTTGTTAAAGAAGAGTGACTTGAAACTGTCTAGAAATAGCTGCTTAGCACAACTTCTATAAAACTTGCTTAGCATGAGTAGCTAAATTTGCTGAAGCCTTAGGCCGCACTTGGGAAAAGTAATAAACCTTTACCGAGTTTAGTAAAAAATAGTGCCTCAGAGCTCGTTCAGGCTGGGAAAACAGGGAAACCACACGCAGTCTGCATTCCTGTGTTACCCACCCCAAAAGGGAAGACGTCAAAACAATTGAAAAAGAAGACCTTGGGAGACAACCGCCAGACCCAACAAAAACAGAGGTACAACCTTCATCAGAGACCGCAAAAAACAAGAAGGAGGAGAAAAACAGCTTACCTAAGAACGACGGTGAGACCCAATGAGGAGCAGGAGACCCCAGACCAAAAAATGACTATTGGTCTAGCTTCCGCGTGAGGGGTGGGAAATGTAAGTGGAAAAACCTATAATTGCCCAGGATTTGTTTACGTTCGGGTCCCTCTTTGGAGGCACCCAGCTCGAGCTGTAATGACGGCACGCGCGTGATTAAAATGTAATTTGTTTTGATTTGGCTCTGAACTTTACTTGCGGCAACCTAGGCTCGAGCCCTGTCATGGTGGCCGACAAGCCTAATGTCCATAACAGATGTCGAGGCTTTGAAATAAGACCGGCGCAGGGCATCAGGACCTTGAGGGACAAAGCCTCCGCTCACTGCTGGGGCAGTCTTCATTGCTATGGGTTGGAATCACCTCCTCCTCCTCCTTCTCTGGACCTTGCGAGGCAACGGTAGGCCCCAACAAGAAACAAAGACACATCCGTCAGCAGAAACCGCAACAGTAAAGATAAGGGAGAAAAGCAGCCTACCTAGGAACAACCATGCGAGCCAGTAAGGAGCAGGAGACCCCAGACCTGAATACTACTAGTGGTCTGAACTACCACGGGAGGGGTGGAGAGCTTCGATTGGAAAGTCGTAATGGCCCCGGGATTTCTTTGCTCGGGGTCCCTCTTTGGAGGCACCCAGCTCGAGCTGTAATGACGGCATGCACGTCCTTAAAATGTCATTATTTAATTTGCTTTGATTTGGCTGGGAACTTTTCTGCGGGAACCTAGGGTTGGACCCTGTTCTGGTGGCCGGCGAGCCTAACCTTCCCTAAGAGCGTGGCACCCCAGATGGGACCCTAGGTGAGCACTGTTGGGGCCTCTCGTCTCCAAACGATCATCTGGCGCCATGGGGTGAGTTCACCTGGGATCTTTGGCAAGAGGAGGCCCCAAGAAGGTGAGTCTTAAATTCCCGCCTGCATTCTAAATTCTGCTCTGGTAACAGAGTGCGCTGAAGGGGTACGCGGGCTGATGACCGTAAGGCGTCCCAGGCAGGGGGGTACGCGGGCTGGCCACCGTAAGACGTACCAGGGGGATGGGTAGGAGTCCCATCCCCAGGGTTGGAGTGGGTTTGAAGTCCCATCTCGGTGTGGCCAGAAAGGGGAGTGCACAGCCTGGTCAGCATGAGGCGTACCGCAAGACTATAGGAACAGAAATGTAGAGACACTGTGACTGGTGTAAGTGTGAGCAGTGCTGCGTGTGAGAGTGCGTAGAGCCTGGGAACGGACCGGGGTGCCCGTGGGCTGAGGAAGCCGCCCGCTGCGAAGGCACAGCAGTCCTGGCAGTGCAAGCCTGGTGCAGGAGCAGTGGCAGCTGAGAGGCAATGCCAGCTTGCCCCATGCCAGCCTGCGGCCCAGCACGAGGGGTTGAGTGCTGCTTTCTGCTGAGGCTCTCAGGGCACCAGGGCACAACAGGGCTGTGCTTGTCAGGGACATGTCGTGGCATGAGATGTGCCCGCATCAGCCCCCTCCCCCCGACAATTTGTAAGGGGATGTAGCTCAGTGGAAGAGCACCTGCTTTGCATGCAGGAGGTCCTGGGTTCAATGCCCAGCATCTCCGGCGGAGGGGGAGCTTTTTCCTCAGTCTCCACCCCCCTGACCAACAGCGGGGAGGGCTGGCAAGCGGCTGCATTGCTCCTCTCCACAAAGTGTCGGCTTGCCCTCCAACGACATGGCAGGCTGTCATGTGGGAAGTGGAGCTCCCCATGCAGGAAGAGCCCAGCCACATCCTCAGAAAGCCTGCCCAGGGCAAAGGACATCATGATGGCACGACTCTTGCAACAAGCTGAGTGGCCAGCAGTAGGCAAACAGGCAGGACTTGTCAGATCCTCAAGTGCCTCTCAGCAGAGACCACAGCCCTGTGAGACAAGAGGGTGTGCCCATGAAGACGAGAGGGCTGGCTGCTGGCTGGGAGCTTCTTTTAGCTTCAGCAGCAGCAGCACTGCCCTGGCTGGGCAGGCAGGCGCTGGGAGGGCATCAGGCCCAGCAGGTACCTCCGACCACGGGAGGTGAGAGCTTGGCAGGAGGGCAGAGGGCAGGCAGGTGGAGGGGAGCACTGGCACGTCGCTGGGGAATGGCTCCTGTGCCAGCAGCGCCGGCCAGCAGCAGGGGAGCAGCCACTGGGGTCACCATGAGCACTGGGAGCTGATTCAACAGCTGGGCATGTGGCAGCAGGAGCGGGAGCGGGAGCGGGAAGGGCAGGCACAAGCACAATGGCTGCTGTGTTGGTTGTGAGCTCACTTGCATTCCAGTTAGCCCAGTGGCCAGCAGTGGATGGGCAGGCAGGTGTTAGGAGGTCATCAGCAGCATGGGAGAGGCTGCCCAGCAGCAAGGAGAGCTTGGGAGGAGGTGAGAGGGAGGGAGAGGGGAAGGTGACCTTGGTGGCTTGGATGGTGAGGTCTCTGCTTTCAGAGCAGCTGATTGGCCAGCAGCAGGTGGGCAGGCATGGGAGGTGGCCAAGGGCAGGACAAAGCCCAGGAGGTAGAGGGCAGAGCCTGGAGGGAGGAAGGAGGCAGAGAGAGGCAGGTGACTGTGGCAGCACTGGCACAGTGCTTGTGAGATGAGCTCTGTGACTGCAGCCTGCTTGGCCAGCAGCAGGCGGGCAGCACTGGGAGGTCATGCAGGGCAGGAGAAAGCCCCCAGCCGAGAGGAGAGCTGCTGAAGAGGGCAGAGGCAGAGGCAGGGAAAGCTGGCATGGCTGGGAGCTTGTTTGGGAGGTCACTTCTCTTGCAGCACTCTGATTGGGCAGCAGGCAGGCACGGTGGGCTCAGAAAGCAGCTGAGTAAAGCTTGCCCATGGAGAGGAGAGCTCTGGGGAGGGGGGAGGAGGGTCTTCAGGAAATTATTGAACTGAAAGTGTCCAGAGGGAGCTGCTTAGGACAACTTCTGTCCAACTTGCTTAGCAGGAGGAGCTACATTTGCTGCAGCCTTAGGCTGCACTCAGAGAACATGAGGCACTTTCACCTAGGTCAGTAAGCGAGGGCCCCAGAGCTGGTTCAAGCTGGGCAGATAAGGAAGCTACAAGCAGTCAGCATTGCTGTGTCTCACCCTCCGAAAGGGAGGATGTTGTTAAAGAAGAGTGACTTGAAACTGTCTAGAAATAGCTGCTTAGCACAACTTCTATAAAACTTGCTTAGCATGAGTAGCTAAATTTGCTGAAGCCTTAGGCTGCACTTGGGAAAAGTAATAAACCTTTACCGAGTTTAGTAAAAAATAGTGCCTCAGAGCTCGTTCAGGCTGGGAAAACAGGGAAACCACACGCAGTCTGCGTTCCTGTGTTACCCACCCCAAAAGGGAAGACGTCAAAACAATTGAAAAAGAAGACCTTGGGAGACAACCGCCAGACCCAACAAAAACAGAGGTACAACCTTCATCAGAGACCGCAAAAAACAAGAAGGAGGAGAAAAACAGCTTACCTAAGAACGACGGTGAGACCCAATGAGGAGCAGGAGACCCCAGACCAAAACATTACTATTGGTCTAGCTTCCGCGTGAGGGGTGGGAAATGTAAGTGGAAAAACCTATAATTGCCCAGGATTTGTTTACGTTAGGGTCCCTCTTTGGAGGCACCCAGCTCGAGCTGTAATGACAGCACGCGCGTGATTAAAATGTAATTTGTTTTGATTTGGCTCTGAACTTTACTTGCGGCAACCTAGGCTCGAGCCCTGTCATGGTGGCCGACAAGCCTAATTTCCATAACAGATGTCGAGGCTTTGAAATAAGACCGGCGCAGGGCATCAGGACCTTGAGGGACAAAGCCTCCGCTCACTGCTGGGGCAGTCTTCATTGCTATGGGTTGGAATCACCTCCTCCTCCTCCTCCTTCTCTGGACCTTGCGAGGCAACGGTAGGCCCCAACAAGAAACAAAGACACATCCGTCAGCAGAAACCGCACCAGTAAAGATAAGGGAGAAAAGCAGCCTACCTAGGAACAACCATGCGAGCCAGTAAGGAGCAGGAGACCCCAGACCTGAATACTACTAGTGGTCTGAACTACCACGGGAGGGGTGGAGAGCTTCGATTGGAAAGTCGTAATGGCCCCGGGATTTCTTTGCTCGGGGTCCCTCTTTGGAGGCACCCAGCTCGAGCTGTAATGACGGCATGCACGTCCTTAAAATGTCATTATTTAATTTGCTTTGATTTGGCTGGGAACTTTTCTGCGGGAACCTAGGGTTGGACCCTGTTCTGGTGGCCGGCGAGCCTAACCTTCCCTAAGAGTGTGGCACCCCAGATGGGACCCTAGGTGAGCACTGTTGGGGCCTCTCGTCTCCAAACGATCATCTGGCGCCATGGGGTGAGTTCACCTGGGATCTTTGGCAAGAGGAGGCCCCAAGAAGGTGAGTCTTAAATTCCCGCCTGCATTCTAAATTCTGCTCTGGTAACAGAGTGCGCTGAAGGGGTACGCGGGCTGATCACCGTAAGGCGTCCCAGGCAGCGGGGTACGCGGGCTGGCCACCGTAAGACGTCCCAGGGGGATGGGTAGGAGTCCCATCCCCAGGGTTGGAGTGGGTTTGAAGTCCCATCTCGGTGTGGCCAGAAAGGGGAGTGCACAGCCTGGTCAGCATGAGGCGCACCGCAAGACTATAGGAACAGAAATGTAGAGAGACTGTGACTGGTGTGAGTGTGAGCAGTGCTGCGTGTGAGAGTGCGTAGAGCCTGGGAACGGACCGGGGCGCCCGTGGGCTGAGGAAGCCGCCCGCTGCGAAGGCACAGCAGTCCTGGCAGTGCAAGCCTGGTGCAGGAGCAGTGGCAGCTGAGAGGCAATGCCAGCTTGCCCCATGCCAGCCTGCGGCCCAGCACGAGGGGTTGAGTGCTGCTTTCTGCTGAGGCTCTCAGGGCACCAGGGCACAACAGGGCTGTGCTTGTCAGGGACATGTCGTGGCATGAGATGTGCCCGCATCAGCCCCCTCCCCCCGACAATTTGTAAGGGGATGTAGCTCAGTGGAAGAGCACCTGCTTTGCATGCAGGAGGTCCTGGGTTCAATGCCCAGCATCTCCGGCGGAGGGGGAGCTTTTTCCTCAGTCTCCACCCCCCTGACCAACAGCGGGGAGGGCTGGCAAGCGGCTGCATTGCTCCTCTCCACAGAGTGTCGGCTTGCCCTCCAACGACATGGCAGGCTGTCATGTGGGAAGTGGAGCTCCCCATGCAGGAAGAGCCCAGCCACATCCTCAGAAAGCCTGCCCAGGGCAAAGGACATCATGAGGGCACGACTCTTGCAACAAGCTGAGTGGCCAGCAGTAGGCAAACAGGCAGGACTTGTCAGATCCTCAAGTGCCTCTCAGCAGAGACCACAGCCCTGTGAGACAAGAGGGTGTCCCCATGAAGACGAGAGGGCTGGCTGCTGGCTGGGAGCTTCTTTTAGCTGCAGCAGCAGCAGCACTGCCCTGGCTGGGCAGGCAGGCGCTGGGAGGGCATCAGGCCCAGCAGGTACCTCCGAGCACGGGAGGTGAGAGCTTGGCAGGAGGGCAGAGGGCAGGCAGGTGGAGGGGAGCACTGGCACGTCACTGGGGAATGGCTCCTGTGCCAGCAGCGCCGGCCAGCAGCAGGGGAGCAGCCACTGGGGTCACCATGAGCGCTGGGAGCTGATTCAACAGCTGGGCATGTGGCAGCGGGAGCGGGAAGGGCAGGCACAAGCACAATGGCTGCTGTGTTGGTTGTGAGCTCACTTGCATTCCAGTTAGCCCAGTGGCCAGCAGTGGGTGGGCAGGCAGGTGTTAGGAGGTCATCAGCAGCATGGGAGAGGCTGCCCAGCAGCAAGGAGAGCTTGGGAGGAGGTGAGAGGGAGGGAGAGGTGAAGGTGACCTTGGTGGCTTGGATGGTGAGGTCTCTGCTTTCAGAGCAGCTGATTGGCCAGCAGCAGGTGGGCAGGCATGGGAGGTGGCCAAGGGCCGGACAAAGCCCAGGAGGTAGAGGGCAGAGCCTGGAGGGAGGAAGGAGGCAGAGAGAGGCAGGTGACTGTGGCAGCACTGGCACAGTGCTTGTGAGATGAGCTCTGTGACTGCAGCCTGCTTGGCCAGCAGCAGGCGGGCAGCACTGGGAGGTCATGCAGGGCAGGAGAAAGCCCCCAGCCGAGAGGAGAGCTGCTGAAGAGGGCAGAGGCAGAGGCAGGGAAAGCTGGCATGGCTGGGAGCTTGTTTGGGAGGTCACTTCTCTTGCAGCAGTCTGATTGGGCAGCAGGCAGGCACGGTGGGCTCAGGAAGCAGCTGAGAAAAGCTTGCCCATGGAGAGGAGAGCTCTGGGGAGGGCAGAGGTGGGTCTTCAGGAAATTATTGACCTGAAAGTGTCCAGAGGGAGCTGCTTAGGACAACTTCTGTCCAACTTGCTTAGCAGGAGGAGCTACATTTGCTGCCGCCTTAGGCTGCACTCAGAGAACATGAGGCACTTTCACCTAGGTCAGTAAGCAAGGGCCCCAGAGCTGGTTCAAGCTGGGCAGATAAGGAAGCTACAAGCAGTCGGCATTGCTGTGTCTCACCCTCCGAAAGGGAGGATGTTGTTGAAGAATAGTGACTTGAAACTGTCTAGAAATAGCTGCTTAGCACAACTTCTATAAAACTTGCTTAGCATGAGTAGCTACATTTGCTGAAGCCTTAGGCCGCACTTGGGAAAAGTAATAAACCTTTACCGAGTTTAGTAAAAAATACTGCCTCAGAGCTCGTTCGGGCTGGGAAACTAAGGAAACCACACGCAGCCTGCGTTCCTGTGTTACCCACCCCAAAAGGGAAGACGTCAAAACAATTGAAAAAGAAGACCTTGGGAGACAACCGCCAGACCCAACAAAAACAGAGGTACAACCTTCATCAGAGACCGCAAAAAACAAGAAGGAGGAGAAAAACAGCTTACCTAAGAACGACGGTGAGACCCAATGAGGAGCAGGAGACCCCAGACCAAAAAATTACTATTGGTCTAGCTTCCGCGTGAGGGGTGGGAAATGTAAGTGGAAAAACCTATAATTGCCCAGGATTTGTTTACGTTAGGGTCCCTCTTTGGAGGCACCCAGCTCGAGCTGTAATGACGGCACGCGCGTGATTAAAATGTAATTTGTTTTGATTTGGCTCTGAACTTTACTTGCGGCAACCTAGGCTCGAGCCCTGTCATGGTGGCCGACAAGCCTAATTTCCATAACAGATGTCGAGGCTTTGAAATAAGACTGGCGCAGGGCATCAGGACCTTGAGGGACAAAGCCTCCCCTCACTGCTGGGGCAGTCTTCATTGCTATGGGTTGGAATCACCTCCTCCTCCTCCTTCTCTGGACCTTGCGAGGCAACGGTAGGCCCCAACAAGAAACAAAGACACATCCGTCAGCAGAAACCGCACCAGTAAAGATAAGGGAGAAAAGCAGCCTACCTAGGAACAACCATGCGAGCCAGTAAGGAGCAGGAGACCCCAGACCTGAATACTACTAGTGGTCTGAACTACCACGGGAGGGGTGGAGAGCTTCGATTGGAAAGTCGTAATGGCCCTGGGATTTCTTTGCTCGGGGTCCCTCTTTGGAGGCACCCAGCTCGAGCTGTAATGACGGCATGCACGTCCTTAAAATGTCATTATTTAATTTGCTTTGATTTGGCTGGGAACTTTTCTGCGGGAACCTAGGGTTGGACCCTGTTCTGGTGGCCGGCGAGCCTAACCTTCCCTAAGAGCGTGGCACCCCAGATGGGACCCTAGGTGAGCACTGTTGGGGCCTCTCGTCTCCAAACGATCATCTGGCGCCATGGGGTGAGTTCACCTGGGATCTTTGGCAAGAGGAGGCCCCAAGAAGGTGAGTCTTAAATTCCCGCCTGCATTCTAAATTCTGCTCTGGTAACAGAGTGCGCTGAAGGGGTACGCGGGCTGATGACCGTAAGGCGTCCCAGGCAGGGGGGTACGCGGGCTGGCCACCGTAAGACGTACCAGGGGGATGGGTAGGAGTCCCATCCCCAGGGTTGGAGTGGGTTTGAAGTCCCATCTCGGTGTGGCCAGAAAGGGGAGTGCACAGCCTGGTCAGCATGAGGCGCACCGCAAGACTATAGGAACAGAAATGTAGAGACACTGTGACTGGTGTGAGTGTGAGCAGTACTGTGTGTGAGAGTGCGTAGAGCCTGGGAACGGACCGGGGCGCCCGTGGGCTGAGGAAGCCGCCCGCTGCGAAGGCACAGCAGTCCTGGCAGTGCAAGCCTGGTGCAGGAGCAGTGGCAGCTGAGAGGCAATGCCAGCTTGCCCCATGCCAGCCTGCGGCCCAGCACGAGGGGTTGAGTGCTGCTTTCTGCTGAGGCTCTCAGGGCACCAGGGCACAACAGGGCTGTGCTTGTCAGGGACATGTCGTGGCATGAGATGTGCCCGCATCAGCCCCCTCCCCCCGACAATTTGTAAGGGGATGTAGCTCAGTGGAAGAGCACCTGCTTTGCATGCAGGAGGTCCTGGGTTCAATGCCCAGCATCTCCGGCGGAGGGGGAGCTTTTTCCTCAGTCTCCACCCCCCTGACCAACAGCGGGGAGGGCTGGCAAGCGGCTGCATTGCTCCTCTCCACAAAGTGTCGGCTTGCCCTCCAACGACATGGCAGGCTGTCATGTGGGAAGTGGAGCTCCCCATGCAGGAAGAGCCCAGCCACATCCTCAGAAAGCCTGCCCAGGGCAAAGGACATCATGAGGGCACGACTCTTGCAACAAGCTGAGTGGCCAGCAGTAGGCAAACAGGCAGGACTTGTCAGATCCTCAAGTGCCTCTCAGCAGAGACCACAGCCCTGTGAGGCAAGAGGGTGTGCCCATGAAGACGAGAGGGCTGGCTGCTGGCTGGGAGCTTCTTTTAGCTGCAGCAGCAGCAGCACTGCCCTGGCTGGGCAGGCAGGCGCTGGGAGGGCATCAGGCCCAGCAGGTACCTCCGACCACGGGAGGTGAGAGCTTGGCAGGAGGGCAGAGGGCAGGCAGGTGGAGGGGAGCACTGGCACGTCACTGGGGAATGGCTCCTGTGCCAGCAGCGCCGGCCAGCAGCAGGGGAGCAGCCACTGGGGTCACCATGAGCGCTGGGAGCTGATTCAACAGCTGGGCATGTGGCAGCGGGAGCGGGAGCGGGAAGGGCAGGCACAAGCACAATGGCTGCTGTGTTGGTTGTGAGCTCACTTGCATTCCAGTTAGCCCAGTGGCCAGCAGTGGGTGGGCAGGCAGGTGTTAGGAGGTCATCAGCAGCATGGGAGAGGCTGCCCAGCAGCAAGGAGAGCTTGGGAGGAGGTGAGAGGGAGGGAGAGGTGAAGGTGACCTTGGTGGCTTGGATGGTGAGGTCTCTGCTTTCAGAGCAGCTGATTGGCCAGCAGCAGGTGGGCAGGCATGGGAGGTGGCCAAGGGCCTGACAAAGCCCAGGAGGTAGAGGGCAGAGCCTGGAGGGAGGAAGGAGGCAGAGAGAGGCAGGTGACTGTGGCAGCACTGGCACAGTGCTTGTGAGATGAGCTCTGTGACTGCAGCCTGCTTGGCCAGCAGCAGGCGGGCAGCACTGGGAGGTCATGCAGGGCAGGAGAAAGCCCCCAGCCGAGAGGAGAGCTGCTGAAGAGGGCAGAGGCAGAGGCAGGGAAAGCTGGCATGGCTGGGAGCTTGTTTGGGAGGTCACTTCTCTTGCAGCACTCTGATTGGGCAGCAGGCAGGCACGGTGGGCTCAGGAAGCAGCTGAGAAAAGCTTGCCCATGGAGAGGAGAGCTCTGGGGAGGGCAGAGGTGGGTCTTCAGGAAATTATTGAACTGAAAGTGTCCAGAGGGAGCTGCTTAGGACAACTTCTATCCAACTTGCTTAGCAGGAGGAGCTACATTTGCTGCAGCCTTAGGCTGCACTCAGAGAACATGAGGCACTTTCACCTAGGTCAGTAAGCAAGGGCCCCAGAGCTGGTTCAAGCTGGGCAGATAAGGAAGCTACAAGCAGTCGGCATTGCTGTGTCTCACCCTCCGAAAGGGAGGATGTTGCTAAAGAAGAGTGACTTGAAACTGTCTAGAAATAGCTGCTTAGCACAACTTCTATAAAACTTGCTTAGCATGAGTAGCTACATTTGCTGAAGCCTTAGGCCGCACTTGGGAAAAGTAATAAACCTTTACCGAGTTTAGTAAAAAATACTGCCTCAGAGCTCGTTCAGGCTGGGAAAATAGGGAAACCACACGCAGCCTGCGTTCCTGTGTTACCCACCCCAAAAGGGAAGACGTCAAAACAATTGAAAAAGAAGACCTTGGGAGACAACCGCCAGACCCAACAAAAACAGAGGTACAACCTTCATCAGAGACCGCAAAAAACAAGAAGGAGGAGAAAAACAGCTTACCTAAGAACGACGGTGAGACCCAATGAGGAGCAGGAGACCCCAGACCAAAAAATTACTATTGGTCTAGCTTCCGCGTGAGGGGTGGGAAATGTAAGTGGAAAAACCTATAATTGCCCAGGATTTGTTTACGTTAGGGTCCCTCTTTGGAGGCACCCAGCTCGAGCTGTAATGACGGCACGCGCGTGATTAAAATGTAATTTGTTTGGATTTGGCTCTGAACTTTACTTGCGGCAACCTAGGCTCGAGCCCTGTCATGGTGGCCGACAAGCCTAATTTCCATAACAGATGTCGAGGCTTTGAAATAAGACCGGCGCAGGGCATCAGGACCTTGAGGGACAAAGCCTCCGCTCACTGCTGGGGCAGTCTTCATTGCTATGGGTTGGAATCACCTCCTCCTCCTCCTTCTCTGGACCTTGCGAGGCAACGGTAGGCCCCAACAAGAAACAAAGACACATCTGTCAGCAGAAACCGCAACAGTAAAGATAAGGGAGAAAAGCAGCCTACCTAGGAACAACCATGCGAGCCAGTAAGGAGCAGGAGACCCCAGACCTGAATACTACTAGTGGTCTGAACTACCACAGGAGGGGTGGAGAGCTTCGATTGGAAAGTCGTAATGGCCCCGGGATTTCTTTGCTCGGGGTCCCTCTTTGGAGGCACCCAGCTCGAGCTGTAATGACGGCATGCACGTCCTTAAAATGTCATTATTTAATTTGCTTTGATTTGGCTGGGAACTTTTCTGCGGGAACCTAGGGTTGGACCCTGTTCTGGTGGCCGGCGAGCCTAACCTTCCCTAAGAGCGTGGCACCCCAGATGGGACCCTAGGTGAGCACTGTTGGGGCCTCTCGTCTCCAAACGATCATCTGGCGCCATGGGGTGAGTTCACCTGGGATCTTTGGCAAGAGGAGGCCCCAAGAAGGTGAGTCTTAAATTCCCGCCTGCATTCTAAATTCTGCTCTGGTAACAGAGTGCGCTGAAGGGGTACGCGGGCTGATCACCGTAAGGCGTCCCAGGCAGGGGGGTACGCGGGCTGGCCACCGTAAGACGTCCCAGGGGGATGGGTAGGAGTCCCATCCCCAGGGTTGGAGTGGGTTTGAAGTCCCATCTCGGTGTGGCCAGAAAGGGGAGTGCACAGCCTGGTCAGCATGAGGCGCACCGCAAGACTATAGGAACAGAAATGTAGAGACACTGTGACTGGTGTGAGTGTGAGCAGTACTGTGTGTGAGAGTGCGTAGAGCCTGGGAACGGACCGGGGCGCCCGTGGGCTGAGGAAGCCGCCCGCTGCGAAGGCACAGCAGTCCTGGCAGTGCAAGCCTGGTGCAGGAGCAGTGGCAGCTGAGAGGCAATGCCAGCTTGCCCCATGCCAGCCTGCGGCCCAGCACGAGGGGTTGAGTGCTGCTTTCTGCTGAGGCTCTCAGGGCACCAGGGCACAACTGTGCTTGTCAGGGACATGTCGTGGCATGAGATGTGCCCGCATCAGCCCCCTCCCCCCGACAATTTGTAAGGGGATGTAGCTCAGTGGAAGAGCACCTGCTTTGCATGCAGGAGGTCCTGGGTTCAATGCCCAGCATCTCCGGTGGAGGGGGAGCTTTTTCCTCAGTCTCCACCCCCCTGACCAACAGCGGGGAGGGCTGGCAAGCGGCTGCATTGCTCCTCTCCACAGAGTGTCGGCTTGCCCTCCAACGACATGGCAGGCTGTCATGTGGGAAGTGGAGCTCCCCATGCAGGAAGAGCCCAGCCACATCCTCAGAAAGCCTGCCCAGGGCAAAGGACATCATGAGGGCACGACTCTTGCAACAAGCTGAGTGGCCAGCAGTAGGCAAACAGGCAGGACTTGTCAGATCCTCAAGTGCCTCTCAGCAGAGACCACAGCCCTGTGAGGCAAGAGGGTGTGCCCATGAAGACGAGAGGGCTGGCTGCTGGCTGGGAGCTTCTTTTAGCTGCAGCAGCAGCAGCACTGCCCTGGCTGGGCAGGCAGGCGCTGGGAGGGCATCAGGCCCAGCAGGTACCTCCGACCACGGGAGGTGAGAGCTTGGCAGGAGGGCAGAGGGCAGGCAGGTGGAGGGGAGCACTGGCACGTCACTGGGGAATGGCTCCTGTGCCAGCAGCGCCGGCCAGCAGCAGGGGAGCAGCCACTGGGGTCACCATGAGCGCTGGGAGCTGATTCAACAGCTGGGCATGTGGCAGCGGGAGCGGGAGCGGGAAGGGCAGGCACAAGCACAATGGCTGCTGTGTTGGTTGTGAGCTCACTTGCATTCCAGTTAGCCCAGTGGCCAGCAGTGGGTGGGCAGGCAGGTGTTAGGAGGTCATCAGCAGCATGGGAGAGGCTGCCCAGCAGCAAGGAGAGCTTGGGAGGAGGTGAGAGGGAGGGAGAGGTGAAGGTGACCTTGGTGGCTTGGATGGTGAGGTCTCTGCTTTCAGAGCAGCTGATTGGCCAGCAGCAGGTGGGCAGGCATGGGAGGTGGCCAAGGGCCTGACAAAGCCCAGGAGGTAGAGGGCAGAGCCTGGAGGGAGGAAGGAGGCAGAGAGAGGCAGGTGACTGTGGCAGCACTGGCACAGTGCTTGTGAGATGAGCTCTGTGACTGCAGCCTGCTTGGCCAGCAGCAGGCGGGCAGCACTGGGAGGTCATGCAGGGCAGGAGAAAGCCCCCAGCCGAGAGGAGAGCTGCTGAAGAGGGCAGAGGCAGAGGCAGGGAAAGCTGGCATGGCTGGGAGCTTGTTTGGGAGGTCACTTCTCTTGCAGCACTCTGATTGGGCAGCAGGCAGGCACGGTGGGCTCAGGAAGCAGCTGAGAAAAGCTTGCCCATGGAGAGGAGAGCTCTGGGGAGGGCAGAGGTGGGTCTTCAGGAAATTATTGAACTGAAAGTGTCCAGAGGGAGCTGCTTAGGACAACTTCTATCCAACTTGCTTAGCAGGAGGAGCTACATTTGCTGCAGCCTTAGGCTGCACTCAGAGAACATGAGGCACTTTCACCTAGGTCAGTAAGCAAGGGCCCCAGAGCTGGTTCAAGCTGGGCAGATAAGGAAGCTACAAGCAGTCGGCATTGCTGTGTCTCACCCTCCGAAAGGGAGGATGTTGTTAAAGAAGAGTGACTTGAAACTGTCTAGAAATAGCTGCTTAGCACAACTTCTATAAAACTTGCTTAGCATGAGTAGCTACATTTGCTGAAGCCTTAGGCCGCACTTGGGAAAAGTAATAAACCTTTACCGAGTTTAGTAAAAAATAGTGCCTCAGAGCTCGTTCAGGCTGGGAAAATAGGGAAACCACACGCAGCCTGCGTTCCTGTGTTACCCACCCCAAAAGGGAAGACGTCAAAACAATTGAAAAAGAAGACCTTGGGAGACAACCGCCAGACCCAACAAAAACAGAGGTACAACCTTCATCAGAGACCGCAAAAAACAAGAAGGAGGAGAAAAACAGCTTACCTAAGAACGACGGTGAGAGCCAATGAGGAGCAGGAGACCCCAGACCAAAACATTACTATTGGTCTAGCTTCCGCGTGAGGGGTGGGAAATGTAAGTGGAAAAACCTATAATTGCCCAGGATTTGTTTACGTTCGGGTCCCTCTTTGGAGGCACCCAGCTCGAGCTGTAATGACGGCACGCGCATGATTAAAATGTAATTTGTTTTGATTTGGCTCTGAACTTTACTTGCGGCAACCTAGGCTCGAGCCCTGTCATGGTGGCCGACAAGCCTAATTTCCATAACAGATGTCGAGGCTTTGAAATAAGACCGGCGCAGGGCATCAGGACCTTGAGGGACAAAGCCTCCGCTCACTGCTGGGGCAGTCTTCATTGCTATGGGTTGGAATCACCTCCTCCTCCTCCTTCTCTGGACCTTGCGAGGCAACGGTAGGCCCCAACAAGAAACAAAGACACATCTGTCAGCAGAAACCGCAACAGTAAAGATAAGGGAGAAAAGCAGCCTACCTAGGAACAACCATGCGAGCCAGTAAGGAGCAGGAGACCCCAGACCTGAATACTACTAGTGGTCTGAACTACCACGGGAGGGGTGGAGAGCTTCGATTGGAAAGTCGTAATGGCCCCGGGATTTCTTTGCTCGGGGTCCCTCTTTGGAGGCACCCAGCTCGAGCTGTAATGACGGCATGCACGTCCTTAAAATGTCATTATGTAATTTGCTTTGATTTGGCTGGGAACTTTTCTGCGGGAACCTAGGGTTGGACCCTGTTCTGGTGGCCGGCGAGCCTAACCTTCCCTAAGAGCGTGGCACCCCAGATGGGACCCTAGGTGAGCACTGTTGGGGCCTCTCGTCTCCAAACGATCATCTGGCGCCATGGGGTGAGTTCACCTGGGATCTTTGGCAAGAGGAGGCCCCAAGAAGGTGAGTCTTAAATTCCCGCCTGCATTCTAAATTCTGCTCTGGTAACAGAGTGCGCTGAAGGGGTACGTGGGCTGATCACCGTAAGGCGTCCCAGGCAGGGGGGTACGCGGGCTGCCCACCGTAAGACGTACCAGGGGGATGGGTAGGAGTCCCATCCCCAGGGTTGGAGTGGGTTTGAAGTCCCATCTCGGTGTGGCCAGAAAGGGGAGTGCACAGCCTGGTCAGCATGAGGCGCACCGCAAGACTATAGGAACAGAAATGTAGAGAGACTGTGACTGGTGTGAGTGTGAGCAGTACTGTGTGTGAGAGTGCGTAGAGCCTGGGAACGGACGGGGGCGCCCGTGGGCTGAGGAAGCCGCCCGCTGCGAAGGCACAGCAGTCCTGGCAGTGCAAGCCTGGTGCAGGAGCAGTGGCAGCTGAGAGGCAATGCCAGCTTGCCCCATGCCAGCCTGCGGGCCAGCACGAGGGGTTGAGTGCTGCTTTCTGCTGAGGCTCTCAGGACACCAGGGCACAACAGGGCTGTGCTTGTCAGGGACATGTCGTGGCATGAGATGTGCCCGCATCAGCCCCCTCCCCCCGACAATTTGTAAGGGGATGTAGCTCAGTGGAAGAGCACCTGCTTTGCATGCAGGAGGTCCTGGGTTCAATGCCCAGCATCTCCGGCCGGTGGGGGGGGGAGCTTTTTCCTCAGTCTCCACCCCCCTGACCAACAGCGGGGAGGGCTGGCAAGCGGCTGCATTGCTCCTCTCCACAAAGTGTCGGCTTGCCCTCCAACGACATGGCAGGCTGTCATGTGGGAAGTGGAGCTCCCCATGCAGGAAGAGCCCAGCCACATCCTCAGAAAGCCTGCCCAGGGCAAAGGACATCATGAGGGCACGACTCTTGCAACAAGCTGAGTGGCCAGCAGTAGGCAAACAGGCAGGACTTGTCAGATCCTCAAGTGCCTCTCAGCAGAGACCACAGCCCTGTGAGACAAGAGGGTGTCCCCATGAAGACGAGAGGGCTGGCTGCTGGCTGGGAGCTTCTTTTAGCTGCAGCAGCAGCAGCACTGCCCTGGCTGGGCAGGCAGGCGCTGGGAGGGCATCAGGCCCAGCAGGTACCTCCGACCATGGGAGGTGAGAGCTTGGCAGGAGGGCAGAGGGGAGGCAGGTGGAGGGGAGCACTGGCACGTCGCTGGGGAATGGCTCCTGTGCCAGCAGCGCCGGCCAGCAGCAGGGGAGCAGCCACTGGGCTCACCATGAGCGCTGGGAGCTGATTCAACAGCTGGGCATGTGGCAGCGGGAGCGGGAGCGGGAAGGGCAGGCACAAGCACAATGGCTGCTGTGTTGGTTGTGAGCTCACTTGCATTCCAGTTAGCCCAGTGGCCAGCAGTGGGTGGGCAGGCAGGTGTTAGGAGGTCATCAGCAGCATGGGAGAGGCTGCCCAGCAGCAAGGAGAGCTTGGGAGGAGGTGAGAGGGAGGGAGAGGTGAAGGTGACCTTGGTGGCTTGGATGGTGAGGTCTCTGCTTTCAGAGCAGCTGATTGGCCAGCAGCAGGTGGGCAGGCATGGGAGGTGGCCAAGGGCCGGACAAAGCCCAGGAGGTAGAGGGCAGAGCCTGGAGGGAGGAAGGAGGCAGAGAGAGGCAGGTGACTGTGGCAGCACTGGCACAGTGCTTGTGAGATGAGCTCTGTGACTGCAGCCTGCTTGGCCAGCAGCAGGCGGGCAGCACTGGGAGGTCATGCAGGGCAGGAGAAAGCCCCCAGCCGAGAGGAGAGCTGCTGAAGAGGGCAGAGGCAGAGGCAGGGAAAGCTGGCATGGCTGGGAGCTTGTTTGGGAGGTCACTTCTCTTGCAGCACTCTGATTGGGCAGCAGGCAGGCACGGTGGGCTCAGGAAGCAGCTGAGAAAAGCTTGCCCATGGAGAGGAGAGCTCTGGGGAGGGCAGAGGTGGGTCTTCAGGAAATTATTGAACTGAAAGTGTCCAGAGGGAGCTGCTTAGGACAACTTCTATCCAACTTGCTTAGCAGGAGGAGCTACATTTGCTGCAGCCTTAGGCTGCACTCAGAGAACATGAGGCACTTTCACCTAGGTCAGTAAGCAAGGGCCCCAGAGCTGGTTCAAGCTGGGCAGATAAGGAAGCTACAAGCAGTCGGCATTGCTGTGTCTCACCCTCCGAAAGGGAGGATGTTGTTAAAGAAGAGTGACTTGAAACTGTCTAGAAATAGCTGCTTAGCACAACTTCTATAAAACTTGCTTAGCATGAGTAGCTACATTTGCTGAAGCCTTAGGCTGCACTTGGGAAAAGTAATAAACCTTTACCGAGTTTAGTAAAAAATAGTGCCTCAGAGCTCGTTCAGGCTGGGAAAATAGGGAAACCACACGCAGCCTGCGTTCCTGTGTTACCCACCCCAAAAGGGAAGACGTCAAAACAATTGAAAAAGAAGACCTTGGGAGACAACCGCCAGACCCAACAAAAACAGAGGTACAACCTTCATCAGAGACCGCAAAAAACAAGAAGGAGGAGAAAAACAGCTTACCTAAGAACGACGGTGAGACCCAATGAGGAGCAGGAGACCCCAGACCAAAAAATGACTATTGGTCTAGCTTCCGCGTGAGGGGTGGGAAATGTAAGTGGAAAAACCTATCATTGCCCAGGATTTGTTTACGTTAGGGTCCCTCTTTGGAGGCACCCAGCTCGAGCTGTAATGACAGCACGCGCGTGATTAAAATGTAATTTGTTTTGATTTGGCTCTGAACTTTACTTGCGGCAACCTAGGCTCGAGCCCTGTCATGGTGGCCGACAAGCCTAATTTCCATAACAGATGTCGAGGCTTTGAAATAAGACCGGCGCAGGGCATCAGGACCTTGAGGGACAAAGCCTCCGCTCACTGCTGGGGCAGTCTTCATTGCTATGGGTTGGAATCACCTCCTCCTCCTCCTTCTCTGGACCTTGCGAGGCAACGGTAGGCCCCAACAAGAAACAAAGACACATCTGTCAGCAGAAACCGCAACAGTAAAGATAAGGGAGAAAAGCAGCCTACCTAGGAACAACCATGCGAGCCAGTAAGGAGCAGGAGACCCCAGACCTGAATACTACTAGTGGTCTGAACTACCACGGGAGGGGTGGAGAGCTTCGATTGGAAAGTCGTAATGGCCCCGGGATTTCTTTGCTCGGGGTCCCTCTTTGGAGGCACCCAGCTCGAGCTGTAATGACGGCATGCACGTCCTTAAAATGTCATTATGTAATTTGCTTTGATTTGGCTGGGAACTTTTCTGCGGGAACCTAGGGTTGGACCCTGTTCTGGTGGCCGGCGAGCCTAACCTTCCCTAAGAGCGTGGCACCCCAGATGGGACCCTAGGTGAGCACTGTTGGGGCCTCTCGTCTCCAAACGATCATCTGGCGCCATGGGGTGAGTTCACCTGGGATCTTTGGCAAGAGGAGGCCCCAAGAAGGTGAGTCTTAAATTCCCGCCTGCATTCTAAATTCTGCTCTGGTAACAGAGTGCGCTGAAGGGGTACGTGGGCTGATCACCGTAAGGCGTCCCAGGCAGCGGGGTACGCGGGCTGGCCACCGTAAGACGTACCAGGGGGATGGGTAGGAGTCCCATCCCCAGGGTTGGAGTGGGTTTGAAGTCCCATCTCGGTGTGGCCAGAAAGGGGAGTGCACAGCCTGGTCAGCATGAGGCGCACCGCAAGACTATAGCAACAGAAATGTAGAGACACTGTGACTGGTGTGAGTGTGAGCAGTACTGTGTGTGAGAGTGCGTAGAGCCTGGGAACGGACCGGGGCGCCCGTGGGCTGAGGAAGCCGCCCGCTGCGAAGGCACAGCAGTCCTGGCAGTGCAAGCCTGGTGCAGGAGCAGTGGCAGCTGAGAGGCAATGCCAGCTTGCCCCATGCCAGCCTGCGGCCCAGCACGAGGGGTTGAGTGCTGCTTTCTGCTGAGGCTCTCAGGGCACCAGGGCACAACAGGGCTGTGCTTGTCAGGGACATGTCGTGGCATGAGATGTGCCCGCATCAGCCCCCTCCCCCCGACAATTTGTAAGGGGATGTAGCTCAGTGGAAGAGCACCTGCTTTGCATGCAGGAGGTCCTGGGTTCAATGCCCAGCATCTCCGGCCGGTGGGGGGGGGAGCTTTTTCCTCAGTCTCCACCCCCCTGACCAACAGCGGGGAGGGCTGGCAAGCGGCTGCATTGCTCCTCTCCACAAAGTGTCGGCTTGCCCTCCAACGACATGGCAGGCTGTCATGTGGGAAGTGGAGCTCCCCATGCAGGAAGAGCCCAGCCACATCCTCAGAAAGCCTGCCCAGGGCAAAGGACATCATGAGGGCACGACTCTTGCAACAAGCTGAGTGGCCAGCAGTAGGCAAACAGGCAGGACTTGTCAGATCCTCAAGTGCCTCTCAGCAGAGACCACAGCCCTGTGAGGCAAGAGGGTGTGCCCATGAAGACGAGAGGGCTGGCTGCTGGCTGGGAGCTTCTTTTAGCTGCAGCAGCAGCAGCACTGCCCTGGCTGGGCAGGCAGGCGCTGGGAGGGCATCAGGCCCAGCAGGTACCTCCGACCACGGGAGGTGAGAGCTTGGCAGGAGCGCAGAGGGGAGGCAGGTGGAGGGGAGCACTGGCACGTTGCTGGGGAATGGCTCCTGTGCCAGCAGCGCCGGCCAGCAGCAGGGGAGCAGCCACTGGGGTCACCATGAGCGCTGGGAGCTGATTCAACAGCTGGGCATGTGGCAGCGGGAGCGGGAGCGGGAAGGGCAGGCGCAAGCACAATGGCTGCTGTGTTGGTTGTGAGCTCACTTGCATTCCAGTTAGCCCAGTGGCCAGCAGTGGGTGGGCAGGCAGGTGTTAGGAGGTCATCAGCAGCATGGGAGAGGCTGCCCAGCAGCAAGGAGAGCTTGGGAGGAGGTGAGAGGGAGGGAGAGGTGAAGGTGACCTTGGTGGCTTGGATGGTGAGGTCTCTGCTTTCAGAGCAGCTGATTGGCCAGCAGCAGGTGGGCAGGCATGGGAGGTGGCCAAGGGCAGGACAAAGCCCAGGAGGTAGAGGGCAGAGCCTGGAGGGAGGAAGGAGGCAGAGAGAGGCAGGTGACTGTGGCAGCACTGGCACAGTGCTTGTGAGATGAGCTCTGTGACTGCAGCCTGCTTGGCCAGCAGCAGGCGGGCAGCACTGGGAGGTCATGCAGGGCAGGAGAAAGCCCCCAGCCGAGAGGAGAGCTGCTGAAGAGGGCAGAGGCAGAGGCAGGGAAAGCTGGCATGGCTGGGAGCTTGTTTGGGAGGTCACTTCTCTTGCAGCAGTCTGATTGGGCAGCAGGCAGGCACGGTGGGCTCAGGAAGCAGCTGAGAAAAGCTTCCCCATGGAGAGGAGAGCTCAGCGGGAGGGGAGAGGTGGGTTAGAGTGACATGTCTGGGATGTCAACTGTGAGGTCAATTCCTTACAGCAGCCAGATTGGCCATTAGCAGGTAGGTGATGCAGGAGGCATTGTGAGGTCATCAAGAGCACCAGAAATCTCTGCTCCCCTTCCCCCCACACACACACACTGAAAGGAGAGCTCAGTGGGAGGGGAGAGGGACAGGCAAGTAAAGGGGGATGACCCTGGGATGATGGTGTCACTTCTTTTGCACTGTGGCAAGATCTTTGGAATTGAAGTTGTAACTGGGATACAAGGGGATTTGATACACTGGGATTCAGATTTATCCGATATAGTCCTATGTCAAGAGAAATGGATCGTGCATGCTCTGGAGTGGTCACACAGGACCGTGGGCCAGCTGGATTATCAGGGTTCACTGGAACAGTCCCATCGAGGGACTGTCATCTGATCCAGCTGAAGGTGCTATTGCAAGGACACCTGTGACAGAGACTACCATCATCAGCCAGACAGCAACCAACAATCCTGTCCACATTTGTGGGGGGATGCTCTCAGTTCCCCCCCCCCAACACATCTGTTGCCAGTTACAAGCAGTTTGCATTCCTGTGCTTCACTCTCTGAAAGGGAGGATGTCAAGGCTTTGAGATAAGGCCTGCTTGGGCACCAGGACCCTGGGAAACAAAGCCTCCTCTCACTGCTGTGTTAATTAACAGTGTTAATTGGGGTGGTCTGGACTATCTCCTCCTCATCAGGGCCTTGGGAGATAACAGCTACTTTCACTGCTGGGGCAGTGTTAATCATTGCAGACTGGAATTAACTCATTCTCACCCCAGCTATGGCATCTCTCTTTGAGACCACCCCTGCAAGAGGAAAGCAGTCATTCGCAGCCACTCAAACTCCTTTCTGCAGTGCTGAAGAGTGCTCAAGGCAGCTAGTCTGCTGTTGGGGGTGTTCAGCTATCCCCCCCACCCCATGACTGTGGGTGTGATCGTCATAACAATGTCGGAGGAGACATGAACCCTGCAGCAGCCAAGAGCTAGGGACTGCGACTGTGCAAAGAGAACTGCAAGTGGCCTAGCGACTCCACCTCCACCTTCCCCTAAGGGGTATAAATAGGTTGGCCGCAGAGGCTGTCTTTGGCTCTTAGCAGGTGACAGCGGGTCTGCCAACTTGCGGATCCCCTTGGGACAGGAATGCTCTCTTGCAGTTACTTCCCTGCGAATGAGTGTACATTGACTGCTCAGGCAACATGTGGGTAAGGTCAATTAGAGTTGGAAAATAAGTATTCCAGTTGAACTAAGTTTCTGTTGATAGGAATTGTTGCCTTGTACTGTTGTAACTTGTGTAGTAAATTTAGATCTTTCAAATAAGTTGTGGAGTCATGCAGGAAAACTCCTCCTCCCCTCCTCCCCTCCCTGGCACCACATGAAACTGTCACGGTCCAGGACTGTAAAGATAGTCGGTCATCTTGCGACAGTCACTTTGTGTTAAACCTTCTCTTGTACCTAAATCCTAGCATTAAACATGTATGTGGTGAAACTTCCTAACTGCATGTGCCTGTGACATTTTTGTCATGGTCCTACTACTTTATGGTAGAAGGGCAGAGATTCTGGTTTTGGGAGCCCAGTCCTACAGCCAGCTGTGCACAGACGCACTCTTGCCTCTACTCGTAGCCCAGTTGCCCTGGGACCCCATGCATGTGTGCGCATGATGGTCATTTGTGGCAGTCCTGCTGCCTTGAAAGGACAGACTTTGTAAAGGTCTAGCCCTTGTTAGTGCCTCCATTATTCTGGGTTCCTCTATCACTATGGATACAAAGACGCTAACTGTACACTAGGAACAAGAGAACTAACTATGAACAAAGACTCCTGTAACTGCCAGAAGAATACTGTAATTAACTGTAACCAACTGCACACTGAGAATACTCTAACCAGCTCTAAGCTAACTCTTCCAATCTTAATAATCCTAAATTCTGTAACAGTAATAATAATCCTGAATACCCTATCCTATGGAATTAACTGCTCTGTGCTAAGGAAGCCTTGGCAGGGGTGTTGGGAGCTGTTCCTGGGTGATGTTCTCGATCCCACAGCAGAGGTGGAGGGGATCCCTGGGAGGGACATGTCCCCACAGTCAGCCTTGTCTCCCGTGGGCAGATCTTGGTGCCTGGGGGCCAGGTGAGTTCCAGGAGGTGCCGCAAGGCCCAGCAATCCTCAGCCTCTCCTGGTGCCTTCAGCCCTGCTCCTGCAAGCCAGGTACTGGCACCAGCTTGGGCTTCCTGGGGGGGCTGCCCAGTTTTCCACCTGCCTTTACTCTTTAGCCATTCAGATACCTCTCACCTCCCTAGTTGCTGCTCTGAGCTTCAGGGAGTCTGCAGCTTGCCTCGTCTCTCAGGAGTCTCATTGTCTCTTTAGCCACCTCCTTAGTTGTGTTTCCAGCTCTCCTTTCCTATCTCTCTGTCAAAACCATTTCAGGGACAGTTTTTCTTGTGGCAAGTGGACCTCACTGGAGGCAGCTTGCACTTAGCATACAGTTGGGGAGTGTATTTTATTTTTTTAGTAAACTCTATCGTATGTTATATTTGTTTGTCTGCAGTTAAGGGAAATTCTTCTGCGTCTACAACTAGTTCTCTAAGGAAAGCAGGTGGGAATGCAGCATGCAGCTAGAGACTTGAGTGGAAAAAGGCTGGATTTTAACAGGAGTGATCTAAGTCCCCAGTGGCTGATGAGAGCAATGGCAGGGCTGGGGAGGTGAGGAAGAAGGCTGTCCATAAAGATCTCCCTCCCATCAAGGCTACTGCTTTCCCTACATGTCCAGACTTCATTAGGAGACACTCTGGCTCAGTATGAATTGGAGAATGTGCATATCACTTGTTCTGCAAGCTGGAAAATAAAACTTAAAAATAAGACAAACTTTGCTCATTGAAATCCTCCTTATTTTAATACACTTCTGAAAAAATCTCCCATTGGCCATGCAAGAATTGAAGAACTGAAGAAAATGCTGGAGAGTGACAGGGGTTATTAGGCCTTTGGCATTTGAATGGCCCCTCGGGTGTATTTGGTGCTGAGTGCACGAACCTCAGATGCTGAGAGGAGATTGATCAAACCACTCCAGAAGTTGAAGTCTAAGCAAACACCAAAGTTTCTTGGAGTGTTAATAGGTCCCACTGAGGGACGTTAACAAAAAAGGCTCCCTGGGGGTTGATTAGAGCAGAAAGTTGGAGGCACTGATTGCAGGTAGGCAAAGGCAATGTGCAGCTGGCTCTGATGTCCAGTAAACCTTGATGCGTTTTATCAGGCAGATTGGCCAGGCACCAACAGGCAGCCCCTGGAAAGGGGTGATCCTTTCCCTCAGGCTTTGCTCAGGGCTCTTCCTGGGGGCAGTGTGAGGGTGGGGGTGTGCAACACCGAGTGCAGGACACAGAATCAGAGAATGGCTGAGGTTGGAAGGGACCTCTGGAGATTATTTAGTGCAACCCCCCTCCTCGCCTCCAGCAGAGTCACCTAGAGCACATTGCAGAGGATTGCATCCAGGTGGGTTTTGAATGTCTCCAGAGATGGAGACTGCACAACCTCTCTGGACAACCTGTTCCAGTGCTCTGTCCCCCTCACAGCAAAGTTTTTCCTCATGTTCACATGGAACTTCCTGGGTTTCAGTTTGTGCCCATTGCCTCTTGTCCTGTCACTGGGCACCACTGAAAAGACCCTGGCCCCATCCTCTTGACACCCTCCCTTAAGGTGTTTGCAGAGGCAGCTAAAAGCCACTCCATCCCAGGGGCTTCCAAGATGGCATGAGATGTGCAGATTAAGTCATCTGAATCAATCCCTGAGCCACGGGAAAATGAATTCCCTTCTTGTCCCCGTCCAGGTGTCCTGCCTAGTTAAGAGATGGCAAGAGGGGCTTCCAGAGTGGGACATTTCCACCTCTGGTAGATAAACGTCCTCTGATGAGACAAACTGCAATGCTGGAATCGGTCTGTCTGCAGTGTTCAGAGAGAGACCCTCAGTGATTATTTTAGTCTTCCTCACTGAACATTTCCCAGGAGGAGGGAGTACAAAGGACAGTAAGTCTCTGGCTGCAGGGCAATGCAGCTGAGGCATCCTGAGGGGTTCTCTAAAGCTACCACATGCCATGGCTGATGGGGTCTGCCAGGATGGGTATGCCAGTCCCTCTTGTGTGGAGCAGGAGGTGCTTTAGAGCAGGGATTTCCAGCCACACCGTCACAGGGAAATGGCATCCTGCCACCTGCTCCCAGGGATGCTGCAAGGGTGTGAAGCCGGGGTGTGCACACAGGTCTGCCCAGGGCTGTAATTCAGAGCAGTGTGCCTGTGCCCCAGGGTGCTGAGTGCCCAGGGCAGTGACTTGGCCACCTGTGAGGGTCAGCACTCAGCCTGCCCAGGGAACTCCCCACGGTGCTGTGGGGAGAAGCTCTGGGTGGGATGACTGACCCCTGGCAGGACATGTTCCCTCTCCTGTTGAGAGGGTGCTGCATGGGTCAGGGCTGCTCTCAGCTGCGGCTCAGCCTGAGAACATTTCTGGAGGGGGCTTTCCAAAAGGAAGGTCAAGACTGGGATGCCTGAAAGGGAAGGAGCTTTCCTGAGTCTCTGCTTTCAGTTTTACTCTCTTTGTTGGGATGAAATGTTTTTGGATCTGTCCGGTTTCAACAGGGCATTGAGATTTCCAAATAGCGACAGTGAGAGAGGAACAGTTGTGGGAGAAACTCAAGAAATCCCTTCCTCCACCCCTCAGCCTACAGACAGAACCAGCATCACCTTTCCAGCCTCAGCAAGCTTTATCCCACCTGCTCCTTAGCCCCTGCAAACACAGAGGTGCCCCTGGGCAGTGCCCTGCCCCCAGGAGGTTTCTGCAGGGCAGAGCTGAGCACCCAGGGGTGGCATGGGGGGGTCTGTGAGCACTGGCATGACACGTGGGACAGAGAAAGAGCTCCCTACAGGGACAGCTCCAGGCAGCAGGGTCGTGGTCAGCATGAGTGCAAATGTCCTGCACCTCAGAGGTGCAAGCACAGGGCAGCTGGGAGCAAGACTGATGGAGAGGCCAGCTCTCCTCACTCTGCACTAAAGACAGAGTGAATCCTTTTGCCTCTCAGGAATCATGGCTATTCACTCTAAGTGCAGTTGCAATGCTGAGGATCTCTGTCTCCAAGAATCCTCCTCAGGGATGTTGACTCAGTAGAATCTAAAAGAAAACAAAAGAATCCTTGAAACTAGTTAAGAACACCCATTGTTCAGAACTGAGAGTGAAGATGCAAAAAGCCCTTGAACATTATGAGTGGATGAAATCTGACTAAAACTGTGAATTTGAAAGTTTAGTCACCCATGTTCCCATGCACCCACGGCTGTGGGTCAGCACTGAGTCCTCTGGAGCCCATGGGAAGAGGCCCCCACTCCTCAAGGCAAACTCAGGCAGCACAAAGGGGAGCTCAAGCCATGGAGCTCAGTGACGGTCCTGGCAAGAGGAGGAGAGATATTGTGTATGTTTGGGGGAGGGAGGCTTCTACACAAAGGTTTTGTTTGTAGAAGGCTCTCCTGTCTCCTCATTGTCTCCTCTTCCTTGGATAGTCCCTGTGGGCCCTGAGGGAGCAAATGCCCAACAGCAGCTCCCCCACCGAGTTCCTCCTCCTGGCGTTCGCCGACACACGGGAGCTGCAGCTTTTGCACTTCTCGCTCTTCCTGGGCATCTACCTGGCTGCCCTCCTGAGCAACGGCCTCATCATCACTGCCATCGCCTGCGACCACCGCCTCCACACCCCCATGTACTGCTTCCTCCTCAATATCTCAGTCCTCGACCTTGGCTCCATCTCTGTCACTGTCCCCAAATCCATGGCCAATTCCCTGTGGGACACCAGGGCCATTTCCTATGCAGGATGTGCTGCCCAGATCTTTCTGCTTTTCTTTTTGTTGTCAGCAGAATATTATGTTCTCACTGTCATGGCCTACGATCGCTTTGTTGCCATCTGCAAACCCCTGCACTACGAGACCCTCATGGGCAGCAGAGCTTGTGGCAAAATGGCAGCAGCTGCCTGGGGCAGCGGTTTTCTCACTGCTGTGCTGCACACTGGAAGCACATTTTCAATACCACTCTGCCAAGGCAGTGTCATGGAGCAGTTCTTCTGTGAAGTTCCCCAGATCCTCAAGCTCTCCTGTGCACACTCCCACCTCAGGGAAGACAAGGTCATTGTGGCTAATGCCTTTTTATTCTTTGGGTGCTTTGTTTTCATTGTTCTGTACTATGTGCAGCATCTGGTGGTGGCTGTTCTGTACGTGGTGGTGCCTCCAACACTGAACCCGCTCATCTACAGCTTGAGGAACAAGGAGCTCAAGGAGGCACTGAAGAAACTGATTCAACTGGGACAGTGTCAGCACCAATAACTGTCCCACGTGCATCCACTCATCATTCCCAGGTTACCTGGCATCAAGGCTCTGTGTTCTTTTCTTTCTTGCCTACTTTTCTCTTCTACCTAATTGTTAACAGAAAACATTGTTTAGGTTCCTGCCACCTCTCCTCAGGAAACTCTCATTGGAATCTGACCCAGCGATCGTGTTGGAGCAGGAAGCCAGGCTTCGCCCTTCATCAGCAGAGAGGGGCAACCTCGGAGCCCGCTGGTCTGAGCTGCCTCCGATGCCCCCAGGGCAATGAGGAGAGTTTCCCTTTGCAGTGTCGCTTTTGGCACTGACACCAAGGGAGTGCAGGGGAACAGAGTCAGGCTGGGATGAGCACAGCTGGGGTGAGACCGTGGGTCCCGTGTCCATTAGGAGAGCTCAGCTCCCCTGGCCACAGTCAGAAGGTGTTTTCACTGCCCTCTTCTGCAAGGGTGGCAGCCAGCTGTCACTGTGGCTTGGTCCCTTGCCTCTGCACTGCTCCAACACTCAAAGCAGAGCAGGAGGGCAGAGGAGTCTGGATGCAGCTTGTGGGGACAGACCTTGTGCTCCTCAGGACCATCGCCCCACTGCCACAGCAGGAATTTCCTGGTTGCAGCCTTTGCACAAGGACTGCAGCTTTCCTGGAGACACATCCGGCAATGCCAGCAGGACTTTCCCCTTTCAGGGCTATTCTCCTTCTTTCCACACTCTCCTGCTGTGCTCTGCTGTGGATATATGGCCTAAGCACTCTCCTAATGGGTGGTGGTAGGGTTGTGCTTCCCTGGGCATTCCTGTGAATGCAGGCAGGAGCAGGCTTTGGGCACCTTTCTGCCAGACCTGGCCTCCGAAAAACATTTTATAATGAAAGGGGATCTCCTCTGTGATGTGCCTCAAGCCTGGCCTTTCTTCAGAAGGGGGAGTCCAAAAGACTCCCAAGGCCTTACACCACAGAAGGTCTCGCTGTCCTGCTTGTGAGCTCTCTAGGCTCTGGAGGAGAAGCTCAGAGTCTCCATGGGATCTGCTACGGACCGCAGGTTGGATTTGGGGCTCCTTTCTCAGTGAGCGGTGCCAGTGGAGATGCAGAATGGTCTCTGAGTTGCCTCCCCTGGGCTATCCCACAGGTGACAGTGCCGATGACAGACGGCCATTCTTCTGGAGGGGATTCTGAGCCACCAGGAGAGCTCAGGGGATCTGGAGGGACAATGTGTGCCTGGGGGTGGGCAGTGAGTGGAGGCTCACCAAGGGAGGGACAGTCCATGGTGGAGTCACCAGAATGTAAAGCACTAAATGCAGGTATGCCCAGGGAAATGAGGGCTCTGCCACCCGTGGAGGGGCAGTGGGGACCCAGGAGGCCCAGGGAAGGGGCACTGGAGAGGGATTCGTGCACCCTCAGGGAAACACTCCAGGCTGGAGTTCGTGCCCACCCAAACACATCTCCTGCCATTGCAAACACCTCGGGGTCACTCTGAGCACTGTCCATGAGCACAGACACGTGCCAGCAGTGTCGGTGGTGGTGATCCCTGTCTGGCCTGGGCCCGCTTCCCACCTGACCAGCACGGCCAGTGCCCAGTCAGGAGTCACCCTGCGGCCCCCAGTTTGCTCACGCTGCAGAGCAGCACCGCCAGCCTGGGACCCTGCAGGGAGCAGCAGGGGAGGGTGCAGGAATGGCTGGGCAGGCCAGCATGGACATTGTCACCTGGGAAAGGCTCTCTGGGGAGCAGGGATGTCGCAGGGGAAAAGCAGGGCAGCCTTCAGAGATGGAAAATGAGGAGGAGACCCAGGTTTCTGTGTGCCCCAGCTCGGGGCAGGCTGCTCTGTCCCTGCGGCAGCAGGAGCTGCTGGAGGGGCTGCAGGGCCAGGGCTCTTGTGCTGTGCTGGGCAGTGGGGTGGGCATGGAGGGGCTGCAGGCAGACAGGGAGGGGATCTGCTGGACACAAGAGCAGGGGAGACACAGAGTGACCGGCGTCATTGCGGGGCCTCCTCCCCCTTGCTGGGGAACTGCTCCCCTTGTCCTTGGGCCTGGCCTGAGTTACGCTGTGGACATACCCGTGCCTGACCTTGCACCTCGCAGGTCCTGACCTGACCCTGTCCTCGTCCTGCTGACCTGACTCCCCATCTCTACCTCGGACAGACCTGGGCACTGCAGTCAGAAAGCGTTGGCAAAGAAAGCTGGATGCAGGCAGATCCCAGAGAAGGTTGTGGGTACAAAAGGTCCCCAAACCGCCCCACAGCAACTCTTGCCTGACAGCCAAATTCAATATGTAAGGAGTGATTTGGGTTTGGACCCACTACCCAGCTACCACTGCACACGGTCGTAGCTGGATGACAAAGTGAAGGCAGCCAAAGGGTCTGATTTTACGATGGGTAGTTAGGAGAGCAGGTCTTTCTGTGTCACAGCTCAAGGGTTTATGCATCATTTGTGGCTGGGTTCCTGCTACAAAGAGTGTGTTGTCAGGAGCAGCAAGTGCAGAGCTGCTGCGTACGGGAAGGGGAGATGGGAGGCAAGGGTGCCGGCAAGGCAGGCAGGGCAGTGACCCACTGGTGTGAAATGCTGTCCTGCAGTGCCCGGACAAGAGGAGCAGAGCAGGACTGGGGATGGTAACCGGCATCAGGCACAGGCCAGTGATCACCAGACAAGACCATAGGGCTCCAACCAGCCCTGCTTTGTGTGGGAGGTTGGACCAGAGACCTCCAGAGGTGCCTTCCCATCAAAACTCCTCTGTAAATCCATGAATGGAAAGAGCCCAGGCACAAACACAGGCTCTGCCTCTCCCATGGGCTGCCCTCCCAGCAGGCGAGGGGCAGAGCCCTTGGCTGGCCCCACGCTCCCTCATGCTCCTCCGCCTCTGAGCAGAACATCGCCTGGGTCCAGATATGGCCCCGCTCATGGCCCCACCGCAGGCTGATCCCTGCAAAGGGTGAGACCCCAACGTTCCCAGCACAGAGCTGACGATGAAGCAGCATCTGGAGCCCAGCCAGCCTCAGAGCCCTCAACATTCCCCAGTCCAGTCGTGGGGCCCTGAGGAAGGCTGCTCACCCTGCCCCACTACCCCCCCCATGCTCCCTTTCCCTCTGTGCCTTTCTCATGCCCAGCCTTTGCAGATGCTTGTGCCTGCTCTGCCCACTTGCCTTCACCACAGCCACGGCTACACTGGAAAGCCATGAAAATGCCGGTGCTCCTGCCCTCGAGCTGGCATCCACCCCAAACCTGGAGCCTGGCCGGCCACCAAGGCATCGCCTGTCCAGAGCCCCAGCCATGCAGCCAAGGGCAGGGGTCTTCACCCCAATTTCCTTGCTCCTCCCCCTGCTCCCGGCACCACTGCTGCTGTGCCCATGTCAAATCATCCTGCCGCCACACGCCACAGGGCCCCTCCAGGGCTGTGCTGAAGCCTTTCAGGAGCAGACTGAGGTGGGGCTGGTACCGCCAGGGTGGGTTGGGAGAGGGCAGCTCCCCTCTGCCACGCTGGGGCTGAGGCTGGGGCTGGGGCTGGGCACAGCTTTTCCCGGGGGAGCTCCCGGAGGAGCCGCTCCGGGGGATCCTCCACCTCTGCCCTGGCAGCAGCAGCAGCACTCAGGGTGCCGGGGTGGAAGTGCACAGAGGGGGAAGGGGGATGGGTTGCCTAGGTGAAGCACTGAGACCTTGACTGTGCATGCAGGGATGGAGTGAGGAAAGCCAGAGCAGAGCTGGAACTGGAACCAGAGATCAGGGACATGGAAATGGCTGGGTTATTATTAAATGACTATTAAATGATCCCTCACAGTCTGGGGGATCCAAGCACACGGCCCCAGCCCAGCCCATGTTGTGCGCTACGCGGGTTTCAGCAGACATCTGTGCTCTGGGATCTGCTGGGGTCTAACGCAGAAGAGAGGCCATGCAAGGCTGGCGTTTTCTCCTCTGTTGGTATATGGAGCCCTGCAGGAGGATGGAGCTGGCCATGGACCATCCCACAGCAGGGGTCAGCAGCCAGTGCTGCAAATGGGAGATGGGAGTGAGGGGCTGGTCTGGGACGATGGCCCTGGGGCAGCTTCCGTACTGTGTCCATGCAACACAGGGAACAACCTGGGCTCTTCTCCGCACCCTCCGTGTCCTGCTGCCTTTCCCAGCAGACCTGCATTTGCCCTGCAAGCACATGGCTGTGTGCTCCCACACTGCCCGTTCACACACAGGAGCTGCCTGATGGCATTTTTCCTTTCCCAGGACCTTTCTAGCCCAGCCCAGCCCAGCCCCTCCCCGGCTTTCCACACCTCCTTATCCCTCACCCCAGCCCACCCAGCAGAGCAGAGCAGCCCAGGCTGGGGCTGCACAGCTCAGGGCACTCACCCCACAGCCCCAGCCCCTGCCCAGGACAGCACCAGAGTCCTGGCCCTGGGGCTCCTCAGGCAGATCCTGCTGCCCCAGTGACAGACACCTGCCCCAAGCAGGTGCACACATGAAAGGGTTTCTCCTTCTGTTCCTCCCCTGCACCCCCACTCTTCCCCTGGATGTCCCTGCTCCCCACAGAGCCTTTCCCCAGCTGATTGATGGCCTGGCTGGCTGTTCTTGCACTGGGCTTTGGGCTCATCCCCCCAAACCTGTGGAGAACCCCAGGAAAGCAAGAGGCCCTCTTCGGGTGCAATTCCATGCACATACTCTTGACACCAGCTTTGGAGGAGGAGTCCAGCCTCCTGGCATTGTACTGAGGAGAGCCTCCTTCATTACAGTGCTGCTCGCAGGGAGGTCAGCTCTGCTACTGGGGTTCGCATTGCTTGTTCCTGCCTGTAGTCACAGGACTGTCACTGTAGACACAGCAGTACTGTCACCAAGGTATAACAGACCTCAGGGCTTACACAAATACCAGGACATCAGAGTCCAATACTCTCTGCCCAGGTTCTCCTAGATATTCCACACATGGAGGGTGCAATGTTTATTATCAAATGTATGCATTTGAAGATATTTGACATTACACAGCATTTGGATTTAGCAGAGTTTGGATCCTTCCACTTAGCTGAATACAGCAATGGCAACATACAGCTGCGTGACAGTACAACTATGGTTCCCATTACTGGTCTCTACAACATGCTTGTTGCCGCAATGCTGAGCATCCCCAGTTGCTGGGAAGGAATACATCGTTTGAAAACAGCTCCAGCCCACAGTGGACTTCAATGTTCTTTTATTAGTTGTTTCATTTTTATACTCTGTGTTGGGCTGAGTCATGTATAAAGTCCCCCTGCACCCTCCCCATGCATGATGATCTGGCTAACTCAGGCAGACTTTCATTCTCTTAATGAATTAACTCTCTGATTAACTCAGGAAAAAACATTTACACAACCAGTGGATGCACTCAGCTGCAAAATGGTCAATTGATCCACTCAACTGATAGAGCTGTTTATCTAAAACAAGGGCCACCCTCCAGTCCCACCCTTCATCTTTCCTTGCAACAGCTGTGGTCCATCACACCCTGTGTTCTTCCCTGAACCTTCTTCCACTGCAGGAATGTATTGGTCGGTTGTTAAAGAAATTTCCACTGTACTCTAGCTTTTCAGAAAAGAACATGCAATGTTGCACGCCCTGCAAGCAGAACATCTTATCTGACCTTGCCTTAGCCCTGTTTTTCATACAAGTTGAAGAACTGCAAAGAAACCAGTCTAATCTAGCCAGTGGTACGAAAGTTGTTGAAAGGTAACAGCAGAAGAAGTGCAAAATCAGCTAAGGAATAATTATACAATGGATCATTTAAGGTTCTCATACTGTATCTAGCAAGGGGATTGCTAGAACTAAGAATCATAGATAGATCTGATTCATTACACAAAATAAAGTATTGAATATGTAACAACTTACTTTCGCTTAAAAATTGCAACAAAAAAATGCTTGGGGTTTGGATGTGGCAGTAAGGTCATTTTGCCTGAGTACCTGATGGGCCAGCCACAGGCACATAGCTTGGATGTGGATTTTTGAGGACACTGCTACCCCCTCCTTTCCTCATTTGCTTTTGCTAATGAGAGCTTTCCCCTGCAGCAGTGTTTGCTGAGGGAGGAGGCCGTGGGTGCTGCTCGTTGCTGGCTGGGCATTAGCGTGCTGGAAGCTCTTTGGAGAAGTGAAGGTCTTGTGGCGAGGTGGTCTTTGGAGACAGGCAGGTGTGTTCTTGGGAGCTGACTCTCCAGGGGCTGAGTCCTTCCTGTGCCACATCTCCTTCGACAAGGAGTGCCTTTGAGCAGGAAAGCCAAGGCAAGAGTGCCCTGCAAGGGATGCGCAGCCCAGGTCTCTCTTCCTTCCAGGTGCAGGCTCTGCAAGTTCCCCCACTGTCCTGCTGTAGTGGGACCTGTGTGTGCTGCAGCAGAGACATGAGGGAACACCCCACATGGAGGCATCAGTGTGCTTGGTGTGGTGTCGTTAGGTGCTGCCACTGCTGCCCCTGGCAAGGCGCTGGCTTTTGCCTGAACTCTGGGTGGATGTGAGGAGCCCCACTTAGCTCTCGATGTATTGCTGGAGTCAAGGGAGTGGTGGTGAGCACAGGCATCTTCCAAGCAGCCTCCTGGCTTTTGGGCAGGCATTGTGGAATCTGTGTGCTTGAAGCAGATATGTCCTGGTGCTGTCACTTACTCCATAGTAGCTGGTAGGCCAGAGCCAGGTTCATGATTTCCGTGTTGATTCTGAGATGGCTTCTTCCTGAGTACCCTGTAGGCCAGCAGCAGGCACAGGTTCATTCAAGCACTTCAGTCTAAGCAGCTGATAGGCCATGAGGAAGAACATGGTGTGAAAATGCATGCGAGGTCATTCTGTTTCTGAGAATGCGAAGCCAGGAACAAGCTCATAGTTTGTATTTTGCTTGTAAGGGCTCTTCTGCCTCAGCACCTGGTGCTCCAAAAGCAGAGTGGAAGTGGCTTTCTGCTTGTGGGATACGCCAGAAGCAGCCAGGTGACTGGGCTACGTGCCTGTGACATCACTTCTGCTTAAGTACCTGATAAGCCAGAAGCAGGCACATGGCTGGGGTAGGTGCTTGTGATGTCATTGCTGCCTGAGCACCTGACAGGCCAGCAGCAGGCACATGGCTGGGATGTTGACTGTGACATCACAGCTGCCCAAATATTGCTAGGTCAGCTGTAGGCACGTGGCTTGGATGTGGCTGTAAGGTCATTTTGCCTGAGACCTGATGGGCCAACCGCAGGCACGTGGCTTGGATGCTGATTTTGAGGACACTGTTACCCAAATAACCTCTCAACATCAATTACACCAGCATGTGGACGGTGAAGCTGTTCGATTCTGTTCTCTTTGATTCTGTTCCGTATCATTCCGTTACTCTACACACATTCTCTTTTAACTAATTCCCCTTCTCTCCCAGGAGAAACTTTCCTCTCTGCACTGAACTCAAGGCTGGGCTGGGCTAAATAATGGGCTGCTTTTACAGCCTGGTGCTGTGGCTGGCCACAACTGGACACCAGCGTGGACTCGTTGGGGAAGGGGAAGGGAGGAACATAACAGAACGGAATAGAACAGAACGGAGTGGAATGGAAGGGAACGGAGTGGAACGGAAAACTGAACAGAATAGAAAGAATGGAATAGAATAGAATGGAATGGAACACAATGGAACAGAATAGAATGGAGCAGAACAGAAAAGAACAGAACGAAACGGAACGGATTGGAATGGGAGGGAGGGGAATGGGATGGAATGGAATCAAATGGAAGGGAAGGGAATAGAATGGAACAGAATAGAATAGAACTGATGGAATTGAATGGACTGAAATGAATGGAATGCAATGGAATGTAATATAACATAATGGATTAAATGGAATGGAATGGAACGGGACAGAAACAAATGAAAGGAATTGGAATGGAATGGAATACAAGAGGAATGAAATGGATAGGATAGGATGGGATGGGATGGGGTAGGACAGGACAGGAAAGGACATAATAGAATGAAATAAAATGGAACGCAATGGAACAGGAACGCAACGGAACAGGATAGGTTGGGATAGGATGGCATAGGATAGGATAGGAAAGGATAGGCTATATTAGGATAGGACAGGATAGAGGAGAAAGCAATGGGCTAGGATAGGCTAGGAGAGATTAGGATAGGACAGGAAAGACTAGGACACGGAAGAACATAATAGAATGGAATAACAGGAAAGGAAAGAATAAGATAACATATCTCAAGCAAGAGAGGTTTTTGAAAGGTGTGTCTTGAGCAGTCCTAAGAAATCTATTTTAAGAAAAATGCAAAGTATATGGAAATGAAAGTTGATAGACCTGCAGTGTGCAAAGCTAAAAGAACACTGGTCTTTTCATCCTGTTTGATGCTCCAAAGCAATTTACAGCATAAGAAAAATCCCAGTCCCTAACGTACTCAATATTAAAAACCCCAGGGAATAACTGATGGCTCTTCTAAAAAGCATTTTACAAAGTATAACTTGCAGACACCAGGCAACGCTGATTTTCTCCTATCCTTTAGGAGCAGAAACATGAGCAGTGTACTAGAGTTCTATGAGGAAGGCACCTGGGGAGGGCCCCCAGGTTGGGGGTGGAGGTTTTCAGCAGAGGAATGACCATGCCATGGCCTAATCCTTAGCTGTGGGTACCGTGAGCAGACCAAGCACAACTGCCCATGGAGGCAGCACAGCACAAGTGGCACAGCCAGGCATGCCTTGCAAGGCCACCAACTAAACAAGCAAAGCCTTTAGGGTATAAAAATGCAGCACCCCAGGAGCTGCAGCAACTCCCGTGCAGGCCAGCCCAGAGCTCCTCTCTGGTCAGCACAGGCTCCATCACGACCAAGAGCCCAGCTCCCAGCAAGGCTGGGAGGAAGTTTGCTCCCAGAGATGATCTGCTGCTCCCTCAGAGGGAATGAAATGGCATCGCTCAGCACAAGCCAAGGGAGCTCGATTATATTATGTTTCTCCATGGAGAAGTTCAAATAACCCTAACAGTGTCTTTCTACAGGAAGGAAATAGGGCAGGCCAAACTGGTCCCACACTGGTGTGAACACACACGGTTTTGGTTTGTGAACAAAAGCCAACCCCTTCCTTTGCCCCTTCTGCTCCTGACCTGCAAGGGCTGTCGTCACTCCCATGCCCCTTGAGGAACAGCCTTCCCCAGGGACTCTCTGGAGAAAAAGGCATCTCCTTCCCCAGAGGCGATCTGATCTGCTTCAGGAGCGCTGGGAGGACCTCTGGAAGTAGGTGCAGGACAGCCTCCATGGTCTGCAGGGCGGGCACCACCTCAGAGATGGCACAGGCTATCTGTGGAGCAATCCCATCAAATACCACCTGGTGAAGACAAGGGCTTTTCCCACCAGGCCCCTGGCTTGCCTGCTGGCCTTTACTGTTGGCACTTATCACTCCTGCAACAGCCTGGAGGGCTGCAGCAGCAAACTGTCTTTGTTTCCCACACCGCAGACACTGAGAACACCCCAGCAAAGCACCTTCTGAGTCTCCGCATGCATTCCCAAAGTGCGCACCATTCCCTCTGGCTCCAATGCTATCAGGAAAGTCAGAGATGAAGCTGCAGAAATGTGTCTGCCACCGAATGTCCCGCGAGCAGCTCCAGAGCAGCCGGCCTCTCGTCCAGCTCACCAATGGAGGAGTCAGTCCTGGGGCTGTTGTTTCCTGCAGTCCCTCATCTCTCCATTAAGCACTTCAGGACCTGACTCCCAAAGAAGCTTCTCCCCAGCATCCTCCACAGCTCGACCGTGTCGCTGCCAGGGAACAGAGGTTCACCACAAGCCCAATTCCTCTGGCACCTGCAATACCCTCACAAGAGGCCAAACCATCTCCCTGCCTGGAATGGGGCTTACAATGCCTTGTTCCTGACCAAACAAAAGCACATGGTCTTGCAACATGTGGGCTTTGCAGAGAGAGAAACATCCTGCTGCTTAACTAAATTCTCTCTCACCCAGTCCAGCTGTGGGGTCTCTGACTTTAGTGGGGGAAGTGGGGAGTGCATGTACCTGCCCATAGACAGACTTTTCTGTAGGAGGCCGTCAGTCATGGCCTCTGGGGGAAAGCGGTCTCGGATGAAAAACATCCCAAAAAGGAAAGACCTTCTAAGCCTGCTCCTGATTGTGTCCTATCCACACTCAGGAAGAAGTGACCTTGTAACCATGTATGCACACATGTGCCACCTTCTATCTTCACAGGTACTGTGGGGGAAGGGACCTTGAAATCAACATCCAAGCAATGCCTCTAGAGCTAAGTGGGGCTCCTCACACCCACCCAAAGCTCAGGCAAAAACCCAGCACCTTGCCAGGGGCAGCAGTGGCAGCACCGAACCACACCACACCGAGCACACTGATGCCTGCATCTGGGCTGCTCTCGTTTCCCTGCTGCAGCACACAAAGGTTCCCCTACAGCAGGACAGTGGGGGAACTTGCAGAGCCTGCACCTGGAAGGAAGAGAGATCTGGGCTGTGCATCCCTTGCAGGGCATGCTTGGATATAGCCCCCTGAGAGTCAGCTCCCAAGAACATACCCGCCCGTCTCCAAAGACCACCTCACCACAAGGCCTTCAATCCTCCAAAGAGCTTCCAGCATGGGAAAAAGCAGGCTTGGTTCACATCTGAGAGCAAGGGGAAATACTCCCTGGCCTTTAGGCAGCATCCTGTCAAGTTCTTAGGAGACTAAAGGCCTGAATGTTAAAGAATAGCGAACTGAAACGGTCTAGAGGTAGCCGCTTAGCACAACTTCTATAAAACTTGCTTAGCATGAGGAGCTAAATTTGCTGAAGCCTTAGGCCGCACTTAGATAAAATAATGAACTTTTACTTAGTCCAGGAAGAAAAGGGCCTCAGAGCTGGTTCAAGCTAGGAAGATAAGGAAGTTACAAGCTGTCTGCCTTCCTGCGTCTCACACTCTGAAAGGGAGGGTGTCAAGGCTTTGAAATAAGACCAGTGCAGGGCATTAGGACCTTGAGGTACAAAGCCTCAGCTCACTGCTGGGGCAGTGTTAATTGTTATGATTTAGAATCACCTCCTCCTCCTCCACCTCAGGACCCTGAGACACAACAGTAAGACCCAACAAAAACAGAGGTACAACCATCATCAGAGACCGCAAAAAACAAAAATAAGGAGAAAAACAGCTTACCTCAGAATGACGATGAGACCCAATGAGGAGCAGGAGACCCCAGACCAAAAAATGACTATTGGTCTAACTACCGCATGAGGGGTGGGAAATGCAAGTTGAAAAACCTATAATTGCCCAGGATTTGTTTATGTTAGGGTCCCTCTTTGGAGGCACCCAGCTCGAGCTGTAATGACGGCACGCCTGTCATAAATATTTAATTATTTGTTTGGATTTGGCTCTGAAATTTTCTGCAGGAAGCTAGGATCAGGCCCTGTTATCGTGGCCGACAAGCCTAATTTCCATAACAGTGGTGCTGCGGATGAAGAGGAAGGTGGGCACAAGCCTCTGGGACTGGCGTGTTGCCCTTCTCCAGACCCCCACATCCACCCTGGAGATCATGGATGCAGACTCCCCCGGAGGAGGAGGAGCCCATGGAGGTGCACAAGATGGAGGGGCAGCCCACCCCATGACCTGTTGCCCTGTCTGACAGACCAAAGAGGAGGCACTAGCCCTGAAGCATGGCCCCCTGCTCCCCACCAGCTGGGCCACGGCCCCCCAAGAAAGCCCAAGCTGGTGCCAGTACCTGGCTTGGGGAGCAGGGCTGAAGGCATCAGAGGATGCTGAGGATTGCTGGGCCTTGCAGCACCTCCCGGAACTCACCAGGCTGCTGGGCACCAAGATCTGCCCACGGGAGACAAGGCTGAATGTGGGGACATGTCCCTCCCAGGGATCCCCTCCACCTCTGCTGTGGGATCGAGATCATCACCCAGGAACAGCTCCCAACACCCCTGCCAAGGCTTCCTTAGCACAGAGCAGTTAATTCCATAGGATAGGGTATTTGGGATTATTATTACTGTTACAGAATTTAGGATTATTACCACTGGAAGAGTTAGCTTAGAGCTGGTTAGAGTATTCTCAGTGTGCAGTTGGTTACAGTTAATTACAGTATTCTTCTGGCAGTTACAGGAGTCTTTGTTCATAGTTAGTTCTCTTATTCCTAGTGTACAGTTAGCGTCTTTGTATCCATAGTGATAGAGGAACCCAGAATAATGGAGGCACTAACAAGGGCTAGACCTTTACAAAGTCTGTCCTTTCAAGGCAGCAGGACTGCCACAAATGACCATCATGCGCACACATGCATGGGGTCCCAGGGCAACTGGGCTACGAGTAGAGGCAAGAGTGTGTCTGTGCACAGCTGGCTGTAGGACTGGGCTCCCAAAACCAGAATCTCTGCCCTTCTACCATAAAGCAGTAGGACCATGACAAAAATGTCACAGGCACATACAGTTAGGAAGTTTCACCACATACATGTTTAATGCTAGGATTTAGGTACAAGAGAAGGTGTAACACAAAGTGACTGTCACGGGACGACCAACTATCTTTACAGTCCTGGACCGTGATGGTTTCGTGTGGTGCCAGGGAGGGGAGGAGGAGTTTTACTGCATGACTCCACAACTTATTTGAAAGATCTAAATTTACTACACAGGTTACAACAGTACAAAGCAACAATTCTTATCAACAGAAACTTAGTTCAACTGGAATACTTATTTTCCAACTCTAATTGATCTTGCCCAGGCATTGCCTGAGCAGTCAATGTACACTCATTCGCAGGGAAGTAACTGCAAGAGAGCATTCCTGTCCCAAGGGGATCCACAAGTTGGCAGACCCGCTGTCACCTGCCAAAAGCCAAAGACAGCCTCTGCGGCCAACCTATTTATACCCCTTAGGGGAAGGTGGAGGTGGAGTCGCTAGGCCACTTGCAGTTCTCTTTGCACAGTCGCAGTCCCTAGCTCTTGGCTGCTGCAGGGTTCAGCTCTCCTCCGACATTGTTATGACAATCACACCCACAGTCATGGGGTGGGGGGGATAGCTGAACACCCCCAACAGCAGACTAGCTGCCTTGAGCACTCTTCAGCACTGCAGAAAGGAGTCTGAGTGGCTGCAAATGACTGCTTTCCTCTCACAGGGGTGGTCCCAAAGAGAGATGCCATAGCTGGGGTGAGAAGGAGTTAATTCCAGTCTGCAATGATTAACACTGCCCCAGCAGTGAAAGTAGCTGTTATGTCCCAAGGTCCTGATGAGGAGGAGATAGTCCAGACCACCCCAATTAACACTGGTAATTAACACAGCAGTGAGAGGAGGCTTTGTTTCCCAGGGTCCTGGTGCCCAAGCAGGCCTTATCTCAAAGCCTTGACATCCTCCCTTTCAGAGAGTGAAGCACAGGAATGCAAACTGCTTGTAAATGGCAACAGATGTGTTGGGGGGTGGGGGGGAAGCTGGGAGCATACCCCCACAAATGTGGACAGGATTGTTGGTTGCTGTCTGGCTGATGATGGTAGTCTCTGTCACAGGTGTCCTTGCAATAGCACCTTCAGCTGGATTGGGAGGGTATCCTTGAATGGGACTGTTCCAGTGAACCCTGATAATCCAGCTGGCCCATGGTCCTGTGTGACCACTCCAGAGCATGCACGATCCATTTCTGTTCATATAGGACTATATCGGATAAATCTGAATCCCAGTGTATCAAATCCCCTTGTATCCCAGTTCTAACTTCAATTCCAAAGATCTTGCCACAGTGCAAAAGAAGTGACACCATCATACCAGGGTCATCCCCCTTTACTTGCCTGTTCCTCTCCCCTCCCACTGAGCTCTCCTTTCGGGGTGGGGTGCGGAGGGGGAGCACAGATTTCTGGTGCTCTTGATGACCTCACAATGCCTCCCAGATGACCTACCTGCTCATGGCCAATCTGGCTGCTGTAAGGAATTGACCTCACAGTCGACATCCCAGACATGTCACTCTAACCCACCTCTCCCCTCCCGCTGAGCTCCCCTCTCCATGGGGAAGGTTTTCTCAGCTGCTTCATGACCTAACAGTTCCTGCCTGCCTGCTGCCCAGTCACAGCTCTCCAGCAGCTCTCCTCTCGGCTGGGGGCTTTCTCCTGCCCTGCATGACCTCCCAGTGCTGCCCGCCTGCTGCTGGCCAAGCAGGCTGCAGTCACAGAGCTCATCTCACAAGCACTGTGCCAGTGCTGCCACAGTCACCTGCCTCTCTCTGCCTCCTTCCTCCCTCCAGGCTCTGCCCTCTACCTCCTGGGCTTTGTCCTGCCCTTGGCCACCTCCCATGCCTGCCCACCTGCTGCTGGCCAATCAGCTGCTCTGAAAGCAGAGACCTCACCATCCAAGCCACCAAGGTCACCTTCACCTCTCCCTCCCTCTCACCTCCTCCCAAGCTCTCCTTGCTGCTGGGCAGCCTCTCCCATGCTGCTGATGACCTCCTAACACCTGCCTGCCCACCCACTGCTGGCCACTGGGCTAACTGGAATGCAGGTGAGCTCACAACCAACACAGCAGCCATTGTGCTTGCGCCTGCCCTTCCCGCTCCCGCTCCCGCTGCCACATGCCCAGCTGTTGAATCAGCTCCCAGCGCTCCTGGTGACCCCAGTGGCTGCTCCCCTGCTGCTGGCCGGCGCTGCTGGCACAGGAGCCATTCCCCAGCGACGTGCCAGTGCTCCCCTCCACCTGCCTGCCCTCTGCCCTCCTGCCAAGCTCTCACCTCCCGTGCTCGGAGGTACCTGCTGGGCCTGATGCCCTCCCAGCGCCTGCCTGCCCAGCCAGGGCAGTGCTGCTGCTGCTGCAGCTACAAGAAGCTCCCAGCCAGCAGCCAGCCCTCTCATCTTCATGGGCACACCCTCTTGTCTCACAGGGCTGTGGTCTCTGCTGAGAGGCACTTGAGGATCTGACAAGTCCTGCCTGATTGCCTACTGCTGGCCACTCAGCTTGTTGCAAGAGTCGTGCCCTCATGATGTCCTTTGCCCTGGGCAGGCTTTCTGAGGATGTGGCTGGGCTCTTCCTGCATGGGGAGCTCCACTTCCCACATGACAGCCTGCCATGTCGTTGGAGGGCAAGCCGACACTCTGTGGAGAGGAGCAATGCAGCCGCTTGCCAGCCCTCCCCGCTGTTGGTCAGGGGGGTGGAGACTGAGGAAAAAGCTCCCCCTCCGCCGGAGATGCTGGGCATTGAACCCAGGACCTCCTGCATGCAAAGCAGGTGCTCTTCCACTGAGCTACATCCCCTTACAAATTGTCGGGGGGAGGGGGCTGGTGTGGGGACATCTCATGCCACGACATGTCCCTGACAAGCACAGCCCTGTTGTGCCCTGATGCCCTGAGAGCCTCAGCAGAAAGCAGCACTCAACCCCTCGTGCTGGGCCGCAGGCTGGCATGGGGCAAGCTGGCATTGCCTCTCAGCTGCCACTGCTCCTGCACCAGGGCTGCACTGGGGTGAGGTGCCCGCAGCTACGATTGCCCCCCGGGGTGTGCAACGGAGGGGCCACAGGAGCAGGCAGAGCTGGTGGTGGGCAGGTAGCTGCCCACAGCCCCTCACCTGTGTACCAGGCCTCCCCCTGCACTGCTCTGCCCACCAGCACCCGGCAGTGGGTGAAGGGCAGCATCCCCTTCCCTGGGGCTGGGGACGTGGCTGGGCTCAGGGACATTCCCATTCCTGCAGCACCGGGGACTGTCCCGATGCCAGAGCTGCCCCAGGACAGCCCCAGGCGGGGGTCTCTGTGGCGCAGCAGGCAGCGCATTCGGCTGTTAACCGAAAGGTTGGTGGTTGGAGCCCACCCAGGGACGGTGCCCTCTTGGTGGGGTGCCTGGGGGTTGTGCTGCCCAGCACCCTGGGTTTTGCTCCCAGGCCCCATGACCTGGTGCAGAAAAACCTGTGGTAACCGCACAGCTCTGACTCAGGCTGGTGCATTGCTCAGGGAAGGGGCTGTCTCCTGAACCAGGGCTGCTGGGAACAGAGGGGTCCTCGCTGGCAGGGCTGGTGCCACTGACCTTCCTGTTCACAGCTGTGTGTGTGCAGAGATGGGTCTTGCGGAGGTGTGTTACACTGGGAGGGAATGGGGAGGGGGATCAGCAGCATTAGGATCATCACCAAGCACAAGGCCCACGCTTTAAAATGGCTAAAATATAATAAATCAGGGTTTAGGCAATGCTGTCCGTTCTGGCCTGTGTCATCCTCCAAAGAGGAGAAGAACGGGAAACATGAACAGCCACAAATGAATCCCAAACACTTTCCCAAAGCATCTCGTGGCTGTGTCTTCCGCAGCCCCTTGATGTGCTGGGAACCTCCCTGCACCTCCCCTGCTTGCAGGGAATGGTCTTTTCTGCTCCCAGGAACTGACCTGGGAAACCCCAAGGGAAAAGGGACGTGTGGGGCTGTTGGATTCAGCGCTGCCTACAAGCACACAGGACTCATCGTTCAGACTTCTTCCTGCTGCACATCCCAGATGATAGCAAACAAAAGCAGAAGAACAGGCCGTAGCTGGATTTGTTTTAGGCAAAGTTGCAGAAGACAAACTGACAACAGCAGCATGATGAAGAGGGGGCCAAGAGGTTGCAGCAATGCACTGCTCATCTCTTCTGCACTGTGCACATGGGTTCAAACCCCTTTGTCATCAAAGATGCTCCTGTTTGTGGCTCCAGACCAACCTGGAAGGAGTCTTTGGGGGCAGTGGCAGCCCTGCAGTCCCTGTCCCTAGGGACAAGCATTCACAAGCTCATTCTCAAAGCTGGCAAGACAATCACCTTGCTTGGGTGGACAGACCCTTCCTCTGCTCCCGCTTAAGCTCAGTCACAACAAAAGCCAAACTCCTCTGGAGGTACATCCCTGGGGAGCCAGCTCTGGCACAGCAGGTCTGCTGGTGGCTGGGACGTGCGTGTTGCTGTGGGACGTCCTTTCTGGAGCATGTGGGATGGCCCGAGAAGCTGAGGAGCAGCACGGAGGATGCACATGGGTCCTGTTGAAGCTGAGCTGAGATGGTTGTGGCATCTCCTTGCCTGATGGGAAGGACAGAAGAGGGAACAGTGTGTGTCAGTGCTGAGTGGTGGTGTCTGTACATCTCAGGACAGTCTGGTGGGTGAGCAGGGTCGGGTAGGGGAGGTGGGGAGGATCGCACCAGTGGTGCTGTGAGCTGCTACTGAGGGGACAGAGAACACAAAAGCAAAGTGTGTGTGTGACATCCAGGAAATGTTGAGCACAATGTTCAGCATAAACTGAAACACAGGAATTTCCATCGGAAGATAAGGAAAATGTCTTCACTGTGAGGGTAACAGAGCACTGCAGCAGGTTGCCTGGAGAGGTTGTGCAGTCTCCATCCTTGCAGATATTCAGAAGCCGCCTGGATAGGGTCCTGGGCAATGTGCTCTAGGCAACCCTGCTTGAGCAGGAGAATTGCACGAGATGATCTACCTAGGCCTGGGACTAGATCGGGACCTTGCCACTGCCCTGACCTTTTGGGAAGCTTTTGTGACACCCCCCCAGCCACTGCCTGGAACCATCCCCCTCATCCTCACGGGATCTACCTCCCTCCCCTTGACCACTGCCTCCTGCAGCCAGCACTTCTGCTTTGCACCAGGAGGTGCTGGTGCCTTTGGGTCCCAAAAGAAAGGCACAAACTCTCCCTCTCAGGAAAAATACTATTTTATTAACATCCCAGAAAAAGGTGACAGCAAACTATAAAATCTGACATCCCTTCTGATGCTGGGAACCCCGACCTAATACAGCTGGGGATGGACCTTGGGTCAGTCCGTGGCACACTGTGCAGATCCCATCTGTGGGGAGGGTCACCAGTCTTGTGGTCTTCTGAGGATTTGTAGGATTTTGTTAAGAAGTACAGTGGGGTATAAAGATACAGGTTCGTGTTCAAGCTGGGAAGCCAATCCCCAGGTCAGAGTCAAGACCAGGATCAGGTCTGGTGAGGATAACCAAGCTCAGACCCAGCCCCATGATCGCTGGGCAGGTCCATGGTGACAAGGCAGCGCCAAGGGCAGGCCATAAAGGCAGTGCATGGGTCGGAGTCTAGATCAGTGGTGTCCACAGTCAGGCATGGGCATGGCTCTGGCTGAGCTGGACACCATCACTCTGTGACACAGCTCCGGCAGGGCCTGCAGGCCCTGGGCTGAGCCCAAATGGGGCTCCTGGGCCCATGGGCAGGGGGTGGGTGGAAGCCCCAGGTGGGGCTGCTCAGGGACATTAAGGCCTCTTAGTGCCCTCAGGGCCCTGACAAACTCCCAGGTCATCTTTATCCCAGCAACTTCACAGGCCACCAGCAATCAGGCAAGTGGGCAGGCAGTGTGAGGTCATCAAGGCATCAGAACATTCCCCCAGCTGAGGTGACAGATTTGGGGGAGAGAAGAGGCAGAGGAGGAAAAGAGGACATGGCTGCTGCCTTGCCTGGGAGGTCACTCCTGACTCCGCAATGTGATAAGGCAGCAGCAGGCAGGCAGGAGGGCAGCTGTTGTGAGGTCATCCAGGGCATCCCAGAGCCTGCCCACTCGGATCAAGGATCCCCGACTGCATCCTCTGCTACTGCTGCTTGTTCTTCTCCTCCTTGAACCCCTTCCATAAGCACAGAGGACCAGAGACCTTTTGGTGAAGACTGAGGCAAAGGCGGCACAGAGAGGCCCAGCAGCATCTCCTTTGCTGGCATTAATTCAGCCACCCCATGCAGCAAGAGACCTGTATTTTCCGCTTCAGCCTCCTCATTTAGCAGAGGAAACTCCTCTTGTCCTTGACGCCCCTTGCAAGTCTCACTCCAGCTCAGCTTCGGCCTTCTGGACACCATCCCTGCACAGCCAGGACTTGTTTCTGTAGTCCTTTGCAGCCTGTCCCTGCTTCCACCTCCTCTATGCTCCCGTTTTTGTGCTGCAGTTCCACTATGAGGTCCCGGCTGAGCCAAGACAGTCTCTTCATACCTCTGATCATTTGCCTGCCTATCAAGAGGGATCATTCTTGTGCTTGCAAGGTGCTGTCCTTACACCTGCTGTCCCCAAAAGCCAAGCACTCAATGCAACAAACACGCACACAAGAGTTGAGGTCCCCCCCTGTCTTGCAGCTAGCACTGGCACCAGGAAACAGAGGCCCTGGCGCAACCTCTTCCTGCCTCAAGAGGGCCAAACCAGCTCTTCCCACCTCCCTGGAGCATCCCCTTGTCAGCAGGGGATGTGCTGCCATGACAGGGCTGACTCCACTGCTCTGACGGGCACCTACAAAGAGCAGGAGGTCCCTGAGACATCAGCACCACAGCTGCACCCAAGTAGGTATGGCATGACCTTGGGAGAGAGTTGTCCTCAGAGCAGGCCCTGATACTCAACCCCAGACTCCTGAGCTGTTGGTTTTGGGCCCCTCTGACACTCACATGCTGCAAATGGCAGAGTTCACACCATGCCAAGGAAAGAGCCACAGCAGTTTGGAGAGTTGCTTTCATTCACAAGAACAAAGTTCTGTGTGTGCCGGGATGGCTGGCAGTCACTGGTCCCTCTCCTGCCGGCTCGGGAGGCAGTTCTTCTCCCCAGAGCTAAGGAACAAGAAAGCAAGATGCTAAGTGGGATGCACACAGAGAAAGACAGAGAAATCCTGCAGATGATTTCAGGCCACGTATGTTTACATGTGCTTCTGATGGCACATCCATACTCAGTGTGACGTGACACAGGCCCCTGGCTCCACCCAAGGGCCTATGCACAGTTGCTCAGCCTGAGACTGAGTCTGCTGGGGCTAAGACTGGGGCTCAACCCCTTTCTTGGCTTCAGCATTCAGGCAGAGGGTGGAAAAGGTGCAGACAAACATCCCTTGGGGTTCAGCTGCTCAGGACTTCTATGTCCCACACTGTAATCCTATTCTGAGTGCTAAACAGCTGCCCCTTGGAGGGCAGGCAGGTCTCATCCACCTCCAAGGGAGGGCTGGGCATTTGCTTGGGGCTGTGCAGAGGTGCATGGCATCAAGGTCTACCCCTGGTCAATCCCAAGCCACAGAAAGGCCCAGGATGTCATATCCAAACCAGCGACTCTGGCATTGGCATTCTGACACCTCGGTGGGTCACTACCCCTCAACACTCCCAGGCTTTTCCTCCAGCTGGCACACACTTACTGCCTCTGCTGTGTCCCCAGCCTCTCGGCTGCTCTTCTCCTCCTCGTCTATGCGGGAGAAGTAAACATAGACAGTCTCTTCCTCGTCTGATGCCAGGCGGTACTTGAGGACATCCTGAAAACAGGGCTTGTCTTCACCCAGCTTCCCACCACTCTCCTCTTTCTCAGCTGTGGGTCGGGAGGAGCCCGACCGAACCCTTGGCTGCGTTTCACTTCTCTGCTGAGCCTGCAAGACAATCCCAGGAAGTTTGTAGTGCCACTTCCCAGCACACTCAGAGGCTCTCAACATGCACCAAGAGAGCAGCCAGGGACTGCAGGACCTGTGCCAGCACCTGGACCACAGCCCTTGCTCTGGCCTGGCCTCAGGCACCCCAGCAAGGCATGCTACAACCGTAGCTGGAGAACCACGAGAGTCACTGCAACAGGCCCAACGTATGTCACAGCCTCAGCAGCTTTCACTATTGCTTCCCACTGGCACTTCTCTCTCAAGCTGGCATCTCTGATGGCAACACAAATGACGGAAGGGAATTGTGACTTGCAGAGCACGACACCGGCACTGCATTCATCCCAGGCAAAGACTGGTGATGGGGGTTCAGCCAGCACGGTTCTTCACACAGGGCACGATTGTCTCCAACTGTCTCCTCTGACTCCTGACTTGAGCCACCCAGTCTTGAGCTAATACTTGCAATATTAAGCCTTAACTCCCTTAAGCAAATACAGCCCACAGGCAGCTTCTCTGGGTGGCTCTTTGCAACCTAGAAAGGGACCTCAGCAGGCTCTCAGGGGGAAACTCATGTGTGAGCAGGGCATCCCTGCAAGTGCCCATTGGACCCCACTCTCCCACCACAATCTCACTCCTCACATCATCAAGGAGGGGAAGGGAATCCCTTTGGCAGAGCAGAACTCCAAAAGGAAATCCTGCTACCACGCTCAGCAGCTCACACCACACAATCCTCACAAGCCCTTCTCAGCTCAGGTTTCACCCTGACAATCACACACACTCACGCCATATACTGTCTCTTGCGATGACTGCTGCTATTCCTTCTTCTCCTCTTCGTCTATGTGGGAGAAGTAAACGTAGACCGTCATCTCCTCCTCTGGCCCCAGGTGGTAGATGTACACATCCTTAATGCTTGGCTTTTTCTCCCCAGCACGGTCATCGGCCCTCTCGTCCCTGCTGGTCGTGGGCAGGCTGAGGTCAGGCCGCAGGTTTGTCAGGGTCCTTGACATCCGCCGAACCTGCATGGGCATCACAGCAGGATTTGTATGCTGGGTCTCCCCTCACTCGGACGCTCTGAACATGCTGCACTAGAGCAGCTGGCGCCTGCAGGAGCTGGGCCTTCACCAGCCCCCAAGTCTGGTGGGGCCTCAGGCCCCCCAAGGCAGGAGAAACCCCTTGCTCAGGCAGGGACGCTGCAGTCAGAGCTGCTGAAACAGCACAGCCGCCTCCACACAGCCCTCAGGGCATGTGCCAGCCTCACCAAGGCTCACCAGCCCTCACAGCCAAACTTCCCATCCCAGTCGCACACCTCTCACATAGCCTAGCAAAGGAGGGGAAGCAATTGCTCCTCTCTCTTCAGTTGCCTTGCTTGGCTTTTCAGCAAAACCCACAGGAAAGGAAAATCTTCCCGGGGGTTCAGATTCCAGGAAAGACAGCACTCCCCTGCCCCGCTCTTCTGCAGCAACAAGGCACCTCCAATCTGCATCCCTGAGGAACCTTAAGGCGCAGCTCCCCTGGAGGAGAGGAAAGACTTTTCCTCTCTGAAAGTTTAAAAAGGCTTCCTGTACCTGGGTGCTCTCTGGCTCCTCCATTTCTCCCTTTGCTCTCGGAGTTGCCTTTTCTTTCTTCTCCTGCAGGTTAGCCGAGGATTCCCAAACATCTCTTTGCCCCTGCAGAGCGGACGGGAAGCCTGCATGCTGGAGGGCCACAGAAAAGACACAGCAAGGAGCATTACTGGCAGCTGTTTCTTTCCAGGGATGGAAGGTAATTTCTCACCCTCCCTCCAGCCCCTTGTCTTCAGCCTTCCTCTCAGCGCTCTTAGGCTCTAAAGCTAGCCCTGGCCACACAGAAAATCCCTGTTTTCTTCTGACCAGGGAGAAACAGAAGGTGTCTCCTTCCCTTCCCTGAAAGGCCCAGCAGGTACATCTCCACTACAAACAGGGCCAAAGGGAGCTTCTGCTGCCAGTCCTCAGAATGCAGTGGTGACAAATACCTAGAGAAAATAGAGCATAGCCTGCACCTTTTAAAGCAAGGCCCTGAAGAGGTGAGTGCATGGTCTAAAGAACACTTAGGAAGAGGGCTTTTGTACCCACTGCCTGTAGAACTGCCCTCTTCCACAAGCCCCTGTGGCACAAGACGGACCTCAGTCAGTAGCACATACCTGTCCTGCCCTCTCTTGCCTTCTACCAAGAGGCCTCACGGCTGGCAGTCTGGCTTCAGACCTTTGCTTCCTCCTGCCTTTCTCCGCCTTCCTTGAGGAGCTCTCTCCGATGGCTGGGAGCACACTGAAAAGACACATCACGGGGAGGTGGTGTGAGCACAGAGGGAGGTTGGTCTCCATCCCCAGCTTGCAAGCTGGGCACCTGCTGCTGCAGCACAAGGCAGCTCTGCAGGGCAATGACTTGCGTTCAGCTAAACGCGTTCATGTCCACAGAGACAGAGATCTGCCCCAGCTGAAACACCCAGGCTACATGACAGGCCCAGAGGAAAGCTCAGGATGCCCAAATCCGGGCTCCCTCTTGAGGCAGCAAGGAGAGCAGCCCGGTCTTCTGCAAGGACAGGCACCGAGACACACCCTTACCCCCCTTCCTGGCAACTGCATTGACCACAGCCCCGTGCTCCCGAGTCTCCATGTCTAGGGATGGAAGATGTTTCTTCACTGGGCACTCAGTGTCAAGAACGGAGCAAGTGGTCAAGGGCCTAAAGCATGCCTGCCATTTACCCATCCCTGCCACTCTCTCCTGCCAGCCATAAAAGCAGGCAGGAACACAAAAGAAGAAGCTGCTAGGTAGCTAAGTAAACCTAAAACACTAGCAATGGACACCGCTCTGTCCCTCTGACTCTTCATTCCTCCATCACTCCTGTCCCACGTGGAAATCCTCCTCTGAGGGACCAAAAAATAACCGTTGGGTGGAAGAGCTGTCTCATTCAAGGGCACAGACTCGCAAGCCTGCTGCTCTCTGTCCCGTGATGGCTCTCCACAAAAGACCCTCTCTCCCCCGTGCTGCTGGGCATGGAAGGAAGGGCATTGCACAAGGGGAAGCAACACTTGCTTTTAGAGATACTCACCTGAGGCACTCGGGTTCTTCAGTAGCATTCTTTGTTCCCACCTCTTCTACAAAACTCTTTGCCTCCTTCACTAGGCTCGTCACTGCTGCTTGAAGCGCCTGGAGACTTTGCTTGGAAACCATCCTGCGAGAGCGGGCACAGGGTCTCTCTCACGCTCTGCATGGAGCCCTCCTGTCTCCCAAAGGCCCTGTACACACACACTCCCAGCTGGACTTGCAGCCTGCAACTCCGCACAAGATTTCCGTACTTGTTGGAGGATGCAGAGAGGCGCCTGCCAGCAGGCTCTACCCCAGTCATTGCCATGCCCAGAGAAATCAGAGGCTCCTGGGGCAGGCCAGCTCCACCACCCACCAATGTGCCTTGCTCACCCCGCAGCCAGAGGCTCACCACCATCCAAATGCCACAGCCCTTGCTGCAGCTGGGGCACACGTACCTTTTTGGGGAGGTGCTGCTGGCCTTGTACTCTGCAGATGATGCTCCTTTATATTCCTCCCACTCCTCCATCATCCAGCAAGTGAACGAATCCTGCACACGCAGAGAGATTCTCATACAACCTCAAGACTGTGCAGTGCTGCTGCCCAGCCCACAAGACCCACAGACAGTTTCCCACAGGAGCACTTTGTAGCGGCTGGACCACCCAGAAAGCTTGGACCTCAGCATGCTCTCAGGGGGAAACTGTTGAGTGACCAGGGCATCCCAGCAATTGCCCATTGGACCCCACTCTCCCACCACAATCTCACTCCTCACATCACCAATGAGGGGAAGGGATTCTCTTTGGCAGAGCAGAACTCCAAAAGGAAATGCTGCTACCGCGCTCAGCAGCTCACACCACACAATCCTCACAAGCCCTTCTCAGCTCAGGTTTCACCCTGACAATCACACACACTCACGCCATATACTGTCTCTTGCGATGACTGCTGCTCTTTCTTCTTCTCCTCCTCGTCTATGTGGGAGAAGTAAACGTAGACCGTCATCTCCTCCTCTGGCCCCAGGTGGTAGATGTACACATCCTTAATGCTTGGCTTTTTCTCCCCAGCACGGTCATCAGCCCTCTCGTCCCTGCTGGTCGTGGGCAGGCTGAGGTCAGGCCGCAGGTTTGTCAGGGTCCTTGACATCCGCCGAACCTGCATGGGCATCACAGCAGGATTTGTATGCTGGGTCTCCCCTCACTCGGACGCTCTGGACATGCTGCACTAGAGCAGCCGGCGCCTGCGGGAGCTGGGCCTTCACCAGCCCCCAAGTCTGGTGGGGCCTCAGGCCCCCCAAGGCAGGAGAAACCCCTTGCTCAGGCAGGGACGCTGCAGTCAGAGCTGCTGAAACAGCACAGCCGCCTCCACACAGCCCTCAGGGCATGTGCCAGCCTCACCAAGGCTCACCAGCCCTCACAGCCAAACTTCCCATCCCAGTCGCACACCTCTCACATAGCCTAGCAAAGGAGGGGAAGCAATTGCTCCTCTCTCTTCAGTTGCCTTGCTTGGCTTTTCAGCAAAACCCACAGGAAAGGAAAATCTTCCCGGGGGTTCAGATTCCAGGAAAGACAGCACTCCCCTGCCCCGCTCTTCTGCAGCAACAAGGCACCTCCAATCTGCATCCCTGAGGAACCTTAAGGCACAGCTCCCCTGGAGGAGAGGAAAGACTTTTCCTCTCTGAAAGTTTAAAAAGGCTTCCTGTACCTGGGTGCTCTCTGGCTCCTCCATTTCTCCCTTTGCTCTCGGAGTTGCCTTTTCTTTCTTCTCCTGCAGGTTAGCCGAGGATTCCCAAACATCTCTTTGCCCCTGCAGAGCGGACGGGAAGCCTGCATGCTGGAGGGCCACAGAAAAGACACAGCAAGGAGCATTACTGGCAGCTGTTTCTTTCCAGGGATGGAAGGTAATTTCTCACCCTCCCTCCAGCCCCTTGTCTTCAGCCTTCCTCTCAGCGCTCTTAGGCTCTAAAGCTAGCCCTGGCCACACAGAAAATCCCTGTTTTCTTCTGACCAGGGAGAAACAGAAGGTGTCTCCTTCCCTTCCCTGAAAGGCCCAGCAGGTACATCTCCACTACAAACAGGGCCAAAGGGAGCTTCTGCTGCCAGTCCTCAGAATGCAGTGGTGACAAATACCTAGAGAAAATAGAGCATAGCCTGCACCTTTTAAAGCAAGGCCCTGAAGAGGTGAGTGCATGGTCTAAAGAACACTTAGGAAGAGGGCTTTTGTACCCACTGCCTGTAGAACTGCCCTCTTCCACAAGCCCCTGTGGCACAAGACAGACCTCAGTCAGTAGCACATACCTGTCCTGCCCTCTCTTGCCTTCTACCAAGAGGCCTCACGGCTGGCAGTCTGGCTTCAGACCTTTGCTTCCTCCTGCCTTTCTCCGCCTTCCTTGAGGAGCTCTCTCCGATGGCTGGGAGCACACTGAAAAGACACATCACGGGGAGGTGGTGTGAGCACAGAGGGAGGTTGGTCTCCATCCCCAGCTCGCAAGCTGGGCACCTGCTGCTGCAGCACAAGGCAGCTCTGCAGGGCAATGACTTGGGTTCAGCTAAACGCGTTCACGTCCACAGAGACAGAGATCACCCCAGGCTGAAACACTCAGCCTACACGACAGACCCAGAGGAAAGCTCCGGATGCCCAAATCCAGGCTCCCTCTTGAGGCAGCAAGGAGAGCAGCCCGGTCTCTACTGCCTCATCGCCCATCCCTGCGCAGAGCTCCCTGCATGCCACTGCTCTCTCTCCAGGGTTTCTTTCCTCCACATCACCCTGCACCTTTTCCTTGCCATCCCACACCATCACTTCCTCACTCTTTCTGCAGTCATTCTCTCCCCTGAGCTGCCCCCAATTTAAAGCTCTCCTCTCCAGTTTGCCCACCTGGTTGACCATCAGGTCAGCTGATGGGAACAGTCTCCTTCCAAATGAAGCGTGACAACCTGCAGCTTTGCTCCCTCTCTGTGGGCTCCCCTTCAGGACCTCCTCCAGCTGCTGTAATCCCAGGCCAGCCGGGGAAGCAGCCGCTCCCCTCTCCTCGGAACCTCTTCCTGCTCTCAGGGCTCGTTTTCAGCCAGAAATCCTGCTCACCACAAAACTGCAAGGACTGTCACAGGCTAAGAGCAGGACTGTAGGCGATGGACCATGCGCTGCTGCAGCATGGTTTTACACCCCCCTCAGCTCCATGTGTCACCAGCCCCTAACCTGCCACCATGAGAAGGGAAAAAAAAGCTCAGCTCTAGTGCTGAGGGTCAGCACATGGGCTAGCTTTCCTCCACGCTCACTATCTACCCCCGAGCCCCCAGCCCTGTGGCTGCCCTGAAGAGCCAGGCCCAAGCCCCTTGACTCTGCCCTTTCCCATCCTGCCCCTGACACACTCAGAATGACATTAAGGCCTGGCATTTGAAAGGTGCGGGGGGTGTTAATAAAATTAATTAGTTCCAAATAAGATGTAAACTATTGACTTTCATTTAAGAAAAAATTTCTTCTCTGTTCTTCCTCTCTCTCTGCAACACACACATAGCCATACACAGACAAACACCCCTAGCTCCTTTCCTTTCCTGCAGCAACATGCTAAGACAGAGAAAGCATAAGTGGGGAGGGAAAAATAAGGAGATGCAGGAATGAGCAGCAGAGGGAAGACAAAAGAAGACCTTCTCAGTCAGCACATGCTGCTATTTCAGAAGGTAAAACTCAAGGTGGCACAAAATGCCTCCAGTGTCCTCCAGGGCAGCTTTTAGCCAGAGACACGTTTCATGCTGCTCCTTCAGTCACACCTCGCCAGCATCGGTCTCCCAGCAGACACAAAGCACAACCCAGCCTTCTCCAGCGGTAACTGCAAAGAGGCTGAACACGGGCTGGGGAAGCTCTGGGGGGAGCAGCGGCCCCAGCAGGGCAGGGGCATTCCCCCAGGCAGAGGGGCTGTGTGGGGCAGGGCTGCTCACAGCTCCCGCTCGCCCCCAGGACACTTCCCCTGGGGCTTCTCAGCAGGAAGCTCCAGGCAGGGACCACACCAAAGGCAAGCAGCTTCCCGGAGTCTCTGCTTCCAGGTCCCTGCTGCTGGTGTGGCGGGAAGGGAAAAGGAGCTGCCCAGCCGCAACAAGAGCCCCAGGCTCCGAAGCCCACGCAGAGACCAGCAGCTCTGCGAGGAAGCTCACCAAGGGCCTTCGCCCGCTCGCTGCCCACGCGCAGCACCAGCAGCGCCGTGGCTGCCCCAGCAGGCTCTGTCCCAGCTGCTGCTGAGCACCTGCAAACACGCACGTGCCCCTCGACACTGCCCCACTGCCGCCAGGGCTCTGTGGGGCAGAGCTGAGCGCCACGGGGCTGCCATGGGGGCCGGGGGCCAACGCTGCCCTGAGCACACGTCACCTGCAGAACCTCCAAGGCCTCTGGGCAGGTGTCCGCAGGGTCTCCGAGCACCCTCCAGAAGGGCACAGCTCTGCCGCAGCCGCTCCGCTGCCACAGCCGAGAGCCTGGCTCTGGCCACGGCCACCAGCAGCCTCCGCATGTCCTGCTCATCCCGGTGCCCACGGCCGGGCTGAGCACAGGCAGGAGCTGGGCATCCGCCCGGGCAAAGCAGGGCTGTCAGCAGGGGCACAGGGCAGCTGGCGGCCTCCTGACCCGGCCCGCAGCCACCACAAGCCCAGCAGCCCCCGCGCCCGCCCCGCACAGAGGCCACGGCACCCAGAAACGGCCACCGCAGCCGGCACCGAGCCGCGGGGCCGCCGGCAGAAGGGGCACAAGAGCCGGGGGCTCCCGCGGGGCCGCAGGCGGCCCAGGCCGCACCGGGCCTTCCCCAGCAGCTGCTCGCACCCAGCCGGGCCGCGGCGGCTCCGGCCACCCCCGCGCGCACAGCCGCTCGCTCTGCCCAGCCCAAGGCCCTCGGCCCCGGCGCGGCAGCTCCCGGCGCTGCGGCTCGAGGCTCCGGGCGGCCCCGCCCCAGGACACGCTGCCCCGCGCGGCCGGCAGCAGCCGCCTCTCGGCCCCTCCCTCCCCGCAGGGCCCGGGCAGCCCCGGCACCGCCCCTGGGCCGCCTCCTCTGCACCAGTGCGCATGCTCCGCCCCACCCCTCCCAGTTCCTCCCCCTCTGCCCCGCCCCTCCCCTCCCCTCCCCTCCCCGCCCGACCGCCCAGCGCACGCGCACTGCCGCCCCCCGCCCCTCCCTCCCTGCTGCCCGGCCCCGGGAGGCCCCGCCCCGCGGGAGCCAATGGGGGAGGCGGGGCGGAGGCTCTGTCTGCTGGGAGAGCGGTGCTGGCGAGGGGGTGGGGGAGGTGCAGGGCAGGAGATCAGCTTTGTTCTGGGCACCTTTGTGCAGGGGATGCCAAAAGGAGACAGTCGAGGAGTGACGGTACCACCTGGGTCTGGGAGCCTAACAGTGGAAAAGGAGTGAATTTGTTGAAGAAAGGCCAGAGTATCCTTGCAGTGTCTCCTGTTCTTTTTCAGAGGAAATGGAAAAAACAAAACAACAACAAAACCCCCTAAGAAGCTGCTTTCAGTGTCTGTTCCTGAAGGAGAAGTTTCCACAAGACTTCCTCTCTGTCTTAGCTGACGTAATACTTTGACTCTTGCCTTCTGCGTCGTGGGGAAGTGTGCAGCTGAGAAGTTTTGAAAGACCTCGTTCCTGAGCCCTGCTGGAGCAGCAGGTTATTTAAGTGTGCGTATGAGTTGCTCTTTCGTCTTGTCTTTCCTCACCGCCTTCGACATTTCTGCCCTCAATTGGAGTGTGTTCAAAGCAGAGGTGTGTGGAAGACCTTTGAGTGTCTCTTGATTCTCCCAGCTGGTTCTTGTGGCACCTTTTTGAAATGTTGAGAGCTTGCGTTTGACCTGCTGCCAAGTCCCTGCAGCTGCTCCCTCCCTCCCTCCCTCCGTCCGTCCCTCCGCGAGGGTCAGCCACCCGTGTGGCTGTGGGTTGTCAGCGCTGGCTGCCCCGGTGGCAGCAGCCGCCTCCGCTGTGCCACCGTGGGGCGAGCGCGGCGCAGGGCCCCCTGCCCTCCCTCGCAGGCAGGTTTCCCTGGGGGGGCCACGGCCGGGGCAGCGCAGCCGCCTGTGCCGGCCCGGCCGGGCCCCGCGGCGGGGTTGTCCCTGCGGCCCGGCCTGCGTGGGGCAGGGGCAGCCCCCGGGCGCCCCGCGCAGCCCCTGCCCGCTGCAGGGCCAGCCCTGGCCGGGGCCCTGGGGGCGAGGGGGGCCGGGCCCCCTCTGTGACACGGGCTGTGCTCACAGGGGACATCCCGTGTCACGGCCACAGCTGCCCTCTCCCGCGCGGCCCCGGCCTCTCCCCACACGGCCCGGCGAGGCCGCGCCAGCCCAGGCACTGGGGCTGTTCTCGGCACCGCTCTGCTGCCAGGAGCCGCCGAGCCCCAGTGGGAGCTGGCGAGGGGAGGCCGGGGCAGCGCGGGGCTGCGGGGAAGTGCGGAGGAGGAGGAGGAGGAGCAGGAGGAGAGGAGCTGTTTCCTCATCATCTTCCGCCACAGGGGTGACCCAGGGCGAGGAGGACAAGGATGGAGCTCTGGGACGCTGGCCACGGGACGCGGCGTGGGCAGGGGGTGCCAGCGCTCCCCCCGCAGGGTGAGGCCTTGAGGAGCTCTTTCCCGGGAGCTGTCGCAGAGACCATGAACTCTGAGCGTGGCTCCTGCTGGGCTCTGGAGATGCTGCTGGGAACACATGTGCTCCAAAGGAATCCTTGGACTTTTCCTCAGCTCAGCGGGGACTTTTGTCCAGGATCCCAGCCACTGCCCCTAGTTCCTTCCCACTGGATCTCCTTGTACCTGCAGTTGAGCTCAGGGACACACTGTGGATGTCCCGTGGCAGGATCTCCATGTCCTAATGCCTCTGTTTCAGCTCCAGAGCCCTTGTGGGGGCAGATAAAAGGTTCTACCTCAAGGCAGTGCCCACCTCAGCCGCTGAGCCCCTGTCAGGACTGGGGTTAGTTTGGGGAGGGGGATGCTTTTGGAAGACACTTGCACTTGTCATCCCCTTGGTTAGGCATGTGCTGAATGGTTGTGAGCTGGCCCAGCCAGAGCATGACGTGTCTTTCCCTTCTTTTCCAGAGCGCCTTGCTATCTGGGAAGGTGTGTCTGACTACATTGTATGGCAGCTGATGCTGAGCCAGGTGGGTCTGCCCTCCTGGGCCTGCCCAGGAAAGCCTTCTTCTGCCTCCTCTGTACCTGAGGGGTGACCTCTCTGCTTTGGCTTGTATTTTTGAGAGGCTGAAGGGGAGGGAGATGAAAACATCTGGAAGATTCTTCCAGAGAACTTCTCCAAAGCTTTCCCGAGTGCTCCATCTGTCCCTTTTGTACAGCAGGAGTGGGCAGGGCACCGAGCACCATCACCATGTGCTGACAAGTCACCAGCCTGTCCACCTAACACTCTCATAACTCTTCTCTTCCTGCCTGTTTTCAGGGAGTCAGGATTATTCGGCTGGGCACCTTCAGTGTTGTGAGGGAACAAGTTGTTGGTGGGAAACGTGGTCTTCTGACTGTTCGCAGACCCATGTTCCATCTTTCGAAGAATATTGCACAGGTTCTCGGCCTCTCCCATGATGAGGCCTATGCTCCTGGTAAGAAGACAGGCGGAAACTTTTGCTTCGCCTTGGGACATCTTTGGGCTGTGCATAACTGCTGCTCAGCAGTGACTGTTAGAAATCTGGAATCCCAGCACCAGGTCCTCAGAAGAGCTTCAGATTTTTTTAAATACTCATGACATCATCGTGCACATGACAATTATACTCCCTCTCTGCATGAGTTGCTTGAACAGCTGGCTACATGCCAGATGTGTGGGGGCTGCTGCTTCTCATCAGGTTTCGTTGAAACTGTTGGTCTGTGTTTACTGCCTCAGCAGACCTTGTAAAGGCAAACACCAGCATTCATGCTGGCTCTTCCCTTCTCCTTCTACTCAGAGGTGGGTCAAAGTCATCTGTAGAGAGCCTTGAAACAGAGATGGGGAGCAGAGTGTGTATGAAAAGCCACCCGAGGCCAGCTTTGCTGGGATTGCTGGTCAGTGCTGCCAGCACTGCAGCTGTAGTGGACATCAGTGATGCCTGTGAGGCAGCAGGAGCTCCGAGCTGTGTTTGGAGTGGGTCTTTCCTTTGAAAGGCCTCCATCTTCTCTGGGATGGCAACATCATTCTGGCACGTGCTGGGGACAGCCCTCTGGCAGCAAAAGCAGGGATGTTTGCTGTGCCCCTGTGAGGGTGCTGGGGGTGGCCGGAAGGATCTGAAGGGGTGGAGTGGAGTGCTTGTGTTTTCCTTCTTCCTTGCATCCCCGTGACAAGGCACAGCTAAATGTCTGCCAACCTGGAATGCGCTGAGTGTGGGCACAAGTACTGTGACCTGGCAGCCACTCCCCCAGCATGGGAACTGGCCCCCTTTCTGCTCCCCTTGTCCTGCCATCATGGCTCCTGTTCCTGCGAGATGGCTAGAGCCCTTTCTTTCTCTCTGTGGAGGCAAGAAAGCATTGCTGCACACTTGGCACGTCCGGCTGTAGAGTGCTTTGGAGTTCTTCTGGGGAGGGATGGCATCAGCTTCCCCCATGAGCTTTCCCAGAGGCTTAAAGAAGACAGCTGTGTAGCAGTGTCTTGCTTGAAGCCCTCCAAGCTGCTGACACTCTCTTTTTGCCTGCTGCAGTGCTCTGTTAGTGACAGTGTTGTTGTTATGTTGCTTGCTAGGTCACAAGGAAATGGAGCCCCTGAAGTGTGCTCGCATAGCCTCGGACATGTCTGTTCCTCGGCAAACAGTGGAGGCTTGCGTAGAAGAGACCCTGCGTGAGTTCTGCCGCTGCCTCAAGAGTGGGCAGAATGTTGCCTTTGTGTTGAAGGACGTTGGCATGCTTGTTATTCAAGGGACCAACGTGAAAATGAGATTTTACAAAAGCCTTCTGCAAAGGCTGAATGGGACTGAACAGCGGCTTGCAGCTCTTCTTGGGGTGAGTTTTCCATTTCTCCAGCCCTTCTTGTAGTCCTCTGGAAACCCCAGCACAGTGCAAGTGAATGCATTTCTGTTGGCCTGCCACGACCTCTCTGGGCACCTGGATAGCTGTGGCCTAGAGTAATGCCAGTTCCCGGCACAATTTCTCTTGAGTGGACTTGGTGACCTAGAAGACCCTGGGAATTTCTGTACTGGGTCAAACCACAGCTGCCTGCACCCAGGATCCCGTTCCAATGTGGTCAGGGAAAACTTCCAAGGAAAGGGCAGGTCTATTGTGTGTTTTCCCATGAGATTTCTCTCCTCCTTGAAAGCCACGGTTTAGCACCATGGTGTTTTAGGATCACATTTGAATCCATGGGTGGCAGTGGAGACACAGGCAGAGCAAGGCCCCGCTGGGAGCAGACCCCTTTTGCTGCTGTCACTTGGTTGGTCTAGTTGTGCTGACCAGCTCTTGCCAGTGCCCCTGGAGCCAGAGGAGCACAAAGCGGGGCTTTTCCTGCTGTGTGCATCTGCACGCTGCTAGTGGTGGCCACAGTGTGTTACAGAGAGAATTGCTCCAGCCCTTGCCCTTCCCCAGGTCTCTAGCTCAGTGCAGCGCAGGCTGTGTCCCTCCATTCCTCCATGCTGCAGACGCAGCCGTTTGAATGTTAGGAGAGACTGTGGGGTTAACCCCACGTCTGACCCCTTTGTTCTCGGCTCAGGAGGCATCAACTCAAGCCAGCAGGGAAAACGCAGCAGCCAGGAACCCCGGCTAGTGAAATGCCTGCTCCTGTGCTTGCCTCCATGGACTTCTGCATTAGGAAAGACCTGGTCTCCACGCTGAGTCCCTAGATTCTTACCCCTGCCCAAAGCCTGACAGTGTCCTTAGCCTTTCTCATGTATTTCCCTCCAGCTGCTCTGCTGTAGAAGTGAGGGGCTGCTGAGAGGAAGGGAGTTCTTTGTCTCAGCATTTCTGAGAGGAAGCGTCTTCTCTGAGCAGTGGAAAAGTCTGCTGCCCTTGTGAGCACTGCTCTGATTTTCTTGGCATCATCTCCCATGTGTCTCTCACCTTGCAGATGCCAGAGATGAGGGATTCAGTGCTCTCGCGCACCAAAACTGCTGCTTCCCAGACCCTTTCTGGTCGTGTCTTTGTCTTCCCAGAGTGAGTATGTTTGCTTCTTAGCCCCTGGCTCCCACAGGAGATGGGAGATGGTCCCCAATGGCAGCCCAGAGGATTGAGGTTAAAATGAGCTTTCTCACAGGAAGCATGGGGAAGCCCTGGAAGAGCTTGATGAGGAAGCTGGTGCCCCTCGAGGCCCCTGCTGTTACTCAGCTTGCTAATACACGCTTGCAGGATCTGGCATATTCTGCTTTGGGAAAGGATGGACTTCCCAGGAGCTCCCAAATACCACTGTGTTCCCATTATTCACACAAGGTGCAAAGGCAGTGTGGTGCCCTCCCTTTGGACTGATGTGTTTTTCCTGTGTCCAGGTACAAGCTTGAGAGTGTAGCTAGAAAGCCACCTGTGAGGCCCATGGCAGCTGCGAAGGCCACCCAGGCAGAGGAGAGGGGAAAAGCTGACTGCAGTGGCAGGAAAGGTAATGCAAGAGCTGATTTCTGGCAGGGGGTGTACCTTCTGCTTGTGTGCTCATGGGTAGAGGGCATCGGAGCCAGGGTGACAGTGCGATGGCTCAGGGAGCATGAGGTCCTAGAGGTGATGCTGCTTACCCGTTATGGGAAATCTCCTGAGGGAACAAGCCCTCGGGGCAGCCCATCACTCCCACCTGCCGTGGATCCCTCTGATTAAACTTTCCCCCATTTCCATGGGGACTGCATGCCTTGGTGTGTGCATTGCAAGCACTTCTGTTTGAGGAGGTGGTGCAGGAACGAATCAAACTTGTGACCAATCCTTGATTACTGTGAATCCAAAGTTGTGCCTAGAACTGTAGGTGATGGAGGGGCTGAGCTATCTCATGGACTCAATGTGTTTTCTTGTGCCCAGACTTCCTCTCATTTTCCAAGCAAGGAGTAACCTTGCTTTCTTAGTTTCTCGTAATCATCCCCCAAACAATGCCTTTGGGTTGACTGTGCCAACAGAGGAACTGTAGGCATATGAGACCAGGAGACAGACCCAAAGATGTGTTCCCCTTGTGTGAAATGATTGCCCCCAGAGAGACTCTGTTAGATCACCAGCACATGCCAGCAAGCCCCCTTTCCCATCATGTGAAGAGGATAGAACGTGAGAAAACCAGTAGCACAAGAAATGATGTTGCCCGGGAAAACCTGCAAATTGGACAGGGGCCAGCGTCCAGAAGGGCCTAAGACTGCCCAAGAAACAAGGCTGGAAAGGAATCGGCTTGAGGCCTCCCAGTTTGACCACAGGCTTGAGGAGATTTGCATATCCTTCCTGTTCCAAAGGTCTCCACAGTGCTGTCCTGAAGTGTTTTCTTGTCTCCTGCTTACAGGCAATCTCCCTGCCAACCACCTCCTCTTGAGAGAGCGGCTTCCTGCACGCAGACTAACTGCTCTGAACATGGAGAAAGGAAAGGGAGACACAGGCAAGGGCAAAGCTCCTCCTGGCAGGTGAGAGCCTTGGAGAAATGGCTGAGGGTGAGCCTGTCCTCTCATGGTTGTTTGGGTGAGATGTTTGCTTTGGACACAATGTTTATGGTAACTCTGAGTGACTTTGACTATGTGTCCTAATGCCTGCTGATCCCTTGCTGGATGGCCAGCACACCTGAAGTTCTTGGGAGACACCCGTGTTTGCTTCCTGTTTCTCCTGACTCTGCCTCCAGGTTACAAGCTTTTTGGAAACTCAGTGCAAACCCAGCTTCTGGAAGAGGAGGGCCCTTCTCTCATACCCTTCAGATTTAAGTCAACAGCATCATTTTTCCTTGGTGACAAGAGTGCTGGGAGTCTATAGACATTTTCTGAGGATGAGAGAAAGCCCGAATCCTCTTGTAATGCCTTTTAAGCAGAGGAGGTGTTTGTCTGAAGTCTCTGGGCTGTTCCCAATGGCCAATGAGTACTAAGTGAGAATGGATTAAACATGGAGGAGCTCTTTGAATGGAAAGGATGTTGCTTTGCAAGGCAAAGTGAAATTGCACTCATCCTGCCACCCAGGATGCAGAGCAGAGTGTCTTTTCATGATTTCAGTTTAATTTGTTTCCCTCAAAGCCTTCTCATTCATATGAAACCTTGTCTTGTGGCTGGCACAAGAGAGTGGCAGGGACAGGTAAATGGCAGGCACGCTTTACTCCCTCAATGACTTGCTCCCTCTTTGGCACTGGGTCCCCCTAATAATCCATTGTACATCCCCAGACACAGAGTGTTTCGGGCTACCGAGCAGTGACAAATGCAACTGCCAGGAAGCGGGGGGTGGGGGGTAAAGGTGTCTCTTGGAGCCTGTCCTTGCAGAAGACCTGGCTCCGCTCCTTGCTGCGTCAAGAGTGAGCCTGGCTTTGGGCATCCTGAGCATTTCTCTGAACATGTTAGTACAGCCTGGGGCGTTTCAGCCTGGGGGGATCTCTGTCTCTGTGGAAGTGAAGACATTTCTTTGAACCCAAGTCATTGCCCTGCAGAGCTGCCTTGTGCTGCAGAAGCAAGAGCCCAGCTTGTGAGCTGGGGATGGAGTCCAAGCTCCCTCTGTGCTCACACCACCTCCCCGTGATGTGTGTTTCCAGTGTGCTCCCAGCCATCGGAGAGAGCTCCTTGAGGAAGGTGGAGAAAGGCAGGAGGAAGCCAAGTGCTGAAGAATCATCAGCAAAGCCAAAGGAAAAGAAAGAAAGGGCAGCACTGAAGGCTACGAGAGACATGGAAGAGTCAGAGGGGATCCAGGTACGGGAAGCCTTTATAAACCTTCAGACAGGAAAGGCCTTTCGTCTACTGCAGGGGAGCTGAACCTTGAAGGTCCCTCAGTGAGCCTGTCACAGGTGCCTTGAAATGCATCTGTAAGAGGCAAAGCACCATCAGGAGTGGGGTTTGTAGTCCAAGAGAAGCCCCAGTGTTCTTAAAGGCCCATTGCTGGTCTGTTGGGTGTTAGGGAAGCAGCAAGTGAGGCCATGAAGAGTCATGCTAAGAGTAAAAGCTAAGGTCGGAATGGGTATGTGGGGAGGTTTGTTCTGGCCGGGTGACCCCAACAGCGGGGCTGCATTCATAGGTTCTGCTCAGGCAACAGCAGTTCCTTCCCCTCCTTTGCTAGGCTATGTGAGAGGTGTGCGACTGGGATGGGAAGTTTGGCTGTGAGGGCTGGTGAGCCTTGGTGAGGCTGGCACATGCCCTGAGGGCTGTGTGGAGGCGGCTGTGCTGTTTCAGCAGCTCTGACTGCAGCGTCCCTGCCTGAGCAAGGGGTTTCTCCTGCCTTGGGGGGCCTGAGGCCCCACCAGACTTGGGGGCTGGTGAAGGCCCAGCTCCCGCAGGCGCCGGCTGCTCTAGTGCAGCATGTCCAGAGCGTCCGAGTGAGGGGAGACCCAGCATACAAATCCTGCTGTGATGCCCATGCAGGTTCGGCGGATGTCAAGGACCCTGACAAACCTGCGGCCTGACCTCAGCCTGCCCACGACCAGCAGGGACGAGAGGGCCGATGACCGTGCTGGGGAGAAAAAGCCAAGCATTAAGGACGTGTACATCTACCACCTGGGGCCAGAGGAGGAGATGACGGTCTACGTTTACTTCTCCCACATAGACGAGGAGGAGAAGAAGAAAGAGCAGCAGTCATCGCAAGAGACAGTATATGGCGTGAGTGTGTGTGATTGTCAGGGTGAAACCTGAGCTGAGAAGGGCTTGTGAGGATTGTGTGGTGTGAGCTGCTGAGCACGGTAGCAGGATTTACTTTTGGAGTTCTGCTCTGCCAAAGAGAATCCCTTCCCCTCGTTGGTGATGTGAGGAGTGAGATTGCGGTGGGAGAGTGGGGTCCAGTGGGCAATTGCTGGGATGCCCTGGTCACTCAACAGTTTCCCCCTGAGAGCATGCTGAGGTCCAAGCTTTCTGGGTGGTCCAGCCGCTACAAAGTGCTCCCGTGGGAAACTGTTTGTGGGTCTTGTGGGCTGGGCAGCAGCACTGCACAGTCTTGAGGTTGTATGAGAATCTCTCTGCATGAGCAGGATTCGTTCACTTGCTGGATGATGGAGGAGTGGGAGGAATATAAAGGAGCATCATCTGCAGAGTACAAGGCCAGCAGCACCTCCCCAAAAAGGTACGTGTGCCCCGGCTGCAGCAAGGGCTGTGGCATTTGGATGGTGGTGAGCCTCTGGCTGCGGGGTGAGCAAGGCACATTGGTGGGTGGTGGAGCTGGCCTGCCCCAGGAGCCCCTGATTTCTCTGGGCATGGCAATGACTGGGGTAGAGCCTGCTGGCAAGCGCCTCTCTGCATCCTCCAACAAGTACGGAAACCTTGTGCGGAGTTGCAGGCTGCAAGTCCAGCTGGGAGTGTGTGTGTACAGGGCCTTTGGGAGACAGGAGGGCTCCATGCAGAGCGTGAGAGAGACCCTGTGCCCGCTCTCGCAGGATGGTTTCCAAGCAAAGTCTCCAGGCGCTTCAAGCAGCAGTGACAAGCCTAGTGAAGGAGGCAAAGAGTTGTGTGGAAGAGGTGGGAGCAAAGAATGCTACTGAAGAACCCGAGTGCCTCAGGTGAGTATCTCTAAAAGCAAGTGTTGCTTCCCCTTGTGCAATGCCCTTCCTTCCACGCCCAGCAGCACGGGGGAGAGAGGGTCTTTTGTGGAGAGCCATCACGGGGCAGAGAGCAGCAGGCTTGCGAGTCTGTGCCCTTGAATGAGACAGCTCTTCCACCCAACGGTTATTTTTTGGTCCCTCAGAGGAGGATTTCCACGTGGGACAGGAGTGATGGAGGAATGGAGAGTCAGAGGGACAGAGCGGTGTCCATTGCTAGTGTTTTAGGTTTACTTAGCTACCTAGCAGCTTCTTCTTTTGTGTTCCCACCTGCTTTTATGGCTGGCAGGAGAGAGTGGCAGGGATGGGTAAATGGCAGGCATGCTTTAGGCCCTTGACCACTTGCTCCGTTCTTGACACTGAGTGCCCAGTGAAGAAACATCTTCCATCCCTAGACATGGAGACTCGGGAGCACGGGGCTGTGGTCAATGCAGTTGCCAGGAAGGGGGGTAAGGGTGTGTCTCGGTGCCTGTCCTTGCAGAAGACCGGGCTGCTCTCCTTGCTGCCTCAAGAGGGAGCCCGGATTTGGGCATCCTGAGCTTTCCTCTGGGCCTGTCATGTAGCCTGGGTGTTTCAGCTGGGGCAGATCTCTGTCTCTGTGGACGTGAACGCGTTTAGCTGAACCCAAGTCATTGCCCTGCAGAGCTGCCTCGTGCTGCAGCAGCAGGTGCCCAGCTTGTGAGCTGGGGATGGAGACCAACCTCCCTCTGTGCTCACACCACCTCCCCGTGATGGGTCTTTTCAGTGTGCTCCCAGCCATCCGAGAGAGCTCCTCAAGGAAGGTGGAGAAAGGCAGGAGGAAGCCAAGTGCTGAAGAATCATCAGCAAAGCCAAAGGAAAAGAAAGAAAGGGCAGCACTGAAGGCTACGAGAGACATGGAAGATCCAGAGGGGATCCAGGTACGGGAAGCCTTTATAAACCTTCAGACAGGAAAGGCCTTTCGTCTACTGCAGGGGAGCTGAACCTTGAAGGTCCCTCAGTGAGCCTGTCACAGGTGCCTTGAAATGCATCTGTAAGAGGCAAAGCACCATCAGGAGTGGGGTTTGTAGTCCAAGAGAAGCCCCAGTGTTCTTAAAGGCCCATTGCTGGTCTGTTGGGTGTTAGGGAAGCAGCAAGTGAGGCCATGAAGAGTCATGCTAAGAGTAAAAGCTAAGGTCGGAATGGGTATGTGGGGAGGTTTGTTCTGGCCGGGTGACCCCAACAGCGGGGCTGCATTCATAGGTTCTGCTCAGGCAACAGCAGTTCCTTCCCCTCCTTTGCTAGGCTATGTGAGAGGTGTGCGACTGGGATGGGAAGTTTGGCTGTGAGGGCTGGTGAGCCTTGGTGAGGCTGGCACATGCCCTGAGGGCTGTGTGGAGGCGGCTGTGCTGTTTCAGCAGCTCTGACTGCAGCGTCCCTGCCTGAGCAAGGGGTTTCTCCTGCCTTGGGGGGCCTGAGGCCCCACCAGACTTGGGGGCTGGTGAAGGCCCAGCTCCCGCAGGCGCCGGCTGCTCTAGTGCAGCATGTCCAGAGCGTCCGAGTGAGGGGAGACCCAGCATACAAATCCTGCTGTGATGCCCATGCAGGTTCGGCGGATGTCAAGGACCCTGACAAACCTGCGGCCTGACCTCAGCCTGCCCACGACCAGCAGGGACGAGAGGGCCGATGACCGTGCTGGGGAGAAAAAGCCAAGCATTAAGGATGTGTACATCTACCACCTGGGGCCAGAGGAGGAGATGACGGTCTACGTTTACTTCTCCCACATAGACGAAGAGGAGAAGAAGGAATAGCAGCAGTCATCGCAAGAGACAGTATATGGCGTGAGTGTGTGTGATTGTCAGGGTGAAACCTGAGCTGAGAAGGGCTTGTGAGGATTGTGTGGTGTGAGCTGCTGAGCGTGGTAGCAGGATTTCCTTTTGGAGTTCTGCTCTGCCAAAGGGATTCCCTTCCCCTCCTTGATGATGTGAGGAGTGAGATTGTGGTGGGAGAGTGGGGTCCAATGGGCACTTGCAGGGATGCCCTGCTCACACATGAGTTTCCCCCTGAGAGCATGCTGAGGTCCCTTTGTAGGTTGCAAAGAGCCACCCAGAGAAGCTGCCTGTGGGCTGTATTTGCTTAAGGGAGTTAAGGCTTAATATTGCAAGTATTAGCTCAAGACTGGGTGGCTCAAGTCAGGAGTCAGAGGAGACAGTTGGAGACACTCGTGCCCTGTGTGAAGAACCGTGCTGGCTGAACTCCCATCACCAGTCTTTGCCTGGGATGAATGCAGTGCCGGTGTCGTGCTCTGCAAGTCACAATTCCCTTCCGTCATTTGTGTTGCCATCAGAGATGCCAGCTTGAGAGAGAAGTGCCAGTGGGAAGCAATAGTGAAAGCTGGTGAGGCTGTGACATACCTTGGGCCTGTTGCAGTGACTCTCGTGGTTCTCCAGCTACGGCTGCAGCCTCCCTTGCTGGGGTGCCTGAGGCCAGGCCAGAGCAAGGGCTGTGGTCCAGGTGCTGGCACAGGTCCTGCAGTCCCTGGCTGCTCTCTTGGTGCATGTTGAGAGCCTCTGAGTGTGCTGGGAAGTGGCACTACAAACTTCCTGGGATTGTCTTGCAGGCTCAGCAGAGAAGTGAAACGCAGCCAAGGGTTCGGTCGGGCTCCTCCCGACCCGCAGCTGAGAAAGAGGAGAGTGGTGGGAAGCTGGGTGAAGACAAGCCCTGTTTTCAGGATGTCCTCAAGTACCGCCTGGCATCAGACGAGGAAGAGACTGTCTATGTTTACTTCTCCCGCATAGACGAGGAGGAGAAGAGCAGCCGAGAGGCTGGGGACACAGCAGAGGCAGTAAGTGTGTGCCAGCTGGAGGAAAAGCCTGGGAGTGTTGAGGGGTAGTGACCCACCGAGGTGTCAGAATGCCAATGCCAGAGTCGCTGGTTTGGATGTGACATCCTGGGCCTTTCTGTGGCTTGGGATTGACCAGGGGTAGACCTTGATGCCATGCACCTCTGCACAGCCCCAAGCAAATGCCCAGCCCTCCCTTGGAGGTGGATGAGACCTGCCTGCCCTCCAAGGGGCAGCTGTTTAGCACTCAGAATAGGATTACAGTGTGGGACATAGAAGTCCTGAGCAGCCGAACCCCAAGGGATGTTTGTCTGCACCTTTTCCACCCTCTGCCTGAATGCTGAAGCCAAGAAAGGGGTTGAGCCCCAGTCTTAGCCCCAGCAGACTCAGTCTCAGGCTGAGCAACTGTGCATAGGCCCTTGGGTGGAGCCAGGGGCCTGTGTCACGTCACACTGAGTATGGATGTGCCATCAGAAGCACATGTAAACATACGTGGCCTGAAATCATCTGCAGGATTTCTCTGTCTTTCTCTGTGTGCATCCCACTTAGCATCTTGCTTTCTTGTTCCTTAGCTCTGGGGAGAAGAACTGCCTCCCGAGCCGGCAGGAGAGGGACCAGTGACTGCCAGCCATCCCGGCACACACAGAACTTTGCTCTTGTGAATGAAAGCAACTCTCCAAACTGCTGTGGCTCTTTCCTTGGCATGGTGTGAACTCTGCCATTTGCAGCATGTGAGTGTCAGAGGGGCCCAAAACCAACAGCTCAGGAGTCTGGGGTTGAGTATCAGGGCCTGCTCTGAGGGCAGCTCTCTCCCAAGGTCATGCCATACCTACTTGTGTGCAGCTGTGGTCCTGATGTCTCAGGGACCTCCTGCTCTTTGTAGATGCCCGTCAGAGCAGTGGAGTCAGCCCTGTCATGGCAGCACATCCCCTGCTGACAAGGGGATGCTCTGGGGAGGTGGGAAGAGCTGGTTTGGCCCTCTTGAGGCAGGAAGAGGTTGCGCCAGGGCCTCTGTTTCCTGGTGCCAGTGCTGGCTGCAAGACAGGGGGGGACCTCAACTCTTGTGTGCGTGTTTGTTGCATTGAGTGCTTGGCTTTTGGGGACAGCAGGTGTAAGGACAGCACCTTGCAAGCACAAGAATGATCCCTCTTGATAGGCAGGCAAATGATCAGAGGTATCATGAGACTGTCTTGGCTCAGCCTGGACCTCATAGTGGAACTGCAGCACAAAAACGGGAGCATAGAGGAGGTGGAAGCAGGGACAGGCTGCAAAGGACTACAGAAACAAGTCCTGGCTGTGCAGGGATGGTGTCCAGAAGGCCGAAGCTGAGCTGGAGTGAGACTTGCAAGGGGCGTCAAGGACAAGAGGAGTTTCCTCTGCTAAATGAGGAGGCTGAAGCGGAAAATACAGGTCTCTTGCTGCATGGGGTGGCTGAATTAATGCCAGCAAAGGAGATGCTGCTGGGCCTCTCTGTGCCGCCTTTGCCTCAGTCTTCACCAAAAGGTCTCTGGTCCTCTGTGCTTATGGAAGGGGTTCAAGGAGGAGAAGAACAAGCAGCAGTAGCAGAGGATGCAGTCGGGGATCCTTGATCCGAGTGGGCAGGCTCTGGGATGCCCTGGATGACCTCACAACAGCTGCCCTCCTGCCTGCCTGCTGCTGCCTTATCACATTGCGGAGTCAGGAGTGACCTCCCAGGCAAGGCAGCAGCCATGTCCTCTTTTCCTCCTCTGCCTCTTCTCTCCCCCAAATCTGTCACCTCAGCTGGGGGAATGTTCTGATGCCTTGATGACCTCACACTGCCTGCCCACTTGCCTGATTGCTGGTGGCCTGTGAAGTTGCTGGGATAAAGAGGACCTGGGAGTTTGTCAGGGCCCTGAGGGCACTAAGAGGCCTTAATGTCCCTGAGCAGCCCCACCTGGGGCTTCCACCCACCCCCTGCCCATGGGCCCAGGAGCCCCATTTGGGCTCAGCCCAGGGCCTGCAGGCCCTGCCGGAGCTGTGTCACAGAGTGATGGTGTCCAGCTCAGCCAGAGCCATGCCCATGCCTGACTGTGGACACCACTGATCTAGACTCCGACCCATGCACTGCCTTTATGGCCTGCCCTTGGCGCTGCCTTGTCACCATGGACCTGCCCAGCGATCATGGGGCTGGGTCTGAGCCTGGTTATCCTCACCAGACCTGATCCTGGTCTTGACTCTGACCTGGGGATTGGCTTCCCAGCTTGAACACGAACCTGTTTCTTTATACCCCACTGTACTTCTTAATAAAATCCTACAAATCCTCAGAAGACCACAAGACTGGTGACCCTCCCCACAGATGGGATCTGCACAGTGTGCCACGGACTGACCCAAGGTCCATCCCCAGCTGTATTAGGTCGGGGTTCCCAGCATCAGAAGGGATGTCAGATTTTATAGTTTGCTGTCACCCTTTTCTGGGATGTTAATAAAATAGTATTTTTCCTGAGAGGGAGAGTTTGTGCCTTTCTTTTTGCACCCAAAGGCACCAGCACCTCCTGATGCAAAGCAGACGTGCTGGCTGCAGGAGGCAGTGGGCAAGGGGAGGGAGGTAGATCCCGTGAGGATGAAGGGGATGGTTCCAGGCAGTGGCTGGGGGGATGTCACAAAAGCTTCCCAAAAGGTCAGGGCAGTGGCAAGGTCCCCATCTAGTCCCAGGCCTAGGCAGATCATCTCATGCAATTCTCCTGCTCAAGCAGGGTTGCCTAGAGCACATTGCCCAGGACCCTATCCAGGCGGCTTCTGAATATCTGCAAGGATGGAGACTCCACAACCTCTCTGGGCAACCTGCTGCAGTGCTCTATTACCCTCACAGTGAAGACATTTTCCTTATCTTCAGATGGAAATTCCTGTGTTTCAGTTTATGCTGAACATTGTGCTCAGCATTTCCTGGACATCGCACACACACTTTGCTTTTGTGTTCTCTGTCCCCTCAGTAGCAGCTCACAGCACCAATGGTGCGATCCTCCCCACCTCCCCTACCTGACCCTGCTCACCCACCAGACTGTCCTGGCCAGCCCAGCTGCAGCCCCTTGCAGCCCCTCATCCCTGCACAGAGGCAGAAGCCCTGCTCCTGCAACCCCACAAGCTGCTTTGCTCCTCTTGCCCCTCTTGCCAGCTCTTGCTGCTGCTGAACCCTGCTTTCCCAGCAGCAGCTCAGCTACGACTGCGACCCAGGACATCCCGCTCTGTCTCCAGACTCAGCCTCTCTCCAGCCAACCAGTCAGGCCAAGGATCGAGCACAGACTGTACTGAGAGAGCTGTCCTCTCCCCGATGATGTGCTCAGGGCGGATGAAGGACTGACCCTGCCACAGGGGTCTCTGGCAGAGCTGTCTGCACAGCAGGCAGATGTCAGAATCGCTCTCACATCCCCACACAGTTGCTGGAGTGGGGACTCAGCTGGCCTCTTCCACTGCCCCATGGCACTGCACCCTCTCTTCTCCCCATTCAGTAATGAGATGTACAGACACCACCACTCAGCACTGACACACACTGTTCCCTCTTCTGTCCTTCCCATCAGGCAAGGAGACGCCACAACCATCTCAGCTCAGCTTCAACAGGACCCATGTGCATCCTCCGTGCTGCTCCTCAGCTTCTCGGGCCATCCCACATGCTCCAGAAAGGACGTCCCACAGCAACACGCACGTCCCAGCCACCAGCAGACCTGCTGTGCCAGAGCTGGCTCCCCAGGGATGTACCTCCAGAGGAGTCTGGCTTTTGTTGTGACTGGGCTCAAGTGGGAGCAGAGGGAGGGTCTGTCCACCCAAGCAAGGCCATTGTCTTGCCAGCTTTGAGAATGAGCTTGCGAATGCTTGTCCCTAGGGACAGGGACTGCAGGGCTGCCACTGCCCCCAAAAGACTCTACCAGGTTGGTCTGGAGCCACAAACAGGAGCGTCTTTGATGACGAAGGGGTTTGAATCCACCTGCATGGTGCAGAAGAGAGGAGCAGTGCATTGCTGTAATCCCTTGGCCCCCTCTTCACCATGCTGCTGTTGTCAGTTTGTCTTCTGCAACTTTGCCTAAAACAAATCCAGCTATGGCCTGTTCTTCTGCTTTTGTTTGCTATCATCTGGGCTGTGCAGCAGGGAGAAGTCTGAGCGATGAGTCCTGTGTGCTTGTAGGCAGTGCTGAATCCAACAGCCCCACACATCCCTTTTCCCTCAGGGTTTCCCAGGTCAGTTGCTGGGAGCAGAAAAGACCATTCCCTGCAAGCAGGGGAGGTGCAGGGAGGTTCCCAGCACATCAAGGGGCTGCGGAAGACACAGCCACGAGATGCTTTGGGAAAGTGTTTGGGATTCATTTGTGGCTGTTCATGTTTCCCGTTCTTCTCCTCTTTGGAGGATGACACAGGCCAGAACGGACAGCATTGCCTAAACCCTGATTTATTATATTTTAGCCAGAGTCAAGCGTGGGCCTTGTGCTTGGTGATGATCCTAAGGCTGTTGATCCCCCTCCCCATTCCCTCCCAGTGTAACACCCCTCCGCAAGACCCATCTCTGCACACACACAGCTGTGAACAGGAGGGTCAGTGGCACCAGCCCTGCCAGCCATGACCCCTCTGTTCCCAGCAGCCCTGGTTCAGGAGACAGCCCCTTCCCTGAGCAATTCACCAGCCTGAGTCAGAGCTGTGCGGTTACCAGAGGTTTTTCTGCACCAGGTCATGGGGCTGGGAGCAAAACCCAGGGTGCTGGGCAGCACAACCCCCAGGCACCCCACCAAGAGGGCACCGTCCCTGGGTGGGCTCCAACCACCAACCTTTCGGTTAACAGCCGAACGCGCTGCCTGCTGCGCCACAGAGACCCCCGCCTGGGGCTGTCCTGGGGCAGCTCCGGCATCGGGACAGTCCCTGGTGCTGCAGGAAGGGGAACATCCTTGAGTTCAGCCACGTCCCCAGGCCCAGAGAAGGGGATGCTGCTCTTGGCCCACGGCCGGATGCTGGTGGGCAGAGCAGTGTGGGGGAGGCCTGGTGCCCAGGTGAGGGGCTGTGGGCAGCTCCCTGCCCACCACCAGCTCTGCCTGCTCCTGTGGCCCCTCCGCTGCACACCCCGGGGGGCAATCATAGCTGTGGGCACATCACCCCAGTGCAAGGCTGGTCCAGGAGCAGTGGCAGCTGAGAGGCAATGCCAGCTTGCCCCATGCCAGCCTGCGGCCCAGCACGAGGGGTTGAGTGCTGCTTTCTGCTGAGGCTCTCAGGGCACCAGGGCACAACAGGGCTGTGCTTGTCAGGGACATGTCGTGGCATGAGATGTGCCCGCATCAGCCCCCTCCCCCCGACAATTTGTAAGGGGATGTAGCTCAGTGGAAGAGCACCTGCTTTGCATGCAGGAGGTCCTGGGTTCAATGCCCAGCATCTCCGGCGGAGGGGGAGCTTTTTCCTCAGTCTCCATCCCCCTGACCAACAGCAGGGAGGGCTGGCAAGCGGCTGCATTGCTCCTCTCCACAGAGTGTCGGCTTGCCCTCCAACGACATGGCAGGCTGTCATGTGGGAAGTGGAGCTCCCCATGCAGGAAGAGCCCAGCCACATCCTCAGAAAGCCTGCCCAGGGCAAAGGACATCATGAGGGCACGACTCTTGCAACAAGCTGAGTGGCCAGCAGTAGGCAAACAGGCAGGACTTGTCAGATCCTCAAGTGCCTCTCAGCAGAGACCACAGCCCTGTGAGACAAGAGGGTGTCCCCATGAAGACGAGAGGGCTGGCTGCTGGCTGGGAGCTTCTTTTAGCTGCAGCAGCAGCAGCACTGCCCTGGCTGGGCAGGCAGGCGCTGGGAGGGCATCAGGCCCAGCAGGTACCTCCGACCACGGGAGGTGAGAGCTTGGCAGGAGGGCAGAGGGCAGGCAGGTGGAGGGGAGCACTGGCACGTCGCTGGGCAATGGCTCCTGTGCCAGCAGCGCCGGCCAGCAGCAGGGGAGCAGCCACTGGGGTCACCAGGAGCGCTGGGAGCTGATTCAACAGCTGGGCATGTGGCAGCGGGAGCGGGAGCGGGAGCGGGAAGGGCAGGCACAAGCACAATGGCTGCTGTGTTGGTTGTGAGCTCACTTGCATTCCAGTTAGCCCAGTGGCCAGCAGTGGGTGGGCAGGCAGGTGTTAGGAGGTCATCAGCAGCATGGGAGAGGCTGCCCAGCAGCAAGGAGAGCTTGGGAGGAGGTGAGAGGGAGGGAGAGGGGAAGGTGACCTTGGTGGCTTGGATGGTGAGGTCTCTGCTTTCAGAGCAGCTGATTGGCCAGCAGCAGGTGGGCAGGCATGGGAGGTGGCCAAGGGCAGGACAAAGCCCGGGAGGTAGAGGGCAGAGCCTGGAGGGAGGAAGGAGGCAGAGAGAGGCAGGTGACTGTGGCAGCACTGGCACAGTGCTTGTGAGATGAGCTCTGTGACTGCAGCCTGCTTGGCCAGCAGCAGGCGGGCAGCACTGGGAGGTCATGCAGGGCAGGAGAAAGCCCCCAGCCGAGAGGAGAGCTGCTGAAGAGGGCAGAGGCAGAGGCAGGGAAAGCTGGCATGGCTGGGAGCTTGTTTGGGAGGTCACTTCTCTTGCAGCACTCTGATTGGGCAGCAGGCAGGCACGGTGGGCTCAGGAAGCAGCTGAGAAAAGCTTGCCCATGGAGAGGAGAGCTCTGGGGAGGGGAGAGGTGGGTCTTCAGGAAATTATTGACCTGAAAGTGTCCAGAGGGAGCTGCTTAGGACAACTTCTATCCAACTTGCTTAGCAGGAGGAGCTACATTTGCTGCAGCCTTAGGCTGCACTCAGAGAACATGAGGCACTTTCACCTAGGTCAGTAAGCAAGGGCCCCAGAGCTGGTTCAAGCTGGGCAGATAAGGAAGCTACAAGCAGTCGGCATTGCTGTGTCTCACCCTCCGAAAGGGAGGATGTTGTTAAAGAAGAGTGACTTGAAACTGTCTAGAAATAGCTGCTTAGCACAACTTCTATAAAACTTGCTTAGCATGAGTAGCTACATTTGCTGAAGCCTTAGGCCGCACTTGGGAAAAGTAATAAACCTTTACCGAGTTTAGTAAAAAATAGTGCCTCAGAGCTCGTTCAGGCTGGGAAACTAGGGAAACCACACGCAGCCTGCGTTCCTGTGTTACCCACCCCGAAAGGGAAGACGTCAAAACAATTGAAAAAGAAGACCTTGGGAGACAACCGCCAGACCCAACAAAAACAGAGGTACAACCTTCATCAGAGACCGCAAAAAACAAGAAGGAGGAGAAAAACAGCTTACCTAAGAACGCCGGTGAGACCCAATGAGGAGCAGGAGACCCCAGACCAAAAAATTAGTATTGGTCTAGCTTCCGCGTGAGGGGTGGGAAATGTAAGTGGAAAAACCTATAATTGCCCAGGATTTGTTTACGTTAGGGTCCCTCTTTGGAGGCACCCAGCTCGAGCTGTAATGACGGCACGCGCGTGATTAAAATGTAATTTGTTTTGATTTGGCTCTGAACTTTACTTGCGGCAACCTAGGCTCGAGCCCTGTCATGGTGGCCGACAAGCCTAATTTCCATAACAGATGTCGAGGCTTTGAAATAAGACCGGCGCAGGGCATCAGGACCTTGAGGGACAAAGCCTCCGCTCACTGCTGGGGCAGTCTTCATTGCTGTGGGTTGGAATCACCTCCTCCTCCTCCTTCTCTGGACCTTGCGAGGCAACGGTAGGCCCCAACAAGAAACAAAGACACATCCGTCAGCAGAAACCGCAACAGTAAAGATAAGGGAGAAAAGCAGCCTACCTAGGAACAACCATGCGAGCCAGTAAGGAGCAGGAGACCCCAGACCTGAATACTACTAGTGGTCTGAACTACCACGGGAGGGGTGGAGAGCTTCGATTGGAAAGTCGTAATGGCCCCGGGATTTCTTTGCTCGGGGTCCCTCTTTGGAGGCACCCAGCTCGAGCTGTAATGACGGCATGCACGTCCTTAAAATGTCATTATGTAATTTGCTTTGATTTGGCTGGGAACTTTTCTGCGGGAACCTAGGGTTGGACCCTGTTCTGGTGGCCGGCGAGCCTAACCTTCCCTAAGAGCGTGGCACCCCAGACGGGACCCTAGGTGAGCACTGTTGGGGCCTCTCGTCTCCAAACGATCATCTGGCGCCATGGGGTGAGTTCACCTGGGATCTTTGGCAAGAGGAGGCCCCAAGAAGGTGAGTCTTAAATTCCCGCCTGCATTCTAAATTCTGCTCTGGTAACAGAGTGCGCTGAAGGGGTACGCGGGCTGATGACCGTAAGGCGTCCCAGGCAGGGGGGTACGCGGGCTGGCCACCGTAAGACGTCCCAGGGGGATGGGTAGGAGTCCCATCCCCAGGGTTGGAGTGGGTTTGAAGTCCCATCTCGGTGTGGCCAGAAAGGGGAGTGCACAGCCTGGTCAGCATGAGGCGCACCGCAAGACTATAGGAACAGAAATGTAGAGACACTGTGACTGGTGTGAGTGTGAGCAGTGCTGTGTGTGAGAGTGCGTAGAGCCTGGGAACGGACCGGGGCGCCCGTGGGCTGAGGAAGCCGCCCGCTGCGAAGGCACAGCAGTCCTGGCAGTGCAAGCCTGGTGCAGGAGCAGTGGCAGCTGAGAGGCAATGCCAGCTTGCCCCATGCCAGCCTGCGGCCCAGCACGAGGGGTTGAGTGCTGCTTTCTGCTGAGGCTCTCAGGGCACCAGGGCACAACAGGGCTGCGCTGGTCAGGGACATGTCGTGGCATGAGATGTGCCCGCATCAGCCCCCTCCCCCCGACAATTTGTAAGGGGATGTAGCTCAGTGGAAGAGCACCTGCTTTGCATGCAGGAGGTCCTGGGTTCAATGCCCAGCATCTCCGGCGGAGGGGGAGCTTTTTCCTCAGTCTCCACCCCCCTGACCAACAGCGGGGAGGGCTGGCAAGCGGCTGCATTGCTCCTCTCCACAAAGTGTCGGCTTGCCCTCCAACGACATGGCAGGCTGTCATGTGGGAAGTGGAGCTCCCCATGCAGGAAGAGCCCAGCCACATCCTCAGAAAGCCTGCCCAGGGCAAAGGACATCATGAGGGCACGACTCTTGCAACAAGCTGAGTGGCCAGCAGTAGGCAAACAGGCAGGACTTGTCAGCTCCTCAAGTGCCTCTCAGCAGAGACCACAGCCCTGTGAGACAAGAGGGTGTGCCCATGAAGACGAGAGGGCTGGCTGCTGGCTGGGAGCTTCTTTTAGCTGCAGCAGCAGCAGCACTGCCCTGGCTGGGCAGGCAGGCGCTGGGAGGGCATCAGGCCCAGCAGGTACCTCCGAGCACGGGAGGTGAGAGCTTGGCAGGAGGGCAGAGGGCAGGCAGGTGGAGGGGAGCACTGGCACGTCGCTGGGGAATGGCTCCTGTGCCAGCAGCGCCGGCCAGCAGCAGGGGAGCAGCCACTGGGGTCACCATGAGCGCTGGGAGCTGATTCAACAGCTGGGCATGTGGCAGCGGGAGCGGGAGCGGGAAGGGCAGGCGCAAGCACAATGGCTGCTGTGTTGGTTGTGAGCTCACTTGCATTCCAGTTAGCCCAGTGGCCAGCAGTGGGTGGGCAGGCAGGTGTTAGGAGGTCATCAGCAGCATGGGAGAGGCTGCCCAGCAGCAAGGAGAGCTTGGGAGGAGGTGAGAGGGAGGGAGAGGGGAAGGTGACCTTGGTGGCTTGGATGGTGAGGTCTCTGCTTTCAGAGCAGCTGATTGGCCAGCAGCAGGTGGGCAGGCATGGGAGGTGGCCAAGGGCAGGACAAAGCCCAGGAGGTAGAGGGCAGAGCCTGGAGGGAGGAAGGAGGCAGAGAGAGGCAGGTGACTGTGGCAGCACTGGCACAGTGCTTGTGAGATGAGCTCTGTGACTGCAGCCTGCTTGGCCAGCAGCAGGCGGGCAGCACTGGGAGGTCATGCAGGGCAGGAGAAAGCCCCCAGCCGAGAGGAGAGCTGCTGAAGAGGGCAGAGGCAGAGGCAGGGAAAGCTGGCATGGCTGGGAGCTTGTTTGGGAGGTCACTTCTCTTGCAGCACTCTGATTGGGCAGCAGGCAGGCACGGTGGGCTCAGGAAGCAGCTGAGTAAAGCTTGCCCATGGAGAGGAGAGCTCTGGGGAGGGGAGAGGTGGGTCTTCAGAAATTATTGACCTGAAAGTGTCCAGAGGGAGCTGCTTAGGGCAACTTCTATCCAACTTGCTTAGCAGGAGGAGCTACATTTGCTGCAGCCTTAGGCTGCACTCAGAGAACATGAGGCACTTTCACCTAGGTCAGTAAGCAAGGGCCCCAGAGCTGGTTCAAGCTGGGCAGATAAGGAAGCTACAAGCAGTCGGCATTGCTGTGTCTCACCCTCCGAAAGGGAGGATGTTGTTAAAGAAGAGTGACTTGAAACTGTCTAGAAATAGCTGCTTAGCACAACTTCTATAAAACTTGCTTAGCATGAGTAGCTACATTTGCTGAAGCCTTAGGCCGCACTTGGGAAAAGTAATAAACCTTTACCGAGTTTAGTAAAAAATAGTGCCTCAGAGCTCGTTCAGGCTGGGAAACTAGGGAAACCACACGCAGCCTGCGTTCCTGTGTTACCCACCCCGAAAGGGAAGACGTCAAAACAATTGAAAAAGAAGACCTTGGGAGACAACCGCCAGACCCAACAAAAACAGAGGTACAACCTTCATCAGAGACCGCAAAAAACAAGAAGGAGGAGAAAAACAGCTTACCTAAGAACGCCGGTGAGACCCAATGAGGAGCAGGAGACCCCAGACCAAAAAATTACTATTGGTCTAGCTTCCGCGTGAGGGGTGGGAAATGTAAGTGGAAAAACCTATAATTGCCCAGGATTTGTTTACGTTCGGGTCCCTCTTTGGAGGCACCCAGCTCGAGCTGTAATGACGGCACGCGCGTGATTAAAATGTAATTTGTTTTGATTTGGCTCTGAACTTTACTTGCGGCAACCTAGGCTCGAGCCCTGTCATGGTGGCCGACAAGCCTAATTTCCATAACAGATGTCGAGGCTTTGAAATAAGACCGGCGCAGGGCATCAGGACCTTGAGGGACAAAGCCTCCGCTCACTGCTGGGGCAGTCTTCATTGCTGTGGGTTGGAATCACCTCCTCCTCCTCCTTGTCCGGACCTTGCGAGGCAACGGTAGGCCCCAACAAGAAACAAAGACACATCCGTCAGCAGAAACCGCAACAGTAAAGATAAGGGAGAAAAGCAGCCTACCTAGGAACAACCATGCGAGCCAGTAAGGAGCAGGAGACCCCAGACCTGAATACTACTAGTGGTCTGAACTACCACGGGAGGGGTGGAGAGCTTCGATTGGAAAGTCGTAATGGCCCCGGGATTTCTTTGCTCGGGGTCCCTCTTTGGAGGCACCCAGCTCGAGCTGTAATGACGGCATGCACGTCCTTAAAATGTCATTATTTAATTTGCTTTGATTTGGCTGGGAACTTTTCTGCGGGAACCTAGGGTTGGACCCTGTTCTGGTGGCCGGCGAGCCTAACCTTCCCTAAGAGCGTGGCACCCCAGACGGGACCCTAGGTGAGCACTGTTGGGGCCTCTCGTCTCCAAACGATCATCTGGCGCCATGGGGTGAGTTCACCTGGGATCTTTGGCAAGAGGAGGCCCCAAGAAGGTGAGTCTTAAATTCCCGCCTGCATTCTAAATTCTGCTCTGGGAACAGAGTGCGCTGAAGGGGTACGCGGGCTGATCACCGTAAGGCGTCCCAGGCAGGGGGGTACGCGGGCTGGCCACCGTAAGACGTACCAGGGGGATGGGTAGGAGTCCCATCCCCAGGGTTGGAGTGGGTTTGAAGTCCCATCTCGGTGTGGCCAGAAAGGGGAGTGCACAGCCTGGTCAGCATGAGGCGCACCGCAAGACTATAGGAACAGAAATGTAGAGACACTGTGACTGGTGTGAGTGTGAGCAGTGCTGCGTGTGAGAGTGCGTAGAGCCTGGGAACGGACCGGGGCGCCCGTGGGCTGAGGAAGCCGCCCGCTGCGAAGGCACAGCAGTCCTGGCAGTGCAAGCCTGGTCCAGGAGCAGTGGCAGCTGAGAGGCAATGCCAGCTTGCCCCATGCCAGCCTGCGGCCCAGCACGAGGGGTTGAGTGCTGCTTTCTGCTGAGGCTCTCAGGGCACCAGGGCACAACAGGGCTGTGCTGGTCAGGGACATGTCGTGGCATGAGATGTGCCCGCATCAGCCCCCTCCCCCCGACAATTTGTAAGGGGATGTAGCTCAGTGGAAGAGCACCTGCTTTGCATGCAGGAGGTCCTGGGTTCAATGCCCAGCATCTCCGGCGGAGGGGGAGCTTTTTCCTCAGTCTCCACCCCCCTGACCAACAGCGGGGAGGGCTGGCAAGCGGCTGCATTGCTCCTCTCCACAGAGTGTCGGCTTGCCCTCCAACGACATGGCAGGCTGTCATGTGGGAAGTGGAGCTCCCCATGCAGGAAGAGCCCAGCCACATCCTCAGAAAGCCTGCCCAGGGCAAAGGACATCATGAGGGCACGACTCTTGCAACAAGCTGAGTGGCCAGCAGTAGGCAAACAGGCAGGACTTGTCAGCTCCTCAAGTGCCTCTCAGCAGAGACCACAGCCCTGTGAGACAAGAGGGTGTGCCCATGAAGACGAGAGGGCTGGCTGCTGGCTGGGAGCTTCTTGTAGCTGCAGCAGCAGCAGCACTGCCCTGGCTGGGCAGGCAGGCGCTGGGAGGGCATCAGGCCCAGCAGGTACCTCCGAGCACGGGAGGTGAGAGCTTGGCAGGAGGGCAGAGGGCAGGCAGGTGGAGGGGAGCACTGGCACGTCGCTGGGGAATGGCTCCTGTGCCAGCAGCGCCGGCCAGCAGCAGGGGAGCAGCCACTGGGGTCACCAGGAGCGCTGGGAGCTGATTCAACAGCTGGGCATGTGGCAGCGGGAGCGGGAGCGGGAAGGGCAGGCGCAAGCACAATGGCTGCTGTGTTGGTTGTGAGCTCACTTGCATTCCAGTTAGCCCAGTGGCCAGCAGTGGGTGGGCAGGCAGGTGTTAGGAGGTCATCAGCAGCATGGGAGAGGCTGCCCAGCAGCAAGGAGAGCTTGGGAGGAGGTGAGAGGGAGGGAGAGGTGAAGGTGACCTTGGTGGCTTGGATGGTGAGGTCTCTGCTTTCAGAGCAGCTGATTGGCCAGCAGCAGGTGGGCAGGCATGGGAGGTGGCCAAGGGCCTGACAAAGCCCAGGAGGTAGAGGGCAGAGCCTGGAGGGAGGAAGGAGGCAGAGAGAGGCAGGTGACTGTGGCAGCACTGGCACAGTGCTTGTGAGATGAGCTCTGTGACTGCAGCCTGCTTGGCCAGCAGCAGGCGGGCAGCACTGGGAGGTCATGCAGGGCAGGAGAAAGCCCCCAGCCGAGAGGAGAGCTGCTGAAGAGGGCAGAGGCAGAGGCAGGGAAAGCTGGCATGGCTGGGAGCTTGTTTGGGAGGTCACTTCTCTTGCAGCACTCTGATTGGGCAGCAGGCAGGCACGGTGGGGTCATGAAGAGCATCTGAAATCTCTACCCTCCCCCACGCCGCCACTGAAAGGGGAGCTCAGTGGGAGGGGAGAGGGACAGGCAAGTAAAGGTGGATGACCCTGGGATGGTGGTGTCACTTCTTTTGCACTGTGGCAAGATCTTTGGAATTGAAGTTAGAACTGGGACACAAGGATGACATTGAAATTTATCCAGTACAGTCCTACATCAACAGAAATGGATCGTGCATGCTCTGGAGTGGTCACACAGGACCATGGGCCAGCTGGATTATCAGGGTTCACTGGAACAACCCCACTGAGGGACTGTCATCTGATCCAGCTGAAGGTGCTATTGCAAGGACACCTGTGACAGAGACTACCATCATCAGCTGGACAGCAACCAACAATCCTGTCCACATTTGTGGGGGGTTGCTCCCAGCTTCCCCCCCGCCCCCCAACACATCTGTTGCCATTTACAAGCAGTTTGCATTCCTGTGCTTCACTCTCTGAAAGGGAGGATGTCAAGGCTTTGAGATAAGGCCTGCTTGGGCACCAGGACCCTGGGAAACAAAGCCTCCTCTCACTGCTGTGTTAATTAACAGTGTTAATTGGGGTGGTCTGGACTATCTCCTCCTCATCAGGACCTTGGGAGATAACAGCTACTTTCACTGCTGGGGCAGTGTTAATCATTGGGGGCTGGAATTAACTCCTTCTCACCCCAGCTATGGCATCTCTCCTTGGGACCACCACTGCGAGAGGAAAGCAGTCATTTGCAGCCACTCAAACTCCTTTCTGCAGTGCTGAAGAGTGCTCAAGGCAGCTAGTCTGCTGTTGGGGGTGTTTGGCTATCCCCCCCACCCCATGACTGTGGGTGTGATTGTCATAACAATGTCGGAGGAGAGCTGAACCCTGCAGCAGCCAAGAGCTAGGGACTGCGACTGTGCAAAGAGAACTGCAAGTGGCCTAGCGACTCCACCTCCACCTTCCCCTAAGGGGTATAAATAGGTTGGCCCCGGAGGCTGTCTTTGGCTCTTAGCAGGTGACAGCGGGTCTGCCAACTTGCGGATCCCCTTGGGACAGGGATGCTCTCTTGCAGTTACTTCCCTGCGAATGAGTGTACGTTGGCTGCTCAGGCAACGCCTGGGCAAGATCAATTAGAGTTGGAAAATAAGTATTCCAGTTGAACTAAGTTTCTGTTGATAAGAATTGTTGTTTTGTGCTGTTGTAACCTGTGTAGTAAATTTAGATCTTTCAAATAAGTTGTGGAGTCATGCAGGAAAACTCCTCCTCCCCTCCCTGGCACCACACGAAACCGTCACGGTCCAGGACTGTAAAGATAGTCAGTTGTCCCGCGAAAATCACTTTGTGTTAAACCTTCTCTTGTACCTAAATCCTAGCATTAAACATGTATGTGGTGAAACTTCCTAACTGTATGTGCCTGTGACATTTTTGTCATGGTCCTACTGCTTTTCTGTAGAAGGGCAGAGATTCTGGTTTTGGGAGCCCAGTCCTACAACCAGCTGTGCAGACGCACTCTTGCCTCTACTCGTAGCCCAGTTGCCCTGGGACCCCATGCATGTGTGCGCATGATGGTCATTTGTGGCAGTCCTGCTGCCTCCGTGCTGAAGGATCTTTGAAAGGACAGACTTTGTAAAGGTCTAGCCCTTGTTAGCGCCTCCATTATTCTGGGTTCCTCTATCACTATGGATACAAAGACGCTAACTGTACACTAGGAATAAGAGAACTAACTATGAACAAAGACTCCTGTAACTGCCAGAAGAATACTGTAATTAACTGTAACCAACTGCACACTGAGAATACTCTAACCAGCTCTAAGCTAACTCTTCCAGTGGTAATAATCCTAAATTCTGTAACAGTAATAATAATCCTGAATACCCTATCCTATGGAATTAACTGCTCTGTGCTAAGGAAGCCTTGGCAGGGGTGTTGGGAGCTGTTCCTGGGTGATGTTCCTGATCCCATAGCAGAGGTGGAGGGGATCCCTGGGAGGGACATGTCCCCACAGTCAGCCTTGTCTCCCATGGACAGATCTTGGTGCCTGGGGGCCAGGTGAGGGCCAGGAGGTGCCGCAAGGCCCAGCAATCCTGAGCATCCTCTGGTGCCTTCAGCCCTGCTCCTGCAAGCCAGGTACTGGCACCAGCTTGGGCTTCCTGCGGGGGCTGCCCAGTTTCCCTCCTGCCTTTACTCTTTAGCCATTCAGATACCTCTCACCTCCCTAGTTGCTGCTCTGAGCTTCAGGGAGTCTGCAGCTTGCCTCGTCTCTCAGGAGTCTCATTGTCTCTTTAGCCACCTCCTTAGTTGTGTTTCCAGCTCTCCTTTCCTATCTCTCTGTCAAAACCATTTCAGGGACAGTTTTTCTTGTAGCAAGTGGACCTCACTGGAGGAAGCTTGCACTTAGCATACAGTTGGGGAGTGTATTTTATTTTTTTAGTAAACTCTATCGTATGTTATATTTGTTTGTCTGCAGACAGGAAAAATTCTTCTGCGTCTACAACTAGTTGTCTAAGGAAAGCAGGTGGGAATGTAGCATGCAGCTAGAGACTTGAGTGGAAAAAGGTTGGATTTTAACAGGAGTGATCTAAGTCCCCAGTGGCTGATGAGAGAAACGGCAGGGCTGGGGAGGTGAGGAGGAAGGCTGTCCCTAAAGATCTCCCATCAAGGCTACTGCTTTCCCTACATGTCCAGACTTCATTAGGAGACACTCTGGGTCAGTATGAAGTGGAGAATGTACACATCACTTGTTCTGCAGCCTGGTAAATAAAAGTTAAAAATAAGACAAACTTTGTTCATTGAAATCCTCCTCATTTTAATACACTTCTGAAAAAATCTCCCATTGGCCATGCAAGAATTGAAGAACTGAAGAAAATGCTGGAGAGTGACGTGGGTTATTAGGCCTTTGGCATTTGCATGGCCCCTCGGGTGTATTTGGTGCTGAGTCCACGAAGCTCAGATGCTGAGAGGAGATTGATCAAACCACTCCAGAAGTTGAAGTCAGAAGCAAACAGTTTCTTGGAGTGTTAATAGGTCCCACTGAGGGACATTACCAAAAAAAGGCTCCCTGGGGGCTGATTAGAGCAGAAAGTTGGAGGCACTGACTGCAGGTAGGCAAAGGCAATGTGCAGCTGGCTCTGATGTCCAGTAAACCTTGATGTGTTTTATCAAGCAGATCAGCCAGGCACCGACAGGCAGCCCCTGGAAAGGGGTGATCCTTTCCCTCAGGCTTTGCTCAGGGCTCTTCCTGGGGGCAGTGTGAGGGTGGGGGTGTGCAACACCGAGTGCAGGACACAGAATCAGGGAATGGCTGAGGTTGGAAGGGACCTCTGGAGATCATTTAGTGCAACCCCCTGCCCCCCCCCACCCCCGCCAGCATAGTCACCTAGAGCACGTTGCAGAGGATTGCATCCAGGTGGGGTATGAATATCTCCAGAGATGGAGACTGCACAACCTCTCTGGACAACCTGTTCCAGTGCTCTGTCCCCCTCACAGCAAAGTTTTTCCTCATGTTCACATGGAACTTCCTGGGTTTCAGTTTGTGCCCATTGCCTCTTGTCCTGTCACTGGGCACCACTGAAAAGACCCTGGCCCCATCCTCTTGACACCCTCCCTTAAGGTGTTTGTAGAGGCAGCTGAATGCCACTCCATGCCAGGGGCTTCCAAGATGGCATGAGATGTGCAGATTAAGTCATCTGAATCAATCCCTGAGCCATGGGAAAATGAATTCCCTTCTTGTCCCTCTCCAGGTGTCCTGCCTAGTTAAGAGATGGCAAGAGGGGCTTCCAGAGTGGGACATTTCCACCTCTGGTAGATAAACGTCCTCTGATGAGACAAACTGCAATGCTGGAATCGGTCCGTCTGCAGTGTTTAGAGAGAGACCCTCAGTGATTATTTTAGTCTTCCTCAATGAACATTTCCCAGGAGGAGGGAGTACAAAGGACAAATAAAGTCACCTCTTCAGCTGGGCCACTGTTCCCACGAGGGGCCAGGCTCCTGGGACGGAGGGAGCTCCTGGCAACCTGGCAGCACTGCTGAGAGTCAGCTCTGTCCAGGAGCAGCTCTTCTGCAAAGAGCAGCAGGGCTGCAGGCACTGCCTGCAGGTGCCACGACAAGACAAAGGAGATGAGCAAGAGGAGTGAGACAGGAGCTGAAGGCAATCAGGAGTGGGTAGATGGCTGAGAGGTGACTGGAGGAGAAATCTTCACAGCCCCTAACACAGTAAGTCTCTGGCTGCAGGGCAATGCAGCTGAGGCATCCTGAGGGGTTCTCTAAAGCTACCACAGGCCATGGCTGATGGGGTCTGCCAGGATGGGTATGCCAGTCCCTCCTGAGTGGAGCAGGAGGTGCTTTAGAGCAGGGATTTCCAGCCACACCGTCACAGGGAAACGGCGTCCTGCCACCTTCTCCCAGGGATGCTGCAAGGGTGTGAAGCCGGGGTGTGCACACAGGTCTGCCCAGGGCTGTAATTCAGAGCAGTGTGCCTGTGGCCCAGGGTGCCGTGTGCCCAGGGCAGTGACTTGGCCACCTGTGAGGGTCAGCACTCAGCCTGCCCAGGGATCTCCCCACGGTGCTGTGGGGAGAAGCTCTGGGTGGGATGACTGACCGCTGGCAGGACATGTTCCCTCCCCTGTTGAGAGGGTGCTGCATGGGTCAGGGCTGCTCTCAGCTGCGGCTCAGCCTGAGAACATATCTGGAGCGGGCTTTCCAAAAGGAAGGTCAAGACTGGGATGCCTGAAAGGGAAGGAACTTTCCTGAGTCTCTGCTTTCAGTTTTATTCTCTTTGTTGGGATGAAATGTCTTTGGATCTGGCCGGTTTCAACAGGGCATTGAGATTTCCAAATAGCAACAGTGAGAGAGGAACAGCTGTGGGAGAAACTCAAGAAATCCCTTCCTCCACCCCTCAGCCTACAGACAGAACCAGCATCACCTTTCCAGCCTCATCAAGCTTTATCCCACCTGCTCCTTAGCCCCTGCAAACACAGAGGTGCCCCTGGGCAGTGCCCTGCCCCCAGGAGGTTTCTGCAGGGCAGAGCTGAGCACCCAGGGGTGGCATGGGGGGGTCTGTGAGCACTGGCATGACATGTGGGACAGAGAAAGAGCTCCCTGCAGGGACAGCTCCAGGCAGCAGGGTCGTGGTCAGCATGAGTGCAAATGTCCTGCACCTCAGAGGTGCAAGCACAGGGCAGCTGGGAGCAAGACTGATGGAGAGGCCAGCTCTCCTCACTCTGCACTAAAGACAGAGTGAATCCTTTTGCCTCTCAGGAATCACAGCTATTCACTCTGAGTGCAGTTGCAATGCTGAGGATCTCTGTCTCCAAGAAGCCTCCCCAGGGATGTTGACTCAGGGGAATCTAAAAGAAAACAAAAGAATCCTTGAAACTAGTTAAGAACACCCATTGTTTAGAACTGAGAGTGAAGATGCAAAAAGCCCTTCAACATTTTGAGTGGATGAAATCTGACTAAAACCGTGAATCTGAAAGTTTAGTCACCCATGTTCCCTTGCACCCACGGCTGTGGGTCAGGACTGAGTCCTCTGGAGCCCATGGGAAGAGGCCCCCGCTCCTCATGGCAAACTCAGGCAGCACAAAGGGGAGCTCAAGCCATGGAGCTCAGTGACGGTCCTGGCAAGAGGAGCAGAGATATTGTGTATGTTTGGGGGAGGGAGGCTTCTACACAAAGGTTTTGTTTGTAGAAGGCTCTCCTGTCTCCTCATTGTCTCCTCTTCCTTGGATAGTCCCTGTGGGCCCTGAGGGAGCAAATGTCCAACAGCAGCTCCCCCACTGAGTTCCTCCTCCTCGCATTTGCCGACACACGGGAGCTGCAGCTTCTGCACTTCTCGCTCTTCCTCGGCATCTACCTGGCTGCCCTGCTCAGCAACGGCCTCATCATCACTGCCATCGCCTGCGACCACCACCTCCACACCCCCATGTACTTCTTCCTCCTCAATATCTCAGTCCTCGACCTTGGCTCCATCTCTGTCACTGTCCCCAAATCCATGGCCAATTCCCTGTGGGACACCAGGGCCATTTCCTATGCAGGATGTGCTGCCCAGATCTTTCTGCTTCTCTTTTTGTTCTCAGCAGAATATTATGTTCTCACTGTCATGGCCTACGATCGCTTTGTTGCCATCTGCAGACCCCTGCACTACGAGACCCTCATGGGCAGCAGAGCTTGTGTCAAAATGGCAGCAGCTGCCTGGGGCAGTGGTTTTCTCAATGCTGTGCTGCTCACTGGAAACACATTTGCAATACCACTCTGCCAAGGCAATGCCATAGAGCAGTTCCTCTGTGAAATTCCCCAGATCCTCAAGCTCTCCTGCGCAGACTCCCATCTCAGGGAAGACAAGATTATTATGGCTAGTGGCTTTTTATTCTTTGCGTGCTTTGTTTTCATTGTTCTGTCCTACGTGCAGATCCTCACAGTCGTGATGAGGATCCCCTCTGAGCAGGGCCGGCACAAAGCCTTTTCCATGTGCCTCCCTCACCTGGCTGTCGTCTCCCTGTTTGTCAGCACTGTCGCATTTTCCCATCTGAAGCCCCCCTCCATGTCCTCCCCAGCTAAGGATCTGGTGGTGGCTGTTCTGTACGTGGTGGTGCCTCCAACACTGAACCCGCTCATCTACAGCTTGAGGAACAAGGAGCTCAAGGAGGCACTGAAGAAACTGATTCAACTGGGACAATGTCAGCACCAATAACTGTCCCACATGCATCCACTCATCATTCCCAGGTTATCTGGCATCAAGGCTCTGTGTTCTTTTCTTTCTGGCCTACTTTTCTCTTCTACCTAATTGTTAAGAGAAAACATTGTTTTGGTTCCTGCCACCTCTCCTCAGGAAACTCTCATTGGAATCTGACCCAGCAATCGTGTTGGAGCAGGAAGCCAGGCTTCGCCCTTCATCAGCAGAGAGGGGCAACCTCGGAGCCCGCTGGTCTGAGCTGCCTCCGATGCCCCCAGGGCAATGAGGAGAGTTTCCCTTTGCAGTGTCGCTTTTGGCACTGACACCAAGGGAGTGCAGGGCAACAGAGTCAGGCTGGGATGAGCACAGCTGGGGTGAGACCGTGGGTCCCGTGTCCATTAGGAGAGCTCAGCTCCCCTGGCCACAGTCAGAGGGTGATTTCACTGCCCTCTTCTGCAAGGGTGGCAGCCAGCTGTCCCTGTGGCTTGGTCCCTTGCCTCTGCACTGCTCCAACACTCAAAGCAGAGCAGGAGAGCAGAGGAGTCTGGATGCAGCTTGTGGCGACAGACCCTGTGCTCCTCAGGACCATCGCCCCACTGCCACAGCAGGAATTCCCTGGTTGCAGCCTTTGCACAAAGGCTGCAGCTTTCCTGCAGACACATCCGGCAATGCCAGCAGGACTTTCCCCTTTCAGGGCTATTCTCCTTCTTTCCACACTCTCCTGCTGTGCTCTGCTGTGGATATATGGCCTAAGCACTCTCCTAATGGGGTGGTGGTAGGGTTGTGCTTCCCTGGGCATTCCTGTGAATGCAGGCAGGAGCAGGCTTTGGGCACCTTTCTGCCAGACCTGGCCTGCAGAAAAACATTTTATAATAAAAGGGGATTGCCTCTGTGATGTGCCTCAAGCCTGGCCTTTCTTCAGAAGGGGGAGTCCAAAAGACTCCCAAGGGATTGCACCACAAAAGGACTTGACATCATGCTTGTGAGCTCCCTAGGCTCTGGAGGACAAGCTCAGAGTCTCCATGGGATCTGATAGGGACCGCAGGTTGGATTTGGGGCTCCTTTCTCAGTGAGCGGTGCCAGTGGAGATGCAGAATGGTCTCTGAGTTGCCTCCCCTGGGCTATCGCACAGGTGACAGTGCCCATGACAGATGGCCATTCTTCTGGAGGGGATTCTGAGCCACCAGCAGAGCTCAGGGGATCTGGAGGGACAATGTGTGCCTGGGGGTGGGCAGTGAGTGGAGGCTCACCAAGGGAGGGACAGTCCATGGTGGAGTCACCTGAATGTAAAGCACTAAATGCAGGTATGCCCAGGGAAATGAGGGCTCTGCCACCCGTGGAGGGGCAGTGGGGACCCAGGAGGCCCAGGGAAGGGGCACTGGAGAGGGATTCGTGCACCCTCAGGGAAACACCCCAGGCTGGAGTTCGTGCCCACCCAAACACATCTCCTGCCATTGCAAACACCTCGGGGTCACTCTGAGCACTGCCCATGAGCACAGACACGTGCCAGCAGTGTCGGTGGTGGTGATGCCTGTCTGGCTGGGCCCGCTTCCCACCTGACCAGCATGGCCAGTGCCCAGTCAGGAGTCACCCTGTGGCCCCCAGGTTGCTCACGCTGCAGAGCAGCACCGCCAGCCTGGGACCCTGCAGGGAGCAGCAGGGAAGGGTGCAGGAATGGCTGGGCAGGCCAGCATGGACATTGTCACCTGGGAAAGGCTCTCTGGGGAGCAGGGATGTCGCAGGAGAAAAGCAGGGCAGCCTTCAGAGATGGAAAATGAGAAGGAGACCCAGGTTTCTGTGTGCCCCAGCTCGGGGCAGGCTGCTCTGTCCCTGCGGCAGCAGGAGCTGCTGGAGGGGCTGCAGGGCCAGGGCTCTTGTGCTGTGCTGGGCAGTGGGGTGGGCATGGAGGGGCTGCAGGCAGACAGGGAGGGGGATCTGCTGGACACAAGAGCCGGGGAGACACAGAGTGACCGGCGTCATTGCGGGGCCTCCTCCCCCTTGTGGGGAACTGCTCCCCTTGTCCTTGGGCCTGGCCTGAGTTACGCTGTGGACAGGCCTGTGCCTGACCTTGCACCTCGCAGGTCCTGACCTGACCCCGTCCTCGTCCTGCTGACCTGACTCCCCATCTCTACCTCGGACAGACCTGGGCACTGCAGTCAAAAAGCGCTGGCAAAGAAAGCTGGATGCAGGCAGATCCCAGAGAAGGTTGTGAGTACAGAGTCCCAAACCGCCCCACAGCAACTCTTGCCTGACAGCCAAATTCAATATGTAAGGAGTGATTTGGGTTTGGACCCACTACCCAGCTACCACTGCACACGGTCGTAGCTGGATGACAAAGTGAAGGCAGCCAAAGGGTCTGATTTTACGATGGGTAGTTAGGAGAGCAGGTCTTTCTGTGTCACAGCTCAAGGGTTTATGCATCATTTGTGGCTGGGTTCCTGCTACAAAGAGTGTGTTGTCAGGAGCAGCAAGAGCAGAGCTGCTGCGTACGGGAAGGGGAGATGGGAGGCAAGGGTGCCGGCAAGGCAGGCAGGGCAGTGACCCACTGGTGTGAAATGCTGTCCTGCAGTGCCCGGACAAGAGGAGCAGAGCAGGACTGGGGCTGGTAACCGGCATCAGGTACAGGCCAGTGATCACCAGACAAGACCATAGGGCTCCAAGCAGCCCTGCTTTGTGTGGGAGGTTGGACCAGAGACCTCCAGAAGTGCCTTCCCACCAAAACTCCTCTGCAAATCCATGAATGGAAAGACTCTAGGCCTTTTTTTGGTAACGTCCCTCAGTGGGACCTATTAACGCTCCAAGAAACTTTGGCGTTTGCTTCTGACTTCAACTTCTGGAGTGGTTTGATCAATCTCCTCTCAGCATCTGAGCTTCGTGGACTCAGCACCAAATACACCCAAGGGGCCATTCAAATGTCAAAAGCCCTAACAACCCATGTCATTCTCCAGCATTTTCTTCAGTTCTTCCATTTTTTGTGTGGCTAAATGGAGATTTTTCAGAAGTGTATTAAAATGAGGGGAATTTCAATGAGCGTAGTTTGTCTTATTTTTAAGTTTTATTTTCCAGCTGGCAGAACAAGTGATGTGCACATTCTCCACTTCATACTGACCCAGAGTGTCTCCTAATGAAGTCTGGACATGTAGGGAAAGCAGTAGCCTTGATGGGAGGGAGATCTTTAGGGACAGCCTTCCTCCTCACCTCCCCAGCCCTGCCGTTTCTCTCATCAGCCACTGGGGACTTAGCTCACTCCTGTTAAAATCCAACCTTTTTCCACTCAAGTCTCTAGCTGCATGCTACATTCCCACCTGCTTTCCTTAGAGAACTGGTTGTAGACGCAGAAGAATTTTTCTTAACTGCAGACAAACAAATATAACATACAATAGAGTTTACTAAAAAAATAAAACACACTCCCCAACTGTATGCTAAGTGCAAGCTGCCTCCAGTGAGGTCCACTTGCCACAAGAAAAACTGTCCCTGAAATGGTTTTGACAGAGAGATAGGAAAGGAGAGCTGGAAACACAACTAAGGAGGTGGCTAAAGATACAATGAGACTCCTGAGAGACGAGGCAAGCTGCAGACTCCCTGAAGTCCAGAGCAGCAACTAGGGAGGTGAGAGGTATCTGAATGGCTAAAGAGTAAAGGCAGGAGGGAAACTGGGCAGCTATGGAAAGTGCAGAAGTCCAGATAGTCTGAGGCAAAGATGCCTTTAGAAATGATCAATTTAGTCAGGACATGTGAAAATAGGTGAGAGATTACTGAGACTACCTCCACAGTATAACAGACAGAGCAGTAGTAATGCAGGTTGAGGAGGACAGATCAATATATTTTCTCCTGAGATTAAGACTCTTCCTGAAAATTGCCACTATTTCCACTATCACGGGAAAACATTGACATTAAAATTAGTCAATCATTTTAGCTGGTGAAAGTGTGTTCATACTTGTCAGATGTTGAAAACAGTTCTTCCCCTTTCCAGGCAGAGCTCAGGTGTCCAACCACAAACACCCAGCAGCACTTGGAGAGGCCCCGGTGTCTCTGAGGCACCTGCCTGGGCCTGGCAGCTCTCACGGGGCACCTGCGGGAGACCAGAGCCCCTCCGGGCTGCAGGTGGAGGCTGGGCAGAGGGCACCAGGGCACCTGCCATGGCACCAGATGTCCATGACCCTGTGACGGCATCCCACCCCAATTCGGAGAAGCACTTTCCTTAAAAAAGACCACACATAAAAGCCCCTCAAAACACCAGTGATTAAGAAAATACACCACCACCACCAAAATAAAAAAAGAAATCGAAACAAGGAGGGTTATAAGAACAAAGAATGTTAACAACTGAAAAGTGTAACTAAACATTTCCTTGTTTAACATCCTTTTTAAAATTTCTGTCTTGATTCATTTTTATTGACATTTTCTAAACATTTTTGTTATAATCAGACCCACATGATTAAAAAAGATATTTTTATGTCTCGCACAGCACTTAGTGGCCCAAACCACTCCCTGCCTGGGACAGTCCATGCAACTCCTCACTCTTTGCACAGAGCCATTCCTGCTCTGAGGTGTCGAGCTCTCTTGACTCAGAGAGGGCAGCAGGGTAACCAGCTTCAATGAAACACTCTATTTTTGGATGGCCAAATCTGCAAAAATCTCAGCACACCTGTGTTATAGTGATGTCTTGAAGGAGTCCCTAAACATCCAGCTGCACTCCCTTTCCGTTCCCTGCCCAGGAAATGAAGTGCAACTCCATTTGAGGGGACAACAGGGAGGAGACACATCTCACCCCATGGCAGACCCCTCCAGTGCAGATGTCTCTGTCTAATCCAGATGTCTGGACTTCCCTTTCTAGTCAAGGGAGCGAAATAAGGCGTCTCCCTGAGAGGTCTGGAGAGACTTCTCTTGGTGACCAGCTCATGCTTCAGACAGCTTCCCACAGGTCCTGGGCCACCTTTCCCAGCACCACATGGGAACACAGGTACCCCTGGGCATCGCGGGCAGCAATCGTCTCTGTATGTGGGCAAATGAATAAAGACCTGAAAACCTATCGAAAAATATCTCCATGCAAAGACTGAAAAGAAAACATATTCATTCCCAGAAGTTCAGATATTTTTTATCAACACTAATGATCCTGCAGTTCTGATGCTTTAAAATCTCTCATCGTTGTGGTCCCCTCACATTGACTGCATTCAGTCCGGTAAGCCACTGCTCTGCCACCGGCCGGACAGCACCTCCCGCTCATGCAGTAAACCCTGCGCAGAGCTGCTGGAGCGGTGGCTGCACCTTCAGCTGGAGCAACACACACAGCCCCCGGGGGTGGGGGAGTGCGGCGAGCAGCCTGGAGAGCGCAGGGGGGTCCCGCGACACCCACTGCCCTGCCGGCTGCGTGCGTGGATGGGGAGCTGCCAGGGGCACAAACCGGGGCCAGGCAGCGTTGCCCACGTTGTACCCGCTTAGCTCCATGGCAGTTGTGGACCAAAAAGCCTTATATCCAGCTGCACTGGAGGACACAGGCATCTTGTGCCGCCTTCAGTTTTACCTTCTGAAATAGCAGCCTGTGCTGACTGAGAATGTATTTTGATAGGAATGGATTGGCATTTAATATCCACTCCCTCCAATTTTCTCTGCTCGACTTTAGTAGCGTATTGACAGCCAATGTTCCCTGTGTGATAGGAAAGGGGCAGTTAAGGATATCGCCTAGGCTCTGGGGGCGTTTTGTGTATCTGTTAGAAAAGGCAGCTAATGCAGTAGTGATGGTACTGGCTGGGTTTGGGAGCAAAAGAGGGGCAAATAATTGATTTTGTTAAGGAAATGGCAGAATATCCTTGCAGTGTCTCCTATTCTTTTTCAAAGGAAATGGGGAAAAAAAACTAAAAACAAACAAACAAAAAAAACCACCCGAACTTGGAAGTTGCTTTCAGGGCAGCACAACCAATTTTCCTCTCCCCAGCTCTCTGCTCCCTGCGCCTTGCACAGGCTGCCCTTCTTCAGGCACTCCCTAGCAGGCATCCACTACAAGGCCACCCCTGCTGCTCTGCCCACTAATCCTCACCCACACGCTCTCCACTGCCTCATCGCCCGTCCCTGCGCAGAGCTCCCTGCACGCCGCTGCTCTCTCTCCAGGGTTTCCTTCCTCCACATCACCCTGCACCTTTTCCTTGCCATCCCACACCACCACTTCCTCAGTCTTTCTGCAGTCAGCCTCTCCCCTGAGTTGCCCCCACTTCAAGGCTCTCCTCACCAGCTTGCCCACCTGGTTGACCATCAGGTCAGCAGATGGGAACAGTCTCCTTCCAAATGAAGCGGGACAACCTGCAGCTTTGCTCCCTCTCTGTGGGCTCCCCTTCAGGACCTCCTCCAGCTGCTGTAACCCCAGGCCAGCCGGGGAAGCAGCCGCTCCCCTCTCCTGGGAACCTCTTCCTGCTCTCGGGGCTCGTTTTCAGCCAGAAATCCTGCTCACCACAAAACTGCAAGGACTGGCACGGGCTAAGAGCAGGACTGTAGGCGATGGACCATGCGCTGCTGCAGCATGGTTTTACACCCCCCTCAGCTCCATGTGTCACCAGCCCCTAACCTGCCACCATGAGAAGGGAAAAAAAGGCTCAGCTCTAGTGCTGAGGGTCAGCACATGGGCTAGCTTTCCTCCACGCTCATTCACTACCCCCGAGCCCCCGGCCCTGTGGCTGCCCTGAAGAGCCAGGCCGTAGCCCCTTGACTCTGCCCTTTCCCATCCTGCCCCTGACACACTCAGAATGACATTAAGCCCTGGCATTTGAAAGGTGTGGGGGGTGTTAATCAAATTAATTAGTTCCAAATAAGATGTAAACTACTGACTTTCATTTAAGAAAAAATTTCTTCTCTGTTCTTCCTCTCTCTCTGCAACACACACATAGCCATACACAGACAAACACCCCTAGCTCCTTTCCTTTCCTGCAGCAGCATGCTAAGACAGAGAAAGCATAAGTGGGGAGGGAAAAATAAGGAGATGCAGGAATGAACAGCAGAGGGAAGACAAAAGACCTTCTCAGTCAGCACATGCTGCTATTTCAGAAGGTAAAACTCAAGGTGGCACAAAATGCCTCCAGTGTCCTCCAGGGCAGCTTTTAGCCAGAGACACGTTTCATGCTGCTCCTTCAGTCACACCTCGCCAGCATCGGTCTCCCAGCAGACACAAAGCACAACCCAGCCTTCTCCAGCGGTAACTGCAAAGAGGCTGAACACGGGCTGGGGAAGCTCTGGGGGGAGCAGCGGCCCCGGCAGGGCAGGGGCATTCCCCCAGGCAGAGGGGCTGTGTGGGGCAGGGCTGCTCACAGCTCCCGCTCGCCCCCAGGACACTTCCCCTGGGGCTTCTCAGCAGGAAGCTCCAGGCAGGGACCACACCAAAGGCAAGCAGCTTCCCAGAGTCTCTGCTTCCAGGTCCCTGCTGCTGGCGTGGCGGGAAGGGAAAAGGAGCTGCCCAGCCGCAACAAGAGCCCCAGGCTCCGAAGCCCACGCAGAGACCAGCAGCTCTGCGAGGAAGCTCACCAAGGGCCTTCGCCCGCTCGCTGCCCACGCGCAGCACCAGCAGCACCGTGGCTGCCCCAGCAGGCTCTGTCCCAGCTGCTGCTGAGCACCTGCAAACACGCACGTGCCCCTCGACACTGCCCCGCTGCCGCCAGGGCTCTGTGGGGCAGAGCTGAGCGCCATGGGGCTGCCATGGGGGCCGGGGGCCAACGCTGCCCTGAGCACACGTCACCTGCAGAACCTCCAAGGCCTCTGGGCAGGTGTCCGCAGGGGCTGCGAGCACCCTCCAGAAGGGCACAGCTCTGCCGCAGCCGCTCCGCTGCCACAGCCGAGAGCCTGGCTCTGGCCACGGCCACCAGCAGCCTCCGCACGTCCTGCTCATCCCGGTGCCCACGGCCAGGCTGAGCACAGGCAGGAGCTGGGCATCCGCCCGGGCAAAGCAGGGCTGTCAGCAGGGGCACAGGGCAGCTGGCGGCCTCCTGCCCCGGCCCGCAGCCACCACAAGCCCAGCTGCCCCCATGCCCGCCCCACACAGAGGCCACGGCACCCAGAAACGGCCACCGCAGCCGGCACCGAGCCGTGGGGCCGCCGGCAGAAGGGGCACAAGAGCCGGGGGCTCCCGCGGGGCCGCAGGCAGCCCAGGCCGCGCTGGGCCTTCCCCAGCAGCTGCTCACACCCAGCTGGGCCGCGGCGGCTCCGGCCACCCCCGCGCACATAGCCACTCGCTCTGCCCAGCCCAGGGCCCTCGGCCCCGGCGCGGCAGCTCCCGGCGCTGCGGCTCGAGGCTCCAGGCGGCCCCGCCCCAGGACACGCTGCCCCGCGCGGCCGGCAGCAGCCGCCTCTCGGCCCCTCCCTCCCCGCAGGGCCCGGGCAGCCCCGGCACCGCCCCCGCCCCGCCCCTGGGCCGCCTCCTCTGCACCAGTGCGCATGCTCCGCCCCGCCCCTCCCAGTTCCTCCCCCTCTGCCCCGCCCCTCCCCTCCCCTCCCCTCCCCGCCAGACCGCCCAGCGCACGCGCACTGCCGCCCCCCGCCCCTCCCTCCCTGCTGCCCGGCCCCGGGAGGCCCCGCCCCGCGGGAGCCAATGGGGGAGGTGGGGCGGAGGCTCTGTCTGCTGGGAGAGCGGTGCTGGCGAGGGGGTGGGGGAGGTGCAGGGCAGGAGATCAGCTTTGTTCTGGGCACCTTTGTGCAGGGGATGCCAAAAGGAGACAGTCGAGGAGTGACGGTACCACCTGGGTTTGGGAGCCTAACAGTGGAAAAGGAGTGAATTTGTTGAAGAAAGGCCAGAGTATCCTTGCAGTGTCTCCTGTTCTTTTTCAAAGGAAATGGAAAAAAAACCCCAAACCCTTAGAAGCTGCTTTCAGTGTCTGTTCCTGAAGGGGAAGTTTCCACAAGACTTCCTCTCTGTCTTAGCTGAGATAATACTTTGACTCTTGCCTTCTGCGTCGTGGGGAAGTGTGCAGCTGAGAAGTTTTGAAAGACCTCGCTCCTGAGCCCTGCTGGAGCAGCAGGTTATTTAAGTGTGCGTATGAGTTGCTCTTCCGTCTTGTCTTTCCTCACCGCCTTCGACATCTCTGCCCTCGATTGGAGTGTGTTCAAAGCAGAGGTGTGTGGAAGACCTTTGAGTGTCTCTTGATTCTCCCAGCTGGTTCTTGTGGCACCTTTTTGAAATGTTGAGAGCTTGCGTTTGACCTGCTGCCAAGTCCCTGCAGCTGCTCCCTCCGTCCCTCCCTCCGTCCGTCCCTCCGCGAGGGTCAGCCACCCGTGTGGCTGTGGGTTGTCAGCGCTGGCTGCCCCGGTGGCAGCAGCCGCCTCCGCTGTGCCGCCGTGGGGCGAGCGCGGCGCAGGGCCCCCTGCCCTCCCTCGCAGGCAGGTTTCCCTGGGGGGGCCACGGCCGGGGCAGCGCAGCCGCCTGTGCCGGCCCGGCCGGGCCCTGCGGCGGGGTTGTCCCTGCCGCCCGGCCTGCGTGGGGCAGGGGCAGCCCCCGGGCGCCCCGCACAGCCCCTGCCCGCTGCAGGGCCAGCCCTGGCCGGGGCCGTGGGGGCGAGGGGGGCCGGGCCCCCTCTGTGACACGGGCTGTGCTCACAGGGGACATCCCGTGTCACGGCCACAGCTGCCCTCTCCCGCGCGGCCCCGGCCTCTCCCCACACGTCCCGGCGAGGCCGCGCCAGCCCAGGCGCTGGGGCTGCTCTCGGCACCGCTCTGCTGCCAGGAGCCGCCGAGCCCCAGCGGGAGCCGGCGAGGGGAGGCCGGGGCAGCGCGGGGCTGCGGGGAAGTGCGGAGGAGGAGGAGGAGGAGGAGAGGAGCTGTTTCCTCATCATCTTCCGTCGTGGGGGTGACCCAGGGCGAGGAGGGCAAGGATGGAGCTCTGGGACGCTGGCCATGGGACGCCGCGTGAGCAGGGGGTGCCAGTAATCCCTGCCTGGGGTACGGCCTTCAGGAGCTCCTTAACAAATGTTGTTGTGGAGAGGATGAATGGGGAAAGAGAGTTTGGCTGTGGAAACCCTGGGCTGTGGGAGGGGCTGGACAGTCTGGTTGGTGCCCCAAGAGCTCCAGCTGATGGTCCCCTCTGGCTCAGGTGCCAGTGTGGCCGCCAGGACTGCTGGGTCCTGCCCCTGACGCTGCCCCTGCTCCCGGCGGGGGAAGGAGCTGGAGCTGCCCTGGTGGCCTTGCAGAGCCTGTGCATGCAGGGATCCAGTATGGGGGAAACTGGCCCTGCAGGAGAGTCCCCGGGGGATCCCCTGAATCCCCAGATTTCCACGGGCACAGCACCATCCTCTCTGGGACGTAAATCATTGCCAGTATCCCTAGGGAGGGGCTCACCCTCTGACAGCTGCGTCTGGAAGGAAAGGAGACCTGTCTGAAGAAGGCGGAGGGGTCCTGCAGCTCCTGCTGGGCTCTGGCGAGACTGCCAGAAACACCGGCGCTCAAAATGCATCCTTGCACTGTTCCTCAGCTCAGCTTGGCTTTCTGTCCAGGACCCCAGCCACTGCCTCTAGCCCTTCCCACTGGACCGTCTTGTGCCTCCAGACTGGCAGAGCAGGCTTTGATCTGGGAGATGTATTGTGGCTGTCCCGTGGCAGGATCTCCATGTCCCACTGCCTGTTTCAGGTCCAGACTGCTGCTGGGGTCAGATGACAGTTCTAGCCTGAAGGCAGTGCCCACCTCAGCTCTGCAGCCCCTGTGAGGGATGGGGTTAGTTTGGGCAGGGGGTGCTGTCTGAGGACGCCCGCTCTTGCCATCTCCTTGGTTAGGCGTGTGGTGAATGGCTGTGAGCTGGCCGACCCAGAGCACAACATGACTTTCTCTTGCTTTTCCAGTGGCTGTGCACATCTGGGAAGGTGTGTCAGACTACATCATAGAGCAGCTGGTGCTGAACAAGGTGGGTCTGCCCTCCTGTTCCTCCCCTCCAGCCCTGATGGTTTCAGCAGTCCTGACATCTCTGTGCCATTGGGTGCAATTGCTCTGCCCCTCCTTTGAAACCAGAAGGAAATCCCATGGAGAAGGATGCTGCAAATGATAGGAGTGCCACAGACTAATGTCTCCCTAAAGCGAGATGACAAATCTCCTGTCCAGTTTCATTCACAGGAGGGGTTGGAGGCTTTCTGGGCCTTCTCCAGTCCCCCCTGGAAGGGTGAAAGGCCAAAGAGAGAGCCTGGCATGTTTTTTTCTGAGGTTATCTCCCTTCTTGGAAAGCCTTCCTATGGATGTCCTGGATGACAGGGATGATATACGTGTAATTTTGAGAGGGCGAGGAGGAGGGGGAGGAAACCATCTGGAACGTTCTTCCAAAGGACCTCTCCAAGGCTCTCCCAAGCTTTCCAGAAGGCTCCATCTTGCCCCTTTGTAGGCCAGGAGTGAGCAGGGCCCGTCGCACCATGGCCATGCTCTGACAAGCCCTCGGGCTGTTTGTTCATCTCACATGCTTAGAATTCTTCTCTTCTCTTCTGTTTGCAGGACGTGAGAATTATTCGACTTGGCACCTTCCGCGTTGTTAGAGAACAAGTCGTTGATGGCAAGAATGGTCTTCTGACTGTTCGCAGACCCACGTTTGTCCTCGGAAAGTATCTTGCAGAGCGTCATGGCCTCACCCATGATAAGGCCTATGTTCCTGGTAAGAAGACAGACTGAAACTTGTGCTTCCTCGTGCGAGATGTGTGGGGTGTGGATAACTGCTGCTCAGCAGGGGCTGTCAGAAATCTAGAATGCCTTCGCTGGGTCCTGAGAACAGCTCCAGGGTTTTTTTTATTATCATGTCATCAGAATGTGGAATCGAATGAGCCTCTCTCTCCCTCTCAGGCTTGCTTTTACAGCTGGCTCCATACCAAGTGTTTTGGGGTTGCTGCTTCTAAGCTGATGTAGTTAAAACTCCTGTAGTTTAAACACCTGTTTATGCCCCAGCAGACCTTGTAAGGGTGAACAGCAGCATTGCTGCTGGCTCTTCCAAGCTGCTTCTGCCTCAAGTGGGTCAAAGCCATCTGTAGAGAGCATTGAAACAGAGATGGGAACAGTAGTGTGTAGGAAAAGCCCTCCGAGGCCAGCTATGGGGTGATTGCTGGGGAGTGGTAGGAGCAGTGCAGCTGTAGGGTGATGTCAGTGAGGGCTGTGGGGCAGCAGGAGCTCTGAGCTGTGTTTGGAGTGGGCCTTTGCTTTCAAAGGACTCCATCCTCTCTGTGCTGTGAACATCAGTCTGGCATCCCTCAGGGACAGGCCTTGGGCACCAAAAGCAGGGTTGTGTGCTGAGCAGGTCCAAGGGCCTTGGGGTGGCCAGAAAGACAAAGGTAAAAATGATGAGTAATCCATATCCATTACTAATGAAGAGGAAGATTCAGCCTGTAAGATTTGTTGTGCAGTCCATGTGTTTTTCTTCTTCATTGCAGCCACTGTGACGTGGCATAGCTAAGTCTCTTCAAACCTGGCATGCCCTGAGGGTGGGCACAATTACCATGAGCAGTCCCTTCTCCTGGGAACTGGCCTGCTTTTTCCTCTCCTTGTGCTGGTGTCCTGCCTGATGGTCATACAGTATAGCCAGGAGCCTTTCTTTCTGTTTCTGTGGGGAAGGAAGCATTGCTGTACTCTTGGCCCAAGAGGTTGCAGAGTGCTTTGAATTTCTCCCAAGGGAGAGATGACATCAGCGTCCTTTCTGGGCTTTCCCAAAGGGTTAAAGAAGACGGCTCTGTAGCACCGTTCTGCTGGAAGACCTTCAAGCTGCTGACACTCTCTTTTAGCTTGCTGAAGTGCTCTGTTAGTGACTGTGGTGCTCTTTTGTTGCTGCCTAGGTCATAAGCAAGCTGAACCCCTGAAGTATGCTCGCATAGCCTTGGACATCTCCTTCTCTTGGAAAATAGTGGAGGCTTGCATAGAAGAGACCATGTACCTTCTCTCTTGCTGTCTTGCGAGTGGGAAGAACGTTGCCCTTGTTCTGAAGGACATTGGCATACTGGTCATTGAAGGCAACGTTGTGAAAATGAGATTTTACAAAAGCCTTCTGCAAAGGCTGAATGGGTCTGAAGAGCTGGGAGAAGCTCTTCTTGGGGTAAGTTGTCCATTTCTGCAGTGCTCCTTCTCGCTCTTTTGAAACCCGAGCAAAGTCAAAGTGAAGGGATTTCTCTTGGCCTGCCACAACCTGTCTGGGCATGTGGACGGTCCTGGTCTAGAGGAATGCCAGCTCCCTGCACAGTGATCCCTCCTGCCCTTCTCCAGGCTGGCAGGGGCCTCAGACATCGCTGTCGAATCTCTGGTGACCTCAGCCCTCCTCTCTCCCTGAAGCGAGAGGGCCTGAGTGTCTTTCATCTCTCCTGTATGGCAGCTGGTCACAGTACCTTTGGTCACCTTAGCATTTCTAGCTCTGTGTCTGTGTAGGGCCGTCTTCTGTCTGCTCTGCCTCTTGGCGCTGTGCAAAGGAGCGGGTTGCTGTAATTCCCTGTCCTTCTGCTGTGATACCAAGAAATAGCAGCTTGTAGCTGAGCTGCCAGCATCACTGTGGTTTCCTCAGCACACCATCTTCAGTGGTGTTGGGACCACAGCAGGTGGCAGGGCTTGTTGCTCACCCCATTCTCTGGGAGGCAATGCAGAGACACAAGCAGAGCAAGGCCCATATGGGAACAGACTCCTTTAGCTGTTGTCCCTGTGTGGGTCCAGTTGTGCTGAGCAGCTCCTTTGTGTGTCTCTGGCACCCCCACAGCATGCAGGGGGGACTTCTGTGCCCTAACGTGTGCACCTGCACACTGCTAGTGGTGTGGCCGTGCTGTGTCACAGAGACAGTCATTCCAGGCCAGTGCCCTTGCCCAGGTCTTTAGTGCAGCCCTGGCCTTCAGCCTGGGCTTTCAGGTGCAGCTGGAAAGTGGAGGTGTGAAAGCAGTCTGAGCTGAGCCACTCGAGGGCTAAGCCAGAGATGCAAGCAGCCTGTAGCCCAGCCCTGTTTGCCAGCTCGGTCTTTTCCTTCTGTCCCAGTCCGTGGTGCCCTTTCAGGCCATTCTCTAGGCCAGGGACTTTTCTCCAGCCTTTTGGGCAGGGGCTCCCACTGCAGGACCCTCAGCTGCTCCTTCAACACACCCCACAAGTTTGGCACTCACAGTTGTTACCCGCTGTGCAGGGCAAAAGGAGGGCTGTGTGCCTCTATTGATGCATTCTGCGGAAGCAGCCATCTGACTCTCAGGAGAGACTTTGGGGTAAAGCTCACATCTGAACACTTTGTTCTCAGCTCAGGAGCAGGCACCAGAAGCCAGCAGCCAGGAACACAGACTAGGGAAGGGCCTTTGCCTGTGCTCTCCTCCATTGACTTCTCCATTAGGCAAGAACCGGTCTCCTCACTGAGGCTCCCGATCTTGGCCCTTGCCCAAAGCCTGGCAGTATTCTTACCCATTCTGCTGTATTCCAATGCAGCTGCTCCTCTGTAGAATTGAGGGGCTGTGAGCTAGAAGATCATTTTCTTGGCAGCATCTCACATGTGTCTCTTGCCTTTGCAGATGTCAGCGAGGAAGGACTCAGTCCTCTCAGGCGCCGAAACAGCTGCTTCTCTGACTTGTTGTGGCTCTGTCGTTGTCTTTCCAAGGTGAGTATGTTTGTTTGTTTTTTAGCTGCTGACTGACCAAGCGAGCATCTTCTCACCGTGTGTCTCTGGTAGGCTTGTGCAGGCGCTCTGGAAGGGACTTGAGCGTAACCCTTTCCAATGGTTGGTTCCCAGTGAACTCCAGGCTTGCTCTGGCTTTGTTTGGGCTCTGTGTGGGGGGCTTCTGCAGAGCTGTGTGCTGGCTCCCAGCTTGCAAAGGGGGTTGTTCCGTTAGTGGCCTGGGGGCTGGGGGCTGTCCTTTCCAGATGCAGTGACACGAGTGTGGGAGGGACTGCAAGGGATGTGGAGGGCAAGGCAGGAATTTGAAGTGATGCTGGAAAGCTGCAGGAAAGGAGACTAGTCTGCTCTGCCTGGATGGGAGCATGGACAGGAGCTGGGAGACGGTCTCCAGTGGCAGCCTGGGGGATTTGGCTGGGAAAGCTTAGAAGGAGCTTTCTCCCAGGAAGGCTAGGGAAGCCCTGCAGCAGCCTGGGGAGGAAGCTTATGTCCCTCCAGGCACTGGAGGTCTTCCCTGGCTCACTCCGCTTCCTCAGACAGTCCTGCAGGGTCGGGCCGATTCTGCATATTCTGCTCTGGGAAAGGATGGGCTTCATAGTGGCTCTGACAGCTGCCTGTGTCCCCATAGTTAACATGAGCTGCAAAGGAACTGTGGAGCCCTTCCTCCAGAGTGGTGTCTTTCTGCTGTTTCCAGGCAGGAGCTGGAGACTTCCCCCCAAAAACCACCAGTGAGAGCAGCACCGGTGAGAGTGCCATGTGTGAGAGCTCCTCCTGTGAGAGCTCCTGCTGTGCAAGGTGTGAAGCCTGTTTGGGAAAAGGAATGGGAGGAAGATGACCCCAGTGTTGAGAAAGGTAATGGAGCAGTTGATTCCTGGTGGGGGGTTGTGCCTTCTCCTTCTGTCCTCCTTGGTGTAGGGGGTTGGAGCCAAGGCTTCCCTGGATTTTCAGAGCAGGCAGCTCTACCCTTTCCTTGTGAGTTTCTCATAGACATTCCCAAACCACTGCCTTGGGGTTGACTGTGTCACCAGGGGCAATGCAGGCCTTTGAGATCTGTAGAAGGATCCCAGGACCTGTTCCCCTCGTGTGAAGAAGTTATTGCCACAAAGAGACTCTGTCAGGTCACCAGCACATCCCTGCGAGCCTCCCTTTTCATAGCGTGGTATGGATAGAGCAGTAGAAAAGCACCTTTGCAAGAAATGATGTTGCAAAGTGAAAGCAAAGAGTTGGACAGGAGCCAATATGAGTAAGGGCCTTGGCCTGCCTAGGAAACATGGCTTTAAAGGAATCTGACTGAGGCCTCATAGATCTATCACAGGCTGGAGCAGGTCTGCACATCACTCCTGTTCCAGTGGTCACTGTGATTCTGCTCTGAAGCGTTTTCGTGTCTCCTGCTTACAGGAAAGCTTCCTCTCCGGCGCCGCCTCTTGTGGGAGCGCCACTCACCCCTCGAACTAGTGCGTGCAAATATGGAAGAAGGAAACAGGGAGAAAGCTGAAGAGGAGTCTCTTGACAGGTGAGCCGCTTGGAGCAGTGGACATGGGTGACTGTCCATAGAACTCCAAATGCCTTTTATCCCATGCCACAATGACCAGTGATCCCTTGCTGGATGGGCAGCCCAGAGCAAGTCCTTGGAGACCCTCATGTTGGCTTCCTGATTCTCCTGCCTCTGCTTGCAGGTTACAACCCTTTGGGAAACTGAGTGCAAATCCTCATTCCGGAAGAGGAGGGCCTTTTCCCCATTCCCTTTAGATGGAAGTAAACAGGATGCTTTCTATATGCTGACAGTCGGGCTGGGGGCCTATGGCCATTTTGTGAGGCTGAGGAAAAGGCTGTGCTCTTGGAAGGCCTTCTAAAGAGCAGAGGTGTGTGTCTGAGCTTTGCCCCACCATGGTGGCTGTTCCCAGAGACCAGTGAGTATGTAGTGAGACAGGATGAAACACAGAGCAGCTCTTTCTTTGCCTGGAAAGGATGTGGCCTTTCAAAGCAAAGTGCAATTCCAGCCATCCTGCCACACACAGGCACTCTGGAAGGGACTTGAGCGTAACCCTTTCCAATGGTTGGTTCCCAGTGAACTCCAGGCTTGCTCTGGCTTTGTTTGGGCTCTCTGTGTGGGGCTTCTGCAGAGCTTTGTGCTGGCTCCCAGCTTGCAAAGGGCTTTGTTCCGTTAGTGGCCTGGGGGCTGTTCTTTCCAGATGCAGTGACACGAGTGTGGCAGGGCCTGCAAGGGATGTGGAGGGCAAGGCAGGAATTTGAAGTGATGCTGGAATGCTGCAGGAAAGGAGACTAGTCTGTTCTGCCTGGATGGGAGCATGGACAGGAGCTGGGAGACGGTCTCCAGTGGCAGCCTGGGGGATTTGGCTGGGAAAACTTAGAAGAAGCTTTCTCCCAGGAAGGCTAGGGAAGCCCTGCAGCAGCCTGGGGAGGAAGCTTATGTCCCTCCAGGCACTGGAGGTCTTCCCTGGCTCACTCCGCTTCCTCAGACAGTCCTGCAGGGTCGGGCCGATTCTGCATATTCTGCTCTGGGAAAGGATGGGCTTCATAGTGGCTCTGACAGCTGCCTGTGTCCCCATAGTTAACATGAGCTGCAAAGGAACTGTGGAGCCCTTCCTCCAGAGTGGTGTCTTTCTGCTGTTTCCAGGCAGGAGCTGGAGACTTCCCCCAGGGAATCATCTGTGGGAACTCCATCTTGGACACCTCTGAAGCCTATCTGGGGAGAGAGGGCAGAAGATGACCCCAGTGTTGAGAAAGGTAATGGAGCAGTTGATTCCTGGTGGGGGGTTGTGCCTTCTCCTTCTGTCCTCCTTGGCGTAGGGGTTGGAGCCAAGGCTCCAGTGCGATGTCTTGGGCATCACTAGATGTGATGCTGCTCAGCCCTGTTGGGAAATCTCTAGTGACTGCTGAGGGAGCAAGACCTCAGGGCAGCCCAGCACTCCCAGCTGCAGTTGATCCCTCTGAGCTAAGCTTTCCCCCTGGACTCTGGGCCCTAGTGTACCCTGCAAACTGTTCTTCCACTGGAGGAGGAAGAGTAAAAGTTGAGGACAATCCTTGGGAATCCTCCATCCTGCCTGGAGCAGAATGGTAATGGAAAGTGTGACCTCTTTCATGACCTATCTCATGGAATCAAGGTGACCTAGAGAATCTGGTCAGAAGTGTGGTAAGGGGTGCCAAGACTTCCCTGGATTTTCAGAGCAGGCAGCTCTACCCTTTCCTTGTGAGTTTCTCATAGACATTCCCAAACCACTGCCTTGGGGTTGACTGTGTCACCAGGGGCAATGCAGGCCTTTGAGATCTGTAGAAGGATCCCAGGACCTGTTCCCCTCGTGTGAAGAAGTTATTGCCACAAAGAGATGCTGTCAGGTCACCAGCACATCCCTGCGAGCCTCCCTTTTCATAGCGTGGTATGGATAGAGCAGTAGGAAAGCACCTTTGCAAGAAATGGTGTTGCAGAGTGAAAGCAAAGAGTTGGACAGGAGCCAGCATGAGGAAGGGCCTTGGCCTGCCTAGGAAACTTTAAAGCCTTTAAAGGAATCGGATTGAGGCCTCATAGTTCTGTCACAGGCTGGAGCAAATCCACACGTCACTCCTGTTGATGTGGTCACTGTGATTCTGCTCTGAAGTGTTTTCTTGTCTCCTGCTTACAGAAAGGCTTCATGCTGAGCGCCTCCATTTGTGGGAGAGCCACCTTCCACCCATACTAGTGCCTGCAAATATGGAAGAAGAAAACGGGGAGAAAGCTCAGGGGAAGGAGCCTCAAGACAGGTGAGCCGCTTGGAGCAATGGACATGGGTGACTGTCCATAGAACTCCAAATGCCTTTTATCCCATGCCACAATGACCAGTGATCCCTTGCTGGATGGGCAGCCCAGAGCAAGTCCTTGGAGACCCTCATGTTGGCTTCCTGATTCTCCTGCCTCTGCTTGCAGGTTACAACCCCTTGGGAAACTCAGTGCAAATCCTCATTCCGGAAGAGGAGGGCCTTTTCCCCATTCCCTTTAGATGGAAGTAAACAGGATGCTTTCTATATGCTGACAGTCGGGCTGGGGGCCTATGGCCATTTTGTGAGGCTGAGGAAAAGGCTGTGCTCTTGGAAGGCCTTCTAAAGAGCAGAGGTGTGTGTCTGAGCTTTGCCCCACCATGGTGGCTGTTCCCAGAGACCAGTGAGTATGTAGTGAGACAGGTTGAAACACAGAGCAGCTCTTTCTTTGCCTGGAAAGGATGTGGCCTTTCAAAGCAAAGTGCAATTCCAGCCACCCTGCCACCAAGGACAAGGAGCAGCAGCTGTTCTCACACTGAGTTTGGGATGGATTGAGTGACCTTGGAGCCCTTTCCTTCACGTGAAATCTGGTCTTGTGGCTGCCAGAAGCAGGGTGTGGCTGGAGGCTAGCTGAGCAGGTGGGTAGAGAGGAGTGAGGTGGAAGAGATGGGTGCCAGGAATGCTGTTGAAGGGAAGGAGTCCCTTGGTGAAGACCTCCCAAAAGGAGGCCTTTCCCCTTGTGCAATGGCCTTCCTTCCCCTCCCAAGAGCAAGAAGGAATGAGGGCCATTTCCAGGCAGCCGCCATGGGGTGGTGAGCAGCAGGCTTGGGGGCATGTGCCTTTGGACCAGGCAGCCCTTCCAGGCAAGGGGCAGTTGTTGGGCGCTCAGAAGAGCATTTCGGTGTGGGCCATGAGTGACTGAAGGCTCAAGGAGTCTAAGGGACAGAGCAGTGTCTGTTATTACTCTTTTTTATATACATGGTTTTTGTCTGACAGCTTTTTTGGGGGCTGGCACAGGAGAGTGCCAGGGGTAGGAAAATGGCATGAATGCTTTAGTCCCTTGATGCCTTTCTCCCCCTTTGGCACTGGGTGCCCAGCAGTAATCCATTTCCCATCCCTAAACACGCAGTCTTTGGCACCACTGAGCAGTGGCTAATGCACTTGGCGGGACACAGACTAACGGTGTGTCTTGGAGCCTGTCCTTGTAGATGACCCTGCTGCTCTCCTTGCTACATGGATAGAAAGCCTCAGTGTGGGCACCTGGAGCTTTCCTTTGGCCATGTGATGCACCCCTGGGTGTTTTGGCAGGGGGTGATTGCTGTCTCCATTGATGTGACCACAATCAGTCGAGGCTACGTGCTTCTGCAGAACTGCCTTCTGCTGCAGAAGCAGGTGCCCAGCTTGTGGGCATGGGGTGGAGATCCAGCTCCTCCTGTGCTCATACCACTCCTCGCGGTGTGTGTTTGCAGTGTGCTCCCACCTATCCCAGGGGTCTCTACACAGAAAACAACACAAGGTGGGAGGAGGCAATCGCTTGAAGCCAGACCACCAGCTGTGAAGCCAGGGAGCAAAGGTCATCAGGGGGCAGAACAGGTAGGTGCTCCTGATTGAGGTCCTTCTTGTGCCAGCCTGAATTATGGAAAAGCATCATCCTATGGGCAGCGGCTGTACAAGACCCCTTCCGACGTGTTCCTTTGAGCCCTTACTGCCTTGGTCTGGGGATTCCTTTCGATACTGCCGGCAAAGATGTGCTCTATTTTGGCAATACATCTGTTGCTGCTGCATTCTCCATGAACACACCAGAAGACCCTCTTGGGCCCTGCTTCTGGTGGCAATGTCCCTGCTGGGCCTTCCTGGGATTGAAGACAGAGACTTTCTGTTCAGCTCCACGATCATTTAGATGACTGGTCAGAACACAAAAGGGATGTTCAGTCTTGCTAGGATTCCCTTAAGGGCAAAATGGTGCTGACAGGCAGGCTCAAGACAGGGGTCAGAGGAGAGTGTGAGAAATAACCTTTGCTTCAGGGAAAAAGAGACCTGCTGGACCTGTGCTTCCCCCTCCCTCCCTAGCAGGACTGCCTTGCCGATTTACCAGGTTTTGGTGGGATGCCTTCACGTGAGCTCTCCTCCAGTGACTTGTGCATTAGGCAAAAACTGGTCTCCTCACTGAGGCTCTTGATCTGGGGCTTTGCCCAAGGCCTGGCAGTGTTATTACCCATTCTCTTGTGTTCCCCCATACCTGCTACTCTGCAGCATTGAGGGGCTGCTGTGGGGAACAGCAAAGTTTGTTTCAGACCTTCTGAAAGGCAGCAGCTTCTCTGAACAGTGGAAGCACCTGCTGCCTTTGTGAGCAACCAGATCATTTTCTTGGCAGTATCTCACATGTGTCCCTCACCTTTGCAGATGTCAGCGAGGAGGGACTCAGTCCTCTCAGGCACCGAAACAGCTGCTTCTCTGACCCGTTCTGGCTCTATCGTTGTCCTTCCAAGGTGAGTAAGTTTGCTTCCTAGCTGCTGGCTGACCAAGTGAGCATCTTCTCACCGTGTGTTTGGTAGTGTTGCCTTGCCAGGGCTTGTGCAGGCACTCTGGAAGGGACTTGAGCATAACCCTTTCCAATGGTTGGTTCCCAGTGAGCTCCAGGCTTGCTCTGGCTTTGTTTGGGCTCTGTGTGTGGGGCTTCTGCAGAGCTTTGTGCTGGCTCCCAGCTTGCAAAGGGCTTTGTTCCGTTAGTGGCCTGGGGGCTGTTCTTTCCAGATGCAGTGACACGAGTGTGGGAGGGACTGCAAGGGATGTGGAAGGCAAGGCAGGAATTTGAAGTGATGCTGGAATGCTGCAGGAAAGGAGACTAGTCTGTTCTGCCTGGATGGGAGCATAGACAGGAGCTGGGAGACGGTCTCCAGTGGCAGCCTGGGGGATTTGGCTGGGAAAACTTAGAAGGAGCTTTCTCCCAGGAAGGCTAGGGAAGCCCTGCAGCAGCCTGAGGAGGAAGCTTATGTCCCTCCAGGCACTGGAGGTCTTCCCTGGCTCACTCCACTTCCTCAGACAGTCCTGCAGGGTCGGGCCGATTCTGCATATTCTGCTCTGGGAAAGGATGGGCTTCATAGTGGCTCTGACAGCTGCCTGTGTCCCCATAGTTAACATGAGCTGCAAAGGAACTGTGGAGCCCTTCCTCCAGAGTGGTGTCTTTCTGCTGTTTCCAGGCAGGAGCTGGAGACTTCCCCCAGGGAATCATCTGTGGGAACTCCATCTTGGACACCTCTGAAGCCTATCTGGGGAGAGAGGGCAGAAGATGACCCCAGTGTTGAGAAAGGTAATGGAGCAGTTGATTCCTGGTGGGGGGTTGTGCCTTCTCCTTCTGTCCTCCTTGGCGTAGGGGGTTGGAGCCAAGGCTCCAGTGCGATGTCTTGGGCATCACTAGATGTGATGCTGCTCAGCCCTGTTGGGAAATCTCTAGTGACTGCTGAGGGAGCAAGACCTCAGGGCAGCCCAGCACTCCCAGCTGCAGTTGATCCCTCTGAGCTAAGCTTTCCCCCTGGACTCTGGGCCCTAGTGTACCCTGCAAACTGTTCTTCCACTGGAGGAGGAAGAGTAAAAGTTGAGGACAATCCTTGGGAATCCTCCATGCTGCCTGGAGCAGAATGGTACTGGAAAGTGTGACCTATTTCATGACCTATCTCATGGAATCAAGGTGACCTAGAGAATCTGGTCAGAAGTGTGGTAAGGGGTGCCAAGACTTCCCTGGATTTTCAGAGCAGGCAGCTCTACCCTTTCCTTGTGAGTTTCTCATAGACATTCCCAAACCACTGCCTTGGGGTTGACTGTGTCACCAGGGGCAATGCAGGCCTTTGAGATCTGTTGAAGGATCCCAGGACCTCTTCCCCTCATGTGAAGAAGTTATTGCCACAAAGAGACGCTGTCAGGTCACCGACACATCCCCACAAGCCTCCTTTTCATAGCATGGACATGATAGAGCAGTAGAAAAGCACCTTTGCAAGAAATGATGTTGCAGAGTAAAAGCAGAGTTGGACAGGAGCCAGCGTGAGGAAGGGCCTTGGCCTGCCTAGGAAACTTTAAAGGCTTTAAAGGAATCTGATTGAGGCCTCATAGTTCTATCACAGGCTGGAGCAGATCCGAATGTCACTCCTATTGATGTGGTCACTGTGATACTGCTCTGAAGCCTTTTCTTGTTTCCTGCTTACAGGAAATCTTCGTGCCATTCGGCTGCTCTCGAGAGTGAGGCATGCCCCCCTCCAATTAGCTACTCCTAATAGAATGGAGGAAAAGGAGAAGAAAGCCAAGGGAAAAGACTCTCGTGGCAGGTGAGACCCTGGGAGGAACGGATGAGGGGGACCCTGTAGCCTTGTCTGTCTTGGAGGGAGATACCTCCTTTGGACATAATGTCCATAGTTCCTCTGTGGCCTTTCATCCCATGCCACAGTGACCAGTGATCCCATGCTGGATGGGCTTCCTGTTGGCTTCCTGATTCTCCTGCCTCTGCTTGCAGGTTACAACCCTTTGGGAAACTGAGTGCAAATCCTCATTCCGGAAGAGGAGGGCCTTTTCCCCATTCCCTTTAGATGGAAGTAAACAGGATGCTTTCTATATGCTGACAGTCGGGCTGGGGGCCTATGGCCATTTTGTGAGGCTGAGGAAAAGGCTGTGCTCTTGGAAGGCCTTCTAAAGAGCAGAGGTGTGTGTCTGAGCTTTGCCCCACCATGGTGGCTGTTCCCAGAGACCAGTGAGTATGTAGTGAGACAGGTTGAAACACAGAGCAGCTCTTTCTTTGCCTGGAAAGGATGTGGCCTTTCAAAGCAAAGTGCAATTGCAGCCACCCTGCCACCAAGGACAAGGAGCAGCAGCTGTTCTCACACTGAGTTTGGGATGGATTGAGTGACCTTGGAGCCCTTTCCTTCACGTGAAATCTGGTCTTGTGGCTGCCAGAAGCAGGGTGTGGCTAAACGCTGCTGGCAGATGCCTCTCTGTGTCCCCAGAGGAGTCCTGAAATCTCATCCAGGGTTGGGGGCTGTGAGTCCGAAGGGGAGTGTGTGTGTGCATGGGCTGGGAGAGGCAGGATGGCCCCCTCCAGAGTGAGAGAGAAGCTCTGTCTCTGCTGTTGTGGGATCCTTTCCTAACAACGTCTCCAGGCCCGTGGAGGTGTGGTGAACGTGGGGTGGAGATCCAGCTCCCCCCGTGCTCATACCACTCCTCGCGGTGTGTGTTTGCAGTGTGCTCCCACCTATCCCAGGGGTCTCCACACAGACAACACCACAAGCTGGGAGGAGGCAATCGCTTGAAGCCGGACCACCAGCTGCGGGGCCAGGGAGCAAAGGTCATCAGGGGGCAGAACAGGTAGGTGCTCCTGATTGAGGTCCTTCTTGTGCCAGCCTGAATTATGGAAAAGCATTGTCCTATGGGCAGCGGCTGTACAAGACCCCTTCCGACATGTTCCTTTGAGCCCTTACTGCCTTGGTCTGGGGATTGCTTTGATACTGCCCGTAAAGATGCGCTCTATTTTGGCAATACATCTGTTGCTGCTGCATTCTCCATGAACACACCAGAAGACCCTCTTGGGCCCTGCTTCTGGTGGCAATGTCCCTGCTGGGCCTTCCTGGGATTGAAGACAGAGACTTTCTGTTCAGCTCCACGATCATTTAGATGACTGGTCAGAACACAAAAGGGATGTTCAGTCTTGCTAGGATTCCCTTAAGGGCAAAATGGTGCTGACAGGCAGGCTCAAGACAGGGGTCAGAGGAGAGTGTGAGAAATAACCTTTGCTTCAGGGAAAAAGAGACCTGCTGGACCTGTGCTTCCCCCTCCCTCCCTAGCAGGACTGCCTTGCCGATTTCCTGCTCTGCAAGTGACAATTCCCTCTGCTCACTGATGACACTAGGAGGTATCTGGAGACTGAGTGAGAAGTGCCAGTGGGAACGACAGTGAAGCCTGGTCAGGCTGTGACATAGTCTGGGCCATCTCGTGGTGCCTCTCGCTGTTCTCCAGCTCAGGCTGCAGCGTCCCTGCCTGGGGCAGCATTTGTCATTTGGGGTGCCCGAGGGCAGGCAGGCCAGGCCAAGGGCATGGTGACTGCACAGCTCCTGCAGGCCCTGGCTGCTTTAGAGGTGCATGTTGAGAGCAGCTGCGTGGACTTGGAAGTGGGGCACAAACCTGTGTGGAATTGTCTTGCAGGTTCAGCAGCGAACTGAGACCCAGCCAAGGGTTCAGGCACGTTCAGTCCTTCTCCAAAGAAGGAAAGCAAAGACGACTGTTGAGAAGCCGGCTGAAGAAAAGCCAAGTGTTCAGGAAGTCGTCAAGTGCCAGTTGGGACAAGATAAGGATGCAACTGTGAGTGTTTACTTCTCCCGCACAGAGGAGGCGGCAAAATGGTGTGCCGAGCAACAGAGGACTCGACAGACAGGGTATGTTTGTGCCAGCTGCAGGAAAAGCCTGGGGCGGTTGAGTAGCAGTGACCCACCGAGGGGTCAGACTCCCAATCCCAGAGCCATGGGGTTGGATAGAGCTGGAGCTGGATAAGCACCTCTCTGCAGCCCAAGTAAATGCCCAGCACTCCTTTGGAGGGGAAGGGCTTTGGCTGCAAATGGGACCAGGCTGGAGGAGCTGGGGGAGGAGAGGAGCAGAAGGGGTCTCCACCTGAGTGAGAGAGAGAGATGTCAGTGCTGCTGCAGCCACATTTCACCTTGAGCAAGCCACACTGGCCTTGGATCAGCCTTCCCTTCAATCCAAGGCGTAGCTGTTGGGGGCTCAGAATAGGCTTCAACTGGGGGACCTAGAAGCCCTGAACGGCTGAGCACAAATGTTTGTGTGCACCTTTTCAAACCTCTCCCTGAACGCTGGACCCCAGACACAGGTTCACCCCCAGTCTTGGCCCCAGCAGACTCAGCCCCAGGCTGAGGAGCTGCATGTGCGTCCTTGTTTGGACACAGGGGCCTGTGTTACATGAGGGTGAGCATGGAAACCCCATCAGAAGCACGTCCCAACACAGGTGGCCTGAGCTAGTCTGCACTATTTCTCTGCCTTTCTCTCTGTGCATAACACAGCCTCTCCCTTTCTCCCTCCTTAGCACTGGGAAGAAGGGCAGTGTGCAGAGACACAAGAAGAAGAAACAGTGACTGTCCGTGATGGTGGCACACATGAAGTTTTGTTCTCTTGAATTAAACCAGATCCCCCACCTGGCGTGGACCCTTCCTGGGTGTGGTGTGAACTCTGCTGTTTGCAGCGTGTGAGCATTGGAGAGGCCTGAAGACAACAAACAGCTCCGGTGTCAGGGCTTGGGTGTCAGTCCCTGCTGTCAGGGCAGCTCTCTGCCAAGGTCATGCTACAGCTACTGTCTGGCTGCAGCCATGGTGGCTGTGGCCTAGGGCTCTCCTGCTTCGTGTTGGTCCTTGAGAAAGTTGTGCAGAGGGCCCTGCCATGGCCAGCACCTGCCCTGCTGACAAGGGGTCTCTGGGGAGAAGCGGGAAGAGCTGGTTTGAAGGGGTTGAGCCTGGGCCCCCCTTCCTGCTGCGCCGTCCTGCCTGCATGGTGGGAGGGCACTCCCAACTCTTGTGTGTGTGTTGGGTGCACTTGTGTGCTGAGTTTTTGGGGGTAGGAGGGGACTAACAAGGGTGCCAAGGGCCGGAAGGGGAAGCTCACAACCAGGAGAGCTGGGGCCATGAGAGTCCATGGTCACCTGGGCTGTAGCAACCATGAAAGAGTGGAGTTGCAGAGCCTGAGGGCAGCGAGGAAGGAGAGCAGCAGAGGACAGAACCTGAACTTTGGGAGAGCACACTTCACCTTCTTGAGGGACCTGGCAGGAGGATCCCATGGGAGGCAGCTCTGGAGAGCAAAGGAGCTCGAGGAAGCTGGCAGGTCTTTGAGGACAGCACCCCCCAAGTGCCAGAATGGTCTACCTCGATACCCCAGAAAACAAGCAGACATGTCAGGAGACGGCCTTGGCTAAACAGGCAACTCATGGCAGAGCTCCGGCACAAAACTGGCAGCATTCAGGAGGTGGAAGCAGGGACCAGCTGCGATGGAGGAATACTGCAACAAATCCTGGGTGAGTGCTGATGGCCCATGTGGGGATAAAGCTGACCTGGCAGTCTGTCCGGGCCCTGTGGGCACTAATAGGCTGTAGTGGCTCTGACCAGCCTCCCCTGGGGCCCACACTCACCCCTGCCCATGGGCCCCGGACCCCATTTTGGCTCAGCCTGGGGCCCTCACTCCCTGCCTGAGCTACGCTGGAGGAGTGCCGGTCTCCAGCTCTGCCACAGCCATGCCCCTGCTTGGCCATGGGCCCTGTTGATGTGGACCGCGACCCGTGGCCTGACTGCCCAGCCCGACCTCAGATCTGCCTCGTCACCACAGACCTGCCTTCTGCGTTACCTCTTTGTTCCCTGAAAACCTGGCCTGTCCATCTCCAGGTCTGCATTTCTTTCACCGACCATCAGTGAGGTGTTTCTCGCCGTGTGGTCTGGAGTGCCAAGCCTGTGCCCCATCTCTTCCCCTCCCATGCTGGTTATCCACTTGTCCAGGCCTCTGCCATTTGCCCAGGCCTGTGTATCTCCACACTGCAGCATTGGGTGAGAGCGGTAAATGTCTCATCCTCCACAGAATAGCTGCTTGCTGCTGCTATGGAGAACAAACGAGGGTTGTACCACACCAGGACAAAAAACGCAGATTAGCCACATAAACACGGTCAAAGAGAGAAAGTGCTGTCACAGCTAAAGCAAGCGAAAGAAAGCTGCAGACAGGTCTAGGAAAGTTCAAAGAGAGCAAGCCTGACAAGCTTGCTCCATCTGGCAAGGGAGTATCTGTGAACGCGGGTGCTTTGCTTGAGAGCCCGCTTGTGAAACAATTCAAGTGCTCACACTGCTGCAGAGCAGCTGGGGAAGAAGATTTCTGCCACATGCCGTTATGCCTCCAATGCCCAGGAAGGAACACGTGTCTCCAGAGCATCCAGCAGCCTCACGGGTGTTCACAGGTCTCTCAACTGCACAGGCAAGGACGAGTATCAGGATGCACAGTGTTCAAGAGCGACAGGCCCTGATTCGTGCCTATGGACTGGGCCAGGTTAGAGAGAGCATTTCATGAGGATCAAGTCCCCTTCTTCCTGCAAAGTGACAAGCTTAGATTAAGAATCTACACCTCATGCAAGCTTCTAGCCTGCTAATCCTCCACAGCTTTTCAAAAGCCCGCACAGCAGTTTGTGAGAGAGAGAGCCATGTCAACTCTTGCAACTCACTTGGAAAAGCCAGATGGCCTGCAGAAGTCACAGAGGTCTATGGCAGATTTTCCACCCTAACAGCAAGGTTCTGCTTGCAAACTGCAGGCCACTCAAACCTGATCCTTAATGAACAGGTCCCCTGGGGTGTTGAAGAATATTGAACTGAAACTGCCTAGAGCTGGCCACTTAGCACAACTTCTATGAAACGTGTTTAGCATGAGTAGCTAAACTTGCTGAAGCCTTAGGCCGCACTCAGATAACATGAGGAACTTCCACCTAGTTCAGTAAGAAAGGGCCCCAGAGCTGGTTCAAGCTGGAAAGACGAGGAAGATTGCAAGGAGGGAAATCCATGAGCAGAAGCCGCCACCATAAAGATCAGGCCCACCACTGCAAAGATAAGGAAAAACAGCCTGCCTAGAGACAACAGTGGGACCCAGTGGAGAACAGGAAGATCCCAGGCCCAAATATTACGTTTGGTCTGAACCTTTGCATGGGAGGTGGGGAACTTGGATTATAAAGGTGTAATTGCCCAGGGATTTCTTGGTTCGGGGTCCCTCTTTGGAGGCACCCAGCTCGAGCTGTAATTACTGCACGTGCATCATTAAAATGTATTTAATTCGCTTTGATTTGGCTCCGAACTTCTCAGCAGGAACCTCGGGTCAGACCCTGTTGTGGTGGCCGGGGAGTGTAATTTTCCATAACATCTGACCCCCACAACAACAGCAGCCGTGACCCAGGGACGTGCCCAGGGGACACAGGGATGGGTTTGGAACCGGAGATTCAGGACCAACCTCTCCGCAGGGGCATTAGGAAGAGATGACTCGTCTCGGTGAGCCCCAGCTCTGAGCACACGGGAGCTGGCGCTGCCCCAAACCTCCGACCTCGGCACCCAGAGCTCCCGGTGGCAGCTGGCTCTGCGGGGCCCCAGCACGGTGCTCACCACGGCTCCCTCCCTGCCCAGGCGCAGCCGGCAGCGGGCGGCGGGCACTGCACCACACTGGCCCCGGGCCAGCAGCAGGCACAGCCCCGCCGGGGCACGCCATTGGGCGGCCTGCGTGTCACTCAGGGCACAGCCCGCCCCTCCCAGGCACCCATTGGCTTGCTGCCCCTCCTCGTTTGCTGATTGGCCAGGCGGGGTGGCACCCCTGAGGGCGGCCAGGCTCGGTGCTGCCCTGGCTCCAGCGCAGCCCCAGCTTGGCCCGGCCCCTCTGTGACACCCAGCCCTGAACAGCACCGCTGGGCCCCCCCGAGCCTCCCCTACCCCCCCGAAAGCCGAGCCCTGACCCAGAGCCCAAGCCTGAACACGGAGCCCCCACCAGAAACCCGAACCAGGTGCCTGAACCCCAGCCGAGCCCCTGCCCTAAACACTGACCCTCTCGCTGTAACCCCCATGGAGTCACTTCCGTGCCGCACGTCCGTGTCCCGAGTTAGTCCTGGAGGTACGATGGTTTCCTTAATTTTATGCCTGATCGCTCCTGTTTGCCTGTGTGGTCACATTAACCCTGAGACTTGTCTTGGTCAGAGCGTGTTGGACTGCGACACGGGTTGGTGTCAGGGACAGGATATTGCTGAGGGTCAGTGTTGTCAATTGTGTTGACAATCTTTCAACAATAATGGGATTTCTGGTTTAAGAGTATATTTGCAAATAAGAGCCTGATGGAGGTGACTCGCACGGACGGAGGAAGGGTGGTGATGAGACCGATGGCAGCCAGGACCAGCACCATTGTGGAAGGAATAAATCGTGATGAGTCCTAACAAAAGGTGGAGAAAGCAAGCTGAGAAATTCAAAAGAGAGCCAGGGTGTCCGGGGGTATCCAGGGTGTCAGGGGCTGTGGGGCCCTCCCGGGAGCTCCAGGGTGCCTGGATCGAAATCCAGGGTGCCAAGGGCTGTACAGCCCCCCGGGGGGAAGTGCTGCCCTGGGTGACACTGAAGCGCCCAAGGACCAGCAGCAGCACAGAGATGAGAACTGGCTTTGCTTGCATTTGCCTAGCAGGGAAGCTGGGCACAGTTCATGGGGTTTGATGCCTAAAGGAGGACGGTCCTGTCCCATCCCACATTTCCCTCCGTGTAGCACATCCTAACCATACAGAACAAGTGGCCCCCAGTAAAAATGAGTGGTGCAGCTCACCCAGGCATCCCAGGCCATGCCCATGCTTTGTGCTGCTGTATCCCACATTACTTTGATCTCATCTTTGAAAGAAGCCAACCCCAAACCAAGCCCTAAACCCCAGCCTCCTGCAAAGACTCGCCAGAGCAGCAACCTGTTGGTGCAGGGGGGCAGAACTGACTCCTCCGGTGCCCCATATTTGCTAGTTCACAGCCTATGCCACCATTTGGAGAAGTTCTGTATGTATTTATGAGGCATTTTCTGAAACTAACTGTGGGGAAAGGAGGTGACGGTTTTCAGGGACAGCAGGGGATATCTCTCTGCTCCCTCCTCGGCTGTGCCAGTCTCCAAGCCAGTGACCTAATGAGCTGCCAAAGGACACTGAAGTCACAGTGCGATGCGCTGCATCACATCAAGGTCTCACCAGCACTGCCGTGGTGCCTGTGCTTCCTCCTGAGGCCCGGGCACTGCTGGCACTGCTCCCACACTTCCCACCGCTGCCTTTCAGAGCCGCTCTGTGGCAAGGAGAGGGGACTGGAGGCAGCAGGGCTGCATTGTGCCCCGCCCCCCCCCCCCAATTGGGTAGAAGAGCAGGGGCACATTGGAGAGAAGCTTTGGGCAAGGAGATGGGAAGAATGTCCCTTTTCCCCATCTGGAGAGGTGAGCTGAGGGCAAGGGGGCAAGCAGGATGGAGGGCTGCTAGACTGAGACTATCAGCCCAGCTCACACAGCATTGTTCCCCACAGTCCTGCAGCTCCACTGATGGTATGGGCTTTGGGAGCTCCTTCCCCTGGATGGGGTGGGGGTGGAGGGCAATCCCAGGCCAGGTTTCCCCAGGAGTGTGTCCCCCTTTGGGATCCAGCTCTGAGAGGAAAGGAGTTCTGTAACCCAGAGGCTGGGGTGTCCTGCAGCACCCACAGGGCTCTCAAGAGCCTGCCAGAAATGCCCATGTTGGAAGTAAACCATTCATTTTGTAGTAAAATCAAGTTGGCTTCTTCTTCAGGAGACTCGCCATTCCTCCTGCCTGGATCCTCTTGTGGCTCCAGGTTGGAAGAGCATGTTTTGGGCTTGGAGATGCCATCTGTTTCTGGGGCTCAGCTGGCCACAGCCCTTGTCCCAAACCCTTCCCCTGTCCCTCTTTCAACTCTAGACCTCCCGTAGGCTCAGAGTAAGTCTGAACTCGGGTCAAAGGCCAGCTCCACAGCCATAGCAGTGGGTTTTGGAGGGTCTGTGCACACCTGCATCTGTCACACTGTGGTTAGGAGCATGCTGAGAGGTTGTGAGCTGATTTGCCTGGGGCTTGACGTCTCCAATCCAGAGATTGCTGCTCTTTGGGATGCTGTGTCTATTACATCCAGGAACAGCTGATGCTGGACAAGGTGGGCTGGCATGCTGATCGCCCATGCCCCGGGGGCTTTCAGTCGTCCTGAGAGCCCTGGGCCCCTGGGAGCAATCCTTCCCCATGGGTAGGCCAGGAGCAGGGAAGGCACAGAGCAGTGTGCTCACACTCTGCCAGTCATCCCTTTCCCCACCTTTCCTATACATCCTCCTGGGCCTTTTTGTCTTTTCTGTGTGCAGGGTGTCCTGGTAGCGGGGCTTGGACCTTCAGAATGGTCCGAGAGCAATTCCACTTCAGCGAAGACAAGGTGCTGCCAGTTGGAAGACCTGTCTTCCAGCTGGGCATGGACATGGCCTGGCTGCGGGGGCTCAGGCACCTCACAGTGGCTGTCTCTGGTGAGAAGGCAGTGGCCATCCTCCGCTTTGCCTTGCCCCGTAGGGGAGTGGGTGCTCCCTGCTCTTTGGAAGGGTCTGGGATATAGGGATGTAGTAGGGCATTCCCTCCCAAGGTCGAGGGAGAGCTTCAGCTCCCCTAAAGCAAACCGAGCCCCAAAGAGCTCTTTCTGAGAAAGACCTTTTCTGTAATATTTTCCTATGAATGTGGCATCAAGTTAGGCTCTCTTTGAGCTGCTCTGTGCCACTTGCATTTCTTGCTGGCCTGGCAATGGAAATTTGGCCTTCTGTGGCAGTGACGTTGTTCCTCTTCCTTGCAAAAGACATCAGAATCGAGCCACTGAACTGCTGGCAGTTGCCGTTGGCCACCTCTTTCTCACGGCACATGGTGGAGGGCTGCATAAAAGAGACCATCCACTTGTTCTTTTCTCACATGTGGAACAAGGAGCTCGTGGTCTTCACCTTCAGGAGCACTGGCGTTCTGGCCTGTGAAGAAGATGAAGTTTGCACAAAGTTCTCTGCCTCCTGCATAGAGAGGCTGGTGTACAAGGCAGAACCACTTGCAGCCATTTGGGTAAGTTGCTCAGGTCTCCCGGACTGCTTTGATTTCTCTGGGAATCCTATCTAAGGTTGAGCACTCTGATCTCTTTTGGCCCACCTGGAGGTGGTGGGCTAATCAAATGCCTTGCCCAGTGCTTGCCCCCACTCACATCTCCAATAGCAAAGAGAGCATCCTCTGCGTTTCTTGATCCTTTTCCCTTCAGAAAGCCTTGAAGTGTTGTGTTGGAAAGCCTGTGTGTTATGTTTGTTGTCTTTTGCAGGAGGCTGCCAAATAACCCACAGAACCCTTCATGGACAGGAAGGAGATGGGTTGTGAGATGGTCTCAAATGGCAGTGAGGAGGATTAGCATCGGAAAGCTGCAAAGGGGAGATGGGGCCCTTCCTTCAAACCTGTGTTGTCTCCTGGTTGCCCAGGTTGCAGCTCAGTGTGAAAGGCAGAGCAGAGGCCAAGGCTGCCCCCCCGGCTCCCTGTGGGGCAAGAAGGAGGCTGGAGAAGAGCTGGGGAGCACCAGGAGTAGCAAAGGTAAGGGAGCAGCTGCCTCCTGAGCAGGTGTGGTTCCTGTCCCACGCCAGGTGACTGGATCCAGGTGAAAATGCACTCCCCAAGATGCTGCTCTGAAAAGCATTCTCCTTCCCCACTTGCAGAGTGGCATCCTGCAAGCTGCTGCAGAGCCGACAGGAGCTTTCTCACCCCATGCTGCCAAGCTGGGGGGCAGGCATAAGGCGTCACTGATTTTAGGGACTACTGTAGTCACTGATGTAGCATGACACTGCTAAGAAATCAATACAGCAGCTAAGTGATTAACCTCAGGGCACATACAGCTCTAAAGCTCCTGACTCTTAATCTTACGAATCCCACACAACTAGCACGGAATTGTAGTTTTGTCTCCTTTCCCTCCCCACTACTTAGTCTTAGGGTGCAAGTCTGTCCCTCCCTTCTGCACTCACCCCCACCACGTTTTCAGACATGGCCTGATAGAGAGTCTGGGGTTGTCCAAGGGGTTGTCATCCCCACTGCCATCCATCAGCATTCACACACCTACCATCTGGAGCTACTCCAGTTGGGAGATGCCTCCTACTTTTTTATTTGTACACCTTATTCCACATTTTCTCTATTTCTGGAACCACCTTTTCACCACCTTTGTTCCTCCCTTTCTCCACCCAAACAACGAACCTTCGCCTAGTTACTTTTTCTTCCTTGATCCCAATTCTGCTGCGGTAGGAACAGAATGCAGATGCTGAGCAGCCATCTTTTCACACCTATCTCCAAAATGAATTCCTTGCTTTTTTCCTTGCATGACTGTTAGCCTCTGAGAAAGATGTGAGGCCAGGGGAAGATTCTTCTTCTTCTTCTTCTTCTTTTTTTTTTTTTTTTTTGAAAGAAAATTGTAATCCTGACCTTGGTAATGTCTTTTTCCAATATCTAGAGTGTTTTTTCCAGAAATGTTTGTGACAGGCAAAGAACAAGCAGCAAATGGGTCCCGTCATCAGGAAAAGTCACAGTGCTATTAAATCCCCATTGCTGGGTTTTGGGTGTTGTAGAAGCAGCCAGTGGGGCAGTGAGTGCTGATGCTCAGGATAAAGCCTGAGGTCACAAGTGTTCACGAGGATCATTTGCTCTGTCCTGCCAGACCCAGTGGAGATGCCACTGGAAGTTCCTGCCCTGCAAGTGGCAATTCCCTCCTGCTCATTTATGCTGCTCTCAGGTATGCCCGAAGGAAGTGGGAGGGCCAGCTGGGAACTGTAGTGAAGCCTGGGGTGATGCTGGCATTTCCCTGTGGGCATGTGCTGGAGAGTGTCCTGGTTCCCCAGTTCCTGCTGCAGGGTTCTTGCCAGAGGTGCTCTGGGAAACAGCCCCTCTCTTTGCCATCTTGTATCACAGAATCACAGGATGGTTGAGGTTGGAAGGGACCTCTGGAGACCCTGTCTAGTCCAAGCCGCCTGCTCAAGCAGGGTCACGTTTCCCAGGACTGTGTGCAGACATATATTTTAAATATCTCCAAGGAAGGAGACTCCACAACCTCTATGGGCAACCTGTTCCAGAGCTCAGTCACCCTCACAGTAAAGAAGTTTTTGCTCATGTTCAGGTGGAACTGCTTGTGTTTTGGTTTGTGCCCGTTGCCAGAGTGTCTCCTCCTTGGCAGGAATTCAGTGCTGAAGAGACCTGAACTCCCCATCCGCAGCCCAGCTGAGGAGAAAGGAGCACAAGGAGACGTGGGAAAGGGCTGAAAAGCCTCCATCAAGGGAGGAGCAGAGAGCAGCAGCCAAGCTGGGGAGAATCCAGCCTGAGTAAGTGTGCACCAGCTGCAGCCACAGGTGTCAAGCGGCTGTGAGCCCGCCGAGTGTCAGGGACCCCAGTCCACGAGACCTGGACCTGCACACAGCATCCTCTGATTCCTCATGACATGGGAATGACCTGGGTTACTCCCTCCTGCTCTCCAGAGGCCTTTCTGCAGCTCACAGCAAGCCCTAAAGCTCCTCTCGGGTGGGAGGGGGCTGTGGGTGCACATGGGCCTGGGTGGGTGCAGGGGCTGGGAGAGGGGAGAGGCAGGAAGTGCCTAAGCCAGCGGTAAAGAATTTCTCCATGTGGTTGCAGCCATCTTTCCCATGAGCAGTCCAGAGGCTAAGAAGGTTGGAGCCATATAAAAGCCATCGGGATATATTGAAGCACGTCACTGAGAGGAATAGATGGAGGCAAGAAGAGCAGCAGCAGTTCTGCTGGCAAGTCTCCGCAAAGAGGGATGGTGCTTGCCCCACTGCAATGCCCATGCCACTGACAGCAGCACCAGGGGAAAGAGCGTCTGTCTCTGACACCTCTCATGAGATAGAAGCAGGTTTTTGAGTCTGGCCTTGAACCGGGTATCCCTGACATCCAAGGGGGAGTTGTTGGGCACTCAGAATGGTCTTTCAATATGGCACATAAAAGTCTGGGCTGAAGCCATGTGGATCGCTCAGATGTTTGGCTCTCCCTTTTCCAAACCAGGCAGTCTGGCCTTCCTTTGCGGAGCACTGACACCGAGACCCCTTGCCTTGAGGGTCAATCGCTGTTCAGTGCAAGGTCTCAGCCCACCTGACTCAGCCCCTGGCTGATTAGGTGCCCATGGGACCCGGTCATGGGCTTGGGCATGAGGGGTCTCTAACACATCCCAGAGAGCTTGAAACTTCTCCGGAAGCAGATCCCGTAATGTATGGCCTGAATTAGGCCTCCAATATTTCTCTGCTGTCTCCCTGTTCATACAGCTACGCACCTCTCTTTTTTACTCCCTATCACTAGAAGAAGCTCCTGGGACAGCACCAGAGGGACTAGGAACATGTCCTAGGAAGAGCAGCTGTTCAAAAGGGAGAAGAGCAAAGTGAGCGAGGCCAAAGGCAGGTCCTGAGCCACTGCTGTGGAGTGTGCCTGGCCCTCAAGGGACAGCACCTCCAGGCTGGCCAGCAGTGGGTGGGCAGGCAGGTGTTAGGAGGTCATCAGCAGCATGGGAGAGGCTGCCCAGCAGCAAGGAGAGCTTGGGAGGAGGTGAGAGGGAGGGAGAGGTGAAGGTGACCTTGGTGGCTTGGATGGTGAGGTCTCTGCTTTCAGAGCAGCTGATTGGCCAGCAGCAGGTGGGCAGGCATGGGAGGTGGCCAAGGGCAGGACAAAGCCCAGGAGGTAGAGGGCAGAGCCTGGAGGGAGGAAGGAGGCAGAGAGAGGCAGGTGACTGTGGCAGCACTGGCACAGTGCTTGTGAGATGAGCTCTGTGACTGCAGCCTGCTTGGCCAGCAGCAGGCGGGCAGCACTGGGAGGTCATGCAGGGCAGGAGAAAGCCCCCAGCCGAGAGGAGAGCTGCTGGAGAGGGCAGAGGCAGAGGCAGGGAAAGCTGGCATGGCTGGGAGCTTGTTTGGGAGGTCACTTCTCTTGCAGCACTCTGATTGGGCAGCAGGCAGGCACGGTGGGCTCAGGAAGAGCATCTGAAATCTCTACCCTCCCCCACGCCGCCACTGAAAGGAGAGCTCAGTGGGAGGGGAGAGGGACAGGCAAGTAAAGGTGGATGACCCTGGGATGGTGGTGTCACTTCTTTTGCACTGTGGCAAGATCTTTGGAATTGAAGTTAGAACTGGGACACAAGGATGACATTGAAATTTATCCAGTACAGCCCTACATCAACAGACAATGGATCGTGCATGCTCTGGAGTGGTCACACAGGACCATGGGCCAGCTGGATTATCAGGGTTCACTGGAACAACCCCATTGAGGGACTGTCATCTGATCCAGCTGAAGGTGCTATTGCAAGGACACCTGTGACAGAGACTACCATCATCAGATGAACAGCAACCAACCATCCTGTCCACATTTGTGGGGGGATGCTCTCAGTTCCCCCCCCCCCCAACACATCTGTTGCCAGTTACAAGCAGTTTGCATTCCTGTGCTTCACTCTCTGAAAGGGAGGATGTCAAGGCTTTGAGATAAGGCCTGCTTGGGCACCAGGACCCTGGGAAACAAAGCCTCCTCTCACTGCTGTGTTAATTAACAGTGTTAATTGGGGTGGTCTGGACAATCTCCTCCTCATCAGGGCCTTGGGAGATAACAGCTACTTTCACTGCTGGGGCAGTGTTAATCATTGGGGGCTGGAATTAACTCCTTCTCACCCCAGCTATGGCATCTCTCTTTGGGACCACCCCTGCGAGAGGAAAGCAGTCATTCGCAGCCACTCAGACTCCTTTCTCCAGTGCTGAAGAGTGCTCAAGGCAGCTAGTCTGCTGTTGGGGGTGTTTGGCTATCCCCCCCACCCCATGACTGTGGGTGTGATCGTCATAACAATGTCGGAGGAGACATGAACCCTGCAGCAGCCAAGAGCTAGGGACTGTGACTGTGCAAAGAGAACTGCAAGTGGCCTAGCGACTCCACCTCCACCTTCCCCTAAGGGGTATAAATAGGTTGGCCGCAGAGGCTGTCTTTGGCTTTTGGCAGGTGACAGCGGGCCTGCCAACTTGTGGATCCCCTTGGGACAGGGATGCTCTCTTGCAGTTACTTCCCTGCGAATGAGTGTACGTTGGCTGCTCAGGCAACGCCTGGGTAAGATCAATTAGAGTTGGAAAATAAGTATTCCAGTTGAACTAAGTTTCTGTTGATAAGAATTGTTGCTTTGTACTGTTGTAACTTGTGTAGTAAATTTAGATCTTTCAAATAAGTTGTGGAGTCATGCAGGAAAACTCCTCCTCCCCTCCCTGGCACCACACGAAACCGTCACGGTCCAGGACTGTAAAGATAGTCGGTCATCTTGCAACAGTCACTTTGTGTTAAACCTTCTCTTGTACCTAAATCCTAGCATTAAACATGTATGTGGTGAAACTTCCTAACTGCATGTGCCTGTGACATTTTTGTCATGGTCCTACTGCTTTTCTGTAGAAGGGCAGAGATTCTGGTTTTGGGAGCCCAGTCCTACAACCAGCTGTGCAGACGCACTCTTGCCTCTACTCGTAGCCCAGTTGCCCTGGGACCCCATGCATGTGTGCGCATGATGGTCATTTGTGGCAGTCCTGCTGCCTCCCTGCTGAAGGATCTTTTGAGAAGGCAGACTTTGTAAAGGTCTAGCCCTTGTTAGTTCCTCCATTATTCTGGGTTCCTCTATCACTGTGGATACAAAGACGCTAACTGTACACTAGGAATAAGAGAACTAACTATGAACAAAGACTCCTGTAACTGCCAGAAGAATACTGTAATTAACTGTAACCAACTGCGCACTGAGAATACTGTAACCAGCTCTAAGCTAACTCTTCCAGTGGTAATAATCCTAAATTCTGTAACAGTAATAATAATCCTGAATACCCTATCCTATGGAATTAACTGCTCTGTGCTAAGGAAGCCTTGGCAGGGGTGTTGGGAGCTGTTCCTGGGTGATGTTCTTGATCCCACAGCAGAGGTGGAGGGGATCCCTGGGAGGGACATGTCCCTACAGTCAGCCTTGTCTCCCATGGACAGATCTTGGTGCCCGGCAGCCTGGTGAATTCCAGGAGGCACTGCAAGGCCCAGCAATCCTCAGCATCCTCTGATGCCTTCAGCCCTGCTCCCCAAGCCAGGTACTGGCACCAGCTTGGTCTTCCTGCGGGGGCCATGGCCCAGCTGGTGGGGAGCAGGGGGCTGTGCTTCTGGGCTAGTGCCTCCTCTTTGGTCTGTCAGACAGGGCAACAGGTCATGGGGTGGGCTGCCCCTCCCTCTTGTGCACCTCCATGGGCTTCTCTCCCTCCAGGGGAGTCTGCATCCATGATCTCCAGGGTGGATGTGGGGGTCTGGAGAAGGGCAGTGTGCCAGTCTCAGAGGGTTCAACCCGCCTTCCTCTTCGTCCGCAGCACCACCATCCTCCTCTCCCACAGCTGCTGTGCCTGGCTCATAGCTGGAGCCCCCCATCGTGGGCAGGAGTGCAGAGCTTGATCCCGGGCCCTCTCCCACCTCCAGCCTGGTCCTGGCTCTGGAACAGCATCACTGAGGCCACTGCTGACTGCTGCGGGGAGGCCATGGTGACGCCATGCCTGGCTTGGTCCCTACACTTGGGGGCCCCGCCTGGCTCTGCCCCGCAGGCAGATCCTGGGGGCTGGAGGGTTCCCCTGTGGGGCTGCGGGCTGCTCTCCTTGGCACCCTTCACGTGGGCCTTCTTGCTTGCTTAAGGGAACGGCTGCTCCCGAAGTCCCCCAGCAATGGGAAGAAGGAAAACAGCAGTCAGCAGAAGTCCCTGCCTGGAAGGAGCTGGAAACAGAGGAGACAGCTTGTTTGGGAGAGGTGAAAGAGCTGAAGGGCAGTGAACGGCTTTACTCCACATGAGCTGGAGGGAGAAATGCAAGGAAAGCCTCCAAGTAGGGGCGGGAGGTGGTACCCAAAGTTCTCCCAGAGTGGAAAACCCTCTCTCTGCAAAGAGGGGAGTGTTTTACAACATGTGGATGGTCCCATCTCATGGGAAAAGACAGGGCAGTTTGGGTTTATTCCTGCCCTGCAGAACCCCCTGAAATCTGGTTGCTGCGTGGCAGAACGGTTCCTGGCTGTGGGCGAGAGCAGGAGCTGCTGGTGCCCAGCTCTGGGCTCTGGGGAAGAGGCGGGGGGCTGTGAGCGGGGAGCTGGCAGCAGGCTCCCGGGAGGCTGCTGGTGGCAGCGCAGCCCCAGCCTGGTCCTTGCCTGGGGGCTCTGCTGGTGGGAAGGGCCTGGCCAGGAGGGAGCGACCTGCCTGGGGAGGCAGCAGCAGCACTGAGGAGCTCGGTGCAGCAGGGGAGAGCAGGGGGTGGTGCTGAGCTGCCTCCAGGAAGGCTCCACACTGTCTCCCGCAACAGCTCCGTAGACGCGCTGATGAAGTACGGGCTGTCTAAGGGGACGGGGAGGTGGACTGAACCCTGGCTGAGCTGGACAGGAGCTTTGCAGGGAAGGAGCTGGGCAGAAATGACCTCACAGCCTCCAACAGCAGCAATGGGGCTGGTGCTGGCCTATGAGCTCCTGAGGCAGCAGTGACCTCACAATCTACAGTGAGGCAATGTGCCTGCTGCTCCCTATCAGGTCCTCAGGCATGAGTGACCTCACAATCAGCATCAGAGCCACGAGACTGCTGCTGCCCTATCAGGTATCGAGGCAGAAGTGACCTCACAAGCACAAGCAGCAGCAAGGAGGAGGCCCCAACAGCACAGACAGTGCAATCTTTTACAGACAATACACTCCCTGGACAGCTGGGAAGACTGACTTGGCAGACAGTTTTCCCTAGACAGGCCTGCAAAGGCCTAGGAGGCATCCACTGTTTTACTTCCACACTCCTCCTTTGAGACTTGCAGTCTCATGTCGTTTCAAGGTCCAGAGCCCGGCAGAAGGGCACCACATGCCCTGCTCACGCCTCCTGGATCCGAGGAGCAATCTCTGTGCAGGCTGTGCTGTCCCACCATCCGACCTGGCCTCTGGCCTTTGTTATCACTTCTAGCCACTAGCCCAAGTACTTCTTCCTTTTCTTCTTCCTTATCCTTTACTAAATTCAGCATCATTACTTGCACCATTGCTTGCGCTATGCCATGTTTTCTCCTTTTCCACAGCAATTTGCCACAACAGAAGATTAACTGCACCAATCCATGCACAATGACCAAGGCCAATAATCCTAATGAAATATACTTGGACATCCTTTCAAGCAGCTTTCTTATCCGCCCTGTCCATTATGGGGCAAATGCAAGCATAACCAACATTTTGAAGAGATCATTACACTAACTCATTCTTGGGTGAGATTTCGATAGAGGTCCTTTAGTGGCACCTGTATGTGTGCAAGGTGAGGCCTCAGCCCATCCTGGGAACATATCTACAAGGACAAGGACATATTCAAAATTACAGAAAAGTTTCTAGTAACTTTAGTGTCACTTCCAAAAGCATTGCATCATTCAAATTATACCTTTTAATGGAAGTCACATTACATATCTGTGTGTTATCAGGCAGCTTATGCACGCTGAGGTGAGTTCAATCCTTTCTGGATACTGGGTCTGCACACAAGCACAGCTGGATCCCACCTAAATGAATACAGACCCATTAGAAACCAATGAATAAATTCTGAGTTCTCAGTTCGTTAAAATTTGATTGAAACAGTGATCTGGTGATTGAAAAGTAGTACTCAGTGTGAATTGTTTTTTTGCAATCTTGATATCTTTTGAATCTGCTCTGCTTGAACCTCGATTTAGCTGCTTTACCTCTAACAATGGACAGGTATTCTTTTGCATGTGGCTCTTTTCCTTACTTCCAAACCTGTCTGGAAAGTGTGTTACGGGTATCACAAAGAAGATGCTACTCTCTTTTCTCCTTTTTTCACCATGCCTGCCACTCCCAGTGTCTCTCTTAGCCCTTCATCCCTATGGCTGTTTCTCAGCCCCACTGCTGCACATCACTGCTAGCAGATATCACAGCCCAGGCTGCTTAGGACTATTGCAGTTGGTGAGTGTCGCAGCCTGGCCTAGCTCCAGTGTTTTATCCTCCCTTAAAGCCTTCTGCCCATTTCCAAACTGCCTCTGCTGGCTCTGACCGTGGAGGGCTTGGTGTCCCTGCCCAGGCCCCTGGCAGCTGCCTAGGCCCCCAGGGCAGCTGGAGCTGCACGGCAGCAGCAGCAGCGTGTGCTCACAATGTCTCTGGCCTCACAGCAGCACTGGCTGCTTCTGCTGGAAAATTCAACCCTTTCCTCTGTTTCTCTTGTAAAAGACCATGTAGCACTTTATTCTTTTCTGGCTTTTGCTCAGTCAAAATAGCCCTCCTAACATGCATCAGTCACAGCCTGCCCCAGGCCCCCAGGCTGTCTGTGTCACATTGGTGATGTGGCACCTCTGGTATCATGGGGGACGGAAAGGGAGCTCTCAAATAACCTCCCTCATCTTTTCCTCCTCCTGTAGAGATTCTTCGGGCAGCAGAGGCTGTAAGGGACTGCTAAGCTCAGCAGAATTCAGTATTTTTTCTAACTGCCCCTAAAGATGCTTCCCTTAATCTTTCCATTTTTCCTGAGAGCCTCTCAAACATCTAGCTTGGGATTCTGTTTTTCTTTTGGAGGCCTCCTTGTACCAACCAACAGTTGCAGCCCACTGACCTTGGGGCACCTTAGGTCCTCTGGACTCCAAGGCCCCCCTTAAGTGCACTATTTTGTCTAAGTTAAAGATACCTTCTACAGGGAAGTGCTTAGAAGGATCATCCCTGGTCCAGAAATTTCATTTATCTAAATACCTGCAGCTTTTAGGAGAGTAACACATATACATAGAATATGTTGGAGTCCCTTCTGGGGGTACTGGGACTTCCTTTGACTGGCTCCCATTTTCACTCACTCAGGAACATGAAGGAAAGGCAGAAGGGACCCGTGCCACCTGCAGTCTCCACTGCTGCAGTGATGATTCAGCCCCACAGTAAAACTACATTCCTAAGGGAAAACAGACAAGACACACAAGGGATCCTCCTGGTCATGATGTCTAGCCCAAGCCCACCATGTCAGCTGAGGTTGGGGTTATTATCAGCGGAGCCAGAGACAGGGGAGGGAAAGGGATAGCTGCAGCGGAGGACCAAACCGCCACCACATGCCCTTGCATTCAAGTTATGGCAGCCATCACCAGTGTGGCTCATGAGTGGCTTGGGGAGGCTGCACACAGTTTCCGAGTTGTCTTGAGCCCCGTGTTCATTCCACATTCTAACATATTTGTAACTGCAACCTGGACTTTCCTGACCGACCTCTCCTTAATCTCACCAGAATCACAATTACCTTTCCCTCTTTTAGTCAGCAGTCAGGTTCAGGAGTGACCTGTATGAAAGGTTCGGATTCAGCAGTCCAAGTGTTCTGCAGGAACCTGCAGACAACCCTTGGCTGAAGCCCCAGGAGGGATTTCAGAGGGTCCCTCATGTCTCCGAGTGGCACCAGGGGGTTTCAGCAAGGAGCAGTCTCCAGTCCTCCCAGGCAAAGCAGGATGCGTGAATCCAAGTCACAATGTCCCCTCCATCAGTCTGTGCCAGCAATACGTTGTCCTTCCTGGCGAACGGTTCCTTCAAACACAAATCCTCCCCCCTGCCCTCCAAGACTATCTCTCATCTCCTCTTCATGTTCTTTCGGGGGAGAACAGAGAGGTTGCTCTTTTTCCCATTGCCCAAGAGCATTGCAAATTCCTGTCCTGCCCTGCAGCTCCCTTGCCGAAACTCAAACATTCATGGCACTGCATCTGAGGAGACTCAGCTGCAGCCCTGCAGCCAGCAGCAGAGTTCCAGAGCACTGCCGGCCCCACACGCAGCCTGCCAGGCTCCTGAGAAATCCCTCCTCCATGACCCCTCCAACTCAACACGAAGCCATCCAGGGCACACTGTTAAAGAATAGTGAATTGAAACTGTCTAGAAATGGCTGCTTAGCACAACTTCTATAAAACTTGCTTAGCATGAGTGGCTAGATTTGCTGAAGCCTTAGGCCGCACTTGGGAAAAGTAACAAATCTTTACTTAGTTTAATAAAAAAATAGTGCCTCAGAGCTCGTTCAGGCTGGGAAGATAGGGGAGCCACACGCAGTCTGCGCACCTGTGTCACCGACTCCGAGAGGGAAGATGCCAAAACAATGGGGAAAAATAAGACCTTGGGAGACAACCGCCAGACCCAACAAAAACAGAGGTACAACCGTCATCAGAGACTGCAAAAAACAAGAATAAGGAGAAAAACAGCTTGCCTCAGAAAAACAATGCGACCCAATGAGGAGCCAGAGACCCCAGACCAAAAAATTATTATTGGTCTAACTTCCGCATGAGGGGTGGGAAATGGAAGTCAAAAAGACTATAATTACCCAGGATTTGTTTACGTTAGGGTCCCTCTTCGGAGGCACCCAGCTCGAGCTGTAATTACGGCACGCGCGTGATTAAAATTATCTGATTTGTTTTGATTTGACTCTGAACTTTTCTGCGGGAACCTAGGGTCGAGCCCTGTTATGGTGGATGACAGGCCTAACTTCCATAACAGTTTGGCACCCCAGATGGGACCCTAGGTGACCACTGTCGGGGCCTCTCCTCTCCAAACGATCATCTGGGGCCATCGGGTGAGTTCACCTGGGATCTTTGGCACCGAGAGGCACCAAGAGGGTGAGTCTTAAACTCCCGCCTAAATTCTAAAATCTGGTCTGGTAACAGTGCACTGAAGGGGGGTACGCGGACTGGCCACCGTAAGGCATACCAGGGGGATGGGCGCGAGTCCCATCCCCAGGGTTAGAGTGGGTCTAAGTCCCAGCTCGGTCCGGCCGGAGGAGGGGTGCGCAGCCTGATCAGCGTAAGGCGCACTGCAAAACTTTGAGACCGAAAATTAGAGTCACTGTGACTGGTGTGAGTTTAAACAGTAGAGTGTGTGTGTGTGTGTGTGTGTGTGTGTGTGTGTGTGTGTGTGTGTGTGTGTGTGTGAGCGCGTATAACTTGGGAACCAATCGGGGCACCCGTCGGCTGAAAAGCCGCCCGCTGCGAAGGGACAGCAGTCCTAGCAGTTAAAGACTCGGGTGGTGTGACTGCGGTTCCCAGGCAGCGAGCGAGCGAGAGAGAGAGAGAGAGAGAGAGAGAGAGAGAAAGAAAGTAAGTGTGAAAGTGTGTGATCACACCAGCTACAGGGACTGGTATTACCGGTAAGGAAGTGCGCCGCCTGATTTGCTTAAGACGCACTTTCCAGAAACTCAGTATGGGAAATAATCTTGACATAGACAAGGGGATGCCCTTAGCTGAAATTTTGGAAAACTGGAGTAAAATTGATGGCACCAAACATTTAGGGAGAAAAAGGTTAGTCCAATTATGTCAGGAGGATTGGCCGTTCCTGCCTAAGGAAGGTAATCTGGCAGAGTGATGGCCGCCCCAGGGGGCCTTCGGTTACCAGGAGCTAGCTTTCCTGCGTCATCATTTGGAGGATAGGTTCCCCAGAGAAATGGATTACTGGTATGTATGGGACAACTGGGCATTTGCTAGACGAAAAGAGGCACCTGGGAAAGAGAGAATCTTTCCTCAGAATGCTGTAAGTACCGCAGCTGCTGAAAAGCCTGTGGCAGTTATTCCACCCTATGCGCCACCCCCTGCTTCAGCTTCCCTATATCCCCCCTTGCCTACCACTCCCGTCCTTCAAGCTCCTCTGGAAATTGTTCCTGTGCCAGGAGCGGCCCCACCCGATCCGGAAGGGGTACCTCGGATCTCCACTACACGAGTCTACCGACCCTGGAGACCCCAAGATTTAATTATATGGAGTCAACGGCTCCCCAGACTTAGGGATGATCCAGAGAGAGTGTTACAAATCATAAAGGGAATTATGCGGGCGTATGACCCTACCTGGGGAGATATACAAACACTCCTTGAATCTGTGTTCACTCCAGATGAAAGGTGCTCAATTTTGGATTGCAAACCACCGTAGGGCAGCAGAGGGGGGTGTTGGGGCTGCTCGAACAGCCTGGCCAGCTGTGGACCCCGGGTGGAATCATAATGTAGATGCAGATTACAGGCAGTTGCAATTAGCCAGAGAGGGCTTAGAAGAAGCTATACGTTTGGCAGGACAAAAGACTGCAAATTGGTCTAAAGTAAGGGAGTGTCAGCAACAGGCAGAGGAACACCCCTCGGCTTACTTTGCTAGGCTAATTAAGCAAGTCAGAATGTACGGGGGAGGACTAGACCCAGAAGCCGAGGCTAACAGGCCGTTAATGATTTCTACATTTGTAGACCAAGCAGCCCCGGACATTAAAAAGTATTTTTCCAAACATGTCCCTGACTGGCCAGGAAAGCAAATGGATGAAATATTACGTTTAGCCACATTTGTGTATAATAGTCGAGAGGAGGAGAGGGCAAAAGAAAAGAGACAGCAAAAAAAAGAAGAAGTTAGTGTGTTAGCAGCTGTGTTAAGAGATGGATTTAGAGGACCCAGGGGGACGGGACGTGAAAGAGCCAGGAGAGATAGATGGAGTCAAAGTGAACGTGCTGTACAGTTAGGAGTTAATGATGTTTGTTATTATTGTAGGGAACAAGGACACTGGCAGCAGGAGTGCCCAGTGAGGCCCCATGTAGTTAGGAACAGAGGAACCGGCATGAGACAATCAAACACTAAGGAGGAGACCAGGCGATTCCCAGTCAATCCACAATGACAGGAAACAGGAGACTCAGAAAATACTGTGGAAATTGGAGTAAATTTATGGGATGTAGATTTGGATTTTGAGGATCACGTAATGGCAAATATAGAAGGTTTAGAAGTGCCCTTTCTAGTGGACACTGGAGCCACCCTTTCCCTTTTAAATTCTGAGCCTAAAGGATGCAAGTCATCAGATAAAATAGTGATGCAAGGAGTGACAGGAAAGGGCGAACGAATGTTATCTAAGCCCTTAGTACTCACTGTTGGGGGTAAAACAGTGTGGGGACGTTTTATAATTTCCACAGACGCACCTATATGCCTTTTGGGGAGAGATCTCCTGCAAGCCTTGGATACTCAGATCTGCTTACAGCCGGAAGGGATAAAGCTAATAATTATGGGTTCGTGTGTTCTGGCTAAGACACCAGAACCAGAGTCAACTCATCTGCAAATTCCAACAGGTTTAGAATCAGTTTCTAAAAAATTATGGAGCTCTTCAGGAATGGATGTGGGACTACTGAAATCAGCCAGTCCAGTCTCGATAAAAACAAAGGGGGGATTGCCTCCTGCAGTTAAACAATATCCTGTCCCAAAAGGAAGCAGAGAAGAGTATCCAAAAACAAATCAATCATTATCTGAAACTGGGTATCCTTAGAGTCTGTGAATCCCCATATAACACCCCAATTCTGCCAGTTAAAAAGAACAGGCAAGATTCTGATGGCGATTCGGAGTATCGGTTTGTACAAGACTTAAGGGCTAGAAACCAACATGTAGTTGCTCCACATCCAGTAGTTCCCGACCCCTCAACCATTTTACTACAAATACCTCATTGGGCAACTTATTTTACTGTGATTGACCTAACAGCAGCCTTTTTTAGTATACCGATAGCTGAAGATAGCCAAGATCTCTTTGCTTTCACTTGGAAGGGACAACAATTAACTTGGACAAGGCTGCCACAGGGATTTAGTAGGTCTCCAACTATTTTTTCGCGTATACTCAAAAATGACTGCTCAGATATCGAACTTCCAGGACATTCTATATTAATACAAAATGTGGACGATTCGTTATTAGCAAGTAAAGATTATGAGACACGTTTGAAAGATACTGTTTCTCTATGTAACGCTCTTGCAGAAAAAGGGCATCGAGCATCTCTGTCTAAACTCCAGCTGTGTCAAAGAGAGGTAAAATATTTGGGTTTTATCTTAAAAGAAGGACACAGGTTAGTTGATCTAGAACGAGTAAAGACAATTCTTGATATGCCCCGTCCTGTAACAAAAAAACAGCTTAGGGGATTTTTAGGAGCTGTAGGATTCTGCCGACCATGGATTCCTGGGTTAGCAGAACTTACTAAGCCTCTGGTACAGGCAACAAAAAAGGAGGAGATAGAGCCTTTGGCCTGGGGCCCAGAAAGGGAGAAAGCCTTTACATCTGTGAAAAAAGCGTTGGTTTCAGCCCCTGCTCTAGGGTTACCAGATTATAGCAAACTATTTGAATTATTTGTCCATGAACGACAGGGAGTAGCAAGTGGGGTACTCACCCAAAAACTAGGCCCTCACCACAGACCAGTGGCCTATTACTCCACACAACTAGATGAGGTAGCTAAAGGCACTCCAGGACGCATCAGAGCAATAGCAGCTACTGCAGCTCTTCTTGAAAAAACACGACCTGTAGTTTTGGGTCATTCACTGACTGTGTATGTGCCACATGAAGTAGAACTGTTAATGAAACAATACGCGACTCAAGCACTATCCCCACAGAGAGCTCACCGCTATGCACTGATAATACTGCATGCAGATAATGTGACTTTAAAAAGATGCAATATTTTGAATCCAGCAACGCTATTGCCTCAACCGGAGGATGGAGAGCCACATCATTCCTGTGAGCAGGTGGTCGTCAGCTCGAGCAAGCCCCGGGAGGACCTTAAAGATGAACCTTTGGAGAACCCGGACTTAGTTCTGTTTACAGATGGATCATCCTATTATTTGGACGGAAGACATCACTCCGTCACTCTGGCTATGCTGTCCCTAACGTCTTTGAGGTACTTGAGGCCAATCCTTTGTCTCCATCAGTAAGTGCTCAAGGAGCAGAATTAATAGCACTGACCCAAGCAGCAAAAATAGGTAAGAGCTTGCGGGTAAATATCTATACCGACTCTAAATATGCATTTGGAGTGTGTCATGCAACAGGGATGTTATGGAAAGAACGAGGATTCTTTTCGTCATCAGGAAAGAAAATAGCTAATGGAGAAGAAATACATAATTTGCTGGAAGCAGTTCAACTGCCCAAAGAAATTGCGGTAATACACTGCCCAGCCCATACTAAAGACACTACAGAAATTAGCAGAGGAAATGCTTTAGCCGACGCTGCCGCGAGGGCTGCAGCTCGACAACCTCTGAGAGAATGTATGGGGGCAGTTCCAAGGATGGACCAGAGTGAGTGGCCAAACTTAATAGACCCCAAAACTATGTATGAAAAAGACTGCTCAGTGGAAGAGAAAAAACAATGGGAGCAGTGGGAAGCAAAACAAAATGATGATGGAATATGGACAATTGGGGAAAAACCAATTCTACCAAAAAAATATTTAATTACTATAGCTAGGTGGTTTCACGATAAAGCTCATGGAGGAGCCGAGGCAATAGCTAAGCAGGTACAGAAAGTATGGGCTGCTCCAGGAATTTATGCAGCTGCTAAAAGAATAACAAATAGCTGCCCGACCTGCCAGAAGTTTTCAAATAACAAGCCAAGCTCAGATTTGGGGGGGGGGGGGGGGGGGGGGGGCGACCATGGGCTTACTTCCCTTTCCAGAAGCTGCAAATAGATTATGCAGATATGCCATCTGTCTATGGATACAAACACTTGTTAGTGATAGTAGATCAGTTATCAGGCTGGGTAGAAGCTTTCCCAACAAGAAAGGCCGACACAGGGGGAGTGGTAAAAGCCTTACTGAAGGAAATCATACCCAGGTATGGGGTCCCAGAAGCCATTGATTCAGATAGGGGTGCCCATTTTACGGCAAGCATAATCACTCAGTTATATAAATCATTAGGAATAAAAAGAAACCTATGCACCCCTTATCACCCACAATCTTCAGGACAAGTAGAAAGAATGAATAGAACATTAAAAGAAAAAATAGCAAGAAATGCACACATGCTAGCCTAAAATGGCCAGAAGCATTAAACTTAGCTCTATGGGATGTTTGAAATGCCCCACGGAAACCCATAGGACTAATAGCAGCAGAAATTCTCTTTGGGAGACATTTAGCTGTACTAGGGACTTATTATTCCAGCTAAGACCAGCCTGTTGGACAGAGATGAACAACTAACCCAGTATGTTCTAAGTATGCAAAAAGGTTTGAAAATCTTAAAATATATATATATATATGCTCAATGATATCAATCCACACCACCTGAAATACAAGTGCCTGATATACAGCCTGGGGATGAAGTTTTAGTTAAAAGAGTTAAAAGTATTTTCACAAAAAATCCAGGTTAAAACCTAAATGGAATGGGCCATATACTGTCATACTATGTTTTTATTTTGCTGTTAAAGTTGAACTGTACTTGTATATGTTGAAAAAGGATGTGTATGTGTAAGAACACTTTGTAATCTTATATTCATAGATAACGTTATTGTAGATACAAGTAATCACTCAAATATTTGTAATTGTAACTTTACCCAAAATTATGGGATGTGACTTTAATTTTTCAGCTCCTATTAGATCTTATCAATTGTTATAATCTAATTATACATTAACTCAAAATTTACTACCTACCCCCATCGGAATGAATCTTACACTAGTAAAGAAACTACTACGACATGATGATTTGCGTTGACTGCTAGAACGCACCTGAAAGAATGGACAAAAAACTCTGATCACCATTCATCATTATACAAAAGAGATGCACCATATCTTGGAAAGGGTAAAGAGGGACGGAGAACATCATGGCTGGGAAACTCTTCTGGGGTGGTCACCAGCTGCAACAGGGATTTGTGGTCACGTGTTCAACTCAGTAGCAACTGTGTTAAGTTTGTCTAATTGTGTTATGCCTGTTACTTACGATCATATTATACATAAGACTATGGAAAGTACTAGTACGCCTCAAAAAACTTTGAGAACTGTTTAAAGTATTAGCAGGGATGCTCAATAAAAACAAAGGGGGGACTGTTAAGGAATAGTGAACTGAAACTGCCTAGAGGTAGCCGCTTAGCACAACTTCTATAACACTTGCTTAGCATGAGGAGCTAAATTTGCTGAAGCCTTAGGCCGCACTTAGATAAAATAATGAACTTTTACTTAGTCCAGGAAGAAAAGGGCCTCAGAGCTGGTTCAAGCTAGGAAGATAAGGAAGTTACAAGCAGTCTGCATTCCTGTGTCTCACACTCCAAAAGGGAGGGTTGTCAAGGCTTTGAAATAAGACCAGTGCAGGGCATTAGGACCTTGAGGGACAAAGCCTTAGCTCACTGCTGGGGCAGTGTTAATTGTTATGATTTAGAATCACCTCCACCTCCTCAGGACCTTGAGAGAAAACAGTAAGATCCAACAAAAATAAAGGTACAACCGTCAGCAGAAACCACAACAGTAAAGATAAGGAAGAAAAACAGCCTGCCTAGGAACAACCATGAGACCCAATAAGGAGCAGGAGACCCCAGACATAAAAATTACTGTTGGTCTGAACTACCATGTGAAGGGTGGGAAACTTCATTTGAAAAAGCTGTAATTGCCCAGGGATTTCTTTGTTTGGGGTCCCTCTTCGGAGGCACCCAGCTTGAGCTGTAATTACTGCACACGCGTCATTAAAATTTAATTTGTTTTGATTTGGCTCTGAACTTTTCTGCGGGAAGCTAGGGTCAGGCCCTGTTATGGTTGCTAACAAGCCTAATTTCCATAACAGTCAGTAAAATCCCAGAGACTCAGGGAAGCATCAAGACCGTCAGAAAGTGCAAGCCTGAACCTCAGCTGACAGAAAGCACCAAACTGCGAGCATCCCTGGGTCGCACCAGGATGCTCCAAGGAGGGAACACGGTCACCAACAGTCCTCACCCACGTCTCCCAGAAGGACACTGATGGCAGGCTAGGCTCTGGGAGCAGAGCACTGCTCTCGCCAGCCACCTCCTCCCGTGCTGAGCAGCAAAACACTGGGGCCACCACCCAGCTCCACCACAGGGCACCCGACACCGTGGCACGCCGCTACCCCCGCACCTCACAGAGGGTTGGCAGCCAACACGCGCCTCTGCATCAGCGACACACAGGGCACCCCGAAGGGCCACGAAGCACAGAAAGCCCAACTCTCCATCCGTTCAGTTCCCTTCTAGTCCTCCAAGGCCTTGCAACAGGCACTGCCTCTGAACAGCCACTCACAGCCCAGGGCCTGCTCACTTCCCACCTCCAGGAAGCAGAGGAGAAGGACTCTCACAGGGGCTCATCAGGCAGCTCTTGCCTCTCACTTGTGCCTCACCTTCTCTGAAAGCATCTCTCAGAGCCACTCGGAAATGCAGTTTTCAGAACAAAACAGATCCCTGGGAAGGGCCCCTCGCGAGGACACCAGCAGCCTGCTCACACTTTGCCACCTGCAGCTCCCAAACGCAGCTCTGAGCTGCTCCTAGGGGCTGCAGTGGCAGCAGCTGCTCAGGGAAACCCTTGAAAATGGGTCTCAGACCCACAACACAGGCAAAGCTTCCTGCCCCCAAACCCCCCCAGCCGCCCCGGCCCAGCTGCTCAGGTGCAGCCGGCACGTCTGGCTCGCAGGGCAGCTGCCCTGGGGCCAGGGCGCTTTGTCCCATGCTCCCGGCCCCACCAGCCCCTGCTGCAGCTCCGGGAGGAAAGCAGCCCCAGGGCAGCACCGCTGCCCCTGCCCCGGCCGGAGGGAACCCGCCGCCATCGGGACGCGCCTGCAGCCCCGCTCCCACCCACTCTCCCCGCCCCCTCACTCCCGCTTTGATCCCGCCCCACTTCCAGGGCTGGGTTGTTCCATATGCTGCATTCCGATTGGCTGACAGAGCTGCCAGTCAATCCATCCCCGCCCTCCCCCTCACACCAGCCAATAGAAGGCAGCACTGGGGTGTTGCTAGGGTAACGTTGCAGCCTGCTGCCCTGGCGGCCAGCTCTGCCCCTACCCTCCCCCCACCCACCCCAGGCAGTGAGGCGCCATGTTGTGGGCGGCAGCGCGGGGCATGGCGGGGCGCGGCGGGGAAGCCTCTGAAAGCCCCTGTCAGAGCCACTCGGAAATGCCATTTTCAGAACAAGAGAGACCCCTGGGAAGGGCCCCTCGCGAGGACACCAGCAGCCTGCTCACACTTTGCCACCTGCAGCTCCCAAACGCAGCTCTGAGCGGCTCCTGGGGGCTGCGGTGGCAGCAGCTGCTCAGGGAAACGCTTGAAAATGGGTCTCAGGCCCAGGGCAGGGGCAAAGCTTCCTGCCCCCAAACCCCTCCAGCCGCCCCGGCCCAGCTGCTCGGGGGCAGCCGGCACGTCTGGCTCGCAGGGCAGCTCCCCCGGGGCCAGGGCGCTTTGTCCCGTGCTCGGCCCCACCAGCCCCCGCCCTGGTGGGAGGGAACCTGCCGCCATCGGGATGCACCCGCAGCCCTGCCAGCCCCACTCTTGTCCCCTCCTCGCTCCCGCTTTGATCCCGCCCTGCTTCCAGGGCTGTTTTTCGACATACTGCACTCCGATTGGCTGACAGAGATATCAGTCAATCCCAACCCGGCCCTCCTCTTCACACCAGCCAATAGGAGGCAGTCCTGGGGCGTTGCCAGGGGAACGCTGCAGCCTCCTGCCCTGGCAGCCAGCTCTGCCCCCCCCCGCCCCCCCCCGCGGTGGGTCGCCATGTTGTGGGCGGCAGCGCGGGGTGCGGCGGGGCCTGGGGGAAGCCCGGCGCCGTGTGCCCGGGCAGTGCGGGGTCCCGGGGCCCGGCCACTGCCCCGCAGGGGCTGGGCTCTGCTGCAGGGGGCCCGCGGGGCGCCTGGCTGCCCTGCGCCCGGCAGGGCTGGGCCGTGGCCAGGCAGGGGCTGCTCTCTGCGGGGCCGGGCTGGGCCCCGGTGCGTCGCTCCGCAGGGCTGAGGAGCCCCGGGGCAGCCAGGGCCAGAGCAGCTCCGGGCCTGCCGGTGCTGGGCAGCGGAGGGGTGGGGCCGGGAGGGGCTGGGGGAGATGGCCCTGCTGGGCTCCCCCCAGCACTGCCCCCCACGGCTCAGAGAAACAGGATTGAGGGCAGCAGCGACTTGTGGGGTGGCGATGGCACCCCCACCTGTTCCCAAGCTGCTCCCCCAAACAGGCTGTCTTTTGGGTGCAGAGGTCTGACCCCCATTTGCAGGAGGACAGGGGCTGTGGCCATCAGAGGGCAACATCTCTGAGCCCAAAACATGCTCTGCCATGTTATAAGAGTAAAAGGATTCAGGGGGAAGGAAGAGAGCTTCTCCCAAACAAGTGGACACCTTGGGGTTATTACAAGGTGAAGGATCCATTTCCAACATGGGCCTTTCCAGCAGGCTCTTGAGAGCGACACAGGAGCTGCAGGACACCCCAGCCTCCAGGACGCAGGACCCCTTTCCTGCCAGAGCCAGATCCCCAAGGGGAACCCACTCTCAGGGAAGCCTGGCCATGGATTGCCCCCCACCCTCCCCACAGGGATGGAGCCAGCCTCACAGGAGGCCTGGGGCTCAGGATAGCCCCAGCCCTAGGACCCAGGAGTCCTGGCTGCCACATTGTCCCCTGAGCCAGGTAGACCCTACAGCAGGGCTCTCGTGGCAGCCCCAAGCCCTGTCCAGCCACTCCCAGAGCCCAGGATCCACAGCCATTTTTGTAGTTAATGGTCTCTGTGCGATCCCTCAGCAAGGAACTCCTGAAGCCCTTACCCTTGGTGGAGAGCTGCAGGAGTGTTGGGAACAAGGAACTGGAGTGCAGGCTGACGGTCTTGGTCCAGCAGCCCTCCATCTCGCTTGCCCCCCTTGCCCGCTTGCCCTCGGATTGCCTCTCCAGCTGGGGAGGACGGACGGTCTTCTCATCTCGTCACCCAAACTCCTCTCCAGTGTGCCCCTTCTCCTCTGCCTGTTGACAAGGGGCCCCAACGTGGCCCTGCTGCCTCCCGTCCCCCATCCTTGCCACTGAGCAGCTCTGAAGAGCAGCAGTGGGGAGTGTATGAGCAGTGCTGAGCAGCTCTTGAGCCTTGCAGGGAAGTGAGGGCACTGCTGCGGCACCAGGCAGACCTCCCTGTGATGTGGCACATCCGACTGTGGATAGCTGTGTTCCCACATGGTCCTGGAGATTTTGGAGGCGGCTCCTACGGGACCTTAGCTTGTCATGAGGAAAAGTCTCTCCAAACACCTCAGCTGAGAAACCTATTTGCCTCCATTGACTAGAGAGGGAAGTCCCGACAGCTGGCTTAGACAGAGACATCTGCACTGATAGGGTCTGGCATGGGCCATGTGGGATCAGCCTCCTCCCGGTTGTCCCCTAAAAGGAAGTAGCACTTCACTGACTTCCTGCAGGGAATGTCAAGGGCGTGTGGCTAGATGTTTTAGGGCCTCCTTTCAAACATCGCTTTAAGACTGGTATGCTGAGATTTGTGCAAATTTGGCCATGCAAAACTAGACGAAGCGGGTCCCCCTGCTTTCCTCATCAGTTGAGAGAGCTGGATGCCTCAGAGTGCGACATGCTCTGTGCAAAGAGTGAGGAGTGGCATAGACAGCCGTGGGCAGGGGGTGGTTTTCTGAGTACCAGGCTCTGTGGGAGACAAAAAAAATATCTTGCTTAACGGGGCAGGCCTGATTATAGCAGAAATGTTTAGAAAATGACATTACAAATGAAACAAGAAAGCAATTGAAAAAAAGATATTTAAGAGATTTAAAGCAATGTGTTGTTATACTTTCTAGCTTTTTTTTGTGCTCTTCTTGTCTTTCTTGATTTGTTCTGTTTCAGTATACTAGTCTTCTGTGGCGATTAGGCATTCTCTTTTTGTCTGAAAAGGAAAGCGCTTTTCAGAACTGGGGTGTGATGTAGTCACAGGGTCCTGGATTTCAGGTGCCCTGCTCCCCTCTGCCCAGCCTCCCTCTGCAGCTCCCAGGGGCTGCGGTCTCCCACAGGCAACGTGGGAGAGCTGCCAGGCCCAGGCAGGTGCCTCACACACACCGGGGCTTCTCCAAGGGCCACTGGGTGCTTGTGGTTGGACACCTGAGCTCTGCCTGGAAAGGTGAAGAACTCTTCTCAACATTACAAAAAGAAAAAAAAAAAAGAGAGAGACCATTTTCATCAGCTGAAAGGACTGAATAATTCTAATCAAATGTCTGTATTTTCCCATGATGACGTAATGGAAATTTTGAGGAAGGTCATGAATCTGGGGGAAGAACTATTGATGTGCCCCTTGACTTGCATTACCACTGCTCCGTCTTTTATCCTGTGGCTTTAACCTCACTAATGTTTCACCTATTTCCACATGCCCTGATTAATTTGATCACTTCTAAAGTCAACTTTGCGTCAGACGATCTGGGCATATGCACTTTCCATCGTTTCCCAGTCTTCCTCCTCCCCTTGCTCTTTCTCTCAGCCTTTCAAACAGGACAGGATGCAGGGTATACCCCTGCATGCCCCACCTTTACCTGACTTCCCAGTAAAGCATGACCATTCATGAAAACCCTCTGAGCTTGATCATCCAAGCAGCTTTTTGCCCATCTGGGTGTCTACTGGACATCCATGCCTGTCCTCTCCTCCACAAGTGCAGGTCTTTTATCACAGCAGGCAATCAGATGGGTCAGGAATGATTCACCATCAGGAAATCCATGCTGACTGTTGCCAGGCACCTTCTTCGTGTGCCCAGAAATGGGATCAGAGAGCACTGGCTCCACGACACACTCCTCCTCAGAGGGAGGCTGAATGGCCTGCAGCTCCCTGTTTTGTCCTTGTGGCCTTTTTGGAAGATGGGCACAGCGTATTCCTTTTTCTGCTCATTGGGACCTGCCCTGATCTCCACAACCTTTCCAAGATGACAGAGAGCAGCCTTGCTGTCACTGCAGCCAGCTCTGTGCATGTCCGTGGATGCCAGTCATCCAGTCCCCTAGACTTCTAGGGGTTGAGTTTGAGAGACTTGGGCACTGCGGGTTGTTTTTCTCCTCAGGACTCCTGACTCGAGGCACAACAGCTCAGGAGACTTGTTGGGGAAGGCTGAAGCCAGAAGGACTTGACTTGCCCAGACTTATCTACATCCACTTTACAACAATCGCTGCCCCTTTCAGCAGTGAGCCCACATCTCCTTGTCGATTCTTTTCCTGTCACTGAAGCAGTAGCAGCTTTTCTTCCTGTCCTTCACATGCCCTGCAAGTGTCTCTATCCCAGAGGAGCTTTGGCTTCCTTAACACCATGCCTACTTTGCTGGACAAGGTTTCCAAATTCCTCCTTTGCAGCCTCTGCCTTCTTCCCCTTTCCATAGGCTGCCTTATTAGCCTGGAGCTCCTGTGGCAGTTCCCTGTTTAGCCATGCTGGGGTCCAGAGAGGTCCCATTTTACAAACTCTTCCTATGGAGGATTCTTGTGCTTGACGGCTGCTGTCCTCAATGACCTAATGGCTTTCCTGAGCTCCTCTGCCCTTCAGAGCTGCCTCTCTTGGTCCATCCCATGGAAAAGCTCCATACATCCAAGATGCCCCTTCACACATAGGGCATGCCCCTCCTCATCTTCCCTGGTAGTCTCTCGTGAAGAACTTGCACCCTGCCATTGAAGGACTCCATCATGGGAGTGATCCCACCACATCTCTGGTATTCCAACCATGTGGCAGTCCTGCGACAGCTTGTGCATCTCCATTTGCTCCTGCCCGAACCTCAGGCTGCATGTGTTTGCATCTGTGTTGGCTTCAGCACCTCAGCTGTGGTGCCGACTGAAGATTTGTCACAGGAAAACATGTGACCAAGGACCTCATGTATGCCAAGGCTTTGATTGGAAGTGGTGATATAGTGGCATGGCTAGCAGGTGGCAATGTAATGGTGAAAGGAGGTTGCCACGAAGAAAGCAAAGCCTGCAGGGCCCCAGGCCAGGGAGAAACAGAGCTGGGCTGTGCAGGAATGCCAGGAGAGGGCTTTGCTGCCTGAGCTGACTCTGCAGCACCTTGGGGCCTGTGGCAGACTTGAACCAGTCTCCAGGAAGGACAGGGTGCAACTGAGGAAGGCCCTGGGCCTGGGCAGCTTGTGATCCAGCCACCCTGAGGACACCATTAGCCCAGTCCCCGTTCTTCTCATCTTGGGGGGTGAGAGGACATTCAGGGGGAGGAGAGCTAGAAGGCTTGGAGAGTGTAGCGACTAGAGCGGAGACCTTGCTGTGATGTGCCTCTCCCATTTAGGAAGCATACTTGGATGCAAAGAGTGCAGACTGCCTAAAGACAGTGGTGGGATTCCTTTGTTTGGGCACAGGCAGGAAACCTGAGATGCCCTGGGACACTGGCACAGCAACCCCTCTGAAGGGGCATAGTTTTCCTGTAGGTCCCATGCTGTATCTAGTAGGAACATGTAGTTATCCTGGACACCCCAGGCATCTGAAATGGCCCTGTAGGCCTCTTTCCGTGTCATTAAATCAAGGGTCTGCACTCAACCACAAGAGCTGTTTTTAACATTGGGATCTTCAGTTGTCTCAGCTTCCTAGTGAGATGAGCTTTAGTTGTCGTAGGCATCCAGGGTCATTTGAGACACCCAAGAAGACTGCCCAGCTGCTCTTGCCTTGCCCTTCCTGCCACTTGCTCTTGCCTTGCCCTCAGCTCTTCTGTGCATCCAGGGAAAAAGGAGGCTCTTTGCATCTCGTCAGCCAAAACTCCTCAACCTGCTCTTCTGCCTTTCAGCGAGGGGCCCCAAGGCGGCCCGCTGCCTCCTGTCCCCCCACCTTGCCACTGAGCAGCTCCAAAGGGAAGAGGTGAGCAGTGCGTGAGCAGTGCCCAGCAGCTCCTGGGCCTCACAGGGAAGTGAGGGCACTGCTGCGGCACCGGGCAGACCTCCCTGGGATGCAGCACATCCCACTGTGACCTCAGCTTGTGTCGTCAGGGGGCTCCCTAGGTCACCGCCATGGAGGTGGCACAGTCAGGGAGAGAGCAGAGAGATTTCCCCTCCCCTCCCCTCCCTTCACCCCAGGGATTTGCCAAAAACTTGCTGATAAATTCTTCAGCAACATCTCCAGATGGTGCCAAAGGCTGTGATACATCTAAAAGGGGGGCACTGCAGAGGTCACTTCTGCATCCCAGCACTGACAGGTCTCTGCACTGGGCAGATGTGTGTGGGAAGCTGGGGCGTGGGGGTTGGTTTGGGGTTTGGCATTTTTTCAAGACAGGATCAAAGTCATGTGGAATGAAACAGCACAAAGCATGGCCACAGGCTGAGATGCTTTGGTGAGCCTCAAAACTGGTTTCTACTGGGAGTTGCTCTTTTTGCAGAATCAGGATGTAGGACCACATGGGGAGAGGATACAGCCTTCCTCCTTGAGGCACCAAAGCAGGCTCTTTGTTTTTCAAAGTCCTCAGCAAGGTTTCTCGGTCTGCGGTGCTTAAGATAGAGATGATACACCAGAAAAGAGCAAATGTGCCCTGAACACAGCATCCTGAGAGCTTTAGCTGGGACCCTGGTCTCTGCCATGCTTCATAGCCATGGTTACTGGAGTGCATTAAGAGGAAAGAAAAAATATATATTTAGCAATGGTCAAAATGTGTGACGTTTTGAAGAGGATTTTTTTGGTCAGTTATCACCTTGAGTTATTTTTGGAGACGATTTCAGCTTATGACTAGATTCTCCTTTTGGGGCTTGATTCATTTGAGCACATAGAGAGGCTGCTGCTGCCTGAGATGCCCTGGGATAGCTGTGTTCCCACGTGGTCCTGGAGATTTTGGAGGCGGCTTCTACGGGACCTTAGCTTGTCATGAGGAAAAGTCTCTCAAAACACCTCAGCTGAGAAACCTATTTGCCTCCATTGACTAGAGAGGGAAGTCCCGACAGCTGGCTTAGACAGAGACATCTGCACTGATAGGGTCTGGCATGGGCCATGTGGGATCAGCCTCCTCCCTGTTGTCCCCTAAAAGGAAGTAGCACTTCACTGACTTCCTGCAGGGAATGTCAAGGGTGTGTGGCTAGATGTTTTAGGGCCTCCTTTCAAACATCGCTTTAAGACTGGTATGCTGAGATTTGTGCAAATTTGGCCATGCAAAACTAGACGAAGCGGGTCCCCCTGCTTTCCTCATCAGTTGAGAGAGCCGGATGCCTCAGAGTGCGACATGGTCTGTGCACCTCAGCTGTGGTGCCGACTGAAGATTTGTCACAGGAAAACATGTTACCAAGTGTGGCATACAATGACACAGACCTGAGGTAGGGTAGTGCAAAAGATCCTTTATTGAAAACACAATGGCCGGTTATATAGCAATCAAGCTCAGCCACTCCTCCAAGTACCTCCTAGGCATTGTGGCATCTTGTGATAGGTAGGAAGACGTCTCCTGATGGCTGGCAGGCGGGCAGGACAGTCCAGCAGGACAGGCCCACCGCAGCTGCTGGCACGTAGGCAGGAAGGCACACCGTGACTGCTGGCACGTAGGCAAGAAGGCACATGATCACTGGCGACTCACGTGCACACATTCTGGCCACAAATCATAGTTACCACATCATTACTTTCTGCCTTAGAGATTCTCTGCTGTCTTACACAGCATCATTCTATCTTGGTCCCCAACACCCCAGGGCAGCCCGTCCCCCTTCCACCCTCTGGGCACTTCTCCCCTGCGGCACCCTGAGTGCTGGTGCTGCCAGGGCAGAGGTGCAGGATCCCCCGGAGCGGCTCCTCCGGGAGCTCCCCCGGGAAAAGCTGTGCCAGCCCCAGCCTCAGCCCCAGCCCCAGCGTGGCAGAGGGGAGCTGCCCTCTCCCAACCCACCCTGGCGGTACCAGCCCCACCTCAGTCTGCTCCTGAAAGGCTTCAGCACAGCCCTGGAGGGGCCCTGTGGTGTGTGGCGGCAGGATGGTTTGACATGGGCACAGCAGCAGCGGTGCCAGGAGCAGGAGGAGGAGCAGGGAAACTGGGGTGAAGACCCCTGCCCTTGGCTGCATGGCCATGGCACTGGATGGGCGATGCCTTGGTGGCCGGCCAGGCTCCAGGTTTGGGGTGGATGCCAGCTCAAGGGCAGGAGCACCGGCATTTTCATGGGCTTCCAGTGCAGCCGTGGCTGTGGTGAAGGCAAGTGGGCAGAGCAGGCAAACGCAACTGCAAAGGCTGGGCATGAGAAAGGCACAGGGGTAAGGGGGAGCATGGAGGGGCAGTGGGGCAGGGTGAGCAGCCTGGCTCAGGGCCCCACGACTGGCCCGGGGAATGTTGAGGGCTCAGGGGCTGGCTGGGCTCCAGATGCTGCTTCATTGTCAGCTCCGTGCTGGGAACGTTGGGGTCTCACCCTTTGCAGGGAGCAGCCTGCAGTGGGGCCGTGAGCGGGGCCCTATCTGGACCCAGACGATGTTCTGCTCAGAGGCAGAGGAGCACGAGGGAGCGTGGGGCTGGCCAAGGGCTCTGCACTCGCCCAGCAGCAGAGCAGCCCTTGGGACAGGCAGAGCCAGTCTCCGTACCCAGGCTTTTACCATTCATGGATTTACAGAGGAGTTTTGGTGGGAAGGCACCTCTGGTCCAACCTCCCACACAAAGCAGGGCTGGTTGGAGCCCTATGGTCTTGTCTGGTGATCACTGGCCTGTGCCTGATGCCGGTTACCATCCCCAGTCCTGCTTTGCTCCTCTTGTCCGGGCACTGCAGGACAGCATTTCACACCAGTGGGTCACTGCCCTGCCTGCCTTGCCAGCACCCTTGCCTCCCATCTCCCCTTCCCGTACGCAGCAGCTCTGCTCTTGCTGCTCCTGACAACACACTCTTTGTAGCAGGAACCCAGCCACAAATGATGCATAAACCCTTGAGCTGTGACACAGAAAGACCTGCTCTCCTAACTACCCATCGTAAAATGAGACCCTTTGGCTGCCTTCACTTTGTCATCCAGCTAAGACCGTGTGCAGTGGTAGCTGGGTAGTGGGTCCAAACCCAAATCACTCCTTACATATTGAATTTGGCTGTCAGGCAAGAGTTGCTGTGGGGCTGTTTGGGGACCTTTTGTACCCACAACCTTCTCTGGGATCTGCCTGCATCCAGCTTTCTTTGCCAACACTTTCTGACTGCAGTGCCCAGGTCTGTCCGAGGTAGAGATGGGGAGTCAGGTCAGCAGGACGAGGACAGGGTCAGGTCAGGACCTGCGAGGTGCAAGGTCAGGCACAGGCATGTCCACAGCGTAACTCAGGCCAGGCCCAAGGACAAGGGGAGCAGTTCCCCAGCAAGGGGGAGGAGGCCCCGCAATGACGCCGGTCACTCTGTGTCTCCCCTGCTCTTGTGTCCAGCAGATCCCCTCCCTGTCTGCCTGCAGCCCCTCCATGCCCACCCCACTGCCCAGCACAGCACAAGAGCCCTGGCCCTGCAGCCCCTCCAGCAGCTCCTGCTGCCGCAGGGACAGAGCAGCCTGCCCCGAGCTGGGGCACACAGAAACCTGGGTCTCCTCCTCATTTTCCATCTCTGAAGGCTGCCCTGCTTTTCTCCTGCGACATCCCTGCTCCCCAGAGAGCCTTTCCCAGGTGACAATGTCCATGCTGGCCTGCCCAGCCATTCCTGCACCCTTCCCTGCTGCTCCCTGCAGGGTCCCAGGCTGGCGGTGCTGCTCTGCAGCGTGAGCAAACTGGGGGCCGCAGGGTGACTCCTGACTGGGCACTGGCCGTGCTGGTCAGGTGGGAAGCGGGCCCAGCCAGACAGGGATCACCACCACCGACACTGCTGGCACGTGTCTGTGCTCGTGGACAGTGCTCAGAGTGACCCCAAGGTGTTTGCAATGGCAGGAGATGTGTTTGGGTGGGCTCTAACTCCAGCCTGGGGTGTTTCCCTGAGGGTGCACGAATCCCTCTCCAGTGCCCCTTCCCTGGGCCTCCTGGGTCCCCACTGCCCCTCCACGGGTGGCAGAGCCCTCATTTCCCTGGGCATACCTGCATTTAGTGCTTTACATTCTGGTGACTCCACCATGGACTGTCCCTCCCTTGGTGAGCCTCCACTCACTGCCCACCCCCAGGCACACATTGTCCCTCCAGATCCCCTGAGCTCTGCTGGTGGCTCAGAATCCCCTCCAGAAGAATGGCCGTCTGTCATGGGCACTGTCACCTGTGGGATAGCCCAGGGGAGGCAACTCAGAGACCATTCTGCATCTCCACTGGCACCGCTCACTGAGAAAGGAGCCCCAGATCCAATCCACGGTCCCTAACGGATCACATGGAGACTCTAAGCTTCTCCTCCAGAGCCCAGAGAGCTCACAACCAGAACCGCAAGCCCTTTTGTGGTGCAATCCCTTGGGAGTCTTTTGGACTCCCCCTTCTGAAGAAAGGCCAGGCTTGAGGCACAGCACAGAGGAGATCCCCTTTTATTATAAAATGTTTTTTGGAGGCCAGGTCTGGCAGAAAGGTGCCCAAAGCCTGCTCCTGCCTGCATTCACAGGAATGCCCAGGGAAGCACAACCCTACCACCACCCATTAGGAGAGTGCTTAGGCCATATATCCACAGCAGAGCACAGCAGGAGAGTGTGGAAAGAAGGAGAATAGCCCTGAAAGGGGAAAGTCCTGCTGGCATTGCCGGATGTGTCTCCAGGAAAGCTGCAGTCCTTGTGCAAAGGCTGCAACCAGGAAATTCCTGCTGTGGCAGTGGGGCGATGGTCCTGAGGAGCACAGGGTCTGTCCCCACAAGCTGCATCCAGACTCCTCTGCCCTCCTGCTCTGCTTTGAGTGTTGGAGCAGTGCAGAAGCAAGGGACCAAGCCACAGTGACAGCTGGCTGCCACCCTTGCAGAAGAGGGCAGTGAAATCACCCTCTGACTGTGGCCAGGGGAGCTGAGCTCTCCTAATGGACACGGGACCCACGGTCTCACCCCAGCTGTGCTCATCCCAGCCTGACTCTGTTGCCCTGCACTCCCTTGGTGTCAGTGCCGAAAGCGACACTGCAAAGGGAAACTCTCCTCGTTGCCCTGGGGGCATCGGAGGCAGCTCAGACCAGCGGGCTCCGAGGTTGCCCCTCTCTGCTGATGAAGGGCGAAGCCTGGCTTCCTGCTCCAACACCATCGCTGGGTCAGATTCCAATGAGAGTTTCCTGAGGAGAGGTGGCAGGAACCAAACCAATGTTTTCTCTTAAGAATTAGGTAGAAGAGAAAAGTAGGCCAGAAAGAAAAGAACACAGAGCCTTGATGCCAGGTAACCTGGGAATGATGAGTGGGTGCACGTGGGACAGTTATTGGTGCTGACAGTGTCCCAGTTGAATCAGTTTCTTCAGTGCCTCCTTGAGCTCCTTGTTCCTCAAGCTGTAGATGAGCGGGTTCAGTGTTGGAGGCACCACCACGTACAGAACAGCCACCACCAGATCCTGAGCTGGGGAGGACATGGAGGGGGGCTTCAGATGGGAAAACGCGACAGTGCTGACAAACAGGGAGACGACAGCCAGGTGAGGGAGGCACATGGAAAAGGCTTTGTGCCGGCCCTGCTCGGAGGGGATCCTCAGCACCACTGTGAGGATCTGCACGTAGGACAGAACAATGAAAACAAAGCACCCAAAGAATAAAAAGCCACTAGCCATAATAACCTTGTCTTCCCTGAGGTGGGAGTCTGCGCAGGAGAGCTTGAGGATCTGGGGAATGTCACAGAAGAACTGCTCCACGACATTGCCTTGGCAGAGTGGTATTGAAAATGTGTTTCCAGTGTGCAGCACAGCACTGAGAAAACCACTGCCCCAGGCAGCTGCTGCCATTTTGACACAAGCTCTGCTGCCCATGAGGGTCTCGTAGTGCAGGGGTCTGCAGATGGCAACAAAGCGATCGTAGGCCATGACAGTGAGAACATAATATTCTGCTGAGAACAAAAAGAGAAGCAGAGAACTCTGGGCAGCACATCCTGCATAGGAAATGGCCCTGGTGTCCCACAGGGAATTGGCCATGGATTTGGGGACAGTGACAGAGATGGAGCCAAGGTCGAGGACTGAGATATTGAGGAGGAAGAAGTACATGGGGGTGCGGAGGCGGTGGTCGCAGGCGATGGCAGTGATGATGAGGCCGTTGCCCAGGAGGGCAGCCAGGTAGATGCCCAGGAAGAGCGAGAAGTGCAAAAGCTGCATCTCCCGTGTTTCCGCAAATGCGAGGAGGAGGAACTCAGTGGGGGAGCTGCTGTTGGACATTTGCTCCCTCAGGGCCCACAGGGACTATCCAAGGAAGAGGAGACAATGAGGAGACAGGAGAGCCTTCTGTGAACAAAACTTTCACATAGGCTCCACCCCCACCCGCATAGAAGCTTCTTCCCCCTCAAACATACACATTTTCTCTCCTCCTCTTGCCAGGACCGTCACTGAGCTCCATGGCTTGAGCTCCCCTTTGTGCTGCCTGAGTTTGCCATGAGGAGCGGGGGCCTCTTCCCATGGGCTCCGGAGGACTCAGTCCTGACCTGCAGCAGTGGGTGCATGGGAACAGGGGTGACTAAACTTTCAAATTCACAGTTTTAGTCAGATTTCATCCACTCAAAATGTTGAAGGGCTTTTTACATCTTCACTCTCAGTTCTGAACAATGGGTGTTCTTAACTAGTTTCAAGGATTCTTTTGTTTTCTTTTAGATTCCCCTGAGTCAACATCCCTGAGGAGGATTCTTGGAGACAGAGATGCTCAGCATTGCAACTGCCCTCAGAGTGAATAGCCGTGATTCCGGAGAGGCAAAAGGATTCACTCTGTCTTTAGTGCAGAGTGAGGAGAGCTGGCCTCTCCATCAGTCTTGTTCCCAGCTGCCCTGTGCTCTCTCACTGTTGCTCTTTGGGAATCTCAATCCCCTGTTTAAACAGATCCAAAAACATTTCATCCCAACAAAGAGAATAAAACTGAAAGCTGAGACTCAGGAAAGCTCCTTCCCTTTCAGGCATCCCAGTCTTGACCTTCCTTTTGGAAAGCCCCCTCCAGAAATGTTCTCAGGCTGAGAGAACAAGGCACACTGCTCTGAATTACAGCCCTGGGCAGACCTGTGTGCACACCCCGGCTTCACACCCTTGCAGCATCGCTGGGAGAATGTGGCAGGACACCGTTGCCCTGTGACGGTGTGGCTGGAAATCCCTGCTCTAAAGCACCTCCTGCTCCACTCAGGAGGGACTGGCATACCCATCCTGGCAGACCCCATCAGCCATGGCCTGTGGTAGCTTTAGAGAACCCCTCAGGATGCCTCAGCTGCATTGCCCTGCAGCCAGAGACTTACTGTGTTAGGGGCTGTGAAGATTTCTCCTCCAGTCACCTCTCAGCCATCTACCCACTCCTGATTGCCTTCAGCTCCTGTCTCACTCCTCTTGCTCATCTCCTTTGTCTCGTCGTGGCACCTGCAGGCAGTGCCTGCAGCCCTGCTGCTCTTTGCAGGAGAGCTGCTCCTGGACAGAGCTGACTCTCAGCAGTGCTGCCAGGTTGCCAGGAGCTCCCTCCATCCCAGGAGCCTGGCCCCTCGTGGGAACAGTGGCCCAGCTGAAGAGGTGACTTTATTTGTCCTTTATACTCCCTCCTCCTGGGAAATGTTCAGTGAGGAAGACTAAAATAATCACTGAGGGTCTCTCTCTGAACACTGCAGACAGACCGATTCCAGCATTGCAGTTTGTCTCATCAGAGGACGTTTATCTACCAGAGGTGGAAATGTCCCACTCTGGAAGCCCCTCTTGCCATCTCTTAAGTAGGCAGGTGTCCCGATCCAATATCGGGAGGGTTTCGTTACGATCCCAAGGACGAGATTAAGACGCTAAAACCGGTCAAATATCGTACAACCTTTTAGCTTTATTTTCCACAGAGTGGAGAGAAAAGGTGGTGGGAAAAGCAAAGGGGAGGCGAAGGGAAGCGGGGAACAAGGGTAAGGGGAAAAGATAGAGAAAAGTTGGAAAAGGAGAGAAGAAGCTAGCTACTACCACTCCGAGGCCGATGATGTTCCGCTGACTCCGCTCGAATCACAGCTCAAGCTGGGTGCCCCCAACGAGGGACGAGAGAGCAAGAGAGCGAGTTTCCCCCCCCCCCCCCCCCCAAAAAAGGAAACAACCCTGGGCAATTATAGCTTTTCAAATTAAGTTTCCCTCCCCTCATGCGGCAGTTCAGACCAATAGCAATCTTTGGGTCTGGGGTCTCCTGCTCCCTTATTGGGTCTCATCATTGTTATCTTTACTCTGCCCTTCTTTCTCAGGGCCTTGACAAACAGGTGTTGTTCCAGCAATTAACACTTACAGTGTTATCTTCCAAGGTCCTGATGAAGAGGATACAATCCAGACCCCCCTAATTAACACTGTTTCAGCAGTGAGGGGAGGCTTTGTTTCTCAGGGTCCTGGCGCCCAAGCAGGCCTTATTTCAAAGCCTTGACATCCTCCCTCCCGGAGTGTGACGCATAGGAATGCAAACTGCTGGTAACTCCCTTATCTTTCCAGTCTGCACCAGCTCTGGGGCCCCTTCTCACTGAACTAGGGAGTGCGGCCTAAGGCTTCAGCAAATTTAGCTACTCATGCTAAGCAACTTTTATAAAAGTTGTGCTAAGCGGCAGTAATTTGCAGTCCAGGTCCCAAAGTCTCTGCCCGATCGTGGTCCGGTTCAGCGCAGGCTCGGTGTGTCCCGAATGGTCGCAGGGAGACCATTTCAGGGGTCGCAGCAGCTCAGTCCTGTTTCCGCTGGGAACAGATGGCTTGTTCGGGGTTATGGTTCGCTTGCATCTTATGTACCAAGAAATGTTCAAGGCAAAACTTCACTCATCTGTCCGCCACACCACCCCGTGACTTAAACATTGATTGGTACGTCTCCTTCCTGAAGTCTTCATAGCCTTCGTCCATGGTGATAATATAAGACAGAGAGAGAGAGAGACCAGTAGGAAATATAGAAAAGATAGAAGCACGCAGGGAACAAGTTGTGGGAAGAGTAAAAGGAAAGGTACTTAACAGCGATTAAACAGAGGTCTTGCTCAATGCAAGCTAATTCTTTAACTTCATAGAACAAAAATCAAAACTGAGATAACAAGGTAAGTGATTGTTACAACAAGTATAAAACAGTTAGCAAATGCGTTGTGGATGTTAATATGCAGTTGCCTCCTTCAGGATAAACTGGGAGTGGGTTTTAAATGATGGGTACTGTGGTTGGCCGTGGCCGATGGATGGCACGGATTTTCTTTATGCCGTCAGGTGAGGTGGTCGGAACAAATTGCATATTTGACACAACATGTCGGATTAATTGAACAAAGCAAGGAATTATACAAGGTAAGAACATCAAAGCGGCAACCACGCATGACAAATACAATATTAACTGTTTCACCCACAGTGCCCCCGGTAACCAGGACCACAAATCGCCACTCCAGCTGTTCCAGGTTTGGACAGGGACGTGGGCTATTTTTCTGATATCTTTGGTTAACTGGAGAACTACTTCGCCTACATCATCTATTTCTAAACAACAGTTGGAAATATTTAATTTCCCACACACCCCTCCCTCTTCAGCTAATAGATAGTCTAAAACGATGCGGTGCTGAAGGATTGCCGTGCGCATCTGTTGAGATTGCAGAGTTAAAAGATCTATTGCATCAGCGGTTTTGTTGGTAATAATTTCTAGAGCCGCTTGTAGTCTGATTATTCGATTTAGGTTATAAATTGGTTCCCTCGCCCCCGATATTGGTTCATTAGGGTTCCAGGTTGCCGGCCCGTAATGTTGAATTATTCGTTCAGGAGGCCACTCATTATTTCCCCATTTTTGCGTCCCACCCAAATCTACCTTAATGGACCGCGTCTTACAGGCAACCCTTCTGTCTCCGAGGTTATCATATACCTTTACGCCTAGCCGAGGTCCGCCTGTTTCTGGTAAAAGGAAAAACAAAGGTCTGATAATCCCTATATAACAAATTCCTGACCATCCAGCAGGTAAAAATTTATATGCTGTGTGTCCGCAGATCCAGTAATGCCCCTTCTTAGCTCCAATGCCCTGAGCAAATGGCCCATTTATTCCAGGTGGAAATTGAAAGTAAGTTGTGTCTCTGTCACCCAGAGGGCTGAAAAATGTGGTTGCCCCATCACCTATTTGGCCGGTACAATACCAAGCCCCAAAAGTACCTCTCCATTTGCAGATTTGCTTGTAAGGGGGATAATTGGGTCGTTGGAGAATTAAAGTTTCATTTTTGTTTGACCAGTATCCCTCAAATCCCCGACCGCGCCCCGTTTCATCGAGCCAAGTCCATAGGTGGAGATTCTTGTCTTTATCGAGTGTCCTACGAGTGAATGTCCATCGACATTTACTTTCCCCCACCTCAGTTCCTCCCTCCTGGGTACGATTTAAACAATACTGCCCCATGGCTGGGAACTGAATTGGCCAGGTCCCACTGTCGTCCCACGTGTCTTCCACGGTTTCGCTATAATTGCTTACGATCTGGTCTGGGGTGAGGGGTGTGGACATCCACGGCCAACTTGATAACCCTAGCGGTCCTCCGCAAACCCAGCAGTGGCTTAAATTGAAAGTTTGGCTTACTGCTTTCGCCAGCAACACAAACTCGTTGTTCTCGAAGGGATTAAATGAGTTGGGGGAAGGTAGAGGGAGTGGTCGTTCGTCGCCTCTGTGGATGCATCCTTGAATCAGGATGGTCCAGAGCAGTAGGTGCATCTTGGTCAGATCGCCGCCCTTAAAAACAGAAATAAAAAACAAACTCGCTCCTCGGGTCAGAAGGAGGGAATAATCCATTTTGTGTGAATCTTGTGGGTTTTCCCACTAGCATCTTTTGCTGTCCAAGTATATTTATTTATCGGAGTGTCTAATACGAGCGGTACGGCTCCCACTGTGGGAAGTTCGACCAAAACAGGTTGGCCAGGGGAACGGGATGGGATATCAGGGGAATCAGAGCTCTGGGAGGCAGGTATGAGTGTTGGGGCTTGGGTTCAAAATGCCGCAATTTTGGGGCATCCATTTGTCCCCCAGCGGCTGTTGACGTTGGTCACTGCCTCCCCCACTCGCTCATCCCACCCTGGTTTGTGCGGTTTTAAAAAACGCTTGAGCAACCCATTGGTTCGCTCCACAATCCCATTCGCTTGTGGGTAGTATGGGGTGTGGAACACCCACGAAATTCCTTCCCGAGCTGCCCACTCCTGGACTATTTTCGCAGTGAAATGTGAGCCGTTATCAGATTGAATAGCCTGTGGTTTGGGAAAGGTTCCGAACCATTCCTTGAGGGACCTCACCGTGTTCTCTCCGGTCGCCTTGGTGCAGGCCCGGGCTTGTGCAAGTCCGGATACTATTTCGACTCCCACCAACACATAACATTTCCCTGCTGATTTTCGGAAAGGTCCGATGTAGTCGATCTGCCAGGCCTCCCACAAGCCTTTTCCTTCCCTGAGGTGCAGGGGCTCGTTTTCTAGGGGGTGCCTGTCCAAACGGACACGGCATTGCTCGCAGGCGGATATGCAAGTTTTGCACTCCTCTCTAGTGACCGGCCATCCCCGAGCTTGTGCCTCGCGGAAGAGATCGTTGATCCCTGAGTGCCTCCTTTTTACATGCAGCCACTCTAATAAGTACTCCCAGTTTTCTTGTATCTGGGCACTTTGTAATGGAGCTAACCGAGCTAATTCGTCTACTTCAGCATTCCACCGGCCCGTCGGGGTATTGTTTTGTTGGTGGGAAGCCACCCATGCCACTGCAAACTTCCCCCGTTTTGCAATTGCAAGGATATCCTGCCACCTCTCCTTTTGCCAGATTGGTATTCTATTAACCTCCCAACCGTTTTGTTCCCAAAAAGGAAGCCATTCCGTGCAGCCTTTGAACACCGCATAAGAGTCTGTGTAGATGTGTACTGGGGAAGTAGCCTGGCTTTCGCGTTGGAATACGCTTCACACTGCAACTAGCTCTCCCACCTGTGCACTGCCCTCTCCCTCTGTAATGATCTGTTCTTTAGTCCCCACCTGGAGCGCCACAGCCCGGTATCTCCAGGTTTTCCCTTCCCGCTTTGAGGAAGCGTCTGTGAACCATGCATTTAGGATCTGATCGGAAAATGGGGGAGCTACTTGAATTACAGGGGGGAGTTGGGGGTTTTCTTTATTCAAGTTTACTTCGTCTTGTATATTTAATATTTTAGTGACTCCTTCCGTTACAGAAAAAATTTCACAATAATGCTCTATTTGTGCGTACCATTTTCGCACAGAGGCTCTCTGAGCCACCCCGTCAGGTGGCGGGGTCCCTGCCAGGATTGCTTTGGTTACCTTAAATGGCCCTCGGAGAACTAGGGGTTGTTTTCGAATAGTTCGTTCAGCCTCCCTTAGAGCAAGGCTGACTACAAACAGCCCCTTCTCCCATGTAGTATACCGCTTTTCAGCGTCTTTGAAGCTACGTGAATAAAACCCGATGGGCCGTGTAGGCCCCTCTGGTCCCTTCTGCCACAGGTGGATAGAGTCCGGTCTGGGCAAACCCCCATTCAATCTGGATAGGGTCGGTGGGGTGGATTGGCCCCAAGGCCTGGTAAGCATTTGCCTCAAAGACCAGCAGCTGCAACGCCTCATCGTGGACCGAGGTCCACTCCCAGTGAGCCCTTTTCCGTAGTAAGTCATATAATGGCCTAGCAATAATTGAAAAATCGGGAATGTGCTTCCTCCAAAACACAAGCAGCCCTAAAGCATGTTGCAAGTCCTTCTTGGACTCCGGCATTTTAATTGAGTCCAATGAGGACAGGGTATCCGGGGGAATGCAGGTCATCCCTCCCCTCCACCAAATTCCCAGAAATTTTACCTCGCTGGAGGGAGTTTGGATCTTTTCGGGCGGAATTGTCAGCCCTATCCGCTCTAGGTGGGCAATAATGTCGCACTGCGTTTTCTCAACGTCCTCTACCCGGCTCCCTCCCACGAGCACATCATCTATGTATTGATAAATTTTGACTCCCGCCTGTATGGGGACAGTTTCAAGCTCTTGTGCTAGTGCATGATGGGCTAGCGTAGGGGAGTGCTTGTACCCCTGAGGTAGTCGGGTGAACGTGTATTGCTGTCCCTCCCACGTGAAGGCAAAACGCTCTTGGTCCTCAGGCTGCAAAGGGACCATAAAAAACATGTCTTTGACATCGATTGTTGCCATCACAGGGTGGGACTGCTCCTGGATAGTCGTTATCAGCTCAGCAATATTTGGCACAGCGGCCGTCAATGGGCCTGTATTGTTATTTAGTCGCCGATAGTCTATGGTTAGTCTCCACTTACCGTTTGGTTTTCGAACTGGCCATACAGGGGAATTGAAGGGGGACTGTGCCGGGATCACAACTCCCTGTTTTTTCAGGTCCTCCAATACTGGGGTAATACCCTCCCTGGCTCCCAAAGGTAACGGGTAGGGTTTTACATTAGTCAGCCGGGAAGGGGGGAGGGGAGGTGCCGCTTGCAGCAAGCGCACTGCCACCCCGAAATCTCTGGTTAGTCTTCTAACTTGGGGAACACCGAAAGGCCACGAATTTCCCTGGGTATCTCGCCACTGTTTCCCCTTCAGGACATCTATCCCTAAAAGGTTCATTTGAAAAGGCCCCACAGCCACCATGGTGTCCACAGGACTCTCTTCCCCTGGTAACCACAATGTTACCGGGGTCATGGGCACAGTCTGGGTCTTCCCCAGAGCATTTAAAACTATTAGGTGTTTGGAGGGGGCCGAGATACCACACCGTTCTGCCTCACTCCGTTTTAGTGCTGTAATTTGGGCCCCTGTGTCAATTAAAAAGGTTACAGGCCTTCTCTTCGGCCCCACCGCTACAGTGATTAACAAATCCCCTTTGTTATTGCAGGTGAGCTGTCTTATAAACATCCACCCTCCGCCTCCCCCCTCACCCTGAGGGGACGGAGGAGCTAGTTTTCCGCCTCCCTTTCATCCCCCTCAAACCCCTCTCCCATGTTTAACACCGGTGCGGAAGGTAGTTTCGGTCTGGGCGGGAGTCCCTGTCCGGACCACCTTCGCACCAGAAGCTCTAGTTTTTTGGTTGAGAGCCCGTCCATCAAGTCTCGGGGCACACCCTTTTGCAGCCCCAGTTGCCATAGTCCCTGCCGGGTCAGGGATCTTTCTCTTCTGGCCAAGTCTGGGCTCCTCCCAGAGAATGCCAGCGGCTTGTTTGCTGGCTCTGCCGCCCGCACGGCCCTAGTTTCTGCTTTTTGGTAAGTCCGGCCGACTGGCCCATATTTCCTCCCATAATTGATCAGTTCCTGGGCTACCTCCCCCCAGGTCCACACCTTTTTTCCCAGCCGCTGATGCTCGGGGGTTACCATCCCCTCCAGGGCAGCCGCAATTCTCTCCTCGCGGGGCACATTTTGGATTCTCCCCTGCAATTGAATCCCAATAGGTTTCAGGGAATCAGGAAGTCCCCGTATTAGGGGTGTCATCCTCTCGGGATCTACTGGCAATAACATCGGAGAGCTCAGGTTTGGCTTGAGTTCCCGATCATACATCATTTGCAGACAAGTTGCCTTTTGTACACTTTCCAGCAACTGATCGACGGAACCTGTTATAGCTAGGGGATCCCCCCTTTCCAAAGGGTTCAGCCCCCCCGCCCAATATGCGGCCCTCTGAGTCAGGGACCACGGGGCTCGGCGATCGCCGGTTGTCAGGAACACGCCTGGGCCCCAATATCCCTCTGCCTCCTTTTCAGATAGCAGGATTCCGTCCCCCCCCACAGGGATACCCTCCACACGTATTTGGTTTCGGATTCCCTAGCCGTTCTGGCAAAATCCTTTCGCAGCTTGGCCAATTCGGTAGCTGTGAAAGGGATTTCTTTGGTAACAACCTGGGGGCGGTTGTCGCTATCATCCTCGTATATATATTCTGTTTTGACTAGTGGGCACATATGGGGGGGGTCGTCTACGGCCTCCTTTAGTCTTTTTAGGTCCCTTTGGGGGTAAATTTGGCGTACCCTTTTTCCTTCAGGCAGCACCTCACCTTCGGCAAAGGTGTCTGTCTCCCTCAGGAGCTGGTTTCTTAGCTCCTCTTTCAATATCAGACCCTGGTGTTTCTCCTCCTCCAGCGCCCGCTTGGTTTCCCATAATTGTTCTTGCAGGGCTGTTACCGCCGCTTGCAGCGCGGCATTCGCAGCCTCCGCCTGACAAGGTGCCCCCTTCTTCTCCTCCACCGCAGCTGCTAGGCACGCTCCTAACACAGCACAAACAATAGCTTTCCCTTTTCCTCTCTTAACTTTAGCTTCTTTTTGCAAGACCGCTATCCGGTCCACTACACTTTGCAATTGGGACCAATGGTTCTGTGCCCAGTCTCGTCCTGAGGGCGAGGGGCGAGAACAGTGTATTTCCAAAAGGTCATATTGTTTCTCGATTTCTCCACAAAAGTCGCCTGCCTTCTGGGCGGCCATATCCTACAAAGGGGATTTCGTCCCGGGAGGGCCAAACCTTAAATGAGTCCAAGTTTCCCCTATACGCTCCCGGGAGGCCAAACCGTAAGCTACTACAAAAAAAATGTCCTACAAAGGGGATTTCATCCTGAGGGGGTCACACCTTAAAGTCCAAGTTTCCCCTATACACCCTCAGGAGCCAAACCACAAACTAGTTCAAAAACGTCCTACAAAGGGGATTTCATCCTGAGGGGGTCACACCTTAAAATCCAAGTTTCCCCTATACACCCTCAGGAGCCGAACCACCAACTAATATATTAAAGATCTCAGCATTCACTCCTTCCTTACGCTTCGTTCGTCTCCGGCCGCTTCCCTCGCGGGAGAGCGGAACCGCGGATCGGAACTCCGCACTCGCTTCGTACTTGTTCATACGTCTCGTTCACACACACTCGCTCAGCACACCACAAGGTTGTACGACACTCTCGTCTCAAGGGATCCTGTCCGTGACGCCAATTAGATGTCCCGATCCAATATCGGGAGGGTTTCGTTACGATCCCAAGGACGAGATTAAGACGCTAAAACCGGTCAAATATCGTACAACCTTTTAGCTTTATTTTCCACAGAGTGGAGAGAAAAGGTGGGGGGAAAAGCAAAGGGGAGGCGAAGGGAAGCGGGGAACAAGGGTAAGGGGAAAAGATAGAGAAAAGTTGGAAAAGGAGAGAAGAAGCTAGCTACTACCACTCCGAGGCCGATGATGTTCCGCTGACTCTGCTCGAATCACAGCTCAAGCTGGGTGCCTCCAACGAGGGACGAGGGAGCAAGAGAGCGAGTTCCTCCCTCTCCCTCTCCCTCTCCCTCTCCCTCTCCCTCTCCCTCTCCCTCTCCCTCTCCCTCTCCCTCTCCCTCTCCCTCCCCCTCCCCCTCCCCCCCCCCCTCCCCCTCCCCCAAAAAAGGAAACAACCCTGGGCAATTATAGCTTTTCAAATTAAGTTTCCCTCCCCTCATGCGGCAGTTCAGACCAATAGCAATCTTTGGGTCTGGGGTCTCCTGCTCCCTTATTGGGTCTCATCATTGTTATCTTTACTCTGCCCTTCTTTCTCAGGGCCTTGACAAACAGGTGTTGTTCCAGCAATTAACACTTACAGTGTTATCTTCCAAGGTCCTGATGAAGAGGATACAATCCAGACCCCCCTAATTAACACTGTTTCAGCAGTGAGGGGAGGCTTTGTTTCTCAGGGTCCTGGCGCCCAAGCAGGCCTTATTTCAAAGCCTTGACATCCTCCCTCCCGGAGTGTGACGCATAGGAATGCAAACTGCTGGTAACTCCCTTATCTTTCCAGTCTGCACCAGCTCTGGGGCCCCTTCTCACTGAACTAGGGAGTGCGGCCTAAGGCTTCAGCAAATTTAGCTACTCATGCTAAGCAACTTTTATAAAAGTTGTGCTAAGCGGCAGTAATTTGCAGTCCAGGTCCCAAAGTCTCTGCCCGATCGTGGTCCGGTTCAGCGCAGGCTCGGTGTGTCCCGAATGGTCGCAGGGAGACCATTTCAGGGGTCGCAGCAGCTCAGTCCTGTTTCCGCTGGGAACAGATGGCTTGTTCGGGGTTATGGTTCGCTTGCATCTTATGTACCAAGAAATGTTCAAGGCAAAACTTCACTCATCTGTCCGCCACAGCAGGACACCTGGAGAGGGACAAGAAGGGAATTCATTTTCCCTTGGCTCAGGGATTGATTCAGATGAGTTAATCTGCACATCTCATGCCATCTTGGAAGCCCCTGGCATGGAGTGGCTGAACCCCTGGCATGGAATGGCATTCAGCTGCCTCTACAAACACCTTAAGGGAGGGTGTCAAGAGGATGGGGCCAGGGTCTTTTCAGTGGTGCCCAGTGACAGGACAAGAGGCAATGGGCACAAACGGAAACCCAGGAAGTTCCATGTGGACATGAGGAAAAACTTTGCTGTGAGGGGGACAGAGCACTGGAACAGGTTGTCCAGAGAGGTTGTGCAGTCTCCATCTCTGGAGATATTCAAAATCCACCTGGATGCAATCCTGTGCAATGTGCTCTAGGTGACTCTGCTGGGGGGGGGAGGGGGGCAGGGGGTTGCACTAGATGATCTCCAGAGGTCCCTTCCAACCTCAGCCATTCCCTGATTCTGTGTCCTGCACTCAGTGTTGCACACCCCCACCCTCACACTGCCCCCAGGAAGAGCCCTGAGCAAAGCCTGAGGGAAAGGATCACCCCTTTCCAGGGGCTGCCTGTCGGTGCCTGGCCAATCTGCTTGATAAAACACATCAAGGTTTACTGGACATCAGAGCCAGCTGCACATTGCCTTTGCCTACCTGCAATCAGTGCCTCCAACTTTCTGCTCTAATCAGCCCCCAGGGAGCCTTTTTTTGTTAACGTCCCTCAGTGGGACCTATTAACACTCCAAGAAACTTTGGTGTTTGCTTCTGACTTCAACTTCTGGAGGGGTTTGATCAATCTCCTCTTAGCATCTGAGGTTCGTGCACTCAGCACCAAATACACCCAAGGGGCCATTCAAATGCTAAAGGCCTAATAACCCATGTCACTCTCCAGCATTTTCTTCAGTTCTTCAACTCTTGCATGGCCAATGGGAGATTTTTTCAGAAGTGTATTAAAATGAGGAGGATTTCAATGAGCAAAGTTTGTCTTATTTTTAAGTTTTATTTTCCAGCTTGCAGAACAAGTGATATGCACATTCTCCACTTCATACTGACCCAGAGTGTCTCCTAATGAAGTGTGGACATGTAGGGAAAGCAGTAGGCTTGATGGGAGGGAGATCTTTATGGACAGCCTTCCTCCTCACCTGCCCAGCCCTGCCGTTTCTCTCATCAGCCTCTATATAATCAACCATTAAAAAAGATATTTTTATGTCTCGCACAGCGCTTAGTGGCCCAAACCACTCCCTGCCCGGGACAGTCCATGCAACTCCTCACTCTTTTGCACAGAGCCATTCCTGCTCTGAGGTGTCGAGCTCTCTTGACTCAGAGAGGGAAGCGGGATAACCAGCTCCAATGAAACACTCTTTTTCTAAGTTTGCAAAAATCTCAGCACACCTGTGTTATAGTGATGTCTTGAAGGAGTCCCTAAACATCCAGCTGCACTCCCTTTCCATCCCTGCCCAGGAAATGAAGTGCAACTCCATTTGAGGGGACAACAGGGAGGAGACACATCTCACCCCATGCCAGACCCCTCCAGTGCAGATGTCTCTGTCTAATCCAGGTGTCTGGACTTCCCCTTCTAGTCAAGGGAGAGAAATAAGGCGTCTCCCTGAGAGGTCTGGAGAGACTTCTCTTGGTGACCAGCTCATGCTTCAGACAGCTTCCCACAGGTCCTGGGCCACCTTTCCCAGCACCACATGGGAACACAGGTAGCCCTGGGCATCTTGGGCAGCAATCGTCTCTGTATGTGGGCAAATGAATACAGGCCTGAAAACCTATCCAAACAATATCTCCATGCAAAGACTGAAAAGAAAATATATTCATGGGTAGCTCCCCTGCATGTCCTGCAGTTCTGATGCTTTAAAATCTCTCATCGTTGTGGTCCCCTCACATTGACTGCATTCAGTCCGGTAAGCCACTGCTCTGCCACCGGCCGGACAGCACCTCCCGCTCATGCAGTAAACCCTGCGCAGAGCTGCTGGAGCGGTGGCTGCACCTTCAGCTGGAGCAACACACACAGCCCCCGGGGGTGGGGGAGTGCGGCGAGCAGCCTGGAGAGCGCAGGGGGGTCCCGCGACACCCACTGCCCTGCCGGCAGCGTGCGTGGACGGGGAGCTGCCAGGGGCACAAACCGGGGCCAGGCAGCGTTGCCCACGTTGTACCCGCTTAGCTCCATGGCAGTTGTGGACCAAAAAGCCTTATATCCAGCTGCACTGGAGGACACAGGCATCTTGTGCCGCCTTCAGTTTTACCTTCTGAAATAGCAGCCTGTGCTGACTGAGAATGTATTTTGATAGGAATGGATTGGCATTTAAAATCTACTCCCTCCAATTTTCTCTGCTTGACTTTAGTAGCATATTGACAGCCAATGTTCCCTGTGTGATAGGAAAGGGGCAGTTAAGGATATCGCCTAGGCTCTGGGGGCGTTTTGTGTATCTGTTAGAAAAGGCAGCTAATGCAGTAGTGATGGTACTGGCTGGGTTTGGGAGCAAAAGAGAGGCAAATAATTGATTTTGTTGAGGAAATGGCAGAATATCCTTGCAGTGTCTCCTATTCTTTTTCAAAGGAAATGGAAAAAAAAAACAAACAAAAAAAAACACCCGAACTTGGAAGTTGCTTTCAGGGCAGCACAACCAATTTTCCTCTCCCCAGCTCTCTGCTCCCTGCGCCTTGCACAGGCTGCCCTTCTTCAGGCACTCCCTAGCAGGCATCCACTACAAGGCCACCCCTGCTGCTCTGCCCACTAATCCTCACCCACACGCTCTCCACTGCCTCATCGCCCGTCCCTGCGCAGAGCTCCCTGCACGCCGCTGCTCTCTCTCCAGGGTTTCTTTCCTCCACATCACCCTGCACCTTTTCCTTGCCATCCCACACCACCACTTCCTCACTCTTTCTGCAGTCAGCCTCTCCCCTGAGCTGCCCCCACTTCAAGGCTCTCCTCACCACCTTCCCCACCTGGTTGGCCATCAGGTCAGCAGATGGGAACAGTCTCCTTCCAAATGAAGCGGGACAACCTGCAGCTTTGCTCCCTCTCTGTGGGCTCCCCTTCAGGACCTCCTCCAGCTGCTGTAACCCCAGGCCAGCCGGGGAAGCAGCCGCTCCCCTCTCCTGGGAACCTCTTCCTGCTCTCGGGGCTCGTTTTCAGCCAGAAATCCTGCTCACCACAAAACTGCAAGCACTGTCACGGGCTAAGAGCAGGACTGTAGGCGATGGACCATGCGCTGCTGCAGCATGGTTTTACACCCCCCTCAGCTCCATGTGTCACCAGCCCCTAACCTGCCACCATGAGAAGGGAAAAAAAAGCTCAGCTCTAGTGCTGAGGGTCAGCACATGGGCTAGCTTTCCTCCACGCTCATTCACAACCTCCGAGCCCCCGGCCCTGTGGCTGCCCTGAAGAGCCAGGCCGTAGCCCCCTGACTCTGCCCTTTCCCATCCTGCCCCTGACACACTCAGAATGACATTAAGCCCTGGCATTTGAAAGGTGCGGGGGGTGTTAATCAAATTAATGAATTGCTATTAAGATGTAAACTATTGACTTTCATTTAAGAAAAAATTTCTTCTCTGTTCTTCCTCTCTCTCTGCAACACACACATAGCCATACACAGACAAACACCCCTAGCTCCTTTCCTTTCATTCAGCAGCATGCTAAGATTGAGAAAGCAGAAGTGGGGAGGGAAAGAAAAGGAGATGCAGGAATGAACAGCAGAGGGAAGACAAAAGAAGACCTTCTCAGTCAGCACATGCTGCTATTTCAGAAGGTAAAACTCAAGGCGGCACAAAATGCCTCCAGTGTCCTCCAGGGCAGCTTTTAGCCAGAGACACGTTTCATGCTGCTCCTTCAGTCACACCTCGCCAGCATCGGTCTCCCAGCAGACACAAAGCACAACCCAGCCTTCTCCAGCGGTAACTGCAAAGAGGCTGAACACGGGCTGGGGAAGCTCTGGGGGGAGCAGCGGCCCCGGCAGGGCAGGGGCATTCCCCCAGGCAGAGGGGCTGCGTGGGGCAGGGCTGCTCACAGCTCCCGCTCGCCCCCAGGACACTTCCCCAGGGGCTTCTAGCAGGAAGCTCCAGGCAGGGACCACACCAAAGGCAGGCAGCTTCCCAGAGTCTCTGCTTCCAGGTCCCTGCTGCTGGCGTGGCGGGAAGGGAAAAGGAGCTGCCCAGCCGCGACAAGAGCCCCAGGCTCCAAAGCCCACGCAGAGACCAGCAGCTCTGCGAGGAAGCTCACCAAGGGCCTTCGCCCGCTCGCTGCCCACGCGCAGCACCAGCAGCACCGTGGCTGCCCCAGCAGGCTCTGTCCCAGCTGCTGCTGAGCACCTGCAAACACGCACGTGCCCCTCGACACTGCCCCGCTGCCGCCAGGGCTCTGTGGGGCAGAGCTGAGCGCCATGGGGCTGCCATGGGGGCCGGGGGCCAACGCTGCCCTGAGCACACGTCACCTGCAGACCCTCCACGGCCTCTGGGCAGGTGTCCACAGGGGCTGCGAGCACCCTCCAGAAGGGCACAGCTCTGCCGCAGCCGCTCCGCTGCCACAGCCGAGAGCCTGGCTCTGGCCACGGCCACCAGCAGCCTCCGCACGTCCTGCTCATCCCGGTGCCCACGGCCGGGCTGAGCACAGGCAGGAGCTGGGCATCCGCCCGGGCAAAGCAGGGCTGTCAGCAGGGGCACAGGGCAGCTGGCGGCCTCCTGCCCCGGCCCGCAGCCACCACAAGCCCAGCTGCCCCCACGACCGCCCCGCACAGAGGCCACGGCACCCAGAAACGGCCACCACAGCTGGCACTGAGCCGCGGGGCCACCGGCAGAAGGGGCACAAGAGCCAGGAGCTCTTGCGGGGCTGCAGGTGGCCCAGGCCGCGCCGGGCCTTCCCCAGCAGCTGCTCGCACCCAGCCGGGCCGCGGCGGCTCCGGCCACCCCCGCGCGCACAGCCGCTCACTCTGCCCAGCCCAAGGCCCTCGGCCCCGGCGCGGCAGCTCCCGGCGCTGCGGCTCGAGGCTCCGGGCGGCCCCGCCCCAGGACACGCTGCCCCGCGCGGCCGGCAGCAGCCGCCTCTCAGCCCCTCCCTCCCCGCAGGGCCCGGGCAGCCCCGGCACCGCCCCCGCCCCGCCCCTGGGCCGCCTCCTCTGCACCAGTGCGCATGCTCCGCCCCGCCCCTCCCAGTTCCTCCCCCTCTGCCCCTCCCCTCCCCTCCCCTCCCCGCCCGACCGCCCAGCGCACGCGCACTGCCGCCCCCCGCCCCTCCCTCCCTGCTGCCCGGCCCCGGGAGGCCCCGCCCCGCGGGAGCCAATGGGGGAGGCGGGGCGGAGGCTCTGTCTGCTGGGAGAGCGGTGCTGGCGAGGGGGTGGGGGAGGTGCGGGGCAGGAGATCAGCTTTGTTCTGGGCACCTTTGTGCAGGGGATGCCAAAAGGAGACAGTCGAGGAGTGACGGTACCACCTGGGTTTGGGAGCCTAACAGTGGAAAAGGAGTGAATTTGTTGAAGAAAGGCCAGAGTATCCTTGCAGTGTCTCCTGTTCTTTTTCAAAGGAAATGGAAAAAACAAAACAACAACAAAACCCCCTTAGAAGCTGCTTTCAGTGTCTGTTCCTGAAGGAGAAGTTTCCACAAGACTTCCTCTCTGTCTTAGCTGACGTAATACTTTGACTCTTGCCTTCTGCGTCGTGGGGAAGTGTGCAGCTGAGAAGTTTTGAAAGACCTCGTTCCTGAGCCCTGCTGGAGCAGCAGGTTATTTAAGTGTGCGTATGAGTTGCTTTTCCGTCTTGTCTTTCCTCACCGCCTTCGACATCTCTGCCCTCGATTGGAGTGTGTTCAAAGCAGAGGTGTGTGGAAGACCTTTGAGTGTCTCTTGATTCTCCCAGCTGGTTCTTGTGGCACCTTTTTGAAATGTTGAGAGCTTGTGTTTGACCTGCTGCCAAGTCCCTGCAGCTGCTCCCTCCCTCCCTCCGTCCGTCCCTCCGCGAGGGTCAGCCACCCGTGTGGCTGTGGGTTGTCAGCGCTGGCTGCCCCGGTGGCAGCAGCCGCCTCCGCTGTGCCGCCGTGGGGCGAGCGCGGCGCAGGGCCCCCTGCCCTCCCTCGCAGGCAGGTTTCCCTGGGGGGGCCACGGCCGGGGCAGCGCAGCCGCCTGTGCCGGCCCGGCCGGGCCCCGCGGCGGGGTTGTCCCTGCGGCCCGGCCTGTGTGGGGCAGGGGCAGCCCCCGGGCGCCCCGCGCAGCCCCTGCCCGCTGCAGGGCCAGCCCTGGCCGGGGCCCTGGGGGCGAGGGGGGCCGGGCCCCCTCTGTGACACGGGCTGTGCTCACAGGGGACATCCCGTGTCACGGCCACAGCTGCCCTCTCCCGCGCGGCCCCGGCCTCTCCCCACACATCCCGGCGAGGCCGCGCCAGCCCAGGCACTGGGGCTGCTCTCGGCACCGCTCTGCTGCCAGGAGCCGCCGAGCCCCAGCGGGAGCCGGCGAGGGGAGGCCGGGGCAGCGCGGGGCTGTGGGGAAGTGCGGAGGAGGAGGAGGAGAGGAGCTGTTTCCTCATCACCTCCCGCCGTGGGGGTGACCCAGGGCGAGGAGGACAAGGATGGAGCTCTGGGACGCTGGCCACGGGACGCCGCGTGAGCAGGGGTTGCCAGTAATTCCTGCCTGGGGTAAGGCCTTCAGGAGCTCCTTAACAAATGTTGTGGAGAGGATGAATGGGGAAAGAGAGTTTGGCTGTGGAAACCCTGGGCTGTGGGAGGGGCTGGACAGTCTGGTTGGTGCCCCAAGAGCTCCAGCTGATGGTCCCCTCTGGCTCAGGTGCCAGTGTGGTGGCCAGGACTGCTGGGTCCTGCCCCTGACGCTGCCCCTGCTCCCGGCGGGGGAAGGAGCTGGAGCTGCCCTGGTGGCCTTGCAGAGCCTGTGCATGCAGGGATCCAGTATGGGGGAAACTGGCCCTGCAGGAGGGTCCCCAGGGGATCCCCTGAATCCCCAGATTTCCACGGGCACAGCACCATCCTCTCTGGGACGTAAATCATTGCCAGTATCCCTAGGGAGGGAGTCACCCTCTGACAGCTGCGTCTGGAAGGAAAGGAGACCTGTCTGAAGAAGGCGGAGGGGTCCTGCAGCTCCTGCTGGGCTCTGGCGAGACTGCCAGAAACACCGGTGCTCAAAATGCATCCTTGCACTGTTCCTCAGCTCAGCTTGGCTTTCTGTCCAGGACCCCAGCCACTGCCTCTAGCCCTTCCCACTGGACCGGCTTGTGCCTCCAGACTGGCAGAGCAGGCTTTGATCTGGGAGATGTATTGTGGCTGTCCCGTGGCAGGATCTCCATGTCCCACTGCCTGTTTCAGGTCCAGACTGCTGCTGGGGTCAGATGACAGTTCTAGCCTGAAGGCAGTGCCCGTCTCAGCTCTGCAGCCCCTGTGAGGGATGGGGTTAGTTTGGGCAGGGGGTGCTGTCTGAGGACGCCCGCTCTTGCCATCTCCTTGGTTAGGCGTGTGGTGAATGGCTGTGAGCTGGCCGACCCAGAGCACGACATGACTTTCTCTTGCTTTTCCAGTGGCTGTGCACATCTGGGAAGGTGTGTCAGACTACATCATAGAGCAGCTGGTGCTGAACAAGGTGGGTCTGCTCTCCTGTTCCTCCCCTCCAGCCCTGATGGTTTCAGCAGTCCTGACATCTCTGTGCCATTGGGTGCAATTGCTCTGCCCCTCCTTTGAAACCAGAAGGAAATCCCATGGAGAAGGATGCTGCAAATGGTAGGAGTGCCACAGACTAATGTCTCCCTAAAGCGAGATGACAAAGCTCCTGTCCAGTTTCATTCACAGGAGGGGTTGGAGGCTTTCTGGGCCTTCTCCAGTCCCCCCTGGAAGGGTGAAAGGTCAAAGAGAGAGCCTGGCATGTTTTTTTCTGAGGTTATCTCCCTTCTTGGAAAGCCTTCCTATGGATGTCCTGGATGACAGGGATGATATACGTGTAATTTTGAGAGGGCGAGGAGGAGGGGGAGGAAACCATCTGCAACGTTCTTCCAAAGGACCTCTCCAAGGCTCTCCCAAGCTTTCCAGAGGGCTTCATCTTGCCCCTTTGTAGGCCAGGAGTGAGCAGGGCCCGTCGCACCATGGCCATGCTCTGACAAGCCCTCGGGCTGTTTGTTCATCTCCCATGCTTAGAATTCTTCTCTTCTCTTCTGTTTGCAGGACGTGAGAATTATTCGACTTGGCACCTTCCGCGTTGTTAGAGAACAAGTCGTTGATGGCAAGAATGGTCTTCTGACTGTTCGCAGACCCACGTTTGTCCTCGGAAAGTATCTTGCAGAGCGTCATGGCCTCACCCATGATAAGGCCTATGTTCCTGGTAAGAAGACAGACTGAAACTTGTGCTTCCTCGTGCGAGATGTGTGGGGTGTGGATAACTGCTGCTCAGCAGGGGCTGTCAGAAATCTAGAATGCCTTCGCTGGGTCCTGAGAACACCTCCAGGGTTTTTTTTTATTATCATGTCATCAGAATGTGGAATCGAATGAGCCTCTCTCTCCCTCTCGGACTTGCTTTTACAGCTGGCTTCATACCAAATGTTCTGGGGTTGCTGCTTCTAAGCTGATGTAGTTAAAACTCCTGTAGTTTAAACACCTGTTTATGCCCCAGCAGACCTTGTAAGGGCGAACAGCAGCATTGCTGCTGGCTCTTCCAAGCTGCTTCTGCTTCAAGTGGGTCAAAGCCATCTGTAGAGAGCCTTGAAACAGAGATGGGAACAGTAGTGTGTAGGAAAAGCCCTCCGAGGCCAGCTATGGGGTGATTGTTGGGGAGTGGTAGGAGCAGTGCAGCTGTAGGGTGATGTCAGTGAGGGCTGTGGGGCAGCAGGAGCTCTGAGCTGTGTTTGGAGTGGGCCTTTGCTTTCAAAGGACTCCATCCTCTCTGTGCTGTGAACATCAGTCTGGCATCCCTCAGGGACAGGCCTTGGGCACCAAAAGCAGGGTTGTGTGCTGAGCAGGTCCAAGGGCCTTGGGGTGGCCAGAAAGACAGAGGTAAAAATGATGAGTAATCCATATCCATTACTAATGAAGAGGAAGATTCAGCCTGTAAGATTTGTTGTGCAGTCCATGTGTTTTTCTTCTTCATTGCAGCCACTGTGACGTGGCATAGCTAAGTCTCTTCAAACCTGGCATGCCCTGAGGGTGGGCACAATTACCATGAGCAGTCTCTTCTCCTGGGAACTGGCCTGCTTTTTTCCTCTCCTTGTGCTGGTGTCCTGCCTAATGGTCATACAATATAGCCAGGAGCCTTTCTTTCTGTTTCTGTGGGGAAGGAAGCATTGCTGTACTCTTGGCCCAAGAGGTTGCAGAGTGCTTTGAATTTCTCCCAAGGGAGAGATGACATCAGCATCCTTTCTGGGCTTTCCCAGAGAGTTAAAGAAGACAGCTCTGTAGCACTGTTCTGCTGGAAGACCTTCAAGCTGCTGACACTCTCTTTTAGCTTGCTGAAGTGCTCTGTTAGTGACTGTGGTGCTCTTTTGTTGCTGCCTAGGTCATAAGCAAGCTGAGCCCCTGAAGTATGCTCGCATAGCCTTGGACATCTCCTTCTCTTGGAAAATAGTGGAGGCTTGCATAGAAGAGACCATGTACCTTCTCTCTTGCTGTCTTGCGAGTGGGAAGAACGTTGCCCTTGTTCTGAAGGACATTGGCATACTGGTCATTGAAGGCAACGTTGTGAAAATGAGATTTTACAAAAGCCTTCTGCAAAGGCTGAATGGGTCTGAAGAGCTGGGAGAAGCTCTTCTTGGGGTAAGTTGTCCATTTCTGCAGTGCTCCTTCTCGCTCTTTTGAAACCCGAGCAAAGTCAAAGTGAAGGGATTTCTCTTGGCCTGCCACAACCTGTCTGGGCATGTGGACGGTCCTGGTCTAGAGGAATGCCAGCTCCCTGCACAGTGATCCCTCCTGCCCTTCTCCAGGCTGGCAGGGGCCTCAGACATCGCTGTCAAATCTCTGGTGACCTCAGCCCTCCTCTCTCCCTGAAGCGAGAGGGCCTGAGTGTCTTTCATCTCTCCTGTATGGCAGCTGGTCACAGTACCTTTGGTCACCTTAGCATTTCTAGCTCTGTGTCTGTGTAGGGCCGTCTTCTGTCTGCTCTGCCTCCTGGCGCTGTGCAAAGGAGCGGGTTGCTGTAATTCCCTGTCCTTCTGCTGTGATACCAAGAAATAGCAGCTTGTAGCTGAGCTGCCAGCATCACTGTGGTTTCCTCAGCACATCATCTTCAGTGGTGTTGGGACCACAGCAGGTGGCAGGGCTGGTTGCTCACCCCATTCTCTGGGCGGCAATGCAGAGACACAAGCAGAGCAAGGCCCATATGGGAACAGACTCCTTTAGCTGTTGTCCCTGTGTGGGTCCAGTGTGCTGAGCAGCTCCTTTGTGTGTCTCTGGCACCCCCACAGCATGCAGGGGGGACTTCTGTGCCCTAACGTGTGCACCTGCACACTGCTAGTGGTGTGGCCATGCTGTGTCACAGAGACAGTCATTCCAGGCCAGTGCCCTTGCCCAGGTCTTTAGTGCAGCCCTGGCCTTCAGCCTGGGCTTTCAGGTGCAGCTGGAAAGTGGAGGTGTGAAAGCAGTCTGAGCTGAGCCACTCGAGGGCTAAGCCAGAGATGCAAGCAGCCTGTAGCCCAGCCCTGTTTGCCAGCTCAGTCTTTTCCTTCTGTCCCAGTCCGTGGTGCCCTTTCAGGCCATTCTCTAGGCCAGGGACTTTTCTCCAGCCTTTTGGGCAGTGGCTCCCACTCCAGGACCCTCAGCTGCTCCTTCAACACACCCCACAAGTTTGGCACTCACAGTTGTTACCCGCTGTGCAGGGCAAAAGGAGGGCTGTGTGCCTCTATTGATGCATTCTGCAGAAGCAGCCATCTGACTCTCAGGAGAGACTTTGGGGTTAAGCTCACATCTGAACACTTTGTTCTCAGCTCAGGAGCAGGCACCAGAAGCCAGCAGCCAGGAACACAGACTAGGGAAGGGCCTTTGCCTGTGCTCTCCTCCACTGACTTCTCCATTAGGCAAGAACCGGTCTCCTCACTGAGGCGCTTGATCTTGGCCCTTGCCCAAAGCCTGGCAGTATTCTTACCCATTCTGCTGTATTCCCCTGCAGCTGCTCCTCTGTAGAATTGAGGGGCTGTGAGCAAGAAGATCATTTTCTTGGCAGCATCTCACATGTGTCTCTTGCCTTTGCAGATGTCAGCGAGGAAGGACTCAGTCCTCTCAGGCACCGAAACAGCTGCTTCTCTGACTTGTTGTGGCTCTGTCGTTGTCTTTCCAAGGTGAGTATGTTTGTTTGTTTTTTAGCTGCTGACTGACCAAGCGAGCATCTTCTCACCATGTGTCTCTGGTAGGCTTGTGCAGGCGCTCTGGAAGGGACTTGAGTGTAACCCTTTCCAATGGTTGGTTCCCAGTGAACTCCAGGCTTGCTCTGGCTTTGTTTGGGCTCTGTGTGTGGGGGCATCTGCAGAGCTTTGTGCTGGCTCCCAGCTTGCAAAGGGCTTTGTTCCATTAGTGGCCTGGGGGCTGGGGGCTGTTCTTTCCAGATGCAGTGACATGAGTGTGGCAGGGCCTGCAAGGGATGTGGAGGGCAAGGCAGGAATTTGAAGTGATGCTGGAATGCTGCAGGAAAGGAGACTAGTCTGTTCTGCCTGGATGAGAGCATGGACAGGAGCTGGGAGACAGTCTCCAGTGGCAGCCTGGGGGATTTGGCTGGGAAAACTTAGAAGAAGCTTTCTCCCAGGAAGGCTAGGGAAGCCCTGCAGCAGCCTGGGGAGGAAGCTTATGTCCCTCCAGGCACTGGAGGTCTTCCCTGGCTCACTGTGCTTCCTCAGACAGTCCTGCAGGATGGGGCCGAGTCTGCATATTCTGCTGTGGGAAAGGATGGGCTTCATAGTGGCTCTGACAGCTGTCTGTGTCCCCATAGTTAACATGAGCTGCAAAGGAACTGTGGAGCCCTTCCTCCAGAGTGGTGTCTTTCTGCTGTTTCCAGGCAGGAGCTGGAGACTTCCCCCCGAAAACCACCAGTGAGAGCAGCACCAGTGAGAGTGCCACGTGTGAGAGCTCCCCCTGTGAGAGCTCCTGCTGTGCAAGGTGTGAAGCCTGTTTCGGAAAAGGAATGGGAGGAAGATGACCCCAGTGTTGAGAAAGGTAATGGAGCAGTTGATTCCTGGTGGGGGTTTGTGCCTTCTCCTTCTGTCCTCCTTGGTGTAGGGGGTTGGAGCCAAGGCTTCCCTGGATTTTCAGAGCAGGCAGCTCTACCCTTTCCTTGTGAGTTTCTCATAGACATTCCCAAACCACTGCCTTGGGGTTGACTGTGTCACCAGGGGCAATGCAGGCCTATGAGATCTGTAGAAGGATCCCAGGACCTGTTCCCCTCGTGTGAAGAAGTTATTGCCACAAAGAGACTCTGTCAGGTCACCAGCACATCCCTGCGAGCCTCCCTTTTCATAGCGTGGTATGGATAGAGCAGTAGAAAAGCACCTTTGCAAGAAATGATGTTGCAGAGTGAAAGCAAAGAGTTGGACAGGAGCCAATATGAGTAAGGGCCTTGGCCTGCCTAGGAAACATGGCTTTAAAGGAATCTGACTGAGGCCTCATAGTTCTATCACAGGCTGGAGCAGGTCTGCACATCACTCCTGTTCCAGTGGTCACTGTGATTCTGCTCTGAAGCGTTTTCGTGTCTCCTGCTTACAGGAAAGCTTCCTCTCCGGCGCCGCCTCTTGTGGGAGCGCCACTCACCCCTCGAACTAGTGCCTGCAAATATGGAGGAAGGAAACAGGGAGAAAGCTGAAGAGGAGCCTCAAGACAGGTGAGCCGCTTGGAGCAATGGACATGGGTGACTGTCCATAGAACTCCAAATGCCTTTTATCCCATGCCACAATGACCAGCGATCCCTTGCTGGATGGGCAGCCCAGAGCAAGTCCTTGGAGACCCTCATGTTGGCTTCCTGATTCTCCTGCCTCTGCTTGCAGGTTACAACCCTTTGGGAAACTCAGTGCAGATCCTCATTCCGGAAGAGGAGGGCTTTTTCCCCATTCCCTTTAGATGGAAGTAAACAGGATGCTTTCTATATGCTGACAGTCAGGCTGGGGACCTATGGCCATTTTGTGAGGCTGAGGAAAAGGCTGTGCTCTTGGAAGGCCTTCTAAAGAGCAGAGGTGTGTGTCTGAGCTTTGCCCCACCATGGTGGCTGTTCCCAGAGACCAGTGAGTATGTAGTGAGACAGGATGAAACACAGAGCAGCTCTTTCTTTGCCTGGAAAGGATGTGGCCTTTCAAAGCAAAGTGCAATTCCAGCCACCCTGCCACACACAGGCACTCTGGAAGGGACTTGAGCGTAACCCTTTCCAATGGTTGGTTCCCAGTGAACTCCAGGCTTGCTCTGGCTTTGTTTGGGCTCTGTGTGTGGGGGCATCTGCAGAGCTTTGTGCTGGCTCCCAGCTTGCAAAGGGCTTTGTTCCATTAGTGGCCTGGGGGCTGGGGGCTGTTCTTTCCAGATGCAGTGACATGAGTGTGGCAGGGCCTGCAAGGGATGTGGAGGGCAAGGCAGGAATTTGAAGTGATGCTGGAATGCTGCAGGAAAGGAGACTAGTCTGTTCTGCCTGGATGGGAGTGTGGACAGGAGCTGGGAGACGGTCTCCAGTGGCAGCCTGGGGGATTTGGCTGGGAAAACTTAGAAGGAGCTTTCTCCCAGGAAGGCTAGCTAAGCCCTGCAGCAGCCTGGGGAGGAAGCTTATGTCCCTCCAGGCACTGGAGGTCTTCCCTGGCTCACTCCGCTTCCTCAGACAGTCCTGCAGGGTCGGGCCGATTCTGCATATTCTGCTCTGGGAAAGGATGGGCTTCATAGTGGCTCTGACAGCTGCCTGTGTCCCCATAGTTAACATGAGCTGCAAAGGAACTGTGGAGCCCTTCCTCCAGAGTGGTGTCTTTCTGCTGTTTCCAGGCAGGAGCTGGAGACTTCCCCCAGGGAATCATCTGTGGGAACTCCATCTTGGACACCTCTGAAGCCTATCTGGGGAGAGAGGGCAGAAGATGACCCCAGTGTTGAGAAAGGTAATGGAGCAGTTGATTCCTGGTGGGGGGTTGTGCCTTCTCCTTCTGTCCTCCTTGGCGTAGGGGGTTGGAGCCAAGGCTCCAGTGCGATGTCTTGGGCATCACTAGATGTGATGCTGCTCAGCCCTGTTGGGAAATCTCTAGTGACTGCTGAGGGAGCAAGACCTCAGGGCAGCCCAGCACTCCCAGCTGCAGTTGATCCCTCTGAGCTAAGCTTTCCCCCTGGACTCTGGGCCCTAGTGTACCCTGCAAACTGTTCTTCCACTGGAGGAGGAAGAGTAAAAGTTGAGGACAATCCTTGAGAATCCTCCATCCTGCCTGGAGCAGAATGGTAATGGAAAGTGTGACCTATTTCATGACCTATCTCATGGAATCAAGGTGACCTAGAGAATCTGGTCAGAAGTGTGGTAAGGGGTGCCAAGACTTCCCTGGATTTTCAGAGCAGGCAGCTCTACCCTTTCCTTGTGAGTTTCTCATAGACTTTCCCAAACCACTGCCTTGGGGTTGACTGTGTCACCAGGGGCAATGCAGGCCTATGAGATCTGTAGAAGGATCCCAGGACCTGTTCCCCTCATGTGAAGAAGTTATTGCCACAAAGAGACTCTGTCAGGTGACCAGCACATCCCTGCGAGCCTCCCTTTTCATAGCGTGGTATGGATAGAGCAGTAGAAAAGCACCTTTGCAAGAAATGATGTTGCAGAGTGAAAGCAAAGAGTTGGACAGGAGCCAGCGTGAGTAAGGGCCTTGGCCTGCCTAGGAAACTTTAAAGGCTTTAAAGGAATCGGATTGAGGCCTCATAGTTCTATCACAGGCTGGAGCAAATCCACACGTCAATCCTGTTGATGTGGTCACTGTGATTCTGCTCTGAAGTGTTTTCTTGTCTCCTGCTTACAGAAAGGCTTCATGCTGAGCGCCTCCATTTGTGGGAGAGCCACCTTCCACCCATACTAGTGCCTGCAAATATGGAGGAAGGAAACGGGGAGAAAGCTCAGGGGAAGGAGCCTCAAGACAGGTGAGCCGCTTGGAGCAATGGACATGGGTGACTGTCCATAGAACTCCAAATGCCTTTTATCCCATGCCACAATGACCAGCGATCCCTTGCTGGATGGGCAGCCCAGAGCAAGTCCTTGGAGACCCTCATGTTGGCTTCCTGATTCTCCTGCCTCTGCTTGCAGGTTACAACCCTTTGGGAAACTCAGTGCAGATCCTCATTCCGGAAGAGGAGGGCTTTTTCCCCATTCCCTTTAGATGGAAGTAAACAGGATGCTTTCTATATGCTGACAGTCAGGCTGGGGACCTATGGCCATTTTGTGAGGCTGAGGAAAAGGCTGTGCTCTTGGAAGGCCTTCTAAAGAGCAGAGGTGTGTGTCTGAGCTTTGCCCCACCATGGTGGCTGTTCCCAGAGACCAGTGAGTATGTAGTGAGACAGGATGAAACACAGAGCAGCTCTTTCTTTGCCTGGAAAGGATGTGGCCTTTCAAAGCAAAGTGCAATTGCAGCCACCCTGCCACCAAGGACAAGGAGCAGCAGCTGTTCTCACACTGAGTTTGGGATGGATTGAGTGACCTTGGAGCCCTTTCCTTCACGTGAAATCTGGTCTTGTGGCTGCCAGAAGCAGGGTGTGGCTGGAGGCTAGCTGAGAAGGTGGGTAGAGAGGAGTGAGGTGGAAGAGATGGGTGCCAGGAATGCTGTTGAAGGGAAGGAGTCCCTTGGTGAAGACCTCCCAAAAGGAGGCCTTTCCCCTTGTGCAATGGCCTTCCTTCCCCTCCCAGCAGCAAGAAGGAATGAGGGCCATTTCCAGGCAGCCGCCATGGGGTGGTGAGCAGCAGGCTTGGGGGCATGTGCCTTTGGATCAGGCAGCCCTTCCAGGCAAGGGGCAGTTGTTGGGCGCTCAGAAGAGCATTTCGGTGTGGGCCATGAGTGACTGAAGGCTCAAGGAGTCTAAGGGACAGAGCAGTGTCTGTTATTACTCTTTTTTATATACATGGTTTTTGTCTGACAGCTTTTTTGGGGGGCTGGCACAGGAGAGTGCCAGGGGTAGGAAAATGGCATGAATGCTTTAGTCCCTTGATGCCTTTCTCCCCCTTTGGCACTGGGTGCCCAGCAGTAATCCATTTCCCATCCCTAAACACGCAGTCTTTGGCACCACTGAGCAGTGGCTAATGCACTTGGCGGGACACAGACTAACGGTGTGTCTTGGAGCCTGTCCTTGTAGATGACCCTGCTGCTCTCCTTGCTACATGGATAGAAAGCCTCAGTGTGGGCACCTGGAGCTTTCCTTTGGCCATGTGATGCACCCCTGGGTGTTTTGGCAGGGGGTGATTGCTGTCTCCATTGATGTGACCACAATCAGTCGAGGCTACGTGCTTCTCCTGCAGAACTGCCTTCTGCTGCAGAAGCAGGTGCCCAGCTTGTGGGCATGGGGTGGAGATTCAGCTCCTCCTGTGCTCATACCACTCCTCGCGGTGTGTGTTTGCAGTGTGCTCCCACCTATCCCAGGGGTCTCCACACAGAAAACAACACAAGGTGGGAGGAGGCAATCGCTTGAAGCCGGACCACCAGCTGTGAAGCCAGGGAGCAAAGGTCATCAGGGGGCAGAACAGGTAGGTGCTCCTGATTGAGGTCCTTCTTGTGCCAGCCTGAATTATGGAAAAGCATCATCCTATGGGCAGCGGCTGTACAAGACCCCTTCCGACGTGTTCCTTTGAGCCCTTACTGCCTTGGTCTGGGGATTGCTTTTGATACTGCCGGCAAAGATGTGCTCTATTTTGGCAATACATCTGTTGCTGCTGCATTCTCCATGAACACACCAGAAGACCCTCTTGGGCCCTGCTTCTGGTGGCAGTGTCCCTGCTGGGCCTTCCTGGGACTGAAGACAGAGACTTTCTGTTCAGCTCCACGATCATTTAGATGACTGGTCAGAACACAAAAGGGATGTTCAGTCTTGCTAGGATTCCCTTAAGGGCAAAATGGTGCTGACAGGCAGGCTCAAGACAGGGGTCAGAGGAGAGTGTGAGAAATAACCTTTGCTTCAGGGAAAAAGAGACCTGCTGGACCTGTGCTTCCCCCTCCCTCCCTAGCAGGACTGCCTTGCCGATTTACCAGGTTTTGGTGGGATGCCTTCACGTGGGCTCTCCTCCAGTGACTTGTGCATTAGGCAAAAACTGGTCTCCTCACTGAGGCTCTTGATCTGGGGCTTTGCCCAAGGCCTGGCAGTGTTATTACCCATTCTCTTGTGTTCCCCCATAGCTGCTACTCTGCAGCATTGAGGGGCTGCTGTGAGGAAAAGCAAAGTTTGTTTCAGACCTTCTGAAAGGCAGCAGCTTCTCTGAACAGTGGAAGCACCTGCTGCCTTTGTGAGCAACCAGATCATTTTCTTGGCAGTATCTCACATGTGTCCCTCACCTTTGCAGATGTCAGCGAGGAGGGACTCAGTCCTCTCAGGCACCGAAACAGCTGCTTCTCTGACCCGTTCTAGCTCTATCGTTGTCCTTCCAAGGTGAGTATGTTTGCTTCCTAGCTGCTGGCTGACCAAGTGAGCATCTTCTCACCGTGTGTTTGGTAGTGTTGCCTTGCCAGGGCTTGTGCAGGCACTCTGGAAGGGACTTGAGCGTAACCCTTTCCAATGGTTGGTTCCCAGTGAGCTCCAGGCTTGCTCTGGCTTTGTTTGGGCTCTGTGTGGGGGGCTTCTGCAGAGCTTTGTGCTGGCTCCCAGCTTGCAAAGGGCTTTGTTCCATTAGTGGCCTGGGGGCTGGAGGCTGTTCTTTCCAGATGCAGTGACATGAGTGTGGGAGGGACTGCAAGGGATGTGGAAGGCAAGGCAGGAATTTGAAGTGATGCTGGAATGCTGCAGGAAAGGAGACTAGTCTGTTCTGCCTGGATGGGAGTGTGCACAGGAGCTGGGAGATGGTCTCCAGTGGCAGCCTGGGGGATTTGGCTGGGAAAGCTTAGAAGGAGCTTTCTCCCAGGAAGGCTAGGGAAGCCCTGCAGCAGCCTGGGGAGGAAGCTTATGTCCCTCCAGGCACTGGAGGTCTTCCCTGGCTCACTCCGCTTCCTCAGACAGTCCTGCAGGGTCGGGCCGATTCTGCATATTCTGCTCTGGGAAAGGATGGGCTTCATAGTGGCTCTGACAGCTGCCTGTGTCCCCATAGTTAACATGAGCTGCAAAGGAACTGTGGAGCCCTTCCTCCAGAGTGGTGTCTTTCTGCTGTTTCCAGGCAGGAGCTGGAGACTTCCCCCAGGGAATCATCTGTGGGAACTCCATCTTGGACACCTCTGAAGCCTATCTGGGGAGAGAGGGCAGAAGATGACCCCAGTGTTGAGAAAGGTAATGGAGCAGTTGATTCCTGGTGGGGGGTTGTGCCTTCTCCTTCTGTCCTCCTTGGCGTAGGGGTTGGAGCCAAGGCTCCAGTGCGATGTCTTGGGCATCGCTAGATGTGATGCTGCTCAGCCCTGTTGGGAAATCTCTAGTGACTGCTGAGGGAGCAAGACCTCAGGGCAGCCCAGCACTCCCAGCTGCAGTTGATCCCTCTGAGCTAAGCTTTCCCCCTGGACTCTGGGCCCTAGTGTACCCTGCAAACTGTTCTTCCACTGGAGGAGGAAGAGTAAAAGTTGAGGACAATCCTTGGGAATCCTCCATCCTGCCTGGAGCAGAATGGTAATGGAAAGTGTGACCTCTTTCATGACCTATCTCATGGAATCAAGGTGACCTAGAGAATCTGGTCAGAAGTGTGGTAAGGGGTGCCAAGACTTCCCTGGATTTTCAGAGCAGGCAGCTCTACCCTTTCCTTGTGAGTTTCTCATAGACATTCCCAAACCACTGCCTTGGGGTTGACTGTGTCACCAGGGGCAATGCAGGCCTTTGAGATCTGTAGAAGGATCCCAGGACCTGTTCCCCTCGTGTGAAGAAGTTATTGCCACAAAGAGACGCTGTCAGGTCACCAACACATCCCCACAAGCCTCCTTTTCATAGCATGGACCTGATAGAGCAGTAGAAAAGCACCTTTGCAAGAAATGATGTTGCAGAGTGAAAGCAAAGAGTTGGACAGGAGCCAGCGTGAGTAAGGGCCTTGGCCTGCCTAGGAAACTTTAAAGCCTTTAAAGGAATCTGATTGAGGCCTCGTACTTCTATCACAGGCTGGAGCAGATCCGAATGTCACTCCTGTTGATGTGGTCACTGTGATACTGCTCTGAAGCGTTTTCTTGTTTCCTGCTTACAGGAAATCTTCGTGCCATTCGGCTGCTCTCGAGAGTGAGGCATGCCCCCCTCCAATTAGCTACTCCTAATAGAATGGAGGAAAAGGAGAAGAAAGCCAAGGGAAAAGACTCTCGTGGCAGGTGAGACCCTGGGAGGAACGGATGAGAGGGACCCTGTAGCCTTGTCTGTCTTGGAGGGAGATATCTCCTTTGGACATAATGTCCATAGTTCCTCTGTGGCCTTTCATCCCATGCCACAGTGAGCAGTGATCCCGTGCTGGATGGGCTTCCTGTTGGCTTCCTGATTCTCCTGCCTCTGCTTGCAGGTTACAACCCTTTGGGAAACTCAGTGCAAATCCTCATTCCGGAAGAGGAGGGCCTTTTCCCCATTCCCTTTAGATGGAAGTAAACAGGATGCTTTCTATATGCTGACAGTCGGGCTGGGGGCCTATGGCCATTTTGTGAGGCTGAGGAAAAGGCTGTGCTCTTGGAAGGCCTTCTAAAGAGCAGAGGTGTGTGTCTGAGCTTTGCCCCACCATGGTGGCTGTTCCCAGAGACCAGTGAGTATGTAGTGAGACAGGATGAAACACAGAGCAGCTCTTTCTTTGCCTGGAAAGGATGTGGCCTTCCAAAGCAAAGTGCCATTCCAGCCACCCTGCCACCAAGGACAAGGAGCAGCAGCTGTTCTCACACTGAGTTTGGGATGGATTGAGTGACCTTGGAGCCCTTTCCTTCACGTGAAATCTGGTCTTGTGGCTTTCACAAGCAGGGTGTGGCTGGATGCTGCTGGCAGATGCCTCTCTGTGTCCCCAGAGGAGTCCTGAAATCTCATCCAGAGTTGGGGGCTGTGAGTCCAAAGGGGAGTGTGTGTGTGCATGGGCTGGGAGAGGCAGGATGCCCCCCTCCGGAATGAGGGAGAAGCTCTGTCTCTGCTGTTGTGGGATCCTTTCCTAACAACGTCTCCAGGCCCGTGGAGGTGTGGTGAATTGGGGTGGAGATCCAGCTCCCCCCGTGCTCATACCACTCCTCGCGGTGTGTGTTTGCAGTGTGCTCCCACCTATCCCAGGGGTCTCCACACAGACAACACCACAAGGTGGGAGGAGGCAATCGCTTGACGCCAGACCACCAGCTGCGGGGCCAGGGAGCAAAGGTCATCAGGGGGCAGAACAGGTAGGTGCTCCTGATTGAGGTCCTTCTTGTGCCAGCCTGAATTATGGAAAAGCATCGTCCTATGGGCAGCAGCTGTACAAGACCCCTTCCAATGTGTTCCTTTGAGCCCCTACTGCCTTTGTCTGGGGATTGCTTTTGATACTGCCGGCAAAGATGCGCTCTAGTTTTGCAATACATCTGTTGCTGCTGCATTCTCCATGAACACACCAGAAGACCCTCTTGGGCCCTGCTTCTGGTGGCAATGTCCCTGCTGGGCCTTCCTGGGATTGAAGACAGAGACTTTCTGTTCAGCTCCACGATCATTTAGATGACTGGTCAGAACACAAAAGGGATGTTCAGTCTTGCTAGCATTCCCTTAAGGGCAAAATGGTGCTGACAGGCAGGCTCAAGACAGGGGTCAGAGGAGAGTGTGAGAAATAACCTTTGCTTCAGGGAAAAAGAGACCTGCTGGACCTGTGCTTCCCCCTCCCTCCCTAGCAGGACTGCCTTGCCGATTTCCTGCTCTGCAAGTGACAATTCCCTCTGCTCACTGATTTCACTAGGAGGTATCTGGAGACTGAGTGAGAAGTGCCAGTGGGAACGACAGTGAAGCCTGGTCAGGCTGTGACATAGTCTGGGCCATCTCGTGGTGCCTCTCGCTGTTCTCCAGCTCAGGCTGCAGCGTCCCTGCCTGGGGCAGCATTTGTCCTTTGGGGTGCCCGAGGGCAGGCCAGGCCAAGGGCATGGTGACTGCACAGCTCCTGCAGGCCCTGGCTGCTTTAGAGGTGCGTGTTGAGAGCAGCTGCGTGGACTTGGAAGTGGGGCACAAACCTGTGTGGAATTGTCTTGCAGGTTCAGCAGCGAACTGAGGCCCAGCCAAGGGTTCAGGCACGTTCAGTCCTTCTCCAAAGAAGGAAAGCAAAGACGACTGTTGAGAAGCCGGCTGAAGAAAAGCCAAGTATTCAGGAAGTCGTCAAGTGCCAGTTGGGACAAGATAAGGATGCAACTGTGAGTGTTTACTTCTCCTGCATAGAGGAGGCGGCAAAATGGTGTGCCGAGCAACAGAGGACTCAACAGACAGGGTATGTTTGTGCCAGCTGCAGGAAAAGCCTGGGGCGGTTGAGTAGCAGTGACCCACCGAGGGGTCAGACTCCCAATCCCAGAGCCATGGGGTTGGATAGAGCTGGAGCTGGATAAGCACCTCTCTGCAGCCCAAGTAAATGCCCAGCACTCCTTTGGAGGGGAAGGGCTTTGCCTGCAAATGGGACCAGGCTGGAGGAGCTGGGGGAGGAGAGGAGCAGAAGGGGTCTCCACCTGAGTGAGAGAGAGAGATGTCAGTGCTGCTGCAGCCACATTTCACCTTGAGCAAGCCACACTGGCCTTGGATCAGCCTTCCCTTCAATCCAAGGCGTAGCTGTTGGGGGCTCAGAATAGGCTTCAACTGGGGGACCTAGAAGCCCTGAACGGCTGAGCACAAATGTTTGTGTGCACCTTTTCAAACCTCTCCCTGAACGCTGGAGCCCAGACACAGGTTCACCCCCAGTCTTGGCCCTGGCAGACTCAGCCCCAGGCTGAGGAGCTGCATGTGCGTCCTTGTTTGGACACAGGGGCCTGTGTTACATGAGGGTGAGCATGGAAACCCCATCAGAAGCACGTCCCAACACAGGTGGCCTGAGCTAGTCTGCACTATTTCTCTGCCTTTCTCTCTGTGCATAACACAGCCTCTCCCTTTCTCCCTCCTTAGCACTGGGAAGAAGGGCAGTGTGCAGAGACACAAGAAGAAGAAACAGTGACTGTCCGTGATGCCGGCACACATGAAGTTTTGTTCTCTTGAATTAAACCAGAGCCCCCACCTGGCGTGGACCCTTCCTGGGTGTGGTGTGAACTCTGCTGTTTGCAGCGTGTGAGCATTGGAGAGGCCTGAAGACAACAAACAGCTCTGGTGTCAGGGCTTGGGTGTCAGTCCCTGCTGTCAGGGCAGCTCTCTGCCAAGGTCATGCTACAGCTACTGTCTGGCTGCAGCCGTGGTGGCTGTGGCCTAGGGCTCTCCTGCTTCGTGTTGGTCCTTGAGAAAGTTGTGCAGAGGGCCCTGCCATGGCCAGCACCTGCCCTGCTGACAAGGGGTCTCTGGGGAGAAGCGGGAAGAGCTGGTTTGAAGGGGTTGAGCCTGGGCCCCCCTTCCTGCTGCGCCGTCCTGCCTGCATGGTGGGAGGGCACTCCCAACTCTTGTGTGTGTGTTGGGTGCACTTGTGTGCTGAGCTTTTGGGGGTATGAGGGAACTAACAAGGGTGCCAAGGGCCGGAAGGGGAAGCTCACAACCAGGAGAGCTGGGGCCATGAGAGTCCATGGTCACCTGGGCTGTAGCAACCATGAAAGAGTGGAGTTGCAGACCCTGAGGGCAGCAAGGAAGGAGAGCAGCAGAGGACAGAACCTGAACTTTGGGAGAGCACACTTCACCTTCTTGAGGGACCTGGCAGGAGGATCCCATGGGAGGCAGCTCTGGAGAGCAAAGGAGCTCGAGGAAGCTGGCAGGTCTTTGAGGACAGCACCCCCCAAGTGACAGAATGGTCTACCTTGATACCCCAGAAAACAAGCAGACATGTCATGAGACGGCCTTGGCTAAACAGGCAACTCATGGGAGAGCTCCAACACAAAACTGGCAGCATTCAGGAGGTGGAAGCAGGGACCAGCTGCAATGGAGGAATACTGCAACAAATCCTGGGTGAGTGCTGATGGCCCATGTGGGGATAAAGCTGACCTGGCAGTGTGTCCAGGCCCTGTGGGCACTAATAGGCTGTAGTGGCTCTGACCAGCCTCCCCTGGGGCCCGCACTCACCCCTGCCCATGGGCCCCGGACCCCATTTTGGCTCAGCCTGGGGCCCTCACTCCCTGCCTGAGCTACGCTGGAGCAGTGCCAGTCTCCAGCTCTGCCGCAGCCATGCCCCCGCTTGGCCATGGGCCCTGTTGATGTGGACCGCAACCCGTGGCCTGACTGCCCAGCCCGACCTCAGATCTGCCTCGTCACCACGGACCTGCCTTCTGCGTTACCTCTTTGTTCCCTGAAAACCTGGCCTGTCCATCTCCAGGTCTGCATTTCTTTCACCGACCATTGGTGAGGTGTTTCTCACCGTGGGGTCTGCAGTGCCAAGCCTGTGCCCCATCTCTTCCCCTCCCATGCTGGTATTCCACTTGTCCAGGCCTCTGCTATTTGCCCAGGCCTGTGTATCTCCACACTGCAGCATTGGGTGAGAGCGGTAAATATCTCATCCTCCACAGAATAGCTGCTTGCTGCTGCTATGGAGAACAAACGAGGGTTGTACCACACCAGGACAAAAAACGCAGATTAGCCACATAAACACGGTCAAAGAGAGAAAGTGCTGTCACAGCTAAAGCAAGTGAAAGAAAGCTGCAGACAGGTCTAGGAAAGTTCAAAGAGAGCAAGCCTGACAAGCTTGCTCCATCTGGCAAGGGAGTATCTGTGAACGCAGGTGCTTTGCTTGAGAGCCCGCTTGTGAAACAATTCAAGTGCTCACACTGCTGCAGAGCAGCTGGGGAAGAAGAGTTCTGCCACCATGCTGTTATGCCACCAATGCCCGGGAAGGAACACGTGTGTCCAGAGCATCCAACAGCCTCACGGGTGTTCACAGGTCTCTCAACTGCACAGGCAAGGACGAGTATCAGGATGCGCAGTGTTCAAGAGCGACAGGCCCTGATTCGTGCCTATGGACTGGGCCAGGTTAGAGAGAGCATTTCATGAGGATCAAGTCCCCTTCTTCCTGCAAAGTGACAAGCTTAGATTAAGAATCTACACTTCACGCAAGCTTCTAGCCTGCTAATCCTCCACAGCTTTTCAAAAGCCCGCACAGCAGTTTGTGAGAGAGAGAGCCATGTCAACTCTTGCAACTCACTTGGAAAAGCCAGATGGCCTGCAGAAGTCACAGAGGTCTATGGCAGATTTTCCACCCTAACAGCAAGGTTCTGCTTGCAAACTGCAGGCCACTCAAACCTGATCCTTAATGAACAAGTCCCCTGGGGTGTTGAAGAATATTGAACTGAAACTGCCTAGAGCTGGCCACTTAGCACAACTTCTATGAAACATGTTTAGCATGAGTAGCTAAACTTGCTGAAGCCTTAGGCCGCACTCAGATAACATGAGGAACTTCCACCTAGTTCAGTAAGAAAGGGCCCCAGAGCTGGTTCAAGGTGGAAAGACGAGGAAGATTGCAAGGAGGGAAATCCATGAGCAGAAGCTGCCACCATAAAGATCAGGCCCACCACTGCAAAGATAAGGAAAAACAGCCTGCCTAGAGACGACAGTGGGACCCAGTGAAGAACAGGAAGACCCCAGACCCAAATATTACGTTTGGTCTGAACCTTTGCATGGGGGGTGGGGAACTTGGATTATAAAGGTGTAATTGCCCAGGGATTTCTTGGTTCGGGGTCCCTCTTTGGAGGCACCCGGCTCAAGCTGTAATTACTGCACGTGCATCATTAAAATGTATTTAATTTGCTTTGATTTGGCTCCGAACTTCTCAGCAGGAACCTCGGGTCGGACCCTGTTGTGGTGGCCGGGGAGTGTAATTTTCCATAACATCTGACCCCCACAACAACAGCAGCCGTGACCCAGGAACGTGCCCAGGGGACACAGGGATGGGTTTGGAACCGGAGATTCAGGACCAACCGCTCCGCAGGGGCATTAGAAAGAGATGACCCGTCTCGGTGAGCCCCAGCTCTGAGCACACGGGAGCTGGCGCTGCCCCAAACCTCCGACCTCGGCACCCAGAGCTCCCGGTGGCAGCTGGCTCTGCGGGGCCCCAGCACGGTCCTCACCACGGCTCCCTCCCTGCCCAGGCACAGCTGGCAGCGGGCGGCGGGCACTGCACCACGCTGGCCCCGGGCCAGCAGCAGGCACAGCCCTGCCGGGGCACGCCATTGGGCGGCCTGCGTGTCACTCAGGGCATGGACCGCCCCTCCCAGGCACCCATTGGCTTGCTGCCCCTCCTCGTTCGCTGATTGGCCAGGCAGGGTGGCACCCCTGAGGGCGGGCAGGCTCGGTGCCACCGTGGCTCCAGTGCAGCTCCAGCTTGGCCCGGCCCCTCCCCAACGCCTGGCCCCGAACTGCACCGCCGGGGCCCCCCGAGCCTCCCCTACCCCCCCGAAAGCCGAGCCCTGACCCAGAGCCCAAGCCTGAACACGGAGCCCCCACCAGAAACCCGAACCAGGTGCTTGAACCCCAGCCGAGCCCCTGCCCTAAACACTGACCCTCTCGCTGTAACCCCCCATGGAGTCACTTCCGTGCCGCACGTCTGTGTCCCGAGTTAGTCCTGGAGGTACGATGGTTTCCTTAATTTTATGCCTGATGGCTCCTGTTTGCCTGTGTGGTCACATTAACCCTGAGACTTGTCTTGGTCAGAGCATGTTGGACTGTGACACGGGTTGGTGTCAGGGACAGGATATTGCTGAGGGTCGATGTTGTCAATTGTGTTGACAATCTTTCAACAATAATGGGATTTCTGGTTTAAGACTATATTTGCAAATAAGAGCCTGATGGAGGTGACTCGCACGGATGGAGGAAGGGTGGTGATGAGACCGATGGCAGACAGGACCAGCACCATTGTGGAGGCAATAAATCATGATGAGTCCTAACAAAAGGTGGAGAAAGCAAGCTGAGAAATTCAAAAGAGAGCCAGAGTGTCCGGGGGTATCCAGGGTGTCAGGGGCTGTGGGGCCCTCCCGGGAGCTCCAGGGTGCCTGGATCGAAATCCAGGGTGCCAAGGGCTGTACAGCCCCCCGGGGGGAAGTGCTGCCCTGGGTGACACTGAAGAGCCCAAGGACCGGAAGCGGCACAGAGATGAGAACTGGCTTTGCTTGCATTTGCCTAGCAGGGAAGCTGGGCACAGTTCATGGGTTTTGATGCCTAAAGGAGGATGGTCCTGTCCCATCCCACATTTCCCTCCGTGTAGCACATCCTCCCCATACAGAACAAATGGCCCCCAGTAAAAATGAGTGGGGCAGCTCACCCAGGCATCCCAGGCCATGCCCATGCTTTGTGCTGCTGTATCCCACATTACTTTGATCTCATCTTTGAAAGAAGCCAACCCCAAACCAAGCCCTAAACCCCAGCCTCCTGCAAAGACTCGCCAGAGCAGCAACCTGTTGGTGCAGGGGGGCAGAACTGACTCCTCCGGTGCCCCATATTTGCTATTTCACAGCCTATGCCACCATTTGGAGAAGTTCTGTATGTATTTGTGAGGCATTTTCTGAAACTAACTGTGGGGAAAGGAGGTGACGGTTTTCAGGGACAGAAGGGGAAATATCTCTGCTCCCTCCTTGGCTGTGCCAATCTCCAAGCCAGTGACCTAATGAGCTGCCAAAGGACACTGAAGTCACAGTGCGATGCGCTGCATCACATCAAGGTCTCGCCAGCACTGCCGTGGTGCCTGTGCTTCCTCCTGAGGCCCGGGCACTGCTGGCACTGCTCCCACACTTCCCACCGCTGCCTTTCAGAGCCGCTCTGTGGCAAGGAGAGGGGATGGGAGGCAGCAGGGCTGAATTGTGCCCCACCCCCCCCCACCCCCCAATTGGGTAGAAGAGCAGGGGCACATTGGAGAGAAGTTTTGGGCAAGGAGATGGGAAGAATGTCCCTTTTCCCCATCTGGAGAGGTGAGCTGAGGGCAAGGGGGCAAGCAGGATGGAGGGCTGCTAGACTGAGACTATCAGCCCAGCTCACACATCGTTGTTCCCCACAGTCCTGCAGCTCCACTGACGGGATGGGCTTTGGGAGCTCCTTCCCCTGGACAGGGTGGGGGTGGAGGGCAATCCCAGGCCAGGTTTCCCCAGGAGTGTGTCCCCCTTGGGGATCCAGCTCTGAGAGGAAAGGAGTTCTGTAATCCAGAGCTGGGGTATCCTGCAGCACCCACAGGGCTCTCAAGAGCCTGCCAGAAATGCACATGTTGGAAGTAAACCCTTCATTTTGTAGTAAAATCAAGTTGGCTTCTTCTTCAGGAGACCCTCCATTCCTCCTGCCTGGATCCTCTTGTGGCTCCAGGTTGGAAGAGCATGTTTTGGGCTTTGGAGATGCCATCTGTTTCTGGGGCTCAGATGGCCACAGCCCTTTTCCCAAACCCTTCCCCTGTCCCTCTTTCAACTCTAGACCTCCCCTGGGCTCAGAGTAAGTCTGAACTCGGGTCAAAGGCCAGCTCCACAGCCATAGCAGTGGGTCTTTGGAGGGTCTGTGCACACCTGCATCTGTCACACTCTGGTTAGGAGCATGCTGAGAGGTTGTGAGCTGATTTGCCTGGGGCTTGACGTCTCCAATCCAGAGATTGCCGTTCTTTGGGATGCTGTGTCTATTCCAACCTGGAACAGCTGATGCTGGACAAGGTGGGCTGGCATGCTGACCGCCCATGCCCCGGGGGCTTTCAGTCGTCCTGAGAGCCCTGGGCCCCTGGGAGCAATCCTTCCCCATGGGTAGGCCAGGAGCAGGGAAGGCACAGAGCAGTGTGCTCACACTCTGCCAGTCATCCCTTTCCCCACCTTTCCTATACATCCTCCTGGGCCTTTTTGTCTTTTCTGTGTGCAGGGTGTCCTGGCAGCAGGGCTTGGACCTTTGGCACGGTCTGAGAGCAATTCCACTTCAGCGAAGACAAGGTGCTGCCAGTTGGAAGACCTGTCTTCCAGCTGGGCATGGACATGGCCTGGCTGTGGGGGCTCAGGCACCTCACAGTGGCTGTCTCTGGTGAGAAGGCAGTGGCCATCCTCCGCTTTGCCTTGCCCCGTAGGGGAGTGGGTGCTCCCTGCTCTTTGGAAGGGTCTGGGATATAGGGGTGTAGTAGGGCATTCCCTCCCAAGGTCGAGGGAGAGCTTCAGCTCCCCTAAAGCAAACCGAGCCCCAAAGAGCTGTTTCTGAGAAGAACCTTTTCTGTAACATTTTCCTATGAATGTGGCATCAAGTTAGGCTCTCTTTGAGCTGCTCTGTGCCACTTGCATTTCTTGATGGCCCTGCAATGGAAATTTGGCCTTCTGTGGCAGTGACATTGTTCCTCTTCCTTGCAAAAGCTATCCAAATTGAGCCACTGAACTGCTGGCAGTTGCTGTTGGCCATGTCCTTCTCGTGACATGAGGTGGAGGGCTGTGTAAAAGAGACCATCTGCTTGTTCTTTTCTTACATGGGGAACCAGGAGCTCGTGGTCTTCACCTTCAGGAGCACTTGCGTTCTGGCCTGTGAAGAAGATGAAGTTTGCACAAAGTTCTCTGCCTCCTGCATAGAGAGGCTGGTGTACAAGGCAGAACCACTTGCAGCCATTTGGGTAAGTTGCTCAGGTCTCCCGGACTGCTTTGATTTCTTTGGGAATCCTATCTAAGGTTGAGCACTCTGATCTCTTTTGGCCCACCTGGAGGTGGTGGGCTAATCGAATGCCTTGCCCAGTGCTTGCCCCCACTCACATCTCCATTAGCAAAGAGAGCATCCTCTGCGTTTCTTGATCCTTTTCCCTTCAGAAAGCCTTGAAGTGTTGTGTTGGAAAGCCTGTGTGTTATGTTTGTTGTCTTTTGCAGGAGGCTGCCAAATAACCCACAGAACCCTGCATGGACAGGAAGGAGATGGGTTGTGAGATGGTCTCAAATGGCAGTGAGGAGGATTAGCATCGGAATGCTGCAAAGGGGAGATGGGGCCCTTCCTTCAAACCTGTGTTGTCTCCTGGTTGCCCAGGTTGCAGCTCAGTGTGAAAGGCAGAGCAGAGGCCAAGGCTGCTCCCCTGGCTCCCTGTGGGGCAAGAAGGAGGCTGGAGAAGATCTGGGGAGCACCAGGAGTAGCAAAGGTAAGGGAGCAGCTGCCTCCTGAGCAGGTGTGGTTCCTGTCCCACACCAGGTGACTGGATCCAGGTGAAAATGCACTCCCCAAGATGCTGCTCTGAAAAGCATTCTCCTTCCCCACTTGCAGAGTGGCATCCTGCAAGCTGCTGCAGAGCCGACAGGAGCTTTCTCACCCCATGCTGCCAAGCTGGGGGGCAGGCATAAGGCGTCACTGATTTTAGGGACTACTGTAGTCACTGATGTAGCATGACACTGCTAAGAAATCAATACAGCAGCTGAGTGATTAACCTCAGGGCACATACAACTCTAAAGCTCCTGACTCTTAATCTTACGAGTCCCACACAACTAGCACGGAATTGTAGTTTTGTCTCCTTTCCCTCCCCACTACTTAGTCTTAGGGTGCAAGCCTGTCCCTCCCTTCTGCACTCACCCCCACCACGTTTTCAGACATGGCCTGATAGAGAGTCTGGGGTTGTCCAAGGGGTTGTCATCCCCACTGCCATCCATCAGCATTCACACACCTACCATCTGGAGCTACTCCAGTTGGGAGATGCCTCCTACTTTTTTATTTGTACACCGTATTCCCCGTTTTCTCTATTTCTGGAACCACCTTTTCACCACCTTTGTTCCTCCCTTTCTCCACCCAAACAACGAACCTTCGCCTAGTTACTTTTTCCTCCTTGATCCCAATTCTGCTGCGGTAGGAACAGAATGCAGATGCTGAGCAGCCATCTTTTCACACCTATCTCCAAAATGAATTCCTTCCTTTTTTCCTTGCATGACTGTTAGCCTCTGAGAAAGATGTGAGGCCAGGGGAAGATTCTTCTTCTTCTTCTTCTTCTTTTTTTTTTTTTTTTTGAAAGAAAATTGTAATTCTCACCTTAATAATGTCTTTTTCCAATATCTAGAGTGTTTTTTTCCAGAAATGTTTGTGACAGGCAAAGAACAAGCAGCAAATGGGTCCCGTCATCAGGAAAACTCACAGTGCTATTAAATCCCCATTGCTGGGTTTTGGATGTTGTAGAAGCAGCCAGTGGGGCAGTGAGTGCTGATGCTCAGGATAAAGCCTGAGGTCACAAGTGTTCACGAGGATCATTTGCTCTGTCCTGCCAGACCCAGTGGAGATGCCACTGGAAGTTCCTGCCCTGCAAGTGGCAATTCCCTCCTGCTCATTCATGCTGCTCTCAGGGATGCCTGAAGGAAGTGGGAGGGCCAGCTGGGAACTGTAGTGAAGCCTGGGGTGATGCTGGCATTTCCCTGTGGGCATGTGCTGGAGAGTGTCCTGGTTCCCCAGTTCCTGCTGCAGGGTTCTTGCCAGAGGTGCTCTGGGAAACAGCCCCTCTCTTTGCCATCTTGTATCACAGAATCACAGGATGGTTGAGGTTGGAAGGGACCTCTGGAGACCCTGTCTAGTCCAAGCCCCCTGCTCAAGCAGGGTCACGTTTCCCAGGACTGTGTGCAGACATATATTTTAAATATCTCCAAGGAAGGAGACTCCACAACCTCTATGGGCAACCTGTTCCAGAGCTCAGTCACCCTCACAGTAAAGAAGTTTTTGCTCATGTTCAGGTGGAACTGCTTGTGTTTTGGTTTGTGCCCGTTGCCAGAGTGTCTCCTCCTTGGCAGGAATTTGGTGCTGAAGAGACCTGAACTCCACATCCGCAGCCCAGCTGAGGAGAAAGGAGCACAAGGAGACGTGGGAAAGGGCTGAAAAGCCTCCATCAAGGGAGGAGCAGAGAGCAGCAGCCAAGCTGGGGAGAATCCAGCCTGAGTAAGTGTGCACCAGCTGCAGCCACAGGTGTCAAGCAGCTGTGAGCCTGCCGAGTGTCAGGGACCCCAGTCCACGAGACCTGGACCTGCACACAGCATCCTCTGATTCCTCATGACATGGGAATGACCTGGGTTACTCCCTCCTGCTCTCCAGAGGCCTTTCTGCAGCTCACAGCAAGCCCTAAAGCTCCTCTCAGGTGGGAGGGGGCTGTGGGTGCACATGGGCCTGGGTGGGTGCAGGGGCTGGGAGAGGGGAGAGGCAGGAAGTGCCTAAGCCAGCGGTAAAGAATTTCTCCATGTGGTTGCAGCCATCTTTCCCATGAGCAGTCCAGATGCTAAGAAGGTTGGAGCCATATAAAAGCCATTGGGAAATATCGAAGCACGTCACTGAGAGGAATAGATGGAGGCAAGAAGAGCAGCAGCAGTTCTGCTGGCAAGTCTCCGCAAAGAGGGATGGTGCTTGCCCCGCTGCAATGCCCATGCCACTGACAGCAGCACCAGGGGAAAGAGCGTCTGTCTCTGACACCCCTCATGAGACGGAAGCAGGTTTTTGAGTCTGACATTGGACTGGATATCCCTGACATCCAAGGGGGAGTTGTTGGGCACTCAGAATGGTCTTTCAATATGGCACATAAAAGTCTGGGCTGAAGCCATGTGGATCGCTCTGATGTTTGGCTCTCCCTTTTCCAAACCAGGCAGTCTGGCCTTCCTTTGCGGAGCACTGACACCGAGACCCCTTGCCTTGAGGGTCAATCGCTGTTCAGTGCAAGGTCTCAGCCCACCTGACTCAGCCCCTGGCTGATTAGGTGCCCATGGGACCCGGTCATGGGCTTGGGCATGCGGGGTCTCTAACACATCCCAGAGACCTTGAAACTTCTCCGGAAGCAGATCCCGTAATGTATGGCCTGAATTAGGCCTCCGGTATTTCTCTGCCTTCTCCCTGTTCATACAGCGATGCACCTCTCTTTTTTACTCCCTATCACTAGGAGAAGCTGCTGGGACAGCAGCAGAGGGACTAGGAACGCGTCCTAGGAAGAGCAGCTGTTCAAAAGAGAGAAGAGCAACGTGAGCGAGGCCAAAGGCAGGTCCTGAGCCACTGCTGTGGAGTGTGCCTGGCCCTCAAGGGACAGCACCTCCAGACTGGCCAGCAGTGGGTGGGCAGGCAGGTGTTAGGAGGTCATCAGCAGCATGGGAGAGGCTGCCCAGCAGCAAGGAGAGCTTGGGAGGAGGTGAGAGGGAGGGAGAGGGGAAGGTGACCTTGGTGGCTTGGATGGTGAGGTCTCTGCTTTCAGAGCAGCTGATTGGCCAGCAGCAGGTGGGCAGGCATGGGAGGTGGCCAAGGGCAGGACAAAGCCCAGGAGGTAGAGGGCAGAGCCTGGAGGGAGGAAGGAGGCAGAGAGAGGCAGGTGACTGTGGCAGCACTGGCACAGTGCTTGTGAGATGAGCTCTGTGACTGCAGCCTGCTTGGCCAGCAGCAGGCGGGCAGCACTGGGAGGTCATGCAGGGCAGGAGAAAGCCCCCAGCCGAGAGGAGAGCTGCTGAAGAGGGCAGAGGCAGAGGCAGGGAAAGCTGGCATGGCTGGGAGCTTGTTTGGGAGGTCACTTCTCTTGCAGCAATGTGTCTGGGCGGCAGGCAGGCACGGTGGGGTCATGAAGAGCATCTGAAATCTCTACCCTCCCCCCCACACACACACTGAAAGGAGAGCTCAGTGGGAGGGGAGAGGGACAGGCAAGTAAAGGGGGATGACACTGGGATGATGGTGGCATTTCTTTCGCACTGTGGGAAGATCTTTGGAATTGAAGTTAGAACTGGGACACAAGGATGACATTGAAATTTATCCAGTACAGTCCTATATCAACAGAAATGGATCGTGCATGCTCTGGAGTGGTCACACAGGACCGTGGGCCAGCTGGATTATCAGGGTTCACTGGAACAGTCCCACTGAGGGAATGTCATCTGATCCAGCTGAAGGTGCTATTGCAAGGACACCTGTGACAGAGACTACCATCATCAGATGGACAGCAACCAACAATCCTGTCCACATTTGTGGGGGGATGCTCTCAGTCCCCCCCCCAACACATCTGTTGCCAGTTACAAGCAGTTTGCATTCCTGTGCTTCACTCTCTGAAAGGGAGGATGTCAAGGCTTTGAGATAAGGCCTGCTTGGGCACCAGGACCCTGGGAAACAAAGCCTCCTCTCACTGCTGTGTTAATTAACAGTGTTAATTGGGGTGGTCTGGACTATCTCCTCCTCATCAGGACCTTGGGACATAACAGCTACTTTCACTGCTGGGGCAGTGTTAATCATTGCAGACTGGAATTAACTCCTTCTCACCCCAGCTATGGGATCTCTCCTTGGGACCACCCCTGCGAGAGGAAAGCAGTCATTTGCAGCCACTCAGACTCCTTTCTCCAGTGCTGAAGAGTGCTCAAGGCAGCTAGTCTGCTGTTGGGGGTGTTTGGCTATCCCCCCCACCCCATGACTGTGGGTGTGATCGTCATAACAACAACGGAGGAGAGCTGAACCCTGCAGCAGCCAAGAGCTAGGGACTGCGACTGTGCAAAGAGAACTGCAAGTGGCCTAGCGACTCCACCTCCACCTTCCCCTAAGGGGTATAAATAGGTTGGCCGCAGAGGCTGTCTTTGGCTTTTGGCGGGTGACAGCAGCTCTGCCAACTTGTGGATCCCCTTGGGACAGGAATGCTCTCTTGCAGTTACTTCCCTGCGAATGAGTGTACGTTGGCTGCTCAGGCAACGCCTGGGTAAGATCAATTAGAGTTGGAAAATAAGTATTCCAGTTGAACTAAGTTTCTGTTGATAAGAATTGTTGCTTTGTACTGTTGTAACTTGTGTAGTAAATTTAGATCTTTCAAATAAGTTCTGGAGTCATGCAGGAAAACTCCTCCTCCCCTCCCTGGCACCACACGAAACCGTCACGGTCCAGGACTGTAAAGATAGTCAGTTGTCCCACGACAGTCACTTTGTGTTACACCTTCTCTTGTACCTAAATCCTAGCATTAAACATGTATGTGGTGAAACTTCCTAACTGCATGTGCCTGTGACATTTTTGTCATGGTCCTACTGCTTTTCTGTAGAAGGGCAGAGATTCTGGTTTTGGGAGCCCAGTCCTACAACCAGCTGTGCACAGACGCACTCTTGCCTCTACTCGTAGCCCAGTTGCCCTGGGACCCCATGCATGTGTGCGCATGATGGTCATTTGTGGCAGTCCTGCTGCCTCCGTGCTGAAGGATCTTTGAAAGGACAGACTTTGTAAAGGTCTAGCCCTTGTTAGCGCCTCCATTATTCTGGATTCCTCTATCACTGTGGATACAAAGACGCTAACTGTACACTAGGAATAAGAGAACTAACTATGAACAAAGACTCCTGTAACTGCCAGAAGAATACTGTAATTAAGTGTAACCAACTGCACACTGAGAATACTCTAACCAGCTCTAAGCTAACTCTTCCAGTGGTAATAATCCTAAATTCTGTAACAGTAATAATAATCCTGAATACCCTATCCTATGGAATTAACTGCTCTGTGCTAAGGAAGTTTTGGCAGGGGTGTTGGGAGCTGTTCCTGGGTGATGATCTCGATCCCACAGCAGAGGTGGAGGGGATCCCTGGGAGGGACATGTCCCCACAGTCAGCCTTGTCTCCCGTGGGCAGATCTTGGTGCCTGGGGGCCAGGTGAGGGCCAGGAGGTGCCGCAAGGCCCAGCAATCCTGAGCATCCTCTGGTGCCTTCAGCCCTGCTCCTGCAAGCCAGGTACTGGCACCAGCTTGGGCTTCCTGCGGGGGCTGCCCAGTTTCCCTCCTGCCTTTACTCTTTAGCCATTCAGATACCTCTCACCTCCCTAGCTGCTGCTCTGAGCTTCAGGGAGTCTGCAGCTTGCCTCGTCTCTCAGGAGTCTCATTGTCTCTTTAGCCACCTCCTTAGTTGTGTTTCCAGCTCTCCTTTCCTATCTCTCTGTCAAAACCATTTCAGGGAAGGTTTTTCTTGTGGCAAGTGGACCTCACTGGAGGAAGCTTGCACTTAGCATACAGTTGGGGAGTGTGTTTTATTTTTTTAGTAAACTCTATCGTATGTTATATTTGTTTGTCAGCAGTTAAGAAAGATTCTTCTGCGTCTACAACTAGTTCTCTAAGGAAAGCAGGTGGGAATGTAGCATGCAGCTAGAGACTTGAGTGGAAAAAGGTTGGATTTTAACAGGAGTGATCTAAGTCCCCAGTGGCTGATGAGAGAAATGGCAGGGCTGGGGAGGTGAGGAGGAAGGCTGTCCATAAAGATCTCCCATCAAGGCTACTGCTTTCCCTACATGTCCAGACTTCATTAGGAGACACTCTGGGTCAGTATGAAGTGGAGAATGTACACATCACTTGTTCTGCAAGCTGGTAAATAAAAGCTAAAAATAAGACAAACTTTGTTCATTGAAATCCTCCTCATTTTAATACACTTCTGAAAAAATCTCCCATTGGCCATGCAAGAGTTGAAGAACTGAAGAAAATGCTGGAGAGTGAAAGGGGTTATTAGGCCTTTGGCATTTGAATGGCCCCTTGGGTGTATTTGGTGCTGAGTCCACGAAGCTCAGATGCTGAGAGGAGATTGATCAAACCACTCCAGAAGTTGAAGTCAGAAGCAAACACCAAAGTTTCTTGGAGCGTTAATAGCTCCCACTGAGGGCCATTACTGACAAAGGCTCCCTGGGGGCTGATTAGAGCAGAAAGTTGGAGGCACTGATTGCAGGTAGGCAAAGGCAATGTGCAGCTGGCTCTGATGTCCAGTAAACCTTGATGCGTTTTATCAAGCAGATTGGCCAGGCACCGACAGGCAGCCCCTGGAAAGGGGTGATCCTTTCCCTCAGGCTTTGCTCAGGGCTCTTCCTGGGGGCAGTGTGAGGGTGGGGGTATGCAACACTGAGTGCAGGACACAGAATCAAGAATCAGAGAATAGCTGAGGTTGGAAGGGACCTCTGGAGATTATCTAGTGCAACCCCCCACCCCCCCACCCCCCGCTCCAGCATAGTCACCTAGAGCGCATTGCACAGGATTGCATCCAGGTGGGTTTTGAATATCTCCAGAGATGGAGACTGCACAACCTCTCTGGACAACCTGTTCCAGTGCTCTGTCCCCCTCACAGCAAAGTTTTTCCTCATGTCCACATGGAACTTCCTGGGTTTCAGTTTGTGCCCATTGCCTCTTGTCCTGTCGCTGGGCACCACTGAAAAGAGGCTGGTCCCATCCTCTTGACACCTCAAGGTATTTGTAGGGGCAGCTAAATGCCACTCCATGCCAGGGGCTTCCAAGATGGCATGAGCTGTGCAGATTAACTCATCTGAATCAATCCCGGAGCCACGGGAAAATGAATTCCCTTCTTGTCCCTCTCCAGGTGTCCTGCCTAGTTAAGAGATGGCAAGAGGGGCTTCCAGAGTGGGACATTTCCACCTCTGGTAGATAAACGTCCTCTGATGAGACAAACTGCAATGCTGGAATCGGTCTGTCTGCAGTGTTTAGAGAGAGACCCTCAGTGATTATTTTAGTCTTCCTCAATGAACATTTCCCAGGAGGAGGGAGTACAAAGGACAAATAAAGTCACCTCTTCAGCTGGGCCACTGTTCCCACGAGGGGCCAGGCTCCTGGGATGGAGGGAGCTCCTGGCAACCTGGCAGCACTGCTGAGAGTCAGCTCTGTCCAGGAGCAGCTCTCCTGCAAAGAGCAGCAGGGCTGCAGGCACTGCCTGCAGGTGCCACGACGAGACAAAGGAGATGAGCAAGAGGAGTGAGACAGGAGTTGAAGGCAATCAGGAGTGGGTAGATGGCTGAGAGGTGACTGGAGGAGAAATCTTCACAGCCCCTAACACAGTAAGTCTCTGGCTGCAGGGCAATGCAGCTGAGGCATCCTGAGGGGTTCTCTAAAGCTACCACAGGCCATGGCTGATGGGGTCTGCCAGGATGGGTATGCCAGTCCCTCCTGAGTGGAGCAGGAGGTGCTTTAGAGCAGGGATTTCCAGCCACACCGTCACAGGGAAACGGTGTCCTGCCACATTCTCCTAGGGATGCTGCAAGGGTGTGAAGCCGGGGTGTGCACACAGGTCTGCCCAGGGCTGTATTTCAGAGCAGTGTGCCTTGTTCTCTCAGCCTGAGAACATTTCTGGAGGGGGCTTTCCAAAAGGAAGGTCAAGACTGGGATGCCTGAAAGGGAAGGAGCTTTCCTGAGTCTCAGCTTTCAGTTTTATTCTCTTTGTTGGATTGAAATGTTTTTGGATCTGTCTGGTTTCAGCGTGGGATTGAGATTCCCAAAGAGCAACAGTGAGAGAGGAACAGTTGTGGGAGAAACTCAAGAAATCCCTTCCTCCACCCCTCAGCCTACAGACAGAACCAGCATCACCTTTCCAGCCTCAGCAAGCTTTATCCCACCTGCTCCTTAGCCCCTGCAAACACGGAGGTGCCCCTGGGCAGTGCCCTGCCCCCAGGAGGTTTCTGCAGGGCAGAGCTGAGCACCCAGGGGTGGCATGGGGGGGTCTGTGAGCACTGGCATGACACGTGGGACAGAGAAAGAGCTCCCTGCAGGGACAGCTCCAGCAGCAGGGTCACGGTCAGCATGAGTGCAAATGTCCTGCACCTCAGAGGTGCAAGCACAGGGCAGCTGGGAGCAAGACTGATGGAGAGGCCAGCTCTCCTCACTCTGCACTAAAGACAGAGTGGATCCTTTTGCCTCTCCGGAATCACGGCTATTCACTCTGAGTGCAGTTGCAGTGCTGAGGATCTCTGTCTCCAAGAATCCTCCCCAGGGATGATGACTCAGGGGAATCTAAAAGAAAACAAAAGAATCCTTGAAACTAGTTAAGAACACCCATTGTTTAGAACTGAGAGTGAAGATGCAAAAAGCCCTTCAACATAATAAGTGGATGAAATCTGACTAAAACCGTGAATTTGAAAGTTTAGTCACCCCTGTTCCCATGCACCCACTGCTGTGGGTCAGGACTGAGTCCTCCGGAGCACGTGGGAACAGGCCCCCGCTCCTCATGGCAAACTCAGGCAGCACAAAGGGGAGCTCAAGCCATGGAGCTCAGTGATGGTCCTGGCAGGAGGAGGAGAGATAATGTGTATGTTTGGGGGAGGGAGGCTTCTACACAAAGATTTTGTTTGTAGAAGGCTCTCCTGTCTCCTCATTGTCTCCTCTTCCTTGGATAGTCCCTGTGGGCCCTGAGGGAGCAAATGTCCAACAGCAGCTCCCCCACCGAGTTCCTCCTCCTGACGTTTGCTCACACACGGGAGCTGCAGCTTCTGCACTTCTCGCTCTTCCTGGGCATCTACCTGGCTGCCCTCCTGGGCAACGGCCTCATCATCACTGCCATCGCCTGCGACCACCGCCTCTGCACCCCCATGTACTTCTTCCTCCTCAATATCTCAGTCCTCGACCTTGCCTCCATCTCTGTCACTGTCCCCAAATCCATGGCCAATTCCCTGTGGGACACCAGGGCCATTTCCTATGCAGGATGTGCTGCCCAGATCTTTCTGCTTCTCTTTTTGTTCTCAGCAGAATATTGTCTTCTCACTGTCATGGCCTATGATCGCTTTGTTGCCATCTGCAGACCCCTGCACTACGAGACCCTCATGGGCAGCAGAGCTTGTGTCAAAATGGCAGCAGCTGCCTGGGGCAGTGGTTTTCTGTGTGCTGTGCTGCACACTGGAAACACATTTTCAATACCACTCTGCCAAGGCAATGCCATAGAGCAGTTCTTCTGTGAAGTTCCCCAGATCCTCAAGCTCTCCTGCGCAGACTCCCATCTCAGGGAAGACAGGGTTATGGAGGCTAGTGCCTGTTTATTCTTTGGGTGCTTTGTTTTCATTGTTCTGTCCTACGGGCAGATCCTCACAGTGGTGCTGAGGATCCCCTCCGAGCAGGGCCGGCACAAAGCCTTTTCCATGTGCCTCCCTCACCTGGCTGTCGTCTCCCTGTTTGTCAGCACTGTCGCGTTTTCCCATCTCAAGCCCCCCTCCATGTCCTCCCCAGCTCAGGATCTGGTGGTGGCTGTTCTGTACGTGGTGGTGCCTCCAACACTGAACCCGCTCATCTACAGCTTGAGGAACAAGGAGCTCAAGGAGGCACTGAAGAAACTGATTCAACTGGGACACTGTCAGCACCAGTAACTGTCCCACGTGCACCCACTCATCATTCCCAGGTTACCTGGCATCAAGGCTCTGTGTGCTTTTCTTTCTTGCCTACTTTGCTCTTCTACCTAATTGTTAACAGAAAACATTGTTTGGTTCCTGCCACCTCTCCTCAGGAAACTCTCATTTGAATCTGACCCAGTGATCGTGTTGGAGCAGGAAGCCAGGCTTCACCCTTCATCAGCAGAGAGGGGCAACCTCGGAGTCCGCTGGTCTGAGCTGCCTCCGATGCCCCCAGGGCAACGAGGAGAGTTTCCCTTTGCAGTGTCGCTTTTGGCACTGACACCAAGGGAGTGCAGGGCAACAGAGTCAGGCTGGGATGAGCACAGCTGGGGTGAGACCGTGGGTCCCGTGTCCATTAGGAGAGCTCAGCTCCCCTGACCAGTCAGAGGGTGATTTCACTGCCCTCCTCTGCAAGGGTGGCAGCCAGCTGCCACTGTGGCTTGGTCCCTTGCCTCTGCACTGCTCCAACACTCAAAGCAGAGCAGGAGGGCAGAGGAGTCTGGATGCAGCTTGTGGGGACAGACCCTGTGCTGCTCAGGACCATCGCCCCACTGCCACAGCAGGAATTCCCTGGTTGCAGCCTTTGCACAAGGACTGCAGCTTTCCTGCAGACACATCCAGCAATGCCAGCAGGACTTTCCCCTTTCAGGGCTATTCTCCTTCTTTCCACACTCTCCTGCTGTGCTCTGCTGTGGATATATGGCCTAAGCACTCTCCTAGTGGGGTGGTGGTAGGGTTGTGCTTCCCTGGGCATTCCTGTGAATGCAGGCAGGAGCAGGCTTTGGGCACCTTTCTGCCACACCTGGCCTCTGAAAAACATTTTATAATGAAAGGGGATCTCCTCTGTGATGTGCCTCAAGCCTGGCCTTTCTTCAGAAGGGGGGGTCCAAAAGACTCCCAAGGGATTGCACCACAGAAGGTCTTGTTGTTCTGCTTGTGAGCTCTCTAGGCTCTGGAGGAGAAGCTCAGAGTCTCCATGGGATCTGATAGGGACCGTGGATTGGATTTGGGGCTCCTTTCTCAGTGAGCGGTGCCAGTGGAGATGCAGAATGGTCTCTGAGTTGCCTCCCCTGGGCTATCCCACAGGTGACAGTGCCGATGACAGACGGCCATTCTTCTGGAGGGGATTCTGAGCCACCAGCAGAGCTCAGGGGATCTGGAGGGACAATGTGTGCCTGGGGGTGGGCAGTGAGTGGAGGCTCACCAAGGGAGGGACAGTCCCTGGTGGAGTCACCAGAATGTAAAGCACTAAATGCAGGTATGCCCAGGGAAATGAGGGCTCTGCCACCCGTGGAGGGGCAGTGGGGACCCAGGAGTCCCAGGGAAGGGGCACTGGAGAGGGATTCGTGCACCCTCAGGGAAACACCCCAGGCTGGAGTTCGTGCCCACCCAAACACATCTCCTGCCATTGCAAACGCCTTGGGGTCACTCTGAGCACTGCCCATGAGCACAGACACGTGCCAGCAGTGTCGGTGGTGGTGATCCCTGTCTGGCTGGGCCCGCTTCCCACCTGACCAGCATGGCCAGTGCCCAGTCAGGAGTCACCCTGTGGCCCCCAGTTTGCTCACGCTGCAGAGCAGCACCGCCAGCCTGGGACCCTGCAGGGAGCAGCAGGGAAGGGTGCAGGAATGGCTGGGCAGGCCAGCATGGACATTGTCACCTGGGAAAGGCTCTCTGGGGAGCAGGGATGTCGCAGGGGAAAAGCAGGGCAGCCTTCAGAGATGGAAAATGAGGAGGAGACCCAGGTTTCTGTGTGCCCCAGCTCGGGGCAGGCTGCTCTGTCCCTGCGGCAGCAGGAGCTGCTGGAGGGGCTGCAGGGCCAGGGCTCTTGTGCTGTGCTGGGCAGTGGGGTGGGCATGGAGGGGCTGCAGGCAGACAGGGAGGGGATCTGCTGGACACAAGAGCAGGGGAGACACAGAGTGACCGGCGTCATTGCGGGGCCTCCTCCCCCTTGCTGGGGAACTGCTCCCCTTGTCCTTGGGCCTGGCCTGAGTTACGCTGTGGACATGCCTGTGCCTGACCTTGCACCTCGCAGGTCCTGACCCGACCCTGTCCTCGTCCTGCTGACCTGACTCCCCATCTCTACCTCGGACAGACCTGGGCACTGCAGTCAAAAAGCGTTGGCAAAGAAAGCTGGATGCAGGCAGATCCCAGAGAAGGTTGTGGGTACAAAAGGTCCCCAAACCGCCCCACAGCAACTCTTGCCTGACAGCCAAATTCAATATGTAAGGAGTGATTTGGGTTTGGACCCACTACCCAGCTACCACTGCACACGGTCGTAGCTGGATGACAAAGTGAAGGCAGCCAAAGGGTCTGATTTTACGATGGGTAGTTAGGAGAGCAGGTCTTTCTGTGTCACAGCTCAAGGGTTTATGCATCATTTGTGGCTGGGTTGCTGCTACAAAGAGTGTGTTGTCAGGAGCAGCAAGAGCAGAGCTGCTGCGTACGGGAAGGGGAGATGGGAGGCAAGGGTGCCGGCAAGGCAGGCAGGGCAGTGACCCACTGGTGTGAAATGCTGTCCTGCAGTGCCTGGACAAGAGGAGCAGAGCAGGACTGGGGATGGTAACCGGCATCAGGCACAGGCCAGTGATCACCAGACAAGACCATAGGGCTCCAACGAGCCCTGCTTTGTGTGGGAGGTTGGACCAGAGACCTCCAGAGGTGCCTTCCCACCAAAATTCCTCTGCAAGTCCATGAATGGAAAGAGCCCAGGCACAAACACAGGCTCTGCCTGTGCCATTGGCTGCTCTGCTGGTGGGCCAGAGCCCTTGGCCGGCCTCACGCTCCCTCGTCCTCCCCTACTTCTGAGCGGGACATGGCCTAGGTCCAGATAAGGCCCCGCTCACGGTCCCACCACAGGCTGCTCCCTGCAAAGGGTGAAACCCCAATGTTCCCAGCATGGAGCTGACAACGAAGCAGCATCTGGAGCCCAGCCAGCCCCAGAGCCCTCAACATTCCCTGCACCAGTCGTGGGCCCTGAGCAAAGCTGCTCACCCTGCCCCACTGCCCTCCCATGCTCCCCTTCCCTCTCTGCCTTTCTCACCCCCGGCCTTTACAGTTGCATTTGCCTGCTCTGCCCACTTGCCTTCACCACAGCCACGGCTACACTGGAAGCCCATGAAACTCCTGGTGCTCCTGCCCTCGAGCTGGCATCCACCCCAAACCTGGAGCCTGGCCCATCCAGTGCCCGAGCTGTGCAGCCAGGGGCAGGGGTCTTCACCCCAATTTCCCTGCTCCTCCCCCTGCTCCCAGCACCACTGCTGCTGTGCCCATGTCAAACCCTGCCCAGGGTCCAAGGCAACTCCAGCTCCCTTTGGGGTGCCCTGAAGCCTTTCAGGAGCAGACTGAGGTGGGGCTGGTACCGCCAAGGTGGGTTGGGAGAGGGCAGCTCCCCTCTGCCACGCTGGGGCTGGGGCTGAGGCTGGGGCTGGGCACAGCTTTTCCCGGGGGAGCTCCCGGAGGAGCCACTCCGGGGGATCCTCCACCTCTGCCCTGGCAGCACCAGCACTCAGGGTGCCGCAGGGGAGAAGTGCCCAGAGGGTGGAAGGGGGACGGGCTGCCCTGGGGGAGCATCGAGACCTGGTGTGTGCATGCAGGGATGGAGTGCAGCAAGCCAGAGCTCAGCTGGAGCTGGAACCAGCGAGGGAAGGGCAGGGCAACGAGAAGGCCTCCTGCCAGGGCATCCACAGCAAAGGGAAGGCAGCTAAGGCAAGTGTGGGCCTGCTGCTGAGTGGGGCAGGGGCCCTGGTGACCGCGGGCATGGAAAGGGCTGCGGTATTAAATGCCTTTCTTGTCTCAGCTCTCCTGGGTAAGCTCTGCCTGAGGCCTCCCAGTTGCCCAGGTCTCCCAGCAGAGTCTGGGGGATCTGAGCACCCGGCCACCTCCCAGCCCAGGCTGTGCCCCACGCCGGGGTCAACAGACAGCCGTGCTCTGGGATCTGCCGTGGTGTGGTGCAGAAGAGAGGCCACGCAAGGCTGCCCTTCTCCCCTCCGTTGGGATACGGAGACCTGCAGGAGGACAGACCTGGCCATGGACCACCCCACAGCCGGGGTGAGCCACCCACCCTGGAAAGGAGTGGTGTGAGGGGCTGGTCTGGGACGATGGCCCTGTGGCAGCTTCCCCAGTGTGTCCATGTAACACAGGGAACACCCTGGGCTCTTCCCTTCTGCCCCCTCCGTGTCCTGGGGCCTTTCCCAGCACACCTGCATTTGCCCTGCCAGCACACTGCTGTGTGCTCCCACACTGCCCGTTCACACCCAGGAGCTGAAGGGCAGCGTTTCTCCTCCCCACGGCTGTGTGTGTGCCTGTGCCAGGCTGAGGCCTTTGGTGGGCACCTCTCGGGGGAAGGTGGCAGGTGGGGGAGGCTGCAAGAGACGGTGAGGCTGCAAAGCAGTGGGTGCTGGGGTTGGGGGCATCGTCTGCACCTGGGCAGTACCTCAGGGAGGCCAGGAGTTATAAACACCATCCAAGGCCACCTCCTCCACCAGCTTAGACATGGAGCTGGGTGAGAGGTGAAGCCACTCTAGGTTTCTAGGGGAGCTTTCTCTCTTGCCAAGATTGTGATGTTTCCAAGAGGAAAACCATTGCTGCCCCCAACTGTGCTCCCAGGGAATGTGTCCCAGGAGGCCTGTGAACGCAATTTCACCCTCCAAGCATGCTGCAAAGATGGAAATGCCCTCCAGGTGCCAAGAGCTACAGGTATCTGCTACGTGGAGACTTCCCCTTTCCAACCATCTGTGCTACTTCCAGCTACTTTCCCAGGGCCTGATGTCTCCAAATGATGGGGGCTTGCTTTCTTTGGTTTTCTTTCCATACCCCAGGCTGGATCACAGTCTCCTTCAGTCTCAGGTCAGAGGGGGGTTTCCCCAAATACACCTTGCAGGTCGGGAAGCCCCAAAGGGCTGCAGATTGTTTTGACCCAGGGTCGTAGAGATCCAGGTTTCGTGATTCCCTTGGGCTAAATTAAAGTGAAATGACACTAAATGATCAGTCACAGGCTTTATTCATTAACATGGACTTAGAGAGAACACTAACTTGGAGGCAACCCAACCTGGTGAAGCGTGAATGGTCGGTGTGGGTTCTATTGAAATGTTTATAAGAAACAAAGACAGAAAAGGAGTGAAAGACAGAGGAAGAGACAGTCACCACCCTTGGAGCCCGTGGTGTCCATGATGGGCACGGCAACCCCGCAGTGGTGGGCACGTGTGTGTTATACAGTCTGTGGTTTTTATAGGCCCTTGCCCCGCCTCAGGGAGGTGCTTCCTCCCTTCTCATGCCAATCAGCTGCCATGCGCAGTCCACCCTCCTGGAACCTTCCAGAAATGGTCCAGGGGCTTCCGGGGTCTCTGGTGGTCTCCGCCCCCGTTGCGAAGTCAGGGCCAATCAGAAAGCGGGACTGTGCGCCCTCCGGCACACCCCTCCCCCCCGTCCTGTGCTGACCAACGGCGCCGCGCCGCCAGGTTCCAGAAGCTTCTCCCGGGCGCGGGCGGCCCCGTGCCGTGGTTTTTGGCACACTTCCTTTATGGTTTGCCACTGCCACGCAGAACTTGTTTGCAGAAATTTGTCTTGTGACAATGTTTGAGACGTTAACAACTCGCATGTCCTTAACGGTCCCTTGCAGGGATGCCTGGCTGGAGAGCAGCTCTGCAGCAAAGGCCCCGGGAGCCCTGGGGACAAGGCAAACGGGAGTCCCCCGTGTGCCTGGGCAGCAAGGGCCGCCGCTGCTCCCTGGGTTGTGTTAGCAAGAGTGCAGCTGGCAGGCGGAGGGAAGGGGCTGCTCCCCTCTGTTGCGCACTGGGTTCCGGGCCTGTTCTGGAGATCCCCACTACCAGACAGGCTCGCTGACCCGCACCACACCGGCGAGTGTGGGGCTCAGGATGGTGCAGCCCAGAGAAGAGGGGTTTGCTCTGGGGTGCTCCCCAAGAGTTTAGGAAGCCCGGGTGCCCCACGGCCGGAGTCACCACACTGTGGGGTTGCTGTAGCCCTCCAGCGACCCGCTGAGTGCTGAGTGAACCTAGGCAGCAAAGAAGTGACACCACAGACTCACACTGTAAACATCTAGGTCTTGTGAAATTTTGCCCTGGGTTATCTGTTGAGCAGCCGTACTGACACCGTTGACTGTCATCTGCTGACCATCCTGTGGAGCATGCTGTTGGTACCCATACTGTTACCGACTGAGGCCATCTGTTGTATTGTGTAACTGTGGTCTGGCATTGATCGGCTGGATACTGAACTAAGCCCGGGAAGGATAAAGGCAAATAAGGCACATAGCTCTGGTGTGGACCCGGACGCATCGTCATCTGGCCTGCGGATCCAACAACCCTCCCATCAGCAGAGACATCCCTGATGCCAACTGCCAGGGAGAACCTGAATCATCCTGGTGCAATCTGAGCGTGTTGAGAACAGTCTGGGGAAGCCTATACCGGAGGGGTGGCCCCATAAGGACAAGGAGAGGGCGAGAATGGTCATTGTACCATGCATCCATGGCTTAACCATAGATCTCTGATGTGTGTATTCGGTTTTTAGTTCTTTATTATAGCTTTTAGTTTAGTTATCCTTGTAGATCGTCTGGTGTTAATTGTTTAGTGTTGTCCAGCGTCTGTCATAGGTGTGGAACGGTTTAGCTCTAATAAATTCTTCTACTTGACCAATGATGATGTCTCCAGTTCACTGCAACTAACCCTGGAATCCAAAAGAATCCCGGACCCCCCTCTAGTGGCGCGTCACAGACACACTGGAGCTGGAGACCTCCAAGCATGTCAGGGCTGGAGCAAAGGACACACGAGGAGAGGCCAAGGGCTCTGGGTGGATGCAGCCAGGAGAAGAGAAGGCGCAGAGGGATCTCCCTGCTGTCTGCAGCTGCCTAAAGGGAGGGTGTTGAGAGGATGGAGGCAGAGTCTTCCCAGAGGTGCCCCGGGACAAAACAAGAGGCAGCAGCAGCAGCTGCAGCAAGGGAAATTCCCATCTGAGAGAGGATGAAACTTCCCAGCCATTATTAGCGTGGCCAGGTGCTGGAAGGAGCACCCTGAGTCATGGGGGAATCCTTCCTTGGACATGGTCAAACTTTGACATCGCAAGGAGGCCCAGAGACACCTGAGCTAGTCAGCTCCACTCTGAGCAGGGGGTGGGACCAGAGCCCTCCAGAAGCCCCTTCCCACCTCAGCTACCCTGTGAGCCTGGGATAAGTCAGGCTGCTTTTCTATCCTGCTCCAGCTGCCTTCATTGCCATTCTCGGCACACAAGGATTTCTGTCACCATTCACCTGAGGAGGTCCCCAAGGATTGCTGGGGAAAGAAAGCTTCAGAAACTTTTATTGCAAGCAGGAGGCATGGTGGACTCTGCCCTGAGCTGAATGCCTTCAGCAGGATCGCTTGCACCTCTTGCTCTCCCTAAGGAGCTCAGTGCAGCAGGGGAGAGCAGAGGGTGGTGCTGAGCTGCCTCCAGGAAGGCTCCACACTGTCTCCCACAACAGCTCCGTAGATGCGCTGATGAAGTACGGGCTGTCTAAGGGGACGGGGAGGTGGACTGAACCCTGGCTGAGCTGGACAGGAGCTTTGCAGGGAAGGAGCTGGGCAGAAATGACCTCACAGCCTCCAACAGCAGCAATGGGGCTGGTGCTGGCCTATGAGCCCCTGAGGCAGCAGTGACCTCACAATGGACACTGCAGACATGAGTCCAGCTCTGGCATGTCCCCGCCAGGGAAAGAGGCGACTCCTCAGTGACCTGCCTGAGCCAAAAGCCTCCTGCTGCCCTAAAAGCTCAGGAGACAAAAGCCACCTCACAGTCAGCATCGATGTCGTGTGCCTGCTGCTGGCCCAGCAGGTCCTCAGACGGAAGTGACCTCATGAACACAAGAAGCAGGCATGTGCCTCACCCTGGCCTGTTAGGCACTTTGGCAGAAGTGAGCTCACCAGGACGAAGAGCAGCAGTGTGCATACTGCTGGCCTATTGGGTCCGGAGGCAGAAGTGACCTCACAATCTGCATTGAAGCAAGGTTCCTGCAGCTGGCCTATCGGGTGCTCAGGCAGAAGTGACCTCACAATCTACATGAAGGCAATGTGCCTGCTGCTCTCCTATCAGGTGCTCAGCCATGAGTGACCTCACAATCAGCATCAGAGCCATGAGACTGCTGCTGCCCTATCAGGTATCGAGGCAGAAGTGACCTCACAAGCACAAGCAGCAGCAAGGAGGAGGCCCCAACAGCACAGACAGTGCAATCTTTTATAGACAATACACTCCCTGGACAGCTGGGAAGACTGACTTGGCAGACAGTTTTCCCTACATAGGCCTGCAAAGGCCTAGGAGGCATCCACTATTTTACTTCCACACTCCCCCTTTGAGACTTGCAGTCTCATGTCGTCTTAAGGTCCAGAGCCTGGCAGAAGGGCACCACACACCATGCTCACGCCTCCTGGATCCCAGGAGCGATCCCTGTGCAGGCTGCGCTGTCCCACCATCAGGCCTGGCCTCTGGCCTTTGTAATCACTTCTAGCCACTACTCCAAGGACTTCTTCCTTTTCTTCTTCCTTATCCTTTACGATGTTCAGCATCATTACTTGGGCCACTGCTTGTGCTATGCCTTGGTCTATCCTTTTCCACAATGCAAGATTAACTGCACCAATCCATGCACAATGACCAAGGCCAATAATCCTAATGAAATATACTTGGACATCCTTTCCCAGCAACTTTCCTAACCGTCCTGTCCATTATGGGGCAAACACAAACATAACTAACAATTCAAAGTGATCGTTACACTAACTCATTCTTGGGCGAGATTTCAACAAAGGTGAGTACCGCAAGCATCAAAATTAACATTGGAATTAGACTTATGAAAAAAAAAAACAGTCTGAGCATTTTTCAATTCTTAAAATGTAAGCTTCCATCAAATGATTAATATGAGAAATAAGGCACATACAAACATTACAGAAAGGGTGATGCTCTAGGGAATTTCTAAATTCCAACAGCTTTCCAGTTGTTCCCGTGGGTTAGTGTTCTTCCCCATCTTATGACATAACAGTTTTTTCACAGGTTAGCAGACAGCTGGTAATATAAACCTCGATATAGAGTCCTGAAATAAAGTTATGATCTTTAAAACAAAGAAAGTAGCAAGAAGTTCAGGTGGTAACAGCTGGGTCATTAAAGGCTCCTTGTGGGGCTGCAGACAGAGCTGCTGCTGGCGCTTGGTGGAAGGAAGTCCATCTGGGCCATGCAGCTCTGCGGTGGCAGCGGGTGTTGTCTGCTGTGTGTCTGCCCATGCTGCAACTGTTTTACACTGGGAAGCACAGACCCAGGTGGGCAGCCCTTGCTCTGTGCCACAGTGTCGGGAATTAACAGCACCGGATGAGGTCCTCTGGTGTACCTTAATGCAGAGCCAGTGTCCTGGTTCCAGGGAGTGACAGATGTCAGTGGCGGGTGCAGGGGAGGCTTCTCTCACCTGTGCATAGAAAGACCTTACACATCTCATTAATGCCTGGCACTATTTTGAAGGGCATCACCTGCCAGTGGCAAGGTTGCCTGCGTGGGTGTTAAGGGTGCTGTGCGAGGCAGCCGCATGGGGCTGCCCCTTCAGAGCTCGGCAGGTGACAGCCCAAGTTTCCTAGTCACCGTATTTCTTATACACCTTAACGCCAGAGGTAATGCATCTGGCCATTTCAGACCAGTCTCTGTGCAAATCTTGGCCAGTTTGGTTTTCAAAATGAAGTTTTTTCCTTCCTACAGCCCCACTGGATTGGGGGTGAGAGGCACAATGAAACTTTTGTTCCATTTGAAGGGCTGCACAAATTTTCCGCATTACTTGTCCGAAAAAAATGGGTCCGGCTAGATAATGTTAGGGGAATACCAAAATGAGCAATTTGTTCTTCCACGAGCTCTTTTTTTGCAACAGTTGTGGCATCTACATGTCTGCAAGGTGAGGCCTCAGCCCATCCTGGGAACATATCTACAAGGACAGAGACGTATTCAAAATTACAGAAAAGTGTCTAGTAACTTTAGTGTCACTTCCAAAAGCATTGCATCATTCAAATCATACCTTTTAATGGAAGTTACATTACATATCTGTGTGTTATCAGGCAGCTTATACACACTGAGGTGAGTTCTGTCCTTTCTGGATACTGGGTCTGCACACAAGCACAGCTGGATCCCACCTAAATGAATACAGACCCATTAGAAACCAAAGGATAAATCGCATGTTCACAGCTGGTTAAATTTTGGTCGAAACAGTGATCTGGTGATTGAAAACTAGCACTCAGTGTAAACTGCTGCTTTTATCTTGATAGCTTTTCAATCTGCTCTGCTTGAACCTCTTGATCTAGCTGTGTAACCTCTGACAACGGACAGGATGTCAACAACACATGCTGTGCTTAAAGCTAAGCTGGAACTAACCAATGGCCAAGTGGTAAGGCCTACTCTTGTACTGGAGAAAATGAACACACTTGGGATGGATGTCCTTTGTGGCCAGAGCTGGCTAGATTGCTTTGGGAAATGGGAAATTGCTAACCCACAGGTATTTGCCCCATTGCACTGCACTCTAGCCCAAGTGACATTGCTGCAGATGATCGAACCATTGCCCAACAGCCAAGTTGTGAACACGCCGCAATACTGGATCCCACCAGAGGCTAGGAAGCTGGTGAAGGAATTCATTAAAGATTTAGAAAGGCAAGGAATTATAAAGAAAATCCCCTCTCCTTTTAACTCCCCAGTGTGGCCTGTGAGAAAAAGCAATGGGGCATGGAGACTTCCTGTAGACTATGGAAAATTGAATGCTGCCACACAGCTACTAACCACTGCTATTCCTAGTTTGCTAGAAATATCAGATCAGCTCAACGCAGCTGGGTTTAAAGGGGTGGCATTCTTTGATGTAAAGAATGTGTTCCTTATGGTCCTGTTGTCCCCACAAGACCAGGAGAATTTTGCTTTCACATGGGAAGGGATGCAGTACACCCTTCCCCAATTACCCCAGGGATACAAACATAGTCCTACGTTAGCCCACGCTCAGGTAGCTAAGGTGCTAGAGGAAGTCACGATGCCAGCAGGAGTCACGCTTCTTCAATATATAGATGACATACTGATAGGGGAGACGATGAACAACATGTACAGGAAGGAAGCAGTGCTGTGATGTGTCGGCTGTACGCATTAGGGATTGAGATATCACAGGAAAAACAGCAAGGACCAAGTGAGGAAGTGAAGTTTCTGGGGGTGCGATGGGTGGGAGGCAGAAAGGAGATACCTCAAGATGTCTTGGAAGATCTCTGGGACCTCTCCGACCCAGCTGATAAGAAATCCCTACGAGGAATTATTGGCACATTGGGATTCTGGAGGCAACACAGACCGGGTTTCAGGATCCTAGCTCGACCTTTACAGAGCTTATGAAAGAAATCAGCCAAATGGGAATGGAATGAACAAGCTAAGGAGGCTCCCAATACATTAAAGGAAGAAGTAGAAGCTTACCAATCATTAGGGCCAGTACACCCCCAGGCCCTTTTGTACTCCATGTGATGGTAGGAGATTTGGAGGCCTGCTGGGGGTTGTGGCAGAGAACAGGCAAAGGCCAAGGAGAGCGGCGTATACACTTTGGATCAAAGGCATGGCAGGGAGCACAGTGCAACTCCTCAGTACTTGAGAGAGTTTTACTGGGAGCCTATTGAGCTCTACCAGACACTGAGACTATCCCAGGAGATAGAGAAGGACATTGAAAACTACCCCTCCCCATCTTGAAACCTATCCTAACTGGACAACCTCTCCCTGCTGGGGTGGCTCACCAAATGACAGGATGGCGGTGGGCCTTGTACCTTCACCCTAGAGCAGGTGGCGATGGGAGCCCAAGCGAAGGGAAATTAACTGAGGAAGTCCAGAGACTAGGAATGCCCAAAGACTATTGGGAGGAACCTGAGTCCCCAAGGAGTGAAGCACCGAAATTTGATCCTCAACAACCCAAAGGGGCATGGTTCACTGATGGGTCTGCCAAGAAATGTGAGGGCAAATGCTTAGGAACTGCTGCTGCTGTGTCCGTGGCTAATCCACAAGTCCTAACCGCCCAAACTGAGGGGTCTGCCCAACTGGCTGAACTACAAGCCGTTTGAATGGCTTTAAAAGCTGGAGCTAGGACTATTTAAACTGACTCCTCTGCTGTTTGGGCAGGAGCCACACAATGGCTGAGGAATTGGCAAAGGAAGAATTGGCAGGGAAAGAAGCGGGATGTTTGGGGAAAGGAGATATGGCAGCAAATCCTGAGACATTCAGAGTCTCAACCAATTGCAATAGCACATGATTCTGCCCATCAGAAAGGCTCCGACCCTGCCCACTTTTGGAATAATGAGGCCGAATAACACGCTAAGATTATGCCTCTCACAGAAGACTCCTTGGAAGCCCTGAGCATTGATCATTTAGCACAGTGGCTACAAGAATGGTTAGGACATACTGGAGAATTCCATTTCTTCAAACAAGCTAGGAGGCGAGGATGGCTTGTAAGGAGGCGCACTGCCAAATATATAATTGAAATTTGCAAATTTAGTAAGGAAATGAAAAAACAAGTAACATTAAGACAGTCAAATGCCAACCTGCGCAAAGGGAAAGGATTATGGGAAGTATGACAGGTTGATCATATAGGTCCTTTGTGCAGGACACCCCGGGGCTGGACCTATATTTTGACTGGGGTGGAAGGAATCAGCGGAATAGGAATGGTGCACCCAGGCAGCATGGCAACCGCACTGGCCACCAGTGCTGGCCTGGACCATTGCTTTACTATCCTACCCTTACCACAAGAAACTAGGTCTGAGAATGGTTCACATTTTATGACTAAGGGTGTCCAGGACTGGTGCCAGCAACTAGGTGTGAGATGGACATTCCATCTACCCTATCACCCCCAGTGCAACAGGACAGTAGAGAGATGGAATGGTCTGTTAAAACAATAATTAAACATGAGGACACAAGGGCTCCAAAGGGGACGTGCCCTATGCCCAGCAGTGTTCACCGTGAACAACCGGCAGGCTCCAACAGGAAGACCCGCAGATAAGGCATTCGGCCTACAATATTTACAAGGGCCGGAGAGCTTTCAAACTCAACTGCAAGGGTTATATAAACCCGGAGAACAAGTCTGGATTATGCAAAGGAATTCTGGACGTCCCTCTAGTGGCGTGTCACACATGCCCCTGCTCCATCACCAGGATGATGTCTTTGGGATCCTCAGGAGACATTTGCCAGGCCCAAGATCAGACCAGCAGCTGAATCTCTGGCCTTGGCTGCAGCAAATGGCAAGCTTGCTCTGAAGCACCATGCAGAGCCCACAGCAGGAGCAGAGGGGTGCACCATGAGCACCTGGGTTCATAACCAGAAGGTGACGGGTCAAGATGATCCATGTGCTTCACAGACACTCCTAGTCAAAGTGCTTATTTAAAAAGAAAAAAAAAATCTAATTCCTTGAGATCTTTTGCTTAGGTCATGTTTATGTGAGGAATCCAAACCTTTTGAACAGGATCGTTGGTTGCTGTCTGGCTGATGATGGTAGTCTCTGTCACAGGTGTCCTTGCAATAGCACCTTCTGCTGAGTTGGGAAGGAGTCCCCGAATGGGACTGTTACAGTGAATCCTGATAATCCAGCTGGCCCATGGTCCTATGTGACCACTCCAGAGCATGCACGATCTATTTCTGTTGATATAGGACTGTATTGGAAAAATCTGAATGTCATCCTTGTATCAGAATGATAACTTCAACTCCAAAGACCTTGCCACAGTGCAAAAGAAGTGACACCATCATCCCAGTGTCATCCCCCTTTACTTGCCTGTCCCTCCCCCTGAGCTCCCCTGACCTCTCCTTTCTGCTACCAGGACTTTTCTCATGCTCTTGACCTCTCACCTCCCTGCTGACCTACGTGGTTGATCTACGAGGAATTGACCTCAAAGTCAATGTCCCAGACACGTCGCTCTAACCTGCCTGTCCCTCTCCTCGACTTCTCCTGTCCATGGGAAAGCTTTTTGCATCGGCTTCCTGACCATGGTACGCCTTGCGGTGATCAGCCCGCGTACCCCTTCAGCGCACTCTGTTACCAGAGCAGAATTTAGAATGTAGGCGGGAATTTAAGACTCACCTTCTCGGGGCCTCCTCTTGCCAAAGATCCCAGGTGAACTCACCCCATGGCGCCAGATGATCGTTTGGAGACGAGAGGCCCCAACAGTGCTCACCTAGGGTCCCATCTGGGGTGCCACGCTCTTAGGGAAGGTTAGGCTCGCCGGCCACCAGAACAGGGTCCAACCCTAGGTTCCCGCAGAAAAGTTCCCAGCCAAATCAAAGCAAATTAAATAATGACATTTTAAGGACGTGCATACCGTCATTACAGCTCGAGCTGGGTGCCTCCAAAGAGGGACCCCGAGCAAAGAAATCCCGGGGCCATTACGACTTTCCAATCGAAGCTCTCCACCCCTCCCGTGGTAGTTCAGACCACTAGTAGTATTCAGGTCTGGGGTCTCCTGCTCCTTACTGGCTCTCATGGTTGTTCCTAGGTAGGCTGCTCTTCTCCCTTATCTTTACTGGTGCGGTTTCTGCTGACGGATGTGTCTTTGTTTCTTGTTGGGGCCTACCGTTGCCTCGCAAGGTCCAGACAAGGAGGAGGAGGAGGTGATTCCAACCCATAGCAATGACGACTGCCCCAGCAGTGAGCGGAGGCTTTGTCCCTCAAGGTCCTGATGCCCTGCGCCGGTCTTATTTCAAAGCCTTGGCATCCTCCCTTTCGGAGTGTGAGACACAGCAATGCCGACTGCTTGTAGCTTCCTTATCTGCCCAGCTTGAACCAGCTCTGGGGCCCTTGCTTACTGACCTAGGTGAAAGTGCCTCATGTTCTCTGAGTGCAGCCTAAGGCTGCAGCAAATGTAGCTCCTCCTGCTAAGCAAGTTGGATAGAAGTTGTCCTAAGCAGCTCCCTCTGGACACTTTCAGTTCAATAATTTCCTTAAGACTCACCTGTGCCCTCCCCAGAGCTCTCCTCTCCATGGGGAGGCTTTTCTCAGCTGCTTCCTGAGCCCACCGTGCCTGCCTGCTGCCCAATCAGAGTGCTGCAAGAGAAGTGACCTCCCAAACAAGCTCCCAGCCATGCCAGCTTTCCCTGCCTCTGCCTCTGCCCTCTCCAGCAGCTCTCCTCTCGGCTGGGGGCTTTCTCCTGCCCTGCATGACCTCCCAGTGCTGCCCGCCTGCTGCTGGCCAAGCAGGCTGCAGTCACAGAGCTCATCTCACAAGCACTGTGCCAGTGCTGCCACAGTCACCTGCCTCTCTCTGCCTCCTTCCTCCCTCCAGGCTCTGCCCTCTACCTCCTGGGCTTTGTCCTGCCCTTGGCCACCTCCCATGCCTGCCCACCTGCTGCTGGCCAATCAGCTGCTCTGAAAGCAGAGACCTCACCATCCAAGCCACCAAGGTCACCTTCCCCTCTCCCTCCCTCTCACCTCCTCCCAAGCTCTCCTTGCTGCTGGGCAGCCTCTCCCATGCTGCTGATGACCTCCTAACACCTGCCTGCCCACCCGCTGCTGGCCAGTCTGGAGGTGCTGTCCCTTGAGGGCCAGGCACACTCCAGAGCAGTGGCTCAGGACCTGCCTTTGGCCTCGCTCACGTTGCTCTTCTCTCTTTTGAACAGCTGCTCTTCCTAGGACGCGTTCCTAGTCCCTCTGCTGCTGTCCCAGCAGCTTCTCCTAGTGATAGGGAGTAAAAAAGAGAGGTGCATCACTGTATGAACAGGGAGAAGGCAGAGAAATACCGGAGGCCTAATTCAGGCCATACATTACGGGATCTGCTTCCGGAGAAGTTTCAAGGTCTCTGGGATGTGTTAGAGACCCCTCGTGCCCAAGACCATGACTGGGTCCCATGAGCACCTAATCAGCCAGGGGCTGAGTCAGGTGGGCTGAGACCTTGCACTGAACACGGACTGACCCTCAAGGCAAGGGGTCTCGGTGTCAGTGCTCCGCAAAGGAAGGCCAGACTGCCTGGTTTGGAAAAGGGAGAGCCAAACATCTGAGCGATCCACATGGCTTCAGCCCAGACTTTTATGTGCCATATTCAAAGACCATTCTGAGTGCCCAACAACTCCCCCTTGGATGTCAGGGATATCCAGTCCAATGTCAGACTCAAAAACCTGCTTCCGTCTCATGAGGGGTGTCAGAGACAGACGCTCTTTCCCCTGGTGCTGCTGTCAGTGGCATGGGCATTGCAGCGGGGCAAGCACCATCCCTCTTTGCGGAGACTTGCCAGCAGAACTGCTGCTGCTCTTCTTGCCTCCATCTATTCCTCTCAGTGACGTGCTTCGATATTTCCCGATGGCTTTTATATGGCTCCAACCTTCTTAGCATCTGGACTGCTCATGGGAAAGATGGCTGCAACCACATGGAGAAATTCTTTATCCGCTGGCTTAGGCACTTCCTGCCTCTCCCCTCTCCCAGCCCCTGCACCCGCCCAGGCCCATGTGCACCCACAGCCCCCTCCCACCTGAGAGGAGCTTTAGGGCTTGCTGTGAGCTGCAGAAAGGCCTCTGGAGAGCAGGAGGGAGTAACCCAGGTCATTCCCATGTCATGAGGAATCAGAGGATGCTGTGTGCAGGTCCAGGTCTCGTGGACTGGGGTCCCTGACACTCGGCGGGCTCACAGCCGCTTGACACCTGTGGCTGCAGCTGGTGCACACTTACTCAGGCTGGATTCTCCCCAGCTTGGCTGCTGCTCTCTGCTCCTCCCTTGATGGAGGCTTTTCAGCCCTTTCCCACGTCTCCTTGTGCTCCTTTCTCCTCAGCTGGGCTGCGGATGTGGAGTTCAGGTCTCTTCAGCACCAAATTCCTGCCAAGGAGGAGACACTCTGGCAACGGGCACAAACCAAAACACAAGCAGTTCCACCTGAACATGAGCAAAAACTTCTTTACTGTGAGGGTGACTGAGCTCTGGAACAGGTTGCCCATAGAGGTTGTGGAGTCTCCTTCCTTGGAGATATTTAAAATATATGTCTGCACACAGTCCTGGGAAACGTGACCCTGCTTGAGCAGGGGGCTTGGACTAGACAGGATCTCCAGAGGTCCCTTCCAACCTCAACCATCCTGTGATTCTGTGATACAAGATGGCAGAGAGAGGGGCTGTTTCCCAGAGCACCTCTGGCAAGAACCCTGCAGCAGGAACTGGGGAACCAGGACACTCTCCAGCACATGCCCACAGGGAAATGCCAGCATCACCCCAGGCTTCACTACAGTTCCCAGCTGGCCCTCCCACTTCCTTCGGGCATCCCTGAGAGCAGCATAAATGAGCAGGAGGGAATTGCCACTTGCAGGGCAGGAACATCCAGTGGCATCTCCACTGGGTCTGGCAGGACAGAGCAAATGATCCTCGTGAACACTTGTGACCTCAGGCTTTATCCTGAGCATCAGCGCTCACTGCCCCACTGGCTGCTTCTACAACACCCAAAACCCAGCAATGGGGATTTAATAGCACTGTGAGTTTTCCTGATGACAGGACCCATTTGCTGCTTATTCTTTGCCTGTCACAAACATTTCTGGAAGAAACACTCCAGATATTGGAAAAAGCGTGAGAATTACAATTTTCTTTCCAAAAAAGGAAAACAGGTTCCTCCCAGATTTCTTTTGCTCCCTCGTATACTTCTCTTTCTGCTAACTTCAGGGCCATCAAGAAAGGCAAGTGGCACAGAGCAGCTCAAAGAGAGCCTAACTTGATGCCACATTCATAGGAAAATATTACAGAAAAGGTCCTTCTCAGAAAGAGCTCTTTGGGGCTCGGTTTGCTTTAGGGGAGCTGAAGCTCTCCCTCGACCTTGGGAGGGAATGCCCTACTATATCCCTATATCCCAGACCCTTCCAAAGAGCAGGGAGCACCCACTCCCCTACGGGGCAAGGCAAAGCGGAGGATGGCCACTGCCTTCTCACCAGAGACAGCCACTGTGAGGTGCCTGAGCCCCCGCAGCCAGGCCATGTCCATGCCCAGCTGGAAGACAGGTCTTCCAACTGGCAGCACCTTGTCTTCGCTGAAGTGGAATTGCTCTCAGACCGTGCAGAAGGTCCAAGCCCTGCTACCAGGACACCCTGCACACAGAAAAGACAAAAAGGCCCAGGAGGATGTATAGGAAAGGTGGGGAAAGGGATGACTGGCAGAGTGTGAGCACACTGCTCTGTGCCCTCCCTGCTCCTGGCCTACCCATGGGGAAGGATTGCTCCCAGGGGCCCAGGGCTCTCAGGACGACTGAAAGCCCCCGGGGCATGGGCGATCAGCATGCCAGCCCACCTTGTCCAGCATCAGCTGTTCCCGGATGTAATAGACACAGCATCCCAAAGAGCAGCAATCTCTGGATTGGAGACGTCAAGCCCCAGGCAAATCAGCTCACAACCTCTCAGCATGCTCCTAAGCAGAGTGTGACAGATGCAGGTGTGCACAGACCCTCCAAAAACCCACTGCTATGGCTGTGGAGCTGGCCTTTGACCCGAGTTCAGACTTACTCTGAGCCTACGGGAGGTCTAGAGTTGAAAGAGGGACAGGGGAAGGGTTTGGGACAAGGGCTGTGGCCATCTCAGCCCCACAAAGATGGCATCTCCAAGCCCAAAACATGCTCTTCCAACCTGGAGCCACAAGAGGATCCAGGCAGGAGGAATGGAGGGTCTCCTGAAGAAGAAGCCAACTTGATTTTACTACAAAATGAAGGGTTTACTTCCAACATGGGCATTTCTGGCAGGCTCTTGAAAGCCCTGTGGGTGCTGCAGGACACCCCAGCTCTGGGTTACAGGACTCCTTTCCTCTCAGAGCTGGATCCCCAAGGGGGACACACTCCTGGGGAAACCTGGCCTGGGATTGCCCTCCACCCCCACCCTGTCCAGGGGAAGGAGCTCCCAAAGCCCATACCATCAGTGGAGCTGCAGGATTGTGGGGAACAACGATGTGTGAGCTGGGCTGATAGTCTCAGTCTAGCAGCCCTCCATCCTGCTTGTCCCCTTGCCCTCAGCTCACCTCTCCAGATGGGGAAAAGGGACATTCTTCCCATCTCCTTGCCCAAAGCTTCTCTCCAATGTGCCCCTGCTCTTCTACCCAATTGGGGGGGGGGGGGGGCGGGGCACAATGCAGCCCTGCTGCCTCCCGTCCCCTCTCCTTGCCACAGAGCGGCTCTGAAAGGCAGCGGTGGGAAGTGTGGGAGCAGTGCCAGCAGTGCCCGGGCCTCAGGAGGAAGCACAGGCACCACGGCAGTGCTGGTGAGACCTTGATGTGATGCAGCGCATCGCACTGTGACTTCAGTGTCCTTTGGCAGCTCATTAGGTCACTGGCTTGGAGATTGGCACAGCCAAGGAGGGAGCAGAGAGATATCCCCTGCTGTCCCTGAAAACCGTCACCTCCTTTCCCCACAGTTAGTTTCAGAAAATGCCTCACAAATACATACAGAACTTCTCCAAATGGTGGCATAGGCTGTGAAATAGCAAATATGGGGCACAGGAAGAGTCACTTCTGCCCCCCTGCACCAACAGGTTGCTGCTCTGGCGAGTCTTTGCAGGAGGCTGGGGTTTAGGGCTTGGTTTGGGGTTGGCTTCCTTCAAATATGAGATCAAAGTAATGTGGGATACAGCAGCGCGAAGCACGGGCATGGCCTGGGATGCCTGGGTGAGCTGCCCCACTCATTTTTACTGGGGGCCACTCGTTTTGTATGGTTAGGATGTGCTACATGGAGGGAAATGTGGGATGGGGCAGGACCGTCCTCCTTTAGGCATCAAACCCCATGAACTGTGCCCAGCTTCCCTGCTAGTCAAATGCAAGCAAAGCCAGTTCTCATCTCTGTGCCGCTGCCGGTCCTTGGGCTCTTCAGTGTCACCCAGGGCAGCACTTCCCCCCGGGGGCTGTACAGCCCTTGGCACCCTGGATTTCGATCCAGGCACCCTGGAGCTCCCGGGAGGGCCCCACAGCCCCTGACACCCTGGATACCCCCGGACACTCTGGCTCTCTTTTGAATTTCTCAGCTTGCTTTCTCCACCTTTTGTTAGGACTCATCACGATTTATTCCCTCCACAATGGTGCTGGTCCTGGCTGCCATCGGTCTCATCACCACCCTTCCTCCATCCGTGCGAGTCACCTCCATCAGGCTCTTATTTGCAAATATACTCTTAAACCAGAAATCCCATTGTTGTTGAAAGATTGTCAACACAATTGACAACATCGACCCTCAGCAATATCCTGTCCCTGACACCAACCCGTGTCACAGTCCAACACGCTCTGACCAAGACAAGTCCCAGGGTTAATGTGACCACACAGGCAAACAGGAGCCATCAGGCATAAAATTAAGGAAACCATCGTACCTCCAGGACTAACTCGGGACACGGACGTGCGGCACAGAAGTGACTCCATGGGGGTTACAGCGAGAGGGTCAGTGTTTAGGGCGGGGCTCGGCTGGGGTTCAGGCACCTGGTTCGGGTTTCTGGTGGGGGCTCCGTGTTCAGACTTGGGCTCTGGGTCAGGGCTCGGCTTTCGGGGGGGTAGGGGAGGCTCGGGGGGGCCCAGCGGTGCCGTTCCGGGCCAGGCGTTGGGGAGGGGCCGGGCTGAGCTGGGGCTGCGCTGGAGCCAGGGCAGCACCGAGCCTGCCCGCCCTCAGGGGTGCCACCCCACCTGGCCAATCAGCGAGCGAGGGCAGGCAGCAAGCCAATGGGTGCCTGGGAGGGGCGGGCCGTGCCCTGAGTGACACGCAGGCCGCCCAATGGCGTGCCCCGGCGGGGCTGTGCCTGCTGCTGGCCCGGGGCCAGCGTGGTGCAGTGCCCGCCGCCCGCTGCCGGCTGCGCCTGGGCAGGGAGGGAGCCGTGGTGAGGACCGTGCTGGGGCCCCGCAGAGCCAGCTGCCACCGGGAGCTCTGGGTGCCGAGGTCGGAGGTTTGGGGCAGCGCCAGCTCCCGTGTGCTCAGAGCTGGGGCTCACCGAGACGGGTCATCTCTTTCTAATGCCCCTGCGGAGCAGTTGGTCCTGAATCTCCGGTTCCAAACCCATCCCTGTGTCCCCTGGGCACGTCCCTGGGTCATGGCTGCTGTTGTTGTGGGGGTCAGATGTTATGGAAAATTACACTCCCCGGCCACCACAACAGGGTCCGACCCGAGGTTCCTGCTGAGAAGTTCGGAGCCAAATCAAAGCGAATTAAATACATTTTAATGATGCACGTGCAGTAATTACAGCTCGAGCCGGGTGCCTCCAAAGAGGGACCCCGAACCAAGAAATCCCTGGGCAATTACACCTTTATAATCCAGGTTCCCCACCCCCCATGCAAAGGTTCAGACCAAACATAATATTTGAGTCTGGGGTCTTCCTGTTCTTCACTGGGTCCCACTGTTGTCTCTAGGCAGGCTGTTTTTCCTTATCTTTGCAGTGGTGGGCCTGATCTTTATGGTGGCAGCTTCTGCTCATGGATTTCCCTCCTTGCAATCTTCCTCGTCTTTCCACCTTGAACCAGCTCTGGGGCCCTTTCTTACTGAACTAGGTGGAAGTTCCTCATGTTATCTGAGTGCGGCCTAAGGCTTCAGCAAGTTTAGCTACTCATGCTAAACACGTTTCATAGAAGTTGTGCTAAGTGGCCAGCTCTAGGCAGTTTCAGTTCAATATTCTTCAACACCCCAGGGGACCTGTTCATTAAGGATCAGGTTTGAGTGGCCTGCAGTTTGCAAGCAGAACCTTGCTGTTAGGGTGGAAAATCTGCCATAGACCTCCGTGACTTCTGCAGGCCATCTGGCTTTTCCAAGTGAGTTGCAAGAGTTGACATGGCTCTCTCTCTCTCACAAACTGCTGTGCGGGCTTTTGAAAAGCTGTGGAGGATTAGCAGGCTAGAAGCTTGCATGAGGTGTAGATTCTTAATCTAAGCTTGTCACTTTGCAGGAAGAAGGGGCCTTGATCCTCATGAAATGCTCTCTCTAACCTGGCCCAGTCCATAGGCACGAATCAGGGCCTGTCACTCTTGAACACTGCGCATCCTGATACTCATCCTTGCCTGTGCAGTTGAGAGACCTGTGAACACCCGTGAGGCTGTTGGATGCTCTGGAGACACGTGTTCCTTCCCGGGCATTGGAGGCATAATGGCATGTGGCAGAAATCTTCCCCAGCTGCTCTGCAGCAGTGTGAGCACTTGAATTGTTTCACAAGCGGGCTCTCAAGCAAAGCACCTGCATTCACAGATACTCCCTTGCCAGATGGAGCAAGCTTGTCAGGCTTGCTCTCTTTGAACTTTGCTAGACCTGTCTGCAGCTTTCTTTCGCTTGCTTTAGCTGTGACAGCACTTTCTCTCTTTGACCGTGTTTATGTGGCTAATCTGCGTTTTTTGTCCTGGTGTGGTACAACCCTCGTTTGTTCTCCATAGCAGCAGCAAGCAGCTATTCTGTGGAGGATGAGATATTTACCGCTCTCACCCAATGCTGCAGTGTGGAGATACACAGGCCTGGGCATATGGCAGAGGCCTGGACAAGTGGAATACCAGCATGGGAGGGGAAGAGATGGGGCACAGGCTTGGCACTGGAGACCCCACGGCGAGAAACACCTCACCGATGGTCGGTGAAAGAAATGCAGACCTGGAGATGGACAGGCCAGGTTTTCAGGGAACAAAGAGGTAACGCAGAAGGCAGGTCTGTGGTGACGAGGCAGATCTGAGGTCGGGCTGGGCAGTCAGGCCACGGGTCGCGGTCCACATCAACAGGGCCCATGGCCAAGCAGGGGCATGGCTGTGGCAGAGCTGGAGACCAGCACTCCTCCAGCGTAGCTCAGGCAGGGAGTGAGGGCCCCAGGCTGAGCCAAAATGGGGTCCGGGGCCCATGGGCAGGGGTGAGTGCGGGCCCCAGGGGAGGCTGGTCAGAGCCACTACAGCCTATTAGTGCCCACAGGGCCCGGACACACTGCCAGGTCAGCTTTATCCATCCCCACATGGGCCATCAGCACTCACCCAGGATTTGTTGCAGTATTCCTCCATTGCAGCTGGTCCCTGCTTCCACCTCCTGAATGCTGCCAGTTTTGTGTTGGAGCTCTGCCATGAGTTGCCTGTTTAGCCAAGGCCGTCTCCTGACATGTCTGCTTGTTTTCTGGGGTATCGGGGTAGACCATTCTGTCACTTGGGGGGTGCTGTCCTCAAAGACCTGCCAGCTTCCTCGAGCTCCTTTGCTCTCCAGAGCTGCCTCCCATGGGATCCTCCTGCCAGGTCCCTCAAGAAGGTGAAGTGTGCTCTCCCGAAGTTCAGCTTCTGTCCTCTGCTGCTCTCCTTCCTCGCTGCCCTCAGGGTCGGCAACTCCACTCTTTCATGGTTGCTACAGCCCAGGTGACCATGGACTCTCATGGCCCCAGCTCTCCTGGTTGTGAGCTTCCCCTTCCGGCCCTTGGCACCCTTGTTAGTCCCCTCATACCCCCAAAAGCTCAGCACACAAGTGCACCCAACACACACACAAGAGTTGGGAGTGCCCTCCCACCATGCAGGCAGGACGGGGGAGCAGGAAGGGGGGCCCAAGCTCAACCCCTTCAAACTAGCTCTTCCCACTTCTCCCCAGGGACCCCTTGTCAGCAGGGCAGGTGCTGGCCATGGCAGGGCCCTCTGCACAACTTTCTCAAGGACCAACACAAAGCAGGAGAGCCCTAGGCCACAGCCACCACGGCTGCAGCCAGACAGTAGCTGTAGCAGGACCTTGGCAGAGAGCTGCCCTGACAGCAGGGACTGACACCCAAGCCCTGACACCGGAGCTGTTTGTTGTCTTCAGGCCTCTCCAATGCTCACACGCTGCAAACAGCAGAGTTCACACCACACCCAGGAAGGGTCCACGCCAGGTGGGGGATCTGGTTTAATTCAAGAGAACAAAACTTCATGTGTGCCACCATCACGGACAGTCACTGTTTCTTCTTCTTGTGTCTCTGCACACTGCCCTTCTTCCCAGTGCTAAGGAGGGAGAAAGGGAGAGGCTGTGTTATGCACAGAGAGAAAGGCAGAGAAATAGTGCAGACTAGCTCAGGCCACCTGTGTTGGGACGTGCTTCTGATGGGGTTTCCATGCTCACCCTCATGTAACACAGGCCCCTGTGTCCAAACAAGGACGCACATGCAGCTCCTCAGCCTGGGGCTGAGTCTGCCAGGGCCAAGACTGGGGGTGAACCTGTGTCTGGGGTCCAGCGTTCAGGGAGAGGTTTGAAAAGGTGCACACAAACATTTGTGCTCAGCCGTTCAGGGCTTCTAGGTCCCCCAGTTGAAGCCTATTCTGAGCCCCCAACAGCTACGCCTTGGATTGAAGGGAAGGCTGATCCAAGGCCAGTGTGGCTTGCTCAAGGTGAAATGTGGCTGCAGCAGCACTGACATCTCTCTCTCTCACTCAGGTGGAGACCCCTTCTGCTCCTCTCCTCCCCCAGCTCCTCCAGCCTGGTCCCATTTGCAGGCAAAGCCCTTCCCCTCCAAAGGAGTGCTGGGCATTTACTTGGGCTGCAGAGAGGTGCTTATCCAGCTCCAGCTCTATCCAACCCCATGGCTCTGGGATTGGGAGTCTGACCCCTCGGTGGGTCACTGCTACTCAACCGCCCCAGGCTTTTCCTGCAGCTGGCACAAACATACCCTGTCTGTTGAGTCCTCTGTTGCTCAGCACGCCATTTTGCCGCCTCCTCTATGCAGGAGAAGTAAACACTCACAGTTGCATCCTTATCTTGTCCCAACTGGCACTTGACGACTTCCTGAATACTTGGCTTTTCTTCAGCCGGCTTCTCAACAGTCGTCTTTGCTTTCCTTCTTTGGAGAAGGACTGAACGTGCCTGAACCCTTGGCTGGGTCTCAGTTCGCTGCTGAACCTGCAAGACAATTCCACACAGGTTTGTGCCCCACTTCCAAGTCCACGCAGCTGCTCTCAACATGCACCTCGAAAGCAGCCAGGGCCTGCAGGAGCTGTGCAGTCACCATGCCCTTGGCCTGGCCTGCCCTCGGGCACCCCAAAGGACAAATGCTGCCCCAGGCAGGGACGCTGCAGCCTGAGCTGGAGAACAGCGAGAGGCACCACGAGATGGCCCAGACTATGTCACAGCCTGACCAGGCTTCACTGTCGTTCCCACTGGCACTTCTCACTCAGTCTCCAGATACCTCCTAGTGTCATCAGTGAGCAGAGGGAACTGTCACTTGCAGAGCAGGAAATCGGCAAGGCAGTCCTGCTAGGGAGGGAGGGGGAAGCACAGGTCCAGCAGGTCTCTTTTTCCCTGAAGCAAAGGTTACTTCTCACACTCTCCTCTGACCCCTGTCTTGAGCCTGCCTGTCAGCACCATTTTGCCCTTAAGGGAATCCTAGCAAGACTGAACATCCCTTTTGTGTTCTGACCAGTCATCTAAATGATCGTGGAGCTGAACAGAAAGTCTCTGTCTTCAGTCCCAGGAAGGCCCAGCAGGGACATTGCCACCAGAAGCAGGGCCCAAGAGGGTCTTCTGGTGTGTTCATGGAGAATGCAGCAGCAACAGATGTATTGCCAAAATAGAGCGCATCTTTGCCGGCATTATTGAAAGCAATCCCCAGACAAAGGCAGTAAGAGCTCAAAGGAACACATTGGAAGGGGTCTTGTACAGCCGCTGCCCATAGGATAATGCTTTTCCATAATTCAGGCTGGCACAAGAAGGACCTCAATCAGGAGCACCTACCTGTTCTGCCCCCTGATGACCTTTGCTCCCTGGCCCCGCAGCTGGTGGTCCGGCTTCAAGCGATTGCCTCCTCCCAGCTTGTGGTGTTGTCTGTGTGGAGACCCCTGGGATAGGTGGGAGCACACTGCAAACACACACCGCGAGGAGTGGTATGAGCACGGGGGGAGCTGGATCTCCACCCCACGTTCACCACACCTCCACGGGCCTGGAGACGTTGTTAGGAAAGGATCCCACAACAGCAGAGACAGAGCTTCTCTCTCACTCTGGAGGGGGCCATCCTGCCTCTCCCAGCCCATGCACACACACACTCCCCTTTGGACTCACAGCCCCCAACTCTGGATGAGATTTCAGGACTCCTCTGGGGACACAGAGAGGCATCTGCCAGCAGCGTTTAGCCACACCCTGCTTGTGAAAGCCACAAGACCAGATTTCACGTGAAGGAAAGGGCTCCAAGGTCACTCAATCCATCCCAAACTCAGTGTGAGAACAGCTGCTGCTCCTTGTCCTTGGTGGCAGGGTGGCTGGAATTGCACTTTGCTTTGAAAGGCCACATCCTTTCCAGGCAAAGCAAGAGCTGCTCTGTGTTTCATCCTGTCTCACTACATATTCACTGGTCTCTGGGAACAGCCACCGTGGTGGGGCAAAGCTCAGACACACACCTCTGCTCTTTAGAAGGCCTTCCAAGAGCACAGCCTTTTCCTCAGCCTCACAAAATGGCCATAGGCCCCCAGCCTGACTGTCAGCATATAGAAAGCATCCTGTTTACTTCCATCTAAAGGGAATGGGGAAAAGGCCCTCCTCTTCCGGAATGAGGATTTGCACTGAGTTTCCCAAAGGGTTGTAACCTGCAAGCAGAGGCAGGAGAATCAGGAAGCCAACATGAGGGTCTCCAAGGACTTGCTCTGGGCTGCCCATCCAGCAAGGGATCGCTGGTCATTGTGGCATGGGATAAAAGGCATTTGGAGTTCTATGGACAGTCACCCATGTCCATTGCTCCAAGCGGCTCACCTGTCAAGAGACTCCTCTTCAGCTTTCTCCCCGTTTCCTTCTTCCATATTTGCAGGCACTAGTTCGAGGGGTGAGTGGCGCTCCCACAAGAGGCGGCGCCGGAGAGGAAGCTTTCCTGTAAGCAGGAGACACGAAAACGCTTCAGAGCAGAATCACAGTGACCACTGGAACAGGAGTGATGTGCAGACCTGCTCCAGCCTGTAATAGAACTATGAGGCCTCAGTCAGATTCCTTTAAAGCCATGTTTCCTAGGCAGGCCAAGGCCCTTCCTCACGCTGGCTCCTGTCCAACTCTTTGCTTTCACTCTGCAACATCATTTCTTGCAAAGGTGCTTTTCTACTGCTCTATCCATACCACGCTATGAAAAGGGAGGCTCGCAGGGATGTGCTGGTGACCTGACAGAGTCTCTTTGTGGCAATAACTTCTTCACACGAGGGGAACAGGTCCTGGGATCTTTCTACAGATCTCAGAGGCCTGCATTGCCCCTGGTGACACAGTCAACCCCAAGGCAGTGGTTTGGGAATGTCTATGAGAAACTCACAAGGAAAGGGTAGAGCTGCCTGCTCTGAAAATCCAGGGAAGCCTTGGCTCCAACCTCCTACACCAAGGAGGACAGAAGGAGAAGGCACAAACCCCCACCAGGAATCAACTGCTCCATTACCTTTCTCAACACTGGGGTCATCTTCTCCCCATTCCTTTTCCCAAACAGGCTTCACACCTTGCACAGCAGGAGCTCTCACAGGAGGAGCTCTCACACATGGCACTCTCACCGGTGCTGCTCTCACTGGTGGTTTTCGGGGGGAAGTCTCCAGCTCCTGCCTGGAAACAGCAGAAAGACACCACTCTGGAGGAAGGGCTCCACAGTTCCTTTGCAGCTCATGTTAACTATGGGGACACAGGCAGCTGTCAGAGCCACTATGAAACCCATCCTTTCCCAGAGCAGAATATGCAGACTCGGCCCCATCCTGCAGGACTGTCTGAGGAAGCGGAGTGAGCCAGGGAAGACCTCCAGTGCCTGGAGGGACATAAGCTTCCTCCCCAGGCTGCTGCAGGGCTTAGCTAGCCTTCCTGGGAGAAAGCTCCTTCTAAGCTTTCCCAGTCAAATCCCCCAGGCTGCCACTGGAGACCGTCTCCCAGCTCCTGTCCATGCTCCCATCCAGGCAGAACAGACTAGTCTCCTTTCCTGCAGCTTTCCACCATCACTTCAAATTCCTGCCTTGCCCTCCACATCCCTTGCAGGCCCTGCCACACTCGTGTCACTGCATCTGGAAAGAACAGCCCCCAGCCTCCAGGCCACTAACGGAACAACCCCCTTTGCAAGCTGGGAGCCAGCACAAAGCTCTGCAGAAGCCCCCCCACACAGAGCCCAAACAAAGCCAGAGCAAGCCTGGAGCTCACTGGGAACCAACCATTGGAAAGGGTTACGCTCAAGTCCCTTCCAGAGCGCCTGCACAAGCCTACCAGAGACACATGGTGAGAAGATGCTCGCTTGGTCAGTCAGCAGCTAAAAAACAAACAAACATACTCACCTTGGAAAGACAACGACAGAGCCACAACAAGTCAGAGAAGCAGCTGTTTCGGTGCCTGAGAGGACTGAGTCCTTCCTCACTGACATCTGCAAAGGCAAGAGACACATGTGAGATGCTGCCAAGAAAATGATCTTCTTGCTCACAGCCCCTCAATTCTACAGAGGAGCAGCTGCAGGGGAATACAGGAGAATGGGTAAGAATACTGCCAGGCTTTGGGCAAGGGCCAAGATCAAGCGCCTCAGTGAGGAGACCGGTTCTTGCCTAATGGAGAAGTCAGTGGAGGAGAGCACAGGCAAAGGCCCTTCCCTAGTCTGTGTTCCTGGCTGCTGGCTTCTGGTGCCTGCTCCTGAGCTGAGAACAAGTGTTCAGATGTGAGCTTAACCCCAAAGTCTCTCCTGAGAGTCAGATGGCTGCTTCCGCAGAATGCATCAATAGAGGCACACAGCCCTCCTTTTGCCCTGCACGGCGGGTAACAACTGTGAGTGCCAAACTTGTGGGGTGTGTTGAAGGAGCAGCTGAGGGTCCTGGAGTGGGAGCCACTGCCCAAAAGGCTGGAGAAAAGTCCCTGGCCTACAGAATGGCCTGAAAGGGCACCACGGACTGGGACAGAAGGAAAAGACCGAGCTGGCAAACAGGGCTGGGCTACAGGCTGCTTGCATCTCTGGCTTAGCCCTCGAGTGGCTCAGCTCAGACTGCTTTCACACCTCCACTTTCCAGCTGCACCTGAAAGCCCAGGCTGAAGGCCAGGGCTGCACTAAAGACCTGGCCAAGGGCACTGGCCTGGAATGACTGTCTCTGTGACACAGCATGGCCACACCACTAGCAGTGTGCAGGTGCACACGTTAGGGCACAGAAGTCCCCCCTGCATGCTGTGGGGGTGCCAGAGACACACAAAGGAGCTGCTCAGCACAACTGGACCCACACAGGGACAACAGCTAAAGGAGTCTGTTCCCATATGGGCCTTGCTCTGCTTGTGTCTCTGCATTGCCTCCCAGAGAATGGGGTGAGCAACAAGCCCTGCCACCTGCTGTGGTCCCAACACCACTGAAGATGATGTGCTGAGGAAACCACGGTGATGCTGGCAGCTCAGCTACAAGCTGCTATTTCTTGGTATCACAGCAGAAGGACAGGGAATTACAGCAACCCGCTCCTTTGCACAGCGCCAAGAGGCAGAGCAGACAGAAGACGGCCCTACACAGACACAGAGCTAGAAATGCTAAGGTGACCAAAGGTACTGTGACCAGCTGCCATACAGGAGAGATGAAAGACACTCAGGCCCTCTCACTTCAGGGAGAGAGGAGGGCTGAGGTCACCAGAGATTTGACAGCGATGTCTGAGGCCCCTGCCAGCCTGGAGAAGGGCAGGAGGGATCACTGTGCAGGGAGCTGGCATTCCTCTAGACCAGGACCGTCCACATGCCCAGACAGGTTGTGGCAGGCCAAGAGAAATCCCTTCACTTTGACTTTGCTCGGGTTTCAAAAGAGCGAGAAGGAGCACTGCAGAAATGGACAACTTACCCCAAGAAGAGCTTCTCCCAGCTCTTCAGACCCATTCAGCCTTTGCAGAAGGCTTTTGTAAAATCTCATTTTCACAACGTTGCCTTCAATGACCAGTATGCAAATGTCCTTCAGAACAAGGGCAACGCTCTTCCCACTCGCAAGACAGCAAGAGAGAAGGTACATGGTCTCTTCTATGCAAGCCTCCACTATTTTCCAAGAGAAGGAGATGTCCAAGGCTATGCGAGCATACTTCAGGGGCTCAGCTTGCTTATGACCTAGGCAGCAACAAAAGAGCACCACAGTCACTAACAGAGCACTTCAGCAGGCTAAAAGAGAGTGTCAGCAGCTTGAAGGTCTTCCAGCAGAACAGTGCTACAGAGCCGTCTTCTTTAACCCTTTGGGAAAGCCCAGAAAGGACGCTGATGTCATCTCTCCCTTGGGAGAAATTCAAAGCACTCTGCAACCTCTTGGGCCAAGAGTACAGCAATGCTTCCTTCCCCACAGAAACAGAAAGAAAGGCTCCTGGCTATACTGTATGACCATTAGGCAGGACACCAGCACAAGGAGAGGAAAAAGCAGGCCAGTTCCCAGGAGAAGGGACTGCTCATGGTAATTGTGCCCACCCTCAGGGCATGCCAGGTTTGAAGAGACTTAGCTATGCCACGTCACAGTGGCTGCAATGAAGAAGAAAAACACATGGACTGCACAACAAATCTTACAGGCTGAATCTTCATTCCTCTTCATTAGTAATGGATATGAATTACTCATCATTTTTACCTTTGTCTTTCTGGCCACCCCAAGGCCCTTGGACCTGCTCAGCACACAACCCTGCTTTTGGTGCCCAAGGCCTGTCCCTGAGGGATGCCAGACTGATGTTCACAGCACAGAGAGGATGGAGTCCTTTGAAAGCAAAGGCCCACTCCAAACACAGCTCAGAGCTCCTGCTGCCCCACAGCCCTCACTGACATCACCCTACAGCTGCACTGCTCCTACCACTCCCCAGCAATCACCCCATAGCTGGCCTCGGAGGGCTTTTCCTACACACTACTGTTCCCGTCTCTGTTTCAAGGCTCTCTACAGATGGCTTTGACCCACTTGAAGCAGAAGCAGCTTGGAAGAGCCAGCAGCAATGCTGCTGTTCGCCCTTACAAGGTCTGCTGGGGCATAAACAGGTGTTTAAACTACAGGAGTTTTAACTACATCAGCTTAGAAGCAGCAACCCCAGAACATTTGGTATGGAGCCAGCTGTAAAAGCAAGTCTGAAAGGGAGAGAGAGGCTCATTCGATTCCACATTCTGATGACATAATAATAAAAAAAACCCTGGAGCTGTTCTCAGGACCCAGCAAAGGCATTCTAGATTTCTGACAGCCCCTGCTGAGCAGCAGTTATCCACACCCCACACATCTCGCACGAGGAAGCACAAGTTTCAGTCTGTCTTCTTACCAGGAACATAGGCCTTATCATGGGTGAGGCCATGACGCTCTGCAAGATACTTTCCGAGGACAAACGTGGGTCTGCGAACAGTCAGAAGACCATTCTTGCCATCAACGACTTGTTCTCTAACAACGCGGAAGGTGCCAAGTCGAATAATTCTCACGTCCTGCAAACAGAAGAGAAGAGAAGAATTCTAAGCATGGGAGATGAACAAACAGCCCGAGGGCTTGTCAGAGCATGGCCATGGTGCGACGGGCCCTGCTCACTCCTGGCCTACAAAGGGGCAAGGTGGAGCCTTCTGGAAAGCTTGGGAGAGCCTTGGAGAGGTCCTTTGGAAGAACGTTCCAGATGGTTTCCTCCCCCTCCTCCTCGCCCTCTCAAAATTACACGTATATCATCCCTGTCATCCAGGACATCCATAGGAAGGCTTTCCAAGAAGGGAGATAACCTCAGAAAAAAACATGCCAGGCTCTCTCTTTGGCCTTGCACCCTTCCAGGGGGGACTGGAGAAGGCCCAGAAAGCCTCCAACCCCTCCTGTGAATGAAACTGGACAGGAGCTTTGTCATCTCGCTTTAGGGAGACATTAGTCTGTGGCACTCCTATCATTTGCAGCATCCTTCTCCATGGGATTTCCTTCTGGTTTCAAAGGAGGGGCAGAGCAATTGCACCCAATGGCACAGAGATGTCAGGACTGCTGAAACCATCAGGGCTGGAGGGGAGGAACAGGAGGGCAGACCCACCTTGTTCAGCACCAGCTGCTCTGTGATGTAGTCTGACACACCTTCCCAGATGTGCACAGCCACTGGAAAAGCAAGAGAAAGTCATGTCGTGCTCTGGGTCGGCCAGCTCACAGCCATTCACCACACGCCTAACCAAGGAGATGGCAAGAGCGGGCGTCCTCAGACAGCACCCCCTGCCCAAACTAACCCCATCCCTCACAGGGGCTGCAGAGCTGAGGTGGGCACTGCCTTCAGGCTAGAACTGTCATCTGACCCCAGCAGCAGTCTGGACCTGAAACAGGCAGTGGGACATGGAGATCCTGCCACGGGACAGCCACAATACATCTCCCAGATCAAAGCCTGCTCTGCCAGTCTGGAGGCACAAGCCGGTCCAGTGGGAAGGGCTAGAGGCAGTGGCTGGGGTCCTGGACAGAAAGCCAAGCTGAGCTGGGGAACAGTGCAAGGATGCATTTTGAGCACCGGTGTTTCTGGCAGTCTCGCCAGAGCCCAGCAGGAGCTGCAGGACCCCTCCGCCTTCTTCAGACAGGTCTCCTTTCCTTCCAGACGCAGCTGTCAGAGGGTGACCCCCTCCCTAGGGATACTGGCAATGATTTACGTCCCAGAGAGGATGGTGCTGTGCCCGTGGAAATCTGGGGATTCAGGGGATCCCCTGGGGACTCTCCTGCAGGGCCAGTTTCCCCCATACTGGATCCCTGCATGCACAGGCTCTGCAAGGCCACCAGGGCAGCTCCAGCTCCTTCCCCCGCCGGGAGCAGGGGCAGCGTCAGGGGCAGGACCCAGCAGTCCTGGCGGCCACACTGGCACCTGAGCCAGAGGGGACCATCAGCTGGAGCTCTTGGGGCACCAACCAGACTGTCCAGCCCCTCCCACAGCCCAGGGTTTCCACAGCCAAACTCTCTTTCCCCATTCATCCTCTCCACAACCACATTTGTTAAGGAGCTCCTGAAGGCCTTACCCCAGGCAGGGATTACTGGCACCCCCTGCTCACGCGGCGTCCCGTGGCCAGCGTCCCAGAGCTCCATCCTTGTCCTCCTCCCCCTGGGTCACCCCCACGGCGGAAGATGATGAGGAAACAGCTCCTCTCCTCCTCCTCCTCCTCCTCCTCCGCACTTCCCCGCAGCCCCGCGCTGCCCCGGCCTCCCCTCGCTGGCTCCCGCTGGGGCTCGGCGGCTCCTGGCAGCAGAGCGGTGCCGAGAGCAGCCCCAGTGCCTGGGCTGGCGCGGCCTCGCCGGGCCGTGTGGGGAGAGGCCGGGGCCGCGCGGGAGAGGGCAGCTGTGGCCGTGACACGGGATGTCCCCTGTGAGCACAGCCCGTGTCACAGAGGGGGCCCGGCCCCCCTCGCCCCCAGGGCCCCGGCCAGGGCTGGCCCTGCAGCGGGCAGGGGCTGCGCGGGGTGCCCAGGGGCTGCCCCTGCCCCACGCAGGCCAGGCCATAGGGACAACCCCGCCGCGGGGCCCGGCCGGGCCGGCACAGGCGGCTGCGCTGCCCCGGCCATGGCCCCCCCAGGGAAACCTGCCTGCGAGGGAGGGCAGGGGGCCCTGCGCCGCGCTCGCCCCACGGCGGCACAGCGGAGGCGGCTGCTGCCACCGGGGCAGCCAGCGCTGACAACCCACAGCCACACGGGTGGCTGACCCTCGCGGAGGGACGGACGGAGGGAGGGAGGGAGGGAGCAGCTGCAGGGACTTGGCAGCAGGTCATACGCAAGCTCTCAACATTTCAAAAAGGTGCCACAAGAACCAGCTGGGAGAATCAAGAGACACTCAAAGGTCTTCCACACACCTCTGCTTTGAACACACTCCAATCGAGGGCAGAGATGTCGAAGGCGGTGAGGAAAGACAAGACGGAAGAGCAACTCATACGCACACTTAAATAACCTGCTGCTCCAGCAGGGCTCAGGAACGAGGTCTTTCAAAACTTCTCAGCTGCACACTTCCCCACCACGCAGAAGGCAAGAGTCAAAGTATTACGTCAGCTAAGACAGAGAGGAAGTCTTGTGGAAACTTCTCCTTCAGGAACAGACACTGAAAGCAGCTTCTAAGGGGGTTTTGTTGTTGTTTTGTTTTTTCCATTTCCTTTGAAAAAGAACAGGAGACACTGCAAGGATACTCTGGCCTTTCTTCAACAAACTCACTCCTTTTCCACTGTTAGGCTCCCAGACCCAGGTGGTACCGTCACTCCTCGACTGTCTCCTTTTGGCATCCCCTGCACAAAGGTGCCCAGAACAAAGCTGATCTCCTGCCCTGCACCTCCCCCACCCCCTCGCCAGCACCGCTCTCCCAGCAGACAGAGCCTCCGCCCCGCCTCCCCCATTGGCTCCCGCGGGGCGGGGCCTCCCGGGGCCGGGCAGCAGGGAGGGAGGGGCGGGGGGCGGCAGTGCGCGTGCGCTGGGCGGTCGGGCGGGGAGGGGAGGGGAGGGGAGGGGCGGGGCAGAGGGGGAGGAACTGGGAGGGGCGGGGCGGAGCATGCGCACTGGTGCAGAGGAGGCGGCCCAGGGGCGGGGCGGGGGCGGTGCCGGGGCTGCCCGGGCCCTGCGGGGAGGGAGGGGCCGAGAGGCGGCTGCTGCCGGCCGCGCGGGGCAGCGTGTCCTGGGGCGGGGCCGCCCGGAGCCTCGAGCCGCAGCGCCGGGAGCTGCCGCGCCGGGGCCGAGGGCCTTGGGCTGGGCAGAGCGAGCGGCTGTGCGCGCGGGGGTGGCCGGAGCCGCCGCGGCCCGGCTGGGTGCGAGCAGCTGCTGGGGAAGGCCCGGCGCGGCCTGGGCCACCTGCAGCCCCGCGGGAGCCCCCGGCTCTTGTGCCCCTTCTGCCGGCGGCCCCACGGCTCGGTGCCGGCTGCGGTGGCCGTTTCTCGGTGCCGTGGCCTCTGTGTGGGGTGGGCGCGGGGACAGCTGGGCTTGTGGTGGCTGCGGGCCGGGGCAGGAGGCCGCCAGCTGCCCTGTGCCCCTGCTGACAGCCCTGCTTTGCCCGGGCGGATGCCCAGCTCCTGCCTGTGCTCAGCCCGGCCGTGGGCACCGGGATGAGCAGGACGTGCGGAGGCTGCTGGTGGCCGTGGCCAGAGCCAGGCTCTCGGCTGTGGCAGCGGAGCGGCTGCGGCAGAGCTGTGCCCTTCTGGAAGGTGCTCGCAGCCCCTGTGGACACCTGCCCAGAGGCCGTGGAAGGTCTGCAGGTGACGTCTGCTCAGGGCAGCGTTGGCCCCCAGCCCCCATGGCAGCCCCATGGCGCTCAGCTCTGCCCCACAGAGCCCTGGCGGCAGCGGGGCAATGTCGAGGGGCACGTGCGTGTTTGCAGGTGCTCAGCAGCAGCTGGGACAGAGCCTGCTGGGGCAGCCACGGTGCTGCTGGTGCTGCGCGTGGGCAGCGAGCGGGCGAAGGCCCTTGGTGAGCTTCCTCGCAGAGCTGCTGGTCTCTGCGTGGGCTTTGAAGCCTGGGGCTCTTGTTGCGGCTGGGCAGCTCCTTTTCCCTTCCTGCCACGCCAGCAGCAGGGACCTGGAAGCAGAGACTCCGGGAAGCTGCTTGCCTTTGGTGTGGTCCCTGCCTGGAGCTTCCTGCTGAGAAGCCCCTGGGGAAGTGTCCTGGGGGCGAGCGGGAGCTGTGAGCAGCCCTGCCCCACGCAGCCCCTCTGCCTGGGGGAATGCCCCTGCCCTGCCGGGGCCGCTGCTCCCCCCAGAGCTTCCCCAGCCCGTGTTCAGCCTCTTTGCAGTTACCGCTGGAGAAGGCTGGGTTGTGCTTTGTGTCTGCTGGGAGACCGATGCTGGCGAGGTGTGACTGAAGGAGCAGCATGAAACGTGTCTCTGGCTAAAAGCTGCCCTGGGGGACACTGGAGGCATTTTGTGCCGCCTTGAGTTTTACCTTCTGAAATAGCAGCATGTGCTGACTGAGAAGGTCTTCTTTTGTCTTCCCTCTGCTGTTCATTCCTGCATCTCCTTATTTTTCCCTCCCCACTTCTGCTTTCTCAATCTTAGCATGCTGCTGAAGTAAAGGAAAGGAGCTAGTGGTTTTTGTCTGTGTATGGCTATGTGTGTGTGTGTCAGAGAGAGAGAGGAAGAACAGAGAAGAAATTTTTTCTTAAATAAAAATCAATAGTTTACATCTTATTTGCAAAACATTGCAAATGCAAAATTGGAAAGCTAGCCCATGTGCTGACCCTCAGCACTAGAGCTGAGCCTTTTTTTCCCTTCTCATGGTGGCAGGTTAGGGGCTGGTGACACATGGAGCTGAGGGGGGTGTAAAACCATGCTGCAGCAGCGCATGGTCCATCGCCTACAGTCCTGCTCTTAGCCTGTGACAGTGCTTGCAGTTTTGTGGTCAGCAGGATTTCTGGCTGAAAACGAGCCCTGAGAGCAGGAAGAGGTTCCCAGGAGAGGGGAGCGGCTGCTTCCCCGGCTGGCCTGGGGTTACAGCAGCTGGAGGAGGTCCTGAAGGGGAGCCCACAGAGAGGGAGCAAAGCTGCAGGTTGTCACGCTTCATTTGGAAGGAGACTGTTCCCATCTGCCGACCTGATGGCCAACCAGGTGGGCAAGGTGGTGAGGAGAGCCTTGAAGTGGGGGCAGCTCAGGGGAGAGGCTGACTGCAGAAAGAGTGAGGAAGTGGTGGTGTGGGATGGCAAGGAAAAGGTGCAGGGTGATGTGGAGGAAAGAAACCCTGGAGAGAGAGCAGCGGCATGCAGGGAGCTCTGCGCAGGGATGGGCGATGAGGCAGTGGAGAGCGTGTGGGTGAGGATTAGTGGGCAGAGCAGCAGGGGTGGCCTTGTAGTGGATGCCTGCTAGGGAGTGCCTGAAGAAGGGCAGCCTGTGCAAGGCGCAGGGAGCAGAGAGCTGGGGAGAGGAAAATTGGTTGTGCTGCCCTGAAAGCAACTTCCAAGTTCGGGTGTTTTTTTTTTGTTTTTTTTTTCCATTTCCTTTGAAAAAGAATGGGAGACACTGCAAGGATATTCTGCCATTTCCTCAACAAAATCAATTATTTGCCTCTCTTTTGCTCCCAAACCCAGCCAGTACCATCACTACTGCATTAGCTGCCTTTTCTAACAGATACACAAAACGCCCCCAGAGCCTAGCCGAAATCCTTAACTGCCCCTTTCCTATCACACAGGGAACATTGGCTGTCAATATGCTACTAAAGTCAAGCAGAGAAAATTGGAGGGAGTAGATTTTAAATGCCAATCCATTCCTATCAAAATACATTCTCAGTCAGCACAGGCTGCTATTTCAGAAGGTAAAACTGAAGGCGGCACAAGATGCCTGTGTCCTCCAGTGCAGCTGGATATAAGGCTTTTTGGTCCACAACTGCCGTGGAGCTAAGCGGGTACAACGTGGGCAACGCTGCCTGGCCCCGGTTTGTGCCCCTGGCAGCTCCCCGTCCACGCACGCTGCCGGCAGGGCAGTGGGTGTCGCGGGACCCCCCTGCGCTCTCCAGGCTGCTCGCCGCACTCCCCCACCCCCGGGGGCTGTGTGTGTTGCTCCAGCTGAAGGTGCAGCCACCGCTCCAGCAGCTCTGCGCAGGGTTTACTGCATGAGCGGGAGGTGCTGTCCGGCCGGTGGCAGAGCAGTGGCTTACCGGACTGAATGCAGTCAATGTGAGGGGACCACAACGATGAGAGATTTTAAAGCATCAGAACTGCAGGACATGCAGGGGAGCTACCCATGAATATATTTTCTTTTCAGTCTTTGCATGGAGATATTGTTTGGATAGGTTTTCAGGCCTGTATTCATTTGCCCACATACAGAGACGATTGCTGCCCAAGATGCCCAGGGCTACCTGTGTTCCCATGTGGTGCTGGGAAAGGTGGCCCAGGACCTGTGGGAAGCTGTCTGAAGCATGAGCTGGTCACCAAGAGAAGTCTCTCCAGACCTCTCAGGGAGACGCCTTATTTCTCTCCCTTGACTAGAAAGGGAAGTCCAGACACCTGGATTAGACAGAGACATCTGCACTGGAGGGGTCTGGCATGGGGTGAGATGTGTCTCCTCCCTGTTGTCCCCTCAAATGGAGTTGCACTTCATTTCCTGGGCAGGGATGGAAAGGGAGTGCAGCTGGATGTTTAGGGACTCCTTCAAGACATCACTATAACACAGGTGTGCTGAGATTTTTGCAAACTTAGAAAAAGAGTGTTTCATTGGAGCTGGTTATCCCGCTTCCCTCTCTGAGTCGAGAGAGCTCGACACCTCAGAGCAGGAATGGCTCTGTGCAAAAGAATGAGGAGTTGCATGGACTGTCCCGGGCAGGGAGTGGTTTGGGCCACTAAGCGCTGTGCGAGACATAAAAATATCTTTTTTAATGGTTGATTATATAGAGGCTGATGAGAGAAACGGCAGGGCTGGGCAGGTGAGGAGGAAGGCTGTCCATAAAGATCTCCCTCCCATCAAGCCTACTGCTTTCCCTACATGTCCACACTTCATTAGGAGACACTCTGGGTCAGTATGAAGTGGAGAATGTGCATATCACTTGTTCTGCAAGCTGGAAAATAAAACTTAAAAATAAGACAAACTTTGCTCATTGAAATCCTCCTCATTTTAATACACTTCTGAAAAAATCTCCCATTGGCCATGCAAGAGTTGAAGAACTGAAGAAAATGCTGGAGAGTGACATGGGTTATTAGGCCTTTAGCATTTGAATGGCCCCTTGGGTGTATTTGGTGCTGAGTGCACGAACCTCAGATGCTGAGAGGAGATTGATCAAACCACTCCAGAAGTTGAAGTCAGAAGCAAACACCAAAGTTTCTTGGAGTGTTAATAGGTCCCACTGAGGGACGTTAACAAAAAAAGGCTCCCTGGGGGTTGATTAGAGCAGAAAGTTGGAGGCACTGATTGCAGGTAGGCAAAGGCAATGTGCAGCTGGCTCTGATGTCCAGTAAACCTTGATGTGTTTTATCAGGCAGATTGGCCAGGCACCGACAGGCAGCCCCTGGAAAGGGGTGATCCTTTCCCTCAGGCTTTGCTCAGGGCTCTTCCTGGGGGCAGTGTGAGGGTGGGGGTGTGCAACACTGAGTGCAGGACACAGAATCAGGGAATGGCTGAGGTTGGAAGGGACCTCTGGAGATCATCTAGTGCAACCCCCTGCCCCTTCCCCCCCTCCCCCCCCAGCTCCAGCAGAGTCACCTAGAGCACATTGCACAGGATTGCATCCAGGTGGGGTTTGAATGTCTCCAGAGATGGAGACTGCACAACCTCTCTGGACAACCTGTCCCAGTGCTCTGTCCCCCTCACAGCAAAGTTTTTCCTCATGTCCACATGGAACTTCCTGGGTTTCAGTTTGTGCCCATTGCCTCTTGTCCTGTCGCTGGGCACCACTGAAAAGACCCTGGCCCCATCCTCTTGACACCCTCCCTTAAGGTGTTTGTAGAGGCAGCTAAATGCCACTCCATGCCAGGGGCTTCCAGGATGGCATGAGATGTGCAGGTTAACTCATCTGAATCAATCCCTGAGCCATGGGAAAATGAATTCCCTTCTTGTCCCTGTCCAGGTGTCCTGCCTACTTAAGAGATGGCAAGAGGGGCTTCCAGAGTGGGACATTTCCACCTCTGGTAGATAAACGTCCTCTGATGAGACAAACTGCAATGCTGGAATCGGTCTGTCTGCAGTGTATAGAGAGAGACCCTGTGGCGGACAGATGAGTGAACTTTTGCCTTAAACATTTCTTGGTACATAAGGTGCAAGCAAACCAAAACCCCGAACAAGCCATCTGTTCCCAGCGGAAACAGGACTGAGCTGCTGCGACCCCTGAAATGGTCTCCCTGCGACCATTCGGGACACACCGAGCCTGCGCTGAACTGGACCACGATCGGACAGAGACTTTGGGACCTGGACTGCAAATTACTGCCGCTTAACACAACTTTTATAAAACTTGCTTAGCCGCACTCCCTAGTTCAGTGAGAAGGGGCCCCAGAGCTGGTGCAGACTGGAAAGATAAGGGAGTTACAAGCAGTTTGCATTCCTATGCGTCACACTCCAGGAGGGAGGATGTCAAGGCTTTGAAATAAGGCCTGCTTGGGCGCCAGGACCCTGGGAAACAAAGCCTCCCCTCACTGCTGAAACAGTGTTAATTTGGGGGGGTCTGGATTATATCCTCCTCGTCAGGACCTTGGAAGATAACACCTACTGTCACTGCTGGGGCAGTGCTAATTGCTGGAACAACACCTGTTTGTCAGGGCCCTGAGAAAGAAGGGCAGAACCCGAGGAATCAACACATTTGTCAGCAGAAACCGCAACAGTAAAGATAAGGGAGAAAAGCAGCCTGCCTGGGAACAACGATGAGACCCAATAGGGAGCAGGAGACCCCAGACCCAAAAATTACTATTGGTCTGAACTACCGCGTGAGGGGTGGGAAACTTAATTTGAAAAAGCTATAATTGCCCAGGGATTTCTTTGTTCAGGGTCCCTCTTCGGAGGCACCCAACTCGAGCTGTAACTACTGCATGCGTGTCATTACAATTTATTTATTTAATTTGCCTTGATTTGGCTCTGAACTTTTCAGCGGGAACCTAGGGTCGGACCCTGCTCGAGTTGTAATTACCGCACGCGCATCGCTAAAATTTACACCCAGGGTGAAGAGGACCAACGGGACGCCGCTGGATCCACGGGTGGTGATATCTCTTTCTCTCTCCCCCGTTTCTCTCTCTTTCTTTCTCTCTTTCCTCCCCTTCACCTTCTCCCCCCACCTTTTCTCCCCACTCTGTGGAAAATAAAGATAAAAGGTTGTACGATATTTGACCGGTTTTAGCGTCTTAATCTCGTCCTTGGGATCGTAACGAACCCCCCCCCCCCCCCCGATATTGGATCGGGACAGACCCTCAGTGATTATTTTAGTCTTCCTCACTGAACCTTTCCCAGGAGGAGGGAGTACAAAGGACAAATAAAGTCACCTCTTCAGCTGGGCCACTGTTCCCACGAGGGGCCAGGCTCCTGGGACGGAGGGAGCTCCTGGCAACCTGGCAGCACTGCTGAGAGTCAGCTCTGTCCAGGAGCAGCTCTCCTGCAAAGAGCAGCAGGGCTGCAGGCACTGCCTGCAGGTGCCACGACGAGACAAAGGAGATGAGCAAGAGGAGTGAGACAGGAGTTGAAGGCAATCAGGAGTGGGTAGATGGCTGAGAGCTGACTGGAGGAGAAACCTTCACAGCCCCTAACACAGTAAGTCTCTGGCTGCAGGGCAATGCAGCTGAGGCATCCTGAGGGGTTCTCTAAAGCTACCACAGGCCATGGCTGATGGGGTCTGCCAGGATGGGTATGCCAGTCCCTCCTGAGTGGAGCAGGAGGTGCTTTAGAGCAGGGATTTCCAGCCACACCGTCACAGGAAAACAGCATCCTGCCATCTTCTCCCAGGGATGCTGCAAGGGTGTGAAGCCGGGGTGTGCACACAGGTCTGCCCAGGGCTGTAATTCAGAGCAGTGTGCCTGTGGCCCAGGGTGCCGTGTGCCCAGGGCAGTGACTCTGCCACCTGTGAGGGTCAGCACTCAGCCTGCCCAGGGATCTCCCCACGGTGCTGTGGGGAGAAGCTCTGGGTGGGATGACTGACCCCTGGCAGGACATGTTCCCTCTCCTGTTGAGAGGGTGCTGCATGGGTCAGGGCTGCTCTCAGCTGTGGCTCAGCCTGAGAACATATCTGGAGGGGGCTTTCCAAAAGGACGGTCAAGACTGGGATGCCTGAAAGGGAAGGAGCTTTCCTGAGTCTCTGCTTTCAGTTTTATTCTCTTTGTTGGGATGAAATGTCTTTGGATCTGGCCGCTTTAAATAGGGGCTTGAGATTCCCAAATAGCGACAGTGAGAGAGGAACAGTTGTGGGAGAAACTCAGCAAATCCCTTCCTCCACCCCTCAGCCTACAGACAGAACCAGCATCACCTTTCCAGCCCCATCAAGCTCATCCAGCCCCCAGGAGGTTTCTGCAGGGCAGAGCTGAGCACCCAGGGGTGGCATGGGGGGGTCTGTGAGCACTGGCATGACACGTGGGACAGAGAAAGAGCTCCCTGCAGGGACAACTCCAGGCAGCAGGGTCACGGTCAGCATGAGTGCAAATGTCCTCCACCTCATAGGTGCAAGCACAGGGCAGCTGGGAGCAAGACTGATGGAGAGGCCAGCTCTCCTCACTCTGCACTAAAGAGAGTGAATCCTTTTGCCTCTCAGGAATCACGGCTATTCACTCTGAGTGCAGTTGCAGAGCTGAGGATCTCTGTCTCCAAGAATCCTCCCCAGGGATGATGAATCAGGAGAATCTAAAAGAAAACAAAAAAAGCCTGGAAACTAGTTGAGAACAGCCATTGTTTACAACTGAGAGTGAAGATGCTGAAAAGCCCTTCAACATTATGAGTGGATAAAATCTCACTAAGACTATGAATTTGAAAGTTTAGTCACCCCTGTTCCCATGCACCCACTGCTGCAGGTCAGGACTGAGTCCTCTGGAGCCCATGGGAAGAGGCCCCCGCTCCTCATGGCAAACTCAGGCAGCACAAAGGGGAGCTCAAGCCATGGAGCTCAGTGACGGTCCTGGCAAGAGGAGGAGAGAAAATGTGTATGTTTGAGGGGGAAGGAGCTTCTATGCGGGTGGGGGTGGAGCCTATGTGAAAGTTTTGTTCATAGAAGGCTCTCCTGTCTCCTCATTGTCTCCTCTTCCTTGGATAGTCCCTGTGGGCCCTGAGGGAGCAAATGCCCAACAGCAGCTCCCCCACCGAGTTCCTCCTCCTCGCATTTGCGGAAACACGGGAGCTGCAGCTTTTGCACTTCTCGCTCTTCCTGGGCATCTACCTGGCTGCCCTCCTGAGCAACGGCCTCATCATCACTGCCATCGCCTGCGACCACCGCCTCCACACCCCCATGTACTTCTTCCTCCTCAATATCTCAGTCCTCGACCTTGGCTCCATCTCTGTCACTGTCCCCAAATCCATGGCCAATTCCCTGTGGGACACCAGGGCCATTTCCTATGCAGGATGTGCTGCCCAGTTCTTTCTGCTTTTCTTTTTGTTCTCAGCAGAATATTATGTTCTCACTGTCATGGCCTACGATCGCTTTGTTGCCATCTGCAGACCCCTGCACTACGAGACCCTCATGGGCAGCAGAGCTTGTGTCAAAATGTCAGCAGCTGCCTGGGCCAGTGGTTTTCTCAGTGCTGTGCTGCACACTGGAAACACATTTTCAATACCACTCTGCCAAGGCAATGCCATAGAGCAGTTCTTCTGTGAAACTCCCCAGATCCTCAAGCTCTCCTGCGCAGACTCCCACCTCAGAGAAGACAAGGTTATTATGGCTAGTGGCTTTTTATCCTTTGGGTGCTTTGTTTTCATTGTTCTGTCCTACGTGCAGATCCTCACAGTGGTGCTGAGGATCCCCTCCGAGCAGGGCCGGCACAAAGCCTTTTCCATGTGCCTCCCTCACCTGGCTGTCGTCTCCCTGTTTGTCAGCACTGTCGCATTTTCCCATCTGAAGCCCCCCTCCATGTCCTCCCCAGCTCAGCATCTGGTGGTGGCTGTTCTGTACGTGGTGGTGCCTCCAACACTGAACCCGCTCATCTACAGCTTGAGGAACAAGGAGCTCAAGGAGGCACTGAAGAAACTGATTCAACTGGGACAGTGTCAGCACCAATAACTGTCCCACGTGCACCCACTCATCATTCCCAGGTTACCTGGCATCAAGGCTCTGTGTGCTTTTCTTTCTGGCCTACTTTTCTCTTCTACCTAATTGTTAACAGAAAACATTGTTTTGGTTCCTGCCACCTCTCCTCAGGAAACTCTCATTGGAATCTGACCCAGCGATCGTGTTGGAGCAGGAAGCCAGGCTTCGCCCTTCATCAGCAGAGAGGGGCAACCTCGGAGCCCGCTGGTCTGAGCTGCCTCCGATGCCCCCAGGGCAACGAGGAGAGTTTCCCTTTGCAGTGTCGCTTTTGGCACTGACACCAAGGGAGTGCAGGGCAACAGAGTCAGGCTGGGATGAGCACAGCTGGGGTGAGACCGTGGGTCCCGTGTCCATTAGGAGAGCTCAGCTCCCCTGGCCACAGTCAGAGGGTGATTTCACTGCCCTCTTCTGCAAGGGTGGCAGCCAGCTGCCACTGTGGCTTGGTCCCTTGCCTCTGCACTGCTCCAACACTCAAAGCAGAGCAGGAGGGCAGAGGAGTCTGGATGCAGCTTGTGGCGACAGACCCTGTGCTCCTCAGGACCATCGCCCCACTGCCACAGCAGGAATTCCCTGGTTGCAGCCTTTGCACAAGGACTGCAGCTTTCCTGCAGACACATCCGGCAATGCCAGCAGGACTTTCCCCTTTCAGGGCTATTCTCCTTCTTTCCACACTCTCCTGCTGTGCTCTGCTGTGGATATATGGCCTAAGCACTCTCCTAGTGGGTGGTGGTAGGGTTGTGCTTCCCTGGGCATTCCTGTGAATGCAGGCAGGAGCAGGCTTTGGGCACCTTTCTGCCAGACCTGGCCTCCAAAAAACATTTTATAATAAAAGGGGATCTCCTCTGTGATGTGCCTCAAGCCTGGCCTTTCTTCAGAAGGGGGAGTCCAAAAGACTCCCAAGGGATTGCACCACAGAAGGTCTTGCTGTCCTGCTTGTGAGCTCTCTAGGCTCTGGAGGACAAGCTCCGAGTCTCCATGGGATCTGTTAGGGACCGTGGATTGGATTTGGAGCTCCTTTCTCAGTGAGCGGTGCCAGTGGAGATGCAGAATGGTCTCTGAGTTGCCTCCCCTGGGCTATCCCACAGGTGACAGTGCCGATGACAGATGGCCGTTCTTCTGGAGGGGATTCTGAGCCACCAGCAGAGCTCAGGGGATCTGGAGGGACAATGTGTGCCTGGGGGTGGGCGGTGAGTGGAGGCTCACCAAGGGAGGGACAGTCCATGGTGGAGTCACCAGAATGTAAAGCACTAAATGCAGGTATGCCCAGGGAAATGAGGGCTCTGCCACCCGTGGAGGGGCAGTGGGGACCCAGGAGGCGCAGGGAAGGGGCACTGGAGAGGGATTCGTGCACCCTCAGGGAAACACCCCAGGCTGGAGTTCGTGCCCACCCAAACACATCTCCTGCCATTGCAAACACCTCGGGGTCACTCTGAGCACTGTCCATGAGCACAGACACGTGCCAGCAGTGTCGGTGGTGGTGATCCCTGTCTGGCTGGGCCCGCTTCCCACCTGACCAGCACGGCCAGTGCCCAGTCAGGAGTCACCCTGTGGCCCCCAGTTTGCTCACGCTGCAGAGCAGCACCGCCAGCCTGGGACCCTGCAGGGAGCAGCAGGGAAGGGTGCAGGAATGGCTGGGCAGGCCAGCATGGACATTGTCACCTGGGAAAGGCTCTCTGGGGAGCAGGGATGTCGCAGGGGAAAAGCAGGGCAGCCTTCAGAGATGGAAAATGAGAAGGAGACCCAGGTTTCTGTGTGCCCCAGCTCGGGGCAGGCTGCTCTGTCCCTGCAGCAGCAGGAGCTGCTGGAGGGGCTGCAGGGCCAGGGCTCTTGTGCTGTGCTGGGCAGTGGGGTGGGCACGGAGGGGCTGCAGGCAGACAGGGAGGGGATCTGCTGGACACAAGAGCAGGGGAGACACAGAGTGACCGGCGTCATTGCGGGGCCTCCTCCCCCTTGCTGGGGAACTGCTCCCTTTGTCCTTGGGCCTGGCCTGAGTTACGCTGTGGACATGCCTGTGCCTGACCTTGCACCTCGCAGGTCCTGACCTGACCCTGTCCTCGTCCTGCTGACCTGACTCCCCATCTCTACCTCGGACAGACCTGGGCACTGCAGTCAAAAAGCGTTGGCAAAGAAAGCTGGATGCAGGCAGATCCCAGAGAAGGTTGTGGGTACAAAAGGTCCCCAAACAGCCCCACAGCAACTCTTGCCTGACAGCCAAATTCAATATGTAAGGAGTGATTTGGGTTTGGACCCACTACCCAGCTACCACTGCACACGGTCTTAGCTGGATGACAAAGTGAAGGCAGCCAAAGGGTCTGATTTTACGATGGGTAGTTAGGAGAGCAGGTCTTTCTGTGTCACAGCTCAAGGGTTTATGCATCATTTGTGGCTGGGTTCCTGCTACAAAGAGTGTGTTGTCAGGAGCAGCAAGAGCAGAGCTGCTGCGTACGGGAAGGGGAGATGGGAGGCAAGGGTGCCGGCAAGGCAGGCAGGGCAGTGACCCACTGGTGTGAAATGCTGTGCTGCAGTGCCCGGACAAGAGGAGCAGAGCAGGACTGGGGATGGTAACCGGCATCAGGCACAGTCCAGTGATCACCAGACAAGACCACAGGGCTCCAACCAGCCCTGCTTTGTGTGGGAGGTTGGACCAGAGACCTCCAGAGGTGCCTTCCCACCAAAACTCCTCTGCAAATCCATGAATGGAAAGAGCCCAGGCACAAACACAGGCTGTACCTGTCCCAAGGGCTGCTCTGCTGGTGGGTGAGGGGCAGAGCCCTTGGCCGGCCCCACGCTCCCTCGTCCTCCTCTGCTTCTGAGCAGAATATCGCCTGGGTCCAGATAGGGCCCCGCTCACGGCCCCACCGCAGGCTGCTCCCTGCAAAGGGTGAGACCCCAACGTTCCCAGCACGGCGCTGACAATGAAGCAGCATCTGGAGCCCAGCCAGCCCCTGAGCCCTCAACATTCCCCGGTCCAGTCATGGGGCCCTGAGCAAGGCTGCTTGCCCTGCACCACTGCCCTCCCATGCTCCCCCTTACCCCTGTGCCTTTCTCATGCCCAGCCTTTGCAGTTGTGTGTGCCTGCTCTGCCCACTTGCCTTCACCACAGCCATGGCTGCACTGGAAGCCCATGAAAATGCCGGTGCTCCTGCCCTCGAGCTGGCATCCACCCTGAACCTGGAGCCTGGCCGGCCACCAAGGCTTCACCCATCCAGAGCCCCAGCCATGCAGCCAAGGGCAGGGGTCTTCACCCCAATTTCCCTGCTCCTCCTCCTGCTCCCGGCACCACTGCTGCTGTGCCCATGTCAAATCATCCCGCCGCGACATGCCACAGGGCCCCTCCAGGGCTGTGCTGAAGCCTTTCAGGAGCAGACTGAGGTGGGGCTGGTACCGCCGGGGTGGGTTGGGAGAGGGCAGCTCCCCTCTGCCACGCTGGGGCTGGGGCTGAGGCTGGGGCTGGGCACAGCTTTTCCCGGGGGAGCTCCCGGAGGAGGCGCTCCGGGGGATCCTTCACCTCTGCCCTGGCAGCACCAGCACTCAGGGTGCCGCAGGGGACAAGTGCCCAGAGGGTGGAAGGGGGACGGGCTGCCCTGGGGTGTTGGGGGACCAAGATAGAATGATGCTGTGTAAGACAGCAGAGAATCTCTAAGGCAGAAAGTAATGATGTGCTAACTATGATTTGTGGCCAGAATGTGTGCACGTGAGTCGCCAGTGATCATGTGCCTTCTTGCCTACGTGCCAGCAGTCACGGTGCGCCTTCCTGCCTACGTGCCAGCAGCTGCGGTGAGCCTGTCCTGCTGGACTGTCCTGCCCGCCTGCCAGGCATCAGGAGACGTCTTCCTACCTATCATAAGATGCCACAATGCCTAGGAGGTACTTGGAGGAGTGGCTGAGCTTGATTGCTATATAACCAGCCATTGAGATTTCAATAAAGGATCTTTTGCACTACCCTACCTCAGGTCTGTGTCATCATATGCCACACTCAGTCACCCTCACAATAAAGAAGTTTTTGCTCACGTTCAGGTGGAACTGCTTGTGTTTCGGTTTGTGCCCATTGCCAGAGTGTCTCCTCCTTGGCAGGAATTTGGTGCTGAAGAGACCTGAACTCCACATCCTGCAGCCCAGCTGAGGAGAAAGGAGCACAAGGAGACGTGGGAAAGGGCTGAAAAGCCTCCATCAAGGGAGGAGCAGAGAGCAGCAGCCAAGCTGGGGAGAATCCAGCCTGAGTAAGTGTGCACCAGCTGCAGCCACAGGTGTCAAGCGGCTGTGAGCCCGCCGAGTGTCAGGGACCCCAGTCCACGAGGCCTGGACCTGCACACAGCATCCTCTGATTCCTCATGACATGGGAATGACCTGGGTTACTCCCTCCTGCTCTCCAGAGGCCTTTCTGCAGCTCACAGCAACCCCTAAAGCTCCTCTCAGGTGGGAGGGGGCTGTGGGTGCTCATGGGCCTGGGCGGGTGCAGGGGCTGGGTGAGGGGAGAGGCAGGAAGTGCCTAAGCCAGCGGATAAAGAATTTCTCCATGTGGTTGCAGCCATCTTTCCCATGAGCAGTCCAGAGGCTAAGAAGGTTGGAGCCATATAAAAGCCATCGGGATATATCGAAGCACGTCACTGAGAGGAATAGATGGAGGCAAGAAGAGCAGCAGCAGTTCTGCTAGTAAGTCTCCGCAAAGAGGGATGGTGCTTGCCCCGCTGCAATGCCCATGCCACTGACAGCAGCACCAGGGGAAAGAGCGTCTGTCTCTGACACCCCTCATGAGACGGAAGCAGGTTTTTGAGTCTGGCCTTGAACCGGGTATCCCTGATATCCAGGAGGGAGTTGTTGGGCACTCAGAATGGTCTTTCAATATGGCACATAAAAGTCCGGGCTGAAGCCATGTGGATCGCTCAGATGTTTGGCTCTCCCTTTTCCAAACCAGGCAGTCTGGCCTTCCTTTGCGGAGCACTGACACCAAGACCCCTTGCCTTGAGGGTCAATCGCTGTTCAGTGCAAGGTCTCAGCCCACCTGACTCAGCCCCTGGCTGATTAGGTGCCCATGGGACCCGGTCATGAGCTTGGGCATGAGGGGTCTCTAACACATCCCAGAGACCTTGAAACTTCTCCGGAAGCAGATCCCGTAATGTATGGCCTGAATTAGGCCTCCGGTGTTTCTCTGCCTTCTCCCTGTTCATACAACTATGCACCTCTCTTTTTTACTCCCTATCACTAGGAGAAGCTGCTGGGACAGCAGCAGAGGGACTAGGAATGCGTCCTAGGAAGAGCAGCTGTTCAAAAGGGAGAAGAGCAACGTGAGCGAGGCCAAAGGCAGGTCCTGAGCCACTGCTCTGGAGTGTGCCTGGCCCTCAAGGGACAGCACCTCCAGACTGGCCAGCAGTGGGTGGGCAGGCAGGTGTTAGGAGGTCATCAGCAGCATGGGAGAGGCTGCCCAGCAGCAAGGAGAGCTTGGGAGGAGGTGAGAGGGAGGGAGAGGGGAAGGTGACCTTGGTGGCTTGGATGGTGAGGTCTCTGCTTTCAGAGCAGCTGATTGGCCAGCAGCAGGTGGGCAGGCATGGGAGGTGGCCAAGGGCAGGACAAAGCCCAGGAGGTAGAGGGCAGAGCCTGGAGGGAGGAAGGAGGCAGAGAGAGGCAGGTGACTGTGGCAGCACTGGCACAGTGCTTGTGAGATGAGCTCTGTGACTGCAGCCTGCTTGGCCAGCAGCAGGCGGGCAGCACTGGGAGGTCATGCAGGGCAGGAGAAAGCCCCCAGCCGAGAGGAGAGCTGCTGGAGAGGGCAGAGGCAGAGGCAGGGAAAGCTGGCATGGCTGGGAGCTTGTTTGGGAGGTCACTTCTCTTGCAGCACTCTGATTGGGCAGCAGGCAGGCACGGTGGGCTCAGGAAGCAGCTGAGAAAAGCCTCCCCATGGAGAGGAGAGCTCTGGGGAGGGCACAGGTGAGTCTTAAGGAAATTATTGAACTGAAAGTGTCCAGAGGTAGCTGCTTAGGACAACTTCTATCCAACTTGCTTAGCAGGAGGAGCTACATTTGCTGCAGCCTTAGGCTGCACTCAGAGAACATGAGGCACTTTCACCTAGGTCAGTAAGCAAGGGCCCCAGAGCTGGTTCAAGCTGGGCAGATAAGGAAGCTACAAGCAGTCGGCATTGCTGTGTCTCACACTCCGAAAGGGAGGATGCCAAGGCTTTGAAATAAGACCGGCGCAGGGCATCAGGACCTTGAGGGACAAAGCCTCCGCTCACTGCTGGGGCAGTCGTCATTGCTATGGGTTGGAATCACCTCCTCCTCCTCCTTGTCTGGACCTTGCGAGGCAACGGTAGGCCCCAACAAGAAACAAAGACACATCCGTCAGCAGAAACCGCACCAGTAAAGATAAGGGAGAAGAGCAGCCTACCTAGGAACAACCATGAGAGCCAGTAAGGAGCAGGAGACCCCAGACCTGAATACTACTAGTGGTCTGAACTACCACGGGAGGGGTGGAGAGCTTCGATTGGAAAGTCGTAATGGCCCCGGGATTTCTTTGCTCGGGGTCCCTCTTTGGAGGCACCCAGCTCGAGCTGTAATGACGGTATGCACGTCCTTAAAATGTCATTATTTAATTTGCTTTGATTTGGCTGGGAACTTTTCTGCGGGAACCTAGGGTTGGACCCTGTTCTGGTGGCCGGCGAGCCTAACCTTCCCTAAGAGCGTGGCACCCCAGATGGGACCCTAGGTGAGCACTGTTGGGGCCTCTCGTCTCCAAACGATCATCTGGCGCCATGGGGTGAGTTCACCTGGGATCTTTGGCAAGAGGAGGCCCCGAGAAGGTGAGTCTTAAATTCCCGCCTACATTCTAAATTCTGCTCTGGTAACAGAGTGCGCTGAAGGGGTACGCGGGCTGATCACCGCAAGGCGTACCATGGTCAGGAAGCCGATGCAAAAAGCTTTCCCATGGACAGGAGAAGTCGAGGAGAGGGACAGGCAGGTTAGAGCGACGTGTCTGGGACATTGACTTTGAGGTCAATTCCTCGTAGATCAACCACGTAGGTCAGCAGGGAGGTGAGAGGTCAAGAGCATGAGAAAAGTCCTGGTAGCAGAAAGGAGAGGTCAGGGGAGCTCAGGGGGAGGGACAGGCAAGTAAAGGGGGATGACACTGGGATGATGGTGTCACTTCTTTTGCACTGTGGCAAGGTCTTTGGAGTTGAAGTTATCATTCTGATACAAGGATGACATTCAGATTTTTCCAATACAGTCCTATATCAACAGAAATAGATCGTGCATGCTCTGGAGTGGTCACATAGGACCATGGGCCAGCTGGATTATCAGGATTCACTGTAACAGTCCCATTCGGGGACTCCTTCCCAACTCAGCAGAAGGTGCTATTGCAAGGACACCTGTGACAGAGACTACCATCATCAGCCAGACAGCAACCAACGATCCTGTTCAAAAGGTTTGGATTCCTCACATAAACATGACCTAAGCAAAAGATCTCAAGGAATTAGATTTTTTTTTCTTTTTAAATAAGCACTTTGACTAGGAGTGTCTGTGAAGCACATGGATCATCTTGACCCGTCACCTTCTGGTTATGAACCCAGGTGCTCATGGTGCACCCCTCTGCTCCTGCTGTGGGCTCTGCATGGTGCTTCAGAGCAAGCTTGCCATTTGCTGCAGCCAAGGCCAGAGATTCAGCTGCTGGTCTGATCTTGGGCCTGGCAAATGTCTCCTGAGGATCCCAAAGACATCATCCTGGTGATGGAGCAGGGGCATGTGTGACACGCCACTAGAGGGACGTCCAGAATTCCTTTGCATAATCCAGACTTGTTCTCCGGGTTTATATAACCCTTGCAGTTGAGTTTGAAAGCTCTCCGGCCCTTGTAAATATTGTAGGCCGAATGCCTTATCTGCGGGTCTTCCTGTTGGAGCCTGCCGGTTGTTCACGGTGAACACTGCTGGGCATAGGGCACGTCCCCTTTGGAGCCCTTGTGTCCTCATGTTTAATTATTGTTTTAACAGACCATTCCATCTCTCTACTGTCCTGTTGCACTGGGGGTGATAGGGTAGATGGAATGTCCATCTCACACCTAGTTGCTGGCACCAGTCCTGGACACCCTTAGTCATAAAATGTGAACCATTCTCAGACCTAGTTTCTTGTGGTAAGGGTAGGATAGTAAAGCAATGGTCCAGGCCAGCACTGGTGGCCAGTGCGGTTGCCATGCTGCCTGGGTGCACCATTCCTATTCCGCTGATTCCTTCCACCCCAGTCAAAATATAGGTCCAGCCCCGGGGTGTCCTGCACAAAGGACCTATATGATCAACCTGTCATACTTCCCATAATCCTTTCCCTTTGCGCAGGTTGGCATTTGACTGTCTTAATGTTACTTGTTTTTTCATTTCCTTACTAAATTTGCAAATTTCAATTATATATTTGGCAGTGCGCCTCCTTACAAGCCATCCTCGCCTCCTAGCTTGTTTGAAGAAATGGAATTCTCCAGTATGTCCTAACCATTCTTGTAGCCACTGTGCTAAATGATCAATGCTCAGGGCTTCCAAGGAGTCTTCTGTGAGAGGCATAATCTTAGCGTGTTATTCGGCCTCATTATTCCAAAAGTGGGCAGGGTCGGAGCCTTTCTGATGGGCAGAATCATGTGCTATTGCAATTGGTTGAGACTCTGAATGTCTCAGGATTTGCTGCCATATCTCCTTTCCCCAAACATCCCGCTTCTTTCCCTGCCAATTCTTCCTTTGCCAATTCCTCAGCCATTGTGTGGCTCCTGCCCAAACAGCAGAGGAGTCAGTTTAAATAGTCCTAGCTCCAGCTTTTAAAGCCATTCAAACGGCTTGTAGTTCAGCCAGTTGGGCAGACCCCTCAGTTTGGGCGGTTAGGACTTGTGGATTAGCCACGGACACAGCAGCAGCAGTTCCTAAGCATTTGCCCTCACATTTCTTGGCAGACCCATCAGTGAACCATGCCCCTTTGGGTTGTTGAGGATCAAATTTCGGTGCTTCACTCCTTGGGGACTCAGGTTCCTCCCAATAGTCTTTGGGCATTCCTAGTCTCTGGACTTCCTCAGTTAATTTCCCTTCGCTTGGGCTCCCATCGCCACCTGCTCTAGGGTGAAGGTACAAGGCCCACCGCCATCCTGTCATTTGGTGAGCCACCCCAGCAGGGAGAGGTTGTCCAGTTAGGATAGGTTTCAAGATGGGGAGGGGTAGTTTTCAATGTCCTTCTCTATCTCCTGGGATAGTCTCAGTGTCTGGTAGAGCTCAATAGGCTCCCAGTAAAACTCTCTCAAGTACTGAGGAGTTGCACTGTGCTCCCTGCCATGCCTTTGATCCAAAGTGTATACGCCGCTCTCCTTGGCCTTTGCCTGTTCTCTGCCACAACCCCCAGCAGGCCTCCAAATCTCCTACCATCACATGGAGTACAAAAGGGCCTGGGGGTGTACTGGCCCTAATGATTGGTAAGCTTCTACTTCTTCCTTTAATGTATTGGGAGCCTCCTTAGCTTGTTCATTCCATTCCCATTTGGCTGATTTCTTTCATAAGCTCTGTAAAGGTCGAGCTAGGATCCTGAAACCCGGTCTGTGTTGCCTCCAGAATCCCAATGTGCCAATAATTCCTCGTAGGGATTTCTTATCAGCTGGGTCGGAGAGGTCCCAGAGATCTTCCAAGACATCTTGAGGTATCTCCTTTCTGCCTCCCACCCATCGCACCCCCAGAAACTTCACTTCCTCACTTGGTCCTTGCTGTTTTTCCTGTGATATCTCAATCCCTAATGCGTACAGCCGACACATCACAGCACTGCTTCCTTCCTGTACATGTTGTTCATCGTCTCCCCTATCAGTATGTCATCTATATATTGAAGAAGCGTGACTCCTGCTGGCATCGTGACTTCCTCTAGCACCTTAGCTACCTGAGCGTGGGCTAACGTAGGACTATGTTTGTATCCCTGGGGTAATTGGGGAAGGGTGTACTGCATCCCTTCCCATGTGAAAGCAAAATTCTCCTGGTCTTGTGGGGACAACAGGACCATAAGGAACACATTCTTTACATCAAAGAATGCCACCCCTTTAAACCCAGCTGCGTTGAGCTGATCTGATATTTCTAGCAAACTAGGAATAGCAGTGGTTAGTAGCTGTGTGGCAGCATTCAATTTTCCATAGTCTACAGGAAGTCTCCATGCCCCATTGCTTTTTCTCACAGGCCACACTGGGGAGTTAAAAGGAGAGGGGATTTTCTTTATAATTCCTTGCCTTTCTAAATCTTTAATGAATTCCTTCACCAGCTTCCTAGCCTCTGGTGGGATCCAGTATTGCGGCGTGTTCACAACTTGGCTGTTGGGCAATGGTTCGATCATCTGCAGCAATGTCACTTGGGCTAGAGTGCAGTGCAATGGGGCAAATACCTGTGGGTTAGCAATTTCCCATTTCCCAAAGCAATCTAGCCAGCTCTGGCCACAAAGGACATCCATCCCAAGTGTGTTCATTTTCTCCAGTACAAGAGTAGGCCTTACCACTTGGCCATTGGTTAGTTCCAGCTTAGCTTTAAGCACAGCATGTGTTGTTGACATCCTGTCCGTTGTCAGAGGTTACACAGCTAGATCAAGAGGTTCAAGCAGAGCAGATTGAAAAGCTATCAAGATAAAAGCAGCAGTTTACACTGAGTGCTAGTTTTCAATCACCAGATCACTGTTTCGACCAAAATTTAACCAGCTGTGAACATGCGATTTATCCTTTGGTTTCTAATGGGTCTGTATTCATTTAGGTGGGATCCAGCTGTGCTTGTGTGCAGACCCAGTATCCAGAAAGGACAGAACTCACCTCAGTGTGTATAAGCTGCCTGATAACACACAGATATGTAATGTAACTTCCATTAAAAGGTATGATTTGAATGATGCAATGCTTTTGGAAGTGACACTAAAGTTACTAGACACTTTTCTGTAATTTTGAATACGTCTCTGTCCTTGTAGATATGTTCCCAGGATGGGCTGAGGCCTCACCTTGCAGACATGTAGATGCCACAACTGTTGCAAAAAAAGAGCTCGTGGAAGAACAAATTGCTCATTTTGGTATTCCCCTAACATTATCTAGCCGGACCCATTTTTTTCGGACAAGTAATGCGGAAAATTTGTGCAGCCCTTCAAATGGAACAAAAGTTTCATTGTGCCTCTCACCCCCAATCCAGTGGGGCTGTAGGAAGGAAAAAACTTCATTTTGAAAACCAAACTGGCCAAGATTTGCACAGAGACTGGTCTGAAATGGCCAGATGCATTACCTCTGGCGTTAAGGTGTATAAGAAATACGGTGACTAGGAAACTTGGGCTGTCACCTGCCGAGCTCTGAAGGGGCAGCCCCATGCGGCTGCCTCGCACAGCACCCTTAACACCCACGCAGGCAACCTTGCCACTGGCAGGTGATGCCCTTCAAAATAGTGCCAGGCATTAATGAGATGTGTAAGGTCTTTCTATGCACAGGTGAGAGAAGCCTCCCCTGCACCCGCCACTGACATCTGTCACTCCCTGGAACCAGGACACTGGCTCTGCATTAAGGTACACCAGAGGACCTCATCCGGTGCTGTTAATTCCCGACACTGTGGCACAGAGCAAGGGCTGCCCACCTGGGTCTGTGCTTCCCAGTGTAAAACAGTTGCAGCATGGGCAGACACACAGCAGACAACACCCGCTGCCACCGCAGAGCTGCATGGCCCAGATGGACTTCCTTCCACCAAGCGCCAGCAGCAGCTCTGTCTGCAGCCCCACAAGGAGCCTTTAATGACCCAGCTGTTACCACCTGAACTTCTTGCTACTTTCTTTGTTTTAAAGATCATAACTTTATTTCAGGACTCTATATCGAGGTTTATATTACCAGCTGTCTGCTAACCTGTGAAAAAACTGTTATGTCATAAGATGGGGAAGAACACTAACCCACGGGAACAACTGGAAAGCTGTTGGAATTTAGAAATTCCCTAGAGCATCACCCTTTCTGTAATGTTTGTATGTGCCTTATTTCTCATATTAATCATTTGATGGAAGCTTACATTTTAAGAATTGAAAAATGCTCAGACTGTTTTTTTTTTTCATAAGTCTAATTCCAATGTTAATTTTGATGCTTGCGGTACTCACCTTTGTTGAAATCTCGCCCAAGAATGAGTTAGTGTAACGATCACTTTGAATTGTTAGTTATGTTTGTGTTTGCCCCATAATGGACAGGACGGTTAGGAAAGTTGCTGGGAAAGGATGTCCAAGTATATTTCATTAGGATTATTGGCCTTGGTCATTGTGCATGGATTGGTGCAGTTAATCTTGCATTGTGGAAAAGGATAGACCAAGGCATAGCACAAGCAGTGGCCCAAGTAATGATGCTGAACATCGTAAAGGATAAGGAAGAAGAAAAGGAAGAAGTCCTTGGAGTAGTGGCTAGAAGTGATTACAAAGGCCAGAGGCCAGGCCTGATGGTGGGACAGCGCAGCCTGCACAGGGATCGCTCCTGGGATCCAGGAGGCGTGAGCATGGTGTGTGGTGCCCTTCTGCCAGGCTCTGGACCTTAAGACGACATGAGACTGCAAGTCTCAAAGGGGGAGTGTGGAAGTAAAATAGTGGATGCCTCCTAGGCCTTTGCAGGCCTATGTAGGGAAAACTGTCTGCCAAGTCAGTCTTCCCAGCTGTCCAGGGAGTGTATTGTCTATAAAAGATTGCACTGTCTGTGCTGTTGGGGCCTCCTCCTTGCTGCTGCTTGTGCTTGTGAGGTCACTTCTGCCTCGATACCTGATAGGGCAGCAGCAGTCTCATGGCTCTGATGCTGATTGTGAGGTCACTCATGGCTGAGCACCTGATAGGAGAGCAGCAGGCACATTGCCTTCATGTAGATTGTGAGGTCACTTCTGCCTGAGCACCCGATAGGCCAGCTGCAGGAACCTTGCTTCAATGCAGATTGTGAGGTCACTTCTGCCTCCGGACCCAATAGGCCAGCAGTATGCACACTGCTGCTCTTCGTCCTGGTGAGCTCACTTCTGCCAAAGTGCCTAACAGGCCAGGGTGAGGCACATGCCTGCTTCTTGTGTTCATGAGGTCACTTCCGTCTGAGGACCTGCTGGGCCAGCAGCAGGCACACGACATCGATGCTGACTGTGAGGTGGCTTTTGTCTCCTGAGCTTTTAGGGCAGCAGGAGGCTTTTGGCTCAGGCAGGTCACTGAGGAGTCGCCTCTTTCCCTGGCGGGGACATGCCAGAGCTGGACTCATGTCTGCAGTGTCCATTGTGAGGTCACTGCTGCCTCAGGGGCTCATAGGCCAGCACCAGCCCCATTGCTGCTGTTGGAGGCTGTGAGGTCATTTCTGCCCAGCTCCTTCCCTGCAAAGCTCCTGTCCAGCTCAGCCAGGGTTCAGTCCACCTCCCCGTCCCCTTAGACAGCCCGTACTTCATCAGCGCATCTACGGAGCTGTTGTGGGAGACAGTGTGGAGCCTTCCTGGAGGCAGCTCAGCACCACCCTCTGCTCTCCCCTGCTGCACTGAGCTCCTTAGGGAGAGCAAGAGGTGCAAGCGATCCTGCTGAAGGCATTCAGCTCAGGGCAGAGTCCACCATGCCTCCTGCTTGCAATAAAAGTTTCTGAAGCTTTCTTTCCCCAGCAATCCTTGGGGACCTCCTCAGGTGAATGGTGACAGAAATCCTTGTGTGCCGAGAATGGCAATGAAGGCAGCTGGAGCAGGATAGAAAAGCAGCCTGACTTATCCCAGGCTCACAGGGTAGCTGAGGTGGGAAGGGGCTTCTGGAGGGCTCTGGTCCCACCCCCTGCTCAGAGTGGAGCTGACTAGCTCAGGTGTCTCTGGGCCTCCTTGCGATGTCAAAGTTTGACCATGTCCAAGGAAGGATTCCCCCATGACTCAGGGTGCTCCTTCCAGCACCTGGCCACGCTAATAATGGCTGGGAAGTTTCATCCTCTCTCAGATGGGAATTTCCCTTGCTGCAGCTGCTGCTGCTGCCTCTTGTTTTGTCCCGGGGCACCTCTGGGAAGACTCTGCCTCCATCCTCTCAACACCCTCCCTTTAGGCAGCTGCAGACAGCAGGGAGATCCCTCTGCGCCTTCTCTTCTCCTGGCTGCATCCACCCAGAGCCCTTGGCCTCTCCTCGTGTGTCCTTTGCTCCAGCCCTGACATGCTTGGAGGTCTCCAGCTCCAGTGTGTCTGTGACGCGCCACTAGAGGGGGGTCCGGGATTCTTTTGGATTCCAGGGTTAGTTGCAGTGAACTGGAGACATCATCATTGGTCAAGTAGAAGAATTTATTAGAGCTAAACCGTTCCACACCTATGACAGACGCTGGACAACACTAAACAATTAACACCAGACGATCTACAAGGATAACTAAACTAAAAGCTATAATAAAGAACTAAAAACCGAATACACACATCAGAGATCTATGGTTAAGCCATGGATGCATGGTACAATGACCATTCTCGCCCTCTCCTTGTCCTTATGGGGCCACCCCTCCGGTATAGGCTTCCCCAGACTGTTCTCAACACGCTCAGATTGCACCAGGATGATTCAGGTTCTCCCTGGCAGTTGGCATCAGGGATGTCTCTGCTGATGGGAGGGTTGTTGGATCCGCAGGCCAGATGACGATGCGTCCGGGTCCACACCAGAGCTATGTGCCTTATTTGCCTTTATCCTTCCCGGGCTTAGTTCAGTATCCAGCCGATCAATGCCAGACCACAGTTACACAATACAACAGATGGCCTCAGTCGGTAACAGTATGGGTACCAACAGCATGCTCCACAGGATGGTCAGCAGATGACAGTCAACGGTGTCAGTACGGCTGCTCAACAGATAACCCAGGGCAAAATTTCACAAGACCTAGATGTTTACAGTGTGAGTCTGTGGTGTCACTTCTTTGCTGCCTAGGTTCACTCAGCACTCAGCGGGTCGCTGGAGGGCTACAGCAACCCCACAGTGTGGTGACTCCGGCCGTGGGGCACCCGGGGTTCCTAAACTCTTGGGGAGCACCCCAGAGCAAACCCCTCTTCTCTGGGCTGCACCATCCTGAGCCCCACACTCGCCGGTGTGGTGCGGGTCAGCGAGCCTGTCTGGTAGTGGGGATCTCCAGAACAGGCCCGGAACCCAGTGCGCAACAGAGGGGAGCAGCCCCTTCCCTCCGCCTGCCAGCTGCACTCTTGCTAACACAACCCAGGGAGCAGCGGCGGCCCTTGCTGCCCAGGCACACGGGGGACTCCCGTTTGCCTTGTCCCCAGGGCTCCCGGGGCCTTTGCTGCAGAGCTGCTCTCCAGCCAGGCATCCCTGCAAGGGACCGTTAAGGACATGCGAGTTGTTAACGTCTCAAACATTGTCACAAGACAAATTTCTGCAAACAAGTTCTGCGTGGCAGTGGCAAACCATAAAGGAAGTGTGCCAAAAACCACGGCACGGGGCCGCCCGCGCCCGGGAGAAGCTTCTGGAACCTGGCGGCGCGGCGCCGTTGGTCAGCACAGGACGGGGGGGAGGGGTGTGCCGGAGGGCGCACAGTCCCGCTTTCTGATTGGCCCTGACTTCGCAACGGGGGCGGAGACCACCAGAGACCCCGGAAGCCCCTGGACCATTTCTGGAAGGTTCCAGGAGGGTGGACTGCGCATGGCAGCTGATTGGCATGAGAAGGGAGGAAGCACCTCCCTGAGGCGGGGCAAGGGCCTATAAAAACCACAGACTGTATAACACACACGTGCCCACCACTGCGGGGTTGCCGTGCCCATCATGGACACCACGGGCTCCAAGGGTGGTGACTGTCTCTTCCTCTGTCTTTCACTCCTTTTCTGTCTTTGTTTCTTATAAACATTTCAATAGAACCCACACCGACCATTCACGCTTCACCAGGTTGGGTTGCCTCCAAGTTAGTGTTCTCTCTAAGTCCATGTTAATGAATAAAGCCTGTGACTGATCATTTAGTGTCATTTCACTTTAATTTAGCCCAAGGGAATCACGAAACCTGGATCTCTACGACCCTGGGTCAAAACAATCTGCAGCCCTTTGGGGCTTCCCGACCTGCAAGGTGTATTTGGGGAAACCCCCCTCTGACCTGAGACTGAAGGAGACTGTGATCCAGCCTGGGGTATGGAAAGAAAACCAAAGAAAGCAAGCCCCCATCATTTGGAGACATCAGGCCCTGGGAAAGTAGCTGGAAGTAGCACAGATGGTTGGAAAGGGGAAGTCTCCACGTAGCAGATACCTGTAGCTCTTGGCACCTGGAGGGCATTTCCATCTTTGCAGCATGCTTGGAGGGTGAAATTGCGTTCACAGGCCTCCTGGGACACATTCCCTGGGAGCACAGTTGGGGGCAGCAATGGTTTTCCTCTTGGAAACATCACAATCTTGGCAAGAGAGAAAGCTCCCCTAGAAACCTAGAGTGGCTTCACCTCTCACCCAGCTCCATGTCTAAGCTGGTGGAGGAGGTGGCCTTGGATGGTGTTTATAACTCCTGGCCTCCCTGAGGTACTGCCCAGGTGCAGACGATGCCCCCAACCCCAGCACCCACTGCTTTGCAGCCTCACCGTCTCTTGCAGCCTCCCCCACCTGCCACCTTCCCCCGAGAGGTGCCCACCAAAGGCCTCAGCCTGGCACAGGCACACACACAGCCGTGGGGAGGAGAAACGCTGCCCTTCAGCTCCTGGGTGTGAACGGGCAGTGTGGGAGCACACAGCAGTGTGCTGGCAGGGCAAATGCAGGTGTGCTGGGAAAGGCCCCAGGACACGGAGGGGGCAGAAGGGAAGAGCCCAGGGTGTTCCCTGTGTTACATGGACACACTGGGGAAGCTGCCACAGGGCCATCGTCCCAGACCAGCCCCTCACACCACTCCTTTCCAGGGTGGGTGGCTCACCCCGGCTGTGGGGTGGTCCATGGCCAGGTCTGTCCTCCTGCAGGTCTCCGTATCCCAACGGAGGGGAGAAGGGCAGCCTTGCGTGGCCTCTCTTCTGCACCACACCACGGCAGATCCCAGAGCACGGCTGTCTGTTGACCCCGGCGTGGGGCACAGCCTGGGCTGGGAGGTGGCCGGGTGCTCAGATCCCCCAGACTCTGCTGGGAGACCTGGGCAACTGGGAGGCCTCAGGCAGAGCTTACCCAGGAGAGCTGAGACAAGAAAGGCATTTAATACCGCAGCCCTTTCCATGCCCGCGGTCACCAGGGCCCCTGCCCCACTCAGCAGCAGGCCCACACTTGCCTTAGCTGCCTTCCCTTTGCTGTGGATGCCCTGGCAGGAGGCCTTCTCGTTGCCCTGCCCTTCCCTCGCTGGTTCCAGCTCCAGCTGAGCTCTGGCTTGCTGCACTCCATCCCTGCATGCACACACCAGGTCTCGATGCTCCCCCAGGGCAGCCCGTCCCCCTTCCACCCTCTGGGCACTTCTCCCCTGCGGCACCCTGAGTGCTGGTGCTGCCAGGGCAGAGGTGGAGGATCCCCCGGAGTGGCTCCTCCGGGAGCTCCCCCGGGAAAAGCTGTGCCCAGCCCCAGCCTCAGCCCCAGCCCCAGCGTGGCAGAGGGGAGCTGCCCTCTCCCAACCCACCTTGGCGGTACCAGCCCCACCTCAGTCTGCTCCTGAAAGGCTTCAGGGCACCCCAAAGGGAGCTGGAGTTGCCTTGGACCCTGGGCAGGGTTTGACATGGGCACAGCAGCAGTGGTGCTGGGAGCAGGGGGAGGAGCAGGGAAATTGGGGTGAAGACCCCTGCCCCTGACTGCACAGCTCGGGCACTGGATGGGCCAGGCTCCAGGTTTGGGGTGGATGCCAGCTCGAGGGCAGGAGCACCAGGAGTTTCATGGGCTTCCAGTGTAGCCGTGGCTGTGGTGAAGGCAAGTGGGCAGAGCAGGCAAATGCAACTGTAAAGGCCGGGGGTGAGAAAGGCAGAGAGGGAAGGGGAGCATGGGAGGGCAGTGGGGCAGGGTGAGCAGCTTTGCTCAGGGCCCACGACTGGTGCAGGGAATGTTGAGGGCTCTGGGGCTGGCTGGGCTCCAGATGCTGCTTCGTTGTCAGCTCCATGCTGGGAACATTGGGGTTTCACCCTTTGCAGGGAGCAGCCTGTGGTGGGACCGTGAGCGGGGCCTTATCTGGACCTAGGCCATGTCCCGCTCAGAAGTAGGGGAGGACGAGGGAGCGTGAGGCCGGCCAAGGGCTCTGGCCCACCAGCAGAGCAGCCAATGGCACAGGCAGAGCCTGTGTTTGTGCCTGGGCTCTTTCCATTCATGGACTTGCAGAGGAATTTTGGTGGGAAGGCACCTCTGGAGGTCTCTGGTCCAACCTCCCACACAAAGCAGGGCTCGTTGGAGCCCTATGGTCTTGTCTGGTGATCACTGGCCTGTGCCTGATGCCGGTTACCATCCCCAGTCCTGCTCTGCTCCTCTTGTCCAGGCACTGCAGGACAGCATTTCACACCAGTGGGTCACTGCCCTGCCTGCCTTGCCGGCACCCTTGCCTCCCATCTCCCCTTCCCGTACGCAGCAGCTCTGCTCTTGCTGCTCCTGACAACACACTCTTTGTAGCAGCAACCCAGCCACAAATGATGCATAAACCCTTGAGCTGTGACACAGAAAGACCTGCTCTCCTAACTACCCATCGTAAAATCAGACCCTTTGGCTGCCTTCACTTTGTCATCCAGCTACGACCGTGTGCAGTGGTAGCTGGGTAGTGGGTCCAAACCCAAATCACTCCTTACATATTGAATTTGGCTGTCAGGCAAGAGTTGCTGTGGGGCTGTTTGGGGACCTTTTGTACCCACAACCTTCTCTGGGATCTGCCTGCATCCAGCTTTCTTTGCCAACGCTTTCTGACTGCAGTGCCCAGGTCTGTCCGAGGTAGAGATGGGGAGTCAGGTCAGCAGGACGAGGACAGGGTCGGGTCAGGACCTGCGAGGTGCAAGGTCAGGCACAGGCATGTCCACAGCGTAACTCAGGCCAGGCCCAAGGACAAGGGGAGCAGTTCCCCAGCAAGGGGGAGGAGGCCCCGCAATGACGCCGGTCACTCTGTGTCTCCCCTGCTCTTGTGTCCAGCAGATCCCCTCCCTGTCTGCCTGCAGCCCCTCCATGCCCACCCCACTGCCCAGCACAGCACAAGAGCCCTGGCCCTGCAGCCCCTCCAGCAGCTCCTGCTGCCGCAGGGACAGAGCAGCCTGCCCCGAGCTGGGGCACACAGAAACCTGGGTCTCCTCCTCATTTTCCATCTCTGAAGGCTGCCCTGCTTTTCCCCTGCGACATCCCTGCTCCCCAGAGAGCCTTTCCCAGGTGACAATGTCCATGCTGGCCTGCCCAGCCATTCCTGCACCCTTCCCTGCTGCTCCCTGCAGGGTCCCAGGCTGGCGGTGCTGCTCTGCAGCGTGAGCAAACTGGGGGCCACAGGGTGACTCCTGACTGGGCACTGGCCGTGCTGGTCAGGTGGGAAGCGGGCCCAGCCAGACAGGGATCACCACCACCGACACTGCTGGCACGTGTCTGTGCTCATGGGCAGTGCTCAGAGTGACCCCAAGGCGTTTGCAATGGCAGGAGATGTGTTTGGGTGGGCACGAACTCCAGCCTGGGGTGTTTCCCTGAGGGTGCACGAATCCCTCTCCAGTGCCCCTTCCCTGGGACTCCTGGGTCCCCACTGCCCCTCCACGGGTGGCAGAGCCCTCATTTCCCTGGGCATACCTGCATTTAGTGCTTTACATTCTGGTGACTCCACCAGGGACTGTCCCTCCCTTGGTGAGCCTCCACTCACTGCCCACCCCCAGGCACACATTGTCCCTCCAGATCCCCTGAGCTCTGCTGGTGGCTCAGAATCCCCTCCAGAAGAATGGCCATCTGTCATCGGCACTGTCACCTGTGGGATAGCCCAGGGGAGGCAACTCAGAGACCATTCTGCATCTCCACTGGCACCGCTCACTGAGAAAGGAGCCCCAAATCCAATCCACGGTCCCTATCAGATCCCATGGAGACTCTGAGCTTCTCCTCCAGAGCCTAGAGAGCTCACAAGCAGAACAACAAGACCTTCTGTGGTGCAATCCCTTGGGAGTCTTTTGGACCCCCCCTTCTGAAGAAAGGCCAGGCTTGAGGCACATCACAGAGGAGATCCCCTTTCATTATAAAATGTTTTTCAGAGGCCAGGTGTGGCAGAAAGGTGCCCAAAGCCTGCTCCTGCCTGCATTCACAGGAATGCCCAGGGAAGCACAACCCTACCACCACCCCACTAGGAGAGTGCTTAGGCCATATATCCACAGCAGAGCACAGCAGGAGAGTGTGGAAAGAAGGAGAATAGCCCTGAAAGGGGAAAGTCCTGCTGGCATTGCTGGATGTGTCTGCAGGAAAGCTGCAGTCCTTGTGCAAAGGCTGCAACCAGGGAATTCCTGCTGTGGCAGTGGGGCGATGGTCCTGAGCAGCACAGGGTCTGTCCCCACAAGCTGCATCCAGACTCCTCTGCCCTCCTGCTCTGCTTTGAGTGTTGGAGCAGTGCAGAGGCAAGGGACCAAGCCACAGTGGCAGCTGGCTGCCACCCTTGCAGAGGAGGGCAGTGAAATCACCCTCTGACTGGTCAGGGGAGCTGAGCTCTCCTAATGGACACGGGACCCACGGTCTCACCCCAGCTGTGCTCATCCCAGCCTGACTCTGTTGCCCTGCACTCCCTTGGTGTCAGTGCCGAAAGCGACACTGCAAAGGGAAACTCTCCTCATTGCCCTGGGGGCATCGGAGGCAGCTCAGACCAGCGGGCTCCGAGGTTGCCCCTCTCTGCTGATGAAGGGCGAAGCCTGGCTTCCTGCTCCAACACCATCGCTGGGTCAGATTCCAATGAGAGTTTCCTGAGGAGAGGTGGCAGGAACCAAAACAATGTTTTCTGTTAACAATTAGGTAGAAGAGAAAAGTAGGCAAGAAAGAAAAGAACACAGAGCCTTGATGCCAGGTAACCTGGGAATGATGAGGGGATGCACGTGGGACAGTTACTGGTGCTGACAGTGTCCCAGTTGAATCAGTTTCTTCAGTGCCTCCTTGAGCTCCTTGTTCCTCAAGCTGTAGATGAGCGGGTTCAGTGTTGGAGGCACCACCATGTACAGAACAGCCACGATCACATCCTGAGCTGGGGAGGACATGGAGGGGGGCTTGAGATGGGAAAACGCGACAGTGCTGACAAACAGGGAGACGACAGCCAGGTGAGGGAGGCACATGGAAAAGGCTTTGTGCCGGCCCTGCTCGGAGGGGATCCTCAGCACCACTGTGAGGATCTGCATGTAGGACAGGACAATGAAAACAAAGCACCCAAAGAATAAACAGGCACTAGCCATAATAACCTTGTCTTCTCTGAGGTGGAAGTCTGCGCAGGAGAGCTTGAGGATCTGGGGAATTTCACAGAAGAACTGCTCTACGGCATTGCCTTGGCAGAGTGGTATTGAAAATGTGCTTCCAGTGTGCAGCACAGCATTGAGAAAACCACTGCCCCAGGCAGCTGCTGCCATTTTGACACAAGCTCTGCTGCCCATGAGGGTCTCGTAGTGCAGGGGTCTGCAGATGGCAACAAAGCGATCGTAGGCCATGACAGTGAGAACATAATATTCTGCTGAGAACAAAAAGAGTAGCAGAAAGATCTGGGCAGCACATCCTGCATAGGAAATGGCCCTAGTGTCCCACAGGGAATTGGCCATGGATTTGGGGACAGTGACAGAGATGGAGCCAAGGTCGAGGACTGAGATATTGAGGAGGAAGAAGTACATGGGGGTGTGGAGGTGGTGGTCGCAGGCGATGGCAGTGATGATGAGGCCGTTGCCCAGGAGGGCAGCCAGGTAGATGCCCAGGAAGAGCGAGAAGTGCAGAAGCTGCAGCTCCCGTGTGTGAGCAAACGCCAGGAGGAGGAACTCGGTGGGGGAGCTGCTGTTGGACATTTGCTCCCTCAGGGCCCACAGGGACTATGCAAGGAAGAGGAGACAATGAGGAGACAGGAGAGCCTTCTACAAACAAAACCTTTGTGTAGAAGCCTCCCTCCCCCAAACATACACAATATCTATCCTCCTCTTGCCAGGACCGTCACTGAGCTCCATGGCTTGAGCTCCCCTTTGTGCTGCCTGAGTTTGCCTTGAGGAGCAGGGGCCTCTTCCCATGGGCTCCAGAGGACTCAGTCCTGACCCACAGCAGTGGGTGCATGGGAACATGGGTGACTAAACTTTCAAATTCACGGTTTTAGTCAGATTTCATCCACACATAATGTTGAAGGGCTTTTCAGCATCTTCACTCTCAGTTCTGAACAATGGGTGTTCTTAACTAGTTTCAAGGATTCTTTTGTTTTCTTTTAGATTCCCCTGAGTCATCATCCCTGAGGAGGATTCTTGGAGACAGAGATCCTCAGCATTGCAACTGCACTTAGAGCGAATGGCCGTGATTCCAGAGAGGCAAAAGGGTTCACTCTGTCTTTAGTGCAGAGTGAGGAGAGCTGGCCTCTCCATCAGTCTTGCTCCCAGCTGCCCTGTGCTTGCACCTCTGAGGTGCAGGACATTTGCACTCATGCTGACCGTGACCCTGCTGCCTGGAGCTGTCCCTGCAGGGAGCTCTTTCTCTGTCCCACGTGTCATGCCAGTGCTCACAGACCCCCCCCATGCCACCCCTGGGTGCTCAGCTCTGCCCTGCAGAAACCTCCTGGGGGCAGGGCACTGCCCAGGGGCACCTCTGTGTTTGCAGGGGCTAAGGAGCAGGTGGGATAAAGCTTGCTGAGGCTGGAAAGGTGATGCTGGTTCTGTCTGTAGGCTGAGGGGTGGAGGAAGGGATTTCTTGAGTTTCTCCCACAACTGTTCCTCTCACTGTCGCTATTTGGGAATCTCAATCCCCTGTTGAAACCGGACAGATCCAAAAACATTTCATCCCAACAAAGAGAATAAAACTGAAAGCAGAGACTCAGGAAAGCTCCTTCCCTTTCAGGCATCCCAGTCTTGACCTTCCTTTTGGAAAGCCCCCTCCAGATATGTTCTCAGGCTGAGCCGCAGCTGAGAGCAGCCCTGACCCATGCAGCACCCTCTCAACAGGAGAGGGAACATGTCCTGCCAGGGGTCAGTCATCCCACCCAGAGCTTCTCCCCACAGCACCGTGGGGAGATCCCTGGGCAGGCTGAGTGCTGACCCTCACAGGTGGCCAAGTCACTGCCCTGGGCACACGGCACCCTGGGCCACAGGCACACTGCTCTGAATTACAGCCCTGGGCAGACCTGTGTGCACACCCCGGCTTCACACCCTTGCAGCATCCCTGGGAGAAGGTGGCAGGACGCCGTTTCCCTGTGACGGTGTGGCTGGAAATCCCTGCTCTAAAGCACCTCCTGCTCCACTCAGGAGGGACTGGCATACCCATCCTGGCAGACCCCATCAGCCATGGCCTGTGGTAGCTTTAGAGAACCCCTCAGGATGCCTCAGCTGCATTGCCCTGCAGCCAGAGACTTACTGTGTTAGGGGCTGTGAAGATTTCTCCTCCAGTCACCTCTCAGCCATCTACCCACTCCTGATTGCCTTCAACTCCTGTCTCACTCCTCTTGCTCATCTCCTTTGTCTCGTCGTGGCACCTGCAGGCAGTGCCTGCAGCCCTGCTGCTCTTTGCAGGAGAGCTGCTCCTGGACAGAGCTGACTCTCAGCAGTGCTGCCAGGTTGCCAGGAGCTCCCTCCGTCCCAGGAGCCTGGCCCCCCGTGGGAACAGTGGCCCAGCTGAAGAGGTGACTTTATTTGTCCTTTGTACTCCCTCCTCCTGGGAAATGTTCAGTGAGGAAGACTAAAATAATCACTGAGGGTCTCTCTCTAAACACTGCAGACGGACCGATTCCAGCATTGCAGTTTGTCTCATCAGAGGACGTTTATCTACCAGAGGTGGAAATGTCCGACTCTGGAAGCCCCTCTTGCCATCTCTTAACTAGGCAGGACACCTGGAGAGGGACAAGAAGGGAATTCATTTTCCCTTGGCTAAGGGATTGATTCAGATGAGTTAATCTGCACATCTCATGCCATCTTGGAAGCCCCTGGCATGGAGTGGCATTTAGCTGCCCCTACAAATACCTTGAGGTGTCAAGAGGATGGGGCCAGACTCTTTTCAGTGGTGCAGGACAAGAGGCAATGGGCACAAACTGAAACCCAGGAAGTTCCATGTGGACATGAGGAAAAACTTTGCTGTGAGGGGGACAGAGCACTGGGACAGGTTGTCCAGAGAGGTTGTGCAGTCTCCATCTCTGGAGACATTCAAACCCCACCTGGATGCAATCCTGTGCAATGTGCTCTAGGTGACTCTGCTGGAGCCGGGGGGTGGGGGGGAAAGGGGCAGGGAGTTGCACTAAATGATCTCCAGAGGTCCCTTCCAACCTCAGCCATTCCCTGATTCTGTGTCCTGCACTCAGTGTTGCACACCCACACCCTCACACTGCCCCCAGGAAGAGCCCTGAGCAAAGCCTGAGGGAAAGGATCACCCCTTTCCAGGGGCTGCCTGTCGGTGCCTGGCCAATCTGCTTGATAAAACACGTCAAGGTTTACTGGACATCAGAGCCAGCTGCACATTGCCTTTGCCTACCTGCAATCAGTGCCTCCAACTTTCTGCTCTAATCAGCCCCCAGGGAGCCTTTGTCAGTAATGGCCCTCAGTGGGACCTATTAACGCTCCAAGAAACTTGGGTGTTTGCTTCTGACTTCAACTTCTGGAGTGGTTTGATCAATCTCCTCTCAGCATCTGAGGTTCATGGACTCAGCACCAAATACACCAGAGGGGCCATTCAAATGCCAAAAGCCCTAACAACCCATGTCACTCTCCAGCATTTTCTTCAGGTCTTCAATTCTTGCATGGTGAATTGGAGATTTTTTCAGAAGTGTATTAAAATGAGGAGGATTTCAATGAGCAAAGTTTGTCTTATTTTTAACTTTTATTTTCCAGCTTGCAGAACAAGTGATATGCACATTCTCCACTTCATACTGACCCAGAGTGTCTCCTAATGAAGTCTGGACATGTAGGGAAAGCAGTAGCCTTGATGGGAGATCTTTAGGGACAGCCTTCCTCCTCACCTCCCCAGCCCTGCCGTTTCTCTCATCAGCCACTGGGGACTTAGATCACTCCTGTTAAAATCCAACCTTTTTCCACTCAAGTCTCTAGCTGCATGCGACATTCCCACCTGCTTTCCTTACAGAACTAGTTGTAGACGCAGAAGAATTTCCCTTAACTGCAGACAAACAAATATAACATACAATAGAGTTTACTAAAAAAATAAAATACACTCCCCAACTGTATGCTAAGTGCAAGCTGCCTCCAGTGAGGTCCACTTGCCACAAGAAAAACTGTCCCTGAAATGGTTTTGACAGAGAGATAGGAAAGGAGAGCTGGAAACACAACTAAGGAGGTGGCTAAAGAGACAATGAGACTCCTGAGAGACGAGGCAAGCTGCAGACTCCCTGAAGCTCAGAGCAGCAACTAGGGAGGTGAGAAGTATCTGAATGGCTAAAGAGTAAAGGCAGGAGGGAAACTGGGCAGCTATGGAAAGTGCAGAAGTCCAGATCGTCTGAGGCAAAGATGCCTTTAGAAATGATCAATTTAGTCAGGACATGTGAAAATAGGTGAGAGATTACTGAGACTACCTCCACAGTATAAGAGACAGAGCAGTGGTAATGCAGGTTGAGGGGGACAGATCAACATTTCTTCGCCTGAGATTAAGACTCTTCCTGAAAATTGCCACTATTTCATCACGGGAAAACATTGACATTAAAATTAGTCAATCATTTTAGCTGGTGAAAGTGTGTTCATACTTTTCAGATGTTGAAAACAGTTCTTCCCCTTTCCAGGCAGAGCTCAGGTGTCCAACGACAAACACCCAGCAGCACTTGGAGAGGCCCCGGTGTCTCTGAGGCACCTGCCTGGGCCTGGCAGCTCTCACGGGGCACCTGCGGGAGACCAGAGCCCCTCCGGGCTGCAGGTGGAGGCTGGGCAGAGGGCACCAGGGCACCTATGACGGCATCCCGCCCCAGTTCAGAAAAGAACTTTCCTTAAAAAAGACCACACACAAAAGCCCCTCAAAACACCAACATATTGAGAAAATACACCACTAACAGGAAAATAAAAAAAGAAACCGAATCAAGGAGGGCTATAAGAACAAAGAATGCTAAAAACTGAAAAGTGCAACTAAACATTTCCTTGTTTACATTCTTTTTAAAATTTCTGTCTTGATTCATTTTTATTGACATTTTCTAAACATTTTTGTTATAATCAGACCCACATGATTAAAAAAGATATTTTTATGTCTCGCACAGCACTTAGTGGCCCAAGCCACTCCCTGCCTGGGACAGTCCATGCAACTCCTCACTCTTTGCACAGAGCCATTCCTGCTCTGAGGTGTCGAGCTCTCTCGACTCAGAGAGGGAAGCGGGATAACCAGCTCCAATGAAACACTCTATTTTTGGATGGCTAAGTTTGCAAAAATCTCAGCACACCTGTGTTATAGTCATGTCTTGAAGGAGTCCCTAAACATCCAGCTGCACTCCCTTTCCATCCCTGCCCAGCAAATGAAGTGCAACTCCATTTGAGGGGACAACAGGGAGGAGACAGATCTCACCCCATGCCAGACCCCTCCAGTGCAGATGTCTCTGTCTAATCCAGGTGTCTGGACTTCCCTTTCTAGTCAAGGGAGAGAAATAAGGCGTCTCCCTGAGAGGTCTGGAGAGACTTCTCTTGGTGACCAGCTCATGCTTCAGACAGCTTCCCACAGGTCCTGGGCCACCTTTCCCAGCACCACATGGGAACACAGGTAGCCCTGGGCATCTCGGGCAGCAATCGTCTCTGTATGTGGGCAAATGAATAGAGGCCTGAAAACCTATCCAAACAATATCTCCATGCAAAGACTGAAAAGAAAATATATTCATGGGTAGCTCCCCTGCATACCCTGCAGTTCTGATGCTTTAAAATCTCTCATCATTGTGGTCCCCTCACATTGACTGCATTCAGTCCGGTAAGCCACTGCTCTGCCACCGGCCGGACAGCACCTCCCGCTCATGCAGTAAACCCTGCGCAGAGCTGCTGGAGCGGTGGCTGCACCTTCAGCTGGAGCAACACACACAGCCCCCGGGGGTGGGGGAGTGCGGCGAGCAGCCTGGAGAGCGCAGGGGGGTCCCGCGACACCCACTGCCCTGCCGGCAGCGTGCGTGGACGGGGAGCTGCCAGGGGCACAAACCGGGGCCAGGCAGCGTTGCCCACGTTGTACCCGCTTAGCTCCACGGCAGTTGTGGACCAAAAAGCCTTATATCCAGCTGCACTGGAGGACACAGGCATCTTGTGCCGCCTTCAGTTTTACCTTCTGAAATAGCAGCCTGTGCTGACTGAGAATGTATTTTGATAGGAATGGATGTTCATTTACAATCCACTCCCTCCAATTTTCTCTGCTCGACTTTAGTAGCATATTGACAGCCAATGTTCCCTGTGTGATAGGAAAGGGGCAGTTAAGGATATCGGCTAGGCCCTGGGGGCGTTTTGTGTATCTGTTAGAAAAGGCAGCTAATGCAGTAGTGATGGTACTGGCTGGGTTTGGGAGCAAAAGAGGGGCAAATAATTGATTTTGTTGAGGAAATGGCAGAATATCCTTGCAGTGTCTCCTATTCTTTTTCAAAGGAAATGGAAAAAAAAAAAGTTGCTTTCAGGGCAGCAGGACCAATTTTCCTCTCCCCAGCTCTCTGCTCCCTGCGCCTTGCACAGGCTGCCCTTCTTCAGGCACTCCCTAGCAGGCATCCACTACAAGGCCACCCCTGCTGCTCTGCCCACTAATCCTCACCCACACGCTCTCCACTGCCTCATCGCCCGTCCCTGCGCAGAGCTCCCTGCATGCCGCTGCTCTCTCTCCAGGGTTTCTTTCCTCCACATCACCCTGCACCTTTTCCTTGCCATCCCACACCACCACTTCCTCACTCTTTCTGCAGTCAGCCTCTCCCCTGAGCTGCCCCCAGTTCAAGGCTCTCCTCACCACCTTGCCCACCTGGTTGGCCATCAGGTCAGCAGATGGGAACAGTCTCCTTCCAAATGAAGCGTGACAACCTGCAGCTTTGCTCCCTCTCTGTGGGCTCCCCTTCAGGACCTCCTCCAGCTGCTGTAACCCCAGGCCAGCCGGGGAAGCAGCCGCTCCCCTCTCCTGGGAACCTCTTCCTGCTCTCTGGCTCGTTTTCAGCCAGAAATCCTGCTGACCACAAAACTGCAAGCACTGGCACAGGCTAAGAGCAGGACTGTAGGCGATGGACCATGCGCTGCTGCAGCATGGTTTTACACCACCCCACTCAGCTCCATGTGTCACCAGCCCCTAACCTGCCACCATGAGAAGGGAAAAAAAAGCTCAGCTCTAGTGCTGAGGGTCAGCACATGGGCTAGCTTTCCTCCACGCTCACTATCTAAACCCGAGCCCCCGGCCCTGTGGCTGCCCTGAAGAGCCAGGCCGTAGCCCCTTGACTCTGCCCTTTCCCATCCTGCCCCTGACACACTCAGAATGACATTAAGCCCTGGCATTTGAAAGGTGTGGGGGGTGTTAAAAAATTAATAAATTGCAATTAGGATGCAAACTATTGACTTTTATTTAAGAAAAAGGTTCTTCTCTGTTTTCTCTGTCTCCCTCCCTCTCTCTCACACCCACACACCCCCTAGCTCCTTTCCTTTGCTTCAGCAGCATGCTAAGATTGAGAAAGCAGAAGTGGGGAGGGAAAGAAAAGGAGATGCAGGAATGAACAGCAGAGGGAAGACAAAAGAAGACCTTCTCAGTCAGCACATGCTGCTATTTCAGAAGGTAAAACTCAAGGCGGCACAAAATGCCTCCAGTGTCCTCCAGGGCAGCTTTTAGCCAGAGACACGTTTCATGCTGCTCCTTCAGTCACACCTCGCCAGCATCGGTCTCCCAGCAGACACAAAGCACAAGCCAGCCTTCTCCAGCGGTAACTGCAAAGAGGCTGAACACGGGCTGGGGAAGCTCTGGGGGGAGCAGCGGCCCCGGCAGGGCAGGGGCATTCCCCCAGGCAGAGGGGCTGCGTGGGGAAGGGCTGCTCACAGCTCCCGCTCGCCCCCAGGACACTTCCCCAGGGGCTTCTCAGCAGGAAGCTCCAGGCAGGGACCACACCAAAGGCAAGCAGCTTCCCAGAGTCTCTGCTTCCAGGTCCCTGCTGCTGGCGTGGCGGGAAGGGAAAAGGAGCTGCCCAGCCGCGACAAGAGCCCCAGGCTCCGAAGCCCACGCAGAGACCAGCAGCTCTGCGAGGAAGCTCACCAAGGGCCTTCGCCCGCTCGCTGCCCACGCGCAGCACCAGCAGCACCGTGGCTGCCCCAGCAGGCTCTGTCCCAGCTGCTGCTGAGCACCTGCAAACACGCACGTGCCCCTCGACACTGCCCCGCTGCCGCTAGGGCTCTGTGGGGCAGAGCTGAGCGCCATGGGGCTGCCATGGGGGCCGGGGGCCAACGCTGCCCTGAGCAGACGTCACCTGCAGACCCTCCACGGCCTCTGCGCAGGTGTCCGCAGGGGCTGCGAGCGCCCTCCAGAAGGGCACAGCTCTGCCGCAGCCGCTCCGCTGCCACAGCCGAGAGCCTGGCTCTGGCCACGGCCACCAGCAACCTCCGCACGTCCTGCTCATCCCGGTGCCCACGGCCGGGCAGCCGACACCGAGCCGCAGGGCCGCCGGCAGAAGGGGCACAAGAGCCGGGGGCTCCCACAGGGCCGCAGGCGGCCCAGGCCACGCCGGGCCTTCCCCAGCAGCTGCTCGCACCCAGCCGGGCCGCGGCGGCTCCGGCCACCCCCACGCGCACAGCCGCTCGCTCTGCCCAGCCCAAGGCCCTCGGCCCCGGCGCGGCAGCTCCCGGCGCTGCGGCTCGAGGCTCCGGGCGGCCCCGCCCCAGGACACGCTGCCCCGCGCGGCCGGCAGCAGCCGCCTCTCGGCCCCTCCCTCCCCGCAGGGCCCGGGCAGCCCCGGCACCGCCCCCGCCCCGCCCCTGGGCCGCCTCCTCTGCACCAGTGCGCATGCTCCGCCCCGCCCCTCCCAGTTCCTCCCCCTCTGCCCCGCCCCTCCCCTCCCCGCCCGACCGCCCAGCGCACGCGCACTGCCGCCCCCCGCCCCTCCCTCCCTGCTGCCCGGCCCCGGGAGGCCCCGCCCCGCGGGAGCCAATGGGGGAGGCGGGGCGGAGGCTCTGTCTGCTGGGAGAGCGGTGCTGGCGAGGGGGTGGGGGAGGTGCAGGGCAGGAGATCAGCTTTGTTCTGGGCACCTTTGTGCAGGGGATGCCAAAAGGAGACAGTCGAGGAGTGACGGTACCACCTGGGTCTGGGAGCCTAACAGTGGAAAAGGAGTGAATTTGTTGAAGAAAGACCAGAGTATCCTTGCAGTGTCTCCTGTTCTTTTTCAAAGGAAATGGAAAAAACAAAACAACAACAAAAACCCCTAAGAAGCTGCTTTCAGTGTCTGTTCCTGAAGGAGAAGTTTCCACAAGACTTCCTCTCTGTCTTAGCTGACGTAATACTTTGACTCCTGCCTTCTGCGTCGTGGGGAAGTGTGCAGCTGAGAAGTTTTGAAAGACCTCGTTCCTGAGCCCTGCTGGAGCAGCAGGTTATTTAAGTGTGCGTATGAGTTGCTCTTCCGTCTTGTCTTTGCTCACCGCCTTCGACATCTCTGCCCTCGATTGGAGTGTGTTCAAAGCAGAGGTGTGTGGAAGACCTTTGAGTGTCTCTTGATTCTCCCAGCTGGTTCTTGTGGCACCTTTTTGAAATGTTGAGAGCTTGCGTTTGACCTGCTGCCAAGTCCCTGCAGCTGCTCCCTCCCTCCCTCCGTCCGTCCCTCTGCGAGGGTCAGCCACCCGTGTGGCTGTGGGTTGTCAGCGCTGGCTGCCCCGGTGGCAGCAGCCGCCTCCGCTGTGCCGCCGTGGGGCGAGCGCGGCGCAGGGCCCCCTGCCCTCCCTCGCAGGCAGGTTTCCCTGGGGGGGCCACGGCCGGGGCAGCGCAGCCGCCTGTGCCGGCCCGGCCGGGCCCCGCGGCGGGGTTGTCCCTGCGGCCCGGCCTGCGTGGGGCAGGGGCAGCCCCCGGGCGCCCCGCGCAGCCCCTGCCCGCTGCAGGGCCAGCCCTGGCCGGGGCCCTGGGGGCGAGGGGGGCCGGGCCCCCTCTGTGACACGGGCTGTGCTCACAGGGGACATCCCGTGTCACGGCCACAGCTGCCCTCTCCCGCGCGGCCCCGGCCTCTCCCCACACGTCCCAGCGAGGCCGCGCCAGCCCAGGCGCTGGGGCTGCTCTCGGCACCGCTCTGCTGCCAGGAGCCGCCGAGCCCCAGCGGGAGCCGGCGAGGGGAGGCCGGGGCAGCGCGGGGCTGCGGGGAAGTGCGGAGGAGGAGGAGGAGGAGGAGCAGAGGAGCTGTTTCCTCATCATCTTCCGCCACAGGGGTGACCCAGGGCCAGGAGGACAAGGATGGAGCTCTGGGACGCTGGCCACGGGACGCCGCGTGAGCAGGGGGTGCCAGTAATCCCTGCCTGGGGTAAGGCCTTCAGGAGCTCCTTAACAAATGTTGTTGTGGAGAGGATGAATGGGGAAGGAGAGTTTGGCTGTGGAAACCCTGGGCTGTGGGAGGGGCTGGACAGTCTGGTTGGTGCCCCAAGAGCTCCAGCTGATGGTCCCCTCTGGCTCAGGTGCCAGTGTGGCCGCCAGGACTGCTGGGTCCTGCCCCTGACGCTGCCCCTGCTCCCGGCGGGGGAAGGAGCTGGAGCTGCCCTGGTGGCCTTGCAGAGCCTGTGCATGCAGGGATCCAGTATGGGGGAAACTGGCCCTGCAGGAGAGTCCCCAGGGGATCCCCTGAATCCCCAGATTTCCACGGGCACAGCACCATCCTCTCTGGGACGTAAATCATTGCCAGTATCCCTAGGGAGGGGGTCACCCTCTGACAGCTGCGTCTGGAAGGAAAGGAGACCTGTCTGAAGAAGGCGGAGGGGTCCTGCAGCTCCTGCTGGGCTCTGGCGAGACTGCCAGAAACACCGGCGCTCAAAATGCATCCTTGCACTGTTCCTCAGCTCAGCTTGGCTTTCTGTCCAGGACCCCAGCCACTGCCTCTAGCCCTTCCCACTGGACCGGCTTGTGCCTCCAGACTGGCAGAGCAGGCTTTGATCTGGGAGATGTATTGTGGCTGTCCCGTGCCAGGATCTCCATGTCCCACTGCCTGTTTCAGGTCCAGACTGCTGCTGGGGTCAGATGACAGTTCTAGCCTGAAGGCAGTGCCCACCTCAGCTCTGCAGCCCCTGTGAGGGATGGGGTTAGTTTGGGCAGGGGGTGCTGTCTGAGGACGCCCGCTCTTGCCATCTCCTTGGTTAGGCGTGTGGTGAATGGCTGTGAGCTGGCCGACCCAGAGCACGACATGACTTTCTCTTGCTTTTCCAGTGGCTGTGCACATCTGGGAAGGTGTGTCAGACTACATCACAGAGCAGCTGGTGCTGAACAAGGTGGGTCTGCTCTCCTGTTCCTCCCCTCCACCCTGATGGTTTCAGCAGTCCTGACATCTCTGTGCCATTGGGTGCAATTGCTCTGCCCCTCCTTTGAAACCAGAAGGAAATCCCATGGAGAAGGATGCTGCAAATGATAGGAGTGCCACAGACTAATGTCTCCCTAAAGCGAGATGACAAATCTCCTGTCCAGTTTCATTCACAGGAGGGGTTGGAGGCTTTCTGGGCCTTCTCCAGTCCCCCCGGAAGGGTGAAAGGCCAAAGAGAGAGCCTGGCATGTTTTTTTCTGAGGTTATCTCCCTTCTTGGAAAGCCTTCCTATGGATGTCCTGGATGACAGGGATGATATACGTGTAATTTTGAGAGGGCGAGGAGGAGGGGGAGGAAACCATCTGGAACGTTCTTCCAAAGGACCTCTCCAAGGCTCTCCCAAGCTTTCCAGAGGGCTTCATCTTGCCCCTTTGTAGGCCAGGAGTGAGCAGGGCCCGTCGCACCATGCTCTGACAAGCCCTCGGGCTGTTTGTTCATCTCCCATGCTTAGAATTCTTCTCTTCTCTTCTGTTTGCAGGACGTGAGAATTATTCGACTTGGCACCTTCCGCGTTGTTAGAGAACAAGTCGTTGATGGCAAGAATGGTCTTCTGACTGTTCGCAGACCCACGTTTGTCCTCGGAAAGTATCTTGCAGAGCGTCATGGCCTCACCCATGATAAGGCCTATGTTCCTGGTAAGAAGACAGACTGAAACTTGTGCTTCCTCGTGCGAGATGTGTGGGGTGTGGATAACTGCTGCTCAGCAGGGGCTGTCAGAAATCTAGAATGCCTTCGCTGGGTCCTGAGAACAGCTCCAGGGGTTTTTTTATTATCATGTCATCAGAATGTGGAATCGAATGAGCCTCTCTCTCCCTCTCAGACTTGCTTTTACAGCTGGCTTCATACCAAGTGTTCTGGGGTTGCTGCTTCTAAGCTGATGTAGTTAAAACTCCTGTAGTTTAAACACCTGTTTATGCCCCAGCAGACCTTGTAAGGGCAAACAGCAGCATTGCTGCTGGCTCTTCCAAGCTGCTTCTGCTTCAAGTGGGTCAAAGCCATCTGTAGAGAGCCTTGAAACAGAGATGGGAACAGTAGTGTGTAGGAAAAGCCCTCCGAGGCCAGCTATGGGGTGATTGCTGGGGAGTGGTAGGAGCAGTGCTGCTGTAGGGTGATGTCAGTGAGGGCTGTGGGGCAGCAGGAGCTCTGAGCTGTGTTTGGAGTGGGCCTTTGCTTTCAAAGGACTCCATCCTCTCTGTGCTGTGAACATCAGTCTGGCGTCCCTCAGGGACAGGCCTTGGGCACCAAAAGCAGGGTTGTGTGCTGAGCAGGTCCAAGGGCCTTGGGGTGGCCAGAAAGACAAAGGTAAAAATGATGAGTAATCCATATCCATTACTAATGAAGAGGAAGATTCAGCCTGTAAGATTTGTTGTGCAGTCCATGTGTTTTTCTTCTTCATTGCAGCCACTGTGACGTGGCATAGCTAAGTCTCTTCAAACCTGGCATGCCCTGAGGGTGGGCACAATTACCATGAGCAGTCCCTTCTCCTGGGAACTGGCCTGCTTTTTCCTCTCCTTGTGCTGGTGTCCTGCCTAATGGTCATACAGTATAGCCAGGAGCCTTTCTTTCTGTTTCTGTGGGAAAGGAAGCATTGCTGTACTCTTGGCCCAAGAGGTTGCAGAGTGCTTTCAATTTCTCCCAAGGGAGAGATGACATCAGCGTCCTTTCTGGGCTTTCCCAGAGAGTTAAAGAAGACGGCTCTGTAGCACTGTTCTGCTGGAAGACCTTCAAGCTGCTGACACTCTCTTTTAGCTTGCTGAAGTGCTCTGTTAGTGACTGTGGTGCTCTTTTGTTGCTGCCTAGGTCATAAGCAAGCTGAGCCCCTGAAGTATGCTCGCATAGCCTTGGACATCTCCTTCTCTTGGAAAATAGTGGAGGCTTGCATAGAAGAGACCATGTACCTTCTCTCTTGCTGTCTTGCGAGTGGGAAGAACGTTGCCCTTGTTCTGAAGGACATTGGCATACTGGTCATTGAAGGCAACGTTGTGAAAATGAGATTTTACAAAAGCCTTCTGCAAAGGCTGAATGGGTCTGAAGAGCTGGGAGAAGCTCTTCTTGGGGTAAGTTGTCCATTTCTGCAGTGCTCCTTCTTGCTCTTTTGAAACCCGAGCAAAGTCAAAGTGAAGGGATTTCTCTTGGCCTGCCACAACCTGTCTGGGCATGTGGACGGTCCTGGTCTAGAGGAATGCCAGCTCCCTGCACAGTGATCCCTCCTGCCCTTCTCCAGGCTGGCAGGGGCCTCAGACATCGCTGTCGAATCTCTGGTGACCTCAGCCCTCCTCTCTCCCTGAAGCGAGAGGGCCTGAGTGTCTTTCATCTCTCCTGTATGGCAGCTGGTCACAGTACCTTTGGTCACCTTAGCATTTCTAGCTCTGTGTCTGTGTAGGGCCGTCTTCTGTCTGCTCTGCCTCTTGGCGCTGTGCAAAGGAGCGGGTTGCTGTAATTCCCTGTCCTTCTGCTGTGATACCAAGAAATAGCAGCTTGTAGCTGAGCTGCCAGCATCACTGTGGTTTCCTCAGCCCATCATCTTCAGTGGTGTTGGGACCACAGCAGATGGCAGGGCTTGTTGCTCACCCCATTCTCTGGGAGGCAATGCAGAGACACAAGCAGAGCAAGGCCCATATGGGAGCAGGCTCCTTTAGCTGTTGTCCCTGTGTGGGTCCAGTTGTGCTGAGCAGCTCCTTTGTGTGTCTCTGGCACCCCCACAGCATGCAGGGGGGACTTCTGCGCCCTAACGTGTGCACCTGCACACTGCTAGTGGTGTGGCCGTGCTGTGTCACAGAGACAGTCATTCCAGGCCAGTGCCCTTGCCCAGGTCTTTAGTGCAGCCCTGGCCTTCAGCCTGGGCTTTCAGGTGCAGCTGGAAAGTGGAGGTGTGAAAGCAGTCTGAGCTGAGCCGCTCGAGGGCTAAGCCAGAGATGCAAGCAGCCTGTAGCCCAGCCCTGTTTGCCAGCTCGGTCTTTTCCTTCTGTCCCAGTCCGTGGTGCCCTTTCAGGCCATTCTCTAGGCCAGGGACTTTTCTCCAGCCTTTTGGGCAGTGGCTCCCACTCCAGGACCCTCAGCTGCTCCTTCAACACACGCCACAAGTTTGGCACTCACAGTTGTTACCCGCTGTGCAGGGCAAAAGGAGGGCTGTGTGCCTCTATTGATGCATTCTGAAGAAGCAGCCATCTGACTCTCAGGAGAGACTTTGGGGTTAAGCTCACATCTGAACACTTTGTTCTCAGCTCAGGAGCAGGCACCAGCAGCCAGCAGCCAGGAACACAGACTAGGGAAGGGCCTTTGCCTGTGCTCTCCTCCACTGACTTCTCCATTAGGCAAGAACCGGTCTCCTCACTGAGGCGCTTGATCTTGGCCCTTGCCCAAAGCCTGGCAGTATTCTTACCCATTCTCCTGTATTCCCCTGCAGCTGCTCCTCTGTAGAATTGAGGGGCTGTGAGCAAGAAGATCATTTTCTTGGCAGCATCTCACATGTGTCTCTTGCCTTTGCAGATGTCAGTGAGGAAGGACTCAGTCCTCTCAGGCACCGAAACAGCTGCTTCTCTGACTTGTTGTGGCTCTGTCGTTGTCTTTCCAAGGTGAGTATGTTTGTTTGTTTTTTAGCTGCTGACTGACCAAGCGAGCATCTTCTCACCGTGTGTCTCTGGCAGGCTTGTGCAGGCGCTCTGGAAGGGACTTGAGCGTAACCCTTTCCAATGGTTGGTTCCCAGTGAACTCCAGGCTTGCTCTGGCTTTGTTTGGGCTCTGTGTGGGGGGGCATCTGCAGAGCTTAGTGCTGGCTCCCAGCTTGCAAAGGGGGTTGTTCCGTTAGTGGCCTGGAGGCTGGGGGCTGTTCTTTCCAGATGCAGTGACACGAGTGTGGCAGGGCCTGCAAGGGATGTGGAGGGCAAGGCAGGAATTTGAAGTGATGCTGGAAAGCTGCAGGAAAGGAGACTAGTCTGTTCTGCCTGGATGGGAGCATGGACAGGAGCTGGGAGACGGTCTCCAGTGGCAGCCTGGGGGATTTGGCTGGGAAAGCTTAGAAGGAGCTTTCTCCCAGGAAGGCTAGCTAAGCCCTGCAGCAGCCTGGGGAGGAAGCTTATGTCCCTCCAGGCACTGGAGGTCTTCCCTGGCTCACTCCGCTTCCTCAGACAGTCCTGCAGGATGGGGCCAATCCTGCATATTCTGCTCTGGGAAAGGATGGGCTTCATAGTGGCTCTGACAGCTGTCTGTGTCCCCATAGTTAACATGAGCTGCAAAGGAACTGTGGAGCCCTTCCTCCAGAGTGGTGTCTTTCTGCTGTTTCCAGGCAGGAGCTGGAGACTTCCCCCCGAAAACCACCAGTGAGAGCAGCACCAGTGAGAGTGCCATGTGTGAGAGCTCCTCCTGTGAGAGCTCCTGCTGTGCAAGGTGTGAAGCCTGTTTGGGAAAAGGAATGGGGAGAAGATGACCCCAGTGTTGAGAAAGGTAATGGAGCAGTTGATTCCTGGTGGGGGTTTGTGCCTTCTCCTTCTGTCCTCCTTGGTGTAGGGAGTTGGAGCCAAGGCTTCCCTGGATTTTCAGAGCAGGCAGCTCTGCCCTTTCCTTGTGAGTTTCTCATAGACATTCCCAAACCACTGCCTTGGGGTTGACTGTGTCACCAGGGGCAATGCAGGCCTCTGAGATCTGTAGAAAGATCCCAGGACCTGTTCCCCTCGTGTGAAGAAGTTATTGCCACAAAGAGACTCTGTCAGGTCACCAGCACATCCCTGCGAGCCTCCCTTTTCATAGCGTGGTATGGATAGAGCAGTAGAAAAGCACCTTTGCAAGAAATGATGTTGCAGAGTGAAAGCAAAGAGTTGGACAGGAGCCAGCGTGAGGAAGGGCCTTGGCCTGCCTAGGAAACATGGCTTTAAAGGAATCTGACTGAGGCCTCATAGTTCTATTACAGGCTGGAGCAGGTCTGCACATCACTCCTGTTCCAGTGGTCACTGTGATTCTGCTCTGAAGCGTTTTCGTGTCTCCTGCTTACAGGAAAGCTTCCTCTCCGGCGCCGCCTCTTGTGGGAGCGCCACTCACCCCTCGAACTAGTGCCTGCAAATATGGAAGAAGGAAACGGGGAGAAAGCTGAAGAGGAGTCTCTTGACAGGTGAGCCGCTTGGAGCAATGGACATGGGTGACTGTCCATAGAACTCCAAATGCCTTTTATCCCATGCCACAATGACCAGTGATCCCTTGCTGGATGGGCAGCCCAGAGCAAGTCCTTGGAGACCCTCATGTTGGCTTCCTGATTCTCCTGCCTCTGCTTGCAGGTTACAACCCTTTGGGAAACTCAGTGCAAATCCTCATTCCGGAAGAGGAGGGCCTTTTCCCCATTCCCTTTAGATGGAAGTAAACAGGATGCTTTCTGCATGCTGACAGTCGGGCTGGGGGCCTATGGCCATTTTGTGAGGCTGAGGAAAAGGCTGTGCTCTTGGAAGGCCTTCTAAAGAGCAGAGGTGTGTGTCTGAGCTTTGCCCCACCATGGTGGCTGTTCCCAGAGACCAGTGAGTATGTAGTGAGACAGGATGAAACACAGAGCAGCTCTTTCTTTGCCTGGAAAGGATGTGGCCTTTCAAAGCAAAGTGCAATTCCAGCCATCCTGCCACACACAGGCACTCTGGAAGGGACTTGAGCGTAACCCTTTCCAATGGTTGGTTCCCAGTGAACTCCAGGCTTGCTCTGGCTTTGTTTGGGCTCTGTGTGTGGGTGCTTCTGCAGAGCTTTGTGCTGGCTCCCAGCTTGCAAAGGGCTTTGTTCCATTAGTGGCCTGGGGGCTGGGAGCTGTTCTTTCCAGATGCAGTGACATGAGTGTGGGAGGGCCTGCAAGGGATGTGGAGGGCAAGGCAGGAATTTGAAGTGATGCTGGAAAGCTGCAGGAAAGGAGACTAGTCTGTTCTGCCTGGATGGGAGTGTGGACAGGAGCTGGGAGATGGTCTCCAGTGGCAGCCTGGGGGATTTGGCTGGGAAAGCTTAGAAGAAGCTTTCTCCCAGGAAGGCTAGGGAAGCCCTGCAGCAGCCTGGGGAGGAAGCTTATGTCCCTCCAGGCACTGGAGGTCTTCCCTGGCTCACTCCACTTCCTCAGACAGTCCTGCAGGGTCGGGCCGAGTCTGCATATTCTGCTCTGGGAAAGGATGGGCTTCATAGTGGCTCTGACAGCTGCCTGTGTCCCCATAGTTAACATGAGCTGCAAAGGAACTGTGGAGCTCTTCCTCCAGAGTGGTGTCTTTCTGCTGTTTCCAGGCAGGAGCTGGAGACTTCCCCCCGAAAACCACCAGTGAGAGCAGCACCGGTGAGAGTGCCATGTGTGAGAGCTCCTCCTGTGAGAGCTCCTGCTGTGCAAGGTGTGAAGCCTGTTTGGGAAAAGGAATGGGGAGAAGATGACCCCAGTGTTGAGAAAGGTAATGGAGCAGTTGATTCCTGGTGGGGGGTTGTGCCTTCTCCTTCTGTCCTCCTTGGTGTAGGGGGTTGGAGCCAAGGCTTCCCTGGATTTTCAGAGCAGGCAGCTCTACCCTTTCCTTGTGAGTTTCTCATAGACATTCCCAAACCACTGCCTTGGGGTTGACTGTGTCACCAGGGGCAATGCAGGCCTATGAGATCTGTAGAAGGATCCCAGGACCTGTTCCCCTCGTGTGAAGAAGTTATTGCCATAAAGAGACGCTGTCAGGTCACCAACACATCCCTGCGAGCCTCCCTTTTCATAGCATGGTATGGATAGAGCAGTAGGAAAGCACCTTTGCAAGAAATGATGTTGCAGAGTGAAAGCAAAGAGTTGGACAGGAGCCAATATGAGTAAGGGCCTTGGCCTGCCTAGGAAACATGGCTTTAAAGGAATCTGACTGAGGCCTCATAGTTCTATTACAGGCTGGAGCAGGTCTGCACATCACTCCTGTTCCAGTGGTCACTGTGATTCTGCTCTGAAGCGTTTTCGTGTCTCCTGCTTACAGGAAAGCTTCCTCTCCGGCGCCGCCTCCTGTGGGAGCGCCACTCACCCCTCGAACTAGTGCCTGCAAATATGGAAGAAGGAAACGGGGAGAAAGCTGAAGAGGAGTCTCTTGACAGGTGAGCCGCTTGGAGCAATGGACATGGGTGACTGTCCATAGAACTCCAAATGCCTTTTATCCCATGCCACAATGACCAGTGATCCCTTGCTGGATGGGCAGCCCAGAGCAAGTCCTTGGAGACCCTCATGTTGGCTTCCTGATTCTCCTGCCTCTGCTTGCAGGTTACAACCCTTTGGGAAACTCAGTGCAAATCCTCATTCCGGAAGAGGAGGGCCTTTTCCCCATTCCCTTTAGATGGAAGTAAACAGGATGCTTTCTATATGCTGACAGCCGGGCTGGGGGCCTATGGCCATTTTGTGAGGCTGAGGAAAAGGCTGTGCTCTTGGAAGGCCTTCTAAAGAGCAGAGGTGTGTGTCTGAGCTTTGCCCCACCATGGTGGCTGTTCCCAGAGACCAGTGAGTATGTAGTGAGACAGGATGAAACACAGAGCAGCTCTTTCTTTGCCTGGAAAGGATGTGGCCTTTCAAAGCAAAGTGCAATTCCAGCCATCCTGCCACACACAGGCACTCTGGAAGGGACTTGAGCGTAACCCTTTCCAATGGTTGGTTCCCAGTGAACTCCAGGCTTGCTCTGGCTTTGTTTGGGCTCTGTGTGGGGGGGCTTCTGCAGAGCTTTGTGCTGGCTCCCAGCTTGCAAAGGGCTTTGTTCCGTTAGTGGCCTTGGGGCTGGAGGCTGTTCTTTCCAGATGCAGTGACATGAGCGTGGGAGGGACTGCAAGGGATGTGGAGGGCAAGGCAGGAATTTGAAGTGATGCTGGAAAGCTGCAGGAAAGGAGACTAGTCTGTTCTGCCTGGATGGGAGCATGGACAGGAGCTGGGAGACGGTCTCCAGTGGCAGCCTGGGGGATTTGGCTGGGAAAGCTTAGAAGGAGCTTTCTCCCAGGAAGGCTAGGGAAGCCCTGCAGCAACCTGAGGAGGAAGCTTATGTCCCTCCAGGCACTGGAGGTCTTCCCTGGCTCACTCCACTTCCTCAGACAGTCCTGCAGGGTCGGGCCGAGTCTGCATATTCTGCTCTGGGAAAGGATGGGCTTCATAGTGGCTCTGACAGCTGCCTGTGTCCCCATAGTTAACATGAGCTGCAAAGGAACTGTGGAGCCCTTCCTCCAGAGTGGTGTCTTTCTGCTGTTTCCAGGCAGGAGCTGGAGACTTCCCCCAGAGAATCATCTGTGGGAACTCCATCTTGGACACCTCTGAAGCCTATCTGGGGAGAGAGGGCAGAAGATGACCCCAGTGTTGAGAAAGGTAATGGAGCAGTTGATTCCTGGTGGGGGGTTGTGCCTTCTCCTTCTGTCCTCCTTGGCGTAGGGGGTTGGAGCCAAGGCTCCAGTGCGATGTCTTGGGCATCACTAGATGTGATGCTGCTCAGCCCTGTTGGGAAATCTCTAGTGACTGCTGAGGGAGCAAGACCTCAGGGCAGCCCAGCACTCCCAGCTGCAGTTGATCCCTCTGAGCTAAGCTTTCCCCCTGGACTCTGGGCCCTAGTGTACCCTGCAAACTGTTCTTCCACTGGAGGAGGAAGAGTAAAAGTTGAGGACAATCCTTGGGAATCCTCCATCCTTCCTGGAGCAGAATGGTAATGGAAAGTGTGACCTCTTTCATGACCTATCTCATGGAATCAAGGTGACCTAGAGAATCTGGTCAGAAGTGTGGTAAGGGGTGCCAAGACTTCCCTGGATTTTCAGAGCAGGCAGCTCTACCCTTTCCTTGTGAGTTTCTCATAGACATTCCCAAACCACTGCCTTGGGGTTGACAGTGTCACCAGGGGCAATGCAGGCCTTTGAGATCTGTAGCAGGATCCCAGGACCTGTTCCCCTCATGTGAAGAAGTTATTGCCACAAAGAGACTCTGTCAGGTCACAAACACATCCCTGCGAGCCTCCCTTTTCATAGCGTGGTATGGATAGAGCAGTAGAAAAGCACCTTTGCAAGAAATGATGTTGCAGAGTGAAAGCAAAGAGTTGGACAGGAGCCAGCGTGAGGAAGGGCCTTGGCCTGCCTAGGAAACTTTAAAGCCTTTAAAGGAATCGGATTGAGGCCTCATAGTTCTATCACAGGCTGGAGCAAATCCACACGTCAATCCTGTTGATGTGGTCACTGTGATTCTGCTCTGAAGTGTTTTCTTGTCTCCTGCTTACAGAAAGGCTTCATGCTGAGCGCCTCCATTTGTGGGAGAGCCACCTTCCACCCATACTAGTGCCTGCAAATATGGAAGAAGGAAACGGGGAGAAAGCTCAGGGGAAGGAGCCTCAAGACAGGTGAGCCGCTTGGAGCAATGGACATGGGTGACTGTCCATAGAACTCCAAATGCCTTTTAATCCCATGCCACAATGACCAGCGATCCCTTGCTGGATGGGCAGCCCAGAGCAAGTCCTTGGAGACCCTCATGTTGGCTTCCTGATTCTCCTGCCTCTGCTTGCAGGTTACAGCCCTTTGGGAAACTCAGTGCAAATCCTCATTCCGGAAGAGGAGGGCCTTTTCCCCATTCCCTTTAGATGGAAGTAAACAGGATGCTTTCTATATGCTGACAGTCGGGCTGGGGGCCTATGGCCATTTTGTGAGGCTGAGGAAAAGGCTGTGCTCTTGGAAGGCCTTCTAAAGAGCAGAGGTGTGTGTCTGAGCTTTGCCCCACCATGGTGGCTGTTCCCAGAGACCAGTGAGTATGTAGTGAGACAGGATGAAACACAGAGCAGCTCTTTCTTTGCCTGGAAAGCATGTGGCCTTTCAAAGCAAAGTGCAATTGCAGCCACCCTGCCACCAAGGACAAGGAGCAGCAGCTGTTGTCACACTGAGTTTGGGATGGATTTAGTGACCTTGGAGCCCTTTCCTTCACGTGAAATCTGGTCTTGTGGCTGCCAGAAGCAGGGTGTGGCTGGAGGCTAGCTGAGCAGGTGGGTAGAGAGGAGTGAGGTGGAAGAGATGGGTGCCAGGAATGCTGTTGAAGGGAAGGAGTCCCTTGGTGAAGACCTCCCAAAAGGAGGCATTTCCCCTTGTGCAATGGCCTTCTTTCCCCTCCCAGCAGCAAGAAGGAATGAGGGCCATTTCCAGGCAGCCGCCATGGGGTGGTGAGCAGCAGGCTTGGGGGCATGTGCCTTTGGATCAGGCAGCCCTTCCAGGCAAGGGGCAGTTGTTGGGTGCTCAGAAGAGCATTTCGGTGTGGGCCATGAGTGACTGAAGGCTCAAGGAGTCTAAGGGACAGAGCAGTGTCTGTTATTACTCTTTTTTATATACATGGTTTTTGTCTGACAGCTTTTTGGGGGGCTGGCACAGGAGAGTGCCGGGGTAGGAAAATGGCATGAATGCTTTAGTCCCTTGATGCCTTTCTCCCCCTTTGGCACTGGGTGCCCAGCAGTAATCCATTTCCCATCCCTAAACACGCAGTCTTTGGCACCACTGAGCAGTGGCTAATGCACTTGGCGGGACACAGACTAACGGTGTGTCTTGGAGCCTGTCCTTGTAGATGACCCTGCTGCTCTCCTTGCTACATGGATAGAAAGCCTCAGTGTGGGCACCTGGAGCTTTCCTTTGGCCATGTGATGCACCCCTGGGTGTTTTGGCAGGGGGTGATTGCTGTCTCCATTGATGTGACCACAATCAGTCGAGGCTACGTGCTTCTCCTGCAGAACTGTCTTCTGCTGCAGAAGCAGGTGCCCAGCTTGTGGGCATGGGGTGGAGATCCAGCTCCTCCTGTGCTCATACCACTCCTCGCGGTGTGTGTTTGCAGTGTGCTCCCACCTATCCCAGGGGTCTCCACACAGACAACACCACAAGCTGGGAGGAGGCAATCGCTTGAAGCCAGACCACCAGCTGCGGGGCCAGGGAGCAAAGGTCATCAGGGGGCAGAACAGGTAGGTGCTCCTGATTGAGGTCCTTCTTGTGCCAGCCTGAATTATGGAAAAGCATCATCCTATGGGCAGCGGCTGTACAAGACCCCTTCCGACGTGTTCCTTTGAGCCCTTACTGCCTTTGTCTGGGGATTGCTTTTGATACTGCCGGCAAAGATGCGCTCTATTTTGGCCATACATCTGTTGCTGCTGCATTCTCCATGAACACACCAGAAGACCCTCTTGGGCCCTGCTTCTGGTGGCAATGTCCCTGCTGGGCCTTCCTGGGATTGAAGACAGAGACTTTCTGTTCAGCTCCACGATCATTTAGATGACTGGTCAGAACACAAAAGGGATGTTCAGTCTTGCTAGGATTCCCTTAAGGGCAAAATGGTGCTGACAGGCAGGCTCAAGACAGGGGTCAGAGGAGAGTGTGAGAAATAACCTTTGCTTCAGGGAAAAAGAGACCTGCTGGACCTGTGCTTCCCCCTCCCTCCCTAGCAGGACTGCCTTGCCGATTTACCAGGTTTTGGTGGGATGCCTTCACGTGGGCTCTCCTCCAGTGACTTGTGCATTAGGCAAAAACTGGTCTCCTCACTGAGGCTCTTGATCTGGGGCTTTGCCCAAGGCCTGGCAGTGTTATTACCCATTCTCTTGTGTTCCCCCATAGCTGCTACTCTGCAGCATTGAGGGGCTGCTGTGAGGAACAGCAAAGTTTGTTTCACACCTTCTGAAAGGCAGCAGCTTCTCTGAACAGTGGAAGCACCTGCTGCCTTTGTGAGCAACCAGATCATTTTCTTGGCAGTATCTCACATGTGTCCCTCACCTTTGCAGATGTCAGCAAGGAGGGACTCAGTCCTCTCAGGCACCGAAACAGCTGCTTCTCTGACCCGTTCTGGCTCTATCGTTGTCCTTCCAAGGTGAGTATGTTTGCTTCCTAGCTGCTGGCTGACCAAGTGAGCATCTTCTCACCGTGCGTTTGGTAGTGTTGCCTTGCCAGGGCTTGTGCAGGCACTCTGGAAAGGACTTGAGCGTAACCCTTTCCAATGGTTGGTTCCCAGTGAACTCCAGGCTTGCTCTGGCTTTGTTTGGGCTCTGTGTGGGGGTGCTTCTGCAGAGCTTTGTGCTGGCTCCCAGCTTGCAAAGGGGGTTGTTCCGTGAGTGGCCTGGGGGCTGGGGGCTGTTCTTTCCAGATGCAGTGACACGAGTGTGGCAGGGCCTGCAAGGGATGTGGAGGGCAAGGCAGAAATTTGAAGTGATGCTGGAAAGCTGCAGGAAAGGAGACTAGTCTGTTCTGCCTGGATGGGAGCATGGACAGGAGCTGGGAGACGGTCTCCAGTGGCAGCCTGGGGGATTTGGCTGGGAAAGCTTAGAAGGAGCTTTCTCCCAGGAAGGCTAGGGAAGCCCTGCAGCAGCCTGGGGAGGAAGCTTATGTCCCTCCAGGCACTGGAGGTCTTCCCTGGCTCACTCCGCTTCCTCAGACAGTCCTGCAGGGTCGGGCCGAGTCTGCATATTCTGCCCTGGGAAAGGATGGGCTTCATAGTGGCTCTGACAGCTGTCTGTGTCCCCATAGTTAACATGAGCTGCAAAGGAACTGTGGAGCCCTTCCTCCAGAGTGGTGTCTTTCTGCTGTTTCCAGGCAGGAGCTGGAGACTTCCCCCAGGGAATCATCTGTGGGAACTCCATCTTGGACACCTCTGAAGCCTATCTGGGGAGAGAGGGCAGAAGATGACCCCAGTGTTGAGAAAGGTAATGGAGCAGTTGATTCCTGGTGGGGGGTTGTGCCTTCTCCTTCTGTCCTCCTTGGCGTAGGGGTTGGAGCCAAGGCTCCAGTGCGATGTCTTGGGCATCACTAGATGTGATGCTGCTCAGCCCTGTTGGGAAACCTCTAGTGACTGCTGAGGGAGCAAGACCTCAGGGCAGCCCAGCACTCCCAGCTGCAGTTGATCCCTCTGAGCTAAGCTTTCCCCCTGGACTCTGGGCCCTAGTGTACCCTGCAAACTGTTCTTCCACTGGAGGAGGAAGAGTAAAAGTTGAGGACAATCCTTGGGAATCCTCCATCCTGTCTGGAGCAGAATGGTAATGGAAAGTGTGACCTCTTTCATGACCTATCTCATGGAATCAAGGTGACCTAGAGAATCTGGTCAGAAGTGTGGTAAGGGGTGCCAAGACTTCCCTGGATTTTCAGAGCAGGCAGCTCTACCCTTTCCTTGTGAGTTTCTCATAGACATTCCCAAACCACTGCCTTGGGGTTGACAGTGTCACCAGGGGCAATGCAGGCCTTTGAGATCTGTAGCAGGATCCCAGGACCTGTTCCCCTCATGTGAAGAAGTTATTGCCACAAAGAGACTCTGTCAGGTCACAAACACATCCCTGCGAGCCTCCCTTTTCATAGCGTGGTATGGATAGAGCAGTAGAAAAGCACCTTTGCAAGAAATGATGTTGCAGAGTGAAAGCAAAGAGTTGGACAGGAGCCAGCGTGAGGAAGGGCCTTGGCCTGCCTAGGAAACTTTAAAGCCTTTAAAGGAATCGGATTGAGGCCTCATAGTTCTATCACAGGCTGGAGCAAATCCACACGTCAATCCTGTTGATGTGGTCACTGTGATTCTGCTCTGAAGTGTTTTCTTGTCTCCTGCTTACAGAAAGGCTTCATGCTGAGCGCCTCCATTTGTGGGAGAGCCACCTTCCACCCATACTAGTGCCTGCAAATATGGAAGAAGGAAACGGGGAGAAAGCTCAGGGGAAGGAGCCTCAAGACAGGTGAGCCGCTTGGAGCAATGGACATGGGTGACTGTCCATAGAACTCCAAATGCCTTTTAATCCCATGCCACAATGACCAGCGATCCCTTGCTGGATGGGCAGCCCAGAGCAAGTCCTTGGAGACCCTCATGTTGGCTTCCTGATTCTCCTGCCTCTGCTTGCAGGTTACAGCCCTTTGGGAAACTCAGTGCAAATCCTCATTCCGGAAGAGGAGGGCCTTTTCCCCATTCCCTTTAGATGGAAGTAAACAGGATGCTTTCTATATGCTGACAGTCGGGCTGGGGGCCTATGGCCATTTTGTGAGGCTGAGGAAAAGGCTGTGCTCTTGGAAGGCCTTCTAAAGAGCAGAGGTGTGTGTCTGAGCTTTGCCCCACCATGGTGGCTGTTCCCAGAGACCAGTGAGTATGTAGTGAGACAGGATGAAACACAGAGCAGCTCTTTCTTTGCCTGGAAAGCATGTGGCCTTTCAAAGCAAAGTGCAATTGCAGCCACCCTGCCACCAAGGACAAGGAGCAGCAGCTGTTGTCACACTGAGTTTGGGATGGATTTAGTGACCTTGGAGCCCTTTCCTTCACGTGAAATCTGGTCTTGTGGCTGCCAGAAGCAGGGTGTGGCTGGAGGCTAGCTGAGCAGGTGGGTAGAGAGGAGTGAGGTGGAAGAGATGGGTGCCAGGAATGCTGTTGAAGGGAAGGAGTCCCTTGGTGAAGACCTCCCAAAAGGAGGCATTTCCCCTTGTGCAATGGCCTTCTTTCCCCTCCCAGCAGCAAGAAGGAATGAGGGCCATTTCCAGGCAGCCGCCATGGGGTGGTGAGCAGCAGGCTTGGGGGCATGTGCCTTTGGATCAGGCAGCCCTTCCAGGCAAGGGGCAGTTGCTGGGCACTCAGAAGAGCATTTCGGTGTGGGCCATGAGTGACTGAAGGCTCAAGGAGTCTAAGGGACAGAGCAGTGTCTGTTATTACTCTTTTTTATATACATGGTTTTTGTCTGACAGCTTTTTGGGGGGCTGGCACAGGAGAGTGCCGGGGTAGGAAAATGGCATGAATGCTTTAGTCCCTTGATGCCTTTCTCCCCCTTTGGCACTGGGTGCCCAGCAGTAATCCATTTCCCATCCCTAAACACGCAGTCTTTGGCACCACTGAGCAGTGGCTAATGCACTTGGCGGGACACAGACTAACGGTGTGTCTTGGAGCCTGTCCTTGTAGATGACCCTGCTGCTCTCCTTGCTACATGGATAGAAAGCCTCAGTGTGGGCACCTGGAGCTTTCCTTTGGCCATGTGATGCACCCCTGGGTGTTTTGGCAGGGGGTGATTGCTGTCTCCATTGATGTGACCACAATCAGTCGAGGCTACGTGCTTCTCCTGCAGAACTGTCTTCTGCTGCAGAAGCAGGTGCCCAGCTTGTGGGCATGGGGTGGAGATCCAGCTCCTCCTGTGCTCATACCACTCCTCGCGGTGTGTGTTTGCAGTGTGCTCCCACCTATCCCAGGGGTCTCCACACAGACAACACCACAAGCTGGGAGGAGGCAATCGCTTGAAGCCAGACCACCAGCTGCGGGGCCAGGGAGCAAAGGTCATCAGGGGGCAGAACAGGTAGGTGCTCCTGATTGAGGTCCTTCTTGTGCCAGCCTGAATTATGGAAAAGCATCATCCTATGGGCAGCGGCTGTACAAGACCCCTTCCGACGTGTTCCTTTGAGCCCTTACTGCCTTTGTCTGGGGATTGCTTTTGATACTGCCGGCAAAGATGCGCTCTATTTTGGCCATACATCTGTTGCTGCTGCATTCTCCATGAACACACCAGAAGACCCTCTTGGGCCCTGCTTCTGGTGGCAATGTCCCTGCTGGGCCTTCCTGGGATTGAAGACAGAGACTTTCTGTTCAGCTCCACGATCATTTAGATGACTGGTCAGAACACAAAAGGGATGTTCAGTCTTGCTAGGATTCCCTTAAGGGCAAAATGGTGCTGACAGGCAGGCTCAAGACAGGGGTCAGAGGAGAGTGTGAGAAATAACCTTTGCTTCAGGGAAAAAGAGACCTGCTGGACCTGTGCTTCCCCCTCCCTCCCTAGCAGGACTGCCTTGCCGATTTACCAGGTTTTGGTGGGATGCCTTCACGTGGGCTCTCCTCCAGTGACTTGTGCATTAGGCAAAAACTGGTCTCCTCACTGAGGCTCTTGATCTGGGGCTTTGCCCAAGGCCTGGCAGTGTTATTACCCATTCTCTTGTGTTCCCCCATAGCTGCTACTCTGCAGCATTGAGGGGCTGCTGTGAGGAACAGCAAAGTTTGTTTCACACCTTCTGAAAGGCAGCAGCTTCTCTGAACAGTGGAAGCACCTGCTGCCTTTGTGAGCAACCAGATCATTTTCTTGGCAGTATCTCACATGTGTCCCTCACCTTTGCAGATGTCAGCAAGGAGGGACTCAGTCCTCTCAGGCACCGAAACAGCTGCTTCTCTGACCCGTTCTGGCTCTATCGTTGTCCTTCCAAGGTGAGTATGTTTGCTTCCTAGCTGCTGGCTGACCAAGTGAGCATCTTCTCACCGTGCGTTTGGTAGTGTTGCCTTGCCAGGGCTTGTGCAGGCACTCTGGAAAGGACTTGAGCGTAACCCTTTCCAATGGTTGGTTCCCAGTGAACTCCAGGCTTGCTCTGGCTTTGTTTGGGCTCTGTGTGGGGGTGCTTCTGCAGAGCTTTGTGCTGGCTCCCAGCTTGCAAAGGGGGTTGTTCCGTGAGTGGCCTGGGGGCTGGAGGCTGTTCTTTCCAGATGCAGTGACACGAGTGTGGCAGGGCCTGCAAGGGATGTGGAGGGCAAGGCAGAAATTTGAAGTGATGCTGGAAAGCTGCAGGAAAGGAGACTAGTCTGTTCTGCCTGGATGGGAGCATGGACAGGAGCTGGGAGACGGTCTCCAGTGGCAGCCTGGGGGATTTGGCTGGGAAAGCTTAGAAGGAGCTTTCTCCCAGGAAGGCTAGGGAAGCCCTGCAGCAGCCTGGGGAGGAAGCTTATGTCCCTCCAGGCACTGGAGGTCTTCCCTGGCTCACTCCGCTTCCTCAGACAGTCCTGCAGGGTCGGGCCGAGTCTGCATATTCTGCCCTGGGAAAGGATGGGCTTCATAGTGGCTCTGACAGCTGTCTGTGTCCCCATAGTTAACATGAGCTGCAAAGGAACTGTGGAGCCCTTCCTCCAGAGTGGTGTCTTTCTGCTGTTTCCAGGCAGGAGCTGGAGACTTCCCCCAGGGAATCATCTGTGGGAACTCCATCTTGGACACCTCTGAAGCCTATCTGGGGAGAGAGGGCAGAAGATGACCCCAGTGTTGAGAAAGGTAATGGAGCAGTTGATTCCTGGTGGGGGGTTGTGCCTTCTCCTTCTGTCCTCCTTGGCGTAGGGGTTGGAGCCAAGGCTCCAGTGCGATGTCTTGGGCATCACTAGATGTGATGCTGCTCAGCCCTGTTGGGAAACCTCTAGTGACTGCTGAGGGAGCAAGACCTCAGGGCAGCCCAGCACTCCCAGCTGCAGTTGATCCCTCTGAGCTAAGCTTTCCCCCTGGACTCTGGGCCCTAGTGTACCCTGCAAACTGTTCTTCCACTGGAGGAGGAAGAGTAAAAGTTGAGGACAATCCTTGGGAATCCTCCATCCTGCCTGGAGCAGAATGGTAATGGAAAGTGTGACCTCTTTCATGACCTATCTCATGGAATCAAGGTGACCTAGAGAATCTGGTCAGAAGTGTGGTAAGGGGTGCCAAGGCTTCCCTGGATTTTCAGAGCAGGCAGCTCTACCCTTTCCTTGTGAGTTTCTCATAGACATTCCCAAACCACTGCCTTGGGGTTGACTGTGTCACCAGGGGCAATGCAGGCCTTTGAGATCTGTAGAAGGATCCCAGGACCTGTTCCCCTCATGTGAAGAAGTTATTGCCACAAAGAGACGCTGTCAGGTCACCAACACATCCCCACAAGCCTCCTTTTCATAGCATGGACCTGATAGAGCAGTAGAAAAGCACCTTTGCAAGAAATGATGTTGCAGAGTGAAAGCAAAGAGTTGGACAGGAGCCAGCGTGAGGAAGGGCCTTGGCCTCCCCAGGAAACTTTAAAGCCTTTAAAGGAATCGGATTGAGGCCTCGTACTTCTATCACAGGCTGGAGCAGATCCGAATGTCACTCCTGTTGATGTGGTCACTGTGATACTGCTCTGAAGCCTTTTCTTGTTTCCTGCTTACAGGAAATCTTCGTGCCATTCGGCTGCTCTCGAGAGTGAGGCATGCCCCCCTCCAATTAGCTACTCCTAATAGAATGGAGGAAAAGGAGAAGAAAGCCAAGGGAAAAGACTCTCGTGTCAGGTGAGACCCTGGGAGGAACGGATGAGGGGGACCCTGTAGCCTTGTCTGTCTTGGAGGGAGATATCTCCTTTGGACATAATGTCCATAGTTCCTCTATGGCCTTTCATCCCATGCCACAGTGAGCAGTGATCCCGTGCTGGATGGGCTTCCTGTTGGCTTCCTGATTCTCCTGCCTCTGCTTGCAGGTTACAACCCTTTGGGAAACTCAGTGCAAATCCTCATTCCAGAAGAGGAGGGCCTTTTCCCCATTCCCTTTAGATGGAAGTAAACAGGATGCTTTCTATATGCTGACAGCCGGGCTGGGGGCCTATGGCCATTTTGTGAGGCTGAGGAAAAGGCTGTGCTCTTGGAAGGCCTTCTAAAGAGCAGAGGTGTGTGTCTGAGCTTTGCCCCACCATGGTGGCTGTTCCCAGAGACCAGTGAGTATGTAGTGAGACAGGATGAAACACAGAGCAGCTCTTTCTTTGCCTGGAAAGCATGTGGCCTTTCAAAGCAAAGTGCAATTGCAGCCACCCTGCCACCAAGGACAAGGAGCAGCAGCTGTTCTCACACTGAGTTTGGGATGGATTTAGTGACCTTGGAGCCCTTTCCTTCACGTGAAATCTGGTCTTGTGGCTTTCACAAGCAGGGTGTGGCTAAACGCTGCTGGCAGATGCCTCTCTGTGTCCCCAGAGGAGTCCTGAAATCTCATCCAGGGTTGGGGGCTGTGAGTCCGAAGGGGAGTGTGTGTGTGCATGGGCTGGGAGAGGCAGGATGGCCCCCTCCAGAGTGAGAGAGAAGCTCTGTCTCTGCTGTTGTGGGATCCTTTCCTAACAACGTCTCCAGGCCCGTGGAGGTGTGGTGAACGTGGGGTGGAGATCCAGCTCCCCCCGTGCTCATACCACTCCTCGCGGTGTGTTTGCAGTGTGCTCCCACCTATCCCAGGGGTCTCCACACAGACAACACCACAAGCTGGGAGGAGGCAATCGCTTGAAGCCAGACCACCAGCTGTGAAGCCAGGGAGCAAAGGTCATCAGGGGGCAGAACAGGTAGGTGCTCCTGATTGAGGTCCTTCTTGTGCCAGCCTGAATTATGGAAAAGCATTATCCTATGGGCAGCGGCTCTCCAAGACCCCTTCCGACGTGTTCCTTTGAGCTCTTACTGCCTTTGTCTGGGGATTGCTTTCAATAATGCCGGCAAAGATGCGCTCTATTTTGGCCATACATCTGTTGCTGCTGCATTCTCCATGAACACACCAGAAGACCCTCTTGGGCCCTGCTTCTGGTGGCAATGTCCCTGCTGGGCCTTCCTGGGATTGAAGACAGAGACTTTCTGTTCAGCTCCACGATCATTTAGATGACTGGTCAGAACACAAAAGGGATGTTCAGTCTTGCTAGGATTCCCTTAAGGGCAAAATGGTGCTGACAGGCAGGCTGAAGACAGGGGTCAGAGGAGAGTGTGAGAAGTAACCTTTGCTTCAGGGAAAAAGAGACCTGCTGGACCTGTGCTTCCCCCTCCCTCCCTAGCAGGACTGCCTTGCCGATTTCCTGCTCTGCAAGTGACAATTCCCTCTGCTCACTGATGACACTAGGAGGTATCTGGAGACTGAGTGAGAAGTGCCAGTGGGAACGACAGTGAAGCCTGGTCAGGCTGTGACATAGTCTGGGCCATCTCGTGGTGCCTCTTGCTGTTCTCCAGCTCAGGCTGCAGCGTCCCTGCCTGGGGCAGCATTTGTCATTTGGGGTGCCCTGGGGCAGGCCAGGCCAAGGGCATGGTGACTGCACAGCTCCTGCAGGCCCTGGCTGCTTTAGAGGTGCATGTTGAGAGCAGCTGCGTGGACTTGGAAGTGGGGCACAAACCTGTGTGGAATTGTCTTGCAGGTTCAGCAGCGAACTGAGACCCAGCCAAGGGTTCAGGCACATTCAGTCCTTCTCCAAAGAAGGAAAGCAAAGACGACTGTTGAGAAGCCGGCTGAAGAAAAGCCAAGTATTCAGGAAGTCGTCAAGTGCCAGTTGGGACAAGATAAGGATGCGACTGTGAGTGCTTACTTCTCCTGCACAGAGGAGGCGGCAAAATGGTGTGCCGAGCAACAGAGGACTCGACAGACAGGGTATGTTTGTGCCAGCTGCAGGAAAAGCCTGGGGCGGTTGAGTAGCAGTGACCCACCGAGGGGTCAGACTCCCAATCCCAGAGCCATGGGGTTGGATAGAGCTGGAGCTGGATAAGCACCTCTCTGCAGCCCAAGTAAATGCCCAGCACTGCTTTGGAGGGGAAGGGCTTTGCCTGCAAATGGGACCAGGCTGGAGGAGCTGGGGGAGGAGAGGAGCAGAAGGGGTCTCCACCTGAGTGAGAGAGAGAGATGTCAGTGCTGCTGCAGCCACATTTCACCTTGAGCAAGCCACACTGGCCTTGGATCAGCCTTCCCTTCAATCCAAGGCATAGCTGTTGGGGGCTCAGAATAGGCTTCAACTGGGGGACCTAGAAGCCCTGAACGGCTGAGCACAAATGTTTGTGTGCACCTTTTCAAACCTCTCCCTGAACGCTGGAGCCCAGACACAGGTTCACCCCCAGTCTTGGCCCTGGCAGACTCAGCCCCAGGCTGAGGAGCTGCATGTGCGTCCTTGTTTGGACACAGGGGCCTGTGTTACATGAGGGTGAGCATGGAAACCCCATCAGAAGCACGTCCCAACACAGGTGGCCTGAGCTAGTCTGCAGTATTTCTCTGCCTTTCTCTCTGTGCATAACACAGCCTCTCCCTTTCTCCCTCCTTAGCACTGGGAAGAAGGGCAGTGTGCAGAGACACAAGAAGAAGAAACAGTGACTGTCCGTGATGCCGGCACACATGAAGTTTTGTTCTCTTGAATTAAACCAGATCCCCCACCTGGCGTGGACCCTTCCTGGGTGTGGTGTGAGCTCTGCTGTTTGCAGCGTGTGAGCATTGGAGAGGCCTGAAGACAACAAACAGCTCCGGTGTCAGGGCTTGGGTGTCAGTCCCTGCTGCCAGGGCAGCTCTCTGGCAAGGTCATGCTACAGCTGCTGTCTGGCTGCAGCCGTGGTGGCTGTGGCCTAGGGCTCTCCTGCTTCGTGTTGGTCCTTGAGAAAGTTGTGCAGAGGGCCCTGCCATGGCCAGCACCTGCCCTGCTGACAAGGGGTCTCTGGGGAGAAGCGGGAAGAGCTGGTTTGAAGGGGTTGAGCCTGGGCCCCCCTTCCTGCTGCGCCGTCCTGCCTGCATGGTGGGAGGGCACTCCCAACTCTTGTGTGTGTGTTGGGTGCACTTGTGTGCTGAGTTTTTGGGGGTATGAGGGGACTAACAAGGGTGCCAAGGGCCGGAAGGGGAAGCTCACAACCAGGAGAGCTGGGGCCATGAGAGTCCATGGTCACCTGGGCTGTAGCAACCATGAAAGAGTGGAGTTGCAGAGCCTGAGGGCAGCGAGGAAGGAGAGCAGCAGAGGACAGAAGCTGAACTTCGGGAGAGCACACTTCACCTTCTTGAGGGACCTGGCAGGAGGATCCCATGGGAGGCAGCTCTGGAGAGCAAAGGAGCTCGAGGAAGCTGGCAGGTCTTTGAGGACAGCACCCCCCAAGTGCCAGAATGGTCTACCTTGATACCCCAGAAAACAAGGAGACATGTCAGGAGACGGCCTTGGCTAAACAGGCAACTCATGGCAGAGCTCCAGCACAAAACTGGCAGCATTCAGGAGGTGGAAGCAGGGACCAGCTGCAATGGAGGAATACTGCAACAAATCCTGGGTGAGTGCTGATGGCCCATGTGGGGATAAAGCTGACCTGGCAGTGTGTCCGGGCCCTGTGGGCACTAATAGGCTGTAGTGGCTCTGACCAGCCTCCCCTGGGGCCCGCACTCACCCCTGCCCATGGGCCCCGGACCCCATTTTGGCTCAGCCTGGGGCCCTCACTCCCTGCCTGAGCTACGCTGGAGGAGTGCCGGTCTCCAGCTCTGCCACAGCCATGCCCCTGCTTGGCCATGGGCCCTGTTGATGTGGACCGCGACCCGTGGCCTGACTGCCCAGCCCGACCTCAGATCTGCCTCGTCACCACGGACCTGCCTTCTGCGTTACCTCTTTGTTCCCTGAAAACCTGGCCTGTCCATCTCCAGGTCTGCATTTCTTTCACCGACCATCGGTGAGGTGTTTCTCACCATGGAGTCTGCAGTGCCAAGCCTGTGCCCCATCTCTTCCCCTCCCATGCTGGTTATCCACTTGTCCAGGCCTCTGCTATTTGCCCAGGCCTGTGTATCTCCACACTGCAGCATTGGGTGAGAGCGGTAAATATCTCATCCTCCACAGAATAGCTGCTTGCTGCTGCTATGGAGAACAAACGAGGGTTGTACCACACCAGGACAAAAAACACAGATTAGCCACATAAACACGGTCAAAGAGAGAAAGTGTTGTCACAGCTAAAGCAAGCGAAAGAAAGCTGCAGACAGGTCTAGGAAAGTTCAAAGAGAGCAAGCCTGACAAGCTTGCTCCATCTGGCAAGGGAGTATCTGTGAACGCAGGTGCTTTGCTTGAGAGCCCGCTTGTGAAACAATTCAAGTGCTCACACTGCTGCAGAGCAGCTGGGGAAGAAGAGTTCTGCCACATGCCGTTATGCCTCCAATGCCCGGGAAGGAACACGTGTGTCCAGAGCATCCAGCAGCCTCACGGGTGTTCACAGGTCTCTCAACTGCACAGGCAAGAACGAGTATCAGGATGCGCAGTGTTCAAGAGCGACAGGCCCTGATTCGTGCCTATGGACTGGGCCAGGTTAGAGAGAGCATTTCATGAGGATCAAGTCCTCTTCTTCCTGCAAAGTGACAAGCTTCGGTTAAGAATCTACACCTCACGCAAGCTTCTAGCCTGCTAATCCTCCACAGCTTTTCAAAAGCCCGCACAGCAGTTTGTGAGAGAGAGAGCCATGTCAACTCTTGCAACTCACTTGGAAAAGTCAATATTGAACTGAAACTGCCTAGAGCTGGCCACTTAGCTGAACTTCTATGAAACTTGTTTAGCATGAGTAGCTAAACTTGCTGAAGCCTTAGGCCGCACTCAGATAACATGAGGAACTTCCACCTACTTCAGTAAGAAAGGGCCCCAGAGCTGGTTCAAGGTGGAAAGACGAGGAAGATTGCAAGGAGGGAAATCCATGAGCAGAAGCCGCCACCATAAAGATTAGGCCCACCACTGCAAAGATAAGGAAAAACAGCCTGCCTAGAGACAACAGTGGGACCCAGTGAAGAACAGGAAGACCCCAGACCCAAATATTACGTTTGGTCTGAACCTTTGCATGGGGGGTGGGGAACTTGGATTATAAAGGTGTAATTGCCCAGGGATTTCTTGGTTCGGGGTCCCTCTTTGGAGGCACCCAGCTCGAGCTGTAATTACTGCACGTGCATCATTAAAATGTACTTAATTCGCTTTGATTTGGCTCCGAACTTCTCAGCAGGAACCTCGGGTCAGACCCTGTTGTGGTGGCCGGGGAGTGTAATTTTCCATAACATCTGACCCCCACAACAACAGCAGCCGTGACCCAGGGACGTGCCCAGGGGACACAGGGATGGGTTTGGAACCGGAGATTCAGGACCAACCGCTCCGCAGGGGCATTAGAAAGAGATGACCCGTCTCGGCGAGCCCCAGCTCTGAGCACACGGGAGCTGGCGCTGCCCCAAACCTCCGACCTCGGCACCCAGAGCTCCTGGTGGCAGCTGGCTCTGCGGGGCCCCAGCACGGTCCTCACCACGGCTCCCTCCACGCGGCCCAGACCTGCGGGCACGCGGCAGCTGCCAAAACAGGACTTGGTCCACGGCAGCACCAAACTCCTGGGCCGGGGCCGAGGCCGGGGGTGGGAGCGGATGGGCTGTGCCGTGGCCAGGGACGGGGTGACAGCCAGGCTGCACCACGGCGGGACGGGACGGGCAGCAGAGCAGGCCGCTCGCACCCAGCCCAGGTCGAGGCGGGCACTGCACCACGCTGGCCCCGGGCCAGCAGCAGGCACAGCCCTGCCAAGGCATGCCATTGGGCAGCCTGTGTGTCACTCAGGACATGGCCCGCCCCTCCCAGGCACCCATTGGCTCGCCGCCTCCCCTCGCTCGCTGATTGGCCAGGTGGGGTGGCACCCCTGAGGGCGGGCAGGCTCGGTGCCACCCTGGCTCCAGCACAGCCCCAGCTCGGCCCAGGCCCTCCCCAACGCCTGGCCCCGAACAGCACCGCCGGGGCCCCCCGAGCCTCCCCTACCCCCCAGAAAGCCGAGCCCCGACCCATAGCCCAAGCCTGAACACCGAGCCCCCACCAGAAACCCGAACCAGGTGCCTGAACCCCAGCCGAGCCCCTGCCCTAAACACTGACCCTCTCGCTGTAACCCCCATGGAGTCACTTCCGTGCCGCACGTCCGTGTCCCAAGTTAGTCCTGGAGGTACGATGGTTTCCTTAATTTTATGCCTGATCGCTCCTGTTTGCCTGTGTGGTCACATTAACCCTGGGACTTGTCTTGGTCAGAGCGTGTTGGACTGTGACACGGGTTGGTGTCAGGGACAGGATATTGCTGAGGGTCAGTGTTGTCAATTGTGTTGACAGTCTTTCAACAATAATGGGATTTCTGGTTTAAGAGTATATTTGCAAATAAGAGCCTGATGGAGGTGACTCGCACGGATGGAGGAAGGGTGGTGATGAGACCGATGGCAGCCAGGACCAGCACCATTGTGGAGGGAATAAATCGTGATGAGTCCTAACAAAAGGTGGAGAAAGCAAGCTGAGAAATTCAAAAGAGAGCCAGAGTGTCCGGGGGTATCCAGGGTGTCAGGGGCTGTGGGGCCCTCCCGGGAGCTCCAGGGTGCCTGGATCGAAATCCAGGGTGCCAAGGGCTGTACAGCCCCCCGGGGGGAAGTGCTGCCCTGGGTGACACTGAAGAGCCCAAGGACCGGCAGCGGCACAGAGATGAGAACTGGCTTTGCTTGCTTTTGCCTAGCAGGGAAGCTGGGCACAGTTCATGGGGTTTGATGCCTAAAGGAGGATGGTCCTGTCCCATCCCACATTTCCCTCCGTGTAGCACATCCTCCCCATACAGAACAAGTGGCCCCCAGTAAAAATGAGTGGGGCAGCTCACCCAGGTCATGCCCATGCTTTGTGCTGCTGTATCCCACTTTACTTTGATCTCATCTTTGAAAGAAGCCAACCCCAAACCAAGCCCTAAACCCCAGCCTCCTGCAAAGACTCGCCAGAGCAGCAACCTGTTGGTGCAGGGGGGCAGAAGTGACTCTTCCTGTGCCCCATATTTGCTATTTCACAGCCTATGCCACCATTTGGAGAAGTTCTGTATGTATTTATGAGGCATTTTTTGAAACTAACTGTGGGGAAAGGAGGTGACGGTTTTCAGGGACGGCAGGGGATATCTCTCTGCTCCCTCCTCAGCTGTGCCAATCTCCAAGCCAGTGACCTAATGAGCTGCCAAAGGACACTGAAGTCACAGTGCGATGCGCTGCATCACATCAAGGTCTCACCAGCACTGCCGTGGTGCCTGTGCTTCCTCCTGAGGCCCGGGCACTGCTGGCACTGCTCCCACACTTCCCACCGCTGCCTTTCAGAGCCGCTCTGTGGCAAGGAGAGGGGACTGGAGGCAGCAGGGCTGCATTGTGCCCTGCCCCCCCCCCCCCAATTGGGTAGAAGAGCAGGGGCACATTGGAGAGAAGTTTGGGGCAAGGAGATGGGAAGAATGTCCTTTTTCCCCATCTGGAGAGGTGAGCTGAGGGCAAGGGGGCAAGCAGGATGGAGGGCTGCTAGACTGAGACTGTCAGCCCAGCTCACACATCGTTGTTCCCCACAATCCTGCAGCTCCACTGATGGTATGGGCTTTGGGAGCTCCTTCCCCTGGATGGGGTGGGGGTGGAGGGCAATCCCAGGCCAGGTTTCCCCAGGAGTGTGTCCCCCTTGGGGATCCAGCTCTGAGAGGAAAGGAGTTCTGTAACCCAGAGGCTGGGGTATCCTGCAGCACCCACAGGGCTCTCAAGAGCCTGCCAGAAATGCCCATGTTGGAAGTAAACCCTTCATTTTGTTGGCTTCTTCTTCAGGAGACCCTCCATTCCTCCTGCCTGGATCCTCTTGTGGCTCCAGGTTGGAAGAGCATGTTTTGGGCTTGGAGATGCCATCTGTTTCTGGGGCTGAGATGGCCACAGCCCTTGTCCCAAACCCTTCCCCTGTCCCTCTTTCAACTCTAGACCTCCCCTGGGCTCAGAGTAAGTCTGAACTCGGGTAAAAGGCCAGCTCTGCAGCCATAGCAGTGGGTTTTTGGAGGGTCTGTGCACACCTGCATCTGTCACACTCTGCTTAGGAGCATGCCGAGAGGTTGTGAGCTGCCTTGCCTGGGGCTTGACGTGTCTTTCCCTTGCTTTCCAGAGATTGCTGCTCTTTGGGATGCTGTGTCTATTACATCCGGGAACAGCTGATGCTGGACAAGGTGGGCTGGCATGCTGATCGCCCATGCCCCGGGGGCTTTCAGTTGTCCTGAGAGCCCTGGGCCCCTGGGAGCAATCCTTCCCCATGGGTAGGCCAGGAGCAGGGAAGGCACAGAGCAGTGTGCTCACACTCTGCCAGTCATCCCTTTCCCCACCTTTCCTATACATCCTCCTGGGCCTTTTTGTCTTTTCTGTGTGCAGGGTGTCCTGGTAGCAGGGCTTGGACCTTCGGCACGGTCCGAGAGCAATTCCACTTCAGCGAAGACAAGGTGCTGCCAGTTGGAAGACCTGTCTTCCAGCTGGGCATGGACATGGCCTGGCTGCGGGGGCTCAGGCACCTCACAGTGGCTGTCTCTGGTGAGAAGGCAGTGGCCATCCTCTGCTTTGCCTTGCCCCGTAGGGGAGTGGGTGCTCCCTGCTCTTTGGAAGGGTCTGGGATATAGGGATATAGTAGGGCATTCCCTCCCAAGGTCAAGGGAGAGCTTCAGCTCCCCCAAAGCAAACCGAGCCCCAAAGAGCTCTTTCTGAGAAAGACCTTTTCTGTAATATTTTCCTATGAATGTGGCATCAAGTTAGGCTCTCTTTGAGCTGCTCTGTGCCACTTGCATTTCTTGATGGCCCTGCAATGGAAATTTGGCCTTCTGTGGCAGCGACATTGTTCCTCTTCCTTGCAAAAGCTATCAAAATTGAGCCACTGAACTGCTGGCAGTTGCTGTTGGCCACGTCCTTCTCGTGACATGTGGTGGAGGGCTGTGTAAAAGAGACCATCTGCTTGTTCTTTTCTTACATGGGGAACCAGGAGCTCGTGGTCTTCACCTTCAGGAACACTGGCGTTCTGGCCTGTGAAGAAGATGAAGTTTGCACAAAGTTCTCTGCCTCCTGCATAGAGAGGCTGGTGTACAAAGCAGACCCACTTGCAGCCATTTGGGTAAGTTGCTCAGGTCTCCCGGACTGCTTTGATTTCTTTGGGAATCCTATCTAAGGTTGAGCACTCTGATCTCTTTTGGCCCACCTGGAGGTGGTGGGCTAATCGAATGCCTTGCCCAGTGCTTGCCCCCACTCACATCTCCATTAGCAAAGAGAGCATCCTCTGCGTTTCTTGATCCTTTTCCCTTCAGAAAGCCTTGAAGTGTTGTGTTGGAAAGCCTGTGTGTTATGTTTGTTGTCTTTTGCGGGAGGCTGCCAAATAACCCACAGAACCCTTCATGGACAGGAAGGAGATGGGTTGTGAGATGGTCTCAAATGGCAGTGAGGAGGATTAGCATCGGAATGCTGCAAAGGGGAGATGGGGCCCTTCCTTCAAACCTGTGTTGTCTCCTGGTTGCCCAGGTTGCAGCTCAGTGTGAAAGGCAGAGCAGAGGCCAAGGCTGCCCCCCGGCTCCCTGTGGGGCAAGAAGGAGGCTGGAGAAGAGCTGGGGAGCACCAGGAGTAGCAAAGGTAAGGGAGCAGCTGCCTCCTGAGCAGGTGTGGTTCCTGTCCCACGCCAGGTGACTGGATCCAGGTGAAAATGCACTCCCCAAGATGCTGCTCTGAAAAGCATTCTCCTTCCCCACTTGCAGAGTGGCATCCTGCAAGCTGCTGCAGAGCCGACAGGAGCTTTCTCACCCCATGCTGCCAAGCTGGGGGACAGGCATTAGGCGTCACTGATTTTAGGGACTACTGTAGTCACTGATGTAGCATGACACTGCTAAGAAATCAATACAGCAGTTGAATGATTAACCTCAGGGCACATACAACTCTAAAGCTCCTGACTCTTAATCTTACGAATCCCACACAACTAGCATGGAATTGTAGTTTTGTCTCCTTTCCCTCCCCACTACTTAGTCTTAGGGTGCAAGTCTGTCCCTCCCCTCTGCACTCACCCCCACCACGTTTTCAGACATGGCCTGGTAGAGAGTCTGGGGTTGTCCAAGGGGTTGTCATCCCCACTGCCATCCATCAGCATTCACACACCTACCATCTGGAGCTACTCCAGTTGGGAGATGCCTCCTACTTTTTTATTTGTACACCTTATTCCCCATTTTCTCTATTTCTGGAACCACCTTTTCACCACCTTTGTTCCTCCCTTTCTCCACCCAAACAACGAACCTTCGCCTAGTTACTTTTTCCTCCTTGATCCCAATTCTGCTGCGGTAGGAACAGAATGCAGATGCTGAGCAGCCATCTTTTCACACCTATCTCCAAAATGAATTCCTTGCTTGTTTCCTTGCATGACTGTTAGCCTCTGAGAAAGATGTGAGGCCAGGGGAAGATTCTTCTTCTTCTTCTTCTTCTTCTTCTTTTTTTTTTTTTTTTTTGAAAGAAAATTGTAATTCTCACCTTAGTAATGTCTTTTTCCAATATCTAGAGTGTTTTTTTCCAGAAATGTTTGTGACAGTCAAAGAACAAGCAGCAAATGGGTCCTGTCATCAGGAAAACTCACAGTGCTATTAAATCCCCATTGCTGGGTTTTGGGTGTTGTAGAAGCAGCCAGTGGGGCAGTGAGTGCTGATGCTCAGGATAAAGCCTGAGGTCACAAGTGTTCACGAGGATCATTTGCTCTGTCCTGCCAGACCCAGTGGAGATGCCACTGGAAGTTCCTGCCCTGCAAGTGGCAATTCCCTCCTGCTCATTTATGCTGCTCTCAGGGATGCCCGAAGGAAGTGGGAGGGCCAGCTGGGAACTGTAGTGAAGCCTGGGGTGATGCTGGCATTTCCCTGTGGGCATGTGCTGGAGAGTGTCCTGGTTCCCCAGTTCCTGCTGCAGGGTTCTTGCCAGAGGTGCTCTGGGAAACAGCCCCTCTCTTTGCCATCTTGTATCACAGAATCACAGGATGGTTGAGGTTGGAAGGGACCTCTGGAGATCCTGTGTAGTCCAAGCCCCCTGCTCAAGCAGGGTCACGTTTCCCAGGACTGTGTGCAGACATATATTTTAAATATCTCCAAGGAAGGAGACTCCACAACCTCTATGGGCAACCTGTTCCAGAGCTCAGTCACCCTCACAGTAAAGAAGTTTTTGCTCATGTTCAGGTGGAACTGCTTGTGTTTTGGTTTGTGCCCGTTGCCAGAGTGTCCCCTCCTTGGCAGGAATTTGGTGCTGAAGAGACCTGAACTCCACATCCGCAGCCCAGCTGAGGAGAAAGGAGCACAAGGAGACGTGGGAAAGGGCTGAAAAGCCTCCATCAAGGGAGGAGCAGAGAGCAGCAGCCAAGCTGGGGAGAATCCAGCCTGAGTAAGTGTGCACCAGCTGCAGCCACAGGTGTCAAGCGGCTGTGAGCCTGCCGAGTGTCAGGGACCCCAGTCCACGAGACCTGGACCTGCACACAGCATCCTCTGATTCCTCATGACATGGGAATGACCTGGGTTACTCCCTCCTGCTCTCCAGAGGCCTTTCTGCAGCTCACAGCAACCCCTAAAGCTCCTCTCAGGTGGGAGGGGGCTGTGGGTGCACATGGGCCTGGGCGGGTGCAGGGGCTGGGAGAGGGGAGAGGCAGGAAGTGCCTAAGCCAGCGGATAAAGAATTTCTCCATGTTGTTGCAGCCATCTTTCCCATGAGCAGTCCAGAGGCTAAAAAGGTTGGAGCCATATAAAAGCCATCGGGAAATATTGAAGCACGTCACTGAGAGGAATAGATGGAGGCAAGAAGAGCAGCAGCAGTTCTGCTGGTAAGTCTCCGCAAAGAGGGATGGTGCTTGCCCCGCTGCAATGCCCATGCCACTGACAGCAGCACCAGGGGAAAGAGCGTCTGTCTCTGACACCCCTCATGAGACGGAAGCAGGTTTTTGAGTCTGACATTGGACTGGATATCCCTGACATCCAAGAGGGAGTTGTTGGGCACTCAGAATGGTCTTTCAATATGGCACATAAAAGTCTGGGCTGAAGCCATGTGGATCGCTCAGATGTTTGGCTCTCCCTTTTCCAAACCAGGCAGTCTGGCCTTCCTTTGCGGAGCACTGACACCGAGACCCCTTGCCTTGAGGGTCAGTCCGTGTTCAGTGCAAGGTCTCAGCCCACCTGACTCAGCCCCTGGCTGATTAGGTGCCCATGGGACCCGGTCATGGGCTTGGGCATGAGGGGTCTCTAACACATCCCAGAGACCTTGAAACTTCTCCGGAAGCGGATCCCGTAATGTATGGCCTGAATTAGGCCTCCGGTATTTCTCTGCCTTCTCCCTGTTCATACAGCGATGCACCTCTCTTTTTTACTCCCTATCACTAGGAGAAGCTGCTGGGACAGCAGCAGAGGGACTAGGAACGCGTCCTAGGAAGAGCAGCTGTTCAAAAGGGAGAAGAGCAACGTGAGCAAGGCCAAAGGCAGGTCCTGAGCCACTGCTGTGGAGTGTGCCTGGCCCTCAAGGGACAGCACCTCCAGACTGGCCAGCAGCGGGTGGGCAGGCAGGTGTTAGGAGGTCATCAGCAGCATGGGAGAGGCTGCCCAGCAGCAAGGAGAGCTTGGGAGGAGGGGAGAGGGAGGGAGAGGTGAAGGTGACCTTGGTGGCTTGGATGGTGAGGTCTCTGCTTTCAGAGCAGCTGATTGGCCAGCAGCAGGTGGGCAGGCATGGGAGGTGGCCAAGGGCCTGACAAAGCCCAGGAGGTAGAGGGCAGAGCCTGGAGGGAGGAAGGAGGCAGAGAGAGGCAGGTGACTGTGGCAGCACTGGCACAGTGCTTGTGAGATGAGCTCTGTGACTGCAGCCTGCTTGGCCAGCAGCAGGCGGGCAGCACTGGGAGGTCATGCAGGGCAGGAGAAAGCCCCCAGCCGAGAGGAGAGCTGCTGAAGAGGGCAGAGGCAGAGGCAGGGAAAGCTGGCAGAATCAGTCTCAGGCTGAGCAACTGTGCATAGGCCCTTGGGTGGAGCCAGGGGCCTGTGTCACGTCACACTGAGTATGGATGTGCCATCAGAAGCACATGTAAACATACATGGCCTGAGATAGTCTGCAGTATTTCTCTGTCTTTCTCTGTGTGCATCCCACTTAGCATCTTGCTTTCTTGTTCCTTAGCTCTGGAGAGAAGAACTGCCTCCCGAGCCGGCAGGAGAGGGACCAGTGACTGCCAGCCATCCCGGCACACGCAGAACTTTGCTCTTGTGAATGAAAGCAACTCTCCAAACTGCTGTGGCTCTTTCCTTGGCATGGTGTGAACTCTGCCATTTGCAGCATGTGAATGCCAGAGGGGCCCAAAACCAACAGCTCAGGAGTCTGGGGTTGAGTGTCAGGGCCTGCTCTGAGGACAACTCTCTCCCAAGGTCATGCCATACCTACTTGTGTGCAGCTGTGGTCCTGATGTCTCAGGGACCTCCTGCTCTTTGTAGGTGCCCGTCAGAGCAGTGGAGTCAGCCCTGTCATGGCAGCACATCCCCTGCTGACAAGGGGATGCTCCGGGGAGGTGGGAAGAGCTGGTTTGGCCCTCTTGAGGCAGGAAGAGGTTGCGCCAGGGCCTCTGTTTCCTGGTGCCAGTGCTGGCTGCAAGACAGGAGGGGACCTCAACTCTTGTGTGCGTGTTTGTTGCATTGAGTGCTTGGCTTTTGGGGGTGAGAAGGGAATAATGTGGATCGCAAGGACTAGCATTGGAAGGTCCCAAGCAGGAGGGTGTGGCCATGGTGGTCCGTGGCTGCCTTGGCTGTAGGGACCATGACATAGTGGAGTTGCAGACTCTGAGGGGAGTGAGGAAGGAGACCAGCAGAGTGCAGAGCGTGGACTTGATGTGAGCTGACTTGCCCCTTGTCAGGGAAGTGGTAGGGGGATCCTGCAGGGCTGTCTGGAGGGCAAAGGAGCTGGAGAAAACTGGCAGGTGTGTAAGGACAGCACCTTCCAAGCACAAGAATGATCCCTCTTGATAGGCAGGCAAAGAAGCGGAATTATCATGAGACTGTCTTGGCTTGACAGTCTTCTGACCCTTCAATCTGTCACCGCAGCTGGGGGAATGTTCTGATGCCTTGATGACATCACACTGCCTGCCCACTTGCCTGGTTGCTGATGGCCTGTGAAGTTGCTGGGATAAAGATGACCTGGGAGTTTGTCAGGGCCCTGAGGGCACTAAGAGGCCTTAATGTCCCTGAGCAGCCCCACCTGGGGCTTCCACCCACCCCCTGCCCATGGGCCCAGGAGCCCCATTTGGGCTCAGCCCAGGGCCTGCAGGCCCTGCCGGAGCTGTGTCACAGAGTGATGGTGTCCAGCTCAGCCAGAGCCATGCCCATGCCTGACTGTGGACACCACTGATCTAGACTCCGACCCATGCACTGCCTTTATGGCCTGCCCTTGGCGCTGCCTTGTCACCATGGACCTGCCCAGCGATCATGGGGCTGGGTCTGAGCCTGGTTATCCTCACCAGAGCTGATCCTGGTCTTGACTCTTACCTGGGGATTGGCTTCCCAGCTTGAACACGAACCTGTTTCTTTATACCCCACTGTACTTCTTAATAAAATGCTACAAATCCTCAGAAGACCACAAGACTGGTGACCCTCCCCACAGATGGGATCTGCACAGTGTGCCACGGACTGACCCAAGGTCCATCCCCAGCTGTATTAGGTCGGGGTTCCCAGCATCAGAAGGGATGTCAGATTTTATAGTTTGCTGTCACCCTTTTCTGGGATGTTAATAAAATAGTATTTTTCCTGAGAGGGAGAATTTGTGCCTTTCTCTTTTTGGACCCAAAGGCACCAGCACCTCCTGGTGCAAAGCAGACGTGCTGGCTGCAGGAGGCAGTGGTCAAGGGGAGGGAGGTAGATCCCGTGAGGATGAGGGGGATGGTTCCAGGCAGTGGCTGGGGGGATGTCACAAAAGCTTCCCCAAAGGTCAGGGCAGTGGCAAGGTCCCCATCTAGTCCCAGGCCTAGGTAGATCATCTCGTGCAATCGTCCTGCTCAAGCAGGGCTGCCTAGAGCACATTGCCCAGGACCCTATCCAGGCGGCTTCTGAATATCTGCAAGGATGGAGACTCCACAACCTCTCTGGGCAACCTGCTGCAGTGCTCTGTTACCCTCACAGTGAAGACATTTTCCTTATCTTCAGATGGAAATTCCTGTGTTTCAGTTTATGCTGAACATTGTGCTCAACATTTCCTGGACGTCGCACACACACTTTGCTTTTGTGTTCTCTGTCCCCTCAGTAGCAGCTCACAGCCCCAATGGTGCGATCCTCCCCACCTCCCCTACCCGACCCTGCTCACCCACCAGACTGTCCTGGCCAGCCCAGCTGCAGCCCCTTGCAGCCCCTCGTCCCTGCACAGAGGCAGAAGCCCTGCTCCTGCAACCCCACAAGCTGCTTCGCTCCTCTTGCCCCTCTTGCCAGCTCTTGCTGCTGCTGAACCCTGCTCTCCCAGCAGCAGCTCAGCTACGACTGCAACCCAGGACATCCCGCTCTGTCTCCAGGCTCAGCCTCTCTCCAGCCAACAGGTCAGGCCAAGGATCGAGCACAGACGGGACTGAGAACGCTGTCCTCTCCCCGATGTTGTGCTCAGGGCGGATGAAGGACTGACCCTGCCACAGGGGTCTCTGGCAGAGCTGTCTGCACATCAGGCAGATGTCAGAATCACTCCCACGTCCCCACACGGTTGCTGGAGTGGGGACTCAGCTGGCCTCTTCCACTGCCCCATGGCACCGCACCCTCTCCTCTCCCCATTCAGTAATGAGATGTACAGACACCACCACTCAGCACTGACACACACTGTTCCCTCTTCTGTCCTTCCCATCAGGCAAGAGATGCCACAACCATCTCAGCTCAGCTTCAACAGGACCAATGTGCATCCTCCGTGCTGCTCCTCAGCTTCTCGGGCCATCCCACATGCTCCAGAAAGGACGTCCCACAGCAACACGCACGTCCCAGCCACCAGCAGACCTGCTGTGCCAGAGCTGGCTCCCCAGGGATGTACCTCCAGAGGAGTTTGGCTTTTGTTGTGACTGAGCTTAAGCGGGAGCAGAGGGAGGGTCTGTCCACCCAAGCAAGGCCATTGTCTTGCCAGCTTTGAGAATGAGCTTGCCAATGCTTGTCCATAGGGACAGGGTGCAGAAGAGATTAGTCGTGCATTGCTGTAACCTCTTGGCCCCCTCTTCACCATGCTGCTGTTGTCAGTTTGTCTTCTGCAACTTTGCCTAAAACAAATCCAGCTACGGCCTGTTCTTCTGCTTTTGTTTGCTATCATCTGGGCTGTGCAGCAGGGAGAAGTCTGATGAGTCCTGTGTGCTTGTAGGCAGCGCTGAATCCAACAGCCCCACACGTCCCTTTTCCCTTGGGGTTTCCCAGGTCAGCTCCTGGGAGCAGAAAAGACCATTCCCTGCAAGCAGGGGAGGTGCAGGGAGGTTCCCAGCACATCAAGGGGCTGTGGAAGACACAACCACGAGATGCTTTGGGAAAGTGTTTGGGATTCATTTGTGGCTGTTCATGTTTCCCGTTCTTCTCCTCTTTGGAGGATGACACAGGCCAGAATGGACAGCATTCCCTCAACCCTGATTTATTATATTTTAGCCAGAGTCAAGCGTGGGCCTTGTGCTTGGTGGTGATCCTAAGGCTGTTGATCCCCCTCCCCATTCCCTCCCAGTGTAACACCCCTCCGCAAGACCCATCTCTGCACACACACAGCTGTGAACAGGAAGGTCAGTGGCACCAGCCCCACTAGCCACGACCCCTGTGTTCCCAGCAGCCCTGGTTCATATGTCGACAGCCCCTTCCCTGAGCAATTCACCAGCCTGAGTCAGAGCTGTGGGGTTACCACAGGTTTTTCTGCACCAGGTCATGTGGCCTGGGAGCAAAACCCAGGGTGCTGGGCAGCACAACCCCCAGGCACCCCACCAAGAAGGCACAGTCCCTGGGTGGGCTCGAACCACCAACCTTTCAGTTAACAGCCGAACGCGCTGCCTGCTGCGCCACAGAGACCCCCGCCTGGGGCTGTCCTGGGGCAGCTCCGGCATCGGGACAGTCCCTGGAGCTGCAGGAATGGGAATGTCCCTGAGCCCAGCCCCGTCCCCAGCCCCAGCGAAGGGGATGCTGCCCTTTGCCCACTGCTGGGTGCTGGTGGGCAGAGCAGTGTGGGGGAGGCCTGGTACCCAGGTGAGGGGCTGTGGGCAGCTCCCTGCCCACCACCAGCTCTGCCTGCTCCTGTGGCCCCTCCGCTGCACACCCCGGGGGGCAATCGTAGCTGCGGGCACATCACCACAGTGCAGCCCTGGTGCAGGAGCAGTGGCAGCTGAGAGGCAATGCCAGCTTGCCCCATGCCAGCCTGCGGCCCAGCACGAGGGGTTGAGTGCTGCTTTCTGCTGAGGCTCTCAGGGCACCAGGGCACAACAGGGCTGTGCTTGTCAGGGACATGTCGTGGCATGAGATGTGCCCGCATCAGCCCCCTCCCCCCGACAATTTGTAAGGGGATGTAGCTCAGTGGAAGAGCACCTGCTTTGCATGCAGGAGGTCCTGGGTTCAATGCCCAGCATCTCCGGCGGAGGGGGAGCTTTTTCCTCAGTCTCCACCCCCCTGACCAACAGCGGGGAGGGCTGGCAAGCGGCTGCATTGCTCCTCTCCACAGAGTGTCGGCTTGCCCTCCAACGACATGGCAGGCTGTCATGTGGGAAGTGGAGCTCCCCATGCAGGAAGAGCCCAGCCACATCCTCAGAAAGCCTGCCCAGGGCAAAGGACATCATGAGGGCACGACTCTTGCAACAAGCTGAGTGGCCAGCAGTAGGCAAACAGGCAGGACTTGTCAGATCCTCAAGTGCCTCTCAGCAGAGACCACAGCCCTGTGAGACAAGAGGGTGTCCCCATGAAGACGAGAGGGCTGGCTGGGAGCTTCTTTTAGCTGCAGCAGCAGCAGCACTGCCCTGGCTGGGCAGGCAGGCGCTGGGAGGGCATCAGGCCCAGCAGGTACCTCCGACCACGGGAGGTGAGAGCTTGGCAGGAGGGCAGAGGGCAGGCAGGTGGAGGGGAGCACTGGCACGTCACTGGGGAATGGCTCCTGTGCCAGCAGCGCCGGCCAGCAGCAGGGGAGCAGCCACTGCGGTCACCATGAGCGCTGGGAGCTGATTCAACAGCTGGGCATGTGGCAGCGGGAGCGGGAGCGGGAAGGGCAGGCGCAAGCACAATGGCTGCTGTGTTGGTTGTGAGCTCACTTGCATTCCAGTTAGCCCAGTGGCCAGCAGTGGGTGGGCAGGCAGGTGTTAGGAGGTCATCAGCAGCATGGGAGAGGCTGCCCAGCAGCAAGGAGAGCTTGGGAGGAGGGGAGAGGGAGGGAGAGGTGAAGGTGACCTTGGTGGCTTGGATGGTGAGGTCTCTGCTTTCAGAGCAGCTGATTGGCCAGCAGCAGGTGGGCAGGCATGGGAGGTGGCCAAGGGCAGGACAAAGCCCAGGAGGTAGAGGGCAGAGCCTGGAGGGAGGAAGGAGGCAGAGAGAGGCAGGTGACTGTGGCAGCACTGGCACAGTGCTTGTGAGATCAGCTCTGTGACTGCAGCCTGCTTGGCCAGCAGCAGGCGGGCAGCACTGGGAGGTCATGCAGGGCAGGAGAAAGCCCCCAGCCGAGAGGAGAGCTGCTGAAGAGGGCAGAGGCAGAGGCAGGGAAAGCTGGCATGGCTGGGAGCTTGTTTGGGAGGTCACTTCTCTTGCAGCACTCTGATTGGGCAGCAGGCAGGCACGGTGGGGTCAGGAAGCAGCTGAGAAAAGCTTGCCCATGGAGAGGAGAGCTCTGGGGAGGGGGGAGGTGGGTCTTCAGGAAATTATTGACCTGAAAGTGTCCAGAGGGAGCTGCTTAGGACAACTTCTATCCAACTTGCTTAGCAGGAGGAGCTACATTTGCTGCAGCCTTAGGCTGCACTCAGAGAACATGAGGCACTTTCACCTAGGTCAGTAAGCAAGGGCCCCAGAGCTGGTTCAAGCTGGGCAGATAAGGAAGCTACAAGCAGTCGGCATTGCTGTGTCTCACCCTCCAAAAGGGAGGATGTTGTTAAAGAAGAGTGACTTGAAACTGTCTAGAAATAGCTGCTTAGCACAGCTTCTATAAAACTTGCTTAGCATGAGTAGCTACATTTGCTGAAGCCTTAGGCTGCACTTGGGAAAAGTAATAAACCTTTACCGAGTTTAGTAAAAAATAGTGCCTCAGAGCTCGTTCAGGCTGGGAAAATAGGGAAACCACACGCAGTCTGCGTTCCTGTGTTACCCACCCCGAAAGGGAAGACGTTAAAACAATTGAAAAAGAAGACCTTGGGAGACAACCGCCAGACCCAACAAAAACAGAGGTACAGCCATCATCAGAGACTGCAAAAAACAAGAAGAAGGAGAAAAACAGCTTACCTAAGAACGACGGTGAGACCCAATGAGGAGCAGGAGACCCCAGACCAAAAAATGACTATTGGTCTAGCTTCCGCGTGAGGGGTGGGAAATGTAAGTGGAAAAACCTATAATTGCCCAGGATTTGTTTACGTTAGGGTCCCTCTTTGGAGGCACCCAGCTCGAGCTGTAATGACGGCACGCGCGTGATTAAAATGTAATTTGTTTTGATTTGGCTCTGAACTTTACTTGCGGGAACCTAGGCTCGAGCCCTGTCATGGTGGCCGACAAGCCTAATTTCCATAACAGATGTCGAGGCTTTGAAATAAGACCGGCGCAGGGCATCAGGACCTTGAGGGACAAAGCCTCCGCTCACTGCTGGGGCAGTCTTCATTGCTATGGGTTGGAATCACCTCCTCCTCCTCCTCCTCCTCTGGACCTTGTGAGGCAACGGTAGGCCCCAACAAGAAACAAAGACACATCCGTCAGCAGAAACCGCAACAGTAAAGATAAGGGAGAAAAGCAGCCTACCTAGGAACAACCATGCGAGCCAGTAAGGAGCAGGAGACCCCAGACCTGAATACTACTAGTGGTCTGAACTACCACGGGAGGGGTGGAGAGCTTCGATTGGAAAGTCGTAATGGCCCCGGGATTTCTTTGCTCGGGGTCCCTCTTTGGAGGCACCCAGCTCGAGCTGTAATGACGGCATGCACGTCCTTAAAATGTCATTACTTAATTTGCTTTGATTTGGCTCGGAACTTTTCTGCGGGAACCTAGGGTTGGACCCTGTTCTGGTGGCCGGCGAGCCTAACCTTCCCTAAGAGCGTGGCACCCCAGATGGGACCCTAGGTGAGCACTGTTGGGGCCTCTCATCTCCAAACGATCATCTGGCACCGTGGGGTGAGTTCACCTGGGATCTTTGGCAAGAGGAGGCCCCAAGAAGGTGAGTCTTAAATTCCCGCCTGCATTCTAAATTCTGCTCTGGTAACAGAGTGCGCTGAAGGGGTAGGCGGGCTGATGACCGTAAGGCGTCCCAGGCAGGGGGGTACGCGGGCTGCCCACCGTAAGACGTACCAGGGATATGGGTAGGAGTCCCATCCCCAGGGTTGGAGTGGGTTTGAAGTCCCATCTCGGTGTGGCCAGAAAGGGGAGTGCACAGCCTGGTCAGCATGAGGCGCACCGCAAGACTATAGGAACAGAAATGTAGAGACACTGTGGCTGGTGTGAGTGTGAGCAGTACTGTGTGTGAGAGTGCGTAGAGCCTGGGAACGGACCGGGGCGCCCGTGGGCTGAGGAAGCCGCCCGCTGCGAAGGCACAGCAGTCCTGGCAGTGCAAGCCTGGTGCAGGAGCAGTGGCAGCTGAGAGGCAATGCCAGCTTGCCCCATGCCAGCCTGCGGCCCAGCACGAGGGGTTGAGTGCTGCTTTCTGCTGAGGCTCTCAGGGCGCCAGGGCACAACAGGGCTGTGCTTGTCAGGGACATGTCGTGGCATGAGATGTGCCCGCATCAGCCCCCTCCCCCCGACAATTTGTAAGGGGATGTAGCTCAGTGGAAGAGCACCTGCTTTGCATGCAGGAGGTCCTGGGTTCAATGCCCAGCATCTCCGGCGGAGGGGGAGCTTTTTCCTCAGTCTCCACCCCCCTGACCAACAGTGGGGAGGGCTGGCAAGCGGCTGCATTGCTCCTCTCCACAGAGTGTCGGCTTGCCCTCCAACGACATGGCAGGCTGTCATGTGGGAAGTGGAGCTCCCCATGCAGGAAGAGCCCAGCCACATCCTCAGAAAGCCTGCCCAGGGCAAAGGACATCATGAGGGCACGACTCTTGCAACAAGCTGAGTGGCCAGCAGTAGGCAAACAGGCAGGACCTGTCAGATCCTCAAGTGCCTCTCAGCAGAGACCATAGCCCTGTGAGACAAGAGGGTGTGCCCATGAAGACGAGAGGGCTGGCTGCTGGCTGGGAGCTTCTTGTAGCTGCAGCAGCAGCAGCACTGCCCTGGCTGGGCAGGCAGGCGCTGGGAGGGCATCAGGCCCAGCAGGTACCTCCGAGCACGGGAGGTGAGAGCTTGGCAGGAGGGCAGAGGGCAGGCAGGTGGAGGGGAGCACTGGCACGTCGCTGGGGAATGGCTCCTGTGCCAGCAGCGCCGGCCAGCAGCAGGGGAGCAGCCACTGGGGTCACCATGAGCGCTGGGAGCTGATTCAACAGCTGGGCATGTGGCAGCGGGAGCGGGAAGGGCAGGCGCAAGCACAATGGCTGCTGTGTTGGTTGTGAGCTCACTTGCATTCCAGTTAGCCCAGTGGCCAGCAGTGGGTGGGCAGGCAGGTGTTAGGAGGTCATCAGCAGCATGGGAGAGGCTGCCCAGCAGCAAGGAGAGCTTGGGAGGAGGTGAGAGGGAGGGAGAGGTGAAGGTGACCTTGGTGGCTTGGATGGTGAGGTCTCTGCTTTCAGAGCAGCTGATTGGCCAGCAGCAGGTGGGCAGGCATGGGAGGTGGCCAAGGGCCTGACAAAGCCCAGGAGGTAGAGGGCAGAGCCTGGAGGGAGGAAGGAGGCAGAGAGAGGCAGGTGACTGTGGCAGCACTCGCACAGTGCTTGTGAGATGAGCTCTGTGACTGCAGCCTGCTTGGCCAGCAGCAGGCGGGCAGCACTGGGAGGTCATGCAGGGCAGGAGAAAGCCCCCAGCCGAGAGGAGAGCTGCTGAAGAGGGCAGAGGCAGAGGCAGGGAAAGCTGGCATGGCTGGGAGCTTGTTTGGGAGGTCACTTCTCTTGCAGCACTCTGATTGGGCAGCAGGCAGGCACGGTGGGGTCAGGAAGCAGCTGAGAAAAGCTTGCCCATGGAGAGGAGAGCTCTGGGGAGGGGAGAGGTGGGTCTTCAGGAAATTATTGAACTGAAAGTGTCCAGAGGGAGCTGCTTAGGACAACTTCTATCCAACTTGCTTAGCAGGAGGAGCTACATTTGCTGCAGCCTTAGGCTGCACTCAGAGAACATGAGGCACTTTCACCTAGGTCAGTAAGCAAGGGCCCCAGAGCTGGTTCAAGCTGGGCAGATAAGGAAGCTACAAGCAGTCGGCATTGCTGTGTCTCACCCTCCAAAAGGGAGGATGTTGTTAAAGAAGAGTGACTTGAAACTGTCTAGAAATAGCTGCTTAGCACAACTTCTATAAAACTTGCTTAGCATGAGTAGCTACATTTGCTGAAGCCTTAGGCCGCACTTGGGAAAAGTAATAAACCTTTACCGAGTTTAGTAGAAAATAGTGCCTCAGAGCTCGTTCAGGCTGGGAAAATAGGGAAACCACACGCAGTCTGCGTTCCTGTGTTACCCACCCCGAAAGGGAAGACGTCAAAACAATTGAAAAAGAAGACCTTGGGAGACAACCGCCAGACCCAACAAAAACAGAGGTACAACCTTCATCAGAGACCACAAAAAACAAGAATAAGGAGAAAAACAGCTTACCTAAGAATGACGGTGAGACCCAATGAGGAGCAGGAGACCCCAGACCAAAAAATGACTATTGGTCTAACTTCCGCGTGAGGGGTGGGAAATGTAAGTGGAAAAACCTATAATTGCCCAGGATTTGTTTACGTTAGGGTCCCTCTTTGGAGGCACCCAGCTCGAGCTGTAATGACGGCACGCGCGTGATTAAAATGTAATTTGTTTTGATTTGGCTCTGAACTTTACTTGCGGGAACCTAGGCTCGAGCCCTGTCATGGTGGCCGACAAGCCTAATTTCCATAACAGATGTCGAGGCTTTGAAATAAGACTGGCGCAGGGCATCAGGACCTTGAGGGACAAAGCCTCCGCTCACTGCTGGGGCAGTCTTCATTGCTATGGGTTGGAATCACCTCCTCCTCCTCCTCCTCCTCCTCAAGACCTTGTGAGGCAACGGTAGGCCCCAACAAGAAACAAAGACACATCCGTCAGCAGAAACCGCAACAGTAAAGAGAAGGGAGAAAAGCAGCCTACCTAGGAACAACCATGAGAGCCAGTAAGGAGCAGGAGACCCCAGACCTGAATACTACTAGTGGTCTGAACTACCACAGGAGGGGTGGAGAGCTTCGACTGGAAAGTCGTAATGGCCCCGGGATTTCTTTGCTCGGGGTCCCTCTTTGGAGGCACCCTGCTTGAGCTGTAATGACGGTATGCACGTGCTTAAAATGTCATTATTTAATTTGCTTTGATTTGGCTCGGAACTTTTCTGCGGGAACCTAGGGTTGGACCCTGTTCTGGTGGCCGGCGAGCCTAACCTTCCCTAAGAGCGTGGCACCCCAGATGGGACCCTAGGTGAGCACTGTCGGGGCCTCTCATCTCCAAACGATCATCTGGCGCCATGGGGTGAGTTCACCTGGGATCTTTGGCAAGAGGAGGCCCCGAGAAGGTGAGTCTTAAATTCCCGCCTACATTCTAAATTCTGCTCTGGTAACAGAGTGCGCTGAAGGGGTACGCGGGCTGGCCACCGTAAGGCATCCCAGGCAGGGGGGTACGCGGGCTGGCCACCGTGAGACGTATCAGGGGGATGGGTAGGAGTCCCATCCCCAGGGTTGGAGTGGGTTTGAAGTCCCATCTTGGTGTGGCCAGAAAGGGGAGTGCACAGCCTGGTCAGCATGAGGCGCACTGCAAGACTGTAAGAGCAGAAATGTAGAGACACTGTGACTGGTGTGAGTGTGAGCAGTACTGTGTGTGTGTACGTGTAGCCTGGGAACGGACCGGGGCGCCCATCGGCTGAGGAAGCCGCCCGCTGCGAAGGGATAGCAGTCCTAACAGTTAAAGACTTGGGCGGTGTGACTGCGGTTCCCAGAGAGCAAGAGAAAGAGTGTGTGATCCCACTAGCCGCAGGGGCTGGTGTTACTGGTAAGGAAGTGTGCTGCCTGATTTGCTTAAGACGCACTTTTCAGAAACTCAATATGGGGAATAATTTTGGCATAGAAAAGAGGACGCCCTTAGCTGAAATTTTGGAAAATTGGAGTAAGATTCATGGTACCAAAAATCTAAGGAAAAAAGGCTGATCCAACTGTGTCAGGAGGAGTGCCCGTTCCTGACAAAGGAGGGAAACCCAGCAGAATGGTGGCCACCGCAAGGGACTTTCGATCAGCAGGAACTAACTTTCTTGTGAAATCGTCTAGAAGACAGGTTTCCAAGTCGAATGGATTACTGGTATGTTTGGGATAACTGGGCATGGGCGCGGGAGCATTTGAGCCAGGAGGGAGGGAGGAAAGGAAACCCACCGAAGGTAACACCTGTGCTAGCAGATACTGGTACCCCGGAGTGTGCTGCAAAAGTTTCTGCTCCACCTTATATGCCTGATGATCTCTCTGTCATTACTTCTCCTTCTCCTCCTCCTTCTCCCTCTTCTCTACTGGCTACCGGACTCTATCCTATGATCTCCAACGTGCTGACTAACCCTGCCGCTTTACAGCCAGGGGGAAGGGAGGGGCCAGTCCCCCCCTCCTGTGCTGCAAGTATTTACTAATCAACCCTGGGACCCTGGCGATCTTGCCTTATGGTGTGTGTGTGGGGGGGTAAAATGCCAAGATTAAGAAAAGATGCCGAGCGATGTGTCCAGTTATTTTCTAATATATGCACTGGGCACAACCCAAACTGGAGTGATACCCAAATTCTTTTGAAGGAATTATTTCAACCAAATGAAGGGGATAAGATAATTAAAGATGAGGAAGTAGCGCAGCAAGCCAGGGGGAATAGAAACCTCTGGCTAGCAAATGGTCCAAATTGGGATTGTAATAATGCAGGAGATAGAGCTGTGTGTCAAACAGGACTTTGAAATCTAGCAGAAGTAATTAGAGCATGCAGAGAGTTAGGAGTAAATTGGACTAGAGTGCAACAATGCAGACAGTGATTAGATGAACATCCCCACGACTATGGGGGACTTTTGCGGTAAGCCCTGCTAAAATATGGAGGACTGACCCCACAAAACTTCAATGATGCTCTTGCAATTAGTGTTTTTATAGATCAAGCAGCCCCTGATACACAAAAGTATTCTGAAGAGCGTATGCCAGGCTGGCAAGGGGAGGTGGCGCGGAAGAACCAGGAGACATAGATGGAATCAAAGTGAAGGTGGTGTACAATTAAGAGTTAATGATGATTGTCATTATTGAGGGGAACAAGGGCACTGCAAGCAGGAATGCCCAGTGAGGCCCCGTGTACTTGGGAATAGAGGGGCCGGCATGAGACAATCAAACACTAAGAATGAGACCAGGCAATTCCCAGTCAGTCCACAATGACAGGAGATAGGAGACTCAGAAAATACTGTGGAAATTGGGGTAAATTTATGGGATATAGATTTGGATTTTGAGGGGCAGGTAATGGCAAATATAGAAGGTTTAGAAGTTCCTTTTCTAGTGAATACTGGAGCCACCCTTTCCCTTTTAAATTTTGAGCCTAAAGGATGCAAGTCATCAGATAAAATGATGCGAGGAGTAGCGGGAAAAGGTGAACAAATGTTATCTAAGCCCTTATTGCTCACTCTTGCAGGAAAAAGAGTGTGGGGACGTTTTATAACTTCCACAGACTCACCCTCTTGCCTCTTAGGGAGAGATCTCCTGCAAGCCTTGGATACTCAGATCTGTTTACAGCCGGAAGGGATAAAGCTAATAATTATGGGTTCATGTGTTCTGGCTAAGACACCAGAACCAGAGTCAACTAATCTGCAATTTCCAACAGGTTTAGAATCAGTTCCTAGAAAGTTATGGAGCTCTTCAGGAATGGATGTTGGACTACTGAAATCAGCTAGTCCAGTCTCGATAAAAACAAAGGGGGGATTGCCTCCCGCAGTTAAGCAATACCCTATCCCAAAGGAAGCAGAGATGAGCATCCAAAACCAAATCAATCATTTGAAACTGGGTATCCTTAGAGTCTGTGAATCCCTGTATAACACCCCAATTCTACCAGTTAAAAAGAACAGGCAAGATTCTGGTGGTGATCCGGAGTATTGGTTTGTACAAGACTTAAGGGCTATAAACCAACATGTAATTGCTCCACACCCAGTAGTTCCTGACCCATCAACCATATTATTACAGATACCTGATTGGGCAACTTATTTTACTGTGACTGATCTAACAGCAGCCTTTTTTAGTATACCGATAGCTGAGGACAGCCAAGATCTCTTTGCTTTCACTTGGAAGGGACAACAATTAACTTGGATGAGGTTGCCACAGGGATTTACTGGGTCTCCAACTATTTTTTCGCGTATACTCAAAAATGACCTCTCAGATATCGAACTTCCAGGACATTCAGTGTCAATACAATATGTGGATGATTTGTTATAAGCAGGTAAAGATTATGAGACATGTTTAAAGACACTATTTCTCTATGTAATGCTCTTGCAGAAAAAGGGCGTTCAGCATCTCTGTCTAAACTTCAGCTGTGTCAATGAGAGGTAAAATATTTGGGTTTTATTTTAAAGGAAGGACACAGGTTAATTGATGCAGAACGAGTAAAGACAATTCTTAATATGCCCCATCCTGTAACAAAAAAGCAACTTAGGGGATTTTTAGGAGCTGTAGGATTTTGCTGACCATGGATTCCTGGGTTAGGAGAACTTACTAAGCCTTTAGTGACGGCAACAAAAAAAGAGGAGATAGAGCCTGTGGCCTGGGGTCCAGAAAGGGAGAAAGCTTTTACATCTGTAAAAAAAGGCATTGGTTTCAGCCCCTGCTCTAGGGTTACCAGATTATAGCAAACCGTTGAACTGTTTATCCATGAACAACAGGGAGTAGCTAGACGTGGTAGCTAAAGGCACTCCAGGATGCATCAGAGAAATAGCAGCTACGGCAGCTCTTATTGAAAAAACACGACCTGTAGTTTTGGGTCACTCATTGACTGTGTCTGTGCCACATGAAGTAGAACTGTTAATGAAACAATACGCAGCTCAAGCACTATCCCCACAGAGAGCTCACCGCTATGAACTGATAATACTGCATGCAGATAATGTGACCTTAAAGAGATGCAATATCTTAAATCCAGCAACGCTACTGCCTCTACCGGACGATGGAGAACCGCATCATTCCTGTGAGCAGGTGGTCGTCAGCTCGAGCAAGCCCCGGGAGGATCTTAAAGACAAACCTTTGGGAAACCCGGACTTAGTTCTGTTTACAGATGGATCATCCTATTTGGACGGAAGGCACCACTCAGGTTATCCTGTCAAGGAGCAGAATTAATAGCATTGACCCAAGCAGCAAAAATCGGTTAAGAACCTGCAGGTAAATATCTATACCGATTCTAAATATGCATTTGGAGTGTGTCATGCAACAGGGATGTTATGGAAAGAGCGAGGATTTTTTTTTTTTTTACATCATCAGGAAAGAAAATAGCTAATGGAGAAGAAATACGTAATTTGCTGCAAGCAATCCAACTGCCCAAAAGAAATTGTTGTAATACACTGCCCAGCCCATACTAAAGACACTACAGAAATTAGTAAAGGAAATGCTTTAGCCGACACCGCTGCGAAGGCTGTAGCCCGATAACCTCTGAGAGAATGCATGGGTGTAGTTCCAAGGATGAACCAAACTGCATGGCCAAATTTAATAGGCCCCAAAACCATGTATGAAAAGGACTGCTCAGTGGAAGAGAAAAAAACAATGGGAATAGTGGGAAGCAAAACAAGATGATGATGGAATATGGAAAAATTGGAAGAAAATCAATTCTACCAAAGAAAAAAATATTTAATTACTATAGCTAGGTGGTTTCATAATAAAGTTCATGGGGGAGCCAAGGCGGTAGCTAAGCAGGTACAGAAAGTATGGGCCACTCCAGGAATTTATGCGGCTGCAAAAAGAATAACAAATAGCTGCCTGACCTGCCAGAAGTTTTTAAGTAGCAAACCAAGCTCAGAATTAGGGGAATGACCATGGGCCCACTTCCCTTTCCAGAAGCTACAAACAGATTATGCGGATATGCCATCCGCCAATGGGTACAAACACTTGTTAGTGACAGCAGATCAGTTATCAGGCTGGGTAGGAGCTTTCCCAACAAGAAAGGCTGATGCAGGGGGAGTGGTAAAAGCCTTCCTGAAAGAAATCATACCCAGGTATGGGGTCCCAGAAGCCATTGATTCAGATAGGAGTGTCCATTTTATGGCAAGGATAATCACTCAATTATATAAATTGTTAGGAATAAGAAGAAACCTGTGTACCCCTTATCACCCACAATCTTCAGGACAAGTAGAAAGAATGAACAGAACATTAAAAGAAAAAATAGCAAGAATATGCACACGTGCTAGCCTAAAATGGCCAGAAGCATTAAACTTAGCTCTATGGGATGTTTGAAATGTCCCACGGAAACCCATAGGACTAACAGCAGCAGAAATTCTCTTCGGGAGACATTTAGCTGTACCAGGGACTTATTATTCTAGCTAAGACCAGCCTGGTAGACAGAGATGAACGACTAGCCCAGTATGTTCTAAGTATGCAAAAAAGGTTTGAAAATCTTTAAAATAAATAAATAAATAAATGCTCAATGATATCAATCCACACCACCTGAAATACAAGTACCTGGTATACAGCCTGGGGATGAAGTTTTAGTTAAAGTATTTTCACAAAAAATCCAGGTTAAAACCTAAATGGAACGGGCCATATACTATCCTAAATGGAACGGGCCATATACTATCATACTATGTTTTTATTTTGCTGTTAAAGTTGAACTGTACTTGTATATGTTGAAAAAGGATGTGTATGTGTAAGAACACTTTGTAATCTTATATTCATAGATAACGTTATTGTAGATACAAGTAATCACTCAAGTATTTGTAATTGTAACTTTACCCAAAATTATGGAATGCGACTTTAATTTTTCAGCTCCTATTAGATCTTATCAATTGTTATAATCTAATTATACATTAACTCAAAATTTACTACCTACCCCCATCGGAATGAATCTTACACTAGTAAAGAAACTACTACAACATGATGACTGCTAGAACGCACCCGAAAGAATGGACAAAAAACTCTGATCACCATTCATCATTATACAAAAGAGATACACCATATCTTGGAAAGGGTAAAGAGGGACGGAGAACATCATGGCTGGGAAACTCTTCTGGGGTGGTCACCAACTGCAACAGGGATTTGTGGTCACGTGTTCAACTCAGTAGCAACTGTGTTAAGTTTGTCTAATTGTGTTATGCCTGTTACTTACGATCATATTATACATAAGACTATGGAAAGTACTAGTACGCCTCGAAAAACTTTGAGAACTGTTTAAAGTATTAGCAGGGATGCTTAATAAAAACAAAGGGGGGACTGTTAAGGAATAGTGAACTGAAACTGTCTAGAGGTAGCCGCTTAGCACAACTTCTATAAAACTTGCTTAGCATGAGGAGCTAAATTTGCTGAAGCCTTAGGCTGCACTTAGATAAAATAATGAACTTTTACTTAGTCCAGGAAGAAAAGGGCCTCAGAGCTGGTTCAAGCTAGGAAGATAAGGGAGTTACAAGCAGTCTGCATTCCTGTGTCTCACACTCCGAAAGGGAGGATGTCAAGGCTTTGAAAAAAGACCAGTGCAGGGCATTAGGACCTTGAGGGACAAAGCCTTAGCTCACTGCTGGGGCAGTGTTAATTGTTATGATTTAGAATCACCTCCACCTCCTCAGGACCTTGAGAGAAAACAGTAAGATCCAACAAAAATAAAGGTACAACCGTCAGCAGAAACCACAACAGTAAAGATAAGGAAGAAAAACAGCCTGCCTAGGAACAACCATGAGAGCCAATAAGGAGCAGGAGACCCCAGACATAAAAATTACTGTTGGTCTGAACTACCATGTGAAGGGTGGGAAACTTAATTTGAAAAAGCTGTAATTGCACAGGGATTTCTTTGTTCGGGGTCCCTCTTTGGAGGCACCCAGCTTGAGCTGTAATTACTGCACGCGCGTCATTAAAATTTAATTATTTAATTTGTTTTGATTTGGCTCTGAACTTTTCTGCGGGAAGCTAGGGTGAGGCCCTGTTATGGTTGCTAACAAGCCTAATTTCCGTAATAGTCAGTAAAATCCCAGAGACTCAGGGAAGCATCAAGACCGTCAGAAAGTGCAAGCCTGAACCTCAGCTGACAGAAACCACCAAACTGCGAGCATCCCTGGGTCGCACCAGGATGCTCCAAGGAGGGAACACGGTCACCAACAGGCCTCACCCAGGTCTCCCAGAAGGACACTGATGGCAGGCTGGGCTCTGGGAGCAGAGCACTGCTCTCGCCAGCCACCTCCTCCCGTGCTGAGCAGCAAAACACTGGGGCCACCACCCAGCTCCACCACAGGGCACCCGACACCGTGGCACGCCGCTACCCCCGCACCTCACAGAGGGTTGGCAGCCAACACGCGCCTCTGCATCAGCGACACACAGGGCACCCCGAAGGGCCACGAAACACAGAAAGCCCAACTCTCCATCCGTTCAGTTCCCTTCTAGTCCTCCAAGGCCTTGCAACAGGCACTGCCTCTGAACAGCCACTCACAGCCCGGGGCCTGCTCACTTCCCACCTCCAGGAAGCAGAGGAGAAGGACTCTCACAGGGGCTCATCAGGCAGCTCTTGCCTCTCGCTTGTGCCTCACCTCCTCTGAAAGCCTCTCTCAGAGCCACTCAGAAATGCCATTTTCAGAACAAGAGAGACCCCTGGGAAGGGCCCCTCGCGAGGACACCAGCAGCCTGCTCACGCTTTGCCACCTGCAGCTCCCAAACGCAGCTCTGAGCTGCTCCTGGGGGCTGCGGTGGCAGCAGCTGCTCAGGGAAACGCTTGAAAATGGGTCTCAGGCCCAGGGCAGGGGCAAAGCTTCCTGCCCCCAAACCCCTCCAGCCGCCCCGGCCCAGCTGCTCGGGGGCAGCCGGCACGTCTGGCTCGCAGGGCAGCTCCCCCGGGGCCAGGGCGCTTTGTCCCGTGCTCGGCCCCACCAGCCCCCGCCCTGGTGGGAGGGAACCTGCCGCCATCGGGATGCACCCGCAGCCCTGCCAGCCCCGCTCTTGTCCCCTCCTCGCTCCCGCTTTGATCCCGCCCCGCTTCCAGGGCTGTTTTTCCACATACTGCACTCCGATTGGCTGACAGAGATATCAGTCAATCCCAACCCGGCCCTCCTCTTCACACCAGCCAATAGGAGGCAGTCCTGGGGCGTTGCCAGGGGAACGCTGCAGCCTCCTGCCCTGGCAGCCAGCTCTGCCCCCCCCCGCCCCCCCCCGCGGTGGGTCGCCATGTTGTGGGTGGCAGCGCGGGGCGCGGCGGGGCCTGGGGGAAGCCCGGCTCCGTGTTCCCGGGCAGTGCGGGGTCCCGGGGCCCGGCCACTGCGCCGCAGGGGCTGGGCTCTGCCGCAGGGGGCCCGCGGGGCGCCTGGCTGCCCTGCGCCCGGCAGGGCTGGGCCGTGGCCAGGCAGGGACTGCTCTCTGCGGGGCTGGGCTGGGCCCTGGCGCGTCGCTCCACAGGGCTGAGGAGCCCCGGGGCAGCCAGGGCCAGAGCAGCTCTGGGCCTGCCGGTGCTGGGCAGCGGAGGGGTGGGGCCGGGAGGGGCCGGGGGAGATGGCCCTGCTGGGCTCCCCCCAGCACTGCCCCCCACGGCTCAGAGAAACAGGCTTGGGGGCAGCAGGGACTTGTGGGGTGGCGATGGCACCCCCACCTGTTCCCAAGCTGCTCCCCCAAACAGGCTGTCTTTTGGGTGCAGAGGTCTGACCCCCATTTGCAGGAGGACAGGGGCTGTGGCCATCAGAGGACAACATCTCTGAGCCCAAAACATGCTCTGCCATGTTATAAGAGTAAAAGGATTCAGGGGGAAGGAAGAGAGCTTCTCCCAAACAAGTGGACACCTTGGGGTTATTACAAGGTGAAGGATCCATTTCCAACATGGGCCTTCCCAGCAGGCTCTTGAGAGCGACACAGGAGCTGCAGGACACCCCAGCCTCCAGGACGCAGGACCCCTTTCCTGCTAGAGCCAGATCCCCAAGGGGAACCCACTCTCAGGGAAGCCTGGCCATGGATTGCCCCCACCCTCCCCACAGGGATGGAGCCAGCCCCACAGGAGGCCTGGGGCTCAGGATAGCCCCAGCCCTAGGACCCAGGAGTCCTGGCTGCCACATTGTCCCCTGAGCCAGGTAGACCCTACAGCAGGGCTCTCGTGGCAGCCCCAAGCCCTGTCCAGCCACTCCCAGAGCCCAGGACCCACAGCCATTTTTGTAGTTAATGGTCTCTGTGCGATCCCTCAGCAAGGAACTCCTGAAGCCCTTCCCCTTGGTGGAGAGCTGCAGGAGTGTTGGGAACAAGGAACTGGAGTGCAGGCTGACGGTCTTGGTCCAGCAGCCCTCCATCTCGCTTGCCCCCCTTGCCCGCTTGCCCTCGGATTGCCTCTCCAGCTGGGGAGGACGGACGGTCTTCTCATCTCGTCACCCAAACTCCTCTCCAGTGTGCCCCTTCTCCTCTGCCTGTTGACAAGGGGCCCCAACGTGGCCCTGCTGCCTCCTGTCCCCCATCCTTGCCACTGAGCAGCTCTGAAGAGCAGCAGTGGGGAGTGTATGAGCAGTGCTGAGCAGCTCTTGAGCCTTGCAGGGAAGTGAGGGCACTGCTGCGGCACCAGGCAGACCTCCCTGTGATGTGGCACATCCGACTGTGGATAGCTGTGTTCCCACGTGGTCCTGGAGATTTTGGAGGCGGCTCCTACGGGACCTTAGCTTGTCATGAGGAAAAGTCTCTCCAAACACCTCAGCTGAGAAACCTATTTGCCTCCATTGACTAGAGAGGGAAGTCCCGACAGCTGGCTTAGACAGAGACATCTGCACTGATAGGGTCTGGCATGGGCCATGTGGGATCAGCCTCCTCCCTGTTGTCCCCTAAAAGGAAGTAGCACTTCACTGACTTCCTGCAGGCAATGTCAAGGGCGTGTGGCTAGATGTTTTAGGGCCTCCTTTCAAACATCGCTTTAAGACTGGTATGCTGAGATTTGTGCAAATTTGGCCATGCAAAACTAGATGAAGCGGGTCCCCCTGCTTTCCTCATCAGCTGAGAGAGCCGGATGCCTCAGAGTGCGACATGCTCTGTGCAAAGAGTGAGGAGTGGCATAGACAGGCGTGGGCAGGGGGTGGTTTTCTGAGTACCAGGCTCTGTGGGAGACAAAAAAAATATCTTGCTTAACGGGGCAGGCCTGATTATAGCAGAAATGTTTAGAAAATGACATTACAAATGAAACAAGAAAGCAATTGAAAAAAAGAGATTTAAGAGATTTAAAGCAATGTGTTGTTATACTTTCTAGCTTTTTTTTGTGCTCTTCTTATCTTTCTTGATTTGTTCTGTTTCAGTATACTAGTCTTCTGTGGCGATTAGGCATTCTCTTTTTGTCTGAAAAGGAAAGCGCTTTTCAGAACTGGGGTGTGATGTAGTCACAGGGTCCTGGATTTCAGGTGCCCTGCTCCCCTCTGCCCAGCCTCCCTCTGCAGCTCCCAGGGGCTGCGGTCTCCCACAGGTAACGTGGGAGAGCTGCCAGGCCCAGGCAGGTGCCTCACACACACCGGGGCTTCTCCAAGGGCCATTGGGTGCTTGTGGTTGGACACCTGAGCTCTGCCTGGAAAGGTGAAGAACTCTTCTCAACATTACAAAAAGAAAAAAAAAAAAGAGAGAGACCATTTTCATCAGCTGAAAGGACTGAATAATTCTAATCAAATGTCTGTATTTTCCCATGATGACGTAATGGAAATTTTGAGGAAGGTCATGAATCTGGGGGAAGAACTATTGATGTGCCCCTTGACTTGCATTACCACTGCTCCGTCTTTTATGCTGTGGCTTTAACCTCACTAATGTTTCACCTATTTCCACATGCCCTGATTAATTTGATCACTTCTAAAGTCAACTTTGCGTCAGACGATCTGGGCATATGCACTTTCCATCGTTTCCCAGTCTTCCTCCTCCCCTTGCTCTTTCTCTCAGCCTTTCAAACAGGACAGGATGCAGGGTATACCCCTGCATGCCCCACCTTTACCTGACTTCCCAGTAAAGCATGACCATTCATGAAAACCCTCTGAGCTTGATCATCCAAGCAGCTTTTTGCCCATCTGGCTGTCTACTGGACATCCATGCCTGTCCTCTCCTCCACAAGTGCAGGTCTTTTATCACTGCAGGCAATCAGGTGGGTCAGGAATGATTCACCATCAGGAAATCCATGCTGACTGTTGCCAGGCACCTTCTTCGTGTGCCCAGAAATGGGATCAGAGAGCACTGGCTCCATGACACACTCCTCCTCAGAGGGAGGCTGAATGGCCTGCAGCTCCCTGTTTTGTCCTTGTGGCCTTTTTGGAAGATGGGCACAGCGTATTCCTTTTTCTGCTCATTGGGACCTGCCCTGATCTCCACAACCTTTCCAAGATGACAGAGAGCAGCCTTGCTGTCACTGCAGCCAGCTCTGTGCATGTCCGTGGATGCCAGCCATCCAGTCCCCTAGACTTCTAGGGGTTGAGTTTGAGAGACTTGGGCACTGCGGGTTGTTTTTCTCCTCAGGACTCCTGACTCGAGGCACAACAGCTCAGGAGACTTGTTGGGGAAGGCTGAAGCCAGAAGGACTTGACTTGCCCAGACTTATCTACATCCACTTTACAACAATCGCTGCCCCTTTCAGCAGTGAGCCCACATCTCCTTGTCGATTCTTTTCCTGTCACTGAAGCAGTAGCAGCTTTTCTTCCTGTCCTTCACATGCCCTGCAAGTGTCTCTATCCCAGAGGAGCTTTGGCTTCCTTAACACCATGCCTACTTTGCTGGACAAGGTTTCCAAATTCCTCCTTTGCAGCCTCTGCCTTCTTCCCCTTTCCATAGGCTGCCTTATTAGCCTGGAGCTCCTGTGGCAGTTCCCTGTTTAGCCATGCTGGGGTCCAGAGAGGTCCCATTTTACAAACTCTTCCTATGGAGGATTCTTGTGCTTGACGGCTGCTGTTCTCAATGACCTAATGGCTTTCCTGAGCTCCTCTGCCCTTCAGAGCTGCCTCTCTTGGTCCATCCCATGGAAGAGCTCCATACATCCAAGATGCCCCTTCACACATAGGGCATGCCCCTCCTCATCTTCCCTGGTGGTCTCTTGTGAAGAACTTGCACCCTGCCATTGAAGGACTCCATCATGGGAGTGATCCCACCACATCTCTGGTATTTCAACCATGTGGCAGTCCTGCGACAGCTTGTGCATCTCCATTTGCTCCTGCCCAAACCTCAGGCCGCATGTGTTTGCATCTGTGTTGGCTTCAGCACCTCAGCTGTGGTGCCGACTGAAGATTTGTCACAGGAAAACATGTTACCAAGGACCTCATGTATGCCAAGGCTTTGATTGGAAGTGGTGATATAGTGGCATGGCTAGCAGGTGGCAATGTAATGGTGAAAGGAGGTTGCCACGAAGAAAGCAAAGCCTGCAGGGCCCCAGGCCAGGGAGAAACAGAGCTGGGCTGTGCAGGAATGCCAGGAGAGGGCTTTGCTGCCTGAGCTGACTCTGCAGCACCTTGGGGCCTGTGGCAGACTTGAACCAGTCTCCAGGAAGGACAGGGTGCAACTGAGGAAGGCCCTGGGCCTGGGCAGCTTGTGATCCAGCCACCCTGAGGACACCATTAGCCAAGTCCCCGTTCTTCTCATCTTGGGGGGTGAGAGGACATTCAGGGGGAGGAGAGCTAGAAGGCTTGGAGAGTGTAGCGACTAGAGCGGAGACCTTGCTGTGATGTGCCTCTCCCATTTAGGAAGCATACTTGGATGCAAAGAGTGCAGACTGCCTAAAGACAGTGGTGGGATTCCTTTGTTTGGGCACAGGCAGGAAACCTGAGATGCCCTGGGACACTGGCACAGCAACCCCTCTGAAGAGGCATAGTTTTCCTGTAGGTCCCATGCTGTATCTAGTAGGAACATGTAGTTATCCTAGACACCCCAGGCATCTGAAATGGCCCTGTAGGCCTCTTTCCGTGTCATTAAATCAAGGGTCTGCACTCAACCACAAGAGCTGTTTTTAACATTGGGATCTTCAGATGTCTCAGCTTCCTAGTGAGATGAGCTTTAGTTGTCGTAGGCATCCAGGGTCATTTGAGACACCCAAGAAGACTGCCCAGCTGCTCTTGCTTTGCCCTTCCTGCCACTTGCTCTTGCCTTGCCCTCAGCTCTTCTGTGCAACCAGGGAAAAAGGAGGCTCTTTGCATCTCGTCAGCCAAAACTCCTCTTCAACCTGCTCTTCTGCCTTTCAGCGAGGGGCCCCAAGGCGGCCCGCTGCCTCCTGTCCCCCCACCTTGCCACTGAGCAGCTCCAAAGGGAAGAGGTGAGCAGTGCGTGAGCAGTGCCCAGCAGCTCCTGGGCCTCACAGGGAAGTGAGGGCACTGCTGCGGCACCGGGCAGACCTCCCTGGGATGCAGCACATCCCACTGTGACCTCAGCTTGTGTCGTCAGGGGGCTCCCTAGGTCACCGCCATGGAGGTGGCACAGTCAGGGAGAGAGCAGAGAGATTTCCCCTCCCCTCCCCTCCCTTCACCCCAGGGATTTGCCAAAAACTTGCTGATAAATTCTTCAGCAACATCTCCAGATGGTGCCAAAGGCTGTGATACATCTAAAAGGGGGGCACTGCAGAGGTCACTTCTGCATCCCGGCACTGACAGGTCTCTGCACTGGGCAGATGTGTGCGGAAAGCTGGGGCGTGGGGGTTGGTTTGGGGTTTGGCATTTTTTCAAGACAGGATCAAAGTCATGTGGAATGAAACAGCACAAAGCGTGGCCACAGGCTGAGATGCTTTGGTGAGCCTCAAAACTGGTTTCTACTGGGAGTTGCTCTTTTTGCAGAATCAGGATGTAGGACCACATGGGGAGAGGATACAGCCTTCCTCCTTGAGGCACCAAAGCAGGCTCTTTGTTTTTCAAAGTCCTCAGCAAGGTTTCTCAGTCTGCGGTGCTTAAGATAGAGATGATACACCAGAAAAGAGCCAATGTGCCCTGAACACACAGCATCCTGAGAGCTTTAGCTGGGACCCTGGTCTCTGCCATGCTTCATAGCCATGGTTACTGGAGTGCATTAAGAGGAAAGAAAAAAAATATATTTAGCAATGGTCAAAATGTGTGAAGTTTTGAAGAGGATTTTTTTGGTCAGTTATCACCTTGAGTTATTTTTGGAGACGATTTCAGCTTATGACTAGATTCTCCTTTTGGGGCTTGATTCATTTGAGCACATAGAGAGGCTGCTGCTGCCTGAGATGCCCTGGGATAGCTGTGTTCCCACGTGGTCCTGGAGATTTTGGAGGCGGCTCCTACGGGACCTTAGCTTGTCATGAGGAAAAGTCTCTCCAAACACCTCAGCTGAGAAACCTATTTGCCTCCATTGACTAGAGAGGGAAGTCCCGACAGCTGGCTTAGACAGAGACATCTGCACTGATAGGGTCTGGCATGGGCCATGTGGGATCAGCCTCCTCCCTGTTGTCCCCTAAAAGGAAGTAGCACTTCACTGACTTCCTGCAGGCAATGTCAAGGGCGTGTGGCTAGATGTTTTAGGGCCTCCTTTCAAACATCGCTTTAAGACTGGTATGCTGAGATTTGTGCAAATTTGGCCATGCAAAACTAGACGAAGCGGGTCCCCCTGCTTTCCTCATCAGTTGAGAGAGCTGGATGCCTCATAGTGCGACATGGTCTGTGCACCTCAGCTGTGGTGCCGACTGAAGATTTGTCACAGGAAAACATGTTACCAAGTGTGGCATACAACGACACAGACCTGAGGTAGGGTAGTGCAAAAGATCCTTTATTGAAAACACAATGGCCGGTTATATAGCAATCAAGCTCAGCCACTCCTCCAAGTACCTCCTAGGCATTGTGGCATCTTGTGATAGGTAGGAAGACGTCTCCTGATGCCTGGCAGGCGGGCAGGACAGTCCAGCAGGACAGGCCCACCGCAGCTGCTGGCACGTAGGCAGGAAGGCCCACCGTGGTTGCTGGCACGTAGGCAAGAAGGCACATGATCACTGGCGACTCACGTGCACACATTCTGGCCACAAATCATAGTTACCACATCATTACTTTCTGCCTTAGAGATTCTCTGCTGTCTTACACAGCATCACTCTATCTTGGTCCCCAACACCCCAGGGCAGCCCGTCCCCCTTCCACCCTCTGGGCACTTCTCCCCTGCGGCACCCTGAGTGCTGGTGCTGCCAGGGCAGAGGTGCAGGATCCCCCGGAGCGGCTCCTCCGGGAGCTCCCCCGGGAAAAGCTGTGCCCAGCCCCAGCCCCAGCCCCAGCCCCAGCGTGGCAGAGGGGAGCTGCCCTCTCCCAACCCACCCTGGCAGTACCAGCCCCACCTCAGTCTGCTCCTGAAAGGCTTCAGGGCACCCCAAAGGGAGCTGGAGTTGCCTCGGGACCCTGGGCAGGGTTTGACATGGGCACAGAGCAGGGGGAGGAGCAAGGAAATTGGGGTGAAGACCCCTGCCCCTGGCTGCATGGCTGGGGCTCTGGACGGGCGATGCCTTGGTGGCCGGCCAGGCTCCAGGTTCGGGGTGGATGCCAGCTCGAGGGCAGGAGCACTGGCATTTTCATGGGCTTCCAGTGCAGCCGTGGCTGTGGTGAAGGCAAGTGGGCGGAGCAGGCACACGCAATTGCAAAGCCTGGGCATGAGAAAGGCACAGGGGTAAGGGGGAGCATGGGAGGGCAGTGGGGCAGGGTGAGCAGCCTTGCTCAGGGCCCACGACTGGCCCGGGGAATGTTGAGGGCTCAGGGGCTGGCTGGGCTCCAGATGCTGCTTCGTTGTCAGCTCCATGCTGGGAACGTTGGGGTCTCACCCTTTGCAGGGAGCAGCCTGCGGTGGGGCCGTGAGCGAGGCCCTATCTGGACCCAGGCGATATCCCACCCAGAAGCAGAAGAGGACGAGGGATCGTGGGGCTGGCCAAGGGCTCTGACCCTCGCCCAGCAGCAGAGCAGCCCATGGGACAGGCAGAGCCTGTGTTTGTGCCTGGGCTCTTTCCATTCATGGATTTGCAGAGGAGTTTTGGTGGGAAGGCACCTCTGGAGGTCCCTGGTCCAACCTCCCACGCAAAGCACAGCTGGTTGCAGCCCTATGGTCTTGTCTGGTGATCACTGGCCTGTGCCTGATGCCGGTTACCATCCCCAGTCCTGCTCTGCTCCTCTTGTCCGGGCACTGCAGGACAGCATTTCACACCAGTGGGTCCCTGCCCTGCCTGCCTTGCTGGCACCCTTGCCTCCCATCTCCCCTTCCCGTACGCAGCAGCTCTGCTCTTGCTGCTCCTGACAACACACTCTTTGTAGCAGCAACCCAGCCACAAATGATGCATAAACACTTGAGCTCTAATACAGAAAGACCTGCTCTCCTAACTACCCATCGTAAAATCAGACCCTTTGGCTGCCTTCACTTTGTCATCCAGCTACGACCGTGTGCAGTGGTAGCTGGGTAGTGGGTCCAAACCCAAATCACATCTTACATATTGAATTTGGCTGTCAGGCAAGAGTTGCTGTGGGGCTGTTTGGGGACCTTTTGTACCCACAACCTTCTCTGGGATCTGCCTGCATCCAGCTTTCTTTGCCAACACTTTCTGACTGCAGTGCCCAGGTCTGTCTGAGGTAGAGATGGGGAGTCAGGTCAGCAGGACGAGGACAGGGTCAGGTCAGGACCTGCGAGGTGCAAGGTCAGGCACAGGCATGTCCACAGCGTAACTCAGGCCAGGCCCAAGGACAAGGGGAGCAGTTCCCCGGCAAGGGGGAGGAGGCCCCGCAATGACGCCGGTCACTCTGTGTCTCCGCTGCTCTTGTGTCCAGCAGATCCCCTCCCTGTCTGCCTGCAGCCCCTCCATGCCCACCCCACTGCCCAGCACAGCACAAGAGCCCTGGCCCTGCAGCCCCTCCAGCAGCTCCTGCTGCCGCAGGGACAGAGCAGCCTGCCCCGAGCTGGGGCACACAGAAACCTGGGTCTCCTTCTCATTTTCCATCTCTGAAGGCTGCCCTGCTTTTCCCCTGCGACATCCCTGCTCCCCAGAGAGCCTTTCCCAGGTGACAACGTCCATGCTGGCCTGCCCAGCCATTCCTGCACCCTTCCCTGCTGCTCCCTGCAGGGTCCCAGGCTGGCGGTGCTGCTCTGCAGCGTGAGCAAACTGGGGGCCGCAGGGTGACTCCTGACTGGGCACTGGCCGTGCTGGTCAGGTGGGAAGCGGGCCCAGCCAGACAGGGATCACCACCACCGACACTGCTGGCACGTGTCTGTGCTCATGGACAGTGCTCAGAGTGACCCCAAGGTGTTTGCAATGGCAGGAGATGTGTTTGGGTGGGCACGAACTCCAGCCTGGGGTGTTTCCCTGAGGGTGCACGAATCCCTCTCCAGGGCCCCTTCCCTGGGCCTCCTGGGTCCCCACTGCCCCTCCACGGGTGGCAGAGCCCTCATTTCCCTGGGCATACCTGCATTTAGTGCTTTACATTCGGGTGACTCCACCATGGACTGTCCCTCCCTTGGTGAGCCTCCACTCACCGCCCACCCCCAGGCACACATTGTCCCCAGAGATCCCCTGAGCTCTGCTGGTGGCTCAGAATCCCCTCCAGAAGAGTGGCCATATGTCATCGGCACTGTCACCTGTGGGATAGCCCAGGGGAGGCAACTCAGAGACCATTCTGCATCTCCACTGGCACCGCTCGCTGAGAAAGGAGCCCCAAATCCAACCTGCGGTCCCTATCAGATCCCATGGAGACTCTGAGCTTCTCCTCCAGAGCCTAGAGAGCTCACAAGCAGGACAGCGAGACCTTCTGTGGTGCAATCCCTTGGGAGTCTTTTGGACTCCCCCTTCTGAAGAAAGGCCAGGCTTGAGGCACATCACAGAGGAGATCCCCTTTCATTATAAAATGTTTTTTGGAGGCCAGGTCTGGCAGAAAGGTGCCCAAAGCCTGCTCCTGCCTGCATTCACAGGAATGCCCGGGGAAGCACAACCCTACCACCACCCATTAGGAGAGTGCTTAGGCCATATATCCACAGCAGAGCACAGCAGGAGAGTGTGGAAAGAAGGAGAATAGCCCTGAAAGGGGAAAGTCCTGCTGGCATTGCCAGATGTGTCTCCAGGAAAGCTGCAGTCCTTGTGCAAAGGCTGCAACCAGGAAATTCCTGCTGTGGCAGTGGGGCGATGGTCCTGAGGAGCACAGGGTCTGTCCCCACAAGCTGCATCCAGACTCCTCTGCCCTCCTGCTCTGCTTTGAGTGTTGGAGCAGTGCAGAGGCAAGGGACCAAGCCACAGTGACAGCTGGCTGCCACCCTTGCAGAAGAGGGCAGTGAAATCACCCTCTGACTGTGGCCAGGGGAGCTGAGCTCTCCTAATGGACACGGGACCCACGGTCTCACCCCAGCTGTGCTCATCCCAGCCTGACTCTGTTCCCCTGCACTCCCTTGGTGTCAGTGCCAAAAGCGACACTGCAAAGGGAAACTCTCCTCATTGCCCTGGGGGCATTGGAGGCAGCTCAGACCAGCGGGCTCCGAGGTTGCCCCTCTCTGCTGATGAAGGGTGAAGCCTGGCTTCCTGCTCCAACACGATCTCTGGGTCAGATTCAAATGAGAGTTTCCTGAGGAGAGGTGGCAGGAACCAAAACAATGTTTTCTGTTAACAATTAGGTAAAAGAGCAAAGTAGGCAAGAAAGAAAAGCACACAGAGCCTTGATGCCAGATAACCTGGGAATGATGAGTGGATGCACGTGGGACAGTTATTGGTGCTGACACTGTCCCAGTTGAATCAGTTTCTTCAGTGCCTCCTTGAGCTCCTTGTTCCTCAAGCTGTAGATGAGCGGGTTCAGTGTTGGAGGCACCACCACGTACAGAACAGCCACCACCAGATCCTGAGCTGGGGAGGACATGGAGGGGGGCTTCAGATGGGAAAACGCAACAGTGCTGACAAACAGGGAGACGACAGCCAGGTGAGGGAGGCACATGGAAAAGGCTTTGTGCCGGCCCTGCTCGGAGGGGATCCTCAACACCACCGTGAGGATCTGCCCGTAGGACAGAATAATGAAAACAAAGCACCCAAAGAATAAAAAGCCACTAGCCTCAATAACCCTGTCTTCCCTGAGGTGGAAGTCTGTGCAGGAGAGCTTGAGGATCTGGGGAATTTCACAGAAGAACTGCTCTATGGCATTGCCTTGGCAGAGTGGTATTGAAAATGTGTTTCCAGTGTGCAGCACAGCATTGAGAAAACCACTGCCCCAGGCAGCTGCTGCCATTTTGACACAAGCTCTGCTGCCCATGAGGGTCTCGTAGTGCAGGGGTCTGCAGATGGCAACAAAGCGATCGTAGGCCATGACAGTGAGAACATAATATTCTGCTGAGAACAAAAAGAAAAGCAGAAAGAACTGGGCAGCACATCCTGCATAGGAAATGGCCCTAGTGTCCCACAGGGAATTGGCCATGGATTTGGGGACAGTGACAGAGATGGAGCCAAGGTCGAGGACTGAGATATTGAGGAGGAAGAAGTACATGGGGGTGTGGAGGCGGTGGTCACAGGCGATGGCAGCGATGATGACGCCGTTTCCCAGGAGGGCAGCCAGGTAGATGCCCAGGAAGAGCGAGAAGTGCAGAAGCTGCATCTCCCGTGTTTCCGCAAATGCCAGGAGGAGGAACTCGGTGGGGGAGCTGCTGTTGGGCATTTGCTCCCTCAGGGCCCACAGGGACTATCCAAGGAAGAGGAGACAATGAGGAGACAGGAGAGCCTTCTACAAACAAAACTTTCACATAGGCTCCACCCCCACCCGCATAGAAGCTTCTTCCCCCTCAAACATACACATTTTCTCTCCTCCTCTTGCCAGGACCATCACTGAGCTCCATGGCTTGAGCTCCCCTTTGTGCTGCCTGAGTTTGCCATGAGGAGCGGGGGCCTCTTCCCATGGGCTCCAGAGGACTCAGTCCTGACCTGCAGCAGTGGGTGCATGGGAACATGGGTATCTAAACTTTCAAATTCATAGTCTTAGTGAGATTTTATCCACTCATAATGTTGAAGGGCTTTTCAGCATCTTCACTCTCAGTTCTAAACAATGGGTGTTCTTAACTAGTTTCAAGGATTCTTTTGTTTTCTTTTAGATTCTCCTGAGTCATCATCCCTGAGGAGGATTCTTGGAGACAGAGATCCTCAGCATTGCAACTGCACTCAGAGTGAATAGCTGTGATTCCTGAGAGGCAAAAGGATTCACTCTCTTTAGTGCAGAGTGAGGAGAGCTGGCCTCTCCATCAGTCTTGTTCCCAGCTGCCCTGTGCTTGCACCTCTGAGGTGCAGGACATTTGCACTCATGCTGACCGTGACCCTGCTGCCTGGAGTTGTCCCTGCAGGGAGCTCTTTCTCTGTCCCACGTGTCATGCCAGTGCTCACAGACCCCACCACCACCCCTGGGTGCTCAGCTCTGCCCTGCAGAAACCTCCTGGGGGCTGGATGAGCTTGATGGGGCTGGAAAGTTGATGCTGGTTCTGTCTGTAGGCTGAGGGGTGGGGGACGGGATTTCTTGAGTTTCTCCCACAACTGTTCCTCTCTCACTGTCGCTATTTGGAAATCTCAAGCCCCTATTTAAAGCGGCCAGATCCAAAGACATTTCATCCTAACAAAGAGAATAAAACTGAAAGCAGAGACTCAGGAAAGCTCCTTCCCTTTCAGGCATCCCAGTCTTGACCTTCCTTTTGGAAAGCCCCCTCCAGAAATGTTCTCAGGCTGAGCCGCAGCTGAGAGCAGCCCTGACCCATGCAGCACCCTCTCAACAGGGCAGGGAACATGTCCTGCCAGGGGTCAGTCATCCCACCCAGAGCTTCTCCCCACAGCACCGTGGGGAGTTCCCTGGGCAGGCTGAGTGCTGACCCTCACAGGTGGCCAAGTCACTGCCCTGGGCACACGGCACCCTGGGGCACAGGCACACTGCTCTGAATTACAGCCCTGGGCAGACCTGTGTGCACACCCCGGCTTCACACCCTTGCAGCATCCCTGGGAGAAGGTGGCAGGATGCCGTTTCCCTGTGATGGTGTGGCTGGAAATCCCTGTTCTAAAGCACCTCCTGCTCCACTCAGGAGGGACTGGCATACCCATCCTGGCAGACCCCATCAGCCATGGCCTGTGGTAGCTTTAGAGAACCCCTCAGGATGCCTCGGCTGCATTGCCCTGCAGCCAGAGACTTACTGTGTTAGGGACTGTGAAGATTTCTCCTCCAGTCACCTCTCAGCCATCTACCCACTCCTGATTGCCTTCAGCTCCTGTCTCACTCCTCTTGCTCATCTCCTTTGTCTCGTCGTGGCACCTGCAGGCAGTGCCTGCAGCCCTGCTGCTCTTTGCAGGAGAGCTGCTCCTGGACAGAGCTGACTCTCAGCAGTGCTGCCAGGTTGCCAGGAGCTCCCTCCGTCCCAGGAGCCTGGCCCCTTGTGGGCACAGTGGCCCAGCTGAAGAGGTGACTTTATTTGTCCTTTGTACTCCCTCCTCCTGGGAAATGTTCAGTGAGGAAGACTAAAATAATCACTGAGGGTCTGTCCCGATCCAATATCGGGGGGGGGGGGGGGTTCGTTACGATCCCAAGGACGAGATTAAGACGCTAAAACCGGTCAAATATCATACAACCTTTTATCTTTATTTTCCACAGAGTGGGGAGAAAAGGTGGGGGGAGAAGGTGAAGGGGAGGAAAGAGAGAAAGAAAGAGAGAGAAACGGGGGAGAGAGAAAGAGATATCACCACCCGTGGATCCAGCGGCGTCCCGTTGGTCCTCTTCACCCTGGGTGTAAATTTTAGCGATGCGCGTGCAGTAATTACAGCTTGAGCAGGGTCCGACCCTAGGTTCCCGCTGAAAAGTTCAGAGCCAAATCAAGGCAAATTAAATAAATAAATTGTAATGACACGCATGCAGTAGTTACAGCTCGAGTTGGGTGCCTCCGAAGAGGGACCCTGAACAAAGAAATCCCTGGGCAATTATAGCTTTTTCAAATGAAGTTTCCCACCCCTCACGCGGTAGTTCAGACCAATAGTAATTTTGGGGTCTGGGGTCTCCTGCTCCCTATTGGGTCTCATCGTTGTTCCAGGCAGGCTGCTTTTCTCCCTTATCTTTACTGTTGCGGTTTCTGCGGACGGATATGTTGATTCCTCGGGTTCTGCCCTGCTTTCTCAGGGCCCTGACAAACAGGTGTTGTTCCAGCAATTAGCACTGCCCCAGCAGTGACAGTAGGTGTTATCTTCCAAGGTCCTGACGAGGAGGATATAATCCAGACCCCCCCAAATTAACACTGTTTCAGCAGTGAGGGGAGGCTTTGTTTCCCAGGGTCCTGGCGCCCAAGCAGGCCTTATTTCAAAGCCTTGACATCCTCCCTCCTGGAGTGTGACGCATAGGAATGCAAACTGCTTGTAACTCCCTTATCTTTCCAGTCTGCACCAGCTCTGGGGCCCTTTCTCACTGAACTACGGAGTGCGGCTAAGCAAGTTTTATAAAAGTTGTGCTAAGCGGCAGTAATTTGCAGTCCAGGTCCCAAAGTCTCTGTCCGGTCGTGGTCCGGTTCAGCGCAGGCTCGGTGTGTCCCGAATGGTCGCAGGGAGACCATTTCAGGGGTCGCAGCAGCTCAGTCCTGTTTCCGCTGGGAACAGATGGCTTGTTCGGGGTTTTGGTTTGCTTGCACCTTATGTACCAAGAAATGTTTAAGGCAAAAGTTCACTCATCTGTCCGCCACAGGGTCTCTCTCTATACACTGCAGACAGACCAATTCCAGCATTGCAGTTTGTCTCATCAGAGGACGTTAATCTACCAGAGGTGGAAATGTCCCACTCTGGAAGCCCCTCTTGCCATCTCTTAACTAGGCAGGACACCTGGACAGGGACAAGTAGGGAATTCATTTTCCCTTGGCTCAGGGATTGATTCAGATGACTTAACCTGCACATCTCATACCATCTTGGAAGCCCCTGGCATGGAGTGGCATTCAGCTGCCTCTACAAACACCTTAAGGGAGGGTGTCAAGAGGATGGGGCCAGCCTCTTTTCAGTGCTGCCCAGAGACAGGACAAGAGGCAATGGGCACAAACGGAAACCCAGGAAGTTCCATGTGGACATGAGGAAAAACTTTGCTGTGAGGGGGACAGAGCACTGGAACAGGTTGTCCAGAGAGGTTGTGCAGTCTCCATCTCTGGAGATATTCAAACCCCACCTGGATGCAATCCTGTGCAATGTGCTCTAGGTGACTCTGCTGGAACCGGGCGGGGGGGAGGGGGGGTTGCACTAGATGGTCTCCAGAGGTCCCTTCCAACCTCAGCCATTCTCTAATTCTGTGACCTGCACTCGGTGTTGCACACCCCCACCCTCACACTGCCCCCAGGAAGAGCCCTGAGCAAAGCCTGAGGGAAAGGATCACCCCTTTCCAGGGGCTGCCTGTCGGTGCCTGGCCAATCTGCTTGATAAAACACGTCAAGGTTTACTGGACATCAGAGCCAGCTGCACATTGCCTTTGCCTACCTGCAGTCAGTGCCTCCAACTTTCTGCTCTAATCAGCCCCCAGGGAGCCTTTTTTTGGTAACGTCCCTCCGTGGGACCTATTAACGCTCCAAGAAACTTTGGTGTTTGCTTCTGACTTCAACTTCTGGAGTGGTTTGATCAATCTCCTCTCAGCATCTGAGGTTCCTGGACTCAGCACCAAATACACCCGAGGGGCCATTCAAATGCCAAAAGCCCTAACAACCCACGTCACTCTCCAGCATTTTCTTCAGTTCTTCAATCCTTGCATGGCTAATTGGAGATTTTTCAGAAGTGTATCTAAAAGAGGAGGCTTTCAATGAGCACCTAAAAATAGAAAGTATGTCTTATTTTTATATTTTGTTTTCCAGCTTACAGAACAAGTGATATGCACATTCTCCACTTCATACTGACCCAGAGTGACTCCTAATGAAGTCTGGACAGGTAGGGAAAGCAGTAGCCTTGATGGGAGGGAGATCTTTAGGGACAGCCTTCCTCCTCACCTTCCCAGCCCTGCAGTTTCTCTCATCAGCCACTGGGGACTTAGATCACTCCTGTTAAAATCCAGCCTTTTTCCACTCAAGTCTCTAGCTGCATGCTGCATTCCCACCTGCTTTCCTTAGAGAACCAGTTGCAGATGCAGAAGAATTTCTCTTAACTGCAGACAAACAAATACAACATATGATAGAGTTTAATAAAAAAATAAAATACACTCCCCAACTGTATGCTAAGTGCAAGCTGCCTCCAGTGAGGTCCACTTGCCACAAGAAAAACTTTCCCTGAAATGGTTTTGACAGAGAGATAGGAAAGGAGAGCTGGAAACACAACTAAGGAGGTGGCTAAAGAGACAGTTGGACTCCTGAGAGACGAGGGAAGGACATGTGAAAACAGGTGAGAGATTACTGACACTACCTCCACAGTATAACAGACAGAGCAGTGGTAACGCAGGTTGAGGGGACAGATCAACATTTCTTCTCCTGAGATTAAGACTCTTCCTGAAAATTGCCACTATTTCATCACGGGAAAACATTGACATTAAAATTAGTCAATCATTTTAGCTGGTGAAAGTGTGTTCATATTTTTTCAGATGTTGAAAACAGTTCTTCCCCTTTCCAGGCAGAGCTCAGGTGTCCAACCACAAAGACCCAGCAGCACTTGGAGAGGCCCCGGTGTCTCTGAGGCACCTGCCTGGGCCTGGCAGCTCTCACGGGGCACCTGCGGGAGACCAGAGCCCCTCCGGGCTGCAGGTGGAGGCTGGGCAGAGGGCACCAGGGCACCTGCAATGGCACCAGATGTCCATGACCCTGTGACGGCATCCCACCCCAATTCGGAGAAGCACTTTCCTTAAAAAAGACCACACACAAAAGCCCCTCAAAACACCAGCATATTGAGAAAATACACCACCAACAAGAAAATAAAAAAAGAAACCTTATCAAGGAGGGCTGTAAGAACAAAGAATGCTAAAAACTGAAAAGTGCAACTAAACATTTCCTTGTTTACATTCTTTTTAAAATTTCTGTCTTGATTCATTTTTATTGACATTTTCTAAACATTTTTGTTATAATCAACCTTTAAAAAAGATATTTTGGTGTCTCGCACAGCGCTTAGTGGCCCAAACCACTCCCTGCTTGGGACAGTCCATGCAACTCCTCACTCTTTGCACAGAGCCATTCCTGCTCTGAGGTGTCGAGCTCTCTTGACTGAGGGAAGGAAGCGGGATAACCAGCTCCAATGAAACACTCTATTTTTGGATGGCCAAATCTGCAACAATCTCAGCACACCTGTGTTATAGTGATGTCTTGAAGGAGTCCCTAAACATCCAGCTGCACTCCCTTTCCATTCCCTGCCCAGCAAATGAAGTGCAACTCCATTTGAGGGGACAACAGGGAGGAGACACATCTCACCCCATGCCAGACCCCTCCAGTGCAGATGTCTCTGTCTAATCCAGGTGTCTGGACTTCCCTTTCTAGTCAAGGGAGAGAAATAAGGCGTCTCCCTGAGAGGTCTGGAGAGACTTCTCTTGGTGACCAGCTCATGCTTCAGACAGCTTCCCACAGGTCCTGGGCCACCTTTCCCAGCACCACATGGGAACACAGGTAGCCCTGGGCATCTTGGGCAGCAATCGTCTCTGTATGTGGGCAAATGAATACAGGCCTGAAAACCTATCCAAACAATATCTCCATGCAAAGACTGAAAAGAAAATATATTCATGGGTAGCTCCCCTGCATATCCTGCAGTTCTGATGCTTTAAAATCTCTCATCGTTGTGGTCCCCTCACATTGACTGCATTCAGTCCGGTAAGCCACTGCTCTGCCACAGGCCAGACAGCACCTCCCGCTCATGCAGTAAACCCTGCGCAGAGCTGCTGGAGCGGTGGCTGCACCTTCAGCTGGAGCAACACACACAGCCCCCGGGGGTGGGGGAGTGCGGCGAGCAGCCTGGAGAGCGCAGGGGGGTCCCGCGACACCCACTGCCCTGCCGGCAGCGTGCGTGGACGGGGAGCTGCCAGGGGCACAAACCGGGGCCAGGCAGCGTTGCCCACGTTGTACCCGCTTAGCTCCACGGCAGTTGTGGACCAAAAAGCCTTATATCCAGCTGCACTGGAGAACACAGGCATCTTGTGCCGCCTTCAGTTTTACCTTCTGAAATAGCAGCCTGTGCTGACTGAGAATGTATTTTGATAGGAATGGATTGGCATTTAAAATCTACTCCCTCCCATTTTCTCTGCTCGACTTTAGTAGCATATTGACAGCCAATGTTCCCTGTGTGATAGGAAAGGGACAGTTAAGGATATCGCCTAGGCTCTGGGGGCGTTTTGTGTATCTGTTAGAAAAGGCAGCTAATGCAGTAGTGATGGTACTGGCTGGGTTTGGGAGCAAAAGAGAGGCAAATAATTGATTTTGTTGAGGAAATGGCAGAATATCCTTGCAGTGTCTCCTATTCTTTTTCAAAGGAAATGAAAAAAAAAAGTTGCTTTCAGGGCAGCACAACCAATTTTCCTCCCCCCACAGCTCTCTGCTCCCTGCGCCTTGCACAGGCTGCCCTTCTTCAGGCACTCCCTAGCAGGCATCCACTACAAGGCCACCCCTGCTGCTCTGCCCACTAATCCTCACCCACACGCTCTCCACTGCCTCATCGCCCATCCCTGCGCAGAGCTCCCTGCATGCCCGCCGCTCTCTCTCCAGGGTTTCTTTCCTCCACATCACCCTGCACCTTTTCCTTGCCATCCCACACCATCCCTTCCTCACTCTTTCTGCAGTCAGCCTCTCCCCTGAGCTGCCCCCAGTTCAAAGCTCTCCTCACCAGCTTGCCCACCTGGTTGGCCATCAGGTCAGCAGATGGGAACAGTCTCCTTCCAAATGAAGCGTGACAACCTGCAGCTTTGCTCCCTCTCTGTGGGCTCCCCTTCAGGACCTCCTCCAGCTGCTGTAACCCCAGGCCAGCCGGGGAAGCAGCCGCTCCCCTCTCCTGGGAACCTCTTCCTGCTCTCGGGGCTCGTTTTCAGCCAGAAATCCTGCTCACCACAAAACTGCAAGCACTGTCACAGGCTAAGAGCAGGACTGTAGGCAATGGACCATGCGCTGCTGCAGCATGGTTTTACATGTCCCCCCCCCCCTCAGCTCCATGTGTCACCAGCCCCTAACCTGCCACCATGAGAAGGGAAAAAAAGGCTCAGCTCTAGTGCTGAGGGTCAGCACATGGGCTAGCTTTCCTCCACGCTCATTCACCACCTCCGAGCCCCCGGCCCTGTGGCTGCCCTGAAGAGCCAGGCCGTAGCCCCTTGACTCTGCCCTTTCCCATCCTGCCCCTGACACACTCAGAATGACATTAAGGCCTGGCATTTGGAAGGTGTGGAGGGTGTTAAAAAATTAATAAATTGCAATTAGGATGCAAACTATTGACTTTTATTTAAGAAAAAAGGTTCTTCTCTGTTCTCTCTGTCTCCCTCTCTCCCTCCCACACCCACACACCCCTAGCTCCTTTCCTTTGCTTCAGCAGCATGCGAAGATTGAGAAAGCAGAAGTGGGGAGGGAAAGGAGATGCAGGAATGAACAGCAGAGGGAAGACAAAAGACGACCTTCTCAGTCAGCACATGCTGCTATTTCAGAAGGTAAAACTCAAGGCGGCACAAAATGCCTCCAGTGTCCTCCAGGGCAGCTTTTAGCCAGAGACACGTTTCATGCTGCTCCTTCAGTCACACCTCGCCAGCATCGGTCTCCCAGCAGACACAAAGCACAAAGCACAACCCAGCCTTCTCCAGGCGACATCCAGCGGTAACTGCAAAGAGGCTGAACACGGGCTGGGGAAGCTCTGGGGGGAGCAGCGGCCCCGGCAGGGCAGGGGCATTCCCCCAGGCAGAGGGGCTGCGTGGGGAAGGGCTGCTCACAGCTCCCGCTCGCCCCCAGGACACTTCCCCAGGGGCTTCTCAGCAGGAAGCTCCAGGCAGGGACCACACCAAAGGCAAGCAGCTTCCCAGAGTCTCTGCTTCCAGGTCCCTGCTGCTGGCGTGGCGGGAAGGGAAAAGGAGCTGCCCAGCCGCGACAAGAGCCCCAGGCTCCGAAGCCCACGCAGAGACCAGCAGCTCTGCGAGGAAGCTCACCAAGGGCCTTCGCCCGCTCGCTGCCCACGCGCAGCACCAGCAGCACCGTGGCTGCCCCAGCAGGCTCTGTCCCAGCTGCTGCTGAGCACCTGCAAACACGCACGTGCCCCTCGACACTGCCCCGCTGCCGCTAGGGCTCTGTGGGGCAGAGCTGAGCGCCATGGGGCTGCCATGGGGGCCGGGGGCCAACGCTGCCCTGAGCAGACGTCACCTGCAGACCCTCCACGGCCTCTGCGCAGGTGTCCGCAGGGGCTGCGAGCGCCCTCCAGAAGGGCACAGCTCTGCCGCAGCCGCTCCGCTGCCACAGCCGAGAGCCTGGCTCTGGCCACGGCCACCAGCAACCTCCGCACGTCCTGCTCATCCCGGTGCCCACGGCCGGGCAGCCGACACCGAGCCGCAGGGCCGCCGGCAGAAGGGACACAAGAGCCAGGAGCTCTTGCGGGGCCGCAGGTGGCCCAGGCCGCGCCGGGCCTTCCCCAGCAGCTGCTCGCACCCAGCCGGGCCGCGGCGGCTCCGGCCACCCCCGCGCGTACAGCCGCTCGCTCTGCCCAGCCCAAGGCCCTCGGCCCCGGCGCGGCAGCTCCCGGCGCTGCGGCTCGAGGCTCCGGGCGGCCCCGCCCCAGGACACGCTGCCCCGCGCGGCCGGCAGCAGCCGCCTCTCGGCCCCTCCCTCCCCGCAGGGCCCGGGCAGCCCCGGCACCGCCCCCGCCCCGCCCCTGGGCCGCCTCCTCTGCACCAGTGCGCATGCTCCGCCCCGCCCCTCCCAGTTCCTCCCCCTCTGCCCCGCCCCTCCCCTCCCCGCCCGACCGCCCAGCGCACGCGCACTGCCGCCCCCCGCCCCTCCCTCCCTGCTGCCCGGCCCCGGGAGGCCCCGCCCCGCGGGAGCCAATGGGGGAGGCGGGGCGGAGGCTCTGTCTGCTGGGAGAGCGGTGCTGGCGAGGGGGTGGGGGAGGTGCAGGGCAGGAGATCAGCTTTGTTCTGGGCACCTTTGTGCAGGGGATGCCAAAAGGAGACAGTCGAGGAGTGACGGTACCACCTGGGTTTGGGAGCCTAACAGTGGAAAAGGAGTGAGTTTGTTGAAGAAAGGCCAGAGTATCCTTGCAGTGTCTCCTGTTCTTTTTCAAAGGAAATGGAAAAAACAAAACAACAACAAAACCCCCTAAGAAGCTGCTTTCAGTGTCTGTTCCTGAAGGAGAAGTTTCCACAAGACCTCCTCTCTGTCTTAGCTGAGATAATACTTTGACTCTTGCCTTCTGCGTCGTGGGGAAGTGTGCAGCTGAGAAGTTTTGAAAGACCTCGTTCCTGAGCCCTGCTGGAGCAGCAGGTTATTTAAGTGTGCGTATGAGTTGCTCTTCCGTCTTGTCTTTCCTCACCGCCTTCGACATTTCTGCCCTCGATTGGAGTGTGTTCAAAGCAGAGGTGTGTGGAAGACCTTTGAGTGTCTCTTGATTCTCCCAGCTGGTTCTTGTGGCACCTTTTTGAAATGTTGAGAGCTTGCGTTTGACCTGCTGCCAAGTCCCTGCAGCTGCTCCCTCCCTCCCTCCCTCCCTCCGTCCCTCCGCGAGGGTCAGCCACCCGTGTGGCTGTGGGTTGTCAGCGCTGGCTGCCCCGGTGGCAGCAGCCGCCTCCGCTGTGCCGCCGTGGGGCGAGCGCGGCGCAGGGCCCCCTGCCCTCCCTCGCAGGCAGGTTTCCCTGGGGGGGCCACGGCCGGGGTAGCGCAGCCGCCTGTGCAGGCCCGGCCAGGCCCCGCGGCGGGGTTGTCCCTGCGGCCCGGCCTTTGTGGGGCAGGGGCAGCCCCCGGGCACCCCGCACAGCCCCTGCCCGCTGCAGGGCCAGCCCTGGCCGGGGCCCTGGGGGCGAGGGGGGCCGGGCCCCCTCTGTGACACGGGCTGTGCTCACAGGGGACATCCCGTGTCACGGCCACAGCTGCCCTCTCCCGCGCGGCCCCGGCCTCTCCCCACACGTCCCAGCGAGGCCGCGCCAGCCCAGGCGCTGGGGCTGCTCTCGGCACCGCTCTGCTGCCAGGAGCCGCCGAGCCCCAGCGGGAGCCGGCGAGGGGAGGCCGGGGCAGCGCGGGGCTGCGGGGAAGTGCGGAGGAGGAGGAGGAGGAGGAGCAGAGGAGCTGTTTCCTCATCATCTTCCGCCACAGGGGTGACCCAGGGCCAGGAGGACAAGGATGGAGCTCTGGGACGCTGGCCACGGGACGCCGCGTGAGCAGGGGGTGCCAGTAATCCCTGCCTGGGGTAAGGCCTTCAGGAGCTCCTTAACAAATGTTGTTGTGGAGAGGATGAATGGGGAAGGAGAGTTTGGCTGTGGAAACCCTGGGCTGTGGGAGGGGCTGGACAGTCTGGTTGGTGCCCCAAGAGCTCCAGCTGATGGTCCCCTCTGGCTCAGGTGCCAGTGTGGCCGCCAGGACTGCTGGGTCCTGCCCCTGACGCTGCCCCTGCTCCCGGCGGGGGAAGGAGCTGGAGCTGCCCTGGTGGCCTTGCAGAGCCTGTGCATGCAGGGATCCAGTATGGGGGAAACTGGCCCTGCAGGAGAGTCCCCAGGGGATCCCCTGAATCCCCAGATTTCCACGGGCACAGCACCATCCTCTCTGGGACGTAAATCATTGCCAGTATCCCTAGGGAGGGGGTCACCCTCTGACAGCTGCGTCTGGAAGGAAAGGAGACCTGTCTGAAGAAGGCGGAGGGGTCCTGCAGCTCCTGCTGGGCTCTGGCGAGACTGCCAGAAACACCGGCGCTCAAAATGCATCCTTGCACTGTTCCTCAGCTCAGCTTGGCTTTCTGTCCAGGACCCCAGCCACTGCCTCTAGCCCTTCCCACTGGACCGGCTTGTGCCTCCAGACTGGCAGAGCAGGCTTTGATCTGGGAGATGTATTGTGGCTGTCCCGTGGCAGGATCTCCATGTCCCACTGCCTGTTTCAGGTCCAGACTGCTGCTGGGGTCAGATGACAGTTCTAGCCTGAAGGCAGTGCCCACCTCAGCTCTGCAGCCCCTGTGAGGGATGGGGTTAGTTTGGGCAGGGGGTGCTGTCTGAGGACGCCCGCTCTTGCCATCTCCTTGGTTAGGCGTGTGGTGAATGGCTGTGAGCTGGCCGACCCAGAGCACGACATGACTTTCTCTTGCTTTTCCAGTGGCTGTGCACATCTGGGAAGGTGTGTCAGACTACATCACAGAGCAGCTGGTGCTGAACAAGGTGGGTCTGCTCTCCTGTTCCTCCCCTCCACCCTGATGGTTTCAGCAGTCCTGACATCTCTGTGCCATTGGGTGCAATTGCTCTGCCCCTCCTTTGAAACCAGAAGGAAATCCCATGGAGAAGGATGCTGCAAATGATAGGAGTGCCACAGACTAATGTCTCCCTAAAGCGAGATGACAAATCTCCTGTCCAGTTTCATTCACAGGAGGGGTTGGAGGCTTTCTGGGCCTTCTCCAGTCCCCCCGGAAGGGTGAAAGGCCAAAGAGAGAGCCTGGCATGTTTTTTTCTGAGGTTATCTCCCTTCTTGGAAAGCCTTCCTATGGATGTCCTGGATGACAGGGATGATATACGTGTAATTTTGAGAGGGCGAGGAGGAGGGGGAGGAAACCATCTGGAACGTTCTTCCAAAGGACCTCTCCAAGGCTCTCCCAAGCTTTCCAGAGGGCTTCATCTTGCCCCTTTGTAGGCCAGGAGTGAGCAGGGCCCGTCGCACCATGGCCATGCTCTGACAAGCCCTCGGGCTGTTTGTTCATCTCACATGCTTAGAATTCTTCTCTTCTCTTCTGTTTGCAGGACGTGAGAATTATTCGACTTGGCACCTTCCGCGTTGTTAGAGAACAAGTCGTTGATGGCAAGAATGGTCTTCTGACTGTTCGCAGACCCACGTTTGTCCTCGGAAAGTATCTTGCAGAGCGTCATGGCCTCACCCATGATAAGGCCTATGTTCCTGGTAAGAAGACAGACTGAAACTTGTGCTTCCTCGTGCGAGATGTGTGGGGTGTGGATAACTGCTGCTCAGCAGGGGCTGTCAGAAATCTAGAATGCCTTCGCTGGGTCCTGAGAACACCTCCAGGGGTTTTTTTTTATTATCATGTCATCAGAATGTGGAATCGAATGAGCCTCTCTCTCCCTCTCGGACTTGTTTTTACAGCTGGCTTCATACCAAATGTTCTGGGGTTGCTGCTTCTAAGCTGATGTAGTTAAAACTCCTGTAGTTTAAACACCTGTTTATGTCCCAGCAGACCTTGTAAGGGCGAACAGCAGCATTGCTGCTGGCTCTTCCAAGCTGCTTCTGCTTCAAGTGGGTCAAAGCCATCTGTAGAGAGCCTTGAAACAGAGATGGGAACAGTAGTGTGTAGGAAAAGCCCTCCGAGGCCAGCTATGGGGTGATTGCTGGGGAGTGGTAGGAGCAGTGCAGCTGTAGGGTGATGTCAGTGAGGGCTGTGGGGCAGCAGGAGCTCTGAGCTGTGTTTGGAGTGGGCCTTTGCTTTCAAAGGACTCCATCCTCTCTGTGCTGTGAACATCAGTCTGGCATCCCTCAGGGACAGGCCTTGGGCACCAAAAGCAGGGTTGTGTGCTGAGCAGGTCCAAGGGCCTTGGGGTGGCCAGAAAGACAAAGGTAAAAATGATGAGTAATTCATATCCATTACTAATGAAGAGGAATGAAGATTCAGCCTGTAAGATTTGTTGTGCAGTCCATGTGTTTTTCTTCTTCATTGCAGCCACTGTGACGTGGCATAGCTAAGTCTCTTCAAACCTGGCATGCCCTGAGGGTGGGCACAATTACCATGAGCAGTCTCTTCTCCTGGGAACTGGCCTGCTTTTTTCCTCTCCTTGTGCTGGTGTCCTGCCTGATGGTCATACAGTATAGCCAGGAGCCTTTCTTTCTGTTTCTGTGGGGAAGGAAGCATTGCTGTACTCTTGGCCCAAGAGGTTGCAGAGTGCTTTGAATTTCTCCCAAGGGAGAGATGACATCAGCGTCCTTTCTGGGCTTTCCCAGAGAGTTAAAGAAGACGGCTCTGTAGCACTGTTCTGCTGGAAGACCTTCAAGCTGCTGACACCCTCTTTTAGCCTGCTGAAGTGCTCTGTTAGTGACTGTGGTGCTCTTTTGTTGCTGCCTAGGTCATAAGCAAGCTGAGCCCCTGAAGTATGCTCGCATAGCCTTGGACATCTCCTTCTCTTGGAAAATAGTGGAGGCTTGCATAGAAGAGACCATGTACCTTCTCTCTTGCTGTCTTGCGAGTGGGAAGAGCGTTGCCCTTGTTCTGAAGGACATTGGCATTCTGGTCATTGAAGGCAACGTTGTGAAAATGAGATTTTACAAAAGCCTTCTGCAAAGGCTGAATGGGTCTGAAGAGCTGGGAGAAGCTCTTCTTGGGGTAAGTTGTCCATTTCTGCAGTGCTCCTTCTCGCTCTTTTGAAACCCGAGCAAAGTCAAAGTGAAGGGATTTCTCTTGGCCTGCCACAACCTGTCTGGGCATGTGGACGGTCCTGGTCTAGAGGAATGCCAGCTCCCTGCACAGTGATCCCTCCTGCCCTTCTCCAGGCTGGCAGGGGCCTCAGACATCGCTGTCGAATCTCTGGTGACCTCAGCCCTCCTCTCTCCCTGAAGCGAGAGGGCCTGAGTGTCTTTCATCTCTCCTGTATGGCAGCTGGTCACAGTACCTTTGGTCACCTTAGCATTTCTAGCTCTGTGTCTGTGTAGGGCCGTCTTCTGTCTGCTCTGCCTCTTGGCGCTGTGCAAAGGAGCGGGTTGCTGTAATTCCCTGTCCTTCTGCTGTGATACCAAGAAATAGCAGCTTGTAGCTGAGCTGCCAGCATCACCGTGGTTTCCTCAGCCCATCATCTTCAGTGGTGTTGGGACCACAGCAGGTGGCAGGGCTTGTTGCTCACCCCATTCTCTGGGAGGCAATGCAGAGACACAAGCAGAGCAAGGCCCATATGGGAACAGACTCCTTTAGCTGTTGTCCCTGTGTGGGTCCAGTTGTGCTGAGCAGCTCCTTTGTGTGTCTCTGGCACCCCCACAGCATGCAGGGGGGACTTCTGTGCCCTAACGTGTGCACCTGCACACTGCTAGTGGTGTGGCCGTGCTGTGTCACAGAGACAGTCATTCCAGGCCAGTGCCCTTGCCCAGGTCTTTAGTGCAGCCCTGGCCTTCAGCCTGGGCTTTCAGGTGCAGCTGGAAAGTGGAGGTGTGAAAGCAGTCTGAGCTGAGCCACTCGAGGGCTAAGCCAGAGATGCAAGCAGCCTGTAGCCCAGCCCTGTTTGCCAGCTCGGTCTTTTCCTTCTGTCCCAGTCCGTGGTGCCCTTTCAGGCCATTCTCTAGGCCAGGGACTTTTCTCCAGCCTTTTGGGCAGTGGCTCCCACTCCAGGACCCTCAGCTGCTCCTTCAACACACGCCACAAGTTTGGCACTCACAGTTGTTACCCGCTGTGCAGGGCAAAAGGAGGGCTGTGTGCCTCTATTGATGCATTCTGCGGAAGCAGCCATCTGACTCTCAGGAGAGACTTTGGGGTTAAGCTCACATCTGAACACTTTGTTCTCAGCTCAGGAGCAGGCACCAGAAGCCAGCAGCCAGGAACACAGACTAGGGAAGGGCCTTTGCCTGTGCTCTCCTCCACTGACTTCTCCATTAGGCAAGAACCGGTCTCCTCACTGAGGCTCTTGATCTTGGCCCTTGCCCAAAGCCTGGCAGTATTCTTACCCATTCTGCTGTATTCCCCTGCAGCTGCTCCTCTGTAGAATTGAGGGGCTGTGAGCAAGAAGATCATTTTCTTGGCAGCATCTCACATGTGTCTCTTGCCTTTGCAGATGTCAGTGAGGAAGGACTCAGTCCTCTCAGGCACCGAAACAGCTGCTTCTCTGACTTGTTGTGGCTCTGTCGTTGTCTTTCCAAGGTGAGTATGTTTGTTTGTTTTTTAGCTGCTGACTGACCAAGCGAGCATCTTCTCACCGTGTGTCTCTGGTAGGCTTGTGCAGGCGCTCTGGAAGGGACTTGAGCGTAACCCTTTCCAATGGTTGGTTCCCAGTGAACTCCAGGCTTGCTCTGGCTTTGTTTGGGCTCTGTGTGGGGGGCTTCTGCAGAGCTTTGTGCTGGCTCCCAGCTTGCAAAGGGGGTTGTTCCGTGAGTGGCCTGGGGCCTGGGGGCTGTTCTTTCCAGATGCAGTGACATGAGTGTGGGAGGGCCTGCAAGGGATGTGGAGGGCAAGGCAGGAATTTGAAGTGATGGTGGAATGCTGCAGGAAAGGAGACTAGTCTGTTCTGCCTGGATGGGAGCATGGACAGGAGCTGGGAGACGGTCTCCAGTGGCAGCCTGGGGGATTTGGCTGGGAAAGCTTAGAAGAAGCTTTCTCCCAGGAAGGCTAGCTAAGCCCTGCAGCAGCCTGAGGAGGAAGCTTATGTCCCTCCAGGCACTGGAGGTCTTCCCTGGCTCACTCCACTTCCTCAGACAGTCCTGCAGGGTCGGGCTGATTCTGCATATTCTGCTCTGGGAAAGGATGGGCTTCATAGTGGCTCTGACATCTGTCTGTGTCCCCATAGTTAACATGAGCTGCAAAGGAACTGTGGAGCCCTTCCTCCAGAGTGGTGTCTTTCTGCTGTTTCCAGGCAGGAGCTGGAGACTTCCCCCCGAAAACCACCAGTGAGAGCAGCACCAGTGAGAGTGCCACGTGTGAGAGCTCCTCCTGTGAGAGCTCCTGCTGTGCAAGGTGTGAAGCCTGTTTCGGAAAAGGAATGGGGAGAAGATGACCCCAGTGTTGAGAAAGGTAATGGAGCAGTTGATTCCTGGTGGGGGTTTGTGCCTTCTCCTTCTGTCCCCCTTGGTGTAGGGGGTTGGAGCCAAGGCTTCCCTGGATTTTCAGAGCAGGCAGCTCTACCCTTTCCTTGTGAGTTTCTCATAGACATTCCCAAACGACTGCCTTGGGGTTGACTGTGTCACCAGGGGCAATGCAGGCCTCTGAGATCTGTAGAAAGAACCCAGGACCTGTTCCCCTCGTGTGAAGAAGTTATTGCCACAAAGAGACTCTGTCAGGTCACCAGCACATCCCTGCGAGCCTCCCTTTTCATAGCGTGGTATGGATAGAGCAGTAGAAAAGCACCTTTGCAAGAAATGATGTTGCAGAGTGAAAGCAAAGAGTTGGACAGGAGCCAATATGAGTAAGGGCCTTGGCCTGCCTAGGAAACATGGCTTTAAAGGAATCGGATTGAGGCCTCATAGTTCTATCACAGGCTGGAGCAGGTCTGCACATCACTCCTGTTGCAGTGGTCACTGTGATTCTGCTCTGAAGCGTTTTCGTGTCTCCTGCTTACAGGAAAGCTTCCTCTCCGGCGCCGCCTCTTGTGGGAGCGCCACTCACCCCTCGAACTAGTGCCTGCAAATATGGAAGAAGGAGACAGGGAGAAAGCTGAAGAGGAGTCTCTTGACAGGTGAGCCGCTTGGAGCAATGGACATGGGTGACTGTCCATAGAACTCCAAATGCCTTTTATCCCATGCCACAATGACCAGCGATCCCTTGCTGGATGGGCAGCCCAGAGCAAGTCCTTGGAGACCCTCATGTTGGCTTCCTGATTCTCCTGCCTCTGCTTGCAGGTTACAACCCTTTGGGAAACTCAGTGCAAATCCTCATTCCGGAAGAGGAGGGCCTTTTCCCCATTCCCTTTAGATGGAAGTAAACAGGATGCTTTCTATATGCTGACAGTCGGGCTGGGGGCCTATGGCCATTTTGTGAGGCTGAGGAAAAGGCTGTGCTCTTGGAAGGCCTTCTAAAGAGCAGAGGTGTGTGTCTGAGCTTTGCCCCACCATGGTGGCTGTTCCCAGAGACCAGTGAGTATGTAGTGAGACAGGATGAAACACAGAGCAGCTCTTTCTTTGCCTGGAAAGGATGTGGCCTTTCAAAGCAAAGTGCAATTCCAGCCATCCTGCCACACACAGGCACTCTGGAAGGGACTTGAGCGTAACCCTTTCCAATGGTTGGTTCCCAGTGAACTCCAGGCTTGCTCTGGCTTTGTTTGGGCTCTGTGTGGGGGGGCTTCTGCAGAGCTTTGTGCTGGCTCCCAGCTTGCAAAGGGCTTTGTTCCATTAGTGGCCTGGGGGCTGGGAGCTGTTCTTTCCAGGTGCAGTGACATGAGTGTGGGAGGGCCTGCAAGGGATGTGGAGGGCAAGGCAGGAATTTGAAGTGATGCTGGAATGCTGCAGGAAAGGAGACTAGTCTGTTCTGCCTGGATGGGAGCATAGACAGGAGCTGGGAGACGGTCTCCAGTGGCAGCCTGGGGGATTTGGCTGGGAAAACTTAGAAGGAGCTTTCTCCCAGGAAGGCTAGGGAAGCCCTGCAGCAGCCTGAGGAGGAAGCTTATGTCCCTCCAGGCACTGGAGGTCTTCCCTGGCTCACTCCACTTCCTCAGACAGTCCTGCAGGGTCGGGCCGATTCTGCATATTCTGCTCTGGGAAAGGATGGGCTTCATAGTGGCTCTGACAGCTGCCTGTGTCCCCATAGTTAACATGAGCTGCAAAGGAACTGTGGAGCCCTTCCTCCAGAGTGGTGTCTTTCTGCTGTTTCCAGGCAGGAGCTGGAGACTTCCCCCAGGGAATCATCTGTGGGAACTCCATCTTGGACACCTCTGAAGCCTATCTGGGGAGAGAGGGCAGAAGATGACCCCAGTGTTGAGAAAGGTAATGGAGCAGTTGATTCCTGGTGGGGGGTTGTGCCTTCTCCTTCTGTCCTCCTTGGCGTAGGGGGTTGGAGCCAAGGCTCCAGTGCGATGTCTTGGGCATCACTAGATGTGATGCTGCTCAGCCCTGTTGGGAAATCTCTAGTGACTGCTGAGGGAGCAAGACCTCAGGGCAGCCCAGCACTCCCAGCTGCAGTTGATCCCTCTGAGCTAAGCTTTCCCCCTGGACTCTGGGCCCTAGTGTACCCTGCAAACTGTTCTTCCACTGGAGGAGGAAGAGTAAAAGTTGAGGACAATCCTTGGGAATCCTCCATCCTGTCTGGAGCAGAATGGTAATGGAAAGTGTGACCTCTTTCATGACCTATCTCATGGCATCAAGGTGACCTAGAGAATCTGGTCAGAAGTGTGGTAAGGGGTGCCAAGACTTCCCTGGATTTTCAGAGCAGGCAGCTCTACCCTTTCCTTGTGAGTTTCTCATAGACATTCCCAAACCACTGCCTTGGGGTTGACTGTGTCACCAGGGGCAATGCAGGCCTTTGAGATCTGTAGAAGGATCCCAGGACCTGTTCCCCTCATGTGAAGAAGTTATTGCCACAAAGAGACTCTGTCAGGTCACCAGCACATCCCTGCGAGCCTCCCTTTTCATAGCGTGGTATGGATAGAGCAGTAGGAAAGCACCTTTGCAAGAAATGATGTTGCAGAGTGAAAGCAAAGAGTTGGACAGGAGCCAGCGTGAGGAAGGGCCTTGGCCTGCCTAGGAAACTTTAAAGCCTTTAAAGGAATCGGATTGAGGCCTCATAGTTCTATCACAGGCTGGAGCAAATCCACACGTCACTCCTGTTGATGTGGTCACTGTGATTCTGCTCTGAAGTGTTTTCTCGTCTCCTGCTTACAGAAAGGCTTCATGCTGAGCGCCTCCATTTGTGGGAGAGCCACCTTCCACCCATACTAGTGCCTGCAAATATGGAAGAAGGAGACAGGGAGAAAGCTCAGGGGAAGGAGCCTCAAGACAGGTGAGCCGCTTGGAGCAATGGACATGGGTGACTGTCCATAGAACTCCAAATGCCTTTTATCCCATGCCACAATGACCAGTGATCCCATGCTGGATGGGCAGCCCAGAGCAAGTCCTTGGAGACCCTCATGTTGGCTTCCTGATTCTCCTGCCTCTGCTTGCAGGTTACAGCCCTTTGGGAAACTCAGTGCAAATCCTCATTCCGGAAGAGGAGGGCCTTTTCCCCATTCCCTTTAGATGGAAGTAAACAGGATGCTTTCTATATGCTGACAGTCGGGCTGGGGGCCTGTGGCCATTTTGTGAGGCTGAGGAAAAGGCTGTGCTCTTGGAAGGCCTTCTAAAGAGCAGAGGTGTGTGTCTGAGCTTTGCCCCACCATGGTGGCTGTTCCCAGAGACCAGTGAGTATGTAGTGAGACAGGATGAAACACAGAGCAGCTCTTTCTTTGCCTGGAAAGGATGTGGCCTTTCAAAGCAAAGTGCAATTCCAGCCATCCTGCCACACACAGGCACTCTGGAAGGGACTTGAGCGTAACCCTTTCCAATGGTTGGTTCCCAGTGAACTCCAGGCTTGCTCTGGCTTTGTTTGGGCTCTGTGTGGGGGGCTTCTGCAGAGCTTTGTGCTGGCTCCCAGCTTGCAAAGGGCTTTGTTCCATTAGTGGCCTGGGGGCTGGGAGCTGTTCTTTCCAGATGCAGTGACATGAGTGTGGGAGGGCCTGCAAGGGATGTGGAGGGCAAGGCAGGAATTTGAAGTGATGGTGGAATGCTGCAGGAAAGGAGACTAGTCTGTTCTGCCTGGATGGGAGCATGGACAGGAGCTGGGAGACGGTCTCCAGTGGCAGCCTGGGGGATTTGGCTGGGAAAACTTAGAAGGAGCTTTCTCCCAGGAAGGCTAGGGAAGCCCTGCAGCAGCCTGAGGAGGAAGCTTATGTCCCTCCAGGCACTGGAGGTCTTCCCTGGCTCACTCCACTTCCTCAGACAGTCCTGCAGGGTCGGGCCGATTCTGCATATTCTGCTCTGGGAAAGGATGGGCTTCATAGTGGCTCTGACAGCTGCCTGTGTCCCCATAGTTAACATGAGCTGCAAAGGAACTGTGGAGCCCTTCCTCCAGAGTGGTGTCTTTCTGCTGTTTCCAGGCAGGAGCTGGAGACTTCCCCCAGGGAATCATCTGTGGGAACTCCATCTTGGACACCTCTGAAGCCTATCTGGGGAGAGAGGGCAGAAGATGACCCCAGTGTTGAGAAAGGTAATGGAGCAGTTGATTCCTGGTGGGGGGTTGTGCCTTCTCCTTCTGTCCTCCTTGGCGTAGGGGGTTGGAGCCAAGGCTCCAGTGCGATGTCTTGGGCATCACTAGATGTGATGCTGCTCAGCCCTGTTGGGAAATCTCTAGTGACTGCTGAGGGAGCAAGACCTCAGGGCAGCCCAGCACTCCCAGCTGCAGTTGATCCCTCTGAGCTAAGCTTTCCCCCTGGACTCTGGGCCCTAGTGTACCCTGCAAACTGTTCTTCCACTGGAGGAGGAAGAGTAAAAGTTGAGGACAATCCTTGGGAATCCTCCATCCTGTCTGGAGCAGAATGGTAATGGAAAGTGTGACCTCTTTCATGACCTATCTCATGGCATCAAGGTGACCTAGAGAATCTGGTCAGAAGTGCGGTAAGGGGTGCCAAGACTTCCCTGGATTTTCAGAGCAGGCAGCTCTACCCTTTCCTTGTGAGTTTCTCATAGACATTCCCAAACCACTGCCTTGGGGTTGACTGTGTCACCAGGGGCAATGCAGGCCTTTGAGATCTGTAGCAGGATCCCAGGACCTGTTCCCCTCATGTGAAGAAGTTATTGCCACAAAGAGACTCTGTCAGGTCACCAGCACATCCCTGCGAGCCTCCCTTTTCATAGCGTGGTATGGATAGAGCAGTAGGAAAGCACCTTTGCAAGAAATGATGTTGCAGAGTGAAAGCAAAGAGTTGGACAGGAGCCAGCGTGAGGAAGGGCCTTGGCCTGCCTAGGAAACTTTAAAGCCTTTAAAGGAATCGGATTGAGGCCTCATAGTTCTATCACAGGCTGGAGCAAATCCACACGTCACTCCTGTTGATGTGGTCACTGTGATTCTGCTCTGAAGTGTTTTCTCGTCTCCTGCTTACAGAAAGGCTTCATGCTGAGCGCCTCCATTTGTGGGAGAGCCACCTTCCACCCATACTAGTGCCTGCAAATATGGAAGAAGGAGACAGGGAGAAAGCTCAGGGGAAGGAGCCTCAAGACAGGTGAGCCGCTTGGAGCAATGGACATGGGTGACTGTCCATAGAACTCCAAATGCCTTTTATCCCATGCCACAATGACCAGTGATCCCATGCTGGATGGGCAGCCCAGAGCAAGTCCTTGGAGACCCTCATGTTGGCTTCCTGATTCTCCTGCCTCTGCTTGCAGGTTACAGCCCTTTGGGAAACTCAGTGCAAATCCTCATTCCGGAAGAGGAGGGCCTTTTCCCCATTCCCTTTAGATGGAAGTAAACAGGATGCTTTCTATATGCTGACAGTCGGGCTGGGGGCCTGTGGCCATTTTGTGAGGCTGAGGAAAAGGCTGTGCTCTTGGAAGGCCTTCTAAAGAGCAGAGGTGTGTGTCTGAGCTTTGCCCCACCATGGTGGCTGTTCCCAGAGACCAGTGAGTATGTAGTGAGACAGGATGAAACACAGAGCAGCTCTTTCTTTGCCTGGAAAGGATGTGGCCTTTCAAAGCAAAGTGCAATTCCAGCCATCCTGCCACACACAGGCACTCTGGAAGGGACTTGAGCGTAACCCTTTCCAATGGTTGGTTCCCAGTGAACTCCAGGCTTGCTCTGGCTTTGTTTGGGCTCTGTGTGGGGGGCTTCTGCAGAGCTTTGTGCTGGCTCCCAGCTTGCAAAGGGCTTTGTTCCATTAGTGGCCTGGGGGCTGGGAGCTGTTCTTTCCAGATGCAGTGACATGAGTGTGGGAGGGCCTGCAAGGGATGTGGAGGGCAAGGCAGGAATTTGAAGTGATGGTGGAATGCTGCAGGAAAGGAGACTAGTCTGTTCTGCCTGGATGGGAGCATGGACAGGAGCTGGGAGACGGTCTCCAGTGGCAGCCTGGGGGATTTGGCTGGGAAAACTTAGAAGGAGCTTTCTCCCAGGAAGGCTAGGGAAGCCCTGCAGCAGCCTGAGGAGGAAGCTTATGTCCCTCCAGGCACTGGAGGTCTTCCCTGGCTCACTCCACTTCCTCAGACAGTCCTGCAGGGTCGGGCCGATTCTGCATATTCTGCTCTGGGAAAGGATGGGCTTCATAGTGGCTCTGACAGCTGCCTGTGTCCCCATAGTTAACATGAGCTGCAAAGGAACTGTGGAGCCCTTCCTCCAGAGTGGTGTCTTTCTGCTGTTTCCAGGCAGGAGCTGGAGACTTCCCCCAGGGAATCATCTGTGGGAACTCCATCTTGGACACCTCTGAAGCCTATCTGGGGAGAGAGGGCAGAAGATGACCCCAGTGTTGAGAAAGGTAATGGAGCAGTTGATTCCTGGTGGGGGGTTGTGCCTTCTCCTTCTGTCCTCCTTGGCGTAGGGGGTTGGAGCCAAGGCTCCAGTGCAATGTCTTGGGCATCACTAGATGTGATGCTGCTCAGCCCTGTTGGGAAATCTCTAGTGACTGCTGAGGGAGCAAGACCTCAGGGCAGCCCAGCACTCCCAGCTGCAGTTGATCCCTCTGAGCTAAGCTTTCCCCCTGGACTCTGGGCCCTAGTGTACCCTGCAAACTGTTCTTCCACTGGAGGAGGAAGAGTAAAAGTTGAGGACAATCCTTGGGAATCCTCCATCCTGTCTGGAGCAGAATGGTAATGGAAAGTGTGACCTCTTTCATGACCTATCTCATGGCATCAAGGTGACCTAGAGAATCTGGTCAGAAGTGCGGTAAGGGGTGCCAAGACTTCCCTGGATTTTCAGAGCAGGCAGCTCTACCCTTTCCTTGTGAGTTTCTCATAGACATTCCCAAACCACTGCCTTGGGGTTGACTGTGTCACCAGGGGCAATGCAGGCCTTTGAGATCTGTAGCAGGATCCCAGGACCTGTTCCCCTCATGTGAAGAAGTTATTGCCACAAAGAGACTCTGTCAGGTCACCAGCACATCCCTGCGAGCCTCCCTTTTCATAGCGTGGTATGGATAGAGCAGTAGGAAAGCACCTTTGCAAGAAATGATGTTGCAGAGTGAAAGCAAAGAGTTGGACAGGAGCCAGCGTGAGGAAGGGCCTTGGCCTGCCTAGGAAACTTTAAAGCCTTTAAAGGAATCGGATTGAGGCCTCATAGTTCTATCACAGGCTGGAGCAAATCCACACGTCACTCCTGTTGATGTGGTCACTGTGATTCTGCTCTGAAGTGTTTTCTCGTCTCCTGCTTACAGAAAGGCTTCATGCTGAGCGCCTCCATTTGTGGGAGAGCCACCTTCCACCCATACTAGTGCCTGCAAATATGGAAGAAGGAGACAGGGAGAAAGCTCAGGGGAAGGAGCCTCAAGACAGGTGAGCCGCTTGGAGCAATGGACATGGGTGACTGTCCATAGAACTCCAAATGCCTTTTATCCCATGCCACAATGACCAGTGATCCCATGCTGGATGGGCAGCCCAGAGCAAGTCCTTGGAGACCCTCATGTTGGCTTCCTGATTCTCCTGCCTCTGCTTGCAGGTTACAGCCCTTTGGGAAACTCAGTGCAAATCCTCATTCCGGAAGAGGAGGGCCTTTTCCCCATTCCCTTTAGATGGAAGTAAACAGGATGCTTTCTATATGCTGACAGTCGGGCTGGGGGCCTGTGGCCATTTTGTGAGGCTGAGGAAAAGGCTGTGCTCTTGGAAGGCCTTCTAAAGAGCAGAGGTGTGTGTCTGAGCTTTGCCCCACCATGGTGGCTGTTCCCAGAGATCAGTGAGTATGTAGTGAGACAGGTTGAAACACAGAGCAGCTCTTTCTTTGCCTGGAAAGGATGTGGCCTTTCAAAGCAAAGTGCAATTCCAGCCACCCTGCCACCAAGGACAAGGAGCAGCAGCTGTTCTCACATTGAGTTTGGGATGGATTGAGTGACCTTGGAGCCCTTTCTTTCCTTCACGTGAAATCTGGTCTTGTGGCTGCCAGAAGCAGGGTGTGGCTGGAGGCTAGCTGAGAAGGTGGGTAGAGAGGAGTGAGGTGGAAGAGATGGGTGCCAGGAATGCTGTTGAAGGGAAGGAGTCCCTTGGTGAAGACCTCCCAAAAGGAGGCATTTCCCCTTGTGCAATGGCCTTCCTTCCCCTCCCAGGAGCAAGAAGGAATGAGGGCCATTTCCAGGCAGCCGCCATGGGGTGGTGAGCAGCAGGCTTGGGGGCATGTGCCTTTGGATCAGGCAGCCCTTCCAGGCAAGGGGCAGTTGTTGGGCGCTCAGAAGAGCATTTCGGTGTGGGCCATGAGTGACTGAAGGCTCAAGGAGTCTAAGGGACAGAGCAGTGTCTGTTATTACTCTTTTTTATATACATGGTTTTTGTCTGACAGCTTTTTTGGGGGCTGGCACAGGAGAGTGCCAGGGGTAGGAAAATGGCATGAATGCTTTAGTCCCTTGATGCCTTTCTCCCCCTTTGGCACTAGGTGCCCAGCAGTAATCCATTTCCCATCCCTAAACACGCAGTCTTTGGCACCACTGAGCAGTGGCTAATGCACTTGGCGGGACACAGACTAACGGTGCGTCTTGGAGCCTGTCCTTGTAGATGACCCTGCTGCTCTCCTTGCTACATGGATAGAAAGCCTCAGTGTGGGCACCTGGAGCTTTCCTTTGGCCATGTGATGCACCCCTGGGTGTTTTGGCAGGGGGTGATTGCTGTCTCCATTGATGTGACCACAATCAGTCGAGGCTACGTGCTTCTCCTGCAGAACTGCCTTCTGCTGCAGAAGCAGGTGCCCAGCTTGTGGGCATGGGGTGGAGATCCAGCTCCTCCTGTGCTCATACCACTCCTCGCGGTGTGTGTTTGCAGTGTGCTCCCACCTATCCCAGGGGTCTCTACACAGAAAACAACACAAGGTGGGAGGAGGCAATCGCTTGAAGCCAGACCACCAGCTGCGGGGCCAGGGAGCAAAGGTCATCAGGGGGCAGAACAGGTAGGTGGTCCTGATTGAGGTCCTTCTTGTGCCAGCCTGAATTATGGAAAAGCATCGTCCTATGGGCAGCGGCTGTACAAGACCCCTTCCAATGTGTTCCTTTGAGCCCTTACTGCCTTGGTCTGGGGACTGCTTTCGATACTGCCGGCAAAGATGCGCTCTAGTTTGGCAATACATCTGTTGCTGCTGCATTCTCCATGAACACACCAGAAGACCCTCTTGGGCCCTGCTTCTGGTGGCAATGTCCCTGCTGGGCCTTCCTGGGATTGAAGACAGAGACTTTCTGTTCAGCTCCACAATCATTTAGATGACTGGTCAGAACACAAAAGGGATGTTCAGTCTTGCTAGGATTCCCTTAAGGGCAAAATGGTGCTGACAAGCAGGCTCAAGACAGGGGTCAGAGGAGAATGTGAGAAATAACCTTTGCTTCAGGAAAAAAGAGACCTGCTGGACCTGTGCTTCCCCCTCCCTCCCTAGCAGGACTGCCTTGCCGATTTACCAGGTTTTGGTGGGATGCCTTCACGTGGGCTCTCCTCCAGTAACTTGTGCATTAGGCAAAAACTGGTCTCCTCACTGAGGCTCTTGATCTGGGGCTTTGCCCAAGGCCTGGCAGTGTTATTACCCATTCTCTTGTGTTCCCCCATAGCTGCTACTCTGCAGCATTGAGGGGCTGCTGTGGGGAACAGCAAAGTTTGTTTCAGACCTTCTGAAAGGCAGCAGCTTCTCTGAACAGTGGAAGCACCTGCTGCCTTTGTGAGCAACCAGATCATTTTCTTGGCAGTATCTCACATGTGTCCCTCACCTTTGCAGATGTCAGCAAGGAGGGACTCAGTCCTCTCAGGCACCGAAACAGCTGCTTCTCTGACCCGTTCTGGCTCTATCGTTGTCCTTCCAAGGTGAGTATGTTTGCTTCCTAGCTGCTGGCTGACCAAGTGAGCATCTTCTCACCGTGTGTTTGGTAGTGTTGCCTTGCCAGGGCTTGTGCAGGCACTCTGGAAGGGACTTGAGCATAACCCTTTCCAATGGTTGGTTCCCAGTGAGCTCCAGGCTTGCTCTGGCTTTGTTTGGGCTCTGTGTGGGGGGCTTCTGTAGAGCTTTGTGCTGGCTCCCAGCTTGCAAAGGGCTTTGTTCCATTAGTGGCCTGGGGGCTGGGAGCTGTTCTTTCCAGATGCAGTGACATGAGTGTGGGAGGGCCTGCAAGGGATGTGGAGGGCAAGGCAGGAATTTGAAGTGATGCTGGAATGCTGCAGGAAAGGAGACTAGTCTGTTCTGCCTGGATGGGAGCATGGACAGGAGCTGGGAGACGGTCTCCAGTGGCAGCCTGGGGGATTTGGCTGGGAAAACTTAGAAGGAGCTTTCTCCCAGGAAGGCTAGGGAAGCCCTGCAGCAGCCTGAGGAGGAAGCTTATGTCCCTCCAGGCACTGGAGGTCTTCCCTGGCTCACTCCACTTCCTCAGACAGTCCTGCAGGGTCGGGCCGATTCTGCATATTCTGCTCTGGGAAAGGATGGGCTTCATAGTGGCTCTGACAGCTGCCTGTGTCCCCATAGTTAACATGAGCTGCAAAGGAACTGTGGAGCCCTTCCTCCAGAGTGGTGTCTTTCTGCTGTTTCCAGGCAGGAGCTGGAGACTTCCCCCAGGGAATCATCTGTGGGAACTCCATCTTGGACACCTCTGAAGCCTATCTGGGGAGAGAGGGCAGAAGATGACCCCAGTGTTGAGAAAGGTAATGGAGCAGTTGATTCCTGGTGGGGGGTTGTGCCTTCTCCTTCTGTCCTCCTTGGCGTAGGGGGTTGGAGCCAAGGCTCCAGTGCGATGTCTTGGGCATCACTAGATGTGATGCTGCTCAGCCCTGTTGGGAAATCTCTAGTGACTGCTGAGGGAGCAAGACCTCAGGGCAGCCCAGCACTCCCAGCTGCAGTTGATCCCTCTGAGCTAAGCTTTCCCCCTGGACTCTGGGCCCCAGTGTACCTGCAAACTGTTCTTCCACTGGAGGAGGAAGAGTAAAAGTTGAGGACAATCCTTGGGAATCCTCCATCCTGCCTGGAGCAGAATGGTAATGGAAAGTGTGACCTATTTCATGACCTATCTCATGGAATCAAGGTGACCTAGAGAATCTGGTCAGAAGTGTGGTAAGGGGTGCCAAGACTTCCCTGGATTTTCAGAGCAGGCAGCTCTACCCTTTCCTTGTGAGTTTCTCATAGACATTCCCAAACCACTGCCTTGGGGTTGACTGTGTCACCAGGGGCAATGCAGGCCTTTGAGATCTGTAGAAGGATCCCAGGACCTGTTCCCCTCATGTGAAGAAGTTATTGCCACAAAGAGACTCTGTCAGGTCACCAACACATCCCCACAAGCCTCCTTTTCATAGCGTGGTATGGATAGAGCAGTAGGAAAGCACCTTTGCAAGAAATGATGTTGCAGAGTGAAAGCAAAGAGTTGGACAGGAGCCAGCGTGAGGAAGGGCCTTGGCCTGCCTAGGAAACTTTAAAGCCTTTAAAGGAATCTGATTGAGGCCTCATAGTTCTATCACAGGCTGGAGCAGATCCGAATGTCACTCCTGTTGCAGTGGTCACTGTGATACTGCTCTGAAGCGTTTTCTTGTTTCCTGCTTACAGGAAATCTTCGTGCCATTCGGCTGCTCTCGAGAGTGAGGCATGCCCCCCTCCAATTAGCTACTCCTAATAGAATGGAGGAAAAGGAGAAGAAAGCCAAGGGAAAAGACTCTCGTGGCAGGTGAGACCCTGGGAGGAATGGATGAGGGGGACCCTGTAGCCTTGTCTGTCTTGGAGGGAGATATCTCCTTTGGACATAATGTCCATAGTTCCTCTATGGCCTTTCATCCCATGCCACAGTGACCAGTGATCCCGTGCTGGATGGGCTTCCTGTTGGCTTCCTGATTCTCCTGCCTCTGCTTGCAGGTTACAGCCCTTTGGGAAACTCAGTGCAAATCCTCATTCCAGAAGAGGAGGGCCTTTTCCCCATTCCCTTTAGATGGAAGTAAACAGGATCCTTTTTGTATGCTGACAGTCGGGCTGGGGGCCTATGGCCATTTTGTGAGGCTGAGGAAAAGGCTGTGCTCTTGGAAGGCCTTCTAAAGAGCAGAGGTGTGTGTCTGAGCTTTGCCCCACCATGGTGGCTGTTCCCAGAGACCAGTGAGTATGTAGTGAGACAGGATTAAACACAGAGGAGCTCTTTCTTTTCCTGGAAAGGATGTGGCCTTTCAAAGCAAAGTGCCATTCCAGCCACCCTGCCACCAAGGACAAGGAGCAGCAGCTGTTCTCACACTGAGTTTGGGATGGATTTAGTGACCTTGGAGCCCTTTCCTTCACGTGAAATCTGGTCTTGTGGCTGCTAGAAGCAGGGTGTGGCTAAACGCTGCTGGCAGATGCCTCTCTGTGTCCCCAGAGGAGTCCTGAAATCTCATCCAGAGTTGGGGGCTGTGAGTCCGAAGGGGAGTGTGTGTGTGCATGGGCTGGGAGAGGCAGGATGGCCCCCTCCAGAGTGAGAGAGAAGCTCTGTCTCTGCTGTTGTGGGATCCTTTCCTAACAACGTCTCCAGGCCCGTGGAGGTGTGGTGAACGTGGGGTGGAGATCCGGCTCCCCCCGTGCTCATACCACTCCTCGCGGTGTGTGTTTGCAGTGTGCTCCCACCTATCCCAGGGGTCTCCACACAGAAAACACCACAAGCTGGGAGGAGGCAATTGCTTGAAGCCGGACCACCAGCTGTGAAGCCAGGGAGCAAAGGTCATCAGGGGGCAGAACAGGTAGGTGCTCCTGATTGAGGTCCTTCTTGTGCCAGCCTGAATTATGGAAAAGCATCATCCTATGGGCAGCGGCTGTACAAGACCCCTTCCGATGTGTTCCTTTGAGCCCTTACTGCCTTGGTCTGGGGATTGCTTTCGATACTGCCGGAAAAGATGCGCTCTATTTTGGCCATACATCTGTTGCTGCTGCATTCTCCATGAACACACCAGAAGACCCTCTTGGGCCCTGCTTCTGGTGGCAATGTCCCTGCTGGGCCTTCCTGGGATTGAAGACAGAGACTTTCTGTTCAGCTCCACGATCATTTAGATGACTGGTCAGAACACAAAAGGGATGTTCAGTCTTGCTAGGATTCCCTTAAGGGCAAAATGGTGCTGACAGGCAGGCTCAAGACAGGGGTCAGAGGAGAGTGTGAGAAATAACCTTTGCTTCAGGGAAAAAGAGACCTGCTGGACCTGTGCTTCCCCCTCCCTCCCTAGCAGGACTGCCTTGCCGATTTCCTGCTCTGCAAGTGACAATTCCCTCTGCTCACTGATGACACTAGGAGGTATCTGGAGACTGAGTGAGAAGTGCCAGTGGGAACGACAGTGAAGCCTGGTCAGGCTGTGACATAGTCTGGGCCATCTCGTGGTGCCTCTCGCTGTTCTCCAGCTCAGGCTGCAGCGTCCCTGCCTGGGGCAGCATTTGTCATTTGGGGTGCCCGAGGGCAGGCCAGGCCAAGGGCATGGTGACTGCACAGCTCCTGCAGGCCCTGGCTGCTTTAGAGGTGCATGTTGAGAGCAGCTGCGTGGACTTGGAAGTGGGGCACAAACCTGTGTGGAATTGTCTTGCAGGTTCAGCAGCGAACTGAGACCCAGCCAAGGGTTCAGGCACGTTCAGTCCTTCTCCAAAGAAGGAAAGCAAAGTCAACTGTTGAGAAGCCGGCTGAAGAAAAGCCAAGTATTCAGGAAGTCGTCAAGTGCCAGTTGGGACAAGATAAGGATGCGACTGTGAGTGCTTACTTCTCCTGCACAGAGGAGGCGGCAAAATGGTGTGCCGAGCAACAGAGGACTCGACAGACAGGGTATGTTTGTGCCAGCTGCAGGAAAAGCCTGGGGCGGTTGAGTAGCAGTGACCCACCGAGGGGTCAGACTCCCAATCCCAGAGCCATGGGGTTGGATAGAGCTGGAGCTGGATAAGCACCTCTCTGCAGCCCAAGTAAATGCCCAGCACTCCTTTGGAGGGGAAGGGCTTTGCCTGCAAATGGGACCAGGCTGGAGGAGCTGGGGGAGGAGAGGAGCAGAAGGGGTCTCCACCTGAGTGAGAGAGAGAGATGTCAGTGCTGCTGCAGCCACATTTCACCTTGAGCAAGCCACACTGGCCTTGGATCAGCCTTCCCTTCAATCCAAGGCGTAGCTGTTGGGGGCTCAGAATAGGCTTCAACTGGGGGACCTAGAAGCCCTGAACGGCTGAGCACAAATGTTTGTGTGCACCTTTTCAAACCTCTCCCTGAACGCTGGAGCCCAGACACAGGTTCACCCCCAGTCTTGGCCCCGGCAGACTCAGCCCCAGGCTGAGGAGCTGCATGTGCGTCCTTGTTTGGACACAGGGGCCTGTGTTACATGAGGGTGAGCATGGAAACCCCATCAGAAGCACGTCCCAACACAGGTGGCCTGAGCTAGTCTGCACTATTTCTCTGCCTTTCTCTCTGTGCATAACACAGCCTCTCCCTTTCTCCCTCCTTAGCACTGGGAAGAAGGGCAGTGTGCAGAGACACAAGAAGAAGAAACAGTGACTGTCCGTGATGGTGGCACACATGAAGTTTTGTTCTCTTGAATTAAACCAGATCCCCCACCTGGCGTGGACCCTTCCTGGGTGTGGTGTGAACTCTGCTGTTTGCAGCGTGTGAGCATTGGAGAGGCCTGAAGACAACAAACAGCTCCGGTGTCAGGGCTTGGGTGTCAGTCCCTGCTGCCAGGGCAGCTCTCTGCCAAGGTCCTGCTACAGCTGCTGTCTGGCTGCAGCCGTGGTGGCTGTGGCCTAGGGCTCTCCTGCTTCGTGTTGGTCCTTGAGAAAGTTGTGCAGAGGGCCCTGCCATGGCCAGCACCTGCCCTGCTGACAAGGGGTCTCTGGGGAGAAGCGGGAAGAGCTGGTTTGAAGGGGTTGAGCCTGGGCCCCCCTTCCTGCTGCGCCGTCCTGCCTGCATGGTGGGAGGGCACTCCCAACTCTTGTGTGTGTGTTGGGTGCACTTGTGTGCTGAGTTTTTGGGGGTAGGAGGGGACTAACAAGGGTGCCAAGGGCCGGAAGGGGAAGCTCACAACCAGGAGAGCTGGGGCCATGAGAGTCCATGGTCACCTGGGCTGTAGCAACCATGAAAGAGTGGAGTTGCAGAGCCTGAGGGCAGCGAGGAAGGAGAGCAGCAGAGGACAGAAGCTGAACTTCGGGAGAGCACACTTCACCTTCTTGAGGGACCTGGCAGGAGGATCCCATGGGAGGCAGCTCTGGAGAGCAAAGGAGCTCGAGGAAGCTGGCAGGTCTTTGAGGACAGCACCCCCCAAGTGACAGAATGGTCTACCTCGATACCCCAGAAAACAAGCAGACATGTCAGGAGACTGCCTTGGCTAAACAGGCAACTCATGGCAGAGCTCCAGCACAAAACTGGCAGCATTCAGGAGGTGGAAGCAGGGACCAGCTGCAATGGAGGAATACTGCAACAAATCCTGGGTGAGTGCTGATGGCCCATGTGGGGATAAAGCTGACCTGGCAGTGTGTCCGGGCCCTGTGGGCACTAATAGGCTGTAGTGGCTCTGACCAGCCTCCCCTGGGGCCCGCACTCACCCCTGCCCATGGGCCCCGGACCCCATTTTGGCTCAGCCTGGGGCCCTCACTCCCTGCCTGAGCTACGCTGGAGGAGTGCCGGTCTCCAGCTCTGCCACAGCCATGCCCCTGCTTGGCCATGGGCCCTGTTGATGTGGACCGCGACCCGTGGCCTGACTGCCCAGCCCGACCTCAGATCTGCCTCGTCACCACAGACCTGCCTTCTGCGTTACCTCTTTGTTCCCTGAAAACCTGGCCTGTCCATCTCCAGGTCTGCATTTCTTTCACCGACCATCAGTGAGGTGTTTCTCACCGTGGGGTCTGCAGTGCCAAGCCTGTGCCCCATCTCTTCCCCTCCCATGCTGGTTCTCCACTTGTCCAGGCCTCTGCTATTTGCCCAGGCCTGTGTATCTCCACACTGCAGCACTGGGTGAGAGCGGTAAATATCTCATCCTCCACAGAATAGCTGCTTGCTGCTGCTATGGAGAACAAACGAGGGTTGTACCACACCAGGACAAAAAACGCAGATTAGCCACATAAACACGGTCAAAGAGAGAAAGTGCTGTCACAGCTAAAGCAAGCGAAAGAAAGCTGCAGACAGGTCTAGGAAAGTTCAAAGAGAGCAAGCCTGACAAGCTTGCTACATCTGGCAAGGGAGTATCTGTGAACGCGGGTGCTTTGCTTGAGAGCCCGCTTGTGAAACAATTCAAGTGCTCACACTGCTGCAGAGCAGCTGGGGAAGAAGAGTTCTGCCACATGCCGTTATGCCACCAATGCCCGGGAAGGAACACGTGTGTCCAGAGCATCCAACAGCCTCACGGGTGTTCACAGGTCTCTCAACTGCACAGGCAAGGACGAGTATCAGGATGCGCAGTGTTCAAGAGCGACAGGCCCTGATTTGTGCCTATGGACTGGGCCAGGTTAGAGAGAGCATTTCATGAGGATCAAGGCCCCTTCTTCCTGCAAAGTGACAAGCTTAGATTAAGAATCTACACCTCACGCAAGCTTCTAGCCTGCTAATCCTCCACAGCTTTTCAAAAGCCCGCACAGCAGTTTGTGAGAGAGAGCGCCATGTCAACTCTTGCAACTCACTTGGAAAAGCCAGATGGCCTGCAGAAGTCACAGAGGTCTATGGCAGATTTTCCACCCTAACAGCAAGGTTCTGCTTGCAAACTGCAGGCCACTCAAACCTGATCCTTAATGAACAAGTCCCCTGGGGTGTTGAAGAATATTGAACTGAAACTGCCTAGAGCTGGCCACTTAGCACAACTTCTATGAAACTTGTTTAGCATGAGTAGCTAAACTTGCTGAAGCCTTAGGCTGCACTCAGATAACATGAGGAACTTCCACCTAGTTCAGTAAGAAAGGGCCCCAGAGCTGGTTCAAGGTGGAAAGACGAGGAAGATTGCAAGGAGGGAAATCCATGAGCAGAAGCTGCCACCATAAAGATCAGGCCCACCACTGCAAAGATAAGGAAAAACAGCCTGCCTAGAGACAACAGTGGGACCCAGTGAAGAACAGGAAGACCCCAGACCCAAATATTACGTTTGGTCTGAACCTTTGCATGGGGGGTGGGGAACCTGGATTATAAAGGTGTAATTGCCCAGGGATTTCTTGGTTCGGGGTCCCTCTTTGGAGGCACCCAGCTCGAGCTGTAATTACTGCACGTGCATCATTAAAATGTATTTAATTTGCTTTGATTTGGCTCCGAACTTCTCAGCAGGAACCTCGGGTCAGACCCTGTTGTGGTGGCTGGGGAGTGTAATTTTCCATAACATCTGACCCCCACAACAACAGCAGCCGTGACCCAGGGACGTGCCCAGGGGACACAGGGATGGGTTTGGAACCGGAGATTCAGGACCAACCGCTCCGCAGGGGCATTAGAAAGAGATGACCCGTCTCGGTGAGCCCCAGCTCTGAGCACACGGGAGCTGGTGCTGCCCCAAACCTCCGACCTCGGCACCCAGAGCTCCCGGTGGCAGCTGGCTCTGCGGGGCCCCAGCACGGTCCTCACCACGGCTCCCTCCCTGCCCAGGCGCAGCCGGCAGCGGGCGGCGGGCGATGCTCCACGCTGGCCCCGGGCCAGCAGCAGGCACAGCCCTGCCGGGGCACGCCATTGGGTGGCCTGCGTGTCACTCAGGGCACGGCCCGCCCCTCCCAGGCACCCATTGGCTTGCTGCCCCCCCTCGTTCGCTGATTGGCCAGGTGGGGTGGCACCCCTGAGGGCGGGCAGGCTCGGTGCTGCCCTGGCTCCAGCGCAGCCCCAGCTCGGCCCGGCCCCTCCGCAACACCCGGCCCCGAACGGCACCGCTGGGCCCCCCCGAGCCTCCCCTACCCCCCCGAAAGCCAAGCCCTAACCCAGAGCCCAAGCCTGAACACGGAGCCCCCACCAGAAACCCGAAGCAGGTGCCTGAACCCCAGCCAAGCCCCTGCCCTAAACACTGACCCTCTCGCTGTAACCCCCATGGAGTCACTTCCGTGCCGCACGTCCGTGTCCCGAGTTAGTCCTGGAGGTACGATGGTTTCCTTAATTTTATGCCTGATCGCTCCTGTTTGCCTGTGTGGTCACATTAACCCTGGGACTTGTCTTGGTCAGAGCGTGTTGGACTGTGACACTGGTTGGTGTCAGGGACAGGATATTGCTGAGGGTCAATGTTGTCAATTGTGTTGACAGTCTTTCAACAATAATGGGATTTCTGGTTTAAGAGTATATTTGCAAATAAGAGCCTGATGGAGGTGACTCGCACGGATGGAGGAAGGGTGGTGATGAGACCGATGGCAGCCAGGACCAGCACCACTGTGGAGGGAATAAATCATGATGGATCCTAACAAAAGGTGGAGAAAGCAAGCTGAGAAATTCAGAAGAGAGCCAGGGTATCCAGGGTGCCAAGGGCTGTACAGCCCCCCGGGGGGAAGTGCTGCCCTGGGTGACACTGAAGAGCCCAAGGACCGGCAGCGGCACAGAGATGAGAATTGGCTTTGCTTGCATTTGCCTAGCAGGGAAGCTGGGCACAGTTCATGGGGTTTGATGCCTAAAGGAGGATGGTCCTGTCCCATCCCGTATTTCCCTCCATGTAGCATATCCTCCCCATACAGAACAAGTGGCCCCCAGTAAAAATGAGTGGGGCAGCTCACCCAGGCATCCCAGGCCATGCCCGTGCTTTGTGCTGCTGTATCCCACATTACTTTGATCTCATCTTTGAAAGAAGCCAACCCCAAACCAAGCCCTAAACCCCAGCCTCCTGCAAAGACTCGCCAGAGCAGCAACCTGTTGGTGCAGGGGGTCAGAAGTGACTCCTCCGGTGCCCCATATTTGCTATTTCACAGCCTATGCCACCATTTGGAGAAGTTCTGTATGTATTTGTGAGGCATTTTCTGAAACTAACTGTGGGGAAAGGAGGTGACGGTTTTCAGGGACAGCAGGGGATATCTCTCTGCTCCCTCCTCGGCTGTGCCAATCTCCAAGCCAGTGACCTAATGAGCTGCCAAAGGACACTGAAGTCACAGTGCGATGCGCTGCATCACATCAAGGTCTCGCCAGCACTGCCGTGGTGCCTGTGCTTCCTCCTGAGGCCCGGGCACTGCTGGCACTGCTCCCACACTTCCCACCGCTGCCTTTCAGAGCCACTCAGAGGCAAGGAGAGGGGACTGGAGGCAGCAGGGCTGCATTGTGCCCTGCCCCCCCCCCCCCCAATTGGACAGAAGAGCAGGGGCACATTGGAGAGAAGCTCTGGGCAAGGAGATGGGAAGAATGTCCCTTTTCCCCATCTGGAGAGGTGAGCTGAGGGCAAGGGGGCAAGCAGGATGGAGGGCTGCTAGACTGAGACTATCAGCCCAGCTCACACATCGTTGTTCCCCACAATCCTGCAGCTCCACTGATGGTATGGGCTTTGGGAGCTCCTTCCCCTGGACAGGGTGGGGGTGGAGGGCAATCCCAGGCCAGGTTTCCCCAGGAATGGGTCCCCCTTGGGGATCCAGCTCTGAGAGGAAAGGAGTTCTGTAACCCAGAGGCTGGGGTGTCCTGCAGCACCCACAGGGCTCTCAAGAGCCTGCCAGAAATGCCCATGTTGGAAGTAAACCCTTCATTTTGTAGTAAAATCAAGTTGGCTTCTTCTTCAGGAGACTCGCCATTCCTCCTGCCTGGATCCTCTTGTGGCTCCAGGTTGGAAGAGCATGTTTTGGGCTTTGGAGATGCCATCTGTTTCTGGGGCTGAGATGGCCACAGCCTTGTCCCAAACCCTTCCCCTGTCCCTCTTTCAACTCTAGACCTCCCCTGGGCTCAGAGTAAGTCTGAACTCGGGTCAAAGGCCAGCTCCACAGCCATAGCAGTGGGTTTTTGGAGGGTCTGTGCACACCTGCATCTGTCACACTCTGGTTAGGAGCATGCTGAGAGGTTGTGAGCTGATTTGCCTGGGGCTTGACGTGTCTTTCCCTTGCTTTCCAGAGATTGCTGCTCTTTGGGATGCTGTGTCTATTCCAACCTGGAACAGCTGATGCTGGACAAGGTAGGCTGGCATGCTGATCGCCCATGCCCCGGGGGCTTTCAGTCGTCCTGAGAGCCCTGGGCCCCTGGGAGCAATCCTTCCCCATGGGTAGGCCAGGAGCAGGGAAGGCACAGAGCAGTGTGCTCACACTCTGCCAGTCATCCCTTTCCCCACCTTTCCTATACATCCTCCTGGGCCTTTTTGTCTTTTCTGTGTGCAGGGTGTCCTGGCAGCAGGGCTTGGACCTTTGGCACGGTCTGAGAGCAATTCCACTTCAGCGAAGACAAGGTGCTGCCAGTTGGAAGACCTGTCTTCCAGCTGGGCATGGACATGGCCTGGCTGCGGGGCTCAGGCATCCCACAGTGGCTGTCTCTGGTGAGAAGGCAGTGGCCATCCTCCGCTTTGCCTTGCCCCGTAGGGGAGTGGGTGCTCCCTGCTCTTTGGAAGGATCTGGGATATAGGGATATAGTAGGGCATTCCCTCCCAAGGTCAAGGGAGAGCTTCAGCTCCCCTAAAGCAAACCGAGCCCCAAAGAGCTGTTTCTGAGAAGAACCTTTTCTGTAATATTTTCCTATGAATGTAGCATCAAGTTAGGCTCTCTTTGAGCTGCTCTGTGCCACTTGCATTTCTTGATGGCCCTGCAATGGAAATTTGGCCTTCTGTGGCAGTGACATTGTTCCTCTTCCTTGCAAAAGCTATCAAAATTGAGCCACTGAACTGCTGGCAGTTGCTGTTGGCTACATCCTTCTCGTGACATGTGGTGGAGGGCTGTGTAAAAGAGACCATCTGCTTGTTCTTTTCTTACATGGGGAACCAGGAGCTCGTGGTCTTCACCTTCAGGAACACTGGCGTTCTGGCCTGTGGAGAAGATGAAGTTTGCACAAAGTTCTCTGCCTCCTGCATAGAGAGGCTGGTGTACAAGGCAGAACCACTTGCAGCCATTTGGGTAAGTTGCTCAGGTCTCCCGGACTGCTTTGATTTCTTTGGGAATCCTATCTAAGGTTGAGCACTCTGATCTCTTTTGGCCCACCTGGAGGTGGTGGGCTAATCGAATGCCTTGCCCAGTGCTTGCCCCCACTCACATCTCCATTAGCAAAGAGAGCATCCTCTGCGTTTCTTGATCCTTTTCCCTTCAGAAAGCCTTGAAGTGTTGTGTTGGAAAGCCTGTGTGTTGTGTTTGTTGTCTTTTGCGGGAGGCTGCCAAATAACCCACAGAACCCTTCATGGACAGGAAGGAGATGGGTTGTGAGATGGTCTCAAACGGCAGTGAGGAGGATTAGCATCGGAATGCTGCAAAGGGGAGATGGGGCCCTTCCTTCAAACCTGTGTTGTCTCCTGGTTGCCCAGGTTGCAGCTCAGTGTGAAAGGCAGAGCAGAGGCCAAGGCTGCTCCCCTGGCTCCCTGTGGGGCAAGAAGGAGGCTGGAGAAGAGCTGGGGAGCACCAGGAGTAGCAAAGGTAAGGGAGCAGCTGCCTCCTGAGCAGGTGTGGTTCCTGTCCCACACCAGGTGACTGGATCCAGGTGAAAATGCACTCCCCAAGATGCTGCTCTGAAAAGCATTCTCCTTCCCCACTTGCAGAGTGGCATCCTGCAAGCTGCTGCAGAGCCGACAGGAGCTTTCTCACCCCATGCTGCCAAGCTGGGGGGCAGGCATAAGGCGTCACTGATTTTAGGGACTACTGTAGTCACTGATGTAGCATGACACTGCTAAGAAATCAATACAGCAGCTGAGTGATTAACCTCAGGGCACATACAACTCTAAAGCTCCTGACTCTTAATCTTACAAATCCCACACAACTAGCACGGAATTGTAGTTTTTGTCTCCTTTCCCTCCCCACTACTTAGTCTTAGGGTGCAAGTCTGTCCCTCCCTTCTGCACTCACCCCCACCACGTTTTCAGACATGGCCTGGTAGAGAGTCTGGGGTTGTCCAAGGGGTTGTCATCCCCACTGCCATCCATCAGCATTCACACACCTGCCATCTGGAGCTACTCCAGTTGGGAGATGCCTCCTACTTTTTTATTTGTACACCTTATTCCCCGTTTTCTCTATTTCTGGAACCACCTTTTCACCACCTTTGTTCCTCCCTTTCTCCACCCAAACAACGAACCTTCGCCTAGTTACTTTTTCCTCCTTGATCCCAATTCTGCTGCGGTAGGAACAGAATGCAGATGCTGAGCAGCCATCTTTTCACACCTATCTCCAAAATGAATTCCTTGTTTTTTTCCTTGCATGACTGTTAGCCTCTGAGAAAGATGTGAGGCCAGGGGAAGATTCTTCTTCTTCTTCTTCTTCTTCTTCTTTTTTTTTTTTTGAAAGAAAATTGTAATCCTGACCTTGGTAATGTCTTTTTCCAATATCTAGAGTGTTTTTTCCAGAAATGTTTGTGACAGGCAAAGAACAAGCAGCAAATGGGTCCCGTCATCAGGAAAAGTCACAGTGCTATTAAATCCCCATTGCTGGGTTTTGGGTGTTGTAGAAGCAGCCAGTGGGGCAGTGAGCACTGATGCTCAGGATAAAGCCTGAGGTCACAAGTGTTTGTGAGGATCATTTGCTCTGTCCTGCCAGACCCAGTGGAGATGCCACTGGAAGTTCCTGCCCTGCAAGTGGCAATTCCCTCCTGCTCATTTATGCTGCTCTCAGGGATGCCCGAAGGAAGTGGGAGGGCCAGCTGGGAACTGTAGTGAAGCCTGGTGTGATGCTGGCATTTCCCTGTGGGCATGTGCTGGAGAGTGTCCTGGTTCCCCAGTTCCTGCTGCAGGGTTCTTGCCAGAGGTGCTCTGGGAAGCAGCCCCTCTCTTTGCCATCTTGTATCACAGAATCACAGGATGGTTGAGGTTGGAAGGGACCTCTGGAGACCCTGTGTAGTCCAAGCCCCCTGCTCAAGCAGGGTCACGTTTCCCAGGACTGTGTGCAGACATATATTTTAAATATCTCCAAGGAAGGAGACTCCACAACCTCTATGGGCAACCTGTTCCAGAGCTCAGTCACCCTCACAGTAAAGAAGTTTTTGCTCATGTTCAGGTGGAACTGCTTGTGTTTTGGTTTGTGCCCGTTGCCAGAGTGTCTCCTCCTTGGCAGGAATTTGGTGCTGAAGAGACCTGAACTCCACATCCGCAGCCCAGCTGAGGAGAAAGGAGCACAAGGAGACGTGGGAAAGGGCTGAAAAGCCTCCATCAAGGGAGGAGCAGAGAGCAGCAGCCAAGCTGGGGAGAATCCAGCCTGAGTAAGTGTGCACCAGCTGTAGCCACAGGTGTCAGGCGGCTGTGAGCCCGCCGAGTGTCAGGGACCCCAGTCCACGAGACCTGGACCTGCACACAGCATCCTCTGATTCCTCATGACATGGGAATGACCTGGGTTACTCCCTCCTGCTCTCCAGAGGCCTTTCTGCAGCTCACAGCAACCCCTAAAGCTCCTCTCAGGTGGGAGGGGGCTGTGGGTGCACATGGGCCTGGGTGGGTGCAGGGGCTGGGAGAGGGGAGAGGCAGGAAGTGCCTAAGCCAGCGGATAAAGAATTTCTCCATGTGGTTGCAGCCATCTTTCCCATGAGCAGTCCAGAGGCTAAGAAGGTTGGAGCCATATAAAAGCCATCGGGAAATATCGAAGCACGTCACTGAGAGGAATAGATGGAGGCAAGAAGAGCAGCAGCAGTTCTGCTGGCAAGTCTCCGCAAAGAGGGATGGTGCTTGCCCCGCTGCAATGCCCATGCCACTGACAGCAGCACCAGGGGAAAGAGCGTCTGTCTCTGACACCCCTCATGAGACGGAAGCAGGTTTTTGAGTCTGACATTGGACTGGATATCCCTGACATCCAAGGGGGAGTTGTTGGGCACTCAGAATGGTCTTTCAATATGGCACATAAAAGTCCAGGCTGAAGTCATGTGGATAGCTCAGATGTTTGGCTCTCCCTTTTCCAAACCAGGTAGTCTGTCCTTCCTTTGCGGAGCACTGACACCGAGACCCCTTGCCTTGAGGGTCAGTCCGTGTTCAGTGCAAGGTCTCAGCCCACCTGACTCAGCCCCTGGCTGATTAGGTGCCCATGGGACCCGGTCATGGGCTTGGGCATGAGGGGTCTCTATCACATCCCAGAGACCTTGAAACTTCTCCGGAAGCAGATCCCATAATGTATGGCCTGAATTAGGCCTCCGGTATTTCTCTGCTGTCTCCCTGTTCATACAGCTACGCACCTCTCTTTTTTACTCCCTATCATTAGGAGAAGCTGCTGAGACAGCAGCAGAGGGACTAGGAACGCGTCCTAGGAAGAGCAGCTGTTCAAAAGGGAGAAGAGCAACGTGAGCGAGGCCAAAGGCAGGTCCTGAGGAACTGCTGTGGAGTGTGCCTGGCCCTCAAGCTGGCCAGCGCCGAGGGACAGCACCTCCACACTGGCCAGCAGTGGGTGGGGAGGTGCTATGAGGTTATCAGAAGCATCGGAGAGGCTGCCCAGCAGCAAGGAGAGCTTGGGAGGAGGTGAGAGGGAGGGAGAGGTGAAGGTGACCTTGGTGGCTTGGATGGTGAGGTCTCTGCTTTCAGAGCAGCTGATTGGCCAGCAGCAGGTGGGCAGGCATGGGAGGTGGCCAAGGGCCTGACAAAGCCCAGGAGGTAGAGGGCAGAGCCTGGAGGGAGGAAGGAGGCAGAGAGAGGCAGGTGACTGTGGCAGCACTGGCACAGTGCTTGTGAGATGAGCTCTGTGACTGCAGCCTGCTTGGCCAGCAGCAGGCGGGCAGCACTGGGAGGTCATGCAGGGCAGGAGAAAGCCCCCAGCCGAGAGGAGAGCTGCTGAAGAGGGCAGAGGCAGAGGCAGGGAAAGCTGGCAGAATCAGTCTCAGGCTGAGCAACTGTGCATAGGCCCTTGGGTGGAGCCAGGGGCCTGTGTCACGTCACACTGAGTATGGATGTGCCATCAGAAGCACATGTAAACATACATGGCCTGAGATAGTCTGCAGTATTTCTCTGTCTTTCTCTGTGTGCATCCCACTTAGCATCTTGCTTTCTTGTTCCTTAGCTCTGGAGAGAAGAACTGCCTCCCGAGCCGGCAGGAGAGGGACCAGTGACTGCCAGCCATCCCGGCACACACAGAACTTTGTTCTTGTGAATGAAAGCAACTCTCCAAACTGCTGTGGCTCTTTCCTTGGCATGGTGTGAACTCTGCCATTTGCAGCATGTGAATGCCAGAGGGCCCCAAAACCAACAGCTCAGGAGTCTGGGGTTGAGTGTCAGGGTCTGCTATGAGGGCAGCTCTCTCCCAAGGTCATGCCATACCTACTTGTGTGCAGCTGTGGTGCGGATGTCTCAGGGACCTCCTGCTCTTTGTAGGTCCCCGTCAGAGCAGTGGAGTCAGCCCTGTCATGGCAGCACATCCCCTGCTGACAAGGGGATGCTCCAGGGAGGTGGGAAGAGCTGGTTTGGCCCTCTTGAGGCAGGAAGAGGTTGCGCCAGGGCCTCTGTTTCCTGGTGCCAGTGCTGGCTGCAAGACAGGAGGGGACCTCAACTCTTGTGTGCGTGTTTGTTGCATCGAGTGCTTGGCTTTTGGGGGTGAGAAGGGAATAATGTGGATCGCAAGGACTAGCACTGGAAGGTCCCAAGCAGGAGGGTGTGGCCATGGTGGTCCGTGGCTGCCTTGGCTGTAGTGACCATGACATAGTGGAGTTGCGGACTCTGAGGGGAGTGAGGAAGGAGAGCAGCAGAGTGCAGAGCGTGGACTTGATGTGAGCTGACTTGCCCCTTGTCAGGGAAGTGGTAGGGGGATCCTGCAGGGCTGTCTGGAGGGCAAAGGAGCTGGAGAAAACTGGCAGGTGTGTAAGGACAGCACCTTCCAAGCACAAGAATGATCCCTCTTGATAGGCAGGCAAAGAAGCGGAATTACCATGAGACTGTCTTGGCTTGACAGTTTTCTGACCCTTCAATCTGTCACCGCAGCTGGGGGAATGTTCTGATGCCCTTGATGACATCACACTGCCTGCCCACTTGCCTGATTGCTGATGGCCTGTGAAGTTGCTGGGATAAAGATGACCTGGGAGTTTGTCAGGGCCCTGAGGGCACTAAGAGGCCTTAATGTCCCTGAGCAGCCCCACCTGGGGCTTCCACCCACCCCCTGCCCATGGGCCCAGGAGCCCCATTTGGGCTCAGCCCAGGGCCTGCAGGCCCTGCCGGAGCTGTGTCACAGAGTGATGGTGTCCAGCTCAGCCAGAGCCATGCCCATGCCTGACTGTGGACACCACTGATCTAGACTCTGACCCATGGCCTGGCCTTATGGCCTGCCCTTGGCACTGCCTTGTCACCATGGACCTGCCCAGCGATCATGGGGCTGGGTCTGAGCCTGGTTATCCTCACCAGATCTGATCCTGGTCTTGACTCTGACCTGGGGATTGGCTTCCCAGCTTGAACACAAACCTGTTTCTTTATACCCCACTGTACTTCTTAATAAAATGCTACAAATCCTCAGAAGACCACAAGACTGGTGACCCTCCCCAGAGATGGGATCTGCACAGTGTGCCACGGACTGACCCAAGGTCCATCCCAAGCTGTATTAGGTCAGGGTTCCCAGCATCAGAAGGGATGTCAGATTTTATAGTTTGCTGTCACCTTTTTCTGGGATGTTAATAAAATAGTATTTTTCCTGAGAGGGAGAGTTTGTGCCTTTCTTTTTGCACCCAAAGGTACCAGCACCTCCTGGTGCTGGCTGCAGGAGGCAGTGGGCAAGGGGAGGGAGGTAGATCCCGTGAGGATGAGGGGGATGGTTCCAGGCAGTGGCTGGGGGGATGTCACAAAAGCTTCCCAAAAGGTCAGGGCAGTGGCAAGGTCCCGATCTAGTCCCAGGCCTAGGTAGATCATCTCGTGCAATTCTGCTCAAGCAGGGTTGCCTAGAGCACATTGCCCAGGACCCTATCCAGGCGGCTTTTGAATATCTGCAAGGATGGAGACTCCACAGCCTCTCTGGGCAACCTGCTGCAGTGCTCTATTACCCTCACAGTGAAGACATTTTCCTTATCTTCCGATGGAAATTCCTGTTTCAGTTTATGCTGAACATTGTGCTCAACATTTCCTGGATATCAGGCAGACTTTTGTGTTCTCTGTCCCCTCAGTAGCAGCTCACAGCACCAATGGTGCGATCCTCCCTACTTCCCCTACCCGACCCTGCTCACCCACCAGACTGTCCTGGCCAGCCCAGCTGCAGCCCCTTGCAGCCCCTCACCCCTGCACAGAGGCAGAAGCCCTGCTCCTGCAACCCCACAAGCTGCTTTGCTCCTCTTGCCCCTCTTGCCAGCTCTTGCTGCTGATGAACCCTGCTCTCCCAGCAGCGGCTCAGCTACGACTGCGACCCAGGACATCCCGCTCTGTCTCCAGGCTCAGCCTCTCTCCAGCCAACAGGTCAGGCCAAGGATCGAGCACAGACGGGACTGAGAGAGCTGTCCTCTCCCCGATGATGTGCTCAGGGCAGATGAAGGACTGACCCTGCCACAGGGGTCTCTGGCAGAGCTGTCTGCACATCAGGCAGATGTCAGAATCACTCTCACGTCCCCACACAGTTGCTGGAGTGGGGACTCAGCTGGCCTCTTCCACTGCCCCATGGCACCGCACCCTCTCTTCTCCCCATTCAGTAATGAGATGTACAGACACCACCACTCAGCACTGACACACACTGTTCCCTCTTCTGTCCTTCCCATCAGGCAAGGAGACGCCACAACCATCTCAGCTCAGCTTCAACAGGACCCATGTGCATCCTCCGTGCTGCTTCTCAGCTTCTCGGGCCATCCCACATGCTCCAGAAAGGACGTCCCACAGCAACACGCACGTCCCAGCCACCAGCAGACCTGCTGTGCCAGAGCTGGCTCCCCAGGGATGTACCTCCAGAGGAGTTTGGCTTTTGTTGTGACTGAGCTCAAGCGGGAGCAGAGGAAGGGTCTGTCCACCCAAACAAGGTGATTGTCTTGCCAGCTTTGAGACTGAGCTTGTGAATGCTTGTCCCTAGGGACAGGGACTGCAGGGCTGCCACTGCCCCAAAAGACTCTACCAGGTTGGTCTGGAGCCACAAACAGGAGCGTCTTTGATGACGAAGGGGTTTGAGCCTATGTGCACAGTGCAGAAGAGATGAGCAGTGCATTGCTGCAACCTCTTGGCCCCCTCTTCACCATGCTGTTGTTGTCAGTTTGTCTTCTTCAACTTAATACAAATCCAGCTACGGCCTGTTCTTCTGCTTTTGTTTGCTATCATCTGGGCTGTGCAGCAGGGAGAAGTCTGAACGATGAGTCCTGTGTGCTTGTAGGCAGTGCTGAATCCAACAGCCCCACACGTCCCTTTTCCCTCGGGGTTTCCCAGGTCAGTTCCTGGGAGCAGAAAAGACCATTCCCTGCAAGCAGGGGAGGTGCAGGGAGGTTCCCAGCACATCAAGGGGCTGCGGAAGACACAACCATGAGATGCTTTGGGAAAGTGGGATTCATCTGTGGCTGTTCATGTTTCCCGTTCTTCTCCTCTTTAGAGGATGACACAGGCCAGAACGGATAGCATTGCCTAAACCCTGATTCATTATATTTTAGCCATTTTAAAGCGTGGGCCTTGTGCTTGGTGGTGATCCTAAGACTGTTGATCCCTCTGCCCGTTCCCTCCCAGTGTAACACCCCTCCGCAAGACCCATCTCTGCACACACACAGGTGTGAACAGGAAGGTCAGTGGCACCAGCCCTGCCAGCCACGACCCCTCTGTTCCCAGCAGCCCTGGTGTAGGAGACAGCCCCTTCCCTGAGCAATGCACCAGCCTGAGTCAGAGCTGTGCGGTTACCACAGGTTTTTCTGCACCAGGTCATGGGGCCTGGGAGCAAAACCCAGGGTGCTGGGCAGCACAAACCCCAGACACCCCACCAAGAGGGCACCGTCCCTGGGTGGGCTCCAACCACCAACCTTTCGGTTAACAGCCGAATGCGCTGCCTGCTGCGCCACAGAGACCCCCACCTGGGGCTGTCCTGGGGCAGCTCCGGCATCGGGACAGTCCCCGGTACTGCAGGAATGGGAATGTCCCTGAGTTCAGCCACATGCCCAGCCCCAGCGAAGGGGATGCTGCCCTTCACCCACTGCCGGGTGCTGGTGGGCAGAGCAGTGTGGGGGAGGCCTGGTGCCCAGGTGAGGGGCTGTGGGCAGCTCCCTGCCCACCACCAGCTCTGCCTGCTCCTCTGGCCCCTCCGCTGCACACCCCGGGGGGCAATCGGAGCTGTGGGCACCTCACCCCAGTACAGCCCTGGTCCAGGAGCAGTGGCAGCTGAGAGGCAATGCCAGCTTGCCCCATGCCAGCCTGCGGCCCAGCACGAGGGGTTGAGTGCTGCTTTCTGCTGAGGCTCTCAGGGCACCAGGGCACAATAGGGCTGTGCTTGTCAGGGACATGTCGTGGCATGAGACGTGCCCGCATCAGCCCCCTCCCCCCGACAATTTGTAAGGGGATGTAGCTCAGTGGAAGAGCACCTGCTTTGCATGCAGGAGGTCCTGGGTTCAATGCCCAGCATCTCCGGCGGAGGGGGAGCTTTTTCCTCAGTCTCCACCCCCCTGACCAACAGCGGGGAGGGCTGGCAAGCGGCTGCATTGCTCCTCTCCACAAAGTGTCGGCTTGCCCTCCAACGACATGGCAGGCTGTCATGGGGGAAGTGGAGCTCGCCATGCAGGAAGAGCCCAGCCACATCCTCAGAAAGCCTGCCCAGGGCAAAGGACATCATGAGGGCACGACTCTTGCAACAAGCTGAGTGGCCAGCAGTAGGCAAACAGGCAGGACTTGTCAGATCCTCAAGTGCCTCTGAGGAGAGACCACAGCCCTGTGAGACAAGAGGGTGTGCCCATGAAGACGAGAGGGCTGGCTGCTGGCTGGGAGCTTCTTTTAGCTGCAGCAGCAGCAGCACTGCCCTGGCTGGGCAGGCAGGCGCTGGGAGGGCATCAGGCCCTGGCTGGGCAGGCAGGCGCTGGGAGGGCATCAGGCCCAGCAGGTACCTCCGAGCACGGGAGGTGAGAGCTTGGCAGGAGGGCAGAGGGCAGGCAGGTGGAGGGGAGCACTGGCACGTCGCTGGGGAATGGCTCCTGTGCCAGCAGCGCCGGCCAGCAGCAGGGGAGCAGCCACTGGGGTCACCAGGAGCGCTGGGAGCTGATTCAACAGCTGGGCATGTGGCAGCGGGAGCGGGAGCGGGAAGGGCAGGCGCAAGCACAATGGCTGCTGTGTTGGTTGTGAGCTCACTTGCATTCCAGTTAGCCCAGTGGCCAGCAGTGGGTGGGCAGGCAGGTGTTAGGAGGTCATCAGCAGCATGGGAGAGGCTGCCCAGCAGCAAGGAGAGCTTGGGAGGAGGTGAGAGGGAGGGAGAGGTGAAGGTGACCTTGGTGGCTGTTAAGGAATAGCAAACTAAAACTGAGTAGAGGTAGCCGCTTAGCACAACTTCTATAAAACTAAATTTGCTGAAGCCTTAGGCCGCACTTAGATAAAATAATGAACTTTTACTTAGTCCAGTAAGCAAGGGCCCCAGAGCTGGTACTAGCTGGGAAGATAAGGAAGTTACAAGCAGTCTGCATTCCTGCCTCTCACACTCCGAAAGGGAGGATGTCAAGGCTTTGAAATAAGACCCGTGCAGGGCATCAGGACCTTGAGGGACAAAGCCTCACCTCACTGCTGGGGCAGTGTTAATTGTTATGATTTCGAACCACCTCCTCCTCCTCCTCCTCAGGACCTTGAGAGACAACAGTAAGACCCAACAAGATACGAGGACACATCCATCAGCAGAAACCACAACAGTAAAGATAAGGGAGAAAAACAGCCTATCTAGGAACAACCATGAGACCCAGTAAGGAGCAGGAGATCCCAGACCTAAAAATTACTATTGGTCTGAACTACCGCCTGAGGGGTGGGAAACTTAATTTGAAAAAGCTGTAATTGCCCAGGGATTTCTTTGTTCCCCATGACTGTGGGGGACTTTTGCGGTAAGCCCCGCTAAAATATGGAGGACTGACTCCACAAAACTTCAATGATGCTCTTGCAATTAGTGTTTTTATAGATCAAGCAGCCCCTGATACACGAAAGTATTTTAAAGAGCATATGCCAGGCTGGCAAGGGGAGGGGCGCGGAAGAACCAGGGCAGATAGATGGAATCAAAGTGAAGGTGGTGTACAATTAAGAGTTAATGATGTTTGTCATTATTGCGGGGAACAAAGGCACTGGAAGCAGGAATGCCCAGTGAGGCCCCTGTGTACTTGGGCATAGAGGGGCCAGCATGAGAAAATCAAACACTAAGAATGAGACCAGGCAATTCCCAGTCAGTCCACAATGATAGGAGACAGGAGACTCAGAAAATACTGTGGAAATTGGGGTAAATTAATGGGATATAGATTTGGATTTGAGGGGCAGGTAATGGCAAATATAGAAGGTTTAGAAGTTCCCTTTCTAGTGGATACTGCAGCCACCCTTTCCCTTTTAAATTTTGAGCCTAAAGGACGCAAGTCATCAGATAAAATAGTGATGCAAGGAGTGACGGGAAAAGGCGAACGAATGTTATCTAAGCCCTTAGTACTCACTATTGGGGGTAAAACAGTGTGGGGACATTTTATAATTTCCACAGGCACGCCCATGTGCCTTTTAGGGAGAGATCTCCTGCAAGCCTTGGATACTCAGATCTGCTTACAGCCGGAAGGGATAAAGCTAATAATTATGGGTTCATGTGTTCTGGCTAAGACACCAGAACCAGAGTCAACTCATCTGCAAATTCCAACAGGTTTAGAATCAGTTTCTAAAAAATTATGGAGCTCTTCAGGAATGGATGTGGGACTACTGAAATCAGCTAGTCCAGTCTCGATAAAAACAAAGGGGGGATTGCCTCCCGCAGTTAAGCAATACCCTATTCCAAAGGAAGCAGAGAAGAGTATCCAAAAACAAATCAATCATTATCTGAAACTGGGTGTCCTTAGAGTCTGTGAATTCCCATATAACACCCCAATTCTGCCAGTTAAAAAGAACAGGCAAGATTCTGATGGCAATTCGGAGTATCGGTTTGTACAAGACTTAAGGGCTAGAAACCAACATGTAATTGCTCCACACCCAGTAGTCCCCGACCCATCAACCATTTTACTACAAATACCTCATTGGGCAACTTATTTTACTGTGATTGACCTAACGGCAGCCTTTTTCAGTATACCGATAGCTGAAGATAGCCAAGATCTCTTTGCTTTCACTTGGAAGGGACAACAGTTAACTTGGACAAGGTTGCCACAGGGATTTACTGGGTCTCCGACTATTTTTTCGCGTATACTTAAAAATGACCTCTCAGATATCGAACTTCCAGGACATTCTGTATTAATACAATATGTAGATGATTTGTTATTAGCAAGTAAAGATTATGAGACATGTTTGAAAGATACTGTTTCTCTATGTAACGCTCTTGCAGAAAAAGGGCATCGGGCATCTCTGTCTAAACTCCAGCTGTGTCAAAGAGAGGTAAAATATTTGGGTTTTATCTTAAAAGAAGGACACAGGTTAGTTGATCTAGAACGAGTAAAGACAATTCTTGATATGCCCCATCCTGTAACAAAAAAACAGCTTAGGGGATTTTTAGGAGCTGTAGGATTCTGCCGACCGTGGATTCCTGGGTTAGCAGAACTTACTAAGCCTCTGGTACAGGCAACAAAAAAGGAGGAGATAGAGCCTTTGGCCTGGGGCCCAGAAAGGGAGAAAGCCTTTACATCTGTGAAAAAAGCGTTGGTTTCAGCCCCTGCTCTAGGATTACCAGATTATAGCAAACTATTTGAATTATTTGTCCATGAACGACAGGGAGTAGCAAGTGGGGTACTCACCCAAAAACTAGGCCCTCACCACAGACCAGTGGCCTATTACTCCATGCAACTAGATGAGGTAGCTAAAGGCACTCCAGGATGCATCACAGCAATAGCAGCTACTGCAGCTCTTCTTGAAAAAAAACCACGACCTGTAGTTTTGGGTCATTCACTGACTGTGTATGCGCCACATGAAGTAGAACTGTTAATGAAACAATACGCGACTCAAGCACTATCCCCACAGAGAGCTCACCGCTATGCACTGATAATACTGCATGCAGATAATGTGACTTTAAAAAGAGGCAATATTTTGAATCCAGCAACGCTACTGCCTCAACCGGAGGACGGAGAGCCACATCATTCCTGTGAGCAGGTGGTCGTCAGCTCGAGCAAACCCCGGGAGGACCTTAAAGATGAACCTTTGGAGAACCCGGACTTAGTTCTGTTTACAGATGGGTCATCCTATTATTTGGATGGAAGACGTCACTCCGGCTATGCTGTCACTAACGTCTTTGAGGTGCTCGAGGCCAATCCTTTGTCTCCATCAGTAAGTGCTCAAGGAGCAGAATTAATAGCATTGACCCAAGCAGCAAAAATAGGTAAGAGCTTGCGGGTAAATATCTATACCGACTCTAAATATGCATTTGGAGTGTGTCATGCAACAGGGATGTTATGGAAAGAACGAGGATTCTTTTCGTCATCAGGAAAGAAATTAGCTAATGGAGAAGAAATACGTAATTTGCTGGAAGCAGTTCAACTGCCCAAAGAAATTGCTGTAATACACTGCCCAGCCCATACTAAAGACACTACAGACATTAGCAGAGGAAATGCTTTAGCCGACGCTGCTGCGAGGGCTGCAGCTCGACAACCTCTGAGAGAATGTATGGGGGCAGTTCCAAGGATGGACCAAAGTGAGTGGCCAAACTTAATAGACCCCAAAACTATGTATGAAAAAGACTGCTCAGTGGAAGAGAAAAAACAATGGGAGCAGTGGGAAGCAAAACAAAATGATGATGGAATATGGACAATTGGGGAAAACCAATTCTACCAAAAAAATATTTAATTACTATAGCTAGGTGGTTTCACGATAAAGCTCATGGGGGAGCCGAGGCAATGGCTAAACAGGTACAGAAAGTATGGGCTGCTCCAGGAATTTATGCAGCTGCTAAAAGAATAACGAATAGCTGCCCGACCTGCCAGAAGTTTTCAAATAACAAGCCAAGCTCAGATTTAGGGGGGGGCCGACCATGGGCTTACTTCCCTTTCCAGAAGCTGCAAATAGATTATGCGGATATGCCATCTGTCTATGGGTACAAACACTTGTTAGTGATAGTAGATCAGTTATCAGGCTGGGTAGAAGCTTTCCCAACAAGAAAGGCCGACACAGGGGGAGTGGTAAAAGCCTTACTGAAGGAAATCATACCCAGGTATGGGGTCCCAGAAGCCACTGATTCAGACAGGGGTGCCCATTTTACAGCAAGCATAATCAATTAGTTATGCAAATCGTTAGGAATAAGAAGAAACCTCTGTACTCCTTATCACCCACAATCTTCAGGACAAGTAGAAAGAATGAATAGAACATTAAAAGAAAAAATAGCAAGAATATGCACACATGCTAGCCTAAAATGGCCAGAGGCATTAAACTTAGCTCTATGGGATGTTTGAAATGCCCCACGGAAACCCATAGGACTAACAGCAGCAGAAATTCTCTTTGGGAGACATTTAGCTGTACTAGGGACTTATTATTCCAGCTAAGACCAGCCTGTTGGACAGAGATGAACGACTAACCCAGTATGTTCTAAGTATGCAAAAAGGTTTGAAAATCTTAAAAAATATATATATATATGCTCAATGATATCAATCCACACCACCTGAAATACAAGTGCCTGATATACAGCCTGGGGATGAAGTTTTAGTTAAAAGAGTTAAAAGTATTTTCACAAAAAATCCAGGTTAAAACCTAAATGGAACGGGCCATATACTATCCTAAATGGAATGGGCCATATACTGTCATACTATGTTTTTATTTTGCTGTTAAAGTTGAACTGTACTTGTATATGTTGAAAAAGGATGTGTATGTGTAAGAACACTTTGTAATCTTATATTCATAGATAACGTTATTGTAGATACAAGTAATCACTCAAATATTTGTAATTGTAACTTCACCCAAAATTATGGGATGCGACTTTAATTTTTCAGCTCCTATTAGATCTTACCAATTGTTATAATCTAATTATACATTAACTCAAAATTTACTACCTACCCCCATCGGAATGAATCTTACACTAGTAAAGAAACTACTACGACATGATGATTTGCGTTGACTGCTAGAACGCACCTGAAAGAATGGACAAAAAACTCTGATCACCATTCATCATTATACAAAAGAGATGCACCATATCTTGGAAAGGGTAAAGAGGGACGGAGAACATCATGGCTGGGAAACTCTTCTGGGGTGGTCACCAGCTGCAGCAGGGATTTGTAGTCACGTGTTCAACTCGGTAGCAACTGTGTTAAGTTTGTCTAATTGTGTTATGCCTGTTACTTACGATCATATTATACATAAGACTATGGAAAGTACTAGTACGCCTCGAAAAACTTTGAGAACTGTTTAAAGTATTAGCAGGGATGCTTAATAAAAACAAAGGGGGGACTGTTAAGGAATAGTGAACTGAAACTGTCTAGAGGTAGCCGCTTAGCACAACTTCTATAAAACTTGCTTAGCATGAGGAGCTAAATTTGCTGAAGCCTTAGGCCGCACTTAGATAAAATAATGAACTTTTACTTAGTCCAGGAAGAAAAGGGCCTCAGAGCTGGTTCAAGCTAGGAAGATAAGGGAGTTACAAGCAGTCTGCATTCCTGTGTCTCACTCCGAAAGGGAGGATGTCCAGGCTTTGAAATAAGATCAGTGCAGGGCATTAGGACCTTGAGGGACAAAGCCTTAGCTCACTGCTGGGGCAGTGTTAATTGTTATGATTTAGAATCACCTCCACCTCCTCAGGACCTTGAGAGAAAACAGTAAGATCCAACGAAAATAAAGGTACAACCGTCAGCAGAAACCACAACAGTAAAGATAAGGAAGAAAAACAGCCTGCCTAGGAACAACCATGAGAGCCAATAAGGAGCAGGAGACCCCAGACATAAAAATTACTGTTGGTCTGAACTACCGCGTGAGGGGTGGGAAACTTAATTTGAAAAAGCTGTAATTGTCCAGGGATTTCTTTGTTCGGGTTCCCTCTTCGGAGGCACCCAGCTTGAGCTGTAATTACTGCACACGCATCATTAATATTTAATTTGTTTTGATTTGGCTCTGAACTTTTCTGCGGGAAGCTAGGGTCAGGCCCTGTTATGGTTGCTAACAAGCCTAATTTCCATAACAGTCAGTAAAATCCCAGAGACTCAGGGAAGCATCAAGACCGTCAGAAAGTGCAAGCCTGAACCTCAGCTGACAGAAACCACCAAACTGCGAGCATCCCTGGGTCGCACCAGGATGCTCCAAGGAGGGAACACGGTCACCAACAGGCCTCACCCAGGTCTCCCAGAAGGACACTGATGGCAGGCTGGGCTCTGGGAGCAGAGCACTGCTCTCGCCAGCCACCTCCTCCCATGCTGAGCAGCAAAACACTGGGGCCACCACCCAGCTCCACCACAGGACACCCGACACCGTGGCACGCCGCTACCCCCGCACCTCACAGAGGGTTGGCAGCCAACACGCGCCTCTGCATCAGCGACACACAGGGCACCCCGAAGGGCCACGAAACACAGAAAGCCCAACTCTCCATCTGTTCAGTTCCCTTCTAGTCCTCCAAGGCCTTGCAACAGGCACTGCTTCTGAACAGCCACTCACAGCCCAGGGCCTGCTCACTTCCCACCTCCAGGAAGCAGAGGAAAAGTGCTCTCACAGGGGATCATCAGGCAGCTCTTGCCTCTCACTTGTGCCTCACCTCCTCTGAAAGCCTCTCTCAGAGCCACTCGGAAATGCAGTTTTCAGAACAAGAGAGACCCCTGGGAAGGGCCCCTCGTGAGGACACCAGCAGCCTGCTCACACTTTGCCACCTGCAGCTCCCAAACGCAGCTCTGAGCGGCTCCTGGGGGCTGCGGTGGCAGCAGCTGCTCAGGGAAACCCTTGAAAATGGGTCTCAGGCCCAGGGCAGGGGCAAAGCTTCCTGCCCCCAAACCCCCCCAGCCGCCCCGGCCCAGCTGCTCAGGGGCAGCCGGCATGTCTGGCTTGCAGGGCAGCTCCCCCGGGGCCAGGGCACTTTGTCCCGTGCTCCCGGCCCCACCAGCCCCTGCTGCAGCTCCGGGAGGAAAGCAGCCCTGGGGCAGCACCGCTGCCCCTGCCCCGGCCAGAGGGAACCCGCCGCCATCGGGACGCGCCCGCAGCCCCGCCAGCCCCGCTCCCACCCGCTCTCCCCGCCCCCTCGCTCCCGCTTTGATCCCGCCCCACTTCCAGGGCTGGGTTGTTCCCCATGCTGCATTCCGATTGGCTGACAGAGCCGCCAGTCAATCCATCCCCGCCCTCTCCCTCACACCAGCCAATAGAAGGCAGCACTGGGGTGTTGCTAGGGTAACGTTGCAGCCTGCTGCCCTGGTGGCCAGCTCTGCCCCTACCCTCCCCCCACCCACCCCAGGCGGTGAGGCGCCATGTTGTGGGCGGCAGCGCGGGGCATGGCGGGGCGCGGCGGGGCCTGGGGGCAGCCCGGCCCCATGTGCCCGGGCAGTGCGGGGCCCTCGGGCCCGGCTGCTGCCATGCAGGGGCTGGGCTCTGCCGCAGGGGCCCTGTGGGACTCCTGGCTGCCCTGCACCCGGGGGCCGTGCCGGGTGCGGGGAAGCAGCCCCGGGGCCGGTGCTGGTGTCAGCCCCAGCGCCAGCGCGGGGGCCCTGGGCATGGCCAGGGTGCCAGAGCCCACGGGCAGCGTCCTGCTCCCTCCAGGGCAGGGCCAGGCTGGGCAGGGCCCTCTGGCCCCTGGGGCCCCTGCCCCCGGCCCCTGCTGCTCCAGGGCTTGGCAGCCCTCGCGCTTTGCCTGGCCAGGCTGGGCCGCGGCCAGGCAGGGGCTGCTCTCTGCGGCGCCGGGCTGGGCCCCAGCACATCACTCCACAGGGGCTTGTGGGGTGGCGATGGCACCCCCACCTGTTTCCAAGCTGCTCCCCCAAACAGGCTGTCTTTTGGGTGCAGAGGTTTGACTCCATTTTGCAGGAGGACAGGGGCTGTGGCCATCGGAGGACAACATCTCTGAGCCCAAAACATGCTCTGCCAAGTTAGAAGCGTAAAGGTATGCACAGGGAAGGAACAGAGGTTCTCTGAAACAAGTAGACCACTAGGATTTATTGCAAGGTGAAGGATCCATTTCCAGCAAGGGCATTTCCAGCAGGCTCTTGAGAGCCACACAGAACTGCAGGATACCCCAGGCTCTGGGATGCAGCACCCCTTTCCTCTCAGAGCCAGATCCCAAAGGGGGACCCACTCCCAGGGAAGCCTGGCCATGGATTGCCCCCTCCCTCACAGGATCCTTGGGGCGTAGGGCCAAGCCCCAGGACCCAGGAGTCCTGGCTGCCACATTGTCCCCCCAGCCAGTCAGGGCTCTACAACAAGGCTCTCGTGGCAGCCCCCACCCTCTCCAGCCACCCCCACAGCCCAGGATCCACAGCCCTTTTTGCAGTTCACAGTCTCTTTGTGACCCCTCGGGAAGGAGCTCCCAAAGCCCTTACCCTAGGTGGAGAGCCGCAGGAGCGCTGGGAACAAGGAACTGTTGTCTGGGCTGATGATGTTGGTCCAGCAGTCCTCCATCTTGCTTGTCCCCTTGCCCTTGGCTCACCTCTCCAGACGAGGAGGAAGGACGCTCTTCCCGTCCCATCACCCAAAACTCCTCTCCAACATGCTCCTGCTCCTCTGCCTGTCAGTGAGGGGACCCAGCACGGCTCCCGTCCCCTCTCCTTGTCCCGCAGTGGCTCCAAAGGGCAGCGGTGGGGAGTGCACAAGTGGTGCCCAGCAGCTCCTGGGCCTCGCAGGGAAGTGAGGGCACTGCTGTGGCCCCAGGGAGACCTCCCTGTGATGCAGCACATCCCACTGTGACCTCAGCTCGTGTCATCTGGGGACTCAGGAGGCCACTGCCATGGAGATGGCACAGCCAGGGAGAGAGCAGAGAGATTTCCCCTCACGTCCTGGAAAGCAGTCACCTCCCTTCACCCCTGTTATGTTCCAGAACTTGCTGATAAACCCTTCAGGAATGTCTCCAGATGGTGCCAAAGGCTGTGAAATATCTAAAATGGGTCACTAGAGATGTCACTTCTGCACCCCCACACTAACAGGTCTCAGCCCTGGGCAGACCTGTACATGAAGCTGGGGCTTCAGGGCTGGTTTAAGGTTTGGCATTTTTGAAGGCCAAGATCAAAGTCACATGAGATCAAGCAGCACAAAGCATAGCCACAGGCTGAGATGCTTCAGTGAGCCTCAAAACTGGTTTCTGCTGTGGGTCGTTTTTTTTTTTGTCACAGCAGGATGTAAGACAATCTGGGACAGGACAGAGCCTTCCTCCTTTAGGCACTAAAGCAGGCTCTTTGTTTTTAAAAGTCCTCAGCAAGGTTGCTCCATCTGCAGTGCTCAAGATGAAGATAATACACCAGAGAAGAGCAAATGTGCCCTTAACACCCATCATCTGGAGGGCCAGCCCAGGTAGCAAATCTGGGGAAGTTTTCCCATTTCCCATGCATTTTGGCCAGCTTTCCTTCTGGCCGAGCCTTCCCTGAGCCTAGGGAAAGTCATTTCCCCTGCCTGGGCCTCAGCTGGGCCTTGGGCTTTTCAGAGTCCCCTCGAAGCAGTGCTTCTTGCCTGGGGGTTGCTAAAGCCTCTGGCACCCAGGACATACCCAGCCACCACCCAAGCTCTCCTGGGGAGCTTTACAGCTCTGGCACCCTGGATCTCCCACGTTTTTGACCCTGGGCTTCTCAGGACATGCCCACACACCACAGTGCTGCTGTCCAAGCTCTGGTGCAGAGCCTGGAAGGCAGTGCAATGCCTCAGGACCTGCATTTGGGCTCATTCAGAAGTTTGTGAGGTGATCAGCTGCAGCTGCTGAAGCTTGAGAACGTCCCTACAACCAGCCTTCTGGTTCTTCCTAGTCTCTGCACAGTCCTGGGGTGACTCTTGCAGAAGGGAGTCTCCATCCCCCTTGAATACTGTCAGAGATGGGGCTTTCCAAGTCACTGCCAAAGGAAGGACTCGTTTACTTCTTTGGGTTGCTTATCCAGCCTGTGGCACCCCTCTGTGACGCTGTGATCCCAGCTCTGCACCCTGAGGTCTCTGCCCTTTCTCTGCCCTGTCTCCCGGGTGTAACCAAACTAATGGCCAATGCACTACGGGCATGGGAGGTGTTGCTTTAGAGAGCTCACTTGAATCTGTGACATGCTGTGGAGCTGAAAGCCTGATGGAAGCTAGTCTGGGACGTGGCCATGCCCCCACACCCCCTCCTGCTCCTGGTCCGAGGCCCCAGGGAGGTCTCTGGGGAGAGCAGTGGGTTTGGGTGGGATGGGTTTCCCTCGACATCCCTGAATACTGAATGAGTTGTTCTGAGTGTCCAGGAAGATCTCTCTTCTCTAGGGACTTGCCTCAAGGCTTTTCCAGACTTTTGTACAGAAACACAAGCTGATCCAAAATGCCCAAGAGCAGCACAGGCCCCGGCATGGTGCAGGACCCCCAGGAGCTGTATGGCTCTCTCTTCTGTTTCCTCATGTCCTCATTACATTAACAATTTCTAACATCCCCTTTACAGCATGCTGTCTGGACACTGTAACATTGCAACTGCAACTCCTTCCATTACTCTTTGTTCATTCCTGTACCATGCTGCTGATTTGCACTTTGGGGAGTTTAAAGCTTGCTCCGTCTTTCAGCAGTTTGTTCCTCTGGGCAAGTCCTTCATTCTGTTTCTCTCTAGCATTTCCTATCTGCCCAAAAGATTCCTAGTCAGGCTATCCCTTGTGGACCTCATTGGAGGCAGCTTGGACTTAGCATGCAGTAGAGCAGTGTAATTGTTTTTAGGAAACTGTATCATGCCTTTTTTTTTTCTTCTTTTTTTTTGCAATTAAGAAAAATTCCTCTGTGTCTATTTGCAGCTAGTTCTCTAAGGCGAGCGGGTGGGAACTGGGGCATATGAGCTTCAACATTCAGTTGCAGACTTCAGTGGAAAAAGGCTTGACTTTAACAGGAGTGATGCAAGTCCCAGGTGGCTGATGAGAGCAATGGCCGGGGTGGGGAGATGAGGAGGAAGAATATCCATGCAGTGTCTGACCTCTGGGACACTGCTTTTCCTACATGTCCACGCTTCTTTAGGAGACACTCTGGATCTATATCATTTGGAGAATGTTGCTGTCACTTATTGTGAAAGCTGAATATGAATACTAATCATAAACACCTTAAAAAGCAGAAATACCTTTACACTATGTTCTAACTGAAGTCACCATCTTTCCGCTATACTGCTGAAACCAATTAGCTGTACATTACTTGAAGAAAATTATAGAGAGAGACGTGGTTCATCAGGCTTTTTTGCATTTTAGTGAGCCCCATGGTGCATTTGGTGCTGAGTCCATGAACCTCAGCTATTGCGAGGAGATTGAGCAAAATGTTCGAGTCAGAGTCAGAAGCAAATCCCAAACCTTTGCAGAGCGTTAATAGATGCCACTGAGGGCCATTACCAGCAAAGACTCACTGGGGGCTGATTAGAGCAGAAAATTGTAACCACTGGTTACAGGTAGGCAAAGGCAATGTGCAGGTGGCTCTGATACCATGTTAACCCTTGACGTGTTTTTCAAGCAAAACGTCCAAGCATGGACAGTGAGACCCTGGGAAGGGAGATCCTTTCCCCCACGTGTTTTCCATGGCTCTTCCTGGGGGCAGTGTTCAGGTCGGGGTGTGCAATGCTGAATGCAGGAGAATGACATAAGGCCTCCTGGGCTCCCCAGGGGACAAGAGGACAGTGAAGCCCTGGTGTCTCCTCATAGGCCTCGGTGGCAGAGACAACAACCATTGGGGACAAAGACATCAGGTCTGTCAGAGGCTTTCAGCCTGTTTCAGGCAGTTGGCCTTCCTTGCTGCCTGGGCACACTGCTGTCTAACTAACTTGCGTACTAACTTGTATGCAAGTATAGTGTGGGAGAAAGTGTCAAAAGCCTTCCTAAACTTGAGTTAACTGACATTCACTGTTTTCCATTCATCCACAAACACAGTGCTTTTAACACAGAAGACCATCAGGTTGGTAAGGCATCATTTCCCCTCAGTAAATCTATGCTGACTGTTCCCAGTCACCTTCTTCTCCTTTGTTTACCTAGAAATGGGATTGGAGAAGACTCGGTCCATGACACTCTCCTGACCAAAGTGAGGCTGAACGGCCTGTAGTTCCCCAGGTTGTCCCTGTGGCCTTTTTTGAAGATGGATGCAACATTTGCCTTTCTCCAGTCATTGGGACCTCCCTGAGTCTCCACAGCTTTCCAAGATGATAGAGAGAGGCCTTGCTAGATAGCAGCCAGTTCTCTCAGCATCCTTAGCTGCAGCCCGTCCAGTCCCATAGACTTGTGTTCTTGCAAATAATTCCTGACTCAACCCTCAGGCACTGCTGGTTGTTTTTCTCCTTGGAAGTCCTGACTCTAAGCACAATGGCCTGGGAGACCTTGGTGGAGACTGAAGCAAAGGCATTGAGTTCCCCAGACGTATCTGCATCTGCTGATACCAGATTCCCTGCCCCATTCAGCCATGGGCTCACATTTTCCTTGTTTATGCTTTTACTGTTTCTGAAGGAATAGCAGATCATCTTTGTGCCTTTGACATCCCTTGAAAGCATCAATCCTAGAGGAGCTATGGCTTTCCTAACGACTTCTGCACTTCCCTGGACAATATTTTAAAATCCCCCCTTTGCAGGCTCTCCCTGCTGCCCATTCCTGTGTGCTGCCTTTATGTACTGTTGTTCAGTTGTGCATTTAGCCAGCCTGTCTCCTGAGATGTCTACTTGTTCTCCTGGGTAGGGGCCATTCTTGAGCTTGGAGGATGCTGCCTTAAAGACCTGCCAGCTTTCCTGAGCTCCTTTGCCCTTCAGAGCTGCCTCCCAAGGGATTCCTCAACCAGTCTCCCCAGTAGGCCCAGGTCTGCTCCTCTGACATCCAGAGTCTGGACTCTGCTACTACTCTTCCTCACTCCCCACAGGAGCAGGAGCTCCACTACCTCATGGCGCCTGCAGGCAAGGCTGACACTGATTATCACATCCCTGGTCAGCTCTTCCTTGTTTGCAGGTTCCAGGTCCAGGAGAGTGTCACCCTTGATCACCTGCCTGGCTTAGCTGTGCTGGAAAGTTGTCCTCCACACCCTCCAGAATCCTCCTGTACTCTTTCTACCCTGCTGCATTGCCCTCCCAATGAATGACAGGGAGATTAAAGTCTCCCCATAGGAACCGGGACTGCCTCAGGTTGCCTAATGTTGCTTCTGTAGTTCTGCAACAGCTTGTGCATCTCCCCTTCCTCTTGTTTTGTGGCCCAGGCTTTGTGCATTTGTCTATATTTGGGTTGCAGAACCTCAGCTGTGGCACCAGGGCTGAGCACAGCGTTGTTGCTGTGAAACCCAGAGCCAAGGACACCATGTATGCAAAGGCCCCACTTCAGCACAGAGACCTGCTGGTGTAGATAGCAGACAGCAATGTAATGATGATATGAGACACCCACTAAGGGAGCAAACCCTGCAGTAGCCAAGGCCAGAGAGAAACAGAGCTGGGCCATGCAGCCCTGGCAGGAGAGGTGTTTGGTGCCTGAGCTGAGCCTGTAGCATCTGTGCCCAAGGTGACTTTGCAGCACCTTGGGGCCTCTGATGGAGGTGACTGGATGTCCAGGAACAACAAGGTGCCACAGGGAAAGTGCCTGGGCCTGAACAGCCTGCGATCCAGGCATGCTGCAGCTGAATCATTAGCACAGTCCCTGCTCATATCACTGGGAATCAGAGAAGGTTTAGGGAGAGGAAAACGAGCAGGGTTTGAGAGTCTAGGCATATGTGTGGAGACCTTGGTGTGATACATCTTCCATCTTTGCAGCATGCTCGGATGTAGATGGCATGGACTTTGCCTAAAGGCAGTGGTGGGGATCCATTGTCTGGGAACAGGTAGGAAACCCGAGATGCCCTGGGGCACTTGCCCAGCAAACACTCCAAAAGGGCATGGGCTTCCTTTAGATGCCATGCTGCACCTGCTAGAAGCATGGTGGTTCTGCTGGATACCCCATGCCTTTGACAGCCCTGCAGGCCTCTTGTCATTGCATTAAATCAAGTGCCTGCCCTGGATTACATTTGCAATGTTTGGAATCTGCATATATTTCAGCTTCAGAGGGAGGGGAGCTCTTGCAGTAGTAGACATCAAGTGTCATTTCAGATGGCCAAGGAGATTCTCCACCTGGCCCCTAGCTGATGCTCCACAAGGATGCAGGTCTCCGAGTTGCTCCATCAGAGCAAAGGACACTGGCACATGTGTTGGGCCACCTCTGGCACCTCAAATGTCCAAAAGTATGTGTGTGTGTAAACAACTCATGCTCACCCTTCATCTCCATTGATCACAGTGGGAGCTTGGACAAGGAGATTGCCTGCAGACACCCATTTTATGCACCCCCAAAACTTGGGCAAGGGGAATCCCACCTCCTACGAGTTTGTGGAGTGCACGGGAGGCTGAATGCCACTCCATCCCAAGGGGCTTCTCAATGGGCATTAGATGTATTCTTCCTCTAAATCAGTCCCTGAAGCACGAGTCAAGGAACTGGCTTCTTGTCTTTTGCAGGTGTCCTGTCTTCTTACGAGATGGGAGCAGGGCCTTCTAGAGTGAGACATTTCCACCTCTCTCAGATAACCATCCTCTGGTGAGAGCAACTGCAATCCTGAAATCAGTCTTTCTCCTCTAGGGAGGGACCATCAGTGATTATTTTGGGCTACTTCAGTGGACATTTCCCTTGGGTGACCCTGCTGCCTTTCAGGAACTGTCAGCCCTGGAGCCTCAGGAAAATCTCGAGGATGCACAGGGCACAGAGAAAGTCACATCTTCAGCTGGGCCTCTGCTCCTGAGCTGGGCCTGGCTCCTGGGACTGCAGGAGCCCATGGCAACCTGGCAGGCGCTGCAGAGAGACAGCTCTGTCCAGGAGCAGCTCCTCTTAAAGGAGCAGCAAGACTCAGGGTGCTGCCTGCAGGCGCCAGGATGAGATGAGTGACTCAGAAGTTAAAGACAGTCAGGAAGAGGAGGATGGCTGAGAGCTCACTGTGAGCAGAAATCTTCACTGCCCTTGACACAGTAAGTCTCTGGCTGCAGGCAACGCTGCTGTGTTTCCTGGAGGGCTCTTCTGCAGCTGGCACCTTCCACAGCTGATAGGGTCTGTCCGGGCGGCTCTGCCAGCGTCTCCTGTTTGGAGCAGGTGGTGCTTTAGAGCAGAGATTCCCAGCCACACCATCAGATTGACAGGGCATCACAGCTACATTCTCCAGGGGGTGATGCAGGGGTGTGAAACCAGGGAGTGCACCCAGGTCTGCCCAATGCTGCGTTTCAGAGCAGCGTCCCTGCACCCCAGGGTGCTGTGTGCCCGGGGCAGTGACTCTGCTGCTTGTGAGGGTCAGCACTCAGCCTGCCCAGGGAACTCCCCATGATGGTGCTGCAGGGAGAAGCTGTGGGTGGAAGGAGCGACCCCCATCAGGGCAGGTTTGTTCTCCTGTTGAGGGGGTGCTGCATGGCTCAGGGCTGCTCTCAGCTCCAGCTCACCCCCAGGACATTTTCTGAAGGGGACTTTTCCAGAGGAAGGTATATGCTGGTCAAACCTGCAAAGTTCAGAGCTTTCTGAGTCTGTGCTTAATCTCCCCATCTTTTGACACGGCTGGAATGGAAACAAGAGTTGTTCAGTTTAGACAAGAAACTGCGACTCCTGAACTGTTACACGGAGAGATCAAAAGGTCTGCAAGGAACCTCAGCAAATCCCTCCAGCCACCCCTCTGCCTATGAGCAGCACCACCCAAACACTTTTGCCCCTCAGGATTCTCTAGTAATGGAAAAAGCCAAGGATTTCTATCCCTTCAATAGATGTGCCCCGTGTGTGGTGAGTAAGCCCCTCTGCTACAGCCCTTCTTTTGGAGAATGGGTTGTGAAGAGGTTGCAGACCCCTTCCCCATTATGAGTAGGCTTAATCGGAGAGAGGATGTGGACATAGAGCTTGTCTGTACCCCCTGCCCTGCAACCCCTATTGTGGCTGCAGATGTGGTGCAGGTGGTAAACTGATGTGAGGATAGGATCTATCTTAGTGGAACAGGGACCTCTGCAATGGGTCCTGTAACCCCTGCCATCATGTGCCTGTTTTCCTCCCTTGCACCGAGTGGGAGCTGGTGGTGACTGACTTGGATACAGACACCTCTGTTCAGAAGGGTGAGATAGGAGAGACGAATTCCTCCCAGGGTTCTTCTCTTCCAGAGGCTGATGGGCTGGATGCTAATGTCATCTCTCCCTGCAGGACATGGAGAGTATTCCCATGGGGTCACTGTATGAAATCCCCCTCACTCAGCTCAGGGCATCCATCCCCAGAAACTGCCCCCACCCCACCCCCAAATATGTGTTGCTGTTTGCTCTCTCCATGTCCCCAGTGTGGCAGAGCACATGGTGAGAGCTAAGGGACTGAAGTTACAGATGAGTTTCAGATAGGAAAAAATCAGTTTTGTTCTGGAGTCATACTTGTGGTTGGGCTGGGTGCCAGGGCTACGCTTGTGTGCACACCCTGAGCACTTCTGTCATCAGCTCCTTGCCTGCCCTGAGAATTTCTTGGCCAGTCATCTGCACAGATGAGAGAATAGGTTGTCATGAGACAACGGACCACCTTGAAAGTAGGTGCTTGACTGGACCTAGGCAGTTAAGGATTTGACTGAGAGTTATGGCAGCCGTGCAGGTGGGAATTTCTGAAGGTTCTAGAAATTCTCCAGTGGCAAATCCTGCTGTGTCTAGTCCATTTTGTATGCTGAAATGTGTTGATAAACATCCTGGGTGGAGTGTCCCGAAGTGTCCTTGCTGCAAAAGTGGTCAGATTGTGCATAGCTAAGACATTTGTAAAGAGTCAAATACAAAGTGTTCCTGCAGTAATTGTCACATACTATGAGGTTAAGGTGTATCAAGAGCAAGGAATTATGCATGTGCTGGGTGGTCACGTGGGTCCCCAGCCAACTGGATTAGAACTGAGCCAAACAGGGGTTCAGGAGTCTCACCTAATCCTGCTGACAGCACTGCAAGGACACTTTGTCACTGCACAATGACTGACCATCCCGTTTTGGTTCTGAGTGTCTGTGTAACAAGCAGGGCTGACTCCTCTGGAGCCCATGGGCAGAGAGACCTGTTCCCCATGGCAGACTCAGAATGCACAGACTAGAGCAGAAGTAGAGGAGGTGAAGGAAGACCTTCCTGGTAAGGAGAAAGGACATGTGGGGAGTTGCTCTGAGAAATGCTGTGGGTTTTGTTCAAAGTCAGTCCTAACTGGTCAATATCTTTTCCTCCCTGGACAGTCCTCCAAAGCCCAAAGGAAGCAAATGTCCAACAGCAGCTCCCTGAATGAGTTTCTCCTCCTGGCGTTTGCTGACACATGGGAGCTGCAGCTCTTGCACTTCTCGCTCTTCCTGAGCATTTACCTGGCTGCTCTCCTTAGCAACGGCCTCATCATCACAGCGGTAGCCTGCGACCACCGCCTCCACACCCCCATGTACTTCTTCCTCCTCAACCTCTCCCTCCTCGACCTTGGTACCATCTCCACCACTGTCCCCAAATCCATGGCCAATTCCCTGTGGGACACCAGGGCCATTTCCTATGCAGGATGTGCTGCCTAACTCTTTTGGTTTCTCTTCTTAATTTCAGCAGAGTATTTCCTTCTTACTGTCATGGCCTATGATCGCTTTATTGCCATCTGCAAACCCCTGCACTACAGGACCCTAATGGGCACCAGAGCTTGTGTCAAAATGGCAGCAGCTGCCTGGGCCAGTGGTTTTCTCTATGCTGTGCTGCACACTGCTAACACATTTTCAATACCACTCTGCCAAGGCAATGTCGTGGGCCAGTTCTTCTGTCAAGTTGCCCAGCTCCTCAGGCTCTCCTGCTCAGACGCCTACCTCAGGGAAGTTGGGGTTATTGTGGTAAGTCTTTGTTTAGCTTTGGGGTGTTTTGTTTTCATTGTGGTGTCCTACGTGCAGATCTTCACAGTCGTGCTGAGGATCCCCTCTGAGCAGGGCCGGCACAAAGCCTTTTCCATGTGCCTCCCTCACCTGGCGGTGGTCTCCCTGTTTGCCAGCACTGTAGCCGTTGCCTACTTGAAGCCCCCCTCCATCTCCTCCCCAGCTGTGGATCTGGTGGTGGCTGTTCTGTACTCGGTGGTGCCTCCAGCAGTGAACCCCCTCATCTACAGCATGAGGAACAAGGAGCTCAAGGAGGCACTGAAGAAACTGATTCAACTGGTACCAGTTCAGCAGCTATAAGCTGCCCATCCCTCTTGGGGATGTAAGTGACTTGAATTTATCTCAGACAACTCTTGTGATAATCATGCCTGTACAGAAGTATTTAAATCATCCCACTTCTCCAGGGGCACAAATCCTGTCTGTCTGACCCAGAGGCCTTCTGTGAATGTGTCTGTCACTGTGTCAGAGCTGGCCTGGTTCTAATAAAAGGCTGTTTCCTCAGTGCTGTGCTTGAAAGTTGGTTTCTTCTTCCAAAGCTGGAACCAATAATTCACTCAAGGGCTTTCACCATGAAAGGACCTGTTGCTTTCTGGGGGTTCTTCATGGGCTCAAGGTGATGAGCTCATGGGGTGCTGTGTTAGGGAATGAGGATTGGTTTCAGCTCTCACTTGTGGGTGCCCAGTGCTCCTGGAGATGATCAATGGTCAAGTGCTATCTGCCTGGGACTGTCTCCCTATGACAGGGCTGGTGACAAATGCCCACAGTGGGGACCCCGCAAGCAGAGGGACGGGAGCCTGGAGAGTGGTTCATGTCACCTTCAATGGGCTGCATCTAAGGACACACCTGGACACAGCCTGAGCCATTTGAGATGTCCTGTGATTGCTCAGAGCATCATCCACACCACAGACCCCTTGGTAGGGGGGTTGTCAGGTGCAATCGTGCCCATCCAGCTGCGTCTGCTTCTCACCCCGACCACCACAGCCAGTGTGGAGTCGCCCTGTGGCCCTGGGGCACCACAGCCCGCTCGCTCTGCAGAGCAGCACCGCCAGATCGGGGCCCTGCGGGGAGCACAGGGGAGGCTCCAGGAATGGCCAGGCAGGCCAGCACTGATGCACTCCCTGGGTGAGGACACACACCGGTGGGTTTGTGGGGCAGAGCCAGGTCTCATGGAGGGGAAGCACGACATGCTGCGCGCAGGACAGTGGAGGCCATTTGCAGCCCTGGCTGCACACCCCAGGTTTATGGGCGGGTTTTGCTGTGCAGCCAGCTCATTCCTGCTGGGCTCAGTGCCTGTATCGAGGGGAAGAGCCAGGCCTAGCCAGCCTCTCTCCTGGCCCAGACCCCAGCAAGGCCTGGGGACGGCTGTGTGCTAACCCCTGCGTGGGGCATGGTCAGGGCTGGGCAAGGTACAGAAACTGTGGAGGCTGCCAAAGCAGGAGGGCTGTGGGGGGACGGGGCACCGCAGGCTGTCGCAGGGACTGTGCCAGGGGGACGTTTGCCTGCCCTTGAATGCACCCTGCCCTGTGCGGTGCCTGCACAGCGGGGTCACTGGGGCATGGTGAGGGCAGCGGGGCTGTGCAGGTGCAGGGATAGGGTGCAGATGGGAGCCACAACGCTCCTCACCACTCCACTGCAAAAGAGAAACTCCCAGAGGAGCTCTCCCACGCCTGGCCCATGAGTGCTTGTTCTCACTCCAGCTGTGCTGGAGGACCATGAGGTCTCTTAGGCAAAGCTGTGCTCCTTGGGGAGCTGCCCTGAGCACTGCAACAGGCAGAGTACGCTCCTTGTACATCCCTGTCCTGCTGGGAGGGTGGCACGGGCACCAGGGAAATGGCCTGTTCCTGCCTGGGCTCAGTGCAGGAGTTTGGCCTGTGAAGTGAATGCGATAGCCACTGCTGCTGAAACACCGTCCACAACCCCTCGCTGCAGCCTCCACTGGCCCCTGCCCCTGCCGACCTGCCCCTGCCAACCTGCCACCACCCCCGTGCTGCCTCGTCCTCTGTCCCTCTTCTCCACACTGCAGGGACCAGTGATGCAGCAGGAGCTGGCACAGCCCCACAGCCGCTGCCCGGCCCCTGGCCCTCCCCTCCTGCCTGCCAAACATTACATCCATCTTCAAGAAGGACAGGAAAGAGGATCTGGGGAGTGATGGGCTGGTCAGTGTCACCTCAGTCCCTGGGAAGCAAATCTTCCTGGAGCTAGTTCCAGCCACATGAAGGCATTGGGAGCAGCCAGCATGAAGTCATCAAGGGCAAATTGTGCCTGACCAATCTGACTGCCTTCTGTGATGGGATGACTGGCTGTGTGGACAGTGCATGCACTCCTTGAATGTAGGAAAGGCCTCTGACACGGTCTTCCATAACTTCTTTGCAGCCAAACTGGGGAGAGGTGGGATGGAGGAGTAAGCAATGGAGGGTGTGAGAAATGAGCTGGAGGCTGCCTGGCATAAAGGGTGGAGAACAGTGGTCCAAAGTTCAACTGACTAATGGTTAGCAGTGATCTTCTTCAGCGGTCAATACTGGAGCCAATGCTGTTTGTCTTTGTGAATGATTTAGATGGTGGGATGGAGTGCACTCTCAGCCAGTTCATGAGTGATACCAAACTGGGATGAGTGGCTGACCTGCTGGAGGACAGGGCTGCTAAGCAGAGGGGCAGCAACAGGCCAGTGATACAGGCTGATGGGAACACGGAGAATTCAACCAAGTCCTGTCCCTGAGATGAAATAACCCCGAGTAGCAGGACACACTGGGGCTGACTGGCTAGAAAGCAGCTTTGGAGGAAAGGACCTGGGGGGCCTGTTGGACAGCAAGTTGACAAGACGTCAGCAGGGTGCTCTTGTAGCAAAGATGGCTGCCTTTATTCTGGGTTGCATTAGCAAGAATGCAGACAGCAGGGCAATCGCACTGGAACAGATGAAATATCAGGGCAGCCTCGACCAAAGAGAAGCAAGATAAAGAAAGGTCAGAACTGGCAGACTACCAGTGTTGGAGAGAGCAATATGATCAACGGAGTGCCCAGGTACTGCCAACATTTTAAGACAACTGGCATTTCTGCCAGTTGCCAAGTGGTTGGAGCCAGATGCACCCAGGCTTGCTCAAGGGGGGAGAGCTCTAAGGAGACTTCTGATTTACTCTACCTCTAACTGCATGGCCAGGATTATGACTTTTTAATTAAACCATTAGAACAAACACTCAAGAACACCAATGAGAGGGGAAAAAAAAACCCACTAAAAAACCTCTTTCCATTGGCTTCATTGTCTATGGGATGAAGCCTGAGTTTAGAGAGAAAAAGAAAAGATGAGGACTGAGTGTCCTGAAGGTGACTCTAAACTACTTGATGCATTTATGCTCTTCAGCAATACTTCCTCTGGTCACATCTCAGTCTACACTGCACTGTATTTTTTCCCCATGCATAACAGAAGTATTTGCCGGCCCCCGAGTTCACTTTTTCCACTGATCTCCAGCTGAAAAGGCCTGGTGCCCTTGGGCATCTCAAGGTGTTTGGGGGTCTTCTCATGCCAGCAAGGGGTTGGCCCAGTCTCCAAACAACCACAGCTGCATCCGGCTTTGAATCCGAGCCTGCTCGGAGCATGACTTGGATCAGAGCACCTTCAGAGAACTCTTCCAACAGAAATTCTTCCACGATCCAGTGGCTACACAACGGCTGAATCAGCTGTGAGATGCAGCCCCTTGCCTTCCCATCAGGAAATGCCTGGACACAGTCTCCGCTCCCAGAGGAATGGCTGCTGACAGTGGCGGGAGGTGTCACTTCCATTTCCCACTGGAGGCATGCAGAGGCCAGCAGTGCCCAGCAGCGCGACACAAGTACAGGAACAAAGCCTTCCAGCCTGCTTGCCTTGGCCTCGCTGGGTCAGCTCAGCTGACGGGGCTTAGAAGAGACCTGGAGCTGGCAGATGCTGACCTCCCTCTGCTTTCCGGAGAGTGAAAACACTGTGAAAACATTGCTGTCCCTTGGGATTGCTCTCTCCGTCTCTGGAGGCGTCCCAGGCAGAAGAGGAACAGGATCCGCAGTCTTGCTGAGGCTCAGACAAGCCAAAGGCCCAATCTCAGAGCAGGTGCTGGGCACTGCAGCAGGACTCTCTCCACCCAGGTACGTGCTCCCCAACAAAAGCCCTTCCCAGCACAGGCCCTTGTCCCATCAGGCTGGAAGCACTTCCTCTGAAGAAAGAAGGCTTCTGGTCCACAATCAGCAGGCAACCTCTGCTATGCCCGTGCTGCTGCAACCTCCCACCGGTGCAGGCTGGCGCGAGACACCAAGCACAGGCGAGGAGAACTGGCACCTCCAAGAGTCCCTTGTCCTCAGGGGGAATATTCATGCCGTAATGGGGAAGGGCCACCTGCTTCCCAGTTCCAGCAGCTCTGCGAGGCCTTGCCAGGGAGCTCGGACCTCCCATCTGCATCAGGCTCTCAGCAGTCCTCATCCAAGGGAGCCATTTCCTGAGGCTCTTTCGAAGACCCATCTCTGCTGTCACAGGTCAGGCACTGAGGGCCACTGCGCTCAGCAGGCCAGGAAAGGTGCTGCACGTGGGGCAGTTGCCAGAGGCCAGGTCGTGGCCACATGCCACGAGCATCCAGAACTGCTCTAGGTCATTTTCCTGAAAGCACACACAGAACACTGCCTCACCACACACATCAGAATACCCATTGCTGACTCCTGCCACCACATTGAGGCCTGCAATGAGCCAGCAGATTCCTGTGCACTGGAACCTGCATTCCAGTGGTGGCAACAATGGCCAGGAAATGGCTTCAGAAATAATGAGACGGCGGCTATCTTTTTGGAGTCTATGGAAGAGCTGCGTTTCTCTCTCCGGAAGAGCAGTGGAATGGAGCTCTCCCTGGGCAGCTGGAAGCACACAATAGCCCTGCGTGACCCTCAGCAGGCAAGCACACTGGAAGAGCATGGTTTGGATAGACACACGGGCACAGGCAGCCTCTCTGATTTGCTGGCTTGTCTCCCTCCTGTTAGCTGGAGGAAGGAAGCGCTCCACTGTCAAATCCCGCACAGCTCCTTCAAACGCCCAACCAGTCTTCCCCGAGCCCTGCGCAGTGCACTGCCTCCAAGCTCTGCACTAGCACCAGAACACAGCACCGTGCACTTCAACCTCAGCATGGCCCTCCCCGCTGACCTCTCCTGCAAATGCCACTGCCGCAGCTCCCAAGATGGAGCAGCCCCAAGACAATTTCCACCATGCCCCTTGAGGGCCTGACAAGCACCAGATGCCTGAGGCCACCACAAGCTTTCAGAGGACAGCTCCAAACACCGAGTAGCACCCCCTGAGCCAGCACAATGCAGAACACGGCCAACCTGTGAGCTCCAGAAAGGCAGGGTTTTCTCCACCCCAAAAGCACAGGACAGCTTCAGCTTTGTCTCAGCACTGCTGAAGCTCACATGGCCTCTTCAGAAAGCTCCTGACGCAATGCCAATGGCCACCACAAAGGGAGAAACAAGGGCAGCAGGGGCAGAGCAAGAGGAAGGCAGAGCTTTGTTCCACTGCAAGGGAAAGTGGTTGGGCCGGCACCAGGCTCCTCAGTTCCCTGCAGTCTCTTGCCAATGGGAAGTGCAGGCCAGTGGGGCCAGAGAGATCACTAGTGCTTTGGGGCTGTCAGGTCTCCCTCGTGGCCTGAGGAGGCTGCAGAGTGGTGCACCTCTCTTTGCTAGGCCCCTTCTCTCGCTCTCCTTGGCAAAGAGGAATCCTAGGGTCTCGCCATGCCTGTCTTCTCCATCATGGTTTTCTTCAGGCCGTGTTTAGGCAGTGTTAGGGAGTGGAGTGGCAGACACAGGCACTTGACGAGCCCGCGAGGCAGAGCAGTGAATGGTCTCAGCAGCAAAGCCAGGCAGATAAGGTGCAAAGCAAGGGCTGGAAGTAAGGTGAGAGGAAGGCCAGGAGGAGGTCTGAGTACCAAATGGAGGTGCAGCTGCTGAGCGCTTCCATCGTTCGGTGGCCTGAGGTGCAGGCACTGGTGCCCCCGCATGTCCTGTGATAATGCCCCGCTCGGTAGCCATCGATAGCCCTGCTGCCCTCGCAGGGGTGCGTTCGTGCCCAAGGACAGCCTGCCGAGAGCCTGCCGAGAGCCCTTGGCTGCAGGCAGCTCTGTGCTCTGGCAGGGGGCCCGGGAGGCTGCGCCTCTTATGCTGCCCCGGGGCATTGTGACTGCGTTGCCGGGGGACAGCACTGTGACATCGGGGCCCCGGGGCCCCGCCCCAGCCTCCCCTGCCAGCTGCCTGCTGGCCCAGCATTGGTGCACGGCGCAAGGTCCCTGGTGTGCCAGCCCTCGCACAGTCCCTGTGCCCAGGACGCCAGGGCAGCTGGTCGTCTCCTTGTGTGGCTGCGCACTGGGCGTGGCCAGGAAAGCCTGCTGGGCTCCTTGCTCTGTGTCCCTGTGCACCAAGGTGCCCCTGTCACCGCAGAAAGGGCAGGAGTCCAGTCACATGCTGCCTTTGGGAAGGGGCTTCTCTCGCAGCTCCACCAGCAGCCGGAGAGCTTGGCAGAGCTGGGCACAGTGCCAGCAGCTGGGCAGCAGTGACCTGCTGGCAGGTGGAGGTGGGGGTGTTGGAGGGGAGGGGCGAGCTCAGTTGTTCTGGGCACCAGATCGTGGCCCCAGGCCATGGGCGCAGGCCCATCTTCCGCCCTGCCTCACAGCATCAGTGCCAGGGCCCTAGCGGGACTTTGTGAGGTGCAGAACAGTAGCAGGTGCAGCAAAGAAGGGCTCTCTCTTTTAAACACGTCCTCAGCGTAAGCACAACCTCTGGAAGGTTACACAGCGGCTCCGGTGGCTGTCAACACTAAGACCGTGCCCCGAGATGGCTGCTGCCAGGCCTTCCAGCTGTTGGCGTGTGCAGTTTGAATCACATGTGCCTAGGATTTTCCAAAAGGCCGGCCTCTAAACCTCATCTCTTTAGTAGAGTCCTGAAGCAAGCCATTTCTGACTGACAAACTGGGAGCAGGCTTGTGCAAGACAAAGTCAGGGGACAGCCAGATGTGGGCTTAGCTGCCTGCGTGGGGTGGAACTCCAAGTCAGCATTGCCATGAAAGTCTCCGAGGCCAATGCAGGTGACCAGGGATTGAGAAGCTGTTGTCTCAACCAAGCTGGCCAAGCACAGACGAGAAGGTTCACCTGGCTAATTGATAAAGCCTTTGTGAGCAACATTTCAGTGTCTGTTTGTTTGTCTGTTTTTTCCTTGATAGCAGCAACGGAAGGAAACGGCAGCAAGGCGCTGGAAGTGCAAAGGCTGGAGCACTTTCTGGAGTTGGAGTCTGTAGGAACGTGCAGACACTCTTTTCTTCTCATGTGGCAGGTCCCTAGAAACTCTTTGCTTTATAATGCAGTAGTATCCCCCAATTAGTCCTTACTTAACCATTCGAATAATCCCCCTCCAATCCAGTGAAATATAGCTGCGGGAGAGGGCCCTGAGCTCTTCCGCTGAAGGCCTCACTGCTTCGGGGCTTTCTGCTACGACCTCCACACTGCACATTACCCTGGGCTCTGACACAAGACATCCAGGGGCTGACGTCCAGCAGGAGACCTCAGAGAGCAGTTTAGATCATGTGGGACTTTTTTCACCCACACAGTTAACAAGAAATGTTATTGCCACAGTGAAGCACTCAGGGATACTCTTTCAAGCGTCAATACCACAGTCATTAGCTTTTCAAATGGGCAAGATAAGGGAAACTTCCAAAGAGAAAGTGTTTCTTCAGAAAATAATTGGCCTTTAAAACCACTTTTCCCAGATGTGCAGTGACTACAGTGAATTGTGATGCTCAAGCACTTTCCTGCAAGTCAGCAGGAAATACTTCAGGGGTCATAGCTGAGAATCAGCTTGCAAAGCTGAAGTTGTTTTGTGCAGATAACTTGCAAGCCCCCTCAGAATTATGTTCCTCACCTTCCCAAGTGCTCCTCTCTTCTCTAAAGGAGTCATTTCTGACCTGACAGATCAGGTGTCCAACTCAGCTGAGCACATTTTGCAGTGTGTCACTGAGCTGGTTGAAGCCTGCAGGTTCTGAAGCTCCTGACTGACCAGCTCAGGCACAGCCTGGGTCTTAGCTCTCTTGTGGACTCTTCTTTGCAAGTGAACCCCCTGTGAGATGAAATCCCACGTGTGGATCTCAGGCTGATTTGGACAAAGGTGCCCGCTTGGCAGTGAGGTGTGGATAAAAGCAAGTGAGGGTCAGTTCCTTCTGGAGTGGTCCAGGGCAGTCCCAGGAGGCCTTGCACAGTTCAGCTCACCCACCCATCATCAAACTGTACATTGGAGCCTGCAGGATGACTCCTTCTTGGTAGCACACTGTAAAATACCCCTCTGGCTGGTAATAATCCATCATGCGCTACTTTGGGAAGGTTGAGTTGCCAAAGCCTCCAGATAATGTCCATGGTGTCTCTGGGCCACAGGGACAGCACACTGCCTTTGAGGAGACCTAGGCGAGGAGCTGTGCACTGCTTGGTGGCAGGTCTGCCCCAGGGGGCTAGTCCTGAGCAGGGTGGCCATGAGCCGTGCCTGCCTGCCTGCCGGCCGCGGGCTGGTGGGGTGGCTGCTAACAGAGGTGCCCTCGCAATCAGCACCCAGATGGGTCCCTGTCACTTGCATCACCCCCTCCCCTCCCCAGGGCTGTCACTTCTGCTGGGTGGACTCTCTGAGGCAGCAGGTGACATCATAAAGCCTGCTGGTGAGCACATCTGCTGAGGGCCAATCAGGCTGCTGCAGTGGAAGTGACCTCACAATCAACACTGCAACGATGTCCCCGTTGCCTGCCTCTTCCTGTCCTCCCGTCCGTATATCATCTCTGGTGGGATGAGAGTGGTGTAATTCTCTTCTTGTCCTCAAATCGGTTCCTACCAGAATCCAGCCCATGAGGTTCCTCTACAAGAGGTGACCTCACTATCAAAACTGCAGATGTGTCTCTTCTGTCTTTTTCTCCCCTGTCCCTCTTCTGAGTTGTCCTTTCTTCTGGGCCCCACATTCAACATCCCAGCCATGTCCCTTTACTGGCACCTCCCTCTCCCCTATCCCCATGGAATTACACACACGTGGTGGGACAGCTCACATGGCAGGATGAAACTGGGCTCCTGAGGAAGGCAGGCTGGGGTGGCGAGGAGGTGCAGGTGTGCTCTGTGCAAAGGGGTGACTGTAGGGCACAGAGCTTTGCTTTGGAGCAGGTGATGAGCCAGTCAACACCTTGTAGGAAGGAGAAGAGGACACAGCAGTCTGGGTGACATTCTGGGATTGTTTGCTGACGGCTGCCTGAGGAGGGAAGGGAAGCAGCTGAAAGCTTGTGTAGGCAGCTGGGGGAAGCCTCATGGTCCCAGATCCTGGTTCTCACAGGGTAGTTTCACCACCTTGAAATCTGCTGGAAGGGTAGTGGGCCTGGGCGCAAGCAGCCCAGGAGATTCCTGGAGGGTGCTGAGAACAATTTCTTGACACAGGCAATCAATGAGCCAACAACGGCTGGACTCTGTCAGTCACAAGCAAGGCAGAACTGGATGGAGATGTAAAGGCTGAGGGCAGCCATGACTGCAGTGATCATGAGATGGTGGAGAAGTAAGACAAGAAGCAGAGTCACAGCCCAGGGCTGCAGGAGAGGGGATTTCAGCTTGAATTCTGCTTGGCAGGATCCCCCAGGAGACTTCCCTGGAGGGCAGAGGGGCCATGAGGCCTCTGTAAAGACAGACTAGGCAGAGGAAGAAAGGACAGAGAGGCAGAAGAAAAGAGAGGAAATATGTCAATTTGAATACAGTAGTTTCTCAAAACAAAGTTTCTCCGTTCAGAGTGTTTCCAGGAAGTGTATCATGAAGAATAACACAGACATAGATATAAACATGTAAACTCACATAGGGTAATTTCAGTAGTGCATGCATATGGTGCTGCCAGTCAAAAAGAAAGAAAATAGTCATTAGAATTGATGAAGAATGTTTGAAGTTCTAAAAAGAAAGATGTTTTTCAGTTCTTGCATAGAGCTATCTTTTGTATAGATTTCAGCAATGACAAGAACTTTACATAAAGGCTCTTGTAAACACATACAGAGGCCACTGTTGCTTGAGATGCTCTGTGTAGCTGTGTTCCCGTGTGGTGCTAAGAAATGCGACCCAGGAACTATGGGAACCTTTCTGGAGCATTAGCTGGTCACCAGGAGAAGCATCTCCACACTTCTCAGTTGGACAACTTTTTTCCTTCCATTGACTAGAAAGGGAAGTCCAGACAACTGGGTTAGCCAGAGACATCTGCACTGGAGGGGTTTGGCATCAGGTCAGATAATTCCCGTGCCTGTTGTCACCTCAAATGGAGTTGCACTTCATGACCATGCAGGGAATGAAAAGGGTTTGTGGCTAGATGTTTAGGGACTCCTTTAAGACATCACTCTAACACAGGTGCATTGAGATTGGTGCAAATTAGGCCATGGATAAATAGAGCATTTTCACTGAAGCTGATCAGCCCGCTTTCCTCTATCAGCTGTGAGTGTGTGACACCTCATGGTGTGATTCGCTGTGTACAAAGACCAAGGAGCGGCAAGGAAGATCCCGGGCAGGGGGTGGTTTGAGGGCACTGGACTTGTGCGAGACACAAAGATATCATTTTTAATAGTGTAGGCCTTATGATAAAAGAAATCCTTAGAAACTGTCAATAGAAATGAAAGAAGAAAGAAATTTTAAAAATTATCTAAAACAAAAAAGAAAAGCTCCTTTACACTTTTCAGCTTTTGAAACTTCTTTGTGTTCTTATTGCCCTGAGAAAGTGATTTTCAGATCTGGGCTGGGATGCAGTCACAGTGTCATGGACATCTGGTGCCATCGCAGGTGCCCTGGTGCCCTCTGCCCAGCCTCCACCTGCAGCCCGGAGGGGCTCTGGTCTCCCGCAGGTGCCCCGTGAGAGCTGCCAGGCCCAGGCAGGTGCCTCAGAGACACCGGGGCCTCTCCAAGTGCTGCTGGGTCTTTGTGGTTAGACACCTGAGCTCTGCCTGGAAAGGGGAAGAACTGTTTTCAACATTAGAAAAAAATGAACACACTTTCATCAGCTCAAATGATTGGCTAATGTTAATGCCAATGTTTTCCTGTGATGAAACAGTGTAAATCTTCAGGAAGGGTATTAATCTCAGGAGAAGAAATATTGATCTGCCCTTGACCTTGTGTTTCCACTGCTCTGTCTACTAGGCTGTGGATAAAATCTCAGTGATCTCTCACGTATTTCCACATATCCTGATTGAACTGATCATTTCTAAAGGCATCTTCACATCAGACTCTCTGGACATATGCACTTTCCATAGTTTCCCAGTCTTCCTCCTCCCCTTGCTATTTATCCATTCAGATACCTCTCAGCTCTCCAGTTGCTGCTCTGAGCTTCTGGGAGTCTGAAGCTTGCCTTGTCTTTCAGCAGTCTCATTGTCTCTTTAGCCAGCTCCTTTGTTCTGTTTCTCGTCTGTCCTTTCCTATCTATCTGTCAAAAACATTTCAAAGGTTATGTCTTGTGGCAAGTGGACCTCACTGGAGGCAGCTTGGACTTGGCATAGAGTTGAGGAGTGTCTTTTATCTTTTATTAAGCTGTTTCAAACTTTATTTTGGTTTCATCGCAATTAAGACAAATCCTTCTGTGCCTGTTTGCAGCTAGTTCTCTAAGGAAGGCGGGGGGAATTGGTGCACATGAGCTGTAACATTCAGCTACAGACTTGAACGGAATAAGGTTAGATTTTAACCAGAGTGCTCTAACTCCCCAGTGGCTGATGAGGGAACTGGCAGGGCTGGGGAGCTGGTGAGGAAGGTTGTCCATGCATGTCTCCTATCAAAAATACTGCTTCTCCTATGTGCCCAGACTTCATTAGGAGACCCAGTAGGTCAGTATGAATTGGAGAATGTGGGTATCGCTTATTCTGAAAACTGAAGAATAAAGAAAGCTTCAGAAGCAGACATCTTTGGTTTTCAGGTGCTCATTGAAATCTGCCTAATTTCAATACTCTCCTGAAAGCTTCCCAATTAGCCACACAAGACTTGAAGAACTGAAGGAAAGTATGGAAAGAAGCATGGCTCCTTAGGGGTTTCTGCATTTTAATGACCCCTCGGCTGTATCTGGTGCTGAGCCCATGAACCGCAGATGCTGAGAAGAGACTGAAGAAACCTCTCAAGAAGTTGAAGTCATAAAAAAATCCCAAGTTTCTTGGAGCATTAACAGGTCCCACTGAGGACCATTACCAACAAAGTCTCCCCAGGGGCTGATTAGAGCAGAAAGCTGGAGGCCCTGATTGCAGGTAGGCAAAGGCAATGTGCAGGTGGCTCTGATGCCAAGCCAACCTGGCTGTGTGTTATCAAGCAAAGCAGCCAGGCACGGACAGCCAGCCCCTGAGTAGGGCGATCCTTTCCATCATGCATTGCTCAGGGCTCATCCTGGGGGCAGTATGCGGGTGGGGGTGTGCAACGCCAAATGCAAGACCATGATACAGCACCTCCTGGGCTCCCAAGGGACAAGGAGGCAGCAAGGCCACAGAAAGTTTACTTCCACTGTCATAGGGAACCTGCATCCTTTCCCTGATATCAAGAAACGAAGATTGAGAGTGGGATGAATCACAGACACCTTCAGGGTGGAAGGGACCTCAGGAGGACTCTAGCCCAGTCTCCTTGCTCACAGCAGGGTCAGCTCTGGGGTCAGACCGGGTGGCTCTGGCCTTCCTCCAGTCTGGTCTTGGAAACCTCCAAGGCAGGAGGCTGCACAGCCTCTCTGGGCAACCACTTCTAATGCTTGACCATCCTCACAGTGGAAAAGCTTTTCCTTATGTCCTGCATGAACGTCTCTTCTTTCAACTCATGCCCTTTTTTTTGTCTCTTGTCCTCCCAACATGCACCCTGGTGAAGAGCCTGGCTCCATCTTCTGGATGACCTGCTCGTAGCCGTTGGAAGGCTGCTATGAGATCCCTCCAAAGCCATCTCTTCTGCAAGTGGAACAAGCCCCATTTCCTCACAGAGCAAGGGCTCCAGCTCCCCGACTACTGTGAGAGCCCTCGGCCGAACTCACTCCCAGTTATCAACTTCTTTCTTTTCCTGGGAACCCGAAATTGGATGCAATATTCTCTACGTGTTCTAATCAATACTGACTAGAAGGCAATCATCATTTCCCTTGACCTTCTGGCTGTGCTCCTGGTCAGACAGCCCACGATGCTTCTGGCCGCTTTTGCTGCCAGGCAACGCTGCTGGCTCATGTTTTGCCTCTCTTCACCAGGACCCTCAGGTCCTTTTCCACAGAGCTGCTCCCCAGGCACTCAGCCCCCAGCCTATAACACTGTGGGGTGTTGTTTTCTCCCAGATGCAAGACCTGGCATTTGTCCTTGTTGAATTCCATGAGGTTCCTGACAGCCCATTCCTCCTGCCTGTCCAGGTACCTCTGAGTGGCAGCCCTCAAACAAATGACTGCCCACCCCTCCAGTTTGGGGTCATCCACAAGTATGATGAGTGTTACCTCCTCCGTGTAACTAGTACAGATGATAAGCAGGACAAGTTCCTGGGGAGAGATCAGTGGTGCTGCACTTCTCCCCGTCCTCCAAGCAGAGTGCTACCCGTTCGCCACCGCCCTCTGACCATCCAAGCAGCTTTTATGCATCCGGTTGTCTACCCTTCTAGACTGTAACGTTATAACGTGCATGCAAGAATATTGAGGGAGACAGTGTCAAACACCTTGCTAAAGCCTAGGAAAAAAACATTTACTCTTCTCCATCCACAAATACCGTTATTTATTCATAGTGGGCAATCAGGTTGGTGAGGCACAATCTTCCCTGGGTAAATCCATGCTAAGTGTTCCCAGGCACCTTCTTCTCCTTCATGTGCCCAGAACTGTGACCTGGGAGGATTCATTCCATGGCTCGCTCCTCACCAAAATGAGGCTGAACTGCCTGCAGCTCCCCAGGTTATCCTTGTGGCCTTTTTTGAAGATGGATGTAACATTTGCCTTTCTCCAGTCATTCACCCCATCTCCACAGCCTTTCAAAGATGGTAGCGAGTGGCCTTGCAGTGACAGCACTCAGCTCTCACAGCATCCTCGGATGCAGCCCATACAACCCCACTGACTGGTGTAGTTTGAGTTCTCACAAGGAATCCCTCACTAACCTCATCCACCATTGGCTGTTTTTTCTCCTCTGGAGTCCTGACTCAAGGCACAACAGCCCGGGAGACCTTGCTTGTGGAAGTGGAAGCTAACCATGGGTTGAGTTCCTCAGACCTATCTGCATCTGCTGCTACAAGATTCCCTGTCCCATTTAGCAGTGAGGCCACATTTTCCTTTCTATTCTTTGATTTTTACTGGAGCAGTAGCAGCTCATCTTCATGCCCTTGATGTCCCCTGCAAGGGTCGATCGTAGGGGAGATTTTTTCTTCCCTAACACCATGCCTATGAGGCTGGACAATATTTCCAAATTCCTCCTTTGCCTCTCCCTTCTTCCCCCTGCTGTATGCTGCCCTATTATCCTGCAGCTAAGGTGTGAGGTCCCTGTTAAGCCAAGTTGGTCCCCTGAGGTGTCTGCTAGTTTTAGCAAGTATCAGGATGGCCCATCCTTGTGCTTGGCAGGTCTGTCCTTAAAGACCTGCTGGCTTTGCTGAGCTCCTAGGCCCTTGAGAGCTGCCTCCCCTGGGATCCCCCACCAGTCCCCTGAACAGGCCCAAGTCTGCTCCTGTGACGTCCAGGGTCTGTACTCTGCTACTGTCCTTCGTTACTCTCCAGGATCTGGGACTCCACATTTTCAGGGTCACTGTAGGCAAGGCTGACACTGACTATGCCAGCCCTGATCAGGTCCTCCCTGTTTCAGATTTCCAGATACAAGAAAGCATCACTCTTATCGGCCCATCTGGCAGCTGTGCGAAGAAGTTGTCCTTGATGCCCTCCGGAAACCTCCTGGCCTGCTTGCACTCTGCGGTTTGCTCTTCCAGTTCATGTCAGGGGGATTAAAATTTCCCCCACAAGAACCAGGGCCTGTTATCGACAGACTTTCTCACTTTGCTTTTAGGAGACTGCATCCACCTCCTCCCCCTCATCGGGTGGTCTGTAGCTCCCATCATGATGTCACCCTTACTGTGATGCTCACCCACAAGCACCCACCCAAACCCTTGTCCATCCCATGAAAGAGCTCCACACACCCAAGCTGACCCTTCACATAACAGGCATCTCTGTTCATCTTCCCTGACAGTCTCTCTTGAAGAGATTGTACCCTACAAGCATCGCCCTCCAGTCCTGTGAGGGATCCCACCACATCTCAGTCATTCCAACAGTGTTTCAGACCTCTGACAGCTTGTACATCTCCAGCTGTTCCTGTGTGTACCCCAGGCTGCAGGCATTTGCATATATTTGGACTACAGAGCGTCAGTTGTGGCAAAGAGCGCAGACTGGTCATGGTGAAATAGGTTAGCAAGAGCCAAAGACACCACGTGTGCAATGGCCCCACGTCAGAGGAGAGACATGCTGGCATAGATAGCAGGTGGCAAGGTGATGGTGAAAGGAGGTTCCCAGTAAGAGAGCAAACCCTGCAGTGCCCAAGGCCAGGGAGAAACAGAGCTGGGCTGTGCTGAAATGGCAGGAGAGGGATTTGCTGCCTGAGGTGATTTGTAGCACTATGGGGCCTGTGACAGAAGTCCAGTTCCTGAAGAATCCATCTCGAGGCAGGACAAGGTGCCTCTGAAGAAGTCGCTGGGCCTGGGAAGCCTGTGATCCAGGCACCCGGTGGACATCATTAGCCCAGTCCCTGGTCATATCATCTGGGGGTGAGAAGAGGTTCGTGGGGAGGAGAGCAAGAAGGGTTTGAGAGTGCAGAGACTAGAGTGGAGACCTTGGTGCGATGTGCCTCCCATTTATGCAGCACACTTGGAAGCAGATGGGATGGACTTTGCCTAAAGGCACTGGTGGGATTCATTTGTTTGGGCACAGGTAGAAAATCCTGAGATAACCTGGGGTATTTGCCCAGCAACCACTCCAAAAGGGCATTGTTTTCCCATAGGTCCCACCCATGCAGTTGTGCTAGAATCCCAGGCATCTGACATGGACCTGCCTGATTATTTTTATGTCATTGTATCAAGGGTCCGCACTGAATTACATTAGCAGTTTGCACTGTAGGCATCTCCATGTATCTCAACTTCATAGTGAGTGGTGCTCTAACAGGAGTGGGCATCTAGTGTCCTTTGAGATGGCCAAGGAAATGCCCCATCTGGCCCCCACCTGATGCTGCACAAGCATGGGGGGTCCCACAGTCACTCCAACAGAGCAAGCAGACACTGTCATGTGCCTTGAACCATCTCTGTCTCTTCACATGTCACCAGGTGTTTGTGGGCAACTGACTCCCACCCTGCATCTCCAGTGACTCCAATGGGAGCTTAGACAAGGAGCTCATGGGCAGATCTCTCTCTCGTGCACGCTTCAGCTTAGGCAAGGGGAATCTCAGCTCCTGTGTGTTTGTGGATATAATGGGAGGGATCTGAATGCCACTCCAGCCCAGGACCTTCTAAACCATCTTAAGAGGCCCAGATTGACTCATCTGAATCAATACCTGAACCATGTGTCAATGAACTCCCTTCTTGTCCCTGTCTAGGTGTCCTCCCTAGTTAAGAGATGGGAAGAGGGGCTTCCAGAATGGGACATTTCCACCTCTTGCAAATAACCATCCTGTGAGGAGACAAATTGCAATGCTGCAATCAGTCTTCCTTCAGTGCTTAGAGAGGGGCCATCGGTGATTATTTTAGTTTATTGCAGCGAACATTTCCCAGGAGGAGGGAGCACAAGGGACAGAGAAATTCAGGCCTTCAGCTGGGCCTCTGCTCCTGGGCGGGGCCAGGCTCCTGGGATGGAGGGAGCTCATGGCAACCTGGCAGCACTGCCCAGAGACAGCTGTGTGCAGGAGCAGCTCCTCTGCCAAGAGCAGCAGGGCTGCGGGCACTGCCTGCTGCTGCTGACATGAGATGAGAGAAGGCAGGGAGAAGTGCAAGGCAGCGTGGAGTGGGAGGACAGAGGAGAGCTCACTGTAGGACTAATCTTCGCAGCCCTTTGCACGGTAAGTCTCTGGCTGCAGGGCAGTGCTATGGAGGTTCCTGGAGGGGTCTTCTGAACCCAGCCCGTACCATGGCTGATAGGCTTTTTAATGCTCTCTCTCCTCGATTATCCAGCACATAGCAGGAGGTGGAGATCCTTCAGAGCAGGATTCCCTGCCATACTGTCACAGGGACAGGGCATCCTGCTACCTTCCTCCAGAGATAGTGCAGTGGTGTGCTGCTGGAGTGGGCACCAGGTCTGCGCAGGGCAGTGATTCAGAGCAGCATCCCTGTGCCCCGGGGTGCTGTGTGCTTAGGGCAGTGACTCTGCCACGTGCAAAGGTCAGCACTCAGCCTGCCTGGGGAGCTCCCCACGGCGCTGCGGGGAGCAGCTCTGGGTGGGAGGATCGACCCCTGGCCAGGCAGGTTCGTTCTCCCATCAAGAGGGTGCTGCATGGATCAGAGCTGCTCACAGCTCTAGCTCATGCACAGGACATGTCCAAGGGGTCTTTTCAAGAGGAAGATCAAGGGAAGGGCTACTTCCAAGGGAAGGAGCTTTCCTTCTGGTGTCTGTGCTTTCAGTTTTCTCCCTAATTTTAGCAGGGAGAAAAAAAGAGAGTTTTCCGTTTTGGCAAGGAACTGGGACTCACACACCTCCCCTCTCAGAGATCAGGAGGTCTGTGAGAAAGTGCAGCAAACCCCTTCAGCCCCACCTCCACCTGCAGACAGCATCGGCATCACCTGTGTGGTCTCCCTGGGGTTTATGTCACCTGCTCCTTATGAACTGCAGGCACAGAGGTGCCTCTGGACAATGCACTGTCCCGGGAGGTTTCTGTCGGGCAGATCTGAGCACACAAAAGGTGTGATGCAGTCTGTGAGCACTGACTGGGAAAAGATGTTGGGAGAGAGAAAGGTCCCAGCAGGGACTGCTCCAGGCAGCAGAAACGGGCAGGGAAGGAGAGGGAACTGCTAAGAGAATCATCGTGGGAGGATGGATTTGGGCAAGTCATGGTCAGTCCCTCCAATGCAAACACACTCCACTGAGCAAGCCCCCCATGTCTCTGCTCCCACCCAGCAGACCCTCTGCCCTGACAGACATGGAGTCCAGGCCATGAGCTGCCTCCTCTGCAGCCAGACCTCCAGCAGAGGAGAGGGGCCTCTCTCCTGCCAGTGGCCTGTTTAGTGCTGCCAACAAACAGGTTGAGAGTGACTGCCCTGCAACGTCACCATCTGCCAGGTGGCATGCCCCGCAGGGTAAGGTGAAGGCTTTCCCAAGTGTCCCTCTGTCTCTCTCCTTGCCTCCCTTGGCAGCAGGATCATGGTGTTGCTCCTTGTTTCTTCTGTCCATGCTGCCCCTGTTCCTCTCTCGGGCTCTCCGGGGTGGATGGGTTTCCAGCTGCAGTTCAGACACCACCGCTGTGAGTTGGGCAACAGAGGGGTCTGCATGGAAGTGAGGGGTCTGCAGTCCCCTTCTAAGCTGTGCAGCCCCAAAAAATGCAGTCTGTTGGGCTGGGAAATGAGCTGATCCTCCCTTAAGGAGAGCCCATCTTCAGTCCTGATGGTCCTTTGGCTGTTTCCCTGTGGTGTCCTGCCAGGCTGAGAGCTCCAGAAAGGCACTGCTGTCTCATAGCATAGCTGTAATAGCTGAGAGACAAATGAAGAAGGTGCAGAGATGCAGAAAGTATGGAGATGGTCAAGGGAGGCAGTATAAGGGCATCTGAAAAGAGCCCTGTGTGTCCTTGGTAGAAGGGGAGTGTGGAGACCTCCCTCTGGTGCCTGGAGCAAGGGAGGATGGTTGAAGATCTGCACTTTGAAACTGGACTCCTCTGCTCTCAGCAGTGGCTGGTTTCCTTTCAGGGCAACATATGAGTGTGATTGTCCACCAGCTCAATGAGGTGGGAGCACAGGACAGCTGGGAACAAGACTAATAGACAGACCAGCTGTCCTCACGCTGCAACAAGGGACAGTGAATCCGTTTTTCTCAGGACTCACAGTAGAAATGCCAAGGATTTCTACTTTTGAGGAACACTGCCCAGGGGTGACAAGACCATCTAAAATAAAATATAAAATCCCAGAAACTCTGTTCCTCAAACATCGTTCTTTAGAATTCACAGTAAAGATGCTGAAAAGCCTTCTATGTGACAAGTGTATTTCAGCTGACAGAAATGGTGAATGTCAGAGCTCGTCACCCCCATTCCCCTGTTCCCGCTGCTGCACAGCAGGACTGACTCCTCTGGACCCCACAGGCAGAGGCCCCTGCTCCTCACAGCAGCACACTCAGCCAGTGCAAAGTGGAGCTCAAGCAAGGGAGCTGCACAAAGATCTTCTCAGTAAAGAGAGAGGCAGTGTGGGGGGTTGTATGAGAACTGCAACAACTTGGGGTTTTTTTTTTGCTTGAAGATTCTCTCCTAACTTCTCAATGTCTTTTCCCCTTTGGACAGTCCCCCATGCCTGCAGAAAGCAAAAGGTCCAACAGCAGCTCCATCAATGAGTTCCTTCTCCTGGCATTTGCGGACACACGGGAGCTGCAGCTTTTGCACTTCTCGCTCTTCCTGGGCATCTACCTGGCTGCCCTCCTGGGCAACGGCCTCATCATCACAGCCGTAGCCTGCGACCACCGCCTCCACACCCCCATGTACTTCTTCCTCCTCAACCTCTCCCTCCTTGACCTCAGCTCCATCTTCTCCACTGTCCACAAATCCATGGCCAATTCCCTGTGGGACACCAGGGCCATTTCCTATGCAGGGTGTGCTGCCCAGGTCTTCCTAGTTGTGTTCTTGTTTGCAGCCGAGTTTTCTCTCCTCACAGTCATGGCCTATGACCGCTACCTTGCCATCTGCAGACCCCTGCACTACGAGACCCTCCTGGGCAGCAGAACCTGTGTCAAAATGGCAGCAGCTGCCTGGGGCAGCGGTTTTCTCAATGCTGTGCTGCACACTGTGAACACATTTTCAATACCACTCTGCCAAGGCAATGTCGTGGAGCAGTTCTTCTGTGAAATCCCCCAGATCCTCAAACTCTCCTGCTCAGACGCCTACCTCAGGGAAGTTGGGATTATTGTGGTTAGTCTTTGTTTAGCCTTTGGGTGCTTTGTTTTCATTGTTCTGTCCTATGTGCAGATCCTCGCAGTGGTGCTGAGGATCCCCTCTGAGCAGGGCCGGCACAAAGCCTTTTCCATGTGCCTCCCTCACCTGGCCGTGGTCTCCCTGTTTGTCAGCACCTCATTTTTTGCCTACCTGAAGCCCCCCTCCATGTCCTCCCCAGCTCAGGATCTGGTGGTGGCTGTTCTGTACTCAGTGGTGCCTCCAACACTGAACCCGCTCATCTACAGCATGAGGAACAAGGAGCTCAAGGAGTCACTGAGGAAAGTGATTTCATGGACATTTTTCAGCAGTGGTAACATTGCCATTGCTCTCCACAAATGACTTCCACAGTATCCCATACCAGGGCTGAGCTTTATCCGTTCACTTTATTTTTACTATGACCATTATTACTATTATTGGTAGTATTTGTTGTCATGTTGTTGCACAAATGCTTGGATTCATTCCACCTTTACTGAGACTGACCCGTCTCACCTGGTGCCCACATAACATTGTGTTCAACATTGGGTCAGAGCTGTCTCCCTCACAGTATCTCTGAAAGAAAGTAGTTTCTTCCTGGTGCAGTGCTTGAAGGCTGGCTCTTCTTCCAAAGCGGGTGTCAAGCATAGGCCCAAGCAGCCCAGAAGGGCCTACTGTGCAGGGTTGTCCATGGGTTCAGGGGCAAAAAGCTCATAATCGTGTAATGATCTCTTAGAGGCCAAGAGCTGGATTTAGGACACACCCATCAGTGTCCAGTGACAGTGGAGGCAATGAATGGTCACAGTTTTACATACCCAGAGCTGTCTCACATGTTAACGCCCAGTGTCAGATGCCTGTCCTTCTGGAGGGGAAGCTGGAGCTGCCAGGAGAGCCCAGGGGATCTCCTGGGACAGTGTGTGCCTGGGGTGGGCAGTGAGAGGAGCCTCACAAAGGGAGAGGTCCTCCAAGGTGGAGTCATCTAAAGGTAAAGCACTAAACCCAGGTATCCGTGGGCAAAGGAGGACTCCGCAATCCCAGGAGAGGCAGTGGGGACCCAGCTGGCACAGGAAAGGGAGACTGGAGAGGGTTTCAAGACACCCTCTGTGAAATACCAGGGCCAGGATCTAGAGGCGCACCTGGACACAACTAGCACCCCTGGAAATGCTCCACAGTCCCTCCAAGCACCTGCCACATCTGCATCCCCCTGGAGGGACTAGAGGCTGTGATCCCCATTTAGTTGGGTCTGATTCCCACCCTGACCAGCACGGCCAGTGCATAGTCACCCTGTGGCCCCGGGGCCTCACAGCCCACTTGCTTTGCAGAGGAGAACAGGGAAGGGGTTGTGGGAATGGCCAGCAAGATCAGAGGAGGGGTTGGGAGAGGTGAGAAAGAAGTGGAACTGGGCTTGAAAGTGTCCTGGAGAGAAAAATGCTGACATTTAATCTAAGACAACGTTTAGAGTGACCTCACAGTGCAGAGGCAGAAGCCCTTGCTGTCCTGGCCGCATGGCCCCCTCCACATGGCCTGGGAAGTGGCTGAAGAAGGATTAATGCTCCCCACCCTCCCAGCTCATCATGCCATTGTCCCTCCTGACGGGTGGCACCAAAAGAAGCCTGGGATCCCTTGTGGGAGCTTGCGTTGAATGAAGCAGGAACCGGCAGCTACATCAGTTTGCTGCTGTCCGCACATGTCCTTGTGACAATCTCCCCCACCCTGTGTGCTGGTCCTACCCCCAAAAGTCACCCCCAGACAAGGCTCCATGCCTAGCTGGAGGATTGGATGTCATGCCGTGAGCCCTGGGAGGACGAGCCCTCTCCTGGGTCCTCTGCAGGTCTGGCAGGGAGCATGCAGAGGAGATCCTGAGGCTGTCTACTGGGCCTGTAGGCCATCCTTATCTTGTGGGGGCCTCAAGCAGGGTCTGTTAGAACAAAGATCAGCCCAGCTTGTTGTTGCATGAACAGAGAGGAGAAGCTGTCCCAGGACACTCCTCACACACCCAGCCCCTTGTACCACCCATTTCCAGCACTGGCCATTCCCCACCGTAGTGAGAACACCTGTGGAAGACCTGGCGAGGAGTCAGGGACTGGCAGAGTACGTAGCAGCAGGCCCAGCATGTGAAACTACACGCCGACCAAATTCCCATCAGGGCCAGGCATGCATATTCCTTTTTGTCAACAACGTCCAGCTGCTTCCCAGACAGTAGTTTCTGAAGGTTAGCCCAGCTAAGGAAATAGTTCTAGTAGATTCAAGGGGCCCTTAGGATATAACAAGTCGAGCCCCACCTGGGCGTCTGACCTGTGAGTCCCACCTGGGTGTCCAATCTGTGTGTCCGACCCGTGCTTCTAGCAGCCTCCCATCAGCAACCCCTTGGCACATTTCCCAGGGCTCCCTGTGCAGTCTGTAGTGTAAGGCTTTTATTAAATCTATCCTGTTTAACCCCTTACAAACCCCTTACGAACCTTGAGTGTCTCTCTCTGCCGGTGTGCGACCTTCTCTTGCCTGCCTTGTGTTCACATTTGGCATAGTTGCCAGAATACTGGTGTGGAGATGCCTCTTTGGGGGTGAAAAGACAAGGGGGAGGTGGGGAGCCGCGTTCCTGGGGTGCCCATTACAGGGTCGATGGGTACCCATGGCTCTCAAGCTGGTGGAGTAGGTCGCCACCGCAGCAAGGCCGGAGCTAGAGAGTGAGCTGGGGGTATCCCCAGAGCAGCTCTTGGAACTGGTTTCCAAGCTCCGGCTGGAAAAAGCAGGACTGGCAGTGCAAAAGGTAGTGGGGGATCTGGGGTGGATCCTCCTGACTGTGCTCCACACACTGGACAAGGTGTTACTGATGCAGCACCAGGGAAATGGGCAGTTGGAAAGCAATCTCGAAGATGCTAAGGAGGCTTGCCAACCTACCCAGGAGGCTGCAACTGCAGCCACGGATTGAGATGAAAAGCTGGAGCATTGGTGTGTTGTTTTGGCCGCCCACATTGCAAATTGCCGGTGGTGACAGGGGGTCGGTGAGATGTCTGTCCCCTGGCAGTGTGGGCACCGGTGCAAAAAGTGGATTGGGATCCAGAAACTTGGGATGGCAATGTCTGGGACCCCGACGAGGCCCCCAGCTCGGAGTCAGACACAGAGCAGGAGGGGGAGGCAGCTGCCCGGCTGGTGGCAGAGCAGCGGCTCACTGCACCGAGTGCAGCCAATCTGCAAGGAACCACAACTACTGGCAATTTTAAAGCATCAGAGCTGCAGGATGTGCAGGGTGCTGCAGGCAGCAGCCCCGTGAAGGGTTGTTAGTGTGGCTGTTCAGGCTGTGGGGCAATGGGGCAGAGGCAGTTTATTTCGCTAGAGAGGAGCTCAGTAGGATGGAGCTCTGCCCCAGGATCCCAGGAGAGCACAGGGGGGATCTACAACACCCCACCAGCAGTGTGTATGGAAGGGGAGCTGCCAGTGGCACAAACAGGGGCCAGGCAGCGTTGCCCCCATTGGACCCACTTAGCTCCACAGTGGTTGTGGACCAATAAGAGATATAGCTGCAGAGGACAAAAGCCTGGGGAGGTGTGGCAAACTGATGGTACTGGACCCTGTGACTTTGTGTTTCAAGGAACAGCCAGTGAGGATGGAGAGACACCAGTAATGAGAGGGAGATCCTGGAGTGAGAGCAAGGTGGAGAAGCAGATTTACAGTCTGCTGGGTCACAGAAGCAGGTGTGGGACAGTGTAGGTGTAGGACAGCCTGTGGCGGAGACAGTCAAGGGCACTGGCAAGCCTGAGGGCCGCTTGCCTCCCAGGGGACCCCAAGAGGCACTGTGTCATTGTCCTGCACTTGGCATTGCACACCCCCACATGCAACCTGCCCCCAGGAAGAGCCCTGGGAAACGTGGCAGAAAAGGATCTGCCTTCCCAGGGGCTGTGTGTCCGTCCTTGCCCATTTTGCTTGATCAAACACATCAAGGTTGACTTGGCATTAGAAACACCTGCACATTTCCTTTGCCTGCCTGTAGTTGGTGATCACGATTTTCTGCTCAAATCAGCCCCTGGGGAGTCTTTGCTGCTCTTGGCCCTCAGTGGGGCCCACTAACACTCAAAGACACTTTGGGCTTTGCTTCGGACTTTGACTTCTGGAATGTTTTGTTCAGTCTCCTTCCAGTAGCTGTGGTTCATGAACTCAGCACCAAATACACCATGGGGATCATTAAAATGCAAAAGCCCTGATGAACCGCGTCTCTCCCTATAATTTTCTTCGGGTCTTGTATGGCTAATGGGAGAGGTTTGGGGAGTGTAGCTGAAAGATGGAGACTTCAATAGTATAAAAACATTTCTGCTTTTAAATTTTTTTTTTTAAATGATTATTATTATTTTTCAACTTTCAGAGTAAGTGGCAGCAACATTCTCCAGTTGAGATTGATCCAGAGTGTCTCCTAATGAAGTCAGGACATGTTGGAAAAGCAGTGTCCTGGAGGTCAGACCCTGCATGGACAATCTTCCTCCCCATCTCCCCAAACCTGCCATTGCTCTCAACAGCCACCTGGGACTTCCATCACTCTTGTTAAAAGCTAACCTTATTCCACGGAAGTCTGCAACTGAATGCTACAGCTCATAAGCCCCAATTCTCATCTGCTTTACCTAGAAAACTAGCTGCAAATAGACAAAGAAGGTTTTTCTTTTAGCAGCAAACAAAGAATAAAGCATGATATAGTTGCAAAAAATATATATAATAATAATAATAATGACACTCCTGAACAGTATGCTAAGCGCAAGCTGCCTCCAATGAGGTCCACTTTCCACAAGGGATAGCCTTACTAGAAATCTTTTGGACAGATAGCAAATGCCAAATATAAACACAACCAATGCCTTGGCTAAAGGGACAGACTAGTGAAAGACAGAGCAAGCTTTAAATTCCCTGAAGTGCAACTCAGCAACTAGGTATCTGAATGAACCAAGAGTAAGGGGAAGAGGAAAACTGGAAAAAATTGAAAGTTGCAATGTCCAGCTAGGGTGCTGTAAAGGCGATGTTAGAAATTGTCCATTTAATCAGGGCACGTGGAAACAGAAGAGAGAGCCACACAGCTCCTGGGGGTCCCAGGCCATGCTGTGGGCTGTGCTGCTCTTGGGGATCCTGGACTGGGCTGTGTTTCTGTATCAAAAGTCTGGAAAAGCCTTGATGCAAGGGCCTAAAGAAGGGGAATTTTCCTGGGTGATTAGTGACACTCACGCAGGACTCAGGGATATCGAGCAAAAACCATCCCACCTGCACTGAAACACTTCCTGGGACCTTCCTGGGTGCTCGGGCCCAGAGCAGGGGGCAGGTAGGGGAGACTGCCACATCCCAGACTAGCCTCCATCAGGCCTTCAGCTCCACAACGTGTCTCAGCTTCGAGGGAGCTCTCTAAAGCAACACTTCTGTCATTTGAAGCCGTCCCCCTGGAGAGCCCTGGAGCCCCAGAGTGCAGGGCTGGGGCTCACAGCATCGCAGAAGGGGTGCCACAGGCTCAATAAGCAACCCGAAGAAGATGAGTCCTTCCTTTTGCAGTGACTCGGAAAGCCCCATCTCTGACAGTATTCAAGGGGGATGGAGTCTCCCTTCCACAAGAGTTGCCCTGGGACTGTGCAGAGACGAGGAAGAGCAGGAAGTTTGGTGGTAGGGATGTTCTCAAACACCAGGAGCTGCAGCGCTGGCAGCTGGTCGCCTTACAAACTTCTGAATGAGCCAAAATGCAGGTCCTGAGGCATTGCACTGCCTTACAGACTGTGCACCAAAGCGCGGACAGGAGCCCTGCAGTGTGTGGACATGTCCTGAGAAGCCCGGGATCAAAAATGTGGGAGATCCAGGGAGCCAGGGCTGTACAAACCCTTTGGGAGAGCCAGGGTGTCTGTGGTGGGGAGATCTGGGGTGCCAGGGCTGTACAGCCCCCAAGAGATCCCAGACTGCACCCAGGGGAGAAGCGCTGCCGCGAGGTCATGCTGAGAAGCCCAAGGATCAGCTGAGCCCCAGAGATGAGAAACAGCTTACCCCAGGCTCAGCCAGAAGGAAAGCTAGGCAAAATTCATGGGCAATGGGAAAACTTCTCCAGATCTGCTACTTGGCCTGCCCCGTTGGCTTTGGAGCATGGCAGGGACGAGGGTCCTGGATAAAACCGCCTGGATGATGTGTGCTAAGGGCATGTTTGCTCTTTTCCAGTGTATCACCTCTATCTTAAGCACCGCAGACCATGAAACCTTGCAGAGGACTTTTAAAAAGAAAGAGCCTGCTTTGGTGCCTAAAGGAGGAAGGTTACATCCTGTCGCATACTGTCCTACATCCTACTTCTACAAAAAGAGCAACCCACAGTAGTTATCAGTTTTGAGGCTCACCAAAGCATCTCAGCTTGTGGCCACGCTTTGTGTGTGTTTCATCCCACATGTCTTTTCTCCTGTCTCTGAAAAATGCCAAACCCCAAATGAACCCCCAAACCCCAGGTTACTACACAGGTCTGCCCAGTGCAGAGGCCTGTCAGTGCAAGGGCGCAGAAGTGACCTCTCCAGTGCCCCATTTAAGATATTTCACAGCCTTTGTCACTGCCTGGGGATGTTCTTGAAGAATTTATCAGAAATTCTGGAAAATAACTGGGAACTGAAGGGAGGTGGCTGCTTTGCAGAACACAAGGGGAAATCTCTCAGCTCTCCTGGTCTGTGCCATCTCCATGGCAGTGACCTACTGTGCCCCAGATGACATGAGCTGAGGTCACAGTGGGATGTGCTGCCTCACAAGGAGGTCTCCCTGGTGCCGCAGCAGTGTCCTCACTTCCCTGTGAGGCCCTGCTCATGTGTGCTGCTTGACACTGCTCACGTGCCCCCACCGCTGCCCTTCGGAGCTGCTCCATGGCAAGGGGTGGGGATGGGAGGCACCGGGGCCGCATTGGGACTGCTCACTGACAAGCAGAGGAGCAGGGACACGCTAGAGAGTTTTGAGTGATGAGGCAGGAAGAGCATCCTTTTTCCTCAGATGGACAGGTGAGCTGAGGGCAAGGGGCTAGCGAGGTGGGGGGCTGCTGAACGGACACCATCAGCCACGACTGCAGTTCCTTGTTCCCAGTGCTCCTACAGCTCTCCACCAAGGGTAAGGGCTTCAGGAGCTCCTTCCCGAGCTATAGCACAGAAACTGTTAACTGTAAAAATAGCTGTGGGTCCAGGGCTTGGGGGGTGGCAGGACAGGGCTGGGGGCTGTCAGAAGAGCCCTGCCTGCGGGTCCCACCTGCCTCAAGGGGACAATGTGGCAGCCAGGACTCCTGCATGCTGGGGAAGGGGCTTCCCTGAGCCCCAGCTCTATGCCCACATAATAGCGGTACAGAAGTGACTTCTCCAGGACTCCCCCCCGTCTAAATATGTCACAGCCTTTGGCACTGTCTGCAGATGTTCCTGAAGAATTTATCAGCAAGTTTTTGGAAAATACCTGAGGTGAAGGGAGGTGAGGGGAGGGGAAATCTGCTCTCTCCCTGGCTCTGCCATCTCCATGGCAGTGACCTACTGAGCCACCTGATGACACGAGCTGAGGTCACAGTGGGATGTGCCGCATCACAGGGAGGTCTCCCCGGTGCCACAGCAGTGCCCTCACTTCTCTGCGAGGCCCAGGAGCTGCTCACATGCTCCCCACCGCTGCCCTGCAGAGCTGCTCCATGGCAAAGAGTGGGGACAGGAGGCAGCAGGGCCGCCTTGGGGCCCCTCCCTGAAAGGCAGAGGAGCAGGTTGGAGGGGAGTTTTGGGTGACGAGATGGAAAGAACACACGTTTTCCTGGATGGACAGAAGAGCTGAGGGCGTGGGGGGCAAGTGAGATGCAGGACTGCTGGACCAAGACCATCAGCCCAGAACTCAGTTCCTTCTTCCCAACACTCCTGTAGCTCTACGCCAAGGGTAAGGACTTCAGGAGCTCCTTCCCAAGGTATCTCATAGAGACTGCTAACTGCAAAAACTACTGTGGCTCGTGGGCTCTGGGAGCGGCTGCACAGCGCTGGGAGCTGCCATGAGAGCCCTGCCTGAGGGTCCCATCTGGCTCAGGGGACAGCATGGCAGCCAGGACTCCTGGGTCCTAGGGCTGGGGCTATCCTGAGCCCCAGGGCTCCTGTGGGGCTGGCTCCATCCCCTTGTGGAGGCTGGGGGGCAATCCATGGCCAGGCTTCCCTGAGAGTGGGTTCCCCTTGGGGATCTGGCTCTGGCAGGAAAGGGGTGCTGCGTCCTGGAGGCTGGGGTGTCCTGCAGCTCCTGTGTCGCTCTCAAGAGCCTGCTGGAAAGGCCCATGTTGGAAATGGATCCTTCACCTTGTAATAACCCCAAGGTGTCCACTTGTTTGGGAGAAGCTCTCTTCCTTCCCCCTGAATCCTTTCACTCTTATAACATGGCAGAGCATGTTTTGGGCTCAGAGATGTTGTCCTCTGATGGCCACAGCCCCTGTCCTCCTGCAAATGGGGGTCAGACCTCTGCACCCAAAAGACAGCCTGTTTGGGGGAGCAGCTTGGGAACAGGTGGGGGTGCCATCGCCACCCCACAAGTCCCTGCTGCCCCCAAGCCTGTTTCTCTGAGCCGTGGGGGGCAGTGCTGGGGGGAGCCCAGCAGGGCCATCTCCCCCGGCCCCTCCCGGCCCCACCCCTCCGCTGCCCAGCACCGGCAGGCCCAGAGCTGCTCTGGCCCTGGTTGCCCTGGGGCCCCGGGGCTCCTCAGCCCTGCGGAGCGACGCGCCAGGGCCCAGCCCGGCCCCACAGAGAGCAGCCCCTGCCTGGCCACGGCCCAGCCCTGCCGGGCACAGCGCGAGGGCTGCCGAGCCCCTGGGCTGCTGCCCACAACATGGCACCCCACTGCAAGGGCGGGGGCGGGGGGCAAGGGGAGGTGGCTGCCCGCCGCGTCACACAGGGCCGCAGCGTTGCCATGGCATCGCCCCCAGTGCTGCCCTCCTATTGGCTAGCAAGGGGAGGAGGGCGGGCTGGGTCGGACTGATGGCTCCATCAGCCAATGGGAGTGCAGCAGGCTGCTGGTGGCCTCGCCAGGGCCCTGCCCCAGGCTCCCTTTTGTCCTGAAAAGTGAGTTTCCAGGGCTCGCAGAGAGGCTGTCCCCGCGGGTCCCGCCGGGCCCCAGCCGCTGCGGCTGCTCCGTGCCTCTTGCTGGGCCGGAGCCCTGCAGCCCTGGCAGCAGCCGGGAGGGTGTTTGCAGAGCAGCTCTGTGCTGGGAGCTGCTGGGCTCCTGCAGGGCCTGGGCAGCTGCTGGGCGGCCAGTGCTGCCCTGGCCGGTGGCATTAGCCCTGCTCGGCCAGTGCTGCCCTGGCCAGTGTCATTAGCCCTGCTCCCAGGCCAGGCTGCAGAGCTGCTGAATCCCGGCTCTGCTGGTTCCACCCGCTGTGATGCCCTGGCCGCAGTCCTTCCCCGTGTCTCAGAGTGTCAGGGCCCCAAGCAGGAGAGTACTTGTTGTCCTGGGTGTGTGGAGGATTTGCTGGGTGTGTTCAGCACTGGGGCAGGAACCAGACTTGGGAGTTGCGGGAAGGCTTCTCCCTCTGCCTGGGACGTGAGGCCCTGCTGTCTCCAGCTCCATCGTCGCTGCTCCCCTGCAATCCTCCTGTTAGGAGATGTTGCCCAGAATTGCTTGCAGGCCTTTCTGCAATTGCTAAGTTTCACGGGCCAGGTGGAGGTGCTACCTAGGCAGGAGCTGATGTTCTCTTGGGACAGTAACTGGTGCATAGTGGGTGTTTTGCTGCACTGTGATCGTTGTGAGGCCCCGGGGTGAATCAGGGAAGTTGCTCAGGAGCTGGCTGAGCCTTGGGGGAGGCAGGGGCAGCTGCAGGCGGCAATAGCCGCATGGCCGGGCTGTGGGCAGGGAGGTCACGGCTGTCTGCGAGAGCTGGGCCAGGAGATCCCCAGTGTCAAATCAGCTCTTGGTCAGTAGCTGCCAGGCCAGCAAGGCCCGTGGCTCGGCTCTGTGCTTTGGAGCTCACTTCTGCCGGAGCAGATGAGAATCCAGGATTTGGCGCATGGCTGGGGACGTTATCGTGAGGTAGCTGCTGTCTCAGAGGCTCGTAGGCTGGTGACAGGCACATGGCTGTGAAGGGGACTGTGAGGTCATCTCTTTCTGAGTGCCTGATAGGCCAGCAGCAGGCCCCTGCCTGGGAAGTCCCTTGGGAGGTCACTGCAGACAGAGCAGCTGGCAGGCCAGCAGCTGGCACCTGGCTGGGAACTGACGCTGAGGTCCCTCCTGTCCCAGCAGCCTCTGGGGCTGCAGCAGGCACCTGGCTGTAAAGGTGCCTGTGAGGTGCCTTCTGGGTGAGAAGCCGATAGGCCAGCAGCAGGCTGTGAAGTGGGGAATGTGCTGGTGAGGTCAGTTGTGTCTCAGTACGTGATAGGCCAGTAGCAGCAGGCCCATTGCTGGGAACTGACCTTGAGGTCATTTCCTCCAGAGCAGCAGGGAGGCCAGCAGCAGGCAGGGGGGCAGAGAAATGTTTATGAGCTTGTTATGGAAATTAGACTTGTTGGCCACGATAACAGGGCCCGACCCTAGGTTCCCGCAGAAAATTTCAGAGCCAAATCAAAACAAATTAAATAATTAAATATTAATGACACGCGTGCAATAATTACAGCTCGAGCTGGGTGCCTCCGAAGAGTGACCCTAACATAAACAAATCCTGGGCAATTATAATTGTTTCAACATACATTTCCCACCCCTCACGTGGTAGTTAGACCAATAGTAATTTTTTGGTCTAGGGTCTCCTGCTCCTCATTGAGGTAAGCTGTTTTTCTCCTTATTTTTGTTTTTTGCAGTCTCTGATGACGGTTGTACCTCTGTTTTTGTTGGGTCTTACTGTTGTGTCTCAAGGTCCTGAGGAGGAGGAGGTGATTCCAACCCATAGCAATGAACACTGCCGCAGCAGTGAGCGGAGGCTTTGTCCCTCAAGGTCCTAATGCCCTGCACTGGTCTTATTTCAAAGCCTTGACATCCTCCCTTTCGGAGTGTGAGCCGCAGGAATGCCGACTGCTTGTAACTTCCTATTCTTCCCAGCTGGAACCAGCTCTGAGGCCCTTTTCTTCCTGGACTAAGTAAAACTTCATTATTTTATCTAAGTGCGGCCTAAGGCTTCAGCAAATTTAGCTTCTCATGCTAAGCAAGTTTTATAGAAGTTGTGCTAAGCGGCTACCTCTAGACAGTTTCAGTTCGCTATTCTTTAACAGTGGACACCACTGATCTAGACTCTGACCCATGCACTGCCTTTATGGCCTGCCCTTGGCACTGCCTTGTCACCATGGACCTGCCAGCGATCACGGGGCTGGGTCTGAGCCTGGTTATCCTCACCAGAGCTGATCCTGGTCTTGACTCTGCCCTGGGGATTGGCTTCCCAGCTTGAACATGAACCTGCAAAATGCAGGGTGCTGGGCAGCACAACCACCCCCCAGACACCCCACCAAGAGGGCATCGTCCCTGGGTGGGCTCGAACCACCAACCTTTCGGTTAACAGCCGAACGCGCTGCCTGCTGCGCCACAGAGACCCCGCCTGGGGCTGTCCTGGGGTAGCTCCGGCATCGGGACAGTCCCCGGTGCTGCAGGAATGGGAATGTCCCTGACCCCAGCCATGTCCCCAGCCCCAGGGAAGGGGATGCTGCCCTTCACCCACCGCCGGGTGCTGGTGGGCAGAGCAGTGCGGGGGAGGCCTGGTACCCAGGTGAGGGGCTGTAGGCAGCTCCCTGCCCACCACCAGCTCTGCCTGCTCCTGCGGCCCCTCTGCTGCACCCCTGGGGGGAAATTGGAGCTGTGTGCACAACACCCCAGTGCAGCCCTGGTGCAGGAGCAGTGGCAGCTGAGAGGCAATGCCAGCTTGCCCCATGCCAGCCTGCGGCCCAGCACGAGGGGTTGAGTGCTGCTTTCTGCTGAGGCTCTCAGGGCACCAGGGCACAACAGGGCTGTGCTTCTCAGGGACATGTCGTGGCATGAGATGAGCCCGCATCAGCCCTCTCCCCCCGACAATTTGTAAGGGGATGTAGCTCAGTGGAAGAGCACCTGCTTTGCATGCAGGAGGTCCTGGGTTCAATGCCCAGCATCTCCGGCGGACGGGGAGCTTTTTCCTCAGTCTCCACCCCCTTGACCAACAGCGGGGAGGGCTGGCAAGCGGCTGCATTGCTCCTCTCCACAAAGTGTCGGCTTGCCCTCCAACGACATGGCAGGCTGTCATGTGGGAAGTGGAGCTCCCCATGCAGGAAGAGCCCAGCCACATCCTCAGAAAGCCTGCCCAGGGCAAAGGACATCATGAGGGCACGACTCTTGCAACAAGCTGAGTGGCCAGCAGTAGGCAAACAGGCAGGACTTGTCAGATCCTCAAGTGCCTCTCAGCAGAGACCACAGCCCTGTGAGGCAAGAGGGTGTGCCCATGAAGACGAGAGGGCTGGCTGCTGGCTGGGAGCTTCTTGTAGCTGCAGCAGCAGCAGCACTGCCCTGGCTGGGCAGGCAGGCGCTGGGAGGGCATCAGGCCCAGCAGGTACCTCCGACCACGGGAGGTGAGAGCTTGGCAGGAGGGCAGAGGGCAGGCAGGTGGAGGGGAGCACTGGCACATCGCTGGGGAATGGCTCCTGTGCCAGCAGCGCCAGCCAGCAGCAGGGGAGCAGCCACTGGGGTCACCATGAGCACTGGGAGCTGATTCAACAGCTGGGCATGTGGCAGCGGGAGCGGGAGCGGGAAGGGCAGGCGCAAGCACAATGGCTGCTGTGTTGGTTGTGAGCTCACTTGCATTCCAGTTAGCCCAGTGGCCAGCAGTGGGTGGGCAGGCAGGTGTTAGGAGGTCATCAGCAGCATGGGAGAGGCTGCCCAGCAGCAAGGAGAGCTTGGGAGGAGGTGAGAGGGAGGGAGAGGTGAAGGTGACCTTGGTGGCTTGGATGGTGAGGTCTCTGCTTTCAGAGCAGCTGATTGGCCAGCAGCAGGTGGGCAGGCATGGGAGGTGGCCAAGGGCAGGACAAAGCCCAGGAAGTAGAGGGCAGAGCCTGGAGGGAGGAAGGAGGCAGAGAGAGGCAGGTGACTGTGGCAGCACTGGCACAGTGCTTGTGAGATGAGCTCTGTGACTGCAGCCTGCTTGGCCAGCAGCAGGCGGGCAGCACTGGGAGGTCATGCAGGGCAGGAGAAAGCCCCCAGCCGAGAGGAGAGCTGCTGAAGAGGGCAGAGGCAGAGGCAGGGAAAGCTGGCATGGCTGGGAGCTTGTTTGGGAGGTCACTTCTCTTGCAGCACTCTGATTGGGCAGCAGGCAGGCACGGTGGGCTCAGGAAGCAGCTGAGAAAAGCTTGCCCATGGAGAGGAGAGCTCTGGGGAGGGGAGAGGTGGGTCTTCAGGAAATTATTGACCTGAAAGTGTCCAGAGGGAGCTGCTTAGGACAACTTCTATCCAACTTGCTTAGCAGGAGGAGCTACATTTGCTGCAGCCTTAGGCTGCACTCAGAGAACAGGAGGCACTTTCACCTAGGTCAGTAAGCAAGGGCCCCAGAGCTGGTTCAAGCTGGGCAGATAAGGAAGCTACAAGCAGTCGGCATTGCTGGGTCTCACCCTCCGAAAGGGAGGATGTTGTTAAAGAAGAGTGACTTGAAACTGTCTAGAAATAGCTGCTTAGCACAACTTCTATAAAACTTGCTTAGCATGAGTAGCTACATTTGCTGAAGCCTTAGGCTGCACTTGGGAAAAGTAATAAACCTTTACCGAGTTTAGTAAAAAATAGTGCCTCAGAGCTCGTTCAGGCTGGGAAAATAGGGAAACCACACGCAGCCTGCGTTCCTGTGTTACCCACCCCGAAAGGGAAGACGTCAAAACAATTGGAAAAGAAGACCTTGGGAGACAACCGCCAGACCCAACAAAAACAGAGGTACAACCTTCATCAGAGACCGCAAAAAACAAGAAGGAGGAGAAAAACAGCTTACCTAAGAACGACGGTGAGACCCAATGAGGAGCAGGAGACCCCAGACCAAAAAATTACTATTGGTCTAGCTTCCACGTGAGGGGTGGGAAATGTAAGTGGAAAAACCTATAATTGCCCAGGATTTGTTTACGTTAGGGTCCCTCTTTGGAGGCATCCAGCTCGAGCTGTAATGACGGCACGCGCGTGATTAAAATGTAATTTGTTTGGATTTGGCTCTGAACTTTACTTGCGGCAACCTAGGCTCGAGCCCTGTCATGGTGGCCGACAAGCCTAATTTCCATAACAGATGTCGAGGCTTTGAAATAAGACCGGCGCAGGGCATCAGGACCTTGAGGGACAAAGCCTCCGCTCACTGCTGGGGCAGTCTTCATTGCTATGGGTTGGAATCACCTCCTCCTCCTCCTTGTCCGGACCTTGCGAGGCAACGGTAGGCCCCAACAAGAAACAAAGACACATCCGTCAGCAGAAACCGCAACAGTAAAGAGAAGGGAGAAAAGCAGCCTACCTAGGAACAACCATGCGAGCCAGTAAGGAGCAGGAGACCCCAGACCTGAATACTACTAGTGGTCTGAACTACCACGGGAGGGGTGGAGAGCTTCGATTGGAAAGTCGTAATGGCCCCGGGATTTCTTTGCTCGGGGTCCCTCTTTGGAGGCACCCAGCTCGAGCTGTAATGACGGCATGCACGTCCTTAAAATGTCATTATTTAATTTGCTTTGATTTGGCTGGGAACTTTTCTGCGGGAACCTAGGGTTGGACCCTGTTCTGGTGGCCGGCGAGCCTAACCTTCCCTAAGAGCGTGGCACCCCAGATGGGACCCTAGGTGAGCACTGTTGGGGCCTCTCGTCTCCAAACGATCATCTGGCACCATGGGGTGAGTTCACCTGGGATCTTTGGCAAGAGGAGGCCCCAAGAAGGTGAGTCTTAAATTCCCGCCTACATTCTAAATTCTGCTCTGGTAACAGAGTGCGCTGAAGGGGTACGCAGGCTGATCATCGTAAGGCGTCCCAGGCAGGGGGGTACGCGGGCTGGCCACCGTAAGACGTCCCAGGGGGATGGGTAGGAGTCCCATCCCCAGGGTTGGAGTGGGTTTGAAGTCCCATCTCGGTGTGGCCAGAAGGGGAGTGCACAGCCTGGTCAGCATGAGGCGCACCGCAAGACTATAGGAACAGAAATGTAGAGACACTGTGACTGGTGTGAGTGTGAGCAGTACTGCGTATGAGAGTGCGTAGAGCCTGGGAACGGACCGGGGCGCCCATGGGCTGAGGAAGCCGCCCGCTGCGAAGGCACAGCAGTCCTGGCAGTGCAAGCCTGGTCCAGGAGCAGTGGCAGCTGAGAGGCAATGCCAGCTTGCCCCATGCCAGCCTGCGGCCCAGCATGAGGGGTTGAGTGCTGCTTTCTGCTGAGGCTCTCAGGGCAGCAGGGCACAACAGGGCTGTGCTTGTCAGGGACATGTCGTGGCATGAGATGTGCCCGCATCAGCCCCCTCCCCCCGACAATTTGTAAGGGGATGTAGCTCAGTGGAAGAGCACCTGCTTTGCATGCAGGAGGTCCTGGGTTCAATGCCCAGCATCTCCGGCGGAGGGGGAGCTTTTTCCTCAGTCTCCACCCCCCTGACCAACAGCGGGGAGGGCTGGCAAGCGGCTGCATTGCTCCTCTCCACAGAGTGTCGGCTTGCCCTCCAACGACATGGCAGGCTGTCATGTGGGAAGTGGAGCTCCCCATGCAGGAAGAGCCCAGCCACATCCTCAGAAAGCCTGCCCAGGGCAAAGGACATCATGAGGGCACGACTCTTGCAACAAGCTGAGTGGCCAGCAGTAGGCAAACAGGCAGGACTTGTCAGCTCCTCAAGTGCCTCTCAGCAGAGACCACAGCCCTGTGAGACAAGAGGGTGTGCCCATGAAGACGAGAGGGCTGGCTGCTGGCTGGGAGCTTCTTGTAGCTGCAGCAGCAGCAGCACTGCCCTGGCTGGGCAGGCAGGCGCTGGGAGGGCATCAGGCCCAGCAGGTACCTCCGAGCACGGGAGGTGAGAGCTTGGCAGGAGGGCAGAGGGCAGGCAGGTGGAGGGGAGCACTGGCACATCGCTGGGGAATGGCTCCTGTGCCAGCAGCGCCGGCCAGCAGCAGGGGAGCAGCCACTGGGGTCACCATGAGCGCTGGGAGCTGATTCAACAGCTGGGCATGTGGCAGCGGGAGCGGGAGCGGGAAGGGCAGGCGCAAGCACAATGGCTGCTGTGTTGGTTGTGAGCTCACTTGCATTCCAGTTAGCCCAGTGGCCAGCAGTGGGTGGGCAGGCAGGTGTTAGGAGGTCATCAGCAGCATGGGAGAGGCTGCCCAGCAGCAAGGAGAGCTTGGGAGGAGGTGAGAGGGAGGGAGAGGTGAAGGTGACCTTGGTGGCTTGGATGGTGAGGTCTCTGCTTTCAGAGCAGCTGATTGGCCAGCAGCAGGTGGGCAGGCATGGGAGGTGGCCAAGGGCCTGACAAAGCCCAGGAAGTAGAGGGCAGAGCCTGGAGGGAGGAAGGAGGCAGAGAGAGGCAGGTGACTGTGGCAGCACTGGCACAGTGCTTGTGAGATGAGCTCTGTGACTGCAGCCTGCTTGGCCAGCAGCAGGCGGGCAGCACTGGGAGGTCATGCAGGGCAGGAGAAAGCCCCCAGCCGAGAGGAGAGCTGCTGAAGAGGGCAGAGGCAGAGGCAGGGAAAGCTGGCATGGCTGGGAGCTTGTTTGGGAGGTCACTTCTCTTGCAGCACTCTGATTGGGCAGCAGGCAGGCACGGTGGGCTCAGGAAGCAGCTGAGAAAAGCTTGCCCATGGAGAGGAGAGCTCTGGGGAGGGGAGAGGTGGGTCTTCAGGAAATTATTGACCTGAAAGTGTCCAGAGGGAGCTGCTTAGGACAACTTCTATCCAACTTGCTTAGCAGGAGGAGCTACATTTGCTGCAGCCTTAGGCTGCACTCAGAGAACAGGAGGCACTTTCACCTAGGTCAGTAAGCAAGGGCCCCAGAGCTGGTTCAAGCTGGGCAGATAAGGAAGCTACAAGCAGTCGGCATTGCTGTGTCTCACCCTCCGCAAGGGAGGATGTTGTTAAAGAAGAGTGACTTGAAACTGTCTAGAAATAGCTGCTTAGCACAACTTCTATAAAACTTGCTTAGCATGAGTAGCTAAATTTGCTGAAGCCTTAGGCCGCACTTGGGAAAAGTAATAAACCTTTACCGAGTTTAGTAAAAAATAGTGCCTCAGAGCTCGTTCAGGCTGGGAAAATAGGGAAACCACACGCAGCCTGCGTTCCTGTGTTACCCACCCCGAAAGGGAAGACGTCAAAACAATTGGAAAAGAAGACCTTGGGAGACAACCGCCAGACCCAACAAAAACAGAGGTACAACCTTCATCAGAGACCGCAAAAAACAAGAAGGAGGAGAAAAACAGCTTACCTAAGAACGACGGTGAGACCCAATGAGGAGCAGGAGACCCCAGACCAAAAAATTACTATTGGTCTAGCTTCCGCGTGAGGGGTGGGAAATGTAAGTGGAAAAACCTATAATTGCCCAGGATTTGTTTACGTTCGGGTCCCTCTTTGGAGGCACCCAGCTCGAGCTGTAATGACGGCACGCGCGTGATTAAAATGTAATTTGTTTTGATTTGGCTCTGAACTTTACTTGCGGCAACCTAGGCTCGAGCCCTGTCATGGTGGCCGACAAGCCTAATTTCCATAACAGATGTCGAGGCTTTGAAATAAGACCGGCGCAGGGCATCAGGACCTTGAGGGACAAAGCCTCCGCTCACTGCTGGGGCAGTCTTCATTGCTATGGGTTGGAATCACCTCCTCCTCCTCCTTGTCCGGACCTTGCGAGGCAACGGTAGGCCCCAACAAGAAACAAAGACACATCCGTCAGCAGAAACCGCAACAGTAAAGAGAAGGGAGAAAAGCAGCCTACCTAGGAACAACCATGCGAGCCAGTAAGGAGCAGGAGACCCCAGACCTGAATACTACTAGTGGTCTGAACTACCACGGGAGGGGTGGAGAGCTTCGATTGGAAAGTCGTAATGGCCCCGGGATTTCTTTGCTCGGGGTCCCTCTTTGGAGGCACCCAGCTCGAGCTGTAATGACGGCATGCACGTCCTTAAAATGACATTATTTAATTTGCTTTGATTTGGCTGGGAACTTTTCTGCGGGAACCTAGGGTTGGACCCTGTTCTGGTGGCCGGCGAGCCTAACCTTCCCTAAGAGCGTGGCACCCCAGATGGGACCCTAGGTGAGCACTGTTGGGGCCTCTCGTCTCCAAACGATCATCTGGCGCCATGGGGTGAGTTCACCTGGGATCTTTGGCAAGAGGAGGCCCCAAGAAGGTGAGTCTTAAATTCCCGCCTACATTCTAAATTCTGCTCTGGTAACAGAGTGCGCTGAAGGGGTACGCGGGCTGATCATCGTAAGGCGTCCCAGGCAGGGGGGTACGCGGGCTGGCCACCGTAAGACGTCCCAGGGGGATGGGTAGGAGTCCCATCCCCAGGGTTGGAGTGGGTTTGAAGTCCCATCTCGGTGTGGCCAGAAGGGGAGTGCACAGCCTGGTCAGCATGAGGCGCACCGCAAGACTATAGGAACAGAAATGTAGAGACACTGTGACTGGTGTGAGTGTGAGCAGTACTGTGTGTGAGAGTGCGTAGAGCCTGGGAACGGACCGGGGCGCCCGTGGGCTGAGGAAGCCGCCCGCTGCGAAGGCACAGCAGTCCTGGCAGTGCAAGCCTGGTGCAGGAGCAGTGGCAGCTGAGAGGCAATGCCAGCTTGCCCCATGCCAGCCTGCGGCCCAGCACGAGGGGTTGAGTGCTGCTTTCTGCTGAGGCTCTCAGGGCACCAGGGCACAACAGGGCTGTGCTTGTCAGGGACATGTCGTGGCATGAGATGTGCCCGCATCAGCCCCCTCCCCCCGACAATTTGTAAGGGGATGTAGCTCAGTGGAAGAGCACCTGCTTTGCATGCAGGAGGTCCTGGGTTCAATGCCCAGCATCTCCGGCGGAGGGGGAGCTTTTTCCTCAGTCTCCACCCCCCTGACCAACAGCGGGGAGGGCTGGCAAGCGGCTGCATTGCTCCTCTCCACAAAGTGTCGGCTTGCCCTCCAACGACATGGCAGGCTGTCATGTGGGAAGTGGAGCTCCCCATGCAGGAAGAGCCCAGCCACATCCTCAGAAAGCCTGCCCAGGGCAAAGGACATCATGAGGGCACGACTCTTGCAACAAGCTGAGTGGCCAGCAGTAGGCAAACAGGCAGGACTCGTCAGATCCTCAAGTGCCTCTCAGCAGAGACCACAGCCCTGTGAGACAAGAGGGTGTGCCCATGAAGATGAGAGGGCTGGCTGCTGGCTGGGAGCTTCTTGTAGCTGCAGCAGCAGCAGCACTGCCCTGGCTGGGCAGGCAGGCGCTGGGAGGGCATCAGGCCCAGCAGGTACCTCCGAGCACGGGAGGTGAGAGCTTGGCAGGAGGGCAGAGGGCAGGCAGGTGGAGGGGAGCACTGGCACATCGCTGGGGAATGGCTCCTGTGCCAGCAGCGCCGGCCAGCAGCAGGGGAGCAGCCACTGGGGTCACCATGAGCGCTGGGAGCTGATTCAACAGCTGGGCATGTGGCAGCGGGAGCGGGAGCGGGAAGGGCAGGCGCAAGCACAATGGCTGCTGTGTTGGTTGTGAGCTCACTTGCATTCCAGTTAGCCCAGTGGCCAGCAGTGGGTGGGCAGGCAGGTGTTAGGAGGTCATCAGCAGCATGGGAGAGGCTGCCCAGCAGCAAGGAGAGCTTGGGAGGAGGTGAGAGGGAGGGAGAGGTGAAGGTGACCTTGGTGGCTTGGATGGTGAGGTCTCTGCTTTCAGAGCAGCTGATTGGCCAGCAGCAGGTGGGCAGGCATGGGAGGTGGCCAAGGGCCTGACAAAGCCCAGGAAGTAGAGGGCAGAGCCTGGAGGGAGGAAGGAGGCAGAGAGAGGCAGGTGACTGTGGCAGCACTGGCACAGTGCTTGTGAGATGAGCTCTGTGACTGCAGCCTGCTTGGCCAGCAGCAGGCGGGCAGCACTGGGAGGTCATGCAGGGCAGGAGAAAGCCCCCAGCCGAGAGGAGAGCTGCTGAAGAGGGCAGAGGCAGAGGCAGGGAAAGCTGGCATGGCTGGGAGCTTGTTTGGGAGGTCACTTCTCTTGCAGCACTCTGATTGGGCAGCAGGCAGGCACGGTGGGCTCAGGAAGCAGCTGAGAAAAGCTTGCCCATGGAGAGGAGAGCTCTGGGGAGGGGAGAGGTGGGTCTTCAGGAAATTATTGAACTGAAAGTGTCCAGAGGGAGCTGCTTAGGACAACTTCTATCCAACTTGCTTAGCAGGAGGAGCTACATTTGCTGCAGCCTTAGGCTGCACTCAGAGAACAGGAGGCACTTTCACCTAGGTCAGTAAGCAAGGGCCCCAGAGCTGGTTCAAGCTGGGCAGATAAGGAAGCTACAAGCAGTCGGCATTGCTGGGTCTCACCCTCCGAAAGGGAGGATGTTGTTAAAGAAGAGTGACTTGAAACTGTCTAGAAATAGCTGCTTAGCACAACTTCTATAAAACTTGCTTAGCATGAGTAGCTAAATTTGCTGAAGCCTTAGGCCGCACTTGGGAAAAGTAAAAAACCTTTACCGAGTTTAGTAAAAAATAGTGCCTCAGAGCTCGTTCAGGCTGGGAAAATAGGGAAGCCACACACAGCCTGCGTTCCTGTGTTACCCACCCCGAAAGGGAAGACGTCAAAACAATTGAAAAAGAAGACCTTGGGAGACAACCGCCAGACCCAACAAAAACAGAGGTACAACCTTCATCAGAGACCGCAAAAAACAAGGAGGAGGAGAAAAACAGCTTACCTAAGAACGACGGTGAGACCCAATGAGGAGCAGGAGACCCCAGACCAAAAAATTACTATTGGTCTAGCTTCCGCGTGAGGGGTGGGAAATGTAAGTGGAAAAACCTATAATTGCCCAGGATTTGTTTACGTTAGGGTCCCTCTTTGGAGGCACCCAGCTCGAGCTGTAATGACGGCACGCGCGTGATTAAAATGTAATTTGTTTTGATTTGGCTCTGAACTTTACTTGCGGCAACCTAGGCTCGAGCCCTGTCATGGTGGCCGACAAGCCTAATTTCCATAACAGATGTCGAGGCTTTGAAATAAGACCGGCGCAGGGCATCAGGACCTTGAGGGACAAAGCCTCCGCTCACTGCTGGGGCAGTCTTCATTGCTATGGGTTGGAATCACCTCCTCCTCCTCCTTGTCCGGACCTTGCGAGGCAACGGTAGGCCCCAACAAGAAACAAAGACACATCCGTCAGCAGAAACCGCAACAGTAAAGAGAAGGGAGAAAAGCAGCCTACCTAGGAACAACCATGCGAGCCAGTAAGGAGCAGGAGACCCCAGACCTGAATACTACTAGTGGTCTGAACTACCACGGGAGGGGTGGAGAGCTTCGATTGGAAAGTCGTAATGGCCCCGGGATTTCTTTGCTCGGGGTCCCTCTTTGGAGGCACCCAGCTCGAGCTGTAATGACGGCATGCACGTCCTTAAAATGTCATTATTTAATTTGCTTTGATTTGGCTGGGAACTTTTCTGCGGGAACCTAGGGTTGGACCCTGTTCTGGTGGCCGGCGAGCCTAACCTTCCCTAAGAGCGTGGCACCCCAGATGGGACCCTAGGTGAGCACTGTTGGGGCCTCTCGTCTCCAAACGATCATCTGGCGCCATGGGGTGAGTTCACCTGGGATCTTTGGCAAGAGGAGGCCCCAAGAAGGTGAGTCTTAAATTCCCGCCTACATTCTAAATTCTGCTCTGGTAACAGAGTGCGCTGAAGGGGTACGCAGGCTGATCATCGTAAGGCGTCCCAGGCAGGGGGGTACGCGGGCTGGCCACCGTAAGACGTCCCAGGGGGATGGGTAGGAGTCCCATCCCCAGGGTTGGAGTGGGTTTGAAGTCCCATCTCGGTGTGGCCAGAAGGGGAGTGCACAGCCTGGTCAGCATGAGGCGCACCGCAAGACTATAGGAACAGAAATGTAGAGACACTGTGACTGGTGTGAGTGTGAGCAGTACTGTGTGTGAGAGTGCGTAGAGCCTGGGAATGGACCGGGGCGCCCGTGGGCTGAGGAAGCCGCCCGCTGCGAAGGCACAGCAGTCCTGGCAGTGCAAGCCTGGTGCAGGAGCAGTGGCAGCTGAGAGGCAATGCCAGCTTGCCCCATGCCAGCCTGCGGCCCAGCACGAGGGGTTGAGTGCTGCTTTCTGCTGAGGCTCTCAGGGCACCAGGGCACAACAGGGCTGTGCTTGTCAGGGACATGTCGTGGCATGAGATGTGCCCGCATCAGCCCCCTCCCCCCGACAATTTGTAAGGGGATGTAGCTCAGTGGAAGAGCACCTGCTTTGCATGCAGGAGGTCCTGGGTTCAATGCCCAGCATCTCCGGCGGAGGGGGAGCTTTTTCCTCAGTCTCCACCCCCCTGACCAACAGCGGGGAGGGCTGGCAAGCGGCTGCATTGCTCCTCTCCACAAAGTGTCGGCTTGCCCTCCAACGACATGGCAGGCTGTCATGTGGGAAGTGGAGCTCCCCATGCAGGAAGAGCCCAGCCACATCCTCAGAAAGCCTGCCCAGGGCAAAGGACATCATGAGGGCACGACTCTTGCAACAAGCTGAGTGGCCAGCAGTAGGCAAACAGGCAGGACTTGTCAGATCCTCAAGTGCCTCTCAGCAGAGACCACAGCCCTGTGAGGCAAGAGGGTGTGCCCATGAAGATGAGAGGGCTGGCTGCTGGCTGGGAGCTTCTTGTAGCTGCAGCAGCAGCAGCACTGCCCTGGCTGGGCAGGCAGGCGCTGGGAGGGCATCAGGCCCAGCAGGTACCTCCGAGCACGGGAGGTGAGAGCTTGGCAGGAGGGCAGAGGGCAGGCAGGTGGAGGGGAGCACTGGCACATCGCTGGGGAATGGCTCCTGTGCCAGCAGCGCCGGCCAGCAGCAGGGGAGCAGCCACTGGGGTCACCATGAGCGCTGGGAGCTGATTCAACAGCTGGGCATGTGGCAGCGGGAGCGGGAGCGGGAAGGGCAGGCGCAAGCACAATGGCTGCTGTGTTGGTTGTGAGCTCACTTGCATTCCAGTTAGCCCAGTGGCCAGCAGTGGATGGGCAGGCAGGTGTTAGGAGGTCATCAGCAGCATGGGAGAGGCTGCCCAGCAGCAAGGAGAGCTTGGGAGGAGGTGAGAGGGAGGGAGAGGTGAAGGTGACCTTGGTGGCTTGGATGGTGAGGTCTCTGCTTTCAGAGCAGCTGCTTGGCCAGCAGCAGGTGGGCAGGCATGGGAGGTGGCCAAGGGCCTGACAAAGCCCAGGAGGTAGAGGGCAGAGCCTGGAGGGAGGAAGGAGGCAGAGAGAGGCAGGTGACTGTGGCAGCACTGGCACAGTGCTTGTGAGATGAGCTCTGTGACTGCAGCCTGCTTGGCCAGCAGCAGGCGGGCAGCACTGGGAGGTCATGCAGGGCAGGAGAAAGCCCCCAGCCGAGAGGAGAGCTGCTGAAGAGGGCAGAGGCAGAGGCAGGGAAAGCTGGCATGGCTGGGAGCTTGTTTGGGAGGTCACTTCTCTTGCAGCAGTCTGATTGGGCAGCAGGCAGGCACGGTGGGGTCAGGAAGCAGCTGAGAAAAGCTTGCCCATGGAGAGGAGAGCTCTGGGGAGGGGAGAGGTGGGTCTTCAGGAAATTATTGACCTGAAAGTGTCCAGAGGGAGCTGCTTAGGACAACTTCTATCCAACTTGCTTAGCAGGAGGAGCTACATTTGCTGCAGCCTTAGGCTGCACTCAGAGAACATGAGGCACTTTCACCTAGGTCAGTAAGCAAGGGCCCCAGAGCTGGTTCAAGCTGGGCAGATAAGGAAGCTACAAGCAGTCGGCATTGCTGTGTCTCACCCTCCGAAAGGGAGGATGTTGTTAAAGAAGAGTGACTTGAAACTGTCTAGAAATAGCTGCTTAGCACAACTTCTATAAAACTTGCTTAGCATGAGTAGCTAAATTTGCTGAAGCCTTAGGCCGCACTTGGGAAAAGTAATAAACCTTTACCGAGTTTAGTAAAAAATAGTGCCTCAGAGCTCGTTCAGGCTGGGAAAATAGGGAAACCACACGCAGCCTGCGTTCCTGTGTTACCCACCCCGAAAGGGAAGACGTCAAAACAATTGGAAAAGAAGACCTTGGGAGACAACCGCCAGACCCAACAAAAACAGAGGTACAACCTTCATCAGAGACCGCAAAAAACAAGAAGGAGGAGAAAAACAGCTTACCTAAGAACGACGGTGAGACCCAATGAGGAGCAGGAGACCCCAGACCAAAAAATTACTATTGGTCTAGCTTCCGCGTGAGGGGTGGGAAATGTAAGTGGAAAAACCTATAATTGCCCAGGATTTGTTTACGTTCGGGTCCCTCTTTGGAGGCACCCAGCTCGAGCTGTAATGATGGCACGCGCGTGATTAAAATGTAATTTGTTTTGATTTGGCTCTGAACTTTACTTGCGGCAACCTAGGCTCGAGCCCTGTCATGGTGGCCGACAAGCCTAATGTCCATAACAGATGTCGAGGCTTTGAAATAAGACCGGCGCAGGGCATCAGGACCTTGAGGGACAAAGCCTCCGCTCACTGCTGGGGCAGTCTTCATTGCTGTGGGTTGGAATCACCTCCTCCTCCTCCTTGTCCGGACCTTGCGAGGCAACGGTAGGCCCCAACAAGAAACAAAGACACATCCGTCAGCAGAAACCGCAACAGTAAAGATAAGGGAGAAAAGCAGCCTACCTAGGAACAACCATGCGAGCCAGTAAGGAGCAGGAGACCCCAGACCTGAATACTACTAGTGGTCTGAACTACCACGGGAGGGGTGGAGAGCTTCGACTGGAAGGTCGTAATGGCCCCGGGATTTCTTTGCTCGGGGTCCCTCTTTGGAGGCACCCAGCTCGAGCTGTAATGACGGCATGCACGTCCTTAAAATGTCATTATTTAATTTGCTTTGATTTGGCTGGGAACTTTTCTGCGGGAACCTAGGGTTGGACCCTGTTCTGGTGGCCGGCGAGCCTAACCTTCCCTAAGAGCGTGGCACCCCAGATGGGACCCTAGGTGAGCACTGTTGGGGCCTCTCATCTCCAAACGATCATCTGGCACCATGGGGTGAGTTCACCTGGGATCTTTGGCAAGAGGAGGCCCCAAGAAGGTGAGTCTTAAATTCCCGCCTGCATTCTAAATTCTGCTCTGGTAACAGAGTGCGCTGAAGGGGTACGCAGGCTGATCATCGTAAGGCGTCCCAGGCAGGGGGGTACGCGGGCTGGCCACCGTAAGACGTCCCAGGGGGATGGGTAGGAGTCCCATCCCCAGGGTTGGAGTGGGTTTGAAGTCCCATCTCGGTGTGGCCAGAAGGGGAGTGCACAGCCTGGTCAGCATGAGGCGCACCGCAAGACTATAGGAACAGAAATGTAGAGACACTGTGACTGGTGTGAGTGTGAGCAGTACTGCGTGTGAGAGTGCGTAGAGCCTGGGAACGGACCGGGGCGCCCGTGGGCTGAGGAAGCCGCCCGCTGCGAAGGCACAGCAGTCCTGGCAGTGCAAGCCTGGTGCAGGAGCAGTGGCAGCTGAGAGGCAATGCCAGCTTGCCCCATGCCAGCCTGCGGCCCAGCACGAGGGGTTGAGTGCTGCTTTCTGCTGAGGCTCTCAGGGCACCAGGGCACAACAGGGCTGTGCTTGTCAGGGACATGTCGTGGCATGAGATGTGCCCGCATCAGCCCCCTCCCCCCGACAATTTGTAAGGGGATGTAGCTCAGTGGAAGAGCACCTGCTTTGCATGCAGGAGGTCCTGGGTTCAATGCCCAGCATCTCCGGCGGAGGGGGAGCTTTTTCCTCAGTCTCCACCCCCCTGACCAACAGCGGGGAGGGCTGGCAAGCGGCTGCATTGCTCCTCTCCACAGAGTGTCGGCTTGCCCTCCAACGACATGGCAGGCTGTCATGTGGGAAGTGGAGCTCCCCATGCAGGAAGAGCCCAGCCACATCCTCAGAAAGCCTGCCCAGGGCAAAGGACATCATGAGGGCACGACTCTTGCAACAAGCTGAGTGGCCAGCAGTAGGCAAACAGGCAGGACTTGTCAGCTCCTCAAGTGCCTCTCAGCAGAGACCACAGCCCTGTGAGACAAGAGGGTGTGCCCATGAAGACGAGAGGGCTGGCTGCTGGCTGGGAGCTTCTTTTAGCTGCTGCAGCAGCAGCAGCACTGCCCTGGCTGGGCAGGCAGGCGCTGGGAGGGCATCAGGCCCAGCAGGTACCTCCGAGCACGGGAGGTGAGAGCTTGGCAGGAGGGCAGAGGGCAGGCAGGTGGAGGGGAGCACTGGCACATCGCTGGGGAATGGCTCCTGTGCCAGCAGCGCCGGCCAGCAGCAGGGGAGCAGCCACTGGGGTCACCATGAGCGCTGGGAGCTGATTCAACAGCTGGGCATGTGGCAGCGGGAGCGGGAGCGGGAAGGGCAGGCGCAAGCACAATGGCTGCTGTGTTGGTTGTGAGCTCACTTGCATTCCAGTTAGCCCAGTGGCCAGCAGTGGGTGGGCAGGCAGGTGTTAGGAGGTCATCAGCAGCATGGGAGAGGCTGCCCAGCAGCAAGGAGAGCTTGGGAGGAGGTGAGAGGGAGGGAGAGGTGAAGGTGACCTTGGTGGCTTGGATGGTGAGGTCTCTGCTTTCAGAGCAGCTGATTGGCCAGCAGCAGGTGGGCAGGCATGGGAGGTGGCCAAGGGCCTGACAAAGCCCAGGAAGTAGAGGGCAGAGCCTGGAGGGAGGAAGGAGGCAGAGAGAGGCAGGTGACTGTGGCAGCACTGGCACAGTGCTTGTGAGATGAGCTCTGTGACTGCAGCCTGCTTGGCCAGCAGCAGGCGGGCAGCACTGGGAGGTCATGCAGGGCAGGAGAAAGCCCCCAGCCGAGAGGAGAGCTGCTGAAGAGGGCAGAGGCAGAGGCAGGGAAAGCTGGCATGGCTGGGAGCTTGTTTGGGAGGTCACTTCTCTTGCAGCACTCTGATTGGGCAGCAGGCAGGCACGGTGGGCTCAGGAAGCAGCTGAGAAAAGCTTGCCCATGGAGAGGAGAGCTCTGGGGAGGGGAGAGGTGGGTCTTCAGGAAATTATTGAACTGAAAGTGTCCAGAGGGAGCTGCTTAGGACAACTTCTATCCAACTTGCTTAGCAGGAGGAGCCACATTTGCTGCAGCCTTAGGCTGCACTCAGAGAACATGAGGCACTTTCACCTAGGTCAGTAAGCAAGGGCCCCAGAGCTGGTTCAAGCTGGGCAGATAAGGAAGCTACAAGCAGTCGGCATTGCTGGGTCTCACCCTCCGCAAGGGAGGATGTTGTTAAAGAAGAGTGACTTGAAACTGTCTAGAAATAGCTGCTTAGCACAACTTCTATAACACTTGCTTAGCATGAGTAGCTACATTTGCTGAAGCCTTAGGCCGCACTTGGGAAAAGTAATAAACCTTTACCGAGTTTAGTAAAAAATAGTGCCTCAGAGCTCGTTCGGGCTGGGAAAATAGGGAAACCACACGCAGTCTGCGTTCCTGTGTTACCCACCCCGAAAGGGAAGACGTCAAAACAATTGAAAAAGAAGACCTTGGGAGACAACCGCCAGACCCAACAAAAACAGAGGTACAACCTTCATCAGAGACCGCAAAAAACAAGAAGGAGGAGAAAAACAGCTTACCTAAGAACGACGGTGAGACCCAATGAGGAGCAGGAGACCCCAGACCAAAAAATTACTATTGGTCTAGCTTCCGCGTGAGGGGTGGGAAATGTAAGTGGAAAAACCTATAATTGCCCAGGATTTGTTTACGTTCGGGTCCCTCTTTGGAGGCATCCAGCTCGAGCTGTAATGACGGCACGCGCGTGATTAAAATGTAATTTGTTTTGATTTGGCTCTGAACTTTACTTGCGGGAACCTAGGCTCGAGCCCTGTCATGGTGGCCGACAAGCCTAATTTCCATAACAGATGTCGAGGCTTTGAAATAAGACCGGCGCAGGGCATCAGGACCTTGAGGGACAAAGCCTCCCCTCACTGCTGGGGCAGTCTTCATTGCTATGGGTTGGAATCACCTCCTCCTCCTCCTTGTCCGGACCTTGCGAGGCAACGGTAGGCCCCAACAAGAAACAAAGACACATCTGTCAGCAGAAACCACAACAGTAAAGATAAGGGAGAAAAGCAGCCTACCTAGGAACAACCATGCGAGCCAGTAAGGAGCAGGAGACCCCAGACCTGAATACTACTAGTGGTCTGAACTACCACGGGAGGGGTGGAGAGCTTCGATTGGAAAGTCGTAATGGCCCCGGGATTTCTTTGCTCGGGGTCCCTCTTTGGAGGCACCCAGCTCGAGCTGTAATGACGGCATGCACGTCCTTAAAATGTCATTATTTAATTTGCTTTGATTTGGCTGGGAACTTTTCTGCGGGAACTTAGGGTTGGACCCTGTTCTGGTGGCCGGCGAGCCTAACCTTCCCTAAGAGCGTGGCACCCCAGATGGGACCCTAGGTGAGCACTGTCGGGGCCTCTCGTCTCCAAACAATCATCTGGCGCCATGGGGTGAGTTCACCTGGGATCTTTGGCAAGAGGAGGCCCCGAGAAGGTGAGTCTTAAATTCCCACCTACATTCTAAATTCTGCTCTGGTAACAGAGTGCGCTGAAGGGGTACGCGGGCTGATCACCGTAAGGGGTCCCAGGCAGGGGAGTATGCGGGCTGGCCACCGTAAGACGTACCAGGGGGACGGGTAGGAGTCCCATCCCCAGGGTCGGAGTGGGTTTGAAGTCCCATCTCGGTGTGGCCAGAAAGGGGAGTGCGCAGCCTGGTCAGCATGAGGCGCACCGCAAGACTGTAAGAACAGAAATGTAGAGACACTGTGACTGGTGTGAGTGTGAGCAGTACTGTGTGTGAGAGTGCGTAGAGCCTGGGAACGGACCGGGGCACCCGTGGGCTGAGGAAGCCGCCCGCTGCGAAGGGATAGCAGTCCTAGCAGTTAAAGACTCGGGCGCTGTGACTGCGGTTCCCAGAGAGCAAGAGAGTGTGTGATCCCACTAGCTGTAGGGGCTGGTGTTACTGGTAAGGAAGTGCGCTGCCTGATTTGCTTAAGACGCACTTTTCAGAAACTCAATATGGGGAATAATTTCGGCATAGAAAAGGGGATGCCCTTAGCTGAAATTTTGGAAAATTGGAGTAAGATTGATGGTACCAAAAATCTAAGGAAAAAGTGTTGATCCAGCTGTGTCAGGAGGACTGCCCATTCCTGACAAAGGAGGGAAACCCAGCAGAACGGTGGCCACCGCAAGGGACTTTTGATCAGCAGGAACTAACTTGCTTGTGAAATCGTCTAGAAGACAGGTTTCCAAGACGAGTGGATTACTGGTACGTTTGGGATAACTGGGCATGGGCGCGGGACCATTTGAGCCAGGAGGGAGGGAGGAAAGGAAACCCGCCGAAGGTAACACTTGTGCTAGCAGATACTAGTACCCCAGAGTGTGCTCCAAAAGCTTCTGCTCCACCTTATATGCCTGATGATCTCTCTGTCATTACTTCTCCTTCTCCTCCTCCTTCTCCCTCTTCTCTACCGGCTGCCGGACTCTATCCTATGATCTCCAACGTGCTGACTAACCCTGCCACTTTACAGCCAGGGGGAAGGGAGGGGCCAGTCCCCCCCTCCTGTGCTGCGGGTATTTACTAATCAACCCTGGGACCCTGTTGATCTTGCCTTATGGTGGGGGGGGGGGGGGTAAAATGCCAAGATTAAGAAAAGATGCCGAGCGATGTGTCCAGTTATTTTCTAATATATGCACTGGGCTCAACCCAAACTGGAGTGATACCCAAATTCTTTTGAGGGAATTATTTCAACCAAATGAAGGGGATAAGATAATTAAAGATGAGGAAGTAGCGCAGCAAGCCAGGGGGAATAGAAACCTCTGGCTAGCAAATGGTCCAAATTGGGATTGTAATAATGCAGGAGATAGAGCTGTGTGTCAAACAGGACTTTGAAATCTAGCAGAAGTAATTAGAGCATGCAGAGAGTTAGGAGTAAATTGGACTAGAGTGCAACAATGCAGACAGTGATTAGATGAACATCCCCACGACTATGGGGGACCTTTGCGGTAAGCCCTGCTAAAATATGGAGGACTGACCCCACAAAACTTCAGTGATGCTCTTGCAATTAGTGTTTTTATAGATCAAGCAGCCCCTGATACACAAAAGTATTTTAAAGAGCATATGCCAGGCTGGCAAGGAGAGGGGCGCGGAAGAACCAGGAGACATAGATGGAATCAAAGTGAAGGTGGTGTACAATTAAGAGTTAATGATGTTTGTCATTATTGAGGGGAACAAGGGCACTGGAAGCAGGAATGCCCAGTGAGGCCCCGTGTACTTGGGAATAGAGGGGCCGGCATGAGACAATCAAACACTAAGAATGAGACCAGGCAATTCCCAGTCAGTCCACAATGACAGGAGATAGGAGACCCAGAAAATACTGTGGAAATTGGGGTAAATTTATGGGATATAGATTTGGATTTTGAGGGGCAGGTAATGGCAAATATAGAAGGTTTAGAAGTTCCTTTTCTAGTGAATACTGGAGCCACCCTTTCCCTTTTAAATTTTGAGCCTAAAGGATGCAAGTCATCAGATAAAATGATGCAAGGAGTAGCGGGAAAAGGTGAACAAATGTTATCTAAGCCCTTATTGCTCACTCTTGCAGGTAAAAGAGTGTGGGGACGTTTAATAATTTCCACAGACTCACCCTCTTGCCTCTTAGGGAGAGATCTCCTGCAAGACTCGGATACTCAGATCTGTTTACAGCCGGAAGGGATAAAATTAATAATTATGGGTTCATGTGTTCTGGCTAAGACACCAGAAGCAGAGTCAACTCATCTGCAATTTCCAACAGGTTTAGAATCAGTTCCTAGAAAGTTATGGAGCTCTTCAGGAATGGATGTTGGACTACTGAAATCAGCTAGTCCAGTCTCGATAAAAACAAAGGGGGGATTGCCTCCCGCAGTTAAGCAATACCCTATCCCAAAGGAAGCAGAGATGAGCATCCAAAAACAAATCAATCATTTGAAACTGGGTATCCTTAGAGTCTGTGAATCCCCGTATAACACCCCAATTCTACCAGTTAAAAAGAACAGGCAAGATTCTGATGGTGATCCGGAGTATTGGTTTTTACAAGACTTAAGGGCTATAAACCAACATGTAATTGCTCCACACCCAGTAGTTCCTGACCCATCAACCATATTATTACAGATACCTCACTGGGCAACTTATTTTACTGTGACTGATCTAACAGCAGCCTTTTTTAGTATACCGATAGCTGAGGACAGCCAAGATCTCTTTGCTTTCACTTGGAAGGGACAACAATTAACTTGGACGAGGCTGCCACAGGGATTTACTGGGTCTCCGACTATTTTTTCGCGTATACTCAAAAATGACCTCTCAGATATCTCAGATATCAAACTTCCAAAAAATTCCAAAAACAACAAAAAATTGACATTCAGTGTCAATACAATATGTGGATGATTTGTTATAAGCAGGTAAAGATTATGAGACATGTTTAAAGACACTATTTCTCTATGTAATGCTCTTGCAGAAAAAGGGCGTTGAGCATCTCTGTCTAAACTTCAGCTGTGTCAATGAGAGGTAAAATATTTGGGTTTTATTTTAAAGGAAGGACACAGGTTAGTTGATCCAGAACGAGTAAAGACAATTCTTAATATGCCCCATCCTGTAACAAAAAAGCCACTTAGGGGATTTTTAGGAGCTGTAGGATTTTGCTGACCATGGATTCCTGGGTTAGGAGAACTTACTAAGCCTTTAGTGACGGCAACAAAAGAAGAGGAGATAGAGCCTGTGGCCTGGGGTCCAGAAAGGGAGAAAGCTTTTACATCTGTAAAAAAGGCATTGGTTTCAGCCCCTGCTCGAGGGTTACCAGATTATAGCAAACCGTTGAAATGTTTATCCATGAACAACAGGGAGTAGCTAGACGTGGTAGCTAAAGGCACTCCAGGATGCATCAGAGCAATAGCAGCTACTGCAGCTCTTATTGAAAAAACACGACTTGTAGTTTTGGGTCACTCATTGACTGTGTCTGTGCCACATGAAGTAGAACTGTTAATGAAACAATACGCAACTCAAGCACTATCCCCACAGAGAGCTCACCGCTATGCACTGATAATACTGCATGCAGATAATGTGACCTTAAAGAGATGCAATATCTTAAATCCAGCAACGCTACTGCCTCTACCGGACGATGGAGAACCGCATCATTCCTGTGAGCAGGTGGTCATCAGCTCGAGCAAGCCCCAGGAGGATCTTAATTAGTAAAGGAAATGCTTTAGCCGACACCGCTGCGAAGGCTGTAGCCCGATAACCTCTGAGAGAATGCATGGGTGTAGTTCCAAGGAGGAACCAAACTGCATGGCCAAATTTAATAGGCCCTAAAACTATGTATGAAAAGGACTGCTCAGTGGAAGAGAAAAAAACAATGGGAATAGTGGGAAGCAAAACAAGATGATGATGGAATATGGACAAATTGGAAGAAAATCAATTCTACCAAAGAAAAAAGTATTTAATTATTACAGCTAGGTGGTTTCATGATAAAGTTCATGGTGGAGCCAAGGCGGTAGCTAAGCAGGTACAGAAAGTATGGGCCACTCCAGGAATTTATGCGGCTGCAAAAAGAATAACGAATAGCTGCCTGACCTGCCAGAAGTTTTTAAGTAGCAAACCAAGCTCAGAATTAGGGGAATGACCATGGGCCCACTTCCCTTTCCAGAAGCTACAAATAGATTATGTGGATATGCCATCCGCCAATGGGTACAAACACTTGTTAGTGACAGCAGATCAGTTATCAGGCTGGGTAGGAGCTCTCCCAACAAGAAAGGCTGATGCAGGGGGAGTGGTAAAAGCCTTACTGAAAGAAATCATACCCAGGTATGGGGTCCCAGAAGCCATTGATTCAGATAGGGGTGTCCATTTTATGGCAAGGATAATCACTCAATTATATAAATTGTTAGGAATAAGAAGAAACCTGTGTACCCCTTATCACCCACAATCTTCAGGACAAGTAGAAAGAATGAACAGAACATTAAAAGAAAAAATAGCAAGAATATGCACACGTGCTAGCCTAAAATGGCCAGAAGCATTACACTTAGCTCTATGGGATGTTTGAAAGGCCCCACGACAACCCATAGGACTAACAGCAGCAGAAATTCTCTTCGGGAGACATTTAGCTGTACCAGGGACTTATTATTCTAGCTAAAACCAGCCTGGTAGACGGAGATGAACGACTAGCCCAGTATGTTCTAAGTATGCAAAAAAGGTTTGAAAATGTTTAAAATAAATAAATAAATAAATGCTCAATGATATCAGTCCACACCACCTGAAATACAAGTACCTGGTATACAGCCTGGGGATGAAGTTTTAGTTAAAATATTTTCACAAAAAATCCAGGTTAAAACCTAAATGGAACGGGCCATATACTATCCTAAATGGAACGGGCCATATACTATCATACTATGTTTTTATTTTGCTGTTAAAGTTGAACTGTACTTGTATATGTTGAAAAAGGATGTGTATGTGTAAGAACACTTTGTAATCTTATATTCATAGATAACGTTATTGTAGATACAAGTAATCACTCAAATATTTGTATTTGTAACTTTACCCAAAATTATGGGATGTGACTTTAATTATTCAGCTCCTATTAGATCTTATCAATTGTTACAATCTAATTATACCTTGAGCCAAAATTCACTACCTACCCCATTGGGATGAATCTTACACTAGTAAAGAAACTACAACGTGATGATTTGCGTTGACTGCTAGAACGCACCCGAAAGAATGGACAAAAAACTCTGATCACCATTCATCATTATACAAAAGAGATGCACCATATCTTGGAAAGGGTAAAGAGGGACGGAGAACATCATGGCTGGGAAACTCTTCTAGGGTGGTCACCAACTGCAACAGGGATTTGTGGTCACGTGTTCAACTCAGTAGCAAATGTGTTGTCTAATTGTGTTATGCCTGTTACTTACGATCATATTATACATAAGACTATGGAAAGTAATAGTACACCCTGAAAAACTTTGAGAACTCTGTTTAAAGTATTAGCAGGGATGCTTCATAAAAACAAAGGGGGGACTGTTAAGGAATAGTGAACTGAAACTATCTAGAGGTAGCCGCTTAGCACAACTTCTATAAAACTTGCTTAGCATGAGTAGCTAAATTTGCTGAAGCCTTAGGCCGCACTTAGATAAAATAATGAACTTTTACTTAGTCCAGGAAGAAAAGAGCTGGTTCAAGCTAGGAAGATAAGGAAGTTACAAGCAGTCGGCATTGCTGCGTCTCACACTCCGAAAGGGAGGGTGTCAAGGCTTTGAAATAAGACCAGTGCAGGGCATTAAGACCTTGAGGGACAAAGCCTCAGCTCACTGCTGGGGCAGTGTTAATTGTTATGATTTAGAATCACCTCCACCTCCTCAGGACCTTGAGAGAAAACAGTAAGACCCAACGAAAATAAAGGTACAACCGTCAGCAGAAACCACAACAGTAAAGATAAGGAAGAAAAACAGCCTGCCTAGGAACAACCATGAGAGCCAATAAGGAGCAGGAGACCCCAGACCTAAAAATTACTGTTGGTCTGAACTACCGCGTGAGGGGTGGGAAACTTAATTTGAAAAAGCTGTAATTGCCCAGGGATTTCTTTGTTCGGGGTCCCTCTTCGGAGGCACCCAGCTTGAGCTGTAATTACTGCACGCGCGTCATTAAAATTTAATTATTTAATTTGTTTTGATTTGGCTCTGAACTTTTCTGCAGGAAGCTAGGGTCAGGCCCTGTTACGGTTGCTAACAAGCCTAATTTCCGTAACAGTCAGTAAAATCCCAGAGACTCAGGGAAGCATCAAGACCGTCAGAAAGTGCAAGCCTGAACCTCAGCTGACAGAAACCACCAAACTGCGAGCATCCCTGGGTCGCACCAGGATGCTCCAAGGAGGGAACACGGTCACCAACAGGCCTCACCCAGGTCTCCCAGAAGGACACTGATGGCAGGCTGGGCTCTGGGAGCAGAGCACTGCTCTCGCCAGCCACCTCCTCCCGTGCTGAGCAGCAAAACACTGGGGCCACCACCCAGCTCCACCACAGGGCACCCGACACCGTGGCACGCCGCTACCCCCGCACCTCACAGAGGGTTGGCAGCCAACACGCGCCTCTGCATCAGCGACACACAGGGCACCCCGAAGGGCCACGAAACACAGAAAGCCCAACTCTCCATCCGTTCAGTTCCCTTCTAGTCCTCCAAGGCCTTGCAACAGGCACTGCCTCTGAACAGCCACTCACAGCCCGGGGCCTGCTCACTTCCCACCTCCAGGAAGCAGAGGAGAAGGACTCTCACAGGGGCTCATCAAGCAGGTCTTGCCTCTCGCTTGTGCCTCACCTCCTCTGAAAGCCTCTCTCAGAGCCACTCGGAAATGCCATTTTCAGAACAAGAGAGACCCCTGGGAAGGGCCCCTCGTGAGGACACCAGCAGCCTGCTCACACTTTGCCACCTGCAGCTCCCAAACGCAGCTCTGAGCTGCTCCTGGGGGCTGCAGTGGCAGCAGCTGCTCAGGGAAACCCTTGAAAATGGGTCTCAGACCCACAACACAGGCAGGGCTTCCTGCCCCCAAACCCCTCCAGCCGCCCCGGCCCAGCTGCTCAGGGGCAGCCGGCATGTCTGGCTCGCAGGGCAGCTGCCCCGGGGCCAGGGCACTTTGTCCCGTGCTCCCGGCCCCACCAGCCCCTGCTGCAGCTCCGGGAGGAAAGCAGCCCTGGGGCAGCACCGCTGCCCCCACCCCGGCCGGAGGGAACCCACCGCCATCGGGACGCGCCCGCAGCCCCGCCAGCCCCGCTCCCACCCACTCTCCCCGCCCCCTCGCTCCCGCTTTGATCCTGCCCCACTTCCAGGGCTGGGTTGTTCCACATGCTGCATTCCGATTGGCTGACAGAGCCGCCAGTCAATCCATCCCCGCCCTCTCCCTCACACCAGCCAATAGAAGGCAGCACTGGGGTGTTGCTAGGGTAACGTTGCAGCCTGCTGCCCTGGCGGCCAGCTCTGCCCCTACCCTCCCCCCACCCACCCCAGGCGGTGAGGCGCCATGTTGTGGGCGGCAGCGTGGGGCATGGCGGGGCGCGGCAGGGCCTGGGGGCAGCCCGGCCCCATGTGCCCGGGCAGTGCGGGGCCCTGGGGCCCGGCCGCTGCCATGCAGGGGCTGGGCTCTGCCGCAGGGGCCCTGTGGGACTCCTGGCTGCCCTGCGCCCGGGGGCCGTGCCGGGTGTGGGGAAGCAGCCCCGGGGCCGGTGCTGGTGTCAGCCCCAGCGCCAGCGCGGGGGCCCTGGGCATGGCCAGGGTGCCAGAGCCCACGGGCAGCGTCCTGCTTCCTCCAGGGCAGGGCCAGGCTGGGCAGGGCCCTCTGGCCCCTGGGGCCCCTGCCCCCGGCCCCTGCTGCTCCAGGGCTTGGCAGCCCTTGCGCTTTGCCTGGCCAGGCTGGGCCGCAGCCAGGCAGGGGCTGCTTTCTGCGGGGCCGGGCTGGGCCCCGGCACATCACTCCACAGGGGCTTGTGGGGTGGCAATGGCACCCCCACCTGTTTCCAAGCTGCTCCCCCAAACAGGCTGTCTTTTGGGTGCAGAGGTTTGACTCCATTTTGCAGGAGGACAGGGGCTGTGGCCATCAGAGGACAACATCTCTGAGCCCAAAACATGCTCTGCCAAGTTAGAAGCGTAAAGGTATGCACAGGGAAGGAACAGAGGTTCTCTGAAACAAGTAGACCACTAGGATTTATTGCAAGGTGAAGGATCCATTTCCAGCAAGGGCATTTCCAGCAGGCTCTTGAGGGCCACACAGAACTGCAGGATACCCCAGGCTCTGGGATGCAGCATGCTCCTCTCAGAGCCAGATCCCCAAGGGGGACCCACTCCCAGGGAAGCCTGGCCATGGATTGCCCCCACCCTCACAGGATCCTTGGGGCTTAGGGCCAAGCCCCAGGACCCAGGAGTCCTGGCTGCCACATTGTCCCCCCAGCCAGTCAGGGCTCTACAACAAGGCTCTCGTGGCAGCCCCCACCCTCTCCAGCCACCCCCACAGCCCAGGATCCACAGCCCTTTTTGCAGTTCACAGTCTCTTTGTGACCCCTCGGGAAGGAGCTCCCAAAGCCCTTACCCTAGGTGGAGAGCCGCAGGAGCGCTGGGAACAAGCAACTGTTGTCTGGGCTGATGATGTTGGTCCAGCAGTCCTCCATCTTGCTTGTCCCCTTGCCCTTGGCTCACCTCTCCAGACGAGGAGGAAGGACGCTCTTCCCGTCTCATCACCCAAAACTCCTCTCCAACATGCCCCTGCTCCTCTGCCTGTCAGTGAGGGGACCCAGCACGGCTCCTGTCCCCTCTCCTTGTCCCGCAGTGACTCCAAAGGGCAGCGGTGGGGAGTGCACAAGTGGTGCCCAGCAGCTCCTGGGCCTCGCAGGGAAGTGAGGGCACTGCTGTGGCACCAGGGAGACCTCCCTGTGATGCAGCACATCCCACTGTGACCTCAGCTCGTGTCATCTGGGGACTCAGGAGGCCACTGCCATGGAGATGGCACAGCCAGGGAGAGAGCAGAGAGATTTCCCCTCACGTCCTGGAAAGCAGTCACCTCCCTTCACCCCTGTTATGTTCCAGAACTTGCTGATAAACCCTTCAGGAATGTCTCCAGATGGTGCCAAAGGCTGTGAAATATCTAAAATGGGTCACTAGAGATGTCACTTCTGCACCCCCACACTAACAGGTCTCAGCCCTGGGCAGACCTGTACATGAAGCTGGGGCTTCAGGGCTGGTTTAAGGTTTGGCATTTTTGAAGGCCAAGATCAAAGTCACATGAGATCAAGCAGCACAAAGCATAGCCACAGGCTGAGATGCTTCAGTGAGCCTCAAAACTGGTTTCTGCTGTGGGTCGTTTTTTTTTTTGTCACAGCAGGATGTAAGACAATCTGGGACAGGACAGAGCCTTCCTCCTTTAGGCACTAAAGCAGGCTCTTTGTTTTTAAAAGTCCTCAGCAAGGTTGCTCCATCTGCAGTGCTCAAGATGAAGATAATACACCAGAGAAGAGCAAATGTGCCCTTAACACCCATCATCTGGAGGGCCAGCCCAGGTAGCAAATCTGGGGAAGTTTCCCCATTTCCCATGCATTTTGGCCAGCTTTCCTTCTGGCCGAGCCTTCCCTGAGCCTAGGGAAAGTCATTTCCCGTGCCTGGGCCTCAGCTGGGCCTTGGGCTTTTCAGAGTCCCCTCGAAGCAGTGCTTCTTGCCTGGGGGTTGCTAAAGCCTCTGGCACCCAGGACATACCCAGCCACCACCCAAGCTCTCCTGGGGAGCTTTACAGCTCTGGCACCCTGGATCTCCCACGTTTTTGACCCTGGGCTTCTCAGCACATGCCCACACACCACAGCGCTGCTGTCCAAGCTCTGGTGCAGAGCCTGGAAGGCAGTGCAATGCCTCAGGACCTGCATTTGGGCTCATTCAGAAGTTTGTGAGGTGATCAGCTGCAGCTGCTGAAGCTTGAGAACGTCCCTACAACCAGCCTTCTGGTTCTTCCTAGTCTCTGCACAGTCCTGGGGTGACTCTTGCAGAAGGGAGTCTCCATCCCCCTTGAATACTGTCAGAGATGGGGCTTTCCAAGTCACTGCCAAAGGAAGGACTCGTTTACTTCTTTGGGTTGCTTATCCAGCCTGTGGCACCCCTCTGTGACGCTGTGATCCCAGCTCTGCATCCTGAGGTCTCTGCCCTTTCTCTGCCCTGTCTCCCGGGTGTAACCAAACTAATGGCCAATGCACTACGGGCATGGGAGGTGTTGCTTTAGAGAGCTCACTTGAATCTGTGACATGTTGTAGAGCTGAAGGCCTGATGGAAGCTAGTCTGGGACGTGGCCATGCCCCCACACCCCCTCCTGCTCCTGGTCCGAGGCCCCAGGGAGGTCTCTGGGGAGAGCAGTGGGTTTGGTGTGGGTGGGATGGGTTTCCCTCAACATCCCTGAATACTGAATGAGTTGCTCTGAGTGTCCAGGAAGATCTCTCTTCTCTAGGGACTTGCCTCAAGGCTTTTCCAGACTTTTGTACAGAAACACAAGCTGATCCAAAATGCCCAAGGGCAGCACAGCCCCTGGCATGGTGCAGGACCCCCAGGAGCTGTGTGGCTCTCTCTTCTGTTTCCTCATGTCCTCATTACATTAACAATTTCTAACATCCCCTTTACAGCATGCTGTCTGGACACTGTAACATTGCAGCTCCTTCCATTACTCTTTGTTCATTCCTGTACCATGCTGCTGATTTGCACTTTGGGGAGTTTAAAGCTTGCTCCGTCTTTCAGCAGTTTGTTCCTCTGGGCAAGTCCTTCATTCTGTTTCTCTCTAGCATTTCCTATCTACCCAAAAGCTTCCTAGTCAGGCTATCCCTTGTGGACCTCACTGGAGGCAGCTTGGACTTAGCATGCAGTAGAGCAGTGTAATTGTTTTTAGGAAACTGTATCATGCCTTTTTTTTTTTTTCTTCTTTTTTCTTGCAATTAAGAAAAATTCCTCTGTGTCTATTTGCAGCTAGTTCTCTAAGGCGAGCGGGTGAGAACTGGGGCATATGAGCTTCAACGTTCAGTTGCAGACTTCAGTGGAAAAAGGCTTGACTTTAACAGGAGTGATGCAAGTCCCAGGTGGCTGATGAGAGCAATGGCCGGGGTGGGGAGATGAGGAGGAAGAATATCCATGCAGTGTCTGACCTCTGGGACACTGCTTTTCCTACATGTCCATGCTTCTTTAGGAGACACTCTGGATCTATATCATTTGGAGAATGTTGCTGTCACTTATTGTGAAAGCTGAATATGAATACTAATCATAAACACCTTAAAAAGCAGAAATACCTTTACACTATGTTCTAACTGAAGTCACCATCTTTCCGCTATACTGCTGAAACCAATTAGCTGTACATTACTTGAAGAAAATTATAGAGACAGACGTGGTTCATCAGGCTTTTTTGCATTTTAGTGAGCCCCATGGTGCATTTGGTGCTGAGTACATGAACCTCAGCTGTTGTGAGGAGATTGAGCAAAACGTTCGAGTCAGAGTCAGAAGCAAATCCCAAACCTTTGCAGAGCGTTAATAGATCCCACTGAGGGCCATTACCAGCAAAGACTCACTGGGGGCTGATTAGAGCAGAGAATCGTAATCACTGATTACAGGTAGGCAAAGGCAATGTGCAGGTGGCTCTGATACCATGTTAACCCTTGACGTGTTTTTCAAGCAAAACGTCCAAGCATGGACAGTGAGACCCTGGGAAGGGAGATCCTTTCCCCCACGTGTTTTCCATGGCTCTTCCTGGGGGCAGTGTTCAGGTCGGGGTGTGCAATGCTGAATGCAGGAGAATGACATAAGACCTCCTGGGCTCCCCAGGGGACAAGGGGACAGTGAAGCCCTGGTGTCTCCTCATAGGCCTCGGTGGCAGAGACAACAACCATAGGGGACAAAGACATCAGGTCTGTCAGAGGCTTTCAGCCTGTTTCAGGCAGTTGGCCTTCCTTGCTGCCTGGGCACACCGCTGTCTAACTAACTTGCGTACTAACTTGTATGCAAGTATAGTGTGGGAGAAAGTGTCAAAAGCCTTCCTAAACTTGAGTTAACTGACGTTCACTGTTATGGAAGTTAGGCCTGTCGGCCACCATAACAGGGCTCGACCCTAGGTTCCCTCAGAAAAGTTCAGAGTCAAATCAAAACAAATCAGATAATTTTAATCACGCGCGCGCCGTAATTACAGCTCGATCTGGGTGCCTCCAAAGAGGGACCCTAACATAAACAAATTCTGGGTAATTATAGTCTTTTCGACTTCCATTTCCCACCCCTCACGCGGAAGTTAGACCAATAATAATTTTTTGGTCTGGGGTCTCCTGCTCCTCATTGGGTCTCATCGTCATTCTGAGGCAAGCTGGTTTTCTCCTTATTCTTGTTTTTTGCAGTCTCTGATGACGGTTGTACCTCTGTTTTTGTTGGGGCTGGCGGTTGTCTCCCAAGGTCTTATTTTTCCCCATTGTTTTGGCATCTTCCCTCTCGGAGTCGGTGACACAGGTGCGCAGACTGCGTGTGGCTCCCCTATCTTCCCAGCCTGAATGAGCTCTGAGGCACTATTTTTTATTAAACTAAGTAAAGATTCGTTACTTTTCCCACACTTGGCCTAAAGCTTCAGCAAATCTAGCCACTCATGCTAAGCAAGTTTTATAGAAGTTGTGCTAAGCAGCCATTTCTAGACAGTTTCAATTCACTATTCTTTAACAGTTTCCCCCCTTTGTTTTTATGAAGCATCCCTGCTAATATTTTAAACAGAGTTCTCGAAGTCTTTCGAGGCGTACTGTCACTTTCCATAATCTTATGTATAATATGATCGTAAGCAGTAGGCATAACACAGTTAAACTTAACACAACTACCACTGGGTGCAATACATGATTATAAATCCCTGTTGCGGTTGGTGACCACCCTAGAAGAGTTTCCCAGCCATGATGTTCTCCGTCCCTTTTTACCCTTTCTAAGATATGATGTATCTCTTTTGCATCATGGTGAACAGTGATTAGAGTTTTCTGTCCATTGTTCCGGATGCGCTCTAGCGGTCGATGTAAATCATCATGTTGTAGTAGTTTCCTTACCAGGGTGAGATTCATCCCAGTGGGGGTAGGTAGTAAATTTTGAATTAAAATATAATTAGATTGTAACAATTGATAAGACGCGATAGGAGCTGAATAATTGAATTCACATCCCATGATTTTGTTAAAGCCTGGGGAAGTCGTGTATCCCATCGAGCTTTACGTGGCTGTTTTCACTGTTCTGCTGCACCCTCTGCTGTGTTTGCTTCTTGGACTGTCACTCGTTTCACGTGAGAGTGGTGAATCCAGTTCTCTTTTCCTAGAATTTTAACAGCGTAGTAAGAACTTAACAATACAGTATAGGGTCCTTCCCATTTTGGTTCTAATTCTGTTTTTTGCGAGAATACCTTTATCAACACTTTATCTCCAGGCTGTATATCATGTGCCTGAATGTCTGATGGCACCAGCTGAAACCACTGAGCTTGATTTTGCAAAGCCTTAAACCGTTCTTGTAAGGCTAGTACATATTGTGTCACTCGTTCATCTCCGTCTAATAGGCTGGTCTTAGCAGGGATATAAGTCCCTGGTATCACTAAATGTCTCCCAAAAAGAATTTCTGCTCGTGTTAGTCCTATGGGTTGCTGTGGAGAATTTCGAACATCCCATAGAGCTAAGTTTAATGCCTCTGGCCATTTTAGGCTAGCATGTGTGCATATTCTTGCTATTTTCTCTTTTAATGTTCTATTCATTCTTTCTACTTGTCCTGAAGATTGTGGGTGATAAGGAGTACAGAGGTTTCTTCTTATTCCTAACGATTTACATAACTAATTGATTATGCTTGCTGTAAAATGGGCACCCCTATCTGAATCAGTGGCTTCTGGGACCCCATACCTGGGTATGATTTCTTTCAGTAAGGCTTTTACCACTCCCCCTGTGTCAGCCTTTCTTGTTGGGAAAGCTTCTACCCAGCCTGATAACTGATCTACTATCACTAACAAGTGTTTGTATCCATAGACAGATGGCATATCTGCATAATCTATTTGCAGCTTCTGGAACGGGAAGTAAGCCCATGGTCGCCCCCCCAAATCTGAGCTTGGCTTGTTATTTGAAAACTTCTGGCAGGTCGGGCAGCTATTTGTTATTCTTTTAGCAGCTGCATAAATTCCTGGAGCAGCCCATACTTTCTGTACCTGCTTAGCTATTGCCTCGGCTCCCCCATGAGCTTTATCGTGAAACCACCTAGCTATAGTAATTAAATATTTTTTTGGTAGAATTGGTTTTTCCCCAATTGTCCATATTCCATCATCATCTTGTTTTGCTTCCCACTGCTCCCATTGTTTTTTCTCTTCCACTGAGCACTCTTTTTCATACATAGTTTTGGGGTCTATTAAGTTTGGCCGCTCACTCTGGTCCATCCTTGGAACTGCCCCCATACATTCTCTCAGAGGTTGTCGAGCTGCAGCCCTCGCAGCAGCGTCGGCTAAAGCATTTCCTCTGCTAATGTCTGTAGTGTCTTTAGTATGGGCTGGGCAGTGTATTACCGCAATTTCTTTGGGCAGTTGAACTGCTTCCAGCAAATTACGTATTTCTTCTCCATTAGCTAATTTCTTTCCTGATGATGAAAAGAATCCTCATTCTTTCCATAACATTCCTGTTGCATGACACACTCCAAATGCATATTTAGAGTCGGTATAGGTATTTACCCGCAAGCTCTTACCTATTTTTGCTGCTTGGGTCAATGCTATTAATTCTGCTCCTTGAGCACTTACTGATGGAGACAAAGGATTGGCCTCGAGCACCTCAAAGACGTTAGTGACAGCATGGCCGGAGTGATGCCTTCCGTCCAAATAATAGGATGACCCATCTGTAAACAGAACTAAGTCCGGGTTCTCCAAAGGTTCATCTTTAAGGTCCTCCTGGGGTTTGCTCAAGCTGACGACCACCTGCTCACAGGAATGATGTGGCTCTCCGTCCTCCGGTTGAGGCAGTAGCGTTGCTGGATTTAAAATATTGCATCTCTTTAAAGTCACATTATCTGCATGCAGTATTATCAGTTCATAGCGGTGAGCTCTCTGTGGGGATAGTGCTTGAGTCGCGTATTGTTTCATTAACAGTTCTACTTCATGTGGCACATACACAGTCAGTGAATGACCCAAAACTACAAGTCGTGTTTTTTCAAGAAGAGCTGCAGTAGCTGCTATTGCTCTGATGCATCCAGGAGTGCCTTTAGCTACCTCATCTAGTTGCGTGGAGTAATAGGCCACTGGTCTGTGGTGAGGGCCTAGTTTTTGGGTGAGTACCGCACTTGCTATTCCCTGTCGTTCATGGACAAATTATTCAAATAGTTTGCTATAATCTGGTAATCCTAGAGCAGGGGCTGAAACCAACGCTTTTTTCACAGATGTAAAGGCTTTCTCCCTTTCTGGGCCCCAGGCCAAAGGCTCTATCTCCTCCTTTTTTGTTGCCTGTACTAGAGGCTTAGTAAGTTCTGCTAACCCAGGAATCCACGGTCGGCAGAATCCTACAGCTCCTAAAAATCCCCTAGGCTGTTTTTTTGTTACAGGACGGGGCATATCAAGAATTGTCTTTACTCGTTCTGGATCAACTAACCTGTGTCCTTCTTTTAAGATAAAACCCAAATATTTTACCTCTCTTTGACACAGCTGGAGTTTAGACAGAGATGCTCGATGCCCTTTTTCTGCAAGAGCGTTACATAGAGAAACAGTATCTTTCAAACATGTCTCATAATCTTTACTTGCTAATAACAAATCATCTACATATTGTATTACAGAATGTCCTGGAAGTTCGATATCTGAGCAGTCATTTTTAAGTATACGCGAAAAAATAGTCGGAGACCCAGTAAATCCCTGTGGCAGCCTTGTCCAAGTTAACTGTTGTCCCTTCCAAGTGAAAGCAAAGAGATCTTGGCTATCTTCAGCTATCGGTATACTAAAAAAGGCTGCTGTTAGGTCAATCACAGTAAAATAAGTTGCCCAATGGGGTATCTGTAGTAAAATGGTTGATGGGTCAGGGACTACTGGATGTGGAGCAACTACATGTTGGTTTATAGCCCTTAAATCTTGTACAAAGCGATACTCTGGATCACCATCAGAATCTTGCCTGTTCTTTTTAACTGGCAGAATTGGGGTGTTATATGGGGATTCACAGACTCTAAGGATACCCAGTTTCAGATAATGATCAGTTTGTTTTTGGATACTCTTCTCTGCTTCCTTTGGGAGAGGATATTGTTTAACTGCAGGAGGCAATCCCCCCTTTGTTTTTATCGAGACTGGACTGGCTGATTTCAGTAGTCCCACATCCATTCCTGAAGAGCTCCATAATTTTTTAGAAACTGATTCTAAACCTGTTGGAATTTGCAGATGAGTTGACTCTGCTTCTGGTGTCTTAGCCAGAACACATGAACCCATAATTATTAGCTTTATCCCTTCCGGCTGTAAGCAGATCTGAGTATCCAAGGCTTGCAGGAGATCTCTCCCCAAAAGGCATATAGGTGCGTCTGTGGAAATTATAAAACGTCCCCACACTGTTTTACCCCCAATAGTGAGTACTAAGGGCTTAGATAACATTTGTTCGCCCTTTCCCATCACTCCTTGCATCACTATTTTATCTGATGACTTGCATCCTTTAGGCTCAAAATTTAAAAGGGAAAGGGTGGCTGCAGTATCCACTAGAAAGGGCACTTCTAAACCTTCTATATTTGCCATTACGTGACCCTCAAAATCCAAATCTACATCCCATAAATTTACTCCAATTTCCACAGTATTTTCTGAGTCTCCTGTTTCCTGTCATTGTGGATTGACTGGGAATCGCCTGGTCTCCTCCTTAGTGTTTGATTGTCTCATGCCGGTTCCTCTGTTCCTAACTACACGGGGCCTCACTGGGCACTCCCGCTGCCAGTGTCCTTGTTCCCTACAATAATAACAAACATCATTAACTCCTGACTGTACAGCACATTCACTTTGACTCCATCTCTCTCTCCTGGCTCTTTCACGTCCCCTCCCCCTGGGTCCTCTAAATCCATCTCTTAACACAGCTGCTAACACACTAACTTCTTCTTTTTTTTGCTGTCTCTTTTCTTTTGCCCTCTCCTCCTCTCGACTATTATACACAAATGTGGCTAAACGTATTATTTCATCCCTTTGCTTTCCTGGCCAGTCAGGGACATGTTTGGAAAAATACTTTTTAATGTCCGGGGCTGCTTGGTCTACAAATGTAGAAATCATTAACAGCCTGTTAGCCTCAGCTTCTGGGTCTAGTCCTCCCCCATACATTCTGACTTGCTTAATTAGCCTAGCAAAGTAAGCCGAGGGGTGTTCCTCTGCCTGTTGCTGACACTCCCTTACTTTAGACCAATTTGCAGTCTTTTGTCCTGCCAAAGGTATAGCTTCTTCTAAGCCCTCTCTGGTTAATTGCAACTGCCTGTAATCTGCATCTACATTATGATTCCACCCGGGGTCCACAGCTGGCCAGGCTGTTCGAGCAGCCCCAACACCCCCCTCTGCTGCCCAACGGTGGTTTGCATCCAAAATTGAGCACCTTTCATCTGGAGTGAACACAGATTCAAGGAGTGTTTGTATATCTCCCCAGGTAGGGTCATACGCCCGCATAATTCCCTTTATGATTTGTAACATCCCTAAGTCTGGGGAGCCGTTGACTCCATATAATTAAATCTTGGGGTCTCCAGGGTCGGTAGACTCATGTAGTGGCAATCCGAGGTACCCCTTCTGGATCAGGTGGGGCCGCTCCTGGCACAGGAACAATTTCCAGAGGAGCTTGAAGGACGGGGGCGGAAGGCAAGGGGGGATATAGGGAAGCTGAAGCAGGGGGTGGTGCATAGGGTGGAATAACTGCCACAGGCTTTTCAGCAGCTGCAGTACTTAGAGCATTCTGAGGAAAGATTCTCTCTTTCCCAGGCGTCTCTTTTCGTCCAGCAAATGCCCAGTTGTCCCATACATACCAGTAATCCATTTCTCTGGGGAACCTATCCTCCAAATGATGACGCAGGAAAGCTAGCTCCTGGTAACCGAAGGCACACTGGAGCGGCCATCACTCTGCCAGATTACCTTCCTTAGGCAGGAACGGCCAATCCTCCTGACATAATTGGACTAACCTTTTTCTCCCTAAATTTTTGGTGCCATCAATTTTACTCCAGTTTTCCAAAATTTCAGCTAAGGGCGTCCCCTTGTCTATGTCAAGATTATTTCCCATACTGAGTTTCTGGAAAGTGCGTCTTAAGCAAATCAGGCAGCGCACTTCCTTGCAGGTAATACCAGTCCCTGTAGCTGGTGTGATCACACACTTTCACACTTTCTTTCTCTCTCTCTCTCTCTCTCTCTCTCTCTCTCTCTCTCGCTCGGAACCGCAGTCACACCACCCGAGTCTTTAACTGCTAGGACTGCTGTCCCTTCGCAGCGGGCGGCTTTTCAGCCGACGGGTGCCCCGATCGGTTCCCAAGTTATACAGACACAGTTGTCTCGCTCCCTGGGAACTGCACTCACACCACCCAAGTCTTCAACTGCTAGGACTGCTGTCCCTTCGCAGCAGGCGGCTTTTCAGCCGACGGGTGCCCCGATCAGTTCCCAAGTTATACGCGCTCACACACACACATACACAGTACTGTTTAAACTCACACCAGTCACAGTGACTCTAATTTTTGGTCTCAAAGTTTTACAGTGCGCCTTACGCTGATCAGGCTGCGCAACCCTCCTCCGGCCGGACCGAGCTGGGACTTAGACCCACTCTAACCCTGGGGATGGGACTCGCGCCCGTCCCCCTGGTACGCCTTACGGTGGCCAGTCCGCGTACCCCCTTCAGTGCACTGTTACCAGACCAGATTTTAGAATTTAGGCGGGAGTTTAAGACTCACCTTTTCGGTGCCTCTCGGTGCCAAAGATCCCAGGTGAACTCACCCGATGGCCCCAGATGATCGTTTGGAGACGAGAGGCCCCGACAGTGGTCACCTAGGGTCCCATCTGGGGTGCCAAACTGTTATGGAAGTTAGGCCTGTCGGCCACCATAACAGGGCTCGACCCTAGGTTCCCGCAGAAAAGTTCAGAGTCAAATCAAAACAAATCAGATAATTTTAATCACGCGCACGCTGTAATTACAGCTCGAGCTGAGTGCCTCCGAAGAGGGACCCTAACATAAACAAATCCTGGGTAATTATAGTCTTTTTGACTTCCATTTCCCACCCCTCACGCGGAAGTTAGACCAATAATAATTTTTTGGTCTGGGGTCTCCTGCTCCTCATTGGGTCTCATTGTCATTCTGAGGCAAGCTGGTTTTCTCCTTATTCATGTTTTTTGCAGTCTCTGATGACGATTGTACCTCTGTTTTTGTTGGGTCTGGCAGTTGTCTCCCAAGGTCTTATTTTTCCCCATTGTTTTGGCATCTTCCCTCTCGGAGTCGGTGACACAGGTGCGCAGACTGCGTGTGGCTCCCTTATCTTCCCTGCCTGAACGAGCTCTGAGGCACTATTTTTTGTTAAACTAAGTAAAGATTCGTTACTTTTCCCACGCTTGGCCTAAGGCTTCAGCAAATCTAGCCACTCATGCTAAGCAAGTTTTATAGAAGTTGTGCTAAGCAGCCATTTCTAGACAGTTTCAATTCACTATTCTTTAACAGTTTCCCCCCTTTGTTTTTATGAAGCATCCCTGCTAATATTTTAGACAGAGTTCTCGAAGTCTTTCAAGGCGTACTATCACTTTCCATACTCATATATAATATGATTGTAAGCAATAGGCATAACACAGTTAAACTGAACACAACTACTACCGGGTGCAATACATGATTATAAATCCCTGTTGCGGTTGGTGACCACCCTAGAAGAGTTTCCCAGCCATGATGTGCCCTGGATGGCTTCGTGTTGAGTTGGAGGGGTCATGGAGGAGGGATTTCTCAGGAGCCTGGCAGGCTGCGTGTGGGGCCGGCAGTGCTCTGGAACTCTGCTGCTGGCTGCAGGGCTGCAGCTGAGTCTCCTCAGATGCAGTGCCATGAATGTTTGAGGGTCAGCAAGGGAGCTGCAGGGCAGGACAGGAATTTGCAATGCTTTTGGGCAATGGGAAAAAGAGCAACCTCTCTGTTCTCCCCCGAAAGAACATGAAGAGGAGATGAGAGCTAGTCTTGGAGGGCAGGGAGGAGGATTTGTGTTTGAAGGAACCGTTCGCCAGGAAGGACAACGTATTGCTGGCACAGACTGATGGAGGGGACATTGTGACTTGGATTCACGCATCCTGCTTTGCCTGGGAGGACTGGAGACTGCTCCTTGCTGAAACCCCCTGGTGCCACTCAGAGACATGAGGGACCCTCTGAAATCCCTCCTGGGGCTTCAGCCAAGGGTTGTCTGCAGGTTCCTGCAGAACACTTGGACTGCTGAATCCGAACCTTTCATACAGGTCACTCCTGAACCTGACTGCCAACTAAAAGAGGGAAAGGTAATTGTGATTCTGGTGAGATTAAGGAGAGGTCGGTCAGGAAAGTCCAGGTTGCAGTTACAAATATGTTACGAATGTGGAATGAACACGGGGCTCAAGACAACTCAGAAACTGTGTGCAGCCTCCCCAAGCCACTCATGAGCCACACTGGTGATGGCTGCCATAACTTGAAAGCAAGGGCATGTGGTGGCAGTTTGGTCCTCCGCTGCAGCTATCCCTTTCCCTCCCCTGTCTCTGGCTGCAGCAGGCGCCTCCTTGGGCTCCGCTGATAATAACCCCAACCTCAGCTGACATGGTGGGCTTGGGCTAGACATCATGACCAGGAGGATCCCTTGTGTGTCTTGTCTGTTTTCCCTTAGGAATGTAGTTTTACTGTGAGGCTGAATCATCACTGCAGCAGTGGAGACTGCAGGTGGCACGGGTCCCTTCTGCCTTTCCTTCATGTCCCTGAGTGAATGAAAATGGGAGCCAGACAGTCAAAGGAAGTCCCAGTACCCCCAGAAGGGACTGCAACATATTCTATGTATATGTGTTACTCTCCTAAACGCTGCAGGTATTTAAATAAATGGAATTTCTGGACCAGGGATGATCCCTCTAAGCACTTCCCTGCAGAAGGTACCTTTAACTTAGACAAAATAGTGCACTTAAGGGGGGCCTTGGAGTCCAGAGGACCTAAGGTGCCCCAAGGTCAGTGGGCTGCAACTGTTGGTTGGTACAAGGAGACCTCCAAAAGAAAAACAGAATCCCAAGCTAGATGTTTGAGAGGCTCTCAGGAAAAATGGAAAGATCAAGGGAAGCATCTTTAGGGGCAGTTAGAAAAAACACTGAATTCTGCTGAGCTTAGCAGTCCCTTACAGCCTCTGCTGCCCGAAGAATCTCTGCAGGAGGAGGAAAAGACAAGGGAGGTTATTTGAGAGCTCCCTTTCTGTCCCCCATGATACCAGAGGTGCCACATCACCAATGTGACACAGACAGCCTGGGGGCCTGGGGCAGGCTGTGACTGATGCATGTTAGGAGGGCTATTTTGACTGAGCAAAAGCCAGAAAAGAATAAAGTGCTACATGGTCTTTTACAAGAGAAACAGAGGAAAAGGTTGAATTTTCCAGCAGAAGCAGCCAGTGCTGCTGTGAGGCCAGAGACATTGTGAGCACACGCTGCTGCTGCTGCCGTGCAGCTCCAGCTGCCCTGGGGGCCTGGGCAGCTGCCAGGGGCCTGGGCAGGGACACCAAGCCCTCCACGGTCAGAGCCAGCAGAGGCAGTTTGGGAAATGGGCAGAAGGCTTTAAGGGAGGATAAAACACTGGAGCTAGGCCAGGCTGTGACACTCACCAACTGCAATCGTCCTAAGCAGCCTGGGCTGTGATATCTGCTAGCAGTGATGTGCAGCAGTGGGGCTGAGAAACAGCCATAGGGGTGAAGGGCTAAGAGAGACACTGGGAGTGGCAGGCATGGTGAAAAAAGGAGAAAAGAGAGTAGCATCTTCTTTGTGATACCCTTAACACACTTTCCAGACAGGTTTGGAAGTAAGGAAAAGAGCCACATGCAAAAGAATACCTGTCCATTGTTAGAGGTAAAGCAGCTAAATCGAGGTTCAAGCAAAGCAGATTCAAAAGATACCAAGATTGCAAAAAAACAGTTCACACTGAGTACTACTTTTCAATCACCAGATCACTGTTTCAATCAAATTTTAACCAACTGAGAACTCAGAATTTATTCATTGGTTTCTAATGGGTCTGTATTCATTTAGGTGGGATCCAGCTGTGCTTGTGTGCAGACCCAGTATCCAGAAAGGATTGAACTCACCTCAGCGTGCATAAGCTGCCTGATAACACACAGATATGTAATGTAACTTCCATTAAAAGGTATAATTTGAATGATGCAATGCTTTTGGAAGTGACACTAAAGTTACTAGAAACTTTTCTGTAATTTTAATATGTCCTTGTCCTTGTAGATATGTTCCCAGGATGGCTGAGGCCTCACCTTGCACACATACAGGTGCCACTAAAGGAGCTCTATCGAAATCTCGCCCAAGAATGAGTTAGTGTAATGATCTCTTCAAACTGTTGGTTATGCTTGCATTTGCCCCATAATGGACAGGACGGATAGGAAAGCTGCTTGAAAGGATGTCCAAGTATATTTCATTAGGATTATTGGCCTTGGTCATTGTGCATGGATTGGTGCAGTTAATCTTCTGTTGTGGCAAATTGCTGTGGAAAAGGAGAAAACATGGCATAGCGCAAGCAATGGTGCAAGTAATGATGCTGAATTTAGTAAAGGATAAGGAAGAAGAAAAGGAAGAAGTACTTGGGCTAGTGGCTAGAAGTGATAGCAAAGGCCAGAGGCCAGGTCGGATGGTGGGACAGCACAGCCTGCACAGAGATCGCTCCTGGGATCCAGGAGGTGTGAGCAGGGCATGTGGTGCCCTTCTGCCAGGCTCTGGACCTTAAGAGGACATGAGACTGCAAGTCTCAAAGGAGGAGTGTGGAAGTAAAATAGTGGATGCCTCCTAGGCCTTTGCAGGCCTGTCTAGGGAAAACTGTCTGCCAAGTCAGTCTTCCCAGCTGTCCAGGGAGTGTATTGTCTGTAAAAGATTGCACTGTCTGTGCTGTTGGGGCCTCCTCCTTGCTGCTGCTTGTGCTTGTGAGGTCACTTCTGCCTCGATACCTGATAGGCCAGCAGCAGTCTCATGGCTCTGATGCTGATTGTGAGGTCACTCGTGCCTGAGGACCTGATAGGGAGCAGCAGGCACATTGCCTTCATGTAGATTGTGAGGTCACTGCTGCCTCAGGAGCTCATAGGCCAGCACCAGCCCCATTGCTGCTGTTGGAGGCTGTGAGGTCATTTCTGCACAGCTCATGTGGAGTAAAGCCGTTCACTGCCCAGCAGCTCTTTCACCTCTCCCAAACAAGCTGTCTCCTCTGTTTCCAGCTCCTTCCAGGCAGGGACTTCTGCTGACTGCTGTTTTCCTTCTTCCCATTGCTGGGGGACTTTGGGAGCAGCCGTTCCCTTAAGCAAGCAAGAGGGACCACGTGAAGGGTGCCAAGGAGAGCAGCCCGCAGGGGAACCCTCCAGGCCCCAGGATCTGCCTGCGGGGCAGATCCAGGCAGGGCCCCCAAGTGTAGGGACCAACCCAGGCATGGCATCACCACGGCCTCTCCGCGGCAGTGAGCAGTGCCCTCAGCACCACTGTTCCAGAGCCGGGACCAGGCTGGTGGTGGGAGAGGGCCCGGGATCAAGCTCTCCACTCCTGCCCACGATGGGGGGCTCCAGCCACGAGCTAGGCAGAGCAGCTGTGGGAGAGGAGGAAGGTGGCGCTGCGGACGAAGAGGATGGTGGGTAGAACCCTCTGGGACTGATGCACCACCCTTCTCCAGACCCCACAGCCACCCCAGAGATCATGGATGCAGACTGCCCTGGAGGAGGAGAAGCCCATGGAGGAGCACAAGACGGAGGGGCAGCCTGCCCCAACGCCCTGTCGCCATGCTTTGCCTGATGCCCTCCCAGCGCCTGCCTGCCCAGCCAGGGCAGTGCTGCTGCTGCTGCAGCTACAAGAAGCTCCCAGCCAGCAGCCAGCCCTCTCGTCTTCATGGGGACACCCTCTTGCCTCACAGGGCTGTGGTCTCTGCTGAGAGGCACTTGAGGATCTGACAAGTCCTGCCTGTTTGCCTACTGCTGGCCACTCAGCTTGTTGCAAGAGTCGTGCCCTCATGATGTCCTTTGCCCTGGGCAGGCTTTCTGAGGATGTGGCTGGGCTCTTCCTGCATGGGGAGCTCCACTTCCCACATGACAGCCTGCCATGTCGTTGGAGGGCAAGCCGACACTTTGTGGAGAGGAGCAATGCAGCCGCTTGCCAGCCCTCCCCGCTGTTGGTCAGGTGGGTGGAGACTGAGGAAAAAGCTCCCCCTCCGCCGGAGATGCTGGGCATTGAACCCAGGACCTCCTGCATGCAAAGCAGGTGCTCTTCCACTGAGCTACATCCCCTTACAAATTGTCGGGGGGAGGGGGCTGGTGCGGGGACATCTCATGCCACAACATGTCCCTGACAAGCACAGCCCTGTTGTGCCCTGGTGCCCTGAGAGCCTCAGCAGAAAGCAGCACTCAACCCCTCGTGCTGGGCCGCAGGCTGGCATGGGGCAAGCTGGCATTGCCTCTCAGCTGCCACTGCTCCTGGACCAGGGCTGCACTGGGGTGAGGTGCCCACAGCTATGATTGCCCCTGCGGGGTGTGCAACGGAGGGTCCACAGGAACAGATAGAGCTGGTGGTGGGCAGGGAGCTGTCCACAGCCCCTCATCCGGGCACCAGGCCTCCCCCTGCATTGCTCTGCCCACCAGCACCCAGCAGTGGGTGAAGGGCAGCATCCCCTTCCCTGGGGCTGGGGACGTGGCTGGGCTCAGGGACATTCCCATTCCTGCAGCACCGGGGACTGTCCCGATGCCGGAGCTGCCCCAGGACAGGCCCAGGCGGGGGTCTCTGTGGCGCAGCAGGCAGCGCATTCGGCTGTTAACCGAAAGGTTGGTGGTTCGAGCCCACCCAGGGACGGTGCCCTCTTGGTGGGGTGCCTGGGGGTTGTGCTGCCCAGCACCCTGGATTTTGCTCCCAGGCCCCATGACCTGGTGCAGAAAAACCTGGGGTAACCGCACAGCTCTGACTCAGGCTGGTGAATTCCTCAGGGAAGGGGCTGTCTCCTGCACCAGGGCTGCTGGGAACAGAGGGGTCGTGGCTGGCAGGGCTGGTGCCACTGACCTTCCTGTTCACACACATGTGTGTGCAGAGATGGGTCTTGCCGAGGGGTGTTACACTGGGAGGGGATGGGGAGGGGGATCAACAGCCTTAGGATCACCACTAGGGACAAGGCCCACACTTGACTCTGGCTAAAATATCATAAATCAGGGTTTAAGGAATGTTCTGGCCTGTGTCATCCTCCAAAGAGGAGAAGAACGGGAAACATGAACAGCCACAAAGGAATCCCCAACGCTTTCCCAAAGCATCTCGTGGTTGTGTCTTCCGCAGCCCCTTGATGTGCTGGGAACCTCCCTGCACCTCCCCTGCTCACAGAGAACCGTCTTTTCTGCTCCAAGGAGCTGACCTGGGAAACCCTGAGGGAAAAGGGAAAATTCCCCTCCCCACACCAGATGGGAGAAGAACAGGCCGTAGCTGGATTTATTTTAGGCAAAGTTGAAGAAGACAAACTGACAACAGCAGCATGGTGAAGAGGGGGCCAAGAGGTTGCAGCAATGCACTGCTCATCTCTTCTGCACCGTGCACATGGGCTCAAACCCCTTCGTCATCAAAGACGCTCCTGTTTGTGGCTCCAGACCACGCCAGAAGGAGTCTTTGGGGGCAGTGGCAGCCCTGCAGTCCCTGTCCCTAGGGACAAGCATTGGCAAGCTCATTCTCAAAGCTGGCAAGACAATCACCTTGCTTGGGTGGACAGACCCTTCCTCTGCTCCCACCTGAGCTCAGTCACAACAAAAGCCAAACGCCTCTGGAGGTACATCCCTGGGGAGCCAGCTCTGGCACAGCAGGTCTGCTGGTGGCTGGGACGTGCGTGTTGCTGTGGGACGTCCTTTCTGGAGCATGTGGGATGGCCCAAGAAGCTGAGGAGCAGCACGGAGGATGCACATGGGTCCTGTTGAAGCTGAGCTGAGACGGTTGTGGCATCTCCTTGCCTGATGGGAAGGACAGAAGAGGGAACAGTGTGTGTCAGTGCTGAGTGGTGGTGTCTGTACATCTCATTACTGAATGGGGAGAAGAGAGGGTGCGGTGCCATGGGGCAGTGGAAGAGGCCAGCTGAGTCCCCACTCCAGCAACTGTGTGGGGATGTGGGAGTGATTCTGACATCTGCCTGATGTGCAGACAGCTCTGCCAGAGACCCCTGTGGCAGGGTCAGTCCTTCATCTGCCCTGAGCACATCATCGGGGAGAGGACAGCGTTCTCAGTTCCGTCTGTGCTCGATCCTTGGCCTGACCTGTTGGCTGGAGAGAGGCTGAGTCTGGAGACAGAGCGGGATGTCCTGAGTTGCAGTCGTAGCTGAGCTGCTGCTGGGAGAGCAGGGTTCAGCAGCAGCAAGAGCTGGCAAGAGGGGCAAGAGGAGCAAAGCAGCTTGTGGGGTTGCAGGAGCAGGGCTTCTGCCTCTGTGCAGGGACGAGGGGCTGCAAGGGGCTGCAGCTGGGCTGGCCAGGACAGTCTGGTGGGTGAGCAGGGTCGGGTAGGGGAGGTGGGGAGGATCGCACCATTGGTGCTGTGAGCTGCTACTGAGGGGACAGAGAACACAAAAGCAAAGTGTGTGTGCGATGTCCAGGAAATGTTGAGCACAATGTTCAGCATAAACTGAAACACAGGAATTTCCATCTGAAGATAAGGAAAATGTCTTCACTGTGAGGGTAATAGAGCACTGCAGCAGGTTGCCCAGAGAGGCTGTGGAGTCTCCATCCTTGCAGATATTCAGAAGCCGCCTGGATAGGGTCCTGGGCAATGTGCTCTAGGCAACCCTGCTTGAGCAGGACGATTGCATGAGATGATCTGCCTAGACCTGGGACTAGATCGGGACCTTGCCACTGCCCTGACCTTTGGGGAAGCTTTTGTGACATCCCCCCAGCCACTGCCTGGAACCATCCCCCTCATCCTCACGGGATCTACCTCCCTCCCCTTGCCCAGTGCCTCCTGCAGCCAGCCCGTCTGCTTTGCACCAGGAGGTGCTGGTGCCTTTGGGTCCAAGAAGAAAAGCACAAACTCTCCCTCTCAGGAAAAATACTATTTTATTAACATCCCAGAAAAGGGTGACAGCAAACTATAAAATCTGACATCCCTTCTGATGCTGGGAACCCCGACCTAATACAGCTGGGGATGGACCTTGGGTCAGTCTGTTGTCCAAAAAGCGGATTCGTTGCCTGGTGTGCAATGAGCCAATAATTACACACTCAGGAGAGACATTTATTTATTTATTTCAGAGTTGCGCAAGCCTGGGTGCTCGGTGGTCTCCCACAAATCGAGCACACCCCCCCCCCCCAACTTTTCAGGTAGCATTTATACAATCAAATTTGCCATATTTGTGACTTCCTTCCTCTTATTGCCATATTTGTGACTTCCTTCCTCTTTCACACTGATTGGTTAATGATTTGTTCACATTTCCCTGGGTCCCACCCCTACTTCTCAAGGTCCTGATCAATTAATTAACACTGCCCCAGCTGGGTCAGTAGGTGTTATCTTCCAAGGCCCTGAGGAAGAAGACATAATCCAGACCCCTTAATCGTCACTGTTTTAACAGTGAGAGGAAGCTTTTTACTTCCTAAGGTCCTGGCGCCCAAACAGGCCTTATTTCTCAGCCTTGGCATCCTCCCTTCTGGAGAGTGGGGCACAGGAATGCAGACTGCTTGTAACTCCCTTATCTTTCCAGCCTGCACCAGCTCTGAGGCCTTTTCTTAACGAACTAGGTGCGCGGCCTAAGGCTTCAGCAAATTTAGCTACTTATGCTAAGCAAATTCTACCTAAGATAGAAGTTATCCAAATCTACCTACTTCAAACATTCTTTCTGAGCTTCTCAGGGTTGTCTTGTAACAATTCCCCCCTTTGAGACTTATATGATGATTTTCATATTAGTCTCACTCTTTTAAAATCTTTCCCATATTAGTTTCATATAACACTTAGAAATGCATTGAATCACTACATAAACGCATACAAAAATTACTAGCACCAATCCTAGAATTGTTAAACATTTTTTAACCCATGAGCTCACATCAGAGAACCAGGAAGTCAACCATTTCCATATTTCTTCAAATCCGAAAGAAGTATCATCTTTCTGAACCTCATGTAAGATTTCAGTCTGCTTCCAGATTTCATTTAGATCGGTAGAAATTCTCCCGCTTTGATCCACATATACACAGCAACTAGTATTTATTACTGTACATACTCCTCCCTGAGATGCCAATAACATATCTAGAGCCATTCGGTTTTGGGTACTTATTTTAGCAATTTCTGAAACCTCCTCTTGTAAAGCTGCAATGGCATCAGAGGTTTTATTCCCTATTTTTTCAATAACTGCTGAAATATTTACTATTGCTTTTTCAAGTTCACTCACTCCCAATTGTGGAAACAGCCACCTTACGAATGACTGAAACCTAGTAGGTCGATCTGTTAAAGGATTATTGACCCTCTTTTGTCTCCTCATGAATGTTCTTAGCCAGGATTTTTGATATTTATTACTCAGTTCTTTTCTTATAGTAACATTAGGGATTATTGCCCCTAAAGTACACGTCCCTGACCAATTAGGAGGTAGCACTTTTCGTGCCTTGTTCCCACACAACCAATACCATCCACTACCTTTCGGAACATGCCACCCATTTAGTTCCTTACTTGGCCATTTATAACCTATTTCAGGTATATGAGAGCAATTTTTATAACCTCCCACCTTAATGGCTCCAGTACAGTTGATCGGTTGCTTTCCAGAGGGTACAGTTTTTTCCCACCATCTATTACTATTATTACATCTTCGGACACATTGATAATAATCTCCTGTCACACTCTGGACTTCCCATTCCTGTTCGGTTGTTTCATTATATTTCGTTTGATCGCTATCATTTCTTATCTGTTTCATAAATTCCATAAAGGAAAAATTAAGAGGCACTCCAATTAGGGGGAAGCCCTTGTTGGAATGTTCAGGGAAGTGGGTACACACCCAGCAATCCTTCTGGTTAATTATCTCCATAGATTTCGTAATTACTTCCAAATGGAGATTATGGCTCCAAAATCCTTCCTGATTCCCTTTAATTGTTTGGCTCAGGTAACTTAGAAAAACTAACCACCACATTTCTCTCCTGGTTTTTTGGGAGAACATCATTTTTACACAGATACCATAGATACCATAACAACAATATTAACCCTATTCCTAACAAACAGATTAAAGCAATTCTTTCCTGAATACAATCTAAATTTAAAACCGATTCGCTTTCAATACAACTCATATATCTTTATATATTTTTAACTTTAGAGGTTGAACTTGTTCAGCTTTCCACGTCTCTCGAGGTACTGCTTTCACTCGGGTGTAGTGGATCCAGGAATCAATTCCCTGCAGTTTCACAGCAGTATTTGTTGTTAGCAGTACAAGATACGGTCCTCTCCACTCTTCTACCAATGGCTCGTCCTTCCAGGTCCGAAGATACACTTGATCTCCTGGCTGGAATGAATGTACAGGTGAATCTAAAAGTACAGGAGATCTTAACTGGATGTACCTACGGAGAGAAGTAAGAACCTTTGCCATAGACAAGAGATAATCACTTAAAATTTGATCGCCCTTAACGTGCATTTGAATTTCATTTCCAGTTAAATTTACAGTGTAAGGTTTACCATACAGAATCTCAAATGGACTAACTTTCTCCCTAACCCTTGGGGTTATTCTGATTCTTAATAATGCCAGAGGTAAAACATCAGTCCATTTCATCTGAGTCTCCTGACACAATTTTCCTACCTGTCTCTTAATTGTTTGATTCATTCTTTCCACTTTTCCACTGGATTGTGGCCTCCAGGGGGTATGTAAGTCCCATTTAATTTGTAGTATTTTTGAGATTTGCTGTACTATTTCTGCTATAAAATGAGGTCCTCTATCTGAAGAAAACCCTTCTGGTACCCCAAATCTTGGTATAATTTCTTTTAATAACATTTTTACTACCTCCCTGGCCTTATTGGTATGGCACGGGAAAGCTTCAGGCCATCCTGAAAAGGTGTCAACAATTACCAACAAATATTTATATCCATTTCATTTTGGTAATTCAGAAAAATCAATTTGCCAGTAATCCCCGGGCATAAAGCCCCTTTTTACTTCCCCTGGGGGGGGCTTCTTCTGAAACACATTAGTCCATTTTCCCTCTGATAATTCCAGAGCCCGGGCTAAAGCAATCAGTTCTGCTTTCTGGGCTGATGTATTTGCTGGTAGTGATCTTGCTTCGATTTCTCCTTCCAAAGTGACGACAGCGTATCCAGCCCTTCTTTCTCCCTTTATTATAAATCTGCTCCCATTGGTAAATAATTCGCAGTCTGGATTCTGCAATGGAACATCTCTCAAATCTGGACGGCTGGAATATACTCGCTCAATAGTTTGCAGACAGTCATGAGCCAACCTCCCCCTTCATGAAATGGTAATAAAGATGCCAGATTAAGGGTATTATACACCTTCATGGTTACATCTTCTTGCTCAAGTATCACTGCCTGGTACTGCACCATCCTACTCGGGGATAACCAGTGATGCCCTTTTTGTTCTAAAACTGCTGCAACAGCATGTGGCACATAAACAGTCACTTTTTGTCCCAACGTCAATTTTCGTGCCTCTTGTATTAACAGCACAGCAGCTGCAACTGCTCTGAGGCATCCTGGCCACCCTGCACTCACTTTATCCAGCTGTCTTGAAAAGTAAGCCACAGGTATTTTCCAATTTCCTAAAGTCTGTACAAGCACTCCCAAAGCCTGGTGCCCTCTCTCATGTACATAAAGTTGGTTTTTTCTTTTTTCTTTTTTTTTTCTTTTTCTCTCTCTCTCTTTTTTTTTTTTTTTTTTTTTTTTTTTTTTTTTTTTTGCAGGCAGGATTGGAGTATTGTACTCGGATTGACATTCTCGCAGCAGTCCATACTTTAAGAAATTATTAATCATAGGCTCCAGTCCAACACGGGCCTCTAACTTCATGGGATACTGTTTTCACCTTACCGGTTTAGCTCCTTGTTTTAATTCCACCTTTACCGGTTCTGCACATCTGGCTCTTCCAGGTTTCTCCGTTGCCCACACAAAAGGGATTACTGCGTCCATTACTTCAGAGGGAATTTCACTTGGTCCATCCTCCACCTGTTCGGAATCCAGTGCTTTCTGCAACATATATGCTTGTGCCTTCCAGGCGTTACTTTGTGGAATGTGCACCTTAACTTTGTTTTGATCAAAGGTTATCTGTGCCCCCAGTTTATTCAGTAAATCCCTCCCCATTAGGGGTAATGGGCATTCTGGCATGTATAAGAATTCATGTGTTAACACTTTATTTCCTATTTCACATTTAATTGGTTGACAGAAAGGTTTGACCTCTCGCTTTCCCGTGGCCCCAATTACTGGCATAGAGAATTTACTCATTGGTCCCTTACAGCTATTTAGTACTGAGTATGCTGCTCCAGTGTCTACTAAAAATTTAACTGTTTCGTTCCCCAGCTTTACTGAAACCAGGGGTTCGGCTGGGGAATCCAATTCCTCAACCCCCGGTCCCCGTCAGTCTGAATCCTCTGTACCAATCATGAGCAAATCTGCCTCTGGAACAGATGCAGACTGAGGTTTCCAATGATCTGTTTGTCTCTTCGGGCACTCATTTTTCCAGTGCCCCTTCCCCCTGCAAATTGCACACTGATCTCTCCTTAGCGGAATTCCATCTCCCAAATTCCCTCTTACTCTATACCCTCTTCTACGTCCTTGTCCTTTCGGAAAACTCCTTCCCTGAGAGGGAGTTTGTGCTTGGGCAAATGCAGCTGCCAAGATTGCAGCATTTTGCCTCTTATCTTTCAGTTTCTCCTTTTGTTTTTCCTTTCTCTCCACTTCTTCCCTATTATTGTACACCTTATCTGCAATTTCTATTAATTGCGATATCGACATCCCCGACATACCATCTACTTTCTGAAGCTTTCTCCTTATATCTGGTGCTGATTGTCCTACAAATAATGTAGTAAAAGTTATTTTATTTGCTTCGTCCTCGGGATCCAAGTCTGTCCATTTTCGGGCAGTTTCACATAACTGCTCGTAAAATGCAGAGGGATCCTCAGTCTTACCCTGTGCGACTTGATATAGTTTTGCAATATTTTTGGGCCTAGGCACTCCATGCTTTACCCCATATAGTATTAACTGTTGGTACTGTTTAGTCATTAACCTGCCTGCCCCTGTGTTTTGATCCCAACCCGGTTCCCGGGTTGGCATAAAACGGTCTGGTCCGTCTCTGGCATTTTGCCTTTCATTTTCCTCTTGAGCTTTATCTAATACCATTCTTTTCTCCTCAGGTGAAAGCAAAGTATTTAAAAGCACCTGTAAATCCTGCCAATCTGGATTATGATTCTCAATTATCATTTTAAAGGATTGATACATCTTTTCTGGATTTTCTCGGTACGACCCGGCAGACTCCTTCCAATTCATTAAATCTGTAGTTGAAAAAGGGACCTTCACATACACAGGCATCCCGTCTGGTCCGACTGCCTGACGCAGCGGGGCCTGAATCGCGGGATTTTGTTGAGCCCGAGTGGCCCGAGTTCTGCCTGCAATCGGGCTACATGCCTCACTTCCCTTATTTCTGCTATTAACACTATCTTGATCTCTTTCAGGAGAGACCAATAATTGCACATCCTCTTCCTCATCACCCGCTTTTAAACATCTTTTCCCAATGCTACAAGCAGAGCAACACAGAGACATTTTCTCTTTGTTTCCCATCATCATTAACACATTTGAATCAGAAATCAACAGCTTACATTTTTTCCTAGTTTCATGATCATTTCTCAGAGAGAAGAACAAATCTACATATGGGACCTCATCCCATTTGTTCTGTCTTCTGCAAAACAACATAAGTTGCAAGATTGTATTATAGTTTAGCGTTCCCATTTCTGGCCATTTTTCCTCATCCTCCAGTTTATACATTGGCCACCACTGAGTACAGTATTCCTTTAATTTTCTCCTTGTTAAAGGATTCCCACCAAACTTTCTCCAATGTTTCAGGATGCATCCTAAAGGAGAACAGGAGGATACCCCCACAGATTGTCCTGTTCCCGTATTACCACCCTTAAAAGAACGTTCTTACCAATTACGCTTTCGTACACTCCAGTCGTCACTGTCCAAACGTGTACAAAGCTTACCTTTGGTTACCACAACCAATTACCCTTGTATCATACCCTTTATGCAATGTCTCTTAATAATTACTGCGTTGCACCTTTGAGTCGCTTACCTGTTCCGACCAGGGAGGGTGCTCACGGAGTCCCCGAACAAAACGGTCGGTGCGCGCTGGAGTCCGATGAGCAGTGTCTCCCCGCCGGAACTGGCAAGACGATCCGGGCAAGGCTTTACAGCGAGGTCCCACCTGGGTCGCCAGAAAACTGTTGTCCGAAAAGCGGATTCGTTGCCCGGTGTGCAATGAGCCAATAATTACACACTCAGGAGAGACATTTATTTATTTATTTATTTATTTATTTATTTATTTATTTATTTATTTCAGAGTTGCGCAAGCCTGGGTGCTTGGTGGTCTCCCACAAATCAAGCACACCCCCACAACTTTTCAGGTAGCATTTATACAATCAAATTTGCCATATTTGTGACTTCCTTCCTCTTATTGCCATATTTGTGACTTCCTTCCTCTTTCACACTGATTGGTTAATGATTTCTTCACATTTCCGTGGGTCCCACCCCTGCTTCTCAAGGTTCTGATCAATTAATTAACACTGCCCCAGCTGGGTCAGTAGGTGTTATCTTCCAAGGCCCTGAGGAAGAAGACATAATCCAGACCCCTTAATCATCACTGTTTTAACAGTGAGAGGAAGCTTTTTACTTCCCAAGGTCTTGGCGCCCAAACAGGCCTTATTTCTCAGCCTTGGCATCCTCCCTTCTGGAGAGTGGGGCACAGGAATGCAGACTGCTTGCAACTCCCTTATCTCTCCAGCCTGCACCAGCTCTGAGGCCTTTTCTTAACGAACTAGGAGCGCGGCCTAAGGCTTCAGCAAATTTAGCTACTTATGCTAAGCAAGTGTGCGGCTACTCATGCTAAATAAATTCTATCTAAGATAGAAGTTATCCAAATCTACCTACTTCAAACATTCTTTCTGAGCTTCTCAGGGTTGTCTTGTAACACCAGGAGCAGCTCAGAGCTGCGTTTGGGAGCTGCAGGTGGCAAAGTGTGAGCAGGCTGCTGGTGTCCTCGCGAGGGGCCCTTCCCAGGGGTCTCTCTTGTTCTGAAAATGGCATTTCCGAGTGGCTCTGAGAGAGGCTTTCAGAGAAGGTGAGGCACAAGTGAGAGGCAAGAGCTGCCTGATGAGCCCCTGTGAGAGTCCTTCTCCTCTGCTTCCTGGAGGTGGGAAGTGAGCAGGCCCCGGGCTGTGAGTGGCTGTTCAGAGGCAGTGCCTGTTGCAAGGCCTTGGAGGACTAGAAGGGAACTGAACGGATGGAGAGTTGGGCTTTCTGTGCTTCGTGGCCCTTCGGGGTGCCCTGTGTGTCGCTGATGCAGAGGCGCGTGTTGGCTGCCAACCCTCTGTGAGGTGCGGGGGTAGCGGCGTGCCACGGTGTCGGGTGCCCTGTGGTGGAGCTGGGTGGTGGCCCCAGTGTTTTGCTGCTCAGCACGGGAGGAGGTGGCTGGCGAGAGCAGTGCTCTGCTCCCAGAGCCCAGCCTGCCATCAGTGTCCTTCTGGGAGACCTGGGTGAGGCCTGTTGGTGACCGTGTTCCCTCCTTGGAGCATCCTGGTGCGACCCAGGGATGCTCGCAGTTTGGTGGTTTCTGTCAGCTGAGGTTCAGGCTTGCACTTTCTGACGGTCTTGATGCTTCCCTGAGTCTCTGGGATTTTACTGACTGTTATGGAAATTAGGCTTGTTAGCAACCGTAACAGGGCCTGACCCTAGCTTCCCGCAGAAAAGTTCAGAGCCAAATCAAAACAAATTAAATAATTAAATTTTAATGACGCGTGTGCAGTAATTACAGCTCAAGCTGGGTGCCTCCGAAGAGGGACCCCGAACAAAGAAATCCCTGGGCAATTACAGCTTTTTCAAATTAAGTTTCCCACCCCTCACGCGGTAGTTCAGACCAACAGTAATTTTTAGGTCTGGGGTCTCCTGCTCCTTATTGGCTCTCATGGTTGTTCCTAGGCAGGCTGTTTTTCTCCCTTATCTTTACTGTTGTGGTTTCTGCTGACGGTTGTACCTTTATTTTCGTTGGGTCTTACTGTTTTCTCTCAAGGTCCTGAGGAGGTGGAGGTGGTTCTAAATCATAACAATTAACACTGACCCAGCAGTGAGCTAAGGCTTTGTCCCTCAAGGTCCTAATGCCCTGCACGGGTCTTATTTCAAAGCCTTGACACCCTCCCTTTCGGAGTGTGAGACGCAGCAATGCCGACTGCTTGTAACTTTCTTATCTTCCTAGCTTGAACCAGCTCTTTTCTTCCTGGACTAAGTAAAAGTTCATTATTTTATCTAAGTGCGGCCTAAGGCTTCAGCAAATTTAGCTCCTCATGCTAAGCAAGTTTTATAGAAGTTGTGCTAAGCGGCTACCTCTAGACAGTTTCAGTTCACTATTCCTTAACAGTCCCCCCTTTGTTTTTATGAAGCATCCCTGCTAATACTTTAAACAGAGTTCTCAAAGTTTTTTGGGGTGTACTATTACTTTCCATAGTCTTATGTATAATATGATCGTAAGTAACAGGCATAACACAATTAGACAGCACAGTTGCTACTGAGTTGAACACGTGACCACAAATCCCTGTTGCAGTTGGTGACCACCCTAGAAGTTTCCCAGCCATGATGTTCTCCGTCCCTCTTTACCCTTTCCAAGATATGGTGCATCTCTTCTGTATAATGATGAATGGTGATCAGAGTTTTTTGTCCATTCTTTCAGGTGCGTTCCAGCAGTCAACGCAAATCATCATGTTGTAGTAGTTTCTTTACTAGTGTAAGATTCATCCCAATGGGGTAGGTAGTGAATTTTGGCTCAGGGTATAATTAGATTGTAACAATTGATAAGATCTAATAGGAGCTGAATAATTAAAGTCACATCCCATAATTTTGGGTAAAGTTACAAATACAAATACTTGAGTGATTACTTGTATCTACAATAACGTTATCTATGAATATAAGATTACAAAGTGTTCTTACACATACACATCCTTTTTCAACATATACAAGTACAGTTCAACTTTAACAGCAAAATAAAAGCATAGTATGACAGTATATGGCCCGTTCCATTTAGGTTTTAACCTGGATTTTTTGTGAAAATACTTTTAACTAAAACTTCATCCCCAGGCTGTATATCAGGCACTTCTATTTCAGGTGGTGTGGATTGATATCATTGAGCATTATATACATATTTTTTAAGATTTTCAAACCTTTTTGCATACTTAGAACATACTGGGTTAGTCGTTCATCTCTGTCTAACAGGCTGGTCTTAGCTGGAATAATAAGTCCCTAGTACAGCTAAATGTCTCCCAAAGAGAATTTCTGCTGCTGTTAGTCCTATGGGTTTCCATAGGGCATTTCAAACATCCCATAGAGCTAAGTTTAATGCTTCTGGCCATTTTAGGCTAGCATGTGTGCATTTCTTGCTATTTTCTCTTTTAATGTTCTATTCATTCTTTCTACTTGTCCTGAAGATTGTGGGTGATAAGGGGTGCATAGGTTTCTTTTTATTCCTAATGATTTATATAACTGAGTGATTATGCTTGCCGTAAAATGGGCACCCCTATCTGAATCAGTGGCTTCTGGGACCCCACACCTGGGTATGATTTCCTTCAGTAAGGCTTTTACCACTCCCCCTGTGTCGGCCTTTCTTGTTGGGAAAGCTTCTACCCAGCCTGATAACTGATCTACTATCACTAACAAGTGTTTGTATCCATAGACAGATGGCATATCTGCATAATCTGTTTGCAGCTTCTGGAAAGGGAAGAAAGCCCATGGTCGCCCCCCCCCAAATCTGAGCTTGGCTTGTTATTTGAAAACTTCTGGCAGGTCGGGCAGCTATTTGTTATTCTTTTAGCAGCTGCATAAATTCCTGGAGCAGCCCATACTTTCTGTACCTGCTTAGCTATTGCCTCGGCTCCCCCATGAGCTTTATCGTGAAACCACCTAGCTATAGTAATTAAATATTTTTTTGGTAGAATTGGTTTTTCCCCAATTGTCCATATTCCATCATCATCTTGTTTTGCTTCCCACTGCTCCCATTGGTTTTTCTCTTCCACTGAGCAGTCTTTTTCATACATAGTTTTGGGGTCTATTAAGTTTGGCCACTCACTCTGGTCCATCCTTGGAACTGCCCCCATACATTCTCTCAGAGGTTGTCGAGCTGCAGCCCTCGCGGCAGCGTCGGCTAAAGCATTTCCTCTGCTAATTTCTGTAGTGTCTTTAGTATGGGCTGGGCAGTGTATTACCGCAATTTCTTTGGGCAGTTGAACTGCTTCCAGCAAATTACGTATTTCTTCTCCATTAGCTATTTTCTTTCCTGATGATGAAAAGAATCCTCATTCTTTCCATAACATCCCTGTTGCATGACACACTCCAAATGCATATTTAGAGTCGGTATAGATATTTACCCGCAAGCTCTTACCTATTTTTGCTGCTTGCGTCAATGCTATTAATTCTGCTCCTTGAGCACTTACTGATGGAGACAAAGGATTGGCCTCAAGTACCTCAAAGACTTTAGGGACAGCATAGCCGGAGTGACGGAGTGATGTCTTCCATCCAAATAATAGGATGACCCATCTGTAAACAGAACTAAGTCCGGGTTCTCCAAAGGTTCATCTTTAAGGTCCTCCCGGGGTTTGCTCGAGCTGACGACCACCTGCTCACAGGAATGATATGGCTCTCCGTCCTCCGGTTGAGGCAGTAGCGTTGCTGGATTCAAAATATTGCCTCTTTTTAAAGTCACATTATCTGCATGCAGTATCATCAGTGCATAGCGGTGAGCTCTCTGTGGGGACAGTGCTTGAGTCGCGTATTGTTTCATTAACAGTTCTACTTTATGTGGCACATACACAGTCAGTGAATGACCCAAAACTACAGGTCGTGGTTTTTTTTCAATAAGAGCTGCAGTAGCTGCTATTGCTGTGATGCATCCGGGAGTGCCTTTAGCTACCTCATCTAGCTGTGTGGAGTAATAGGCCACTGGTCTGTGGTGAGGGCCTAGTTTTTGGGTGAGTACCCCACTTGCGACTCCCTGTCGTTCATGGACAAATTATTCAAATAGTTTGCTATAATCTGGTAACCCTAGAGCAGGGGCTGAAACCAACGCTTTTTTCACAGATGTAAAGGCTTTCTCCCTTTCTGGGCCCCAGGCCAAAGGCTCTATCTCCTCCTTTTTTGTTGCCTGTACTAGAGGCTTAGTAAGTTCTGCTAACCCAGGAATCCACGGTCGGCAAAATCCCACAGCTCCTAAAAATCCCCTAGGCTGTTTTATTGTTACAGGACGAGGCATATTAAGAATTGTCTTTACTCGTTCTGGATCAACTAACCTGTGTCCTTCTTTTAAGCTAAAACCCAAATATTTTACCTCTCTTTGACACAGCTGAAGTTTAGACAGAGATGCCCGATGCCCTTTTTCTGCAAGAGCGTTACATAGAGAAACAGTATCTTTCAAACGTGTCTCATAATCTTTACTTGCTAATAACGAATCGTCCACATTTGTATTAATATAGAATGTCCTGGAAGTTCGATATCTGAGCAGTCATTTTTGAGTATACACGAAAAAATAGTTGGAGACCTACTAAATCCCTGTGGCAGCCTTGTCCAAGTTAATTGTTGTCCCTTCCAAGTGAAAGCAAAGAGATCTTGGCTATCTTCAGCTATCGGTATACTAAAAAAAGCTGCCGTTAGGTCAATCACAGTAAAATAAGTTGCCCAATGAGGTATTTGTAGTAAAATGGTTGATGGGTCGGGGACTACTGGATGTGGAGCAACTACATGTTGGTTTATAGCCCTTAAGCCTTGTACAAACCGATACTCCGAATCGCCATCAGAATCTTGCCTATTCTTTTTAACTGGCAGAATTGGGGTGTTGTACGGGGATTCACAGACTCTAAGGATACCCAGTTTCAGATAATGATTGATTTGTTTTTGGATACTCTTCTCTGCTTCCTTTGGAATAGGGTATTGCTTAACTGCGGGAGGCAATCCCCCCTTTGTTTTTATCGAGACTGGACTGGCTGATTTCAGTAGTCCCACATCCATTCCTGAAGAGCTCCATAATTTTTTAGAAACTGATTCTAAACCTGTTAGAATTTGCAGATTAGTTGACTCTGGTTCTGGTGTCTTAGCCAGAACACATGAGCCCATAATTATTAGCTTTATCCCTTCCGGCTGTAAGCAGATCTGAGTATCCAAGGCTTGCAGGAGATCTCTCCCTAAAACGCACATGGGCGTGCCTGTGGAAATTATAAAATGTCCCCACACTGTTTTACCCCCAATAGTGAGTACTAAGGGCTTAGATAACATTCGTTCGCCTTTTCCCGTCACTCCTTGCATCACTATTTTATCTGATGACTTGCATCCTTTAGGCTCAAAATTTAAAAGGGAAAGGGTGGCTGCAGTATCCACTAGAAAGGGAACTTCTAAACCTTCTATATTTGCCATTACCTGCCCCTCAAATCCAAATCTATATCCCATTAATTTACCCCAATTTCCACAGTATTTTCTGAGTCTCCTGTCTCCTATCATTGTGGACTGACTGGGAATTGCCTGGTCTCATTCTTAGTGTTTGATTTTCTCATGCTGGCCCCTCTATGCCCAAGTACACAGGGGCCTCACTGGGCATTCCTGCTTCCAGTGCCTTTGTTCCCCGCAATAATGACAAACATCATTAACTCTTAATTGTACACCACCTTCACTTTGATTCCATCTATCTCCCCTGGTTCTTCCGCGCTCCTCCCCTTGCCAGCCTGGCATATGCTCTTTAAAATACTTTCGTGTATCAGGCTCTGCTTGATCTATAAAAACACTAATTGCAAGAGCATCACTGAAGTTTTGTGGGGTCATTCCTCCATATTTTAGCGGGGCTTACCGCAAAAGTCCCCCACAGTCATGGGGAACAAAGAAATCCCTGGGCAATTAGAGCTTTTTCAAATTAAGTTTCCCACCGCTCACGCGGTAGTTCAGACCAATAGTAATTTTTAGGTCTGGGATCTCCTGCTCCTTACTGGGTCTCATGGTTGTTCCTAGATAGGCTGTTTTTCTCCCTTAACTTTACTGTTGTGGTTTCTGCTGACGGATGTGTCTTCGTATCTTGTTGGGTCTTACTGTTGTTTCTCAAGGTCCTGAGGAGGAGGAGGAGGAGGTGGTTCTAAATCATAACAATTAACACTGCCCCAGCAGTGAGCTAAGGCTTTGTCCCTCAAGGTCCTGATGCCCTGCACGGGTCTTATTTCAAAGCCTTGACATCCTCCCTTTCGGAGTGTGAGACGCAGGAATGCCGACTGCTTGTAACTTCCTTATCTTCCTAGCTTGAACCAGCTCTGGGGCCCTTGCTTACTGGACTAAGTAAAAGTTCATTATTTTATCTAAGTGTGGCCTAAGGCTTCAACAAATTTAGCTACGCATGCTAAGCAAGTTTTATAGAAGTTGTGCTAAGCGGCTACCTCTAGACAGTTTCAGTTTGCTATTCCTTAACAGCCACCAAGGTCACCTTCACCTCCCCCTCCCTCTCACCTCCTCCCAAGCTCTCCTTGCTGCTGGGCAGCCTCTCCCATGCTGCTGATGACCTCCTAACACCTGCCTGCCCACCCACTGCTGGCCACTGGGCTAACTGGAATGCAAGTGAGCTCACAACCAACACAGCAGCCATTGTGCTTGCGCCTGCCCTTCCCGCTCCCGCTCCCGCTGCCACATGCCCAGCTGTTGAATCAGCTCCCAGCGCTCCTGGTGACCCCAGTGGCTGCTCCCCTGCTGCTGGCTGGCGCTGCTGGCACAGGAGCCATTCCCCAGCGACGTGCCAGTGCTCCCCTCCACCTGCCTGCCCTCTGCCCTCCTGCCAAGCTCTCACCTCCCGTGCTCGGAGGTACCTGCTGGGCCTGATGCCCTCCCAGCGCCTGCCTGCCCAGCCAGGGCAGTGCTGCTGCTGCTGCAGCTAAAAGAAGCTCCCAGCCAGCAGCCAGCCCTCTCGTCTTCATGGGCACACCCTCTTGCCTCACAGGGCTGTGGTCTCTGCTGAGAGGCACTTGAGGATCTGACAAGTCCTGCCTGTTTGCCTACTGCTGGCCACTCAGCTTGTTGCAAGAGTCGTGCCCTCATGATGTCCTTTGCCCTGGGCAGGCTTTCTGAGGATGTGGCTGGGCTCTTCCTGCATGGGGAGCTCCACTTCCCACATGACAGCCTGCCATGTCGTTGGAGGGCAAGCCGACACTCTGTGGAGAGGAGCAATGCAGCCGCTTGCCAGCCCTCCCCGCTGTTGGTCAGGGGGGTGGAGACTGAGGAAAAAGCTCCCCGTCCGCCGGAGATGCTGGGCATTGAACCCAGGACCTCCTGCATGCAAAGCAGGTGCTCTTCCACTGAGCTACATCCCCTTACAAATTGTCGGGGGGAGGGGGCTGATGCGGGCACATCTCATGCCACGACATGTCCCTGACCAGCACAGCCCTGTTGTGCCCTGGTGCCCTGAGAGCCTCAGCAGAAAGCAGCACTCAACCCCTCGTGCTGGGCCGCAGGCTGGCATGGGGCAAGCTGGCATTGCCTCTCAGCTGCCACTGCTCCTGGACCAGGGCTGCACTGGGGTGATGTGCCCGCAGCTACGATTGCCCCCCGGGGTGTGCAGCGGAGGGGCCAGAGGAGCAGGCAGAGCTGGTGGTGGGCAGGGAGCTGCCCACAGCCCCTCACCTGGGTACCAGGCCTCCCCCACACTGCTCTGCCCACCAGCACCCGGCAGTGGGCAAAGGGCAGCATCCCCTTCCCTGGGGCTGGGGACGGGGCTGGGCTCAGGGACATCCCCATTCCTGCAGCTCCAGGGACTGTCCCAATGCCGGAGCTGCCCCAGGACAGCCCCAGGCGGGGGTCTCTGTGGCGCAGCAGGCAGCGCATTTGGCTGTTAACCAAAAGATTGGTGGTTCGAGCCCACCCAGGGACGGTGCCCTCTTGGTGGGGTGCCTGGGGGTTGTGCTGCCCAGCACCCTGGGTTTTGCTCCCAGGCCCCATGACCTGGTGCAGAAAAACCTGTGGTAACCGCACAGCTCTGACTCAGGCTGGTGAATTGCTCAGGGAAGGGGCTGTCTCCTGAACCAGGGCTGCTGGGAACAGAGGGGTCGTGGCTGGCAGGGCTGGTGCCACTGACCTTCCTGTTCACACCTGTGTGTGTGCAGAGATGGGTCTTGCGGAGGGGTGTTACACTGGGAGGGAACGGGCAGAGGGATCAACAGCCTTAGGATCACCACCAAGCACAAGGCCCACGCTTGACTCTGGCTAAAATATAATAAATCAGGATTTAGGGAATGCTGTCCATTCTGGCCTGTGTCATCCTCCAAAGAGGAGAAGAACGGGAAACATGAACAGCCACAAATCAATCCCAAACGCTTTCCCAAAGCATCTCGTGGCTGTGTCTTCCGCAGCCCCTTGATGTGCTGGGAACCTCCCTGCACCTCCCCTGCTTGCAGGGAATGGTCTTTTCTGCTCCCAGGAACTGACCTGGGAAACCCCAAGGGAAAAGGGACGTGTGGGGCTGTTGGATTCAGCGCTGCCTACAAGCACACAGGACTCATCGCTCAGACTTCTCCCTGCTGCACATCCCAGATGAGAGCAAACAAAAGCAGAAGAACAAGCTGTAGCTGGATTTGTTTTAGGCAAAGTTGCAGAAGACAAACTGACAACAACAGCATGGCGCAGAGGGGGCCAAGAGGTTGCAGCAATGCACTGCTCATCTCTTCTGCACCGTGCACATGGGCTCAAACCCCTTCGTCATCAAAGACGCTCCTGTTTGTGGCTCCAGGCCAACCTGGAAGGAGTCTTTGGGGGCAGTGGCAGCCCTGCAGTCCCTGTCCCTATGGACAAGCATTCGCAAGCTCATTCTCAAAGCTGGCAAGACAATGGCCTTGCTTGGGTGGACAGACCCTCCCTCTGCTCCCACTTGAGCTCAGTCACAACAAAAGCCAAACTCCTCTGGAGGTACATCCCTGGGGAGCCAGCTCTGGCACAGCAGGTCTGCTGGTGGCTGGGACGTGCGTGTTGCTGTGGGACGTCCTTTCTGGAGCATGTGGGATGGCCCGAGAAGCTGAGGAGCAGCACGGAGGATGCACATGGGTCCTGTTGAAGCTGAGCTGAGATGGTTGTGGCGTCTCCTTGCCTGATGGGAAGGACAGAAGAGGGAACAGTGTGTGTCAGTGCTGAGTGGTGGTGTCTGTACATCTCATTACTGAATGGGGAGAAGAGAGGGTGCGGTGCCATGGGGCAGTGGAAGAGGCCAGCTGAGTCCCCACTCCAGCAACTGTGTGGGGACGTGGGAGTGATTCTGACATCTGCCTGATGTGCAGACAGCTCTGCCAGAGACCCCTGTGGCAGGGTCAGTCCTTCATCTGCCCTGAGCACATCATCGGGGGAGAGGACAGCTCTCTCAGTCCCGTCTGTGCTCGATCCTTGGCCTGACCTGTTGGCTGGAGAGAGGCTGAGCCTGGAGACAGAGCGGGATGTCCTGGGTTGCAGTCGTAGCTGAGCTGCTGCTGGGAGAGCAGGGTTCAGCAGCAGCAAGAGCTGGCAAGAGGGGCAAGAGGAGCAAAGCAGCTTGTGGGGTTGCAGGAGCAGGGCTTCTGCCTCTGTGCAGGGGCGAGGGGCTGCAAGGGGCTGCAGCTGGGCTGGCCAGGACAGTCTGGTGGGTGAGCAGGGTCGGGTAGGGGAGGTGGGGAGGATCGCACCATTGGGCCTGTGAGCTGCTACTGAGGGGACAGAGAACACAAAAGCAAAGTGTGTGTGCAATGTCCAGGAAATGTTGAGCACAATGTTCAGCATAAACTGAAACATAGGAATTTCCATCGGAAAATAAGGAAAATGTCTTCACTGTGAGGGTAATAGAGCACTGCAGCAGGTTGCCCAGAGAGGTTGTGGAGTCTCCATCCTTGCAGATATTCAGAAGCCGCCTGGATAGGGTCCTGGGCAATGTGCTCTAGGCAACCCTGCTTGAGCAGGAGAATTGCATGAGATGATCTGCCTAGGCCTGGGACTAGATGGGGACCTTGCCACTGCCCTGACCTTTTGGGAAGCTTTTGTGACATCCCCCCAGCCACTGCCTGGAACCATCCCCCTCATCCTCACGGGATCTACCTCCCTCCCCTTGCCCACTGCCTCCTGCAGCCAGCACGTCTGCTTTGCATCAGGAGGTGCTGGTGCCTTTGGGTGCAAAAAGAAAGGCACAAATTCTCCCTCTCAGGAAAAATACTATTTTATTAACATCCCAGAAAAGGGTGACAGCAAACTATAAAATCTGACATCCCTTCTGATGCTGGGAACCCCGACCTAATACAGCTGGGGATGGACCTTGGGTCAGTCCGTGGCACACTGTGCAGATCCCATCTGTGGGGAGGGTCACCAGTCTTGTGGTCTTCTGAGGATTTGTAGGATTTTATTAAGAAGTACAGTGGGGTATAAAGAAACAGGTTCGTGTTCAAGCTGGGAAGCCAATCCCCAGGTCAGAGTCAAGACCAGGATCAGCTCTGGTGAGGATAACCAGGCTCAGACCCAGCCCCATGATCGCTGGGCAGGTCCATGGTGACAAGGCAGCGCCAAGGGCAGGCCATAAAGGCAGTGCATGGGTCGGAGTCTAGATCAGTGGTGTCCACAGTCAGGCATGGGCATGGCTCTGGCTGAGCTGGACACCATCACTCTGTGACACAGCTCCGGCAGGGCCTGCAGGCCGTGGGCTGAGCCCAAATGGGGCTCCTGGGCCCATGGGCAGGGGGTGGGTGGAAGCCCCAGGTGGGGCTGCTCAGGGACATTAAGGCCTCTTAGTGCCCTCAGGGCCCTGACAAACTCCCAGGTCATCTTTATCACAGCAACTTCACAGGCCATCAGCAACGAATCAAGTGGGCAGGCAGTGTGATGTCATCAAGGCATCAGAACATTCCCCCAGCTGAGGTGACAGATTTGGGGGAGAGAAGAGGCAGAGGAGGAAAAGAGGACATGGCTGCTGCCTTGCCTGGGAGGTCACTCCTGACTCCGCAATGTGATAAGGCAGCAGCAGGCAGGCAGGAGGGCAGCTGTTGTGAGGTCATCCAGGGCATCCCAGAGCCTGCCCACTCGGATCAAGGATCCCCGACTGCATCCTCTGCTACTGCTGCTTGTTCTTCTCCTCCTTGAACCCCTTCCATAAGCACAGAGGACCAGAGACCTTTTGGTGAAGACTGAGGCAAAGGCGGCACAGAGAGGCCCAGCAGCATCTCCTTTGCTGGCATTAATTCAGATGCCCCATGCAGCAAGAGACCTGTATTTTCCGCTTCAGCCTCCTCATTTAGCAGAGGAAACTCCTCTTGTCCTTGACGCCCCTTGCAGGTCTCACTCCAGCTCAGCTTCGGCCTTCTGGACACCATCCCTGCACACCCAGGACTTGTTTCTGTAGTCCTTTGCAGCCTGTCCCTCCTTCCACCTCCTCTATGCTCCCGTTTTTGTGCTGCAGTTCCACTATGAGGTCCCGGCTGAGCCAAGACAGTCTCATGATACCTCTGATCATTTGCCTGCATATCAGGAGGGATCATTCTTGTGCTTGGAAGGTGCTGTCCTTACACACCTGCCAGTTTTCTCCAGCTCCTTTGCCCTCCAGACAGCCCTGCAGGATCCCCCTACCACTTCCCTGACAAGGGGCAAGTCAGCTCACATCAAGTCCACGCTCTGCACTCTGCTGCTCTCCTTCCTCACTCCCCTCAGAGTCCGCAACTCCACTATGTCATGGTCACTACAGCCAAGGCAGCCACGGACCACCATGGCCACACCCTCCTGCTTGGGACCTTCCAGTGCTAGTCCTTGCGATCCACATTATCCCCTTCTCACCCCCAAAAGCCAAGCACTCAATGCAACAAATACGCACACAAGAGTTGAGGTCCCCTCCTGTCTTGCAGCCAGCACTGGCACCAGGAAACAGAGGCCCTGGCGCAACCTCTTCCTGCCTCAAGAGGGCCAAACCAGCTCTTCCCACCTCCCTGGAGCATCCCCTTGTCAGCAGGGAATGTGCTGCCATGACAGGGCTGACTCCACTGCTCTGACGGGGACCTACAAAGAGCAGGAGGTCCCTGAGACATCAGCACCACAGCTGCACACAAGTAGGTATGGCATGACCTTGGGAGAGAGCTGCCCTCAGAGCAGGCCCTGATACTCAACCCCAGACTCCTGAGCTGTTGGTTTTGGGCCCCTCTGACATTCACATGCTGCAAATGGCAGAGTTCACACCATGCCAAGGAAAGAGCCACAGCAGTTTGGAGAGTTGCTTTCATTCACAAGAACAAAGTTCTGTGTGTGCCGGGATGGCTGGCAGTCACTGGTCCCTCTCCTGCCGGCTCGGGAGGCAGTTCTTCTCCCCAGAGCTAAGGAACAAGAAAGCAAGATGCTAAGTGGGATGCACACAGAGAAAGACAGAGAAATCCTGCAGACTATCTCAGGCCACGTATGTTTACATGTGCTTCTGATGGCACATCCATACTCAGTGTGACGTGACACAGGCCCCTGGCTCCACCCAAGGGCCTATGCACAGTTGCTCAGCCTGAGACTGAGTCTGCTGGGGCTAAGACTGGGGCTCAACCCCTTTCTTGGCTTCAGCATTCAGGCAGAGGGTGGAAAAGGTGCAGACAAACATCCCTTGGGGTTCAGCTGCTCAGGACTTCTATGTCCCACACTGTAATCCTATTCTGAGTGCTAAACAGCTGCCCCTTGGAGGGCAGGCAGGTCTCATCCACCTCCAAGGGAGGGCTGGGCATTTGCTTGGGGCTGTGCAGAGGTGCATGGCATCAAGGTCTACCCCTGGTCAATCCCAAGCCACAGAAAGGCCCAGGATGTCATATCCAAACCAGCGACTCTGGCATTGGCATTCTGACACCTCGGTGGGTCACTACCCCTCAACACTCCCAGGCTTTTCCTCCAGCTGGCACACACTTACTGCCTCTGCTGTGTCCCCAGCCTCTCGGCTGCTCTTCTCCTCCTCGTCTATGCGGGAGAAGTAAACATAGACAGTCTCTTCCTCGTCTGATGCCAGGCGGTACTTGAGGACATCCTGAAAACAGGGCTTGTCTTCACCCAGCTTCCCACCACTCTCCTCTTTCTCAGCTGCGGGTCGGGAGGAGCCCGACCGAACCCTTGGCTGCGTTTCACTTCTCTGCTGAGCCTGCAAGACAATCCCAGGAAGTTTGTAGTGCCACTTCCAAGCACACTCAGAGGCTCTCAACATGCACCAAGAGAGCAGCCAGGGACTGCAGGACCTGTGCCAGCACCTGGACCACAGCCCTTGCTCTGGCCTGGCCTCAGGCACCCCAGCAAGGCATGCTACAACCGTAGCTGGAGAACCACGAGAGTCACTGCAACAGGCCCAAGGTATGTCACAGCCTCAGCAGCTTTCACTATTGCTTCCCACTGGCACTTCTCTCTCAAGCTGGCATCTCTGATGGCAACACAAATGACGGAAGGGAATTGTGACTTGCAGAGCACGACACCGGCACTGCATTCATCCCAGGCAAAGACTGGTGATGGGAGTTCAGCCAGCACGGTTCTTCACACAGGGCACGATTGTCTCCAACTGTCTCCTCTGACTCCTGACTTGAGCCACCCAGTCTTGAGCTAATACTTGCAATATTAAGCCTTAACTCCCTTAAGCAAATACAGCCCACAGGCAGCTTCTCTGGGTGGCTCTTTGCAACCTAGAAAGGGACCTCAGCAGGCTCTCAGGGGGAAACTCATGTGTGAGCAGGGCATCCCTGCAAGTGCCCATTGGACCCCACTCTCCCACCACAATCTCACTCCTCACATCATCAATGAGGGGAAGGGAATCCCTTTGGCAGAGCAGAACTCCAAAAGGAAATCCTGCTACCACGCTCAGCAGCTCACACCACACAATCCTCACAAGCCCTTCTCAGCTCAGGTTTCACCCTGACAATCACACACACTCACGCCATATACTGTCTCTTGCGATGACTGCTGCTATTCCTTCTTCTCCTCTTCGTCTATGTGGGAGAAGTAAACGTAGACCGTCATCTCCTCCTCTGGCCCCAGGTGGTAGATGTACACATCCTTAATGCTTGGCTTTTTCTCCCCAGCACGGTCATCAGCCCTCTCGTCCCTGCTGGTCGTGGGCAGGCTGAGGTCAGGCCGCAGGTTTGTCAGGGTCCTTGACATCCGCCGAACCTGCATGGGCATCACAGCAGGATTTGTATGCTGGGTCTCCCCTCACTCGGACGCTCTGAACATGCTGCACTAGAGCAGCCGGCGCCTGCGGGAGCTGGGCCTTCACCAGCCCCCAAGTCTGGTGGGGCCTCAGGCCCCCCAAGGCAGGAGAAACCCCTTGCTCAGGCAGGGACGCTGCAGTCAGAGCTGCTGAAACAGCACAGCCGCCTCCACACAGCCCTCAGGGCATGTGCCAGCCTCACCAAGGCTCACCAGCCCTCACAGCCAAACTTCCCATCCCAGTCGCACACCTCTCTCATAGCCTAGCAAAGGAGGGGAAGCAATTGCTCCTCTCTCTTCAGTTGCCTTGCTTGGCTTTTCAGCAAAACCCACAGGAAAGGAAAATCTTCCCGGGGGTTCAGATTCCAGGAAAGACAGCACTCCCCTGCCCCGCTCTTCTGCAGCAACAAGGCACCTCCAATCTGCATCCCTGAGGAACCTTAAGGCGCAGCTCCCCTGGAGGAGAGGAAAGACTTTTCCTCTCTGAAAGTTTAAAAAGGCTTCCTGTACCTGGGTCCTCTCTGGCTCCTCCATTTCTCCCTTTGCTCTCGGAGTTGCCTTTTCTTTCTTCTCCTGCAGGTTAGCCGAGGATTCCCAAACATCTCTTTGCCCCTGCAGAGCGGACAGGAAGCCTGCATGCTGGAGGGCCACAGAAAAGACACAGCAAGGAGCATTACTGGCAGCTGTTTCTTTCCAGGGATGGAAGGTAATTTCTCACCCTCCCTCCAGCCCCTTGTCTTCAGCCTTCCTCTCAGTGCTCTTAGGCTCTAAAGCTAGTCCTGGCCACACAGAAAATCCCTGTTTTCTTCTGACCAGGGAGAAACAGAAGGTGTCTCCTTCCCTTCCCTGAAAGGCCCAGCAGGTACATCTCCACTACAAACAGGGCCAAAGAGGGGCTTCTGGTGCCAATCCTCAGAATGCAGTAGTGACAAATGCCTAGAGAAAACAGAGCATAGCCTGCACCTTTTAAAGCAAGGCCCTGAAGAGGTGAGTGCATGGTCTAAAGAACACTTAGGAAGAGGGCTTCTATACCCACTGCCTGTAGAACTGCCCTCTTCCACAAGCCCCTGTGGCACAAGAGGGACCTCAGTCAGTAGCACATACCTGTCCTGCCCTCTCTTGGCTTCTACCAAGAGGCCTCACGGCTGGCAGTCTGGCTTCAGACCTTTGCTTCCTCCTGCCTTTCTCCGCCTTCCTTGAGGAGCTCTCTCGGATGGCTGAGAGCACACTGAAAAGACACATCACGGGGAGGTGGTGTGAGCACAGAGGGAGGTTGGTCTCCATCCCCAGCTCACAAGCTGGGCACCTGCTGCTGCAGCACAAGGCAGCTCTGCAGGGCAATGACTTGGGTTCAGCTAAACGCGTTCACGTCCACAGAGACAGAGATCTGCCCCAGCTGAAACACCCAGGCTACATGACCGGCCCAGAGGAAAGCTCAGGATGCCCAAATCCGGGCTCCCTCTTGAGGCAGCAGGGAGAGCAGCCAGGTCTTCTGCAAGGACAGGCACCGAGACACACCCTTACCCCCCTTCCTGGCAACTGCATCGACCACAGCCCCGTGCTCCCGAGTCTCCATGTCTAGGGATGGAAGATGTTTCTTCACTGGGCACTCAGTGTCAAGAACGGAGCAAGTGGTCAAGGGCCTAAAGCATGCCTGCCATTTACCCATCCCTGCCACTCTCTCATGCCAGCCATAAAAGCAGGCAGGAACACAAAAGAAGAAGCTGCTAGGTAGCTAAGTAAACCTAAAACACTAGCAATGGACACCGCTCTGTCCCTCTGACTCTCCATTCCTCCATCACTCCTGTCCCACGTGGAAATCCTCCTCTGAGGGACCAAAAAATAACCGTTGGGTGGAAGAGCTGTCTCATTCAAGGGCACAGACTCGCAAGCCTGCTGCTCTCTGTCCCGTGATGGCTCTCCACAAAAGACCCTCTCTCCCCCGTGCTGCTGGGCATGGAAGGAAGGGCATTGCACAAGGGGAAGCAACACTTGCTTTTAGAGATACTCACCTGAGGCACTCGGGTTCTTCAGTAGCATTCTTTGTTCCCACCTCTTCTACAAAACTCTTTGCCTCCTTCACTAGGCTCGTCACTGCTGCTTGAAGCGCCTGGAGACTTTGCTTGGAAACCATCCTGCGAGAGCGGGCACAGGGTCTCTCTCACGCTCTGCATGGAGCCCTCCTGTCTCCCAAAGGCCCTGTACACACACACTCCCAGCTGGACTTGCAGCCTGCAACTCCGCACAAGGTTTCCGTACTTGTTGGAGGATGCAGAGAGGCGCCTGCCAGCAGGCTCTACCCCAGTCATTGCCATGCCCAGAGAAATCAGAGGCTCCTGGGGCAGGCCAGCTCCACCACCCAGCAATGTGCCTTGCTCACCCCGCAGCCAGAGGCTCACCACCATCCAGATGCCACAGCCCTTGCTGCAGCTGGGGCACACGTACCTTTTTGGGGAGGTGCTGCTGGCCTTGTACTCTGCAGATGATGCTCCTTTATATTCCTCCCACTCCTCCATCATCCAGCAAGTGAACGAATCCTGCACATGCAGAGAGATTCTCATACAACCTCAAGACTGTGCAGTGCTGCTGCCCAGCCCACAAGACCCACAGACAGTTTCCCACGGGAGCACTTTGCAGCAGCTGGACAACCCAGAAAGCTTGGACCTCTGCATGCTCTCAGGGGGAAACTGTTGAGTGACCAGGGCATCCCAGCAATTGCCCATTGGACCCCAATGTCCCCCCGGGATCTCACTCCTCACATCACCAATGAGGGGAAGGCAATCCCTTTGGCAGAGCAGAACTCCAAAAGGAAATGCTGCTACCATGCTCAGCAGCTCACACCACACAATCCTCACAAGCCCTTCTCAGCTCAGGTTTCACCCTGACAATCACACACACTCACGCCATATACTGTCTCTTGCGATGACTGCTGCTCTTTCTTCTTCTCCTCTTCGTCTATGTGGGAGAAGTAAACGTAGACCGTCATCTCCTCCTCTGGCCCCAGGTGGTAGATGTACACATCCTTAATGCTTGGCTTTTTCTCCCCAGCACGGTCATCAGCCCTCTCGTCCCTGCTGGTCGTGGGCAGGCTGAGGTCAGGCCGCAGGTTTGTCAGGGTCCTTGACATCCGCCGAACCTGCATGGGCATCACAGCAGGATTTGTATGCTGGGTCTCCCCTCACTCGGACGCTCTGAACATGCTGCACTAGAGCAGCTGGCGCCTGCGGGAGCTGGGCCTTCACCAGCCCCCAAGTCTGGTGGGGCCTCAGGCCCCCCAAGGCAGGAGAAACCCCTTGCTCAGGCAGGGACGCTGCAGTCAGAGCTGCTGAAACAGCACAGCCGCCTCCACACAGCCCTCAGGGCATGTGCCAGCCTCACCAAGGCTCACCAGCCCTCACAGCCAAACTTCCCATCCCAGTCGCACACCTCTCTCATAGCCTAGCAAAGGAGGGGAAGGAACTGCTGTTGCCTGAGCAGAACCTATGAATGCAGCCCTGCTGTTGGGGTCACCCGGCCAGAACAACCCCCCCTAAACACCCATTCTGACCTTAGCTCTTACTCTTAGCATGACTCTTCATGGCCTCACTTGCTGCTTCCCTAACACCCAAGAGACCAGCAATGGGCCTTTAAGAACACTGGGGCTTCTCTTGGACTACAAACCCCACTCCTGATGGTGCTTTGCCTCTTACAGATGCATTTCAAGGCACCTGTGACAGGCTCACTGAGGGACCTTCAAGGTTCAGCTCCCCTGCAGTAGACGAAAGGCCTTTCCTGTCTGAAGGTTTATAAAGGCTTCCCGTACCTGGATCCCCTCTGACTCTTCCATGTCTCTCTTTGCCTTCAGTGCTGCCCTTTCTTTCTTTTCCTTTGGCTTTGCTGATGATTCTTCAGCACTTGGCTTCCTCCTGCCTTTCTCCACCTTCCTCAAGGAGCTCTCTCCGATGGCTGGGAGCACACTGGAAACACACATCCCGGGGAGGTGGTGTGAGCACAGGGCGAGCTTGGACTCCATCCCCAGCTCACAAGCTGGGCTCTTGCTTCTGCAGCACAAGGCAGCTCTGCAGGGCAATGACTTGGGTTCAAAGAAATGTCTTCACTTCCACAGAGACAGAGATCCCCCCAGGCTGAAACGCCCCAGGCTGTACTAACATGTTCAGAGAAATGCTCAGGATGCCCAAAGCCAGCCTCTCTCTTGACGCAGCAAGGAGCGGAGCCAGGTCTTCTGCAAGGACAGGCTCCAAGAGACACCTTTACCCCCCACCCCCCGCTTCCTGGCAGTTGCATTTGTCACTGCTCGGTAGCCCGAAACACTCTGTGTCTGGGGATGTACAATGGATTATTAGGGGGACCCAGTGCCAAAGAGGGAGCAAGTCATTGAGGGAGTAAAGCGTGCCTGCCATTTACCTGTCCCTGCCACTCTCTTGTGCCAGCCACAAGACAAGGTTTCATATGAATGAGAAGGCTTTGAGGGAAACAAATTAAACTGAAATCATGAAAAGACACTCTGCTCTGCATCCTGGGTGGCAGGATGAGTGCAATTTCACTTTGCCTTGCAAAGCAACATCCTTTCCATTCAAAGAAAGAGCTCCTCCAGGTCTAATCCATTCTCACTTAGTACTCATTGGCCATTGGGAACAGCCCAGAGACTTCAGACAAACACCTCCTCTGCTTAAAAGGCATTACAAGAGCATTCGGGCTTTCTCTCATCCTCAGAAAATGTCTATAGACTCCCAGCACTCTTGTCACCAAGGAAAAATGATGCTGTTGACTTAAATCTGAAGGGTATGAGAGAAGGGCCCTCCTCTTCCAGAAGCTGGGTTTGCACTGAGTTTCCAAAAAGCTTGTAACCTGGAGGCAGAGTCAGGAGAAACAGGAAGCAAACACGGGTGTCTCCCAAGAACTTCAGGTGTGCTGGCCATCCAGCAAGGGATCAGCAGGCATTAGGACACAGTCAAAGGCACTCAGAGTTACCATAAACACTGTGTCCAAAGCAAACATCTCACCCAAACAACCATGATAGCACAGGCTCACCCTCAGCCATTTCTCCAAGGCTCTCACCTGCCAGGAGGAGCTTTGCCCTTGCCTGTGTCTCCCTTTCCTTTCTCCATGTTCAGAGCAGTTAGTCTGCGTGCAGGAAGCCGCTCTCTCAAGAGGAGGTGGTTGGCAGGGAGATTGCCTGTAAGCAGGAGACAAGAAAACACTTCAGGACAGCACTGTGGAGACCTTTGGAACAGGAAGGATATGCAGATTTCCTCAAGCCTGTGGTCAAACTGGGAGGCCTCAAGCCGATTCCTTTCCAGCCTTGTTTCTTGGGCAGTCTTAGGCCCTTCTGGACGCTGGCTCCTGTCCAATTTGCAGGTTTTCCCGGGCAACATCATTTCTTGTGCTACTGGTTTTCTCACGTTCTATCCTCTTCACATGATGGGAAAGGGGGCTTGCTGGCATGTGCTGGTGATCTAACAGAGTCTCTCTGGGGGCAATCATTTCACACAAGGGGAACACATCTTTGGGTCTGTCTCCTGGTCTCATGTGCCTACAGTTCCTCTGTTGGCACAGGCAACCCAAAGGCATTGTTTGGGGGATGATTACGAGAAACTAAGAAAGCAAGGTTACTCCTTGCTTGGAAAATGAGAGGAAGTCTGGGCACAAGAAAACACATTGAGTCCATGAGATAGCTCAGCCCCTCCATCACCTACAGTTCTAGGCACAACTTTGGATTCACAGTAATCAAGGATTGGTCACAAGTTTGATTCGTTCCTGCACCACCTCCTCAAACAGAAGTGCTTGCAATGCACACACCAAGGCATGCAGTCCCCATGGAAATGGGGGAAAGTTTAATCAGAGGGATCCACGGCAGGTGGGAGTGATGGGCTGCCCCGAGGGCTTGTTCCCTCAGGAGATTTCCCATAACGGGTAAGCAGCATCACCTCTAGGACCTCATGCTCCCTGAGCCATCGCACTGTCACCCTGGCTCCGATGCCCTACCCATGAGCACACGAGGAGAAGGCACAACCCCCTGTCAGAAATCAGCTCTTGCATTACCTTTCCTGCCACTGCAGTCAGCTTTTCCCCTCTCCTCTGCCTGGGTGGCCTTCACAGCTGCCACGGGCCTCACAGGTGGCTTTCTAGCTACACTCTCAAGCTTGTACCTGGACACAGGAAAAACACATCAGTCCAAAGGGAGGGCACCACACTGCCTTTGCACCTTGTGTGAATAATGGGAACACAGTGGTATTTGGGAGCTCCTGGGAAGTCCATCCTTTCCCAAAGCAGAATATGCCAGATCCTGCAAGCGTGTATTAGCAAGCTGAGTAACAGGAGGGGCCTCGAGGGGCACCAGCTTCCTCATCAAGCTCTTCCAGGGCTTCCCCATGCTTCCTGTGAGAAAGCTCATTTTAACCTCAATCCTCTGGGCTGCCATTGGGGACCATCTCCCATCTCCTGTGGGAGCCAGGGGCTAAGAAGCAAACATACTCACTCTGGGAAGACAAAGACACGACCAGAAAGGGTCTGGGAAGCAGCAGTTTTGGTGCGCGAGAGCACTGAATCCCTCATCTCTGGCATCTGCAAGGTGAGAGACACATGGGAGATGATGCCAAGAAAATCAGAGCAGTGCTCACAAGGGCAGCAGACTTTTCCACTGCTCAGAGAAGACGCTTCCTCTCAGAAATGCTGAGACAAAGAACTCCCTTCCTCTCAGCAGCCCCTCACTTCTACAGCAGAGCAGCTGGAGGGAAATACATGAGAAAGGGTAAGGACACTGTCAGGCTTTGGGCAGGGGTAAGAATCTAGGGACTCAGCGTGGAGACCAGGTCTTTCCTAATGCAGAAGTCCATGGAGGCAAGCACAGGAGCAGGCATTTCACTAGCCGGGGTTCCTGGCTGCTGTGTTTTCCCTGCTGGCTTGAGTTGATGCCTCCTGAGCTGAGAACAAAGGGGTCAGACGTGGGGTTAACCCCACAGTCTCTCCTAACATTCAAACGGCTGCGTCTGCAGCATGGAGGAATGGAGGGACACAGCCTGCGCTGCACTGAGCTAGAGACCTGGGGAAGGGCAAGGGCTGGAGCAATTCTCTCTGTAACACACTGTGGCCACCACTAGCAGCGTGCAGATGCACACAGCAGGAAAAGCCCCGCTTTGTGCTCCTCTGGCTCCAGGGGCACTGGCAAGAGCTGGTCAGCACAACTAGACCGACCCAGTGACAGCAGCAAAAGGGGTCTGCTCCCAGCGGGGCCTTGCTCTGCCTGTGTCTCCACTGCCACCCATGCATTCAAATGTGATCCTAAAACACCATGGCGCTAAACCGTGGCTTTCAAGGAGGAGAGAAATCTCATGGGAAAACACACAATAGACCTGCCCTTTCCTTGGAAGTTTTCCCTGACCACATTGGAACGGGATCCTGGGTGCAGGCAGCTGTGGTTTGACCCAGTACAGAAATTCCCAGGGTCTTCTAGGTCACCAAGTCCACTCAAGAGAAATTGTGCCGGGAACTGGCATTACTCTAGGCCACAGCTATCCAGGTGCCCAGAGAGGTCGTGGCAGGCCAACAGAAATGCATTCACTTGCACTGTGCTGGGGTTTCCAGAGGACTACAAGAAGTGCTGGAGAAATGGAAAACTCACCCCAAGAAGAGCTGCAAGCCGCTGTTCAGTCCCATTCAGCCTTTGCAGAAGGCTTTTGTAAAATCTCATTTTCACGTTGGTCCCTTGAATAACAAGCATGCCAACGTCCTTCAACACAAAGGCAACATTCTGCCCACTCTTGAGGCAGCGGCAGAACTCACGCAGGGTCTCTTCTACGCAAGCCTCCACTGTTTGCCGAGGAACAGACATGTCCGAGGCTATGCGAGCACACTTCAGGGGCTCCATTTCCTTGTGACCTAGCAAGCAACATAACAACAACACTGTCACTAACAGAGCACTGCAGCAGGCAAAAAGAGAGCATCAGCAGCTTGGAGGGCTTCAAGCAAGACACTGCTACACAGCTGTCTTCTTTAAGCCTCTGGGAAAGCTCATGGGGGAAGCTGATGCCATCCCTCCCCAGGAGAACTCCAAAGCACTCTACAGCCGGACGTGCCAAGTGTGCAGCAATGCTTTCTTGCCTCCACAGAGAGAAAGAAAGGGCTCTAGCCATCTGGCAGGAACAGGAGCCATGATGGCAGGACAAGGGGAGCAGAAAGGGGGCCAGTTCCCATGCTGGGGGAGTGGCTGCCAGGTCACAGTACTTGTGCCCACACTCAGCGCATTCCAGGTTGGCAGACATTTAGCTGTGCCTTGTCACGGGGATGCAAGGAAGAAGGAAAACACAAGCACTCCACTCCACCCCTTCAGATCCTTCCGGCCACCCCCAGCACCCTCACAAGGGCACAGCAAACATCCCTGCTTTTGCTGCCAGAGGGCTGTCCCCAGCACGTGCCAGAATGATGTTGCCATCCCAGAGAAGATGGAGGCCTTTCAAAGGAAAGACCCACTCCAAACACAGCTCGGAGCTCCTGCTGCCTCACAGGCATCACTGATGTCCACTACAGCTGCAGTGCTGGCAGCACTGACCAGCAATCCCAGCAAAGCTGGCCTCGGGTGGCTTTTCATACACACTCTGCTCCCCATCTCTGTTTCAAGGCTCTCTACAGATGACCTTGACCCACCTCTAAGTAGAAGGGAAGAGCCAGCATGAATGCTGGTGTTTGCCTTTACAAGGTCTGCTGAGGCAGTAAACACAGACCAACAGTTTCAACGAAAGCTGATGAGAAGCAGCAGCCCCCACACATCTGGCATGTAGCCAGCTGTTCAAGCAACTCATGCAGAGAGGGAGTATAATTGTCATGTGCACGATGATGTCATGAGTATTTAAAAAAATCTGAACCTCTTCTGAGGACCTGGTGCTGGAATTCCAGATTTCTAACAGTCACTGCTGAGCAGCAATTATGCACAGCCCAAAGATGTCCCAAGGCGAAGCAAAAGTTTCCACCTGTCTTCTTACCAGGAGCATAGGCCTCATCATGGGAGAGGCCGAGAACCTGTGCAATATTCTTTGAAAGATGGAACACGGGTCTGCGAACAGTCAGAAGACCATGTTTCCCACCAACAACTTGTTCCCTCACAACACTGAAGGTGCCCAGCCGAATAATCCTGACTCCCTGAAAACAGGAAGAGAAGAGTTATGAGAGTGTTAGGTGGACAGGCTGGTGACTTGTCAGCACATGGTGATGGTGCTCGGTGCCCTGCCCACTCCTGCTGTACAAAAGGGACAGATGGAGCACTCGGGAAAGCTTTGGAGAAGTTCTTTAGAAGAATCTTCCAGATGATTTCATCCCCCTCCTCTGCAGCCTCTCAAAAATACAAGCCAAAGCACAGAGGTCACCCCTCAGGTACAGAGGAGGCAGAAGAAGGCTTTCCTGGGCAGGCCCAGGAGGGCAGACCCACCTGGCTCAGCATCAGTTGCCATACAATGTAGTCAGACACACCTTCCCAGATAGCAAGGCGCTCTGGAAAAGAAGGGAAAGACACGTCATGCTCTGGCTGGGCCAGCTCACAACCATTCAGCACATGCCTAACCAAGGGGATGACAGGTGCAAGTGTCTTCCAAAAGCATCCCCCTCCCCAAATTAACCCCAGTCCTGACAGGGGCTCAGCGGCTGAGGTGGGCACTGCCTTGAGGTAGAACCTTATATCTGCCCCCACGAGGGCTCTGGAGCTGAAACAGAGGCATTAGGACATGGAGATCCTGCCACGGGACATCCACAGTGTGTCCCTGAGCTCAATTGCAGGTACAAGGAGATCCAGTGGGAAGGAACTAGGGGCAGTGGCTGGGATCCTGGACAAAAGTCCCCGCTGAGCTGAGGAAAAGTCCAAGGATTCCTTTGGAGCACATGTGTTCCCAGCAGCATCTCCAGAGCCCAGCAGGAGCCACGCTCAGAGTTCATGGTCTCTGCGACAGCTCCCGGGAAAGAGCTCCTCAAGGCCTCACCCTGCGGGGGGAGCGCTGGCACCCCCTGCCCACGCCGCGTCCCGTGGCCAGCGTCCCAGAGCTCCATCCTTGTCCTCCTCGCCCTGGGTCACCCCCACGGCGGAAGATGATGAGGAAACAGCTCCTCTCCTGCTCCTCCTCCTCCTCCGCACTTCCCCGCAGCCCCGCGCTGCCCCGGCCTCCCCTCGCCGGCTCCCGCTGGGGCTCGGTGGCTCCTGGCAGCAGAGCGGTGCCGAGAGCAGCCCCAGCGCCTGGGCTGGCGCGGCCTCGCCGGGACGTGTGGGGAGAGGCCGGGGCCGCGCGGGAGAGGGCAGCTGTGGCCATGACACGGGATGTCCCCTGTGAGCACAGCCCATGTCACAGAGGGGGCCCGGCCCCCCTCGCCCCCAGGGCCCCGGCCAGGGCTGGCCCTGCAGCGGGCAGGGGCTGCGCGGGGCGCCCGGGGGCTGCCCCTGCCCCACGCAGGCCGGGCCGCAGGGACAACCCCGCCGCGGGGCCCGGCCGGGCCGGCACAGGCGGCTGCGCTGCCCCGGCCGTGGCCCCCCCAGGGAAACCTGCCTGCGAGGGAGGGCAGGGGGCCCTGCGCCGCGCTCGCCCCACGGCGGCACAGCGGAGGCGGCTGCTGCCACCGGGGCAGCCAGCGCTGACAACCCACAGCCACACGGGTGGCTGACCCTCGCGGAGGGACGGACGGAGGGAGGGAGGGAGGGAGGGAGCAGCTGCAGGGACTTGGCAGCAGGTCAAACGCAAGCTCTCAACATTTCAAAAAGGTGCCACAAGAACCAGCTGGGAGAATCAAGAGACACTCAAAGGTCTTCCACACACCTCTGCTTTGAACACACTCCAATCGAGGGCAGAAATGTCGAAGGCGGTGAGGAAAGACAAGACGGAAGAGCAACTCATACGCACACTTAAATAACCTGCTGCTCCAGCAGGGCTCAGGAGCGAGGTCTTTCAAAACTTCTCAGCTGCACACTTCCCCACGACGCAGAAGGCAAGAGTCAAAGTATTACGTCAGCTAAGACAGAGAGGAAGTCTTGTGGAAACTTCTCCTTCAGGAACAGACACTGAAAGCAGCTTCTAAGGGGTTTTTGTTGTTGTTTTGTTTTTTCCATTTCCTTTGAAAAAGAACAGGAGACACTGCAAGGATACTCTGGCCTTTCTTCAACAAATTCACTCCTTTTCCACTGTTAGGCTCCCAGACCCAGGTGGTACCGTCACTCCTCGACTGTCTCCTTTTGGCATCCCCTGCACAAAGGTGCCCAGAACAAAGCTGATCTCCTGCCCTGCACCTCCCCCACCCCCTCGCCAGCACCGCTCTCCCAGCAGACAGAGCCTCCGCCCCGCCTCCCCCATTGGCTCCCGCGGGGCGGGGCCTCCCGGGGCCGGGCAGCAGGGAGGGAGGGGCGGGGGGCGGCAGTGCGCGTGCGCTGGGCGGTCGGGCGGGGAGGGGAGGGGAGGGGAGGGGCGGGGCAGAGGGGGAGGAACTGGGAGGGGCGGGGCGGAGCATGCGCACTGGTGCAGAGGAGGTGGCCCAGGGGCGGGGCGGGGGCGGTGCCGGGGCTGCCCGGGCCCTGCGGGGAGGGAGGGGCCGAGAGGCGGCTGCTGCCGGCCGCGCGGGGCAGCGTGTCCTGGGGCGGGGCCGCCCGGAGCCTCGAGCCGCAGCGCCGGGAGCTGCCGCGCCGGGGCCGAGGGCCTTGGGCTGGGCAGAGCGAGCGGCTGTGCGCGCGGGGGTGGCCGGAGCCGCCGCGGCCCGGCTGGGTGCGAGCAGCTGCTGGGGAAGGCCCGGCGCGGCCTGGGCCGCCTGCGGCCCCGCGGGAGCCCCCGGCTCTTGTGCCCCTTCTGCCGGCGGCCCCACGGCTCGGTGCCGGCTGCGGTGGCCGTTTCTGGGTGCTGTGGCCTGTGTGCGGGGCGGGCGTGGGGGCAGCTGGGCTTGTTGCGGCTGGGCAGCTGCTTTTCCCTTCCCGCCACGCCAGCAGCAGGGATCTGGAAGCAGAGACTCTGGGAAGCTGCTTGCCTTTGGTGTGGTCCCTGCCTGGAGCTTCCTGCTGAGAAGCCCCTGGGGAAGTGTCCTGGGGGCGAGCGGGAGCTGTGAGCAGCCCTGCCCCACGCAGCCCCTCTGCCTGGGGGAATGCCCCTGCCCTGCCGGGGCCGCTGCTCCCCCCAGAGCTTCCCCAGCCCGTGTTCAGCCTCTTTGCAGTTACCGCTGGAGAAGGCTGGCTTGTGCTTTGTGTCTGCTGGGAGACCGATGCTGGCGAGGTGTGACTGAAGGAGCAGCATGAAATGTGTCTCTGGCTAAAAGCTGCCCTGGAGGACACTGGAGGCATTTTGTGCCGCCTTGAGTTTTACCTTCTGAAATAGCAGCATGTGCTGACTGAGAAGGTCTTCTTTTCTCTTCCCTCTGCTGTTCATTCCTGCATCTCCTTTTCTTTCCCTCCCCACTTCTGCTTTCTCAATCTTAGCATGCTGCTGAAGCAAAGGGAAGGAGCTGGGGGTGGGTGGGGGGGGTGAGAAAAGAGAAGAACCTTTTTTAGAAGGAACTAAGGGTTGTGTGTGTGAGAGAGCGAGAGAGAAAGAGAAAGGAAGAACAGAGGAGAAGCATTTTTTCTTAAATAAAAGTCAATAGTTTACATCTTAATTGCAATTCATTAATTTTATTAATACCCCCTGCACCTTTCAAATGCCAGGCCTTAATATCATTCTGAGTGTGTCAGGGGCAGGATGGGAAAGGCAGAGTCAAGGGGCTACGGCCTGGCTCTGCAGGGCAGCCACAGGGCCGGGGGCTCGGGGGTGGTGAATGAGCGTGGAGGAAAGCTAGCCCATGTGCTGACCCTCAGCACTAGAGCTGAGCCTTTTTTTCCCTTCTCAGGGTGGCAGGTTAGGGGCTGGTGACACATGGAGGTGGGGGGGGGGGTGTAAAACCATGCTGCAGCAGCGCATGGTCCATCGCCTACAGTCCTGCTCTTAGCCCGTGACAGTCCTTGCAGTTTTGTGGTCAGCAGGATTTCTGGCTGAAAATGAGTCCCAAGAGCAGGAAGAGGTTCCCAGGAGAGGGGAGCGGCTGCTTCCCCGGCTGGCCTGGGGTTACAGCAGCTGGAGGAGGTCCTGAAGGGGAGCCCACAGAGAGGGAGCAAAGCTGCAGGTTGTCACGCTTCATTTGGAAGGAGACTGTTCCCATCTGCCGACCTGATGGCCAACCAGGTGGGCAAGCTGGTGAGGAGAGCTTTAAACTGGGGGCAGCTCAGGGGAGAGGCTGACCGCAGAAAGAGTGAGGAAGTGGTGGTGTGGGATGGCAAGGAAAAGGTGCAGGGTGATGTGGAGGAAAGAAACCCTGGAGAGAGAGCAGCGGCATGCAGGGAGCTCTGCGCAGGGACGGGCGATGAGGCAGTGGAGAGCGTGTGGGTGAGGATTAGTGGGCAGAGCAGCAGGGGTGGCCTTGTAGTGGATGCCTGTTAGGGAGTGCCTGAAGAAGGGCAGCCTGTGCAAGGCGCAGGGAGCAGAGAGCTGGGGAGAGGAAAATTGGTTGTGCTGCCCTGAAAGCAACTTCCAAGTTCGGGTGGTTTTTTGTTTTTTGTTTTTTGTTTTTTCCCATTTCCTTTGAAAAAGAATAGGAGACACTGCAAGGATATTCTGCCATTTCCTCAACAAAATCAATTATTTGCCTCTCTTTTGCTCCCAAACCCAGCCAGTACCATCACTACTGCATTAGCTGCCTTTTCTAACAGATACACAAAACGCCCCCAGAGCCTAGGCGATATCCTTAACTGCCCCTTTCCTATCACACAGGGAACATTGGCTGTCAATATGCTACTAAAGTCGAGCAGAGAAAATTGGAGGGAGTAGATTTTAAATGCCAATCCATTCCTATCAAAATACATTCTCAGTCAGCACAGGCTGCTATTTCAGAAGGTAAAACTGAAGGCGGCACAAGATGCCTGTGTCCTCCAGTGCAGCTGGATATAAGGCTTTTTGGTCCACAACTGCCGTGGAGCTAAGCGGGTACAACGTGGGCAACGCTGCCTGGCCCCGGTTTGTGCCCCTGGCAGCTCCCTGTCCACGCACGCTGCCGGCAGGGCAGTGGGTGTCGCGGGACCCCCCTGTGCTCTCCAGGCTGCTCGCCGCACTCCCCCACCCCCGGGGGCTGTGTGTGTTGCTCCAGCTGAAGGTGCAGCCACCGCTCCAGCAGCTCTGCGCGGGGTTTACTGCATGAGCGGGAGGTGCTGTCCGGCCGGTGGCAGAGCAGTGGCTTACCGGACTGAATGCAGTCAGTGTGAGGGGACCACAACGATGAGAGATTTTAAAGCATCAGAACTGCAGGGTATGCAGGGGAGCTACCCATGAATATATTTTCTTTTCAGTCTTTGCATGGAGATATTGTTTGGATAGGTTTTCAGGTCTTTGTTCATTTGCCCACATACAGAGATGATTGCTGCCCAAGATGCCCAGGGGTACCTGTGTTCCCATGTGGTGCTGGGAAAGGTGGCCCAGGACCTGTGGGAAGCTGTCTGAAGCATGAGCTGGTCACCAAGAGAAGTCTCTCCAGACCTCTCAGGGAGACGCCTTATTTCTCTCCCTTGACTAGAAAGGGAAGTCCAGACACCTGGATTAGACAGAGACATCTGCACTGGAGGGGTCTGGCATGGGGTGAGATCTGTCTCCTCCCTGTTGTCCCCTCAAATGGAGTTGCACTTCATTTCCTGGGCAGGGAATGGAAAGGGAGTGCAGCTGGATGTTTAGGGACTCCTTCAAGACATCACTATAACACAGGTGTGCTGAGATTGTTAAAGATTTGGCCATCAAAAAATAGAGTGTTTCATTGGAGCTGGTTACCCTGCTGCCCTCTCTGAGTCAAGAGAGCTCGACACCTCAGAGCAGGAATGGCTCTGTGCAAAGAGTGAGGAGTTGCATGGACTGTCCCAGGCAGGGAGTGGTTTGGGCCACTAAGTGCTGTGTGAGACATAAAAATATCTTTTTTAATCATGTGGGTCTGATTATAACAAAAATGTTTAGAAAATGTCAATAAAAATGAATCAAGACAGAAATTTTAAAAAGGATGTTAAACAAGGAAATGTTTAGTTACACTTTTCAGTTGTTAACATTCTTTGTTCTTATAACCCTCCTTGTTTCGATTTCTTTTTTTATTTTGTTGTTGGTGGTGTGTTTTCTCAATATGCTGGTGTTTTGAGGGGCTTTTGTGTGTGGTCTTCTTTAAGGAAAGTGCTTCTCCGAATTGGGGTGGGATGCCGTCACAGGGTCATGGACATCTGGTGCCATCGCAGGTGCCCTGGTGCCCTCTGCCCAGCCTCCACCTGCAGCCCGGAGGGGCTCTGGTCTCCCGCAGGTGCCCCGTGAGAGCTGCCAGGCCCAGGCAGGTGCCTCAGAGACACCGGGGCCTCTCCAAGTGCTGCTGGGTCTTTGTGGTTGGACACCTGAGCTCTGCCTGGAAAGGGGAAGAACTGTTTTCAACATCTGAAAAGTATGAACACACTTTCACCAGCTAAAATGATTGGCTAATTTTAATGTCAATGTTTTCCCGTGATAGTGGAAATAGTGGCAATTTTCAGGAAGAGTCTTAATCTCAGGCGAAGAAATGTTGATCTGTCCCCTTAACCTGCGTTACCACTGCTCTGTCTGTTATACTGTGGAGGTAGTCTCAGTAATCTCTCACCTATTTTCACATGTCCTGACTAAATTGATCATTTCTAAAGGCATCTTTGCCTCAGACGATCTGGACTTCTGTGCTTTCCATAGCTGCCCAGTTTCCCTCCTGCCTTTACTCTTTAGCCATTCAGATGCCTCTCACCTCCCAGTTGCTGCTCTGAGCTTCAGGGAGTCTGCAGCTTGCCTTGTCTCTCAGGAGTCTCATTGTCTCTTTAGCCACCTCCTTAGTTGTGTTTCCAGCTCTCCTTTCCTATCTCTCTGTCAAAACCATTTCAGGGACAGTTTTTCTTGTGGCAAGTGGACCTCACTGGAGGCAGCTTGCACTTAGCATACAGTTGGGGAGTGTATTTTATTTTTTTAGTAAACTCTATCGTATGTTATATTTGTTTGTCAGCAGTTAAGGGAAATTCTTCTGCATCTACAACTAGTTCTCTAAGGAAAGCAGGTGGGAGTGTAGCATGCAGCTAGAGACTTGAGTGGAAAAAGGTTGGATTTTAACAGGAGTGATCTAAGTCCCCAGTGGCTGATGAGAGAAACGGCAGGGCTGGGGAGGTGAGGAGGAAGGCTGTCCCTAAAGATCTCCCTCCCATCAAGGCTACTGCTTTCCCTACATGTCCACACTTCATTAAGAGACACTCTGGGTCAGTATGAAGTGGAGAATGTGCATATCACTTGTTCTGCAAGCTGGTAAATAAAACTTAAAAATAAGACAAACTTTGCTCATTGAAATCCTCCTCATTTTAATACACTTCTAAAAAATCTCCAATTAGCCACACAGAAATTGAAGAACTGAAGAAGATCCTGGAGAGTGACATGGGTTGTTAGGGCTTTTGGCATTTGAATGGCCCCTCGGGTGTATTTGGTGCTGAGTCCACGAACCTCAGATGCTGAGAGGAGATTGATCAAACCACTCCAGAAGTTGAAGTCAGAAGCAAACGCCAAAGTTTCTTGGAGCGTTAATAGGTCCCACTGAGGGACGTTGCCAATAAAAGGCTCCCTGGGGGCTGATTAGAGCAGAAAGTTGGAGGCACTGATTGCAGGTAGGCAAAGGCAATGTGCAGCTGGCTCTGATGTCCAGTAAACCTTGATGCGTTTTATCAAGCAGATTGGCCAGGCACCGACAGGCAGCCCCTGGAAAGGGGTGATCCTTTCCCTCAGGCTTTGCTCAGGGCTCTTCCTGGGGGCAGTGTGAGGGTGGGGGTGTGCAACACCGAGTGCAGGACACAGAATCAGAGAATGGCTGAGGTTGGAAGGAACCTCTGGAGATCATCTAGTGCAACCCCCTGCCCCTTCCCCCCCCCCCCCACCAGCAAAGTCACCTAGAGCACATTGCACAGGATTGCATCCAGGTGGGTTTTGAATGTCTCCAGAGATGGAGACTGCACAACCTCTCTGGACAACCTGTTCCAGTGCTCTGTCCCCCTCACAGCAAAGATTTTCCTCATGTCCACATGGAACTTCCTGGGTTTCAGTTTGTGCCCATTGCCTCTTGTCCTGTCGCTGGGCACCACTGAAAAGACCCTGGCCCCATCCTCTTGACACCTCAAGGTATTTGTAGAGGCAGCTGAATGCCACTCCATCCCAGGGGCTTCCAAGATGGCATGAGATGTGCAGATTAAGTCATCTGAATCAATCCCTTAGCCATGGGAAAATGAATTCCCTTCTTGTCCCTGTCCAGGTGTCCTGCCTAGTTAAGAGATGGAATAGGGGCTTCCAGAGTGGGACATTTCCACCTCTGGTAGATAAACGTCCTCTGATGAGACAAACTGCAATGCTGGAATCGGTCTGTCTGCAGTGTTTAGAGAGAGACCCTCAGTGATTATTTTAGTCTTCCTCACTGAACATTTCCCAGGAGGAGGGAGTACAAAGGACAAATAAAGTCACCTCTTCAGCTGGGCCACTGTTCCCACGAGGGGCCAGGCTCCTGGGACGGAGGGAGCTCATGGCAACCTGGCAGCACTGCTGAGAGTCAGCTCTGTCCAGGAGCAGCTCTCCTGCAAAGAGCAGCAGGGCTGCAGGCACTGCCTGCAGGTGCCACGACGAGACAAAGGAGATGAGCAAGAGTGAGACAGGAGTTGAAGGCAATCAGGAGTGGGTAGATGGCTGAGAGGTGACTGGAGGAGAAATCTTCACAGCCCCTAACACAGTAAGTCTCTGGCTGCAGGGCAATGCAGCTGAGGCATCCTGAGGGGTTCTCTAAAGCTACCACATGCCATGGCTGATGGGGTCTGCCAGGATGGGTATGCCAGTCCCTCCTGAGTGGAGCAGGAGGTGCTTTAGAGCAGGGATTTCCAGCCACACCATCACAGGGAAACGGCATCCTGCCACCTTCTCCCAGGGATGCTGCAAGGGTGTGAAGCCGGGGTGTGCACACAGGTCTGCCCAGGGCTGTAATTCAGAGCAGTGTGCCTGTGCCCCAGGGTGCCATGTGCCCAGGGCAGTGACTTGGCCACCTGTGAGGGTCAGCACTCAGCCTGCCCAGGGAACTCCCCACGGTGCTGTGGGGAGAAGCTCTGGGTGGGATGACTGACCCCTGGCAGGACATGTTCCCTCCTCTGTTGAGAGGGTGCTGCATGGGTCAGGGCTGCTCTCAGCTGCGGCTCAGCCTGAGAACATTTCTGGAGGGGGCTTTCCAAAAGGAAGGTCAAGACTGGGATGCCTGAAAGGGAAGGAGCTTTCCTGAGTCTCTGCTTTCAGTTTTATTCTCTTTGTTAGGATGAAATGTCTTTGGATCTGGCCGCTTTAAATAGGGGCTTGAGATTTCCAAATAGCGACAGTGAGAGAGGAACAGTTGTGGGAGAAACTCAAGAAATCCCGTCCCCCACCCCTCAGCCTACAGACAGAACCAGCATCAACTTTCCAGCCCCATCAAGCTCATCCAGCCCCCAGGAGGTTTCTGCAGGGCAGAGCTGAGCACCCAGGGGTGGCATGGGGGGGTCTGTGAGCACTGGCATGACACGTGGGACAGAGAAAGAGCTCCCTGCAGGGACAACTCCAGGCAGCAGGGTCACGGTCAGCATGAGTGCAAATGTCCTGCACCTCAGAGGTGCAAGCACAGGGCAGCTGGGAGCAAGACTGATGGAGAGGCCAGCTCTCCTCACTCTGCACTAAAGAGAGTGAATCCTTTTGCCTCTCAGGAATCACAGCTATTCACTCTGAGTGCAGTTGCAATGCTGAGGATCTCTGTCTCCAAGAATCCTCCTCAGGGATGATGACTCAGGAGAATCTAAAAGAAAACAAAAGAATCCTTGAAACTAGTTAAGAACACCCATTGTTTAGAACTGAGAGTGAAGATGCTGAAAAGCCCTTCAACATTATGAGTGGATAAAATCTCACTAAGACTATGAATTTGAAAGTTTAGATACCCATGTTCCCATGCACCCACTGCTGCAGGTCAGGACTGAGTCCTCTGGAGCCCATGGGAAGAGGCCCCCGCTCCTCATGGCAAACTCAGGCAGCACAAAGGGGAGCTCAAGCCATGGAGCTCAGTGATGGTCCTGGCAAGAGGAGGAGAGAAAATGTGTATGTTTGAGGGGGAAGAAGCTTCTATGCGGGTGGGGGTGGAGCCTATGTGAAAGTTTTGTTTGTAGAAGGCTCTCCTGTCTCCTCATTGTCTCCTCTTCCTTGCATAGTCCCTGTGGGCCCTGAGGGAGCAAATGCCCAACAGCAGCTCCCCCACCGAGTTCCTCCTCCTGGCATTTGCGGAAACACGGGAGATGCAGCTTCTGCACTTCTCGCTCTTCCTGGGCATCTACCTGGCTGCCCTCCTGGGAAACGGCGTCATCATCGCTGCCATCGCCTGTGACCACCGCCTCCACACCCCCATGTACTTCTTCCTCCTCAATATCTCAGTCCTCGACCTTGGCTCCATCTCTGTCACTGTCCCCAAATCCATGGCCAATTCCCTGTGGGACACTAGGGCCATTTCCTATGCAGGATGTGCTGCCCAGTTCTTTCTGCTTTTCTTTTTGTTCTCAGCAGAATATTATGTTCTCACTGTCATGGCCTACGATCGCTTTGTTGCCATCTGCAGACCCCTGCACTACGAGACCCTCATGGGCAGCAGAGCTTGTGTCAAAATGGCAGCAGCTGCCTGGGGCAGTGGTTTTCTCAATGCTGTGCTGCACACTGGAAACACATTTTCAATACCACTCTGCCAAGGCAATGCCATAGAGCAGTTCTTCTGTGAAATTCCCCAGATCCTCAAGCTCTCCTGCACAGACTTCCACCTCAGGGAAGACAGGGTTATTGAGGCTAGTGGCTTTTTATTCTTTGGGTGCTTTGTTTTCATTATTCTGTCCTACGGGCAGATCCTCACGGTGGTGTTGAGGATCCCCTCCGAGCAGGGCCGGCACAAAGCCTTTTCCATGTGCCTCCCTCACCTGGCTGTCGTCTCCCTGTTTGTCAGCACTGTTGCGTTTTCCCATCTGAAGCCCCCCTCCATGTCCTCCCCAGCTCAGGATCTGGTGGTGGCTGTTCTGTACGTGGTGGTGCCTCCAACACTGAACCCGCTCATCTACAGCTTGAGGAACAAGGAGCTCAAGGAGGCACTGAAGAAACTGATTCAACTGGGACAGTGTCAGCACCAATAACTGTCCCACGTGCATCCACTCATCATTCCCAGGTTATCTGGCATCAAGGCTCTGTGTGCTTTTCTTTCTTGCCTACTTTGCTCTTTTACCTAATTGTTAACAGAAAACATTGTTTTGGTTCCTGCCACCTCTCCTCAGGAAACTCTCATTTGAATCTGACCCAGAGATCGTGTTGGAGCAGGAAGCCAGGCTTCACCCTTCATCAGCAGAGAGGGGCAACCTCGGAGCCCGCTGGTCTGAGCTGCCTCCAATGCCCCCAGGGCAATGAGGAGAGTTTCCCTTTGCAGTGTCGCTTTTGGCACTGACACCAAGGGAGTGCAGGGGAACAGAGTCAGGCTGGGATGAGCACAGCTGGGGTGAGACCGTGGGTCCCGTGTCCATTAGGAGAGCTCAGCTCCCCTGGCCACAGTCAGAGGGTGATTTCACTGCCCTCTTCTGCAAGGGTGGCAGCCAGCTGTCACTGTGGCTTGGTCCCTTGCCTCTGCACTGCTCCAACACTCAAAGCAGAGCAGGAGGGCAGAGGAGTCTGGATGCAGCTTGTGGGGACAGACCCTGTGCTCCTCAGGACCATCGCCCCACTGCCACAGCAGGAATTTCCTGGTTGCAGCCTTTGCACAAGGACTGCAGCTTTCCTGGAGACACATCCAGCAATGCCAGCAGGACTTTCCCCTTTCAGGGCTATTCTCCTTCTTTCCACACTCTCCTGCTGTGCTCTGCTGTGGATATATGGCCTAAGCACTCTCCTAATGGGTGGTGGTAGGGTTGTGCTTCCCTGGGCATTCCTGTGAATGCAGGCAGGAGCAGGCTTTGGGCACCTTTCTGCCAGACCTGGCCTCCAAAAAACATTTTATAATGAAAGGGGATCTCCTCTGTGATGTGCCTCAAGCCTGGCCTTTCTTCAGAAGGGGGAGTCCAAAAGACTCCCAAGGGATTGCACCACAGAAGGTCTCGCTGTCCTGCTTGTGAGCTCTCTAGGCTCTGGAGGAGAAGCTCAGAGTCTCCATGGGATCTGATAGGGACCGCAGGTTGGATTTGGGGCTCCTTTCTCAGCGAGCGGTGCCAGTGGAGATGCAGAATGGTCTCTGAGTTGCCTCCCCTGGGCTATCCCACAGGTGACAGTGCCGATGACATATGGCCACTCTTCTGGAGGGGATTCTGAGCCACCAGCAGAGCTCAGGGGATCTCTGGGGACAATGTGTGCCTGGGGGTGGGCGGTGAGTGGAGGCTCACCAAGGGAGGGACAGTCCATGGTGGAGTCACCAGAATGTAAAGCACTAAATGCAGGTATGCCCAGGGAAATGAGGGCTCTGCCACCCGTGGAGGGGCAGTGGGGACCCAGGAGGCCCAGGGAAGGGGCCCTGGAGAGGGATTCGTGCACCCTCAGGGAAACACCCCAGGCTGGAGTTCGTGCCCACCCAAACACATCTCCTGCCATTGCAAACACCTTGGGGTCACTCTGAGCACTGTCCATGAGCACAGACACGTGCCAGCAGTGTCGGTGGTGGTGATCCCTGTCTGGCTGGGCCCGCTTCCCACCTGACCAGCACGGCCAGTGCCCAGTCAGGAGTCACCCTGCGGCCCCCAGTTTGCTCACGCTGCAGAGCAGCACCGCCAGCCTGGGACCCTGCAGGGAGCAGCAGGGAAGGGTGCAGGAATGGCTGGGCAGGCCAGCATGGACGTTGTCACCTGGGAAAGGCTCTCTGGGGAGCAGGGATGTCGCAGGGGAAAAGCAGGGCAGCCTTCAGAGATGGAAAATGAGAAGGAGACCCAGGTTTCTGTGTGCCCCAGCTCGGGGCAGGCTGCTCTGTCCCTGCGGCAGCAGGAGCTGCTGGAGGGGCTGCAGGGCCAGGGCTCTTGTGCTGTGCTGGGCAGTGGGGTGGGCATGGAGGGGCTGCAGGCAGACAGGGAGGGGATCTGCTGGACACAAGAGCAGCGGAGACACAGAGTGACCGGCGGCATTGCGGGGCCTCCTCCCCCTTGTTGGGGAACTGCTCCCCTTGTCCTTGGGCCTGGCCTGAGTTAAGCTGTGGACATGCCTGTGCCTGACCTTGCACCTCGCAGGTCCTGACCTGACCCTGTCCTCGTCCTGCTGACCTGACTCCCCATCTCTACCTCGGACAGACCTGGGCACTGCAGTCAGAAAGCGTTGGCAAAGAAAGCTGGATGCAGGCAGATCCCAGAGAAGGTTGTGAGTACAGAGCGTCCCAAACCGCCCCACAGCAACTCTTGCCTGACAGCCAAATTCAATATGTAAGGAGTGATTTGGGTTTGGACCCACTACCCAGCTACCACTGCACATGGTCTTAGCTGGGTGACAAAGTGAAGGCAGCCAAAGGGTCTGATTTTACGATGGGTAGTTAGGAGAGCAGGTCTTTCTGTGTCACAGCTCAAGGGTTTATGCATCACTTGTGGCTGGGTTCCTGCTACAAAGAGTGTGTTGTCAGGAGCAGCAAGAGCAGAGCTGCTGCGTACGGGAAGGGGAGATGGGAGGCAAGGGTGCCGGCAAGGCAGGCAGGGCAGTGACCCACTGGTGTGAAATGCTGTCCTGCAGTGCCCGGACAAGAGGAGCAGAGCAGGACTGGGGCTGGTAACCGGCATCAGGCACAGGCCAGTGATCACCAGACAAGACCATAGGGCTCCAACCAGCCCTGCTTTGTGTGGGAGGTTGGACCAGAGGTGCCTTCCCACCAAAACTCCTCTGTAAATCCATGAATGGTAAAAGCCTGGGTACGGAGACTGGCTCTGCCTGTCCCATGGGCTGCTCTGCTGCTGGGCGAGTGCAGAGCCCTTGGCTGGCCCCACGCTCCCTCGTGCTCCTCTGCCTCTGAGCAGAACATCGTCTGGGTCCAGATAGGGCCCCGCTCACGGCCCCACTGCAGGCTGCTCCCTGCAAAGGGTGAGACCCCAACGTTCCCAGCACGGAGCTGACAATGAAGCAGCATCTGGAGCCCAGCCAGCCCCTGAGCCCTCAACATTCCCCGGGCCAGTCGTGGGGCCCTGAGCCAGGCTGCTCACCCTGCCCCACTGCCCCTCCATGCTCCCCCTTACCCCTGTGCCTTTCTCATGCCCAGCCTTTGCAGTTGCGTTTGCCTGCTCTGCCCACTTGCCTTCACCACAGCCACGGCTGCACTGGAAGCCCATGAAAATGCCGGTGCTCCTGCCCTTGAGCTGGCATCCACCCCAAACCTGGAGCCTGGCCGGCCACCAAGGCATCGCCCATCCAGTGCCATGGCCATGCAGCCAAGGGCAGGGGTCTTCACCCCAGTTTCCCTGCTCCTCCTCCTGCTCCTGGCACCGCTGCTGCTGTGCCCATGTCAAACCATCCTGCCGCCACACACCACAGGGCCCCTCCAGGGCTGTGCTGAAGCCTTTCAGGAGCAGACTGAGGTGGGGCTGGTACCGCCAGGGTGGGTTGGGAGAGGGCAGCTCCCCTCTGCCACGCTGGGGCTGGGGCTGAGGCTGGGGCTGGCACAGCTTTTCCCGGGGGAGCTCCCGGAGGAGCCGCTCCGGGGGATCCTGCACCTCTGCCCTGGCAGCACCAGCACTCAGGGTGCCGCAGGGGAGAAGTGCCCAGAGGGTGGAAGGGGGACGGGCTGCCCTGGGGTGTTGGGGACCAAGATAGAATGATGCTGTGTAAGACAGCAGAGAATCTCTAAGGCAGAAAGTAATGATGTGGTAACTATGATTTGTGGCCAGAATGTGTGCACGTGAGTCGCCAGTGATCATGTGCCTTCTTGCCTACGTGCCAGCAGTCACGGTGTGCCTTCCTGCCTACGTGCCAGCAGCTGCGGTGGGCCTGTCCTGCTGGACTGTCCTGCCCGCCTGCCAGGCATCAGGAGACGTCTTCCTACCTATCACAAGATGCCACAATGCCTAGGAGGTACTTGGAGGAGTGGCTGAGCTTGATTGCTATATAACCGGCCATTGTGTTTTCAATAAAGGATCTTTTGCACTACCCTACCTCAGGTCTGTGTTATTGTATGCCACACTTGGTAACATGTTTTCCTGTGACAAATCTTCAGTCGGCACCACAGCTGAGGTGCACAGAGCATGTCGCACTCTGAGGCATCCGGCTCTCTCAACTGATGAGGAAAGCAGGGGGACCCGCTTCGTCTAGTTTTGCATGGCCAAATTTGCACAAATCTCAGCATACCAGTCTTAAAGCGATGTTTGAAAGGAGGCCCTAAAACATCTAGCCACACACCCTTGACATTCCCTGCAGGAAGTCAGTGAAGTGCTACTTCCTTTTAGGGGACAACAGGGAGGAGGCTGATCCCACATGGCCCATGCCAGACCCTGTCAGTGCAGATGTCTCTGTCTAAGCCAGCTGTCGGGACTTCCCTCTCTAGTCAATGGAGGCAAATAGGTTTCTCAGCTGAGGTGTTTTGAGAGACTTTTCCTCATGACAAGCTAAGGTCCCGTAGAAGCCGCCTCCAAAATCTCCAGGACCACGTGGGAACACAGCTATCCCAGGGCATCTCAGGCAGCAGCAGCCTCTCTATGTGCTCAAATGAATCAAGCCCCAAAAGGAGAATCTAGTCATAAGCTGAAATCGTCTCCAAAAATAACTCAAGGTGATAACTGACCAAAAAAATCCTCTTCAAAACGTCACACATTTTGACCATTGCTAAATATATATTTTTTCTTTCCTCTTAATGCACTCCAGTAACCATGGCTATGAAGCATGGCAGAGACCAGGGTCCCAGCTAAAGCTCTCAGGATGCTCTGTGTTCAGGGCACATTGGCTCTTTTCTGGTGTATCATCTCTATCTTAAGCACCGCAGACCGAGAAACCTTGCTGAGGACTTTGAAAAACAAAGAGCCTGCTTTGGTGCCTCAAGGAGGAAGGCTGTATCCTCTCCCCATGTGGTCCTACATCCTGATTCTGCAAAAAGAGCAACTCCCAGTAGAAACCAGTTTTGAGGCTCACCAAAGCATCTCAGCCTGTGGCCATGCTTTGTGCTGTTTCATTCCACATGACTTTGATCCTGTCTTGAAAAAATGCCAAACCCCAAACCAACCCCCACGCCCCAGCTTCCCACACACATCTGCCCAGTGCAGAGACCTGTCAGTGCCGGGATGCAGAAGTGACCTCTGCAGTGCCCCCCTTTTAGATGTATCACAGCCTTTGGCACCATCTGGAGATGTTGCTGAAGAATTTATCAGCAAGTTTTTGGCAAATCCCTGGGGTGAAGGGAGGGGAGGGGAGGGGAAATCTCTCTGCTCTCTCCCTGACTGTGCCATCTCCATGGCGGTGACCTAGGGAGCCCCCTGACGACACAAGCTGAGGTCACAGTGGGATGTGCTGCATCCCAGGGAGGTCTGCCCGGTGCCGCAGCAGTGCCCTCACTTCCCTGTGAGGCCCAGGAGCTGCTGGGCACTGCTCACGCACTGCTCACCTCTTCCCTTTGGAGCTGCTCAGTGGCAAGGTGGGGGGACAGGAGGCAGCGGGCCGCCTTGGGGCCCCTCGCTGAAAGGCAGAAGAGCAGGTTGAGGAGTTTTGGCTGACGAGAGGCAAAGAGCCTCCTTTTTCCCTGGATGCACAGAAGAGCTGAGGGCAAGGCAAGAGCAAGTGGCAGGAAGGGCAAGGCAAGAGCAGCTGGGCAGTCTTCTTGGGTGTCTCAAATGACCCTGGACGCCTACGACAACTAAAGCTCATCTCACTAGGAAGCTGAGACAACTGAAGATCCCAATGTTAAAAACAGCTCTTGTGGTTGAGTGCAGACCCTTGATTTAATGACACGGAAAGAGGCCTACAGGGCCATTTCAGATGCCTGGGGTGTCCAGGATAACTACATGTTCCTACTAGATACAGCATGGGACCTACAGGAAAACTATGCCCCTTCAGAGGGGTTGCTGTGCCAGTGTCCCAGGGCATCTCAGGTTTCCTGCCTGTGCCCAAACAAAGGAATCCCACCACTGTCTTTAGGCAGTCTGCACTCTTTGCATCCAAGTATGCTTCCTAAATGGGAGAGGCACATCACAGCAAGGTCTCCGCTCTAGTCGCTACACTCTCCAAGCCTTCTAGCTCTCCTCCCCCTGAATGTCCTCTCACCCCCCAAGATGAGAAGAACGGGGACTGGGCTAATGGCGTCCTCAGGGTGGCTGGATCACAAGCTGCCCAGGCCCAGGGCCTTCCTCAGTTGCACCCTGTCCTTCCTGGAGACTGGTTCAAGTCTGCCACAGGCCCCAAGGTGCTGCAGAGTCAGCTCAGGCAGCAAAACCCTCTCCTGGCATTCCTGCACAGCCCAGCTCTGTTTCTCCCTGGCCTTGGGCCCTGCAGGCTTTGCTTTCTTCGTGGCAACCTCCTTTCACCATTACATTGCCACCTGCTAGCCATGCCACTATATCACCACTTCCAATCAAAGCCTTGGCATACATGACGTCCTTGGTCACATGTTTTCCTGTGACAAATCTTCAGTCGGCACCACAGCTGAGGTGCTGAAGCCAACACAGATGCAAACACATGCAGCCTGAGGTTCGGGCAGGAGCAAATGGAGATGCACAAGCTGTCGCAGGACTGCCACATGGTTGGAATACCAGAGATGTGGTGGGATCACTCCCATGATGGAGTCCTTCAATGGCAGGGTGCAAGTTCTTCACGAGAGACCACCAGGGAAGATGAGGAGGGGCATGCCCTATGTGTGAAGGGGTATCTTGGATGTATGGAGCTCTTCCATGGGATGGACCAAGAGAGGCAGCTCTGAAGGGCAGAGGAGCTCAGGAAAGCCATTAGGTCATTGAAGACAGCAGCCGTCAAGCACAAGAATCCTCCATAGGAAGAGTTTGTAAAATGGGACCTCTCTGGACCCCAGCATGGCTAAACAGGGAATTGCCACGGGAGCTCCAGGCTAATAAGGCAGCCTTTGGAAAGGGGAAGAAGGCAGAGGCTGCAAAGGAGGAATTTGGAAACCTTGTCCAGCAAAGTAGGCATGGTGTTAAGGAAGCCAAAGCTCCTCTGGGATACAGACACTTGCAGGGCATGTGAAGGACAGGAAGAAAAGCTGCTACTGCTTCAGTGACAGGAAAAGAATCGACAAGGAGATGTGGGCTCACTGCTGAAAGGGGCAGGGATTGTTGTAAAGTGGATGTAGATAAGTCTGGGCAAGTCCAGTCCTTCGGGCTTCAGCCTTCCCCAACAAGTTCTCCTGAGCTGTTGTGCCTCGAGTCAGGAGTCCTGAGGAGAAAAACAACCCGCAGTGCCCAAGTCTCTCAAACTCAACCCCTAGAAGTCTAGGGGACTGGGTGGCTGGCATCCACGGACATGCACAGAGCTGGCTGCAGTGACAGCAAGGCTGCTCTCTGTCATCTTGGAAAGGTTGTGGAGATCAGGGCAGGTCCCAATGAGCAGAAAAAGGAATACGCTGTGCCCATCTTCCAAAAAGGCCACAAGGACAAAACAGGGAGCTGCAGGCCATTCAGCCTCCCTCTGAGGAGGAGTGTGTTGTGGAGCCAGTGCTCTCTGATCCCATTTCTGGGCACACGAAGAAGGTGCCTGGCAACAGTCAGCATGGATTTCCTGATGGTGAATCATTCCTGACCCACCTGATTGCCTGCTGTGATAAAAGACCTGCACTTGTGGAGGAGAGGACAGGCATGGATGTCCAGTAGACACCCAGATGGGCAAAAAGCTGCTTGGATGATCAAGCTCAGAGGATTTTCATGAATGGTCATGCTTTACTGGGAAGTCAGGTAAAGGTGGGGCATGCAGGGGTATACCCTGCATCCTGTCCTGTTTGAAAGGCTGAGAGAAAGAGCAAGGGGAGGAGGAAGACTGGGAAACGATGAAAAGTGCATATGCCCAGATCGTCTGACGCAAAGTTGACTTTAGAAGTGATCAAATTAATCAGGGCATGTGGAAATAGGTGAAACATTAGTGAGGTTAAAGCCACAGCATAAAAGACGGAGCAGTGGTAATGCAAGTCAAGGGGCACATCAATAGTTCTTCCCCCAGATTCATGACCTTCCTCAAAATTTCCATTACGTCATCATGGGAAAATACAGACATTTGATTAGAATTATTCAGTCCTTTCAGCTGATGAAAATGGTCTCTCTCTTTTTTTTTTTTCTTTTTGTAATGTTGAGAAGAGTTCTTCACCTTTCCAGGCAGAGCTCAGGTGTCCAACCACAAGCACCCGGTGGCCCTTGGAGAAGCCCCGGTGTGTGTGAGGCACCTGCCTGGGCCTGGCAGCTCTCCCACGTTACCTGTGGGAGACCGCAGCCCCTGGGAGCTGCAGAGGGAGGCTGGGCAGAGGGGAGCAGGGCACCTGAAATCCAGGACCCTGTGACTACATCACACCCCAGTTCTGAAAAGCGCTTTCCTTTTCAGACAAAAAGAGAATGCCTAATCGCCACAGAAGACTAGTATACTGAAACAGAACAAATCAAGAAAGACAAGAAGAGCACAAAAAAAAGCTAGAAAGTATAACAACACATTGCTTTAAATCTCTTAAATATCTTTTTTTCAATTGCTTTCTTGTTTCATTTGTAATGTCATTTTCTAAACATTTCTGCTATAATCAGGCCTGCCCCGTTAAGCAAGATATTTTTTTTGTCTCCCACAGAGCCTGGTACTCAGAAAACCACCCCCTGCCCACGGCTGTCTATGCCACTCCTCACTCTTTGCACAGAGCATGTCGCACTCTGAGGCATCCAGCTCTCTCAACTGATGAGGAAAGCAGGGGGACCCGCTTCGTCTAGTTTTGCATGGCCAAATTTGCACAAATCTCAGCATACCAGTCTTAAAGCGATGTTTGAAAGGAGGCCCTAAAACATCTAGCCACACACCCTTGACATTCCCTGCAGGAAGTCAGTGAAGTGCTACTTCCTTTTAGGGGACAACAGGGAGGAGGCTGATCCCACATGGCCCATGCCAGACCCTGTCAGTGCAGATGTCTCTGTCTAAGCCAGCTGTCGGGACTTCCCTCTCTAGTCAATGGAGGCAAATAGGTTTCTCAGCTGAGGTGTTTTGAGAGACTTTTCCTCATGACAAGCTAAGGTCCCGTAGAAGCCGCCTCCAAAATCTCCAGGACCACGTGGGAACACAGCTATCCCAGGGCATCTCAGGCAGCAGCAGCCTCTCTATGTGCTCAAATGAATCAAGCCCCAAAAGGAGAATCTAGTCATAAGCTGAAATCGTCTCCAAAAATAACTCAAGGTGATAACTGACCAAAAAAATCCTCTTCAAAACGTCACACATTTTGACCATTGCTAAATATATATTTTTTCTTTCCTCTTAATGCACTCCAGTAACCATGGCTATGAAGCATGGCAGAGACCAGGGTCCCAGCTAAAGCTCTCAGGATGCTCTGTGTTCAGGGCACATTGGCTCTTTTCTGGTGTATCATCTCTATCTTAAGCACCGCAGACCGAGAAACCTTGCTGAGGACTTTGAAAAACAAAGAGCCTGCTTTGGTGCCTCAAGGAGGAAGGCTGTATCCTCTCCCCATGTGGTCCTACATCCTGATTCTGCAAAAAGAGCAACTCCCAGTAGAAACCAGTTTTGAGGCTCACCAAAGCATCTCAGCCTGTGGCCATGCTTTGTGCTGTTTCATTCCACATGACTTTGATCCTGTCTTGAAAAAATGCCAAACCCCAAACCAACCCCCACGCCCCAGCTTCCCACACACATCTGCCCAGTGCAGAGACCTGTCAGTGCCGGGATGCAGAAGTGACCTCTGCAGTGCCCCCCTTTTAGATGTATCACAGCCTTTGGCACCATCTGGAGATGTTGCTGAAGAATTTATCAGCAAGTTTTTGGCAAATCCCTGGGGTGAAGGGAGGGGAGGGGAGGGGAAATCTCTCTGCTCTCTCCCTGACTGTGCCATCTCCATGGCGGTGACCTAGGGAGCCCCCTGACGACACAAGCTGAGGTCACAGTGGGATGTGCTGCATCCCAGGGAGGTCTGCCCGGTGCCGCAGCAGTGCCCTCACTTCCCTGTGAGGCCCAGGAGCTGCTGGGCACTGCTCACGCACTGCTCACCTCTTCCCTTTGGAGCTGCTCAGTGGCAAGGTGGGGGGACAGGAGGCAGCGGGCCGCCTTGGGGCCCCTCGCTGAAAGGCAGAAGAGCAGGTTGAGGAGTTTTGGCTGACGAGAGGCAAAGAGCCTCCTTTTTCCCTGGATGCACAGAAGAGCTGAGGGCAAGGCAAGAGCAAGTGGCAGGAAGGGCAAGGCAAGAGCAGCTGGGCAGTCTTCTTGGGTGTCTCAAATGACCCTGGACGCCTACGACAACTAAAGCTCATCTCACTAGGAAGCTGAGACAACTGAAGATCCCAATGTTAAAAACAGCTCTTGTGGTTGAGTGCAGACCCTTGATTTAATGACACGGAAAGAGGCCTACAGGGCCATTTCAGATGCCTGGGGTGTCCAGGATAACTACATGTTCCTACTAGATACAGCATGGGACCTACAGGAAAACTATGCCCCTTCAGAGGGGTTGCTGTGCCAGTGTCCCAGGGCATCTCAGGTTTCCTGCCTGTGCCCAAACAAAGGAATCCCACCACTGTCTTTAGGCAGTCTGCACTCTTTGCATCCAAGTATGCTTCCTAAATGGGAGAGGCACATCACAGCAAGGTCTCCGCTCTAGTCGCTACACTCTCCAAGCCTTCTAGCTCTCCTCCCCCTGAATGTCCTCTCACCCCCCAAGATGAGAAGAACGGGGACTGGGCTAATGGCGTCCTCAGGGTGGCTGGATCACAAGCTGCCCAGGCCCAGGGCCTTCCTCAGTTGCACCCTGTCCTTCCTGGAGACTGGTTCAAGTCTGCCACAGGCCCCAAGGTGCTGCAGAGTCAGCTCAGGCAGCAAAACCCTCTCCTGGCATTCCTGCACAGCCCAGCTCTGTTTCTCCCTGGCCTTGGGCCCTGCAGGCTTTGCTTTCTTCGTGGCAACCTCCTTTCACCATTACATTGCCACCTGCTAGCCATGCCACTATATCACCACTTCCAATCAAAGCCTTGGCATACATGACGTCCTTGGTCACATGTTTTCCTGTGACAAATCTTCAGTCGGCACCACAGCTGAGGTGCTGAAGCCAACACAGATGCAAACACATGCAGCCTGAGGTTCGGGCAGGAGCAAATGGAGATGCACAAGCTGTCGCAGGACTGCCACATGGTTGGAATACCAGAGATGTGGTGGGATCACTCCCATGATGGAGTCCTTCAATGGCAGGGTGCAAGTTCTTCACGAGAGACCACCAGGGAAGATGAGGAGGGGCATGCCCTATGTGTGAAGGGGTATCTTGGATGTATGGAGCTCTTCCATGGGATGGACCAAGAGAGGCAGCTCTGAAGGGCAGAGGAGCTCAGGAAAGCCATTAGGTCATTGAAGACAGCAGCCGTCAAGCACAAGAATCCTCCATAGGAAGAGTTTGTAAAATGGGACCTCTCTGGACCCCAGCATGGCTAAACAGGGAATTGCCACGGGAGCTCCAGGCTAATAAGGCAGCCTTTGGAAAGGGGAAGAAGGCAGAGGCTGCAAAGGAGGAATTTGGAAACCTTGTCCAGCAAAGTAGGCATGGTGTTAAGGAAGCCAAAGCTCCTCTGGGATACAGACACTTGCAGGGCATGTGAAGGACAGGAAGAAAAGCTGCTACTGCTTCAGTGACAGGAAAAGAATCGACAAGGAGATGTGGGCTCACTGCTGAAAGGGGCAGGGATTGTTGTAAAGTGGATGTAGATAAGTCTGGGCAAGTCCAGTCCTTCGGGCTTCAGCCTTCCCCAACAAGTTCTCCTGAGCTGTTGTGCCTCGAGTCAGGAGTCCTGAGGAGAAAAACAACCCGCAGTGCCCAAGTCTCTCAAACTCAACCCCTAGAAGTCTAGGGGACTGGGTGGCTGGCATCCACGGACATGCACAGAGCTGGCTGCAGTGACAGCAAGGCTGCTCTCTGTCATCTTGGAAAGGTTGTGGAGATCAGGGCAGGTCCCAATGAGCAGAAAAAGGAATACGCTGTGCCCATCTTCCAAAAAGGCCACAAGGACAAAACAGGGAGCTGCAGGCCATTCAGCCTCCCTCTGAGGAGGAGTGTGTTGTGGAGCCAGTGCTCTCTGATCCCATTTCTGGGCACACGAAGAAGGTGCCTGGCAACAGTCAGCATGGATTTCCTGATGGTGAATCATTCCTGACCCACCTGATTGCCTGCTGTGATAAAAGACCTGCACTTGTGGAGGAGAGGACAGGCATGGATGTCCAGTAGACACCCAGATGGGCAAAAAGCTGCTTGGATGATCAAGCTCAGAGGATTTTCATGAATGGTCATGCTTTACTGGGAAGTCAGGTAAAGGTGGGGCATGCAGGGGTATACCCTGCATCCTGTCCTGTTTGAAAGGCTGAGAGAAAGAGCAAGGGGAGGAGGAAGACTGGGAAACGATGAAAAGTGCATATGCCCAGATCGTCTGACGCAAAGTTGACTTTAGAAGTGATCAAATTAATCAGGGCATGTGGAAATAGGTGAAACATTAGTGAGGTTAAAGCCACAGCATAAAAGACGGAGCAGTGGTAATGCAAGTCAAGGGGCACATCAATAGTTCTTCCCCCAGATTCATGACCTTCCTCAAAATTTCCATTACGTCATCATGGGAAAATACAGACATTTGATTAGAATTATTCAGTCCTTTCAGCTGATGAAAATGGTCTCTCTCTTTTTTTTTTTTCTTTTTGTAATGTTGAGAAGAGTTCTTCACCTTTCCAGGCAGAGCTCAGGTGTCCAACCACAAGCACCCGGTGGCCCTTGGAGAAGCCCCGGTGTGTGTGAGGCACCTGCCTGGGCCTGGCAGCTCTCCCACGTTACCTGTGGGAGACCGCAGCCCCTGGGAGCTGCAGAGGGAGGCTGGGCAGAGGGGAGCAGGGCACCTGAAATCCAGGACCCTGTGACTACATCACACCCCAGTTCTGAAAAGCGCTTTCCTTTTCAGACAAAAAGAGAATGCCTAATCGCCACAGAAGACTAGTATACTGAAACAGAACAAATCAAGAAAGACAAGAAGAGCACAAAAAAAAGCTAGAAAGTATAACAACACATTGCTTTAAATCTCTTAAATATCTTTTTTTCAATTGCTTTCTTGTTTCATTTGTAATGTCATTTTCTAAACATTTCTGCTATAATCAGGCCTGCCCCGTTAAGCAAGATATTTTTTTTGTCTCCCACAGAGCCTGGTACTCAGAAAACCACCCCCTGCCCACGGCTGTCTATGCCACTCCTCACTCTTTGCACAGAGCATGTCGCACTCTGAGGCATCCAGCTCTCTCAACTGATGAGGAAAGCAGGGGGACCCGCTTCGTCTAGTTTTGCATGGCCAAATTTGCACAAATCTCAGCATACCAGTCTTAAAGCGATGTTTGAAAGGAGGCCCTAAAACATCTAGCCACACGCCCTTGGCATTCCCTGCAGGAAGTCAGTGAAGTGCTACTTCCTTTTAGGGGACAACCGGGAGGAGGCTGATCCCACATGGCCCATGCCAGACCCTATCAGTGCAGATGTCTCTGCCTAAGCCAGCTGTCGGGACTTCCCTCTCTAGTCAATGGAGGCAAATAGGTTTCTCAGCTGAGGTGTTTGGAGATACTTTTCCTCATGACAAGCTAAGGTCCCGTAGGAGCCGCCTCCAAAATCTCCAGGACCACGTGGGAACACAGCTATCCACAGTCGGATGTGCCACATCACAGGGAGGTCTGCCTGGTGCCGCAGCAGTGCCCTCACTTCCCTGCAAGGCTCAAGAGCTGCTCAGCACTGCTCATACACTCCCCACTGCTGCTCTTCAGAGCTGCTCAGTGGCAAGGATGGGGGACAGGAGGCAGCAGGGCCACGTTGGGGCCCCTTGTCAACAGGCAGAGGAGAAGGGGCACACTGGAGAGGAGTTTGGGTGACGAGATGAGAAGACCGTCCGTCCTCCCCAGCTGGAGAGGCAATCCGAGGGCAAGCGGGCAAGGGGGGCAAGCGAGATGGAGGGCTGCTGGACCAAGACCGTCAGCCTGCACTCCAGTTCCTTGTTCCCAACACTCCTGCAGCTCTCCACCAAGGGGAAGGGCTTCAGGAGTTCCTTGCTGAGGGGTCGCACAGAGACCATTAACTACAAAAATGGCTGTGGATCCTGGGCTCTGGGAGTGGCTGGACGGGGCTTGGGGCTGCCACGAGAGCCCTGCTGTAGGGTCTACCTGGCTCAGGGGACAATGTGGCAGCCAGGACTCCTGGGTCCTAGGGCTGTGGCTATCCTGAGCCCCAGGCCTCCTGTGGGGCTGGCTCCATCCCTGTGGGGAGGGTGGGGGGCAATCCATGGCCAGGCTTCCCTGAGAGTGGGTTCCCCTTGGGGATCTGGCTCTGGCAGGAAAGGGTTGCTGCGTCCTGGAGGCTGGGGTGTCCTGCAGCTCCTGTGTCGCTCTCAAGAGCCTGCTGGAAAGGCCCATGTTGGAAATGGATCCTTCACCTTGTAATAACCCCAAGGTGTCCACTTGTTTGGGAGAAGCTCTCTTCCTTCCCCCTGAATCCTTTTACTCTTATAACATGGCAGAGCATGTTTTGGGCTCAGAGATGTTGTCCTCTGACGGCCACAGCCCCTGTCCTCCTGCAAACGGGGGTCAGACCTCTGCACCCAAAAGGCAGCCTGTTTGGGGGAGCAGCTTGGGAACAGGTGGGGGTGCCATCGCCACCCCACAAGTCCCTGCTGCCCCCAAGCCTGTTTCTCTGAGCCGTGGGGGGCAGTGCTGGGGGGAGCCCAGCAGGGCCATCTCCCCCGGCCCCTCCCGGCCCCACCCCTCCGCTGCCCAGCACCGGCAGGCCCGGAGCTGCTCTGGCCCTGGCTGCCCTGGGGCTCCTCAGCCCTGCGGAGCGACGCGCCAGGGCCCAGCCCGGCCCCGCAGAGAGCAGCCCCTGCCTGGCCACGGCCCAGCCCTGCCGGGTGCAGGGCAGCCAGGCGCCCCGCGGGCCCCCTGCGGCAGAGCCCAGCCCCTGCGGCGCAGTGGCCAGGCCCCGGGACCCCGCACTGCCCGGGCACACGGCGCCGGGCTTCCCCCAGGCCCCGCCGCGCCCCGCGCTGCCACCCACAACATGGCGACCCACCGCGGGAGGGGGGGGGGGGGGGCGGGGGGGGCAGAGCTGGCTGCCAGGGCAGGAGGCTGCAGCGTTCCCCTGGCAACGCCCCAGGACTGCCTCCTATTGGCTGGTGTGAAGAGGAGGGCCGGGTTGGGATTGACTGATATCTCTGTCAGCCAATCGGAGTGCAGTATGTGGAAAAACAGCCCTGGAAGCGGGGCGGGATCAAAGCGGGAGTGAGGAGGGGACAAGAGCGGGGCTGGCAGGGCTGCGGGTGCATCCCGATGGCGGCAGGTTCCCTCCCACCAGGGCGGGGGCTGGTGGGGCCGAGCACGGGACAAAGCGCCCTGGCCCCGGGGGAGCTGCCCTGCGAGCCAGACGTGCCGGCTGCCCCCGAGCAGCTGGGCCGGGGCGGCTGGAGGGGTTTGGGGGCAGGAAGCTTTGCCCCTGCCCTGGGCCTGAGACCCATTTTCAAGGGTTTCCCTGAGCAGCTGCTGCCACCGCAGCCCCCAGGAGCAGCTCAGAGCTGCGTTTGGGAGCTGCAGGTGGCAAAGCGTGAGCAGGCTGCTGGTGTCCTCACGAGGGGCCCTTCCCAGGGGTCTCTCTTGTTCTGAAAATGGCATTTCTGAGTGGCTCTGAGAGATGCTTTCAGAGAAGGTGAGGCACAAGTGAGAGGCAAGAGCTGCCTGATGAGCCCCTGTGAGAGTCCTTCTCCTCTGCTTCCTGGAGGTGGGAAGTGAGCAGGCCCCGGGCTGTGAGTGGCTGTTCAGAGGCAGTGCCTGTTGCAAGGCCTTGGAGGACTAGAAGGGAACTGAATGGATGGAGAGTTGGGCTTTCTGTGTTTCGTGGCCCTTCGGGGTGCCCTGTGTGTCGCTGATGCAGAGGCGCGTGTTGGCTGCCAACCCTCTGTGAGGTGCGGGGGTAGCGGCGTGCCACGGTGTCGGGTGCCCTGTGGTGGAGCTGGGTGGTGGCCCCAGTGTTTTGCTGCTCAGCACGGGAGGAGGTGGCTGGCGACAGCAGTGCTCTGCTCCCAGAGCCCAGCCTGCCATCAGTGTCCTTCTGGGAGACCTGGGTGAGGCCTGTTGGTGACCGTGTTCCCTCCTTGGAGCATCCTGGTGCGACCCAGGGATGCTCGCAGTTTGGTGGTTTCTGTCAGCTGAGGTTCAGGCTTGCACTTTCTGACGGTCTTGATGCTTCCCTGAGTCTCTGGGATTTTACTGACTGTTATGGAAATTAGGCTTGTTAGCAACCATAACAGGGCCTCACCCTAGCTTCCCGCAGAAAAGTTCAGAGCCAAATCAAAACAAATTAAATAATTAAATTTTAATGACGCGCGTGCAGTAATTACAGCTCAAGCTGGGTGCCTCCAAAGAGGGACCCCGAACAAAGAAATCCCTGCGCAATTACAGCTTTTTCAAATTAAGTTTCCCACCCTTCACATGGTAGTTCAGACCAACAGTAATTTTTATGTCTGGGGTCTCCTGCTCCTTATTGGCTCTCATGGTTGTTCCTAGGCAGGCTGTTTTTCTTCCTTATCTTTACTGTTGTGGTTTCTGCTGACGGTTGTACCTTTATTTTCGTTGGGTCTTACTGTTTTCTCTTAAGGTCCTGAGGAGGTGGATGTGATTCTAAATCATAACAATTAACACTGCCCCAGCAGTGAGCTAAGGCTTTGTCCCTCAAGGTCCTAATGCCCTGCACTGGTCTTATTTCAAAGCCTTGACACCCTCCCTTTCGGAGTGTGAGACACAGGAATGCAGACTGCTTGTAACTCCCTTATCTTCCTAGCTTGAACCAGCTCTGAGGCCCTTTTCTTCCTGGACTAAGTAAAAGTTCATTATTTTATCTAAGTGCAGCCTAAGGCTTCAGCAAATTTAGCTCCTCATGCTAAGCAAGTTTTATAGAAGTTGTGCTAAGCGGCTACCTCTAGACAGTTTCAGTTCACTATTCCTTAACAGTCCCCCCTTTGTTTTTATGGAGCATCCCTGCTAATACTTTAAACAGAGTTCTCAAAGTTTTTCGAGGCGTACTAGTACTTTCCATAGCCTTATGTATAATATGATCGTAAGTAACAGGCATAACACAATTAGACAAACTTAACACAGTTGCTACTGAGTTGAACATGTGACCACAAATCCCTGTTGCAGTTGGTGACCACCCTAGAAGAGTTTCCCAGCCATGATGTTCTCCGTCCCTCTTTACCCTTTCCAAGATATGGTGCATCTCTTCTGTATAATGATGAATGGTAATCAGAGTTTTTTGTCCATTCTTTCGGGTGTGTTCTAGCAGTCAACGCAAATCATCATGTTGTAGTAGTTTCCTTACCAGGGTGAGATTCATCCCAATGGGGTAGGTAGTAAATTTTGGCTCAGGGTATAATTAGATTGTAACAATTGATAAGATCTAATAGGAGCTGAATAATTAAAGTCACATCCCATAATTTTGGGTAAAGTTACAATTACAAATACTTGAGTGATTACTTGTATCTACAATAACGTTATCTATGAATATAAGATTACAAAGTGTTCTTACACATACACATCCTTTTTCAACATATACAAGTACAGTTCAACTTTAACAGCAAAATAAAAACATAGTATGACAGTATATGGCCCGTTCCATTTAGGATAGTATATGGCCCGTTCCATTTAGGTTTTAACCTGGATTTTTTGTGAAAATACTTTAACTAAAACTTCATCCCCAGGCTGTATACCAGGTACTTGTATTTCAGGTGGTGTGGATTGATATCATTGAGCATTTATTTATTTATTTATTTTAAAGATTTTCAAACCTTTTTTGCATACTTAGAACATACTGGGCTAGTCGTTCATCTCTGTCTACCAGGCTGGTCTTAGCTAGAATAATAAGTCCCTGGTACAGCTAAATGTCTCCCGAAGAGAATTTCTGCTGCTGTTAGTCCTATGGGTTTCCGTGGGACATTTCAAACATCCCATAGAGCTAAGTTTAATGTTTCTGGCCATTTTAGGCTAGCACGTGTGCATATTCTTGCTATTTTTTCTTTTAATGTTCTGTTCATTCTTTCTACTTGTCCTGAAGATTGTGGGTGATAAGGGGTACACAGGTTTCTTCTTATTCCTAACAATTTATATAATTGAGTGATTATCCTTGCCATAAAATGGACACTCCTATCTGAATCAATGGCTTCTGGGACCCCATACCTGGGTATGATTTCTTTCAGGAAGGCTTTTACCACTCCCCCTGCATCAGCCTTTCTTGTTGGGAAAGCTCCTACCCAGCCTGATAACTGATCTGCTGTCACTAACAAGTGTTTGTACCCATTGGCGGATGGCATATCCGCATAATCTGTTTGTAGCTTCTGGAAAGGGAAGTGGGCCCATGGTCATTCCCCTAATTCTGAGCTTGGTTTGCTACTTAAAAACTTCTGGCAGGTCAGGCAGCTATTCGTTATTCTTTTTGCAGCCGCATAAATTCCTGGAGTGGCCCATACTTTCTGTACCTGCTTAGCTACCGCCTTGGCTCCCCCATGAACTTTATTATGAAACCACCTAGCTATAGTAATTAAATATTTTTTTCTTTGGTAGAATTGATTTTCTTCCAATTTTTCCATATTCCATCATCATCTTGTTTTGCTTCCCACTATTCCCATTGTTTTTTTCTCTTCCACTGAGCAGTCCTTTTCATACATGGTTTTGGGGCCTATTAAATTTGGCCATGCAGTTTGGTTCCTCCTTGGAACTACACCCATGCATTCTCTCAGAGGTTATCGGGCTACAGCCTTTGCAGCGGTGTCGGCTAAAGCATTTCCTTTACTAATTTCTATAGTGTCTTTAGTATGGGCTGGGCAGTGTATTACAACAATTTCTTTTGGGCAGTTGGATTGCTTGCAGCAAATTACGTATTTCTTCTCCATTAGCTATTTTCTTTCCTGATGATGTAAAAAAAAAAAAAAATCCTCGCTCTTTCCATAACATCCCTGTTGCATGACACACTCCAAATGCATATTTAGAATCGGTATAGATATTTACCTGCAGGTTCTTAACCGATTTTTGCTGCTTGGGTCAATGCTATTAATTCTGCTCCTTGACAGGATAACCTGAGTGGTGCCTTCCGTCCAAATAGGATGATCCATCTGTAAACAGAACTAAGTCCGGGTTTCCCAAAGGTTTGTCTTTAAGATCCTCCCGGGGCTTGCTCGAGCTGACGACCACCTGCTCACAGGAATGATGCGGTTCTCCATCGTCCGGTAGAGGCAGTAGCGTTGCTGGATTTAAGATATTGCATCTCTTTAAGGTCACATTATCTGCATGCAGTATTATCAGTGCATAGCGGTGAGCTCTCTGTGGGGATAGTGCTTGAGCTGCGTATTGTTTCATTAACAGTTCTACTTCATGTGGCACAGACACAGTCAATGAGTGACCCAAAACTACAGGTCGTGTTTTTTCAATAAGAGCTGCAGTAGCTGCTATTTCTCTGATGCATCCTGGAGTGCCTTTAGCTACCACGTCTAGCTACTCCCTGTTGTTCATGGATAAACAGTTCAACGGTTTGCTATAATCTGGTAACCCTAGAGCAGGGGCTGAAACCAATGCCTTTTTTACAGATGTAAAAGCTTTCTCCCTTTCTGGAGCCCAGGCCACAGGCTCTATCTCCTCTTTTTTTGTTGCCGTCACTAAAGGCTTAGTAAGTTCTCCTAACCCAGGAATCCATGGTCAGCAAAATCCTACAGCTCCTAAAAATCCCCTAAGTTGCTTTTTTGTTACAGGATGGGGCATATTAAGAATTGTCTTTACTCGTTCTGCATCAATTAACCTGTGTCCTTCCTTTAAAATAAAACCCAAATATTTTACCTCTCATTGACACAGCTGAAGTTTAGACAGAGATGCTGAACGCCCTTTTTCTGCAAGAGCATTACATAGAGAAATAGTGTCTTTAAACATGTCTCATAATCTTTACCTGCTTATAACAAATCATCCACATATTGTATTGACACTGAATGTGCTGGAAGTTCGATATCTGAGAGGTCATTTTTGAGTATACGCGAAAAAATAGTTGGAGACCCAGTAAATCCCTGTGGCAACCTCATCCAAGTTAATTGTTGTCCCTTCCAAGTGAAAGCAAAGAGATCTTGGCTGTCCTCAGCTATCGGTATACTAAAAAAGGCTGCTGTTAGATCAGTCACAGTAAAATAAGTTGCCCAATGAGGTATCTGTAATAATATGGTTGATGGGTCAGGAACTACTGGGTGTGGAGCAATTACATGTTGGTTTATAGCCCTTAAATCTTGTACAAACCAATACTCTGGATCACCACCAGAATCTTGCCTGTTCTTTTTAACTGGTAGAATTGGGGTGTTATACAGGGATTCACAGACTCTAAGGATACCCAGTTTCAAATGATTGATTTGGTTTTGGATGCTCATCTCTGCTTCCTTTGGGATAGGGTATTGCTTAACTGCGGGAGGCAATCCCCCCTTTGTTTTTATCGAGACTGGACTAGCTGATTTCAGTAGTCCCACATCCATTCCTGAAGAGCTCCATAACTTTCTAGGAACTGATTCTAAACCTGTTGGAATTTGCAGATTAGTTGACTCTGGTTCTGGTGTCTTAGCCAGAACACATGAACCCATAATTATTAGCTTTATCCCTTCCGGCTGTAAACAGATCTGAGTATCTGAGTCTTGCAGGAGATCTCTCCCTAAGAGGCAAGAGGGTGAGTCTGTGGAAGTTATAAAACGTCCCCACACTCTTTTTCCTGCAAGAGTGAGCAATAAGGGCTTAGATAACATTTGTTCACCTTTTCCCGCTACTCCTCACATCATTTTATCTGATGACTTGCATCCTTTAGGCTCAAAATTTAAAAGGGAAAGGGTGGCTCCAGTATTCACTAGAAAAGGAACTTCTAAACCTTCTATATTTGCCATTACCTGCCCCTCAAAATCCAAATCTATATCCCATTAATTTACCCCAATTTCCACAGTATCTTCTGAGTCTCCTATCTCCTGTCATTGTGGACTGACTGGGAATTGCCTGGTCTCATTCTTAGTGTTTGATTGTCTCATGCTGGCCCCTCTATTCCCAAGTACATGGGGCCTCACTGGGCATTCCTGCTTGCAGTGCCCTTGTTCCCCTCAATAATGACAAACATCATTAACTCTTAATTGTACACCACCTTCACTTTGATTCCATCTATGTCTCCTGGTTCTTCCGCACCACCTCCCCTTGCCAGCCTGGCATACGCTCTTCAAAATACTTTTGTGTATCAGGGGCTGCTTGATCTATAAAAACACTAATTGCAAGAGCATCATTGAAGTTTTGTGGGGTCAGTCCTCCATATTTTAGCAGGGCTTACCGCAAAAGTCCCCCATAGTCGTGGGGATGTTCATCTAATCACTGTCTGCATTGTTGCACTCTAGTCCAATTTACTCCTAACACTCTGCATGCTCTAATTACTTCTGCTAAATTTCAAAGTCCTGTTTGACACACAGCTCTATCTCCTGCATTATTACAATCCCAATTTGGAGCATTTGCTAGCCAGAGGTTTCTATTCCCCCCGGCTTGCTGCGCTACTTCCTCATCTTTAATTATCTTATCCCCTTCATTTGGTTGAAATAATTCCCTCAAAAGAATTTGGGTATCACTCCAGTTTGGGTTGTGCCCAGTGCAGATAGTAGAAAATACCTGGACACATCGCTTGGCATCTTTTCTTAATCTTGGCATTTTACCCCCCCCCCCCCCACCATAAGGCAAGATCGCCAGGGTCCCAGGGTTGATTAGTAAATACCTGCAGCACAGGAGGGGGGGACTGGCCCCTCCCTTCCCCCTGGCTGTAAAGCAGCAGGGTTAGTCAGCACGTTGGAGATCATAGGATAGAGTCCGGCAGCCGGTAGAGAAGAGGGAGAAGGAGGAGGAGAAGGAGAAGTAATGACAGAGAGATCATCAGGCATATAAGGTGGAGCAGAAACTTTTGGAGCACACTCCGGGGTACTAGTATCTGCTAGCACAAGTGTTACCTTCGGCGGGTTTCCTTTCCTCCCTCCCTCCTGGCTCAAATGCTTCCGCGCCCATGCCCAGTTATCCCAAACATACCAGTAATCCATTCGACTTGGAAACCTGTCTTCTAGACGATTTCACAAGAAAGTTAGTTCCTGCTGATCAAAAGTCCCTTGCGGTGGCCACCGTTCTGCTGGGTTTCCCTCCTTTGTCAGGAATGGGCAGTCCTCCTGACACAGCTGGATCAACACTTTTTCCTTAGATTTTTGGTACCATCAATCTTACTCCAGTTTTCCAAAATTTCAGCTAAAGGCATCCCCTTTTCTATGCCAAAATTATTCCCCATATTGAGTTTCTGAAAAGTGCGTCTTAAGCAAATCAAGCAGCGCACTTCCTTACCAGTAACACCAGCCCCTGCGGCTAGTGGGATCACACACTCTTTCTCTTGCTCTCTGGGAACCGCAGTCACACCGCCCGAGTCTTTAACTGCTAGGACTGCTATCCCTTCACTGCGGGCGGCTTCCTCAGCCGACGGGCGCCCCGGTCCGTTCCCAGGCTGTACGCACTCTCACACACAGCACTGCTCACACTCACACCAGTCACAGTGTCTCTACATTTCTGTTCTTACAGTCTTGCGGTGCGCCCCATGCTGACCAGGCTGCGCACTCCCCTTTCTGGCCACACCGAGATGGGACTTCAAACCCACTCCGACCCTGGGGATGGGACTCCTACCCATCCCCCTGGGACGTCTTACGGTGGCCAGCCCGCGTACCCCCCTGCCTGGGACGCCTTACGATGATCAGCCCGCGTACCCCTTCAGCGCACTCTGTTACCAGAGCAGAATTTAGAATGCAGGCGGGAATTTAAGACTCACCTTCTTGGGGCCTCCTCTTGCCAAAGATCCCAGGTGAACTCACCCCATGGCGCCAGATGATCGTTTGGAGACGAGAGGCCCCGACAGTGCTCACCTAGGGTCCCATCTGGGGTGCCACGCTCTTAGGGAAGGTTAGGCTCGCCGGCCACCTTCACAGGGTCCAACCCTAGGTTCCCGCAGAGAAGTTCCCAGCCAAATCAAAGCAAATTAAATAATGACATTTTAAGGACGTGCATGCCGTCATTACAGCTCGAGCTGGGTGCCTCCAAAGAGGGACCCCGAGCAAAGAAATCCCGGGGCCATTACGACTTTCCAATCGAAGCTCTCCACCCCTCCCGTGGTAGTTCAGACCACTAGTAGTATTCAGGTCTGGGGTCTCCTGCTCCTTACTGGCTCTCATGGTTGTTCCTAGGTAGGCTGCTTTTCTCCCTTATCTTTACTGTTGCGGTTTCTGCTGACGGATGTGTCTTTGTTTCTTGTTGGGGCCTACCGTTGCCTCGCAAGGTCCGGACAAGGAGGAGGAGGAGGTGATTCCAACCCATAGCAATGAAGACTGCCCCAGCAGTGAGCGGAGGCTTTGTCCCTCAAGGTCCTGATGCCCTGCGCCGGTCTTATTTCAAAGCCTCGACATCTGTTATGGAAATTAGGCTTGTCGGCCACCATGACAGGGCTCGAGCCTAGGTTGCCGCAAGGAAAGTTCAGAGCCAAATCAAAACAAATTACATTTTAATCACGCGCATGCCGTCATTACAGCTCGAGCTGGGTGCCTCCAAAGAGGGACCCTAACGTAAACAAATCCTGGGCAATGATAGGTTTTTCCACTTACATTTCCCACCCCTCACGCGGAAGCTAGACCAATAGTAATGTTTTGGTCTGGGGTCTCCTGCTCCTCATTGGGTCTCACCGTCGTTCTTAGGTAAGCTGTTTTTCTCCTCCTTCTTGTTTTTTGCGGTCTCTGATGAAGGTTGTACCTCTGTTTTTGTTGGGTCTGGCGGTTGTCTCCCAAGGTCTTCTTTTTCAATTGTTTTGACGTCTTCCCTTTCGGGGTGGGTAACACAGGAACGCAGGCTGCGTGTGGTTTCCCTATTTTCCCAGCCTGAACGAGCTCTGAGGCACTATTTTTTACTAAACTCGGTAAAGGTTTATTACTTTTCCCAAGTGCAGCCTAAGGCTTCAGCAAATTTAGCTACTCATGCTAAGCAAGTTTTATAGAAGTTGTGCTAAGCAGCTATTTCTAGACAGTTTCAAGTCACTCTTCTTTAACAACATCCTCCCTTTCGGAGGGTGAGACACAGCAATGCCGACTGCTTGTAGCTTCCTTATCTGCCCAGCTTGAACCAGCTCTGGGGCCCTTGCTTACTGACCTAGGTGAAAGTGCCTCATGTTCTCTGAGTGCAGCCTAAGGCTGCAGCAAATGTAGCTCCTCCTGCTAAGCAAGTTGGATAGAAGTTGTCCTAAGCAGCTCCCTCTGGACACTTTCAGGTCAATAATTTCCTGAAGACCCACCTCTCCCCTCCCCAGAGCTCTCCTCTCCATGGGCAAGCTTTACTCAGCTGCTTCCTGAGCCCACCGTGCCTGCCTGCTGCCCAATCAGAGTGCTGCAAGAGAAGTGACCTCCCAAACAAGCTCCCAGCCATGCCAGCTTTCCCTGCCTCTGCCTCTGCCCTCTTCAGCAGCTCTCCTCTCGGCTGGGGGCTTTCTCCTGCCCTGCATGACCTCCCAGTGCTGCCCGCCTGCTGCTGGCCAAGCAGGCTGCAGTCACAGAGCTCATCTCACAAGCACTGTGCCAGTGCTGCCACAGTCACCTGCCTCTCTCTGCCTCCTTCCTCCCTCCAGGCTCTGCCCTCTACCTCCTGGGCTTTGTCCTGCCCTTGGCCACCTCCCATGCCTGCCCACCTGCTGCTGGCCAATCAGCTGCTCTGAAAGCAGAGACCTCACCATCCAAGCCACCAAGGTCACCTTCCCCTCTCCCTCCCTCTCACCTCCTCCCAAGCTCTCCTTGCTGCTGGGCAGCCTCTCCCATGCTGCTGATGACCTCCTAACACCTGCCTGCCCACCCACTGCTGGCCACTGGGCTAACTGGAATGCAAGTGAGCTCACAACCAACACAGCAGCCATTGTGCTTGTGCCTGCCCTTCCCGCTCCCGCTCCCGCTGCCACATGCCCAGCTGTTGAATCAGCTCCCAGCGCTCATGGTGACCCCAGTGGCTGCTCCCCTGCTGCTGGCCGGCGCTGCTGGCACAGGAGCCATTCCCCAGTGACGTGCCAGTGCTCCCCTCCACCTGCCTGCCCTCTGCCCTCCTGCCAAGCTCTCACCTCCCGTGGTCAGAGGTACCTGCTGGGCCTGATGCCCTCCCAGCGCCTGCCTGCCCAGCCAGGGCAGTGCTGCTGCTGCTGCAGCTAAAAGAAGCTCCCAGCCAGCAGCCAGCCCTCTCGTCTTCATGGGCACACCCTCTTGTCTCACAGGGCTGTGGTCTCTGCTGAGAGGCACTTGAGGATCTGACAAGTCCTGCCTGTTTGCCTACTGCTGGCCACTCAGCTTGTTGCAAGAGTCGTGCCATCATGATGTCCTTTGCCCTGGGCAGGCTTTCTGAGGATGTGGCTGGGCTCTTCCTGCATGGGGAGCTCCACTTCCCACATGACAGCCTGCCATGTCGTTGGAGGGCAAGCCGACACTTTGTGGAGAGGAGCAATGCAGCCGCTTGCCAGCCCTCCCCGCTGTTGGTCAGGGGGGTGGAGACTGAGGAAAAAGCTCCCCCTCCGCCGGAGATGCTGGGCATTGAACCCAGGACCTCCTGCATGCAAAGCAGGTGCTCTTCCACTGAGCTACATCCCCTTACAAATTGTCGGGGGGAGGGGGCTGATGCGGGCACATCTCATGCCACGACATGTCCCTGACAAGCACAGCCCTGTTGTGCCCTGGTGCCCTGAGAGCCTCAGCAGAAAGCAGCACTCAAGCCCTCGTGCTGGGCCGCAGGCTGGCATGGGGCAAGCTGGCATTGCCTCTCAGCTGCCACTGCTCCTGCACCAGGCTTGCACTGCCAGGACTGCTGTGCCTTCGCAGCAGGCGGCTTCCTCAGCCCACGGGCGCCCCGGTCCGTTCCCAGGCTCTACGCACTCTCACACACAGCACTGCTCACACTCACACCAGTCACAGTGTCTCTACATTTCTGTTGCTATAGTCTTGCGGTGCGCCTCATGCTGACCAGGCTGCGCACTCCCCTTTCTGGCCACACCGAGATGGGACTTCAAACCCACTCCAACCCTGGGGATGGGACTCCTACCCATCCCCCTGGTACGTCTTACGGTGGCCAGCCCGCGTACCCCCCTGCCTGGGATGCCTTACGGTGATCAGCCCGCGTACCCCTTCAGCGCACTCTGTTACCACAGCAGAATTTAGAATGCAGGCGGGAATTTAAGACTCACCTTCTTGGGGCCTCCTCTTGCCAAAGATCCCAGGTGAACTCACCCCATGGCGCCAGATGATCGTTTGGAGACGAGAGGCCCCAACAGTGCTCACCTAGGGTCCCATCTGGGGTGCCACGCTCTTAGGGAAGGTTAGGCTCGCCGGCCACCAGAACAGGGTCCAACCCTAGGTTCCCGCAGAGAAGTTCCCAGCCAAATCAAAGCAAATTAAATAATGACATTTTAAGGACGTGCATGCCGTCATTACAGCTCGAGCTGGGTGCCTCCAAAGAGGGACCCCGAGCAAAGAAATCCCGGGGCCATTACGACTTTCCAATTGAAGCTCTCCACCCCTCCCGTGGTAGTTCAGACCACTAGTAGTATTCAGGTCTGGGGTCTCCTGCTCCTTACTGGCTCGCATGGTTGTTCCTAGGTAGGCTGCTTTTCTCCCTTATCTTTACTGGTGCGGTTTCTGCTGACGGATGTGTCTTTGTTTCTTGTTGGGGCCTACCGTTGCCTCGCAAGGTCCAGAGAAGGAGGAGGAGGAGGTGATTCCAACCCATAGCAATGAAGACTGCCCCAGCAGTGAGCGGAGGCTTTGTCCCTCAAGGTCCTGATGCCCTGCGCCGGTCTTATTTCAAAGCCTCGACGTCTGTTATGGAAATTAGGCTTGTCGGCCACCATGACAGGGCTCGAGCCTAGGTTGCCGCAAGTAAAGTTCAGAGCCAAATCAAAACAAATTACATTTTAATCACGCGCGTGCCGTCATTACAGCTCGAGCTGGGTGCCTCCAAAGAGGGACCCGAACGTAAACAAATCCTGGGCAATTATAGGTTTTTCCACTTACATTTCCCACCCCTCACGTGGAAGCTAGACCAATAGTAATTTTTTGGTCTGGGGTCTCCTGCTCCTCATTGGGTCTCACCGTCGTTCTTAGGTAAGCTGTTTTTCTCCTCCTTCTTGTTTTTTGCGGTCTCTGATGAAGGTTGTACCTCTGTTTTTGTTGGGCCTGGCGGTTGTCTCCCAAGGTCTTCTTTTTCAATTGTTTTGACGTCTTCCCTTTTGGGGTGGGTAACACAGGAACGCAGACTGCGTGTGGTTTCCCTATTTTCCCAGCCTGAACGAGCTCTGAGGCACTATTTTTTACTAAACTCGGTAAAGGTTTATTACTTTTCCCAAGTGCAGCCTAAGGCTTCAGCAAATGTAGCTACTCATGCTAAGCAAGTTTTATAGAAGTTGTGCTAAGCAGCTATTTCTAGACAGTTTCAAGTCACTCTTCTTTAACAACATCCTCCCTTTCGGAGGGTGAGACACAGCAATGCCGACTGCTTGTAGCTTCCTTATCTGCCCAGCTTGAACCAGCTCTGGGGCCCTTGCTTACTGACCTAGGTGAAAGTGCCTCATGTTCTCTGAGTGCAGCCTAAGGCTGCAGCAAATGTAGCTCCTCCTGCTAAGCAAGTTGGATAGAAGTTGTCCTAAGCAGCTCCCTCTGGACACTTTCAGGTCAATAATTTCCTGAAGACCCACCTCTCCCCTCCCCAGAGCTCTCCTCTCCATGGGCAAGCTTTACTCAGCTGCTTCCTGAGCCCACCGTGCCTGCCTGCTGCCCAATCAGAGTGCTGCAAGAGAAGTGACCTCCCAAACAAGCTCCCAGCCATGCCAGCTTTCCCTGCCTCTGCCTCTGCCCTCTTCAGCAGCTCTCCTCTCGGCTGGGGGCTTTCTCCTGCCCTGCATGACCTCCCAGTGCTGCCCGCCTGCTGCTGGCCAAGCAGGCTGCAGTCACAGAGCTCATCTCACAAGCACTGTGCCAGTGCTGCCACAGTCACCTGCCTCTCTCTGCCTCCTTCCTCCCTCCAGGCTCTGCCCTCTACCTCCTGGGCTTTGTCCTGCCCTTGGCCACCTCCCCTGCCTGCCCACCTGCTGCTGGCCAATCAGCTGCTCTGAAAGCAGAGACCTCACCATCCAAGCCACCAAGGTCACCTTCCCCTCTCCCTCCCTCTCACCTCCTCCCAAGCTCTCCTTGCTGCTGGGCAGCCTCTCCCATGCTGCTGATGACCTCCTAACACCTGCCTGCCCACCCACTGCTGGCCACTGGGCTAACTGGAATGCAAGTGAGCTCACAACCAACACAGCAGCCATTGTGCTTGCGCCTGCCCTTCCCGCTCCCGCTCCCGCTGCCACATGCCCAGCTGTTGAATCAGCTCCCAGCGCTCCTGGTGACCCCAGTGGCTGCTCCCCTGCTGCTGGCCGGCGCTGCTGGCACAGGAGCCATTCCCCAGCGATGTGCCAGTGCTCCCCTCCACCTGCCTGCCCTCAGCCATCCTGCCAAGCTCTCACCTCCCGTGGTCAGAGGTACCTGCTGGGCCTGATGCCCTCCCAGCGCCTGCCTGCCCAGCCAGGGCAGTGCTGCTGCTGCTGCAGCTAAAAGAAGCTCCCAGCCAGCAGCCAGCCCTCTCGTCTTCATGGGGACACCCTCTTGCCTCACAGGGCTGTGGTCTCTCCTCAGAGGCACTTGAGGATCTGACAAGTCCTGCCTGTTTGCCTACTGCTGGCCACTCAGCTTGTTGCAAGAGTCGTGCCCTCATGATGTCCTTTGCGCTGGGCAGGCTTTCTGAGGATGTGGCTGGGCTCTTCCTGCATGGCGAGCTCCACTTCCCACATGACAGCCTGCCATGTCGTTGGAGGGCAAGCCGACACTTTGTGGAAAGGAGCAATGCAGCCGCTTGCCAGCCCTCCCCGCTGTTGGTCAGGGGGGTGGAGACTGAGGAAAAAGCTCCCCCTCCGCCGGAGATGCTGGGCATTGAACCCAGGACCTCCTGCATGCAAAGCAGGTGCTCTTCCACTGAGCTACATCCCCTTACAAATTGTCGGGGGGAGGGGGCTGATGCGGGCACATCTCATGCCACGACATGTCCCTGACAAGCACAGCCCTGTTGTGCCCTGGTGCCCTGAGAGCCTCAGCAGAAAGCAGCACTCAACCCCTCGTGCTGGGCCGCAGGCTGGCATGGGGCAAGTTGGCATTGCCTCTCAGCTGCCACTGCTCCTGGACCAGGGCTGCACTGGGGTGATGTGCCCACAGCTCCGATTGCCCCCCGGGGTGTGCAATGGAGGGGCCACAGGAGCAGGCAGAGCTGGTGGTGGGCAGGGAGCTGCCCACAGCCCCTCACCTGGGCACCAGGCCACCCCTGCACTGCTTTGCCCAACAGCACCTGGAGGTGGGCAAAGGGCAGCATCCCCTTCGGTGGGGCTGGGCATGTGGCTGGGCTCAGGGACATTCCCATTCCTGCAGCACCGGGGACTGTCCCGATGCCGGAGCTGCCCCAGGACAGCCCCAGGCGGGGGTCTCTGTGGCGCAGCAGGCAGCGCATTCGGCTGTTAACCGAAAGGTTGGTGGTTGGAGCCCACCCAGGGACGGTGCCCTCTTGGTGGGGTGCCTGGGGGTTGTGCTGCCCAGCACCCTGGGTTTTGCTCCCAGGCCCCATGATCTGGTGCAGAAAACCTGTGGTAACCGCACAGCTCTGACTCAGGCTGGTGCATTGCTCAGGGAAGGGGCTGTCTCCTGAACCAGGGCTGCTGGGAACAGAGGGATCCTCACTGGCAGGGCTGGTGCCACTGACCTTCCTGTTCACAGCCGTGTGTGTGAAGAGATGGGTCTTGCGGAGGGGTGTTACACTGGGAGGGAATGGGGAGGGGGATCAACAGCCTTAGGATCATCACCAAGCACAAGGCCCACGCTTTAAAATGGCTAAAATATAATAAATCAGGGTTTAGGCAATGCTGTCCGTTCTGGCCTGTGTCATCCTCCAAAGAGGAGAAGGAAGACATGAACAGCCACAAATGAATCCCAAACGCTTTCCCAAAGCATCTCGTGGCTGTGTCTTCCGCAGCCCCTTGATGTGCTGGGAACCTCCCTGCACCTCCCCTGCTTGCAGGGAATGGTCTTTTCTGCTCCCAGCAACTGACCTGGGAAACCCCAAGGGAAAAGGGACGTGTGGGGCTGTTGGATTCAGCGCTGCCTACAAGCACACAGGACTCATCGTTCAGACTTCTCCCTGCTGCACATCCCAGATGATAGCAAACAAAAGCAGAAGAACAGGCCGTAGCTGGATTTGTTTTAGGCAAAGTTGCAGAAGACAAACTGACAACAGCAGCATGGTGAAGAGGGGGCCAAGAGGTTGCAGCAATGCACTGCTCATCTCTTCTGCACTGTGCACATGGGTTCAAACCCCTTTGTCATCAAAGACGCTCCTGTTTGTGGCTCCAGACCAACCTGGAAGGAGTCTTTTGGGGCAGTGGCAGCCCTGCAGTCCCTGTCCCTAGGGACAAGCATTCACAAGCTCATTCTCAAAGCTGGCAAGACAATGGCCTTGCTTGGGTGGACAGACCCTTCCTCTGCTCCCGCTTAAGCTCAGTCACAACAAAAGCCAAACTCCTCTGGAGGTACATCCCTGGGGAGCCAGCTCTGGCACAGCAGGTCTGCTGGTGGCTGGGACGTGCGTGTTGCTGTGGGACGTCCTTTCTGGAGCATGTGGGATGGCCCGAGAAGCTGAGGAGCAGCACGGAGGATGCACATGGGTCCTGTTGAAGCTGAGCTGAGATGGTTGTGGCATCTCCTTGCCTGATGGGAAGGACAGAAGAGGGAACAGTGTGTGTCAGTGCTGAGTGGTGGTGTCTGTACATCTCATTACTGAATGGGGAGAAGAGAGGGTGCGGTGCCATGGGGCAGTGGAAGAGACCAGCTGAGTCCCCGCTCCAGCAACTGTGTGGGGACGTGGGAGTGATTCTGACATCTGCCTGATGTGCAGACAGCTCTGCCAGAGACCCCTGTGGCAGGGTCAGTCCTTCATCTGCCCTGAGCACATCATCGGGGAGAACACAGCCTTCTCAGTTCCATCTGTGCTCAATCCTTGGCCTGACCTGTTGGCTGGAGAGAGGCTGAGCCTGGAGACAGAGCGGGATGTCCTGAGTTGCAGTCGTAGCTGAGCTGCTGCTGGGAGAGCAGGGTTCAGCAGCAGCAAGAGCTGGCAAGAGGGGCAAGAGGAGCAAAGCAGCTTGTGGGGTTGCAGGAGCAGGGCTTCTGCCTCTGTGCAGGGACGAGGGGCTGCAAGGGGCTGCAGCTGGGCTGGCCAGGACAGTCTGGTGGGTGAGCAGGGTCGGGTAGGGGAGGTGGGGAGGATCGCACCATTGGTGCTGTGAGCTGCTACTGAGGGGACAGAGAACACAAAAGCAAAGTGTGTGTGCGACGTCCAGGAAATGTTGAGCACAATGTTCAGCATAAACTGAAACACAGGAATTTCCATCGGAAGATAAGGAAAATGTCTTCACTGTGAGGGTAACAGAGCACTGCAGCAGGTTGCCCAGAGAAGTTGTGGAGTCTCCATCCTTGCAGATATTCAGAAGCCGCCTGGATAGGGTCCTGGGCAATGTGCTCTAGGCAACCCTGCTTGAGCAGGAGAATTGCACGAGATGATCTACCTAGGCCTGGGACTAGATCGGGACCTTGCCACTGCCCTGACCTTTGGGGAAGCTTTTGTGACATCCCCCCAGCCACTGCCTGGAACCATCCCCCTCATCCTCACGGGATCTACCTCCCTCCCCTTGCCCACTGCCTCCTGCAGCCAGCACCAGGAGGTGCTGGTGGCTTTGGGTCTCAAGAGAAAGGCACAAACTCTCCCTCTCCGGAAAAATACTATTTTATTAACATCCCAGAAAAGGGTGACAGCAAACTATAAAATCTGACATCCCTTCTGATGCTGGGAACCCCGACCTAATACAGCTGGGGATGGACCTTGGGTCAGTCCGTGGCACACTGTGCAGATCCCATCTGTGGGGAGGGTCACCAGTCTTGTGGTCTTCTGAGGATTTGTAGGATTTTATTAAGAAGTACAGTGGGGTATAAAGAAACAGGTTCATGTTCAAGCTGGGAAGCCAATCCCCAGGTCAGAGTCAAGACCAGGATCAGCTCTGGTGATCGCTGGGCAGGTCCATGGTGACAAGGCAGCGCCAAGGGCAGGCCATAAAGGCAGTGCATGGGTCGGAGTCTAGATCAGTGGTGTCCACAGTCAGGCATGGGCATGGCTCTGGCTGAGCTGGACACCATCACTCTGTGACACAGCTCCGGCAGGGCCTGCAGGCCCTGGGCTGAGCCCAAATGGGGCTCCTGGGCCCATGGGCAGGGGGTGGGTGGAAGCCCCAGGTGGGGCTGCTCAGGGACATTAAGGCCTCTTAGTGCCCTCAGGGCCCTGACAAACTCCCAGGTCCTCTTTATCCCAGCAACTTCACAGGCCACCAGCAATCAGGCAAGTGGGCAGGCAGTGTGATGTCATCAAGGCATCAGAACATTCCCTCAGCTGAGGTGACAGATTTGGGGGAGAGAAGAGGCAGAGGAGGAAAAGAGGACATGGCTGCTGCCTTGCCTGGGAGGTCACTCCTGACTCCGCAATGTGATAAGGCAGCAGCAGGCAGGCAGGAGGGCAGCTGTTGTGAGGTCATCCAGGGCATCCCAGAGCCTGCCCACTCGGATCAAGGATCCCCGACTGCATCCTCTGCTACTGCTGCTTGTTCTTCTCCTCCTTGAACCCCTTCCATAAGCACAGAGGACCAGAGACCTTTTGGTGAAGACTGAGGCAAAGGCGGCACAGAGAGGCTCAGCAGCATCTCCTTTGCTGGCATTAATTCAGCCACCCCATGCAGCAAGAGACCTGTATTTTCCGCTTCAGCCTCCTCATTTAGCAGAGGAAACTCCTCTTGTCCTTGACGCCCCTTGCAAGTCTCACTCCAGCTCAGCTTCGGCCTTCTGGACACCATCCCTGCACAGCCAGGACTTGTTTCTGTAGTCCTTTGCAGCCTGTCCCTCCTTCCACCTCCTCTATGCTCCCGTTTTTGTGCTGCAGTTCCACTATGAGGTCCCGGCTGAGCCAAGACAGTCTCATGATACCTCTGATCATTTGCCTGCCTATCAAGAGGGATCATTCTTGTGCTTGGAAGGTGCTGTCCTTCCACACCTGCCAGTTTTCTCCAGTTCCTTTGCCCTCCAGACAGCCCTGCAGGATCCCCCTACCACTTCCCTGACAAGGGGCAAGTCAGCTCACATCAAGTCCACGCTCTGCACTCTGCTGCTCTCCTTCCTCACTCCCCTCAGAGTCCACAACTCCACTATGTCATGGTCCCTACAGCCAAGGCAGCCACGGACCACCATGGCCACACCCTCCTGCTTGGGACCTTCCAATGCTAGTCCTTGCGATCCACATTATCCCCTTCTCACCCCCAAAAGCCAAGTACTCAATGCAACAAACACGCACACAAGAGTTGAGGTCCCCTCCTGTCTTGCAGCCAGCACTGGCACCAGGAAACAGAGGCCCTGGCGCAACCTCTTCCTGCCTCAAGAGGGCCAAACCAGCTCTTCCCACCTCCCTGGAGCATCCCCTTGTCAGCAGGGGATGTGCTGCCATGACAGGGCTGACTCCACAGCTCTGACGGGCACCTACAAAGAGCAGGAGGTCCCTGAGACATCAGCACCACAGCTGCACACAAGTAGGTATGGCATGACCTTGGGAGAGAGTTGTCCTCAGAGCAGGCCCTGACACTCAACCCCAGACTCCTGAGCTGTTGGTTTTGGGCCCCTCTGGCATTCACATGCTGCAAATGGCAGAGTTCACACCATGCCAAGGAAAGAGCCACAGCAGTTTGGAGAGTTGCTTTCATTCACAAGAACAAAGTTCTGTGTGTGCCGGGATCGCTGGCAGTCACTGGTCCCTCTCCTGCCGGCTTGGGAGGCAGTTCTTCTCTCCAGAGCTAAGGAACAAGAAAGCAAGATGCTAAGTGGGATGCACACAGAGAAAGACAGAGAAATACTGCAGACGATTTCAGGCCACGTATGTTTACATGTGCTTCTGATGGCACATCCATACTCAGTGTGACGTGACACAGGCCCCTGGCTCCACCCAAGGGCCTATGCACAGTTGGTCAGCCTGAGACTGAGTCTGCTGGGGCTAAGACTGGGGCTCAACCCTTTTCTTGGCGTCAGCATTCAGGCAGAGGGTGGAAAAGGTGCAGACAAACATCCCTTGGGGTTCAGCTGCTCAGGACTTCTATGTCCCACACTGTAATCCTATTCTGAGTGCTAAACAGCTGCCCCTTGGAGGGCAGGCAGGTCTCATCCACCTCCAAGGGAGGGCTGGGCATTTGCTTGGGGCTGTGCAGAGGTGCATGGCATCAAGGTCTACTCCTGGTCAATCCCAAGTCACAGAAAGGCCCAGGATGTCATATCCAAACCAGCGACTCTGGCATTGGCATTCTGACACCTCGGTGGGTCACTACCCCTCAACACTCCCAGGCTTTTCCTCCAGCTGGCACACACTTACTGCCTCTGCTGTGTCCCCAGCCTCTCGGCTGCTCTTCTCCTCCTCGTCTATGCGGGAGAAGTAAACATAGACAGTCTCTTCCTCGTCTGATGCCAGGCGGTACTTGAGGACATCCTGAAAACAGGGCTTGTCTTCACCCAGCTTCCCACCACTCTCCTCCTCTTTCTCAGCTGTGGGTCTGGAGGAGCCCGACCGAACCCTTGGCTGCGTTTCACTTCTCTGCTGAGCCTGCAAGACAATCCCAGGAAGTTTGTAGTCCCACTTCCAAGCACACTCAGAGGCTCTCAACATGCACCAAGAGAGCAGCCAGGGACTGCAGGACCTGTGCCAGCACCTGGACCACAGCCCTTGCTCTGGCCTGGCCTCAGGCACCCCAGCAAGGGAGGCTGCAGCCGTAGCTGGAGAACCACGAGAGTCACTGCAACAGGCCCAAGGTATGTCACAGCCCCACCAGCTTTCACTATTGTTTCCCACTGGCACTTCTCTCTCAAGCTGGCATCTCTGATGGCAACACAAATGATGGAAGGGAATTGTGACTTGCAGAGCACGACACCGGCACTGCATTCATCCCAGGCAAAGACTGGTGATGGGGGTTCAGCCAGCACGGTTCTTCACACAGGGCACGAGTGTCTCCAACTGTCTCCTCTGACTCCTGACTTGAGCCACCCCGTCTTGAGCTAATACTTGCAATATTAAGCCTTAACTCCCTTAAGCAAATACAGCCCACAGGCAGCTTCTCTGGGTGGCTCTTTGCAACCTAGAAAGGGACCTCAGCAGGCTCTCAGGCGGAAACTGATGTGTGACCAGGGCATCCCTGCAAGTGCCCATTGGACCCCAATGTCCCACCAGGATCTCACTCCTCACATCATCAATGAGGGGAAGGGATTCTCTTTGGCAGAGAACTCCAAAAGGAAATGCTGCTACCATGCTCAGCAGCTCACACCACACAATCCTCACAAGCCCTTCTCAGCTCAGGTTTCACCCTGACAATCACACACACTCACGCCATATACTGTCTCTTCCGATGACTGCTGCTCATTCTTCTTCTCCTCCTCGTCTATGTGGGAGAAGTAAACGTAGACCGTCATCTCCTCCTCTGGCCCCAGGTGGTAGATGTACACGTCCTTAATGCTTGGCTTTTTCTCTCTAGGATGGTCATCGGCCCTCTCGTCCCTGCTGGTCGTGGGCAGGCTGAGGTCAGGCCGCAGGTTTGTCAGGGTCCTTGACATCCGCCGAACCTGCATGGGCATCACAGCAGGATTTGTATGCTGGGTCTCCCCTCACTCGGACGCTCTGAACATGCTGCACTAGAGCAGCCAGCGCCTGCAGGAGCTGGGCCTTCACCAGCCCCCAAGTCTGGTGGGGCCTCAGGCCCCCCAAGGCAGGAGAAACCCCTTGCTCAGGCACGGACGCTGCAGTCAGAGCTGCTGAAACAGCACAGCCGCCTCCACACAGCCCTCAGGGCATGTGCCAGCCTCACCAAGGCTCACCAGCCCTCACAGCCAAACTTCCCATCCCAGTCGCACACCTCTCACATAGCCCAGCAAAGGAGAGGAAGCAATTGCTCCTCTCTCTTCAGTTGCCTTGCTTGGCTTTTCAGCAAAACCCACAGGAAAGGAAAATCTTCCCGGGGGTTCAGATTCCAGGAAAGACAGCACTCCCCTGCCCCGCTCTTCTGCAGCAACAAGGCACCTCCAATCTGCATCCCTGAGGAACCTTAAGGCGCAGCTCCCCTGGAGGAGAGGAAAGACTTTTCCTCTCTGAAAGTTTAAAAAGGCTTCCTGTACCTGGGTCCTCTCTGGCTCCTCCATTTCTCCCTTTGCTCTCGGAGTTGCCTTTTCTTTCTTCTCCTGCAGGTTAGCCGAGGATTCCCAAACATCTCTTTGCACCTGCAGAGCGGACGGGAAGCCTGCATGCTGGAGGGCCACAGAAAAGACACAGCAAGGAGCATTACTGGCAGCTGTTTCTTTCCAGGGATGGAAGGTAATTTCTCACCCTCCCTCCAGCCCCTTGTCTTCAGCCTTCCTCTCAGCGCTCTTAGGCTCTAAAGCTAGTCCTGGCCACACAGAAAATCCCTGTTTTCTTCTGACCAGGGAGAAACAGAAGGTCTCTCCTTCCCTTCCCTGAAAGGCCCAGCAGGTACATCTCCACTACAAACAGGGCCAAAGGGAGCTTCTGCTGCCAGTCCTCAGAATGCAGTAGTGACAAATACCTAGAGAAAATAGAGCATAGCCTGCACCTTTTAAAGCAAGGCCCTGAAGAGGTGAGTGCATGGTCTAAAGAACACTTAGGAAGAGGGCTTTTGTACCCACTGCCTGTAGAACTACCCTCTTCCACAAGCCCCTGTGGCACAAGAGGGACCTCAGTCAGTAGCACATACCTGTCCTGCCCTCTCTTGGCTTCTACCAAGAGGCCTCATGGCTGGCAGTCTGGCTTCAGACCTTTGCTTCCTCCTGCCTTTCTCCGCCTTCCTTGAGGAGCTCTCTCGGATGGCTGGGAGCACACTGAAAAGACCCATCACGGGGAGGTGGTGTGAGCACAGAGGGAGGTTGGTCTCCATCCCCAGCTCGCAAGCTGGGCACCTGCTGCTGCAGCACAAGGCAGCTCTGCAGGGCAATGACTTGGGTTCAGCTAAACGCGTTCACATCCACAGAGACAGAGATCACCCCAGGCTGAAACACTCAGCCTACACGACAGACCCAGAGGAAAGCTAAGGATGCCCAAATCCAGGCTCCCTCTTGAGGCAGCAAGGAGAGCAGCCAGGTCTCTACTGCCTCATCGCCCATCCCTGCGCAGAGCTCCCTGCATGCCCGCTTCTCTCTCTCCAGGGTTTCTTTCCTCCACATCACCCTGCACCTTTTCCTTGCCATCCCACACCATCACTTCCTCACTCTTTCTGCAGTCATTCTCTCCCCTGAGCTGCCCCCAATTTAAAGCTCTCCTCTCCAGTTTGCCCACCTGGTTGACCATCAGGTCAGCTGATGGGAACAGTCTCCTTCCAAATGAAGCGTGACAACCTGCAGCTTTGCTCCCTCTCTGTGGGCTCCCCTTCAGGACCTCCTCCAGCTGCTGTAACCCCAGGCCAGCCGGGGAAGCAGCCGCTCCCCTCTCCTCGGAACCTCTTCCTGCTCTCAGGGCTCGTTTTCAGCCAGAAATCCTGCCCACCACAAAACTGCAAGCACTGTCACGGGCTAAGAGCAGGACTGTAGGCGATGGACCATGCGCTGCTGCAGCATGGTTTTACACCCCCCTCAGCTCCACGTGTCACCAGCCCCTAACCTGCCACCATGAGAAGGGAAAAAAAGGCTCAGCTCTAGTGCTGAGGGTCAGCACATGGGCTAGCTTTCCTCCACGCTCACTATCTACCCCCGAGCCCCCAGCCCTGTGGCTGCCCTGAAGAGCCAGGCCATAGCCCTTTGACTCTGCCCTTTCCCATCCTGCCCCTGACACACTCAGAATGACATTAAGGCCTGGCATTTGAAAGGTGCGGGGGGTGTTAATAAAATTAATTAGTTCCAAATAAGATGTAAACTATTGACTTTCATTTAAGAAAAAATTTCTTCTCTGTTCTTCCTCTCTCTCTGCAACACACACATAGCCATACACAGACAAACACCCCTAGCTCCTTTCCTTTCCTGCAGCAGCATGCTAAGACAGAGAAAGCATAAGTGGGGAGGGAAAAATAAGGAGATGCAGGAATGAACAGCAGAGGGAAGACAAAAGAAGACCTTCTCAGTCAGCACATGCTGCTATTTCAGAAGGTAAAACTCAAGGCGGCACAAAATGCCTCCAGTGTCCTCCAGGGCAGCTTTTAGCCAGAGACACGTTTCATGCTGCTCCTTCAGTCACACCTCGCCAGCATCGGTCACCCAGCAGACACAAAGCACAAGCCAGCCTTCTCCAGCGGTAACTGCAAAGAGGCTGAACACGGGCTGGGGAAGCTCTGGGGGGAGCAGCGACCCCGGCAGGGCAGGGGCATTCCCCCAGGCAGAGGGGCTGCGTGGGGCAGGGCTGCTCACAGCTCCCGCTCACCCCCAGGACACTTCCCCAGCGGCTTCTCAGCAGGAAGCTCCGGGCAGGGACCACACCAAAGGCAAGCAGCTTCCCGGAGTCTCTGCTTCCAGGTCCCTGCTGCTGGCGTGGCAGGAAGGGAAAAGGAGCTGCCCAGCCGCGACAAGAGCTCCAGGCTCCGAAGCCCACGCAGAGACCAGCAGCTCTGCGAGGAAGCTCACCAAGGGCCTTCGCCCACTCGCTGCCCACGCGCAGCACCAGCAGCACCGTGGCTGCCCCAGCAGGCTCTGTCCCAGCTGCTGCTGAGCACCTGCAAACATGCACGTGCCCCTCGACACTGCCGCACTGCCGCCAGGGCTCTGTGGGGCAGAGCTGAGCGCCATGGGGCTGCCATGGGGGCCGGGGGCCAACGCTGCCCTGAGCACACGTCACCTGCAGACCCTCCACGGCCTCTGGGCAGGTGTCCGCAGGGGCTGCGAGCACCCTCCAGAAGGGCACAGCTCTGCCGCAGCCGCTCCGCTGCCACAGCCGAGAGCCTGGCTCTGGCCACGGCCACCAGCAGCCTCCGCACGTCCTGCTCATCCCGGTGCCCACGGCCGGGCTGAGCACAGGCAGGAGCTGGGCATCCGCCCGGGCAAAGCAGGGCTGTCAGCAGGGGCACAGGGCAGCTGGCGGCCTCCTGCCCCGGCCCGCAGCCACCACAAGCCCAGCTGCCCCCACGCCCGCCCCACACAGAGGCCATGGCACCCAGAAACGGCCACCGCAGCCAGCACCGAGCCGCAGGGCCGCCGGCAGAAGGGGCACAAGAGCCGGGGGCTCCTGCGGGGCCACAGGCGGCCCAGGCCGCACCGGGCTTTCCCCAGCAGCTGCTCGCACCCAGCCAGGCCACAGCAGCTCCAGCCGCCCCCGCGCGCACAGCTGCTCGCTCTGCCCAGCCCAAGGCCCTCGATCTCGGCACGGCAGCTCCCGGCGCTGCGGCTCGAGGCTCCGGGCGGCCCCGCCCCAGGACACGCTGCCCCGCGCGGCCGGCAGCAGCCGCCTCTCGGCCCCTCCCTCCCCGCAGGGCCCAGGCAGCCCCGGCACCGCCCCCGCCCCGCCCCTGGGCCGCCTCCTCTGCACCAGTGCGCATGCTCTGCCCCGCCCCTCCCAGTTCCTCCCCCTCTGCCCCGCCCCTCCCCTCCCCTCCCCTCCCTGTCCGACCGCCCAGCGCACGCGCACTGCCCCCCCCGCCCCTCCCTCCCTGCTGCCCGGCCCCGGGAGGCCCCGCCCCGCGGGAGCCAATGGGGGAGGCGGGGCGGAGGCTCTGTCTGCTGGGAGAGCGGTGCTGGCGAGGGGGTGGGGGAGGTGCAGGGCAGGAGATCAGCTTTGTTCTGGGCACCTTTGTGCAGGGGATGCCAAAAGGAGACAGTCGAGGAGTGACGGTACCACCTGGGTCTGGGAGCCTAACAGTGGAAAAGGAGTGAATTTGTTGAAGAAAAGCCAGAGTATCCTTGCAGTGTCTCCTGTTCTTTTTCAAAGGAAATGGAAAAAACAAAACAACAACAAAAACCCCTAAGAAGCTGCTTTCAGTGTCTGTTCCTGAAGGAGAAGTTTCCACAAGACTTCCTCTCTGTCTTAGCTGACGTAATACTTTGACTCTTGCCTTCTGCGTCGTGGGGAAGTGTGCAGCTGAGAAGTTTTGAAAGACCTCGTTCCTGAGCCCTGCTGGAGCAGCAGGTTATTTAAGTGTGCGTATGAGTTGCTCTTCCGTCTTGTCTTTCCTCACCGCCTTCAACATTTCTGCCCTCGATTGGAGTGTGTTCAAAGCAGAGGTGTGTGGAAGACCTTTGAGTGTCTCTTGATTCTCCCAGCTAGTTCTTGTGGCACCTTTTTGAAATGTTGAGAGCTTGCGTTTGACCTGCTGCCAAGTCCCTGCAGCTGCTCCCTCCCTCCCTCCCTCCGTCCGTCCCTCCGCGAGGGTCAGCCACCCGTGTGGCTGTGGGTTGTCAGCGCTGGCTGCCCCGGTGGCAGCAGCCGCCTCCGCTGTGCCGCCGTGGGGCGAGCGCGGCGCAGGGCCCCCTGCCCTCCCTCGCAGGCAGGTTTCCCTGGGGGGCCACGGCCGGGGCAGCGCAGCCGCCTGTGCAGGCCCGGCCGGGCCCCGCGGCGGGGTTGTCCCTGCGGCCCGGCCTGCGTGGGGCAGGGGCAGCCCCCGGGCACCTCGCGCAGCCCCTGCCCACTGCAGGGCCAGCCCTGGCCGGGGCCCTGGGGGCGAGGGGGGCCGGGCCCCCTCTGTGACACGGGCTGTGCTCACAGGGGACATCCCGTGTCACGGCCACAGCTGCCCTCTCCCGCGCGGCCCCGGCCTCTCCCCACACGTCCCGGCGAGGCCGCGCCAGCCCAGGCGCTGGGGCTGCTCTCGGCACCGCTCTGCTGCCAGGAGCCGCCGAGCCCCAGCGGGAGCCGGCGAGGGGAGGCCGGGGCAGCGCGGGGCTGCGGGGAAGTGCGGAGGAGGAGGAGGAGGAGGAGAGGAGCTGTTTCCTCATCACCTCCCGCCACAGGAGTGACCCAGGGCGAGGAGGACAAGGATGGAGCTCTGGGACGCTGGCCACGGGACGCCGCGTGAGCAGGGGGTGCCAGTAATCCCTGCCTGGGGTAAGGCCTTCAGGAGCTCCTTAACAAATGTGGTTGTGGAGAGGATGAATGGGGAAAGAGAGTTTGGCTGTGGAAACCCTGGGCTGTGGGAGGGGCTGGACAGTCTGGTTGGTGCCCCAAGAGCTCCAGCTGATGGTCCTCTCTGTCTCAGGTGCCAGTGTGGCCGCCAGGACTGCTGGGTCCTGCCCCTGACGCTGCCCCTGCTCCCGGCGGGGGAAGGAGCTGGAGCTGCCCTGGTGGCCTTGCAGAGCCTGTGCATGCAGGGATCCAGTATGGGGGAAACTGGCCCTGCAGGAGGGTCCCCAGGGGATCCCCTGAATCCCCAGATTTCCACGGGCACAGCACCATCCTCTCTGGGACGTAAATCATTGCCAGTATCCCTAGGGAGGGGGTCACCCTCTGACAGCTGCGTCTGGAAGGAAAGGAGACCTGTCTGAAGAAGGCGGAGGGGTCCTGCAGCTCCTGCTGGGCTCTGGCGAGACTGCCAGAAACACCGGCGCTCAAAATGCATCCTTGCACTGTTCCTCAGCTCAGCTTGGCTTTCTGTCCAGGACCCCAGCCACTGCCTCTAGCCCTTCCCACTGGACCGGCTTGTGCCTCCAGACTGGCAGAGCAGGCTTTGATCTGGGAGATGTATTGTGGCTGTCCCGTGGCAGGATCTCCATGTCCCACTGCCTGTTTCAGGTCCAGACTGCTGCTGGGGTCAGATGACAGTTCTAGCCTGAAGGCAGTGCCCACCTCAGCTCTGCAGCCCCTGTGAGGGATGGGGTTAGTTTGGGCAGGGGGTGCTGTCTGAGGACGCCCGCTCTTGCCATCTCCTTGGTTAGGCGTGTGGTGAATGGCTGTGAGCTGGCCGACCCAGAGCACGACATGACTTTCTCTTGCTTTTCCAGTGGCTGTGCACATCTGGGAAGGTGTGTCAGACTACATCACAGAGCAGCTGGTGCTGAACAAGGTGGGTCTGCCCTCCTGTTCCTCCCCTCCAGCCCTGATGGTTTCAGCAGTCCTGACATCTCTGTGCCATTGGGTGCAATTGCTCTGCCCCTCCTTTGAAACCAGAAGGAAATCCCATGGAGAAGGATGCTGCAAATGATAGGAGTGCCACAGACTAATGTCTCCCTAAAGCGAGATGACAAATCTCCTGTCCAGTTTCATTCACAGGAGGGGTTGGAGGCTTTCTGGGCCTTCTCCAGTCCCCCCGGAAGGGTGAAAGGCCAAAGAGAGAGCCTGGCATGTTTTTTTCTGAGGTTATCTCCCTTCTTGGAAAGCCTTCCTATGGATGTCCTGGATGACAGGGATGATATACGTGTAATTTTGAGAGGGCGAGGAGGAGGGGGAGGAAACCATCTGGAACGTTCTTCCAAAGGACCTCTCCAAGGCTCTCCCAAGCTTTCCAGAAGGCTCCACCTTGCCCCTTTGTAGGCCAGGAGTGAGCAGGGCCCGTCGCACCATGGCCATGCTCTGACAAGCCCTCGGGCTGTTTGTTCATCTCCCATGCTTAGAATTCTTCTCTTCTCTTCTGTTTGCAGGACGTGAGAATTATTCGACTTGGCACCTTCCGCGTTGTTAGAGAACAAGTCGTTGATGGCAAGAATGGTCTTCTGACTGTTCGCAGACCCACGTTTGTCCTCGGAAAGTATCTTGCAGAGCGTCATGGCCTCACCCATGATAAGGCCTATGTTCCTGGTAAGAAGACAGACTGAAACTTGTGCTTCCTCGTGCGAGATGTGTGGGGTGTGGATAACTGCTGCTCAGCAGGGGCTGTCAGAAATCTAGAATGCCTTTGCTGGGTCCTGAGAACAGCTCCAGGGGTTTTTTTTATTATCATGTCATCAGAATGTGGAATCGAATGAGCCTCTCTCTCCCTCTCAGACTTGCTTTTACAGCTGGCTCCATACCAAGTGTTTTGGGGTTGCTGCTTCTAAGCTGATGTAGTTAAAACTCCTGTAGTTTAAACACCTGTTTATGCCCCAGCAGACCTTGTAAGGGCGAACAGCAGCATTGCTGCTGGCTCTTCCAAGCTGCTTCTGCTTCAAGTGGGTCAAAGCCGTCTGTAGAGAGCCTTGAAACAGAGATGGGAACAGTAGTGTGTAGGAAAAGCCCTCCGAGGCCAGCTATGGGGTGATTGCTGGGGAGTGGTAGGAGCAGTGCAGCTGTAGGGTGATGTCAGTGAGGGCTGTGGGGCAGCAGGAGCTCTGAGCTGTGTTTGGAGTGGGCCTTTGCTTTCAAAGGACTCCATCCTCTCTGTGCTGTGAACATCAGTCTGGCATCCCTCAGGGACAGGCCTTGGGCACCAAAAGCCGGGTTGTGTGCTGAGCAGGTCCAAGGGCCTTGGGGTGGCCAGAAAGACAAAGGTAAAAATGATGAGTAATTCATATCCATTACTAATGAAGAGGAATGAAGATTCAGCCTGTAAGATTTGTTGTGCAGTCCATGTGTTTTTCTTCTTCATTGCAGCCACTGTGACGTGGCATAGCTAAGTCTCTTCAAACCTGGCATGCCCTGAGGGTGGGCACAATTACCATGAGCAGTCCCTTCTCCTGGGAACTGGCCTGCTTTTTCCTCTCCTTGTGCTGGTGTCCTGCCTAATGGTCATACAGTATAGCCAGGAGCCTTTCTTTCTGTTTCTGTGGGGAAGGAAGCATTGCTGTACTCTTGGCCCAAGAGGTTGCAGAGTGCTTTCAATTTCTCCCAAGGGAGAGATGACATCAGTGTCCTTTCTGGGCTTTCCCAGAGAGTTAAAGAAGACGGCTCTGTAGCACTGTTCTGCTGGAAGACCTTGAAGCTGCTGACACTCTCTTTTAGCTTGCTGAAGTGCTCTGTTAGTGACTGTGGTGCTCTTTTGTTGCTGCCTAGGTCATAAGCAAGCTGAGCCCCTGAAGTATGCTCGCATAGCCTTGGACGTCTCCTTCTCTTGGAAAATAGTGGAGGCTTGCATAGAAGAGACCATGTACCTTCTCTCTTGCTGTCTTGCGAGTGGGAAGAACGTTGCCCTTGTTCTGAAGGACATTGGCATACTGGTCATTGAAGGCAATGTTGTGAAAATGAGATTTTACAAAAGCCTTCTGCAAAGGCTGAATGGGTCTGAAGAGCTGGGAGAAGCTCTTCTTGGGGTAAGTTGTCCATTTCTGCAGTGCTCCTTCTCGCTCTTTTGAAACCCAAGCAAAGTCAAAGTGAAGGGATTTCTCTTGGCCTGCCACAACCTGTCTGGGCATGTGGACGGTCCTGGTCTAGAGGAATGCCAACTCCCTGCACAGTGATCCCTCCTGCCCTTCTCCAGGCTGGCAGGGGCCTCAGACATCGCTGTCGAATCTCTGGTGACCTCAGCCCTCCTCTCTCCCTGAAGCGAGAGGGCCTGAGTGTCTTTCATCTCTCCTGTATGGCAGCTGGTCACAATACCTTTGGTCACCTTAGCATTTCTAGCTCTGTGTCTGTGTAGGGCCGTCTTCTGTCCGCTCTGCCTCTTGGCGCTGTGCAAAGGAGTGGGTTGCTGTAATTCCCTGTCCTTCTGCTGTGATACCAAGAAATAGCAGCTTGTAGCTGAGCTGCCAGCATCACTGTGGTTTCCTCAGCACATCATCTTCAGTGGTGTTGGGACCACAGCAGATGGCAGGGCTTGTTGCTCACCCCATTCTCTGGGAGGCAATGCAGAGACACAAGCAGAGCAAGGCCCATATGGGAGCAGGCTCCTTTAGCTGTTGTCCCTGTGTGGGTCCAGTTGTGCTGAGCAGCTCCTTTGTGTGTCTCTGGCACCCCCACAGCATGCAGGGGGGACTTCTGCGCCCTAACGTGTGCACCTGCACACTGCTAGTGGTGTGGCCGTGCTGTGTCACAGAGACAGTCATTCCAGGCCAGTGCCCTTGGCCAGGTCTTTAGTGCAGCCCTGGCCTTCAGCCTGGGCTTTCAGGTGCAGCTGGAAAGTGGAGGTGTGAAAGCAGTCTGAGCTGAGCCACTCGAGGGCTAAGCCAGAGATGCAAGCAGCCTGTAGCCCAGCCCTGTTTGCCAGCTCGGTCTTTTCCTTCTGTCCCAGTCCGTGGTGCCCTTTCAGGCCATTCTCTAGGCCAGGGACTTTTCTCCAGCCTTTTGGGCAGTGGCTCCCACTCCAGGACCCTCAGCTGCTCCTTCAACACACCCCACAAGTTTGGCACTCACAGTTGTTACCCGCTGTGCAGGGCAAAAGGAGGGCTGTGTGCCTCTATTGATGCATTCTGCGGAAGCAGCCATCTGACTCTCAGGAGAGACTTTGGGGTTAAGCTCACATCTGAACACTTTGTTCTCAGCTCAGGAGCAGGCACCAGAAGCCAGCAGCCAGGAACACAGACTAGGGAAGGGCCTTTGCCTGTGCTCTCCTCCTCTGACTTCTCCATTAGGCAAGAACCGGTCTCCTCACTGAGGCTCTTGATCTTGGCCCTTGCCCAAAGCCTGGCAGTATTCTTACCCATTCTGCTGTATTCCCCTGCAGCTGCTCCTCTGTAGAATTGAGGGGCTGTGAGCAAGAAGATCATTTTCTTGGCAGCATCTCACATGTGTCTCTTGCCTTTGCAGATGTCAGCGAGGAAGGACTCAGTCCTCTCAGGCACCGAAACAGCTGCTTCTCTGACCCGTTCTGGCTCTGTCGTTGTCTTTCCAAGGTGAGTATGTTTGTTTGTTTTTTAGCTGCTGACTGACCAAGCGAGCATCTTCTCACCATGTGTCTCTGGTAGGCTTGTGCAGGCGCTCTGGAAGGGACTTGAGCGTAACCCTTTCCAATGGTTGGTTCCCAGTGAGCTCCAGGCTTGCTCTGGCTTTGTTTGGGCTCTGTGTGGGGGGCTTCTGCAGAGCTTTGTGCTGGCTCCCAGCTTGCAAAGGGGGTTGTTCCGTGAGTGGCCTGGGGGCTGGGGGCTGTTCTTTCCAGATGCAGTGACATGAGCGTGGGAGGGACTGCAAGGGATGTGGAGGGCAAGGCAGGAATTTGAAGTGATGGTGGAATGCTGCAGGAAAGGAGACTAGTCTGTTCTGCCTGGATGGGAGCATGGACAGGAGCTGGGAGACGGTCTCCAGTGGCAGCCTGGGGGATTTGGCTGGGAAAGCTTAGAAGGAGCTTTCTCCCAGGAAGGCTAGGGAAGCCCTGCAGCAGCCTGGGGAGGAAGCTTATGTCCCTCCAGGCACTGGAGGTCTTCCCTGGCTCACTCCACTTCCTCAGACAGTCCTGCAGGTTGGGGCCGATTCTGCATATTCTGCTCTGGGAAAGGATGGGCTTCATAGTGGCTCTGACAGCTGCCTGTGTCCCCATAGTTAACATGAGCTGCAAAGGAACTGTGGAGCCCTTCCTCCAGAGTGGTGTCTTTCTGCTGTTTCCAGGCAGGAGCTGGAGACTTCCCCCCGAAAACCACCAGTGAGAGCAGCACCAGTGAGAGTGCCATGTGTGAGAGCTCCTCCTGTGAGAGCTCCTGCTGTGCAAGGTGTGAAGCCTGTTTGGGAAAAGGAATGGGAGGAAGATGACCCCAGTGTTGAGAAAGGTAATGGAGCAGTTGATTCCTGGTGGGGGGTTGTGCCTTCTCCTTCTGTCCTCCTTGGTGTAGGGGGTTGGAGCCAAGGCTTCCCTGGATTTTCAGAGCAGGCAGCTCTACCCTTTCCTTGTGAGGTTCTCATAGACATTCCCAAACCACTGCCTTGGGGTTGACTGTGTCACCAGAGGCAATGCAGGCCTTTGAGATCTGTAGCAGGATCCCAGGACCTGTTCCCCTTGTGTGAAGAAGTTATTGCCACAAAGAGACTCTGTCAGATCACCAGCACATCCCTGCGAGCCTCCCTTTTCATAGCGTGGTATGGATAGAGCAGTAGAAAAGCACCTTTGCAAGAAATGATGTTGCAGAGTGAAAGCAAAGAGTTGGACAGGAGCCAGCATGAGGAAGGGCCTTGGCCTGCCTAGGAAACATGGCTTTAAAGGAGTCTGACTGACGCCTCATAGTTCTATCACAGGCTGGAGCAGGTCTGCACATCACTCCTGTTCCAGTGGTCACTGTGATTCTGCTCTGAAGCGTTTTCGTGTCTCCTGCTTACAGGAAAGCTTCCTCTCCGGCGCCGCCTCCTGTGGGAGCGCCACTCACCCCTCGAACTAGTGCCTGCAAATATGGAAGAAGAAGACAGGGAGAAAGCTGAAGAGGAGTCTCTTGACAGGTGAGCCGCTTGGAGCAATGGACATGGGTGACTGTCCATAGAACTCCAAATGCCTTTTATCCCATGCCACAATGACCAGCGATCCCTTGCTGGATGGGCAGCCCAGAGCAAGTCCTTGGAGACCCTCATGTTGGCTTCCTGATTCTCCTGCCTCTGCTTGCAGGTTACAACCCTTTGGGAAACTCAGTGCAAATCCTCATTCCGGAAGAGGAGGGCCTTTTCCCCATTCCCTTTAGATGGAAGTAAACAGGATGCTTTCTGTATGCTGACAGTCGGGCTGGGGGCCTATGGCCATTTTGTGAGGCTGAGGAAAAGGCTGTGCTCTTGGAAGGCCTTCTAAAGAGCAGAGGTGTGGGTCTGAGCTTTGCCCCACCATGGTGGCTGTTCCCAGAGACCAGTGAGTATGTAGTGAGACAGGATGAAACACAGAGCAGCTCTTTCTTTGCCTGGAAAGGATGTGGCCTTTCAAAGCGAAGTGCAATTCCAGCCATCCTGCCACACACAGGCACTCTGGAAGGGACTTGAGCGTAACCCTTTCCAATGGTTGGTTCCCAGTGAACTCCAGGCTTGCTCTGGCTTTGTTTGGGCTCTGTGTGTGGGGGCTTCTGCAGAGCTTTGTGCTGGCTCCCAGCTTGCAAAGGGCTTTGTTCCATTAGTGGCCTGGGGGCTGTTCTTTCCAGATGCAGTGACACGAGTGTGGGAGGGCCTGCAAGGGATGTGGAGGGCAAGGCAGGAATTTGAAGTGATGCTGGAATGCTGCAGGAAAGGAGACTAGTCTGTTCTGCTGGATGGGAGCATGGACAGGAGCTGGGAGACGGTCTCCAGTGGCAGCCTGGGGGATTTGGCTGGGAAAACTTAGAAGAAGCTTTCTCCCAGGATGGCTAGCTAAGCCCTGCAGCAGCCTGGGGAGGAAGCTTATGTCCCTCCAGGCACTGGAGGTCTTCCCTGGCTCACTCCACTTCCTCAGACAGTCCTGCAGGTTGGGGCCAATTCTGCATATTCTGCTCTGGGAAAGGATGGGCTTCATAGTGGCTCTGACAGCTGCCTGTGTCCCCATAGTTAACATGAGCTGCAAAGGAACTGTGGAGCCCTTCCTCCAGAGTGGTGTCTTTCTGCTGTTTCCAGGCAGGAGCTGGAGACTTCCCCCAGGGAATCATCTGTGGGAACTCCATCTTGGACACCTCTGAAGCCTATCTGGGGAGAGAGGGCAGAAGATGACCCCAGTGTTGAGAAAGGTAATGGAGCAGTTGATTCCTGGTGGGGGGTTGTGCCTTCTCCTTCTGTCCTCCTTGGCATAGGGGTTGGAGCCAAGGCTCCAGTGCGATGTCTTGGGCATCACTAGATGTGATGCTGCTCAGCCCTGTTGGGAAATCTCTAGTGACTGCTGAGGGAGCAAGACCTCAGGGCAGCCCAGCACTCCCAGCTGCAGTTGATCCCTCTGAGCTAAGCTTTCCCTCTGGACTCTGGGCTGTAGTGTACCCTGCAAACTGTTCTTCCACTGGAGGAGGAAGAGTAAAAGTTGAGGACAATCCTTGGGAATCCTCCATCCTGCCTGGAGCAGAATGGTAATGGAAAGTGTGACCTCTTTCATGACCTATCTCATGGAATCAAGGTGACCTAGAGAATCTGGTCAGAAGTGTGGTAAGGGGTGCCAAGACTTCCCTGGATTTTCAGAGCAGGCAGCTCTACCCTTTCCTTGTGAGTTTCTCATAGACATTCCCAAACCACTGCCTTGGGGTTGACTGTGTCACCAGAGGCAATGCAGGCCTTTGAGATCTGTAGAAGGATCCCAGGACCTCTTCCCCTCATGTGAAGAAGTTATTGCCACAAAGAGACGCTGTCAGGTCACCAACACATCCCCACAAGCCTCCTTTTCATAGCATGGACCTGATAGAGCAGTAGAAAAGCACTTTTGCAAGAAATGATGTTGCAGAGTGAAAGCAAAGAGTTGGACAGGAGCCAGCGTGAGGAAGGGCCTTGGCCTCCCCAGGAAACTTTAAAGGCTTTAAAGGAATCTGATTGAGGCCTCGTACTTCTATCACAGGCTGGAGCAGATCCGAATGTCACTCCTGTTGATGTGGTCACTGTGATACTGCTCTGAAGCGTTTTCTTGTTTTCTGCTTACAGGAAATCTTCGTGCCATTCGGCTGCTCTCGAGAGTGAGGCATGCCCCCCTCCAATTAGCTACTCCTAATAGAATGGAGGAAAAGGAGAAGAAAGCCAAGGGAAAAAACTCTCGTGGCAGGTGAGACCCTGGGAGGAATGGATGAGGGGGACCCTGTAGCCTTGTCTGTCTTGGAGGGAGATATCTCCTTTGGACATAATGTCCATAGTTCCTCTGTGGCCTTTCATCCCATGCCACAGTGACCAGTGATCCCGTGCTGGATGGGCTTCCTGTTGGCTTCCTGATTCTCCTGCCTCTGCTTGCAGGTTACAGCCCTTTGGGAAACTCAGTGCAAATCCTCATTCTGGAAGAGGAGGGCCTTTTCCCCATTCCCTTTAGATGGAAGTAAACAGGATGCTTTCTATATGCTGACAGTCGGGCTGGGGGCCTATGGCCATTTTGTGAGGCTGAGGAAAAGGCTGTGCTCTTGGAAGGCCTTCTAAAGAGCAGAGGTGTGTGTCTGAGCTTTGCCCCACCATGGTGGCTGTTCCTAGAGACCAGTGAGTATGTAGTGAGACAGGATGAAACACAGAGCAGCTCTTTCTTTTCCTGGAAAGGATGTGGCCTTTCAAAGCAAAGTGCCATTCCAGCCACCCTGCCACCAAGGACAAGGAGCAGCAGCTGTTCTCACACTGAGTTTGGGATGGATTTAGTGACCTTGGAGCCCTTTCCTTCACGTGAAATCTGGTCTTGTGGCTGCCAGAAGCAGGGTGTGGCTAAACGCTGCTGGCAGATGCCTCTCTGTGTCCCCAGAGGAGTCCTGAAATCTCATCCAGAGTTGGGGGCTGTGAGTCCGAAGGGGAGTGTGTGTGTGCATGGGCTGGGAGAGGCAGGATGGCCCCCTCCAGAGTGAGAGAGAAGCTCTGTCTCTGCTGTTGTGGGATCCTTTCCTAACAACGTCTCCAGGCCCGTGGAGGTGTGGTGAACGTGGGGTGGAGATCCAGCTCCCCCCGTGCTCATACCACTCCTCGCGGTGTGTGTTTGCAGTGTGCTCCCACCTATCCCAGGGGTCTCTACACAGACAACACCACAAGCTGGGAGGAGGCAATCGCTTGAAGCCGGACCACCAGCTGCGGGGCCAGGGAGCAAAGGTCATCAGGGGGCAGAACAGGTAGGTGCTCCTGATTGAGGTCCTTCTTGTGCCAGCCTGAATTATGGAAAAGCATCGTCCTATGGGCAGCGGCTGTACAAGACCCCTTCCGACGTGTTCCTTTGAGCCCTTACTGCCTTGGTCTGGGGATTGCTTTCGAGACTGCCGGCAAAGATGCGCTCTATTTTGGCAATACATCTGTTGCTGCTGCATTCTCCATGAACACACCAGAAGACCCTCTTGGGCCCTGCTTCTGGTGGCAATGTCCCTGCTGGGCCTTCCTGGGATTGAAGACAGAGACTTTCTGTTCAGCTCCACGATCATTTAGATGACTGGTCAGAACACAAAAGGGATGTTCAGTCTTGCTAGCATTCCCTTAAGGGCAAAATGGTGCTGACAGGCAGGCTCAAGACGGGTCAGAGGAGAGTGTGAGAAATAACCTTTGCTTCAGGGAAAAAGAGACCTGCTGGACCTGTGCTTCCCCCTCCCTAGCAGGACTGCCTTGCCGATTTCCTGCTCTGCAAGTGACAATTCCCTCTGCTCACTGATGACACTAGGAGGTATCTGGAGACTGAGTGAGAAGTGCCAGTGGGAACGACAGTGAAGCCTGGTCAGGCTGTGACATAGTCTGGGCCATCTCGTGGTGCCTCTCGCTGTTCTTCAGCTCAGGCTGCAGCGTCCCTGCCTGGGGCAGCATTTGTCATTTGGGGTGCCCGAGGGCAGGCCAGGCCAAGGGCATGGTGACTGCACAGCTCCTGCAGGCCCTGGCTGCTTTAGAGGTGCATGTTGAGAGCAGCTGCGTGGACTTGGAAGTGGGGCACAAACCTGTGTGGAATTGTCTTGCAGGTTCAGCAGCGAACTGAGACCCAGCCAAGGGTTCAGGCACGTTCAGTCCTTCTCCAAAGAAGGAAAGCAAAGACGACTGTTGAGAAGCCGGCTGAAGAAAAGCCAAGTATTCAGGAAGTCGTCAAGTGCCAGTTGGGACAAGATAAGGATGCAACTCTGAGTGCTTACTTCTCCTGCATAGAGGAGGCGGCAAAATGGTGTGCCGAGCAACAGAGGACTCGACAGACAGGGTATGTTTGTGCCAGCTGCAGGAAAAGCCTGGGGCGGTTGAGTAGCAGTGACCCACCGAGGGGTCAGACTCCCAATCCCAGAGCCATGGGGTTGGATAGAGCTGGAGCTGGATAAGCACCTCTCTGCAGCCCAAGTAAATGCCCAGCACTCCTTTGGAGGGGAAGGGCTTTGCCTGCAAATGGGACCAGGCTGGAGGAGCTGGGGGAGGAGAGGAGCAGAAGGGGTCTCCACCTGAGTGAGAGAGAGAGATGTCAGTGCTGCTGCAGCCACATTTCACCTTGAGCAAGCCACACTGGCCTTGGATCAGCCTTCCCTTCAATCCAAGGCGTAGCTGTTGGGGGCTCAGAATAGGCTTCAACTGGGGGACCTAGAAGCCCTGAACGGCTGAGCACAAATGTTTGTGTGCACCTTTTCAAACCTCTCCCTGAACGCTGGACCCCAGACACAGGTTCACCCCCAGTCTTGGCCCCGGCAGACTCAGCCCCAGGCTGAGGAGCTGCATGTGCGTCCTTGTTTGGACACAGGGGCCTGTGTTACATGAGGGTGAGCATGGAAACCCCATCAGAAGCACGTCCCAACACAGGTGGCCTGAGCTAGTCTGCACTATTTCTCTGCCTTTCTCTCTGTGCATAACACAGCCTCTCCCTTTCTCCCTCCTTAGCACTGGGAAGAAGGGCAGTGTGCAGAGACACAAGAAGAAGAAACAGTGACTGTCCGTGATGCCGGCACACATGAAGTTTTGTTCTCTTGAATTAAACCAGAGCCCCCACCTGGCGTGGACCCTTCCTGGGTGTGGTGTGAACTCTGCTGTTTGCAGCGTGTGAGCATTGGAGAGGCCTGAAGACAACAAACAGCTCCGGTGTCAGGGCTTGGGTGTCAGTCCCTGCTGCCAGGGCAGCTCTCTGCCAAGGTCATGCTACAGCTGCTGTCTGGCTGCAGCCGTGGTGGCTGTGGCCTAGGGCTCTCCTGCTTCGTGTTGGTCCTTGAGAAAGTTGTGCAGAGGGCCCTGCCATGGCCAGCACCTGCCCTGCTGACAAGGGGTCTCTGGGGAGAAGCGGGAAGAGCTGGTTTGAAGGGGTTGAGCCTGGGCCCCCCTTCCTGCTCCCCCGTCCTGCCTGCATGGTGGGAGGGCACTCCCAACTCTTGTGTGTGTGTTGGGTGCACTTGTGTGCTGAGCTTTTGGGGGTATGAGGGGACTAACAAGGGTGCCAAGGGCCGGAAGGGGAAGCTCACAACCAGGAGAGCTGGGGCCATGAGAGTCCATGGTCACCTGGGCTGTAGCAACCATGAAAGAGTGGAGTTGCAGAGCCTGAGGGCAGCAAGGAAGGAGAGCAGCAGAGGACAGAAGCTGAACTTCGGGAGAGCACACTTCACCTTCTTGAGGGACCTGGCAGGAGGATCCCATGGGAGGCAGCTCTGGAGAGCAAAGGAGCTCGAGGAAGCTGGCAGGTCTTTGAGGACAGCACCCCCCAAGTGCCAGAATGGTCTACCTCGATACCCCAGAAAACAAGCAGAAATGTCATGAGACGGCCTTGGCTAAACAGGAAACTCATGGCAGAGCTCCAACACAAAACTGGCAGCATTCAGGAGGTGGAAGCAGGGACCAGCTGCAATGGAGGAATACTGCAACAAATCCTGGGTGAGTGCTGATGGCCCATGTGGGGATAAAGCTGACCTGGCAGTGTGTCCGGGCCCTGTGGGCACTAATAGGCTGTAGTGGCTCTGACCAGCCTCCCCTGGGGCCCGCACTCACCCCTGCCCATGGGCCCCGGACCCCATTTTGGCTCAGCCTGGGGCCCTCACTCCCTGCCTGAGCTACGCTGGAGGAGTGCCGGTCTCCAGCTCTGCCACAGCCATGCCCCTGCTTGGCCATGGGCCCTGTTGATGTGGACCGCGACCCGTGGCCTGACTGCCCAGCCCGACCTCAGATCTGCCTCGTCACCGCGGACCTGCCTTCTGCGTTACCTCTTTGTTCCCTGAAAACCTGGCCTGTCCATCTCCAGGTCTGCATTTCTTTCACCGACCATCGGTGAGGTGTTTCTCGCCGTGGGGTCTGCAGTGCCAAGCCTGTGCCCCATCTCTTCCCCTCCCATGCTGGCATTCCACTTGTCCAGGCCTCTGCCTTTTGCCCAGGCCTGTGTATCTCCACACTGCAGCATTGGGTGAGAGCGGTAAATATCTCATCCTCCACAGAATAGCTGCTTGCTGCTGCTATGGAGAACAAACGAGGGTTGTACCTCACCAGGACAAAAAACGCAGATTAGCCACATAAACACGGTCAAAGAGAGAAAGTGCTGTCACAGCTAAAGCAAGCGAAAGAAAGCTGCAGACAGGTCTAGCAAAGTTCAAAGAGAGCAAGCCTGACAAGCTTGCTCCATCTGGCAAGGGAGTATCTGTGAACGCAGGTGCTTTGCTTGAGAGCCCGCTTGTGAAACAATTCAAGTGCTCACACTGCTGCAGAGCAGCTGGGGAAGAAGAGTTCTGCCACATGCCGTTATGCCTCCAATGCCCTGGAAGGGACACGTGTCTCCAGAGCATCCAACAGCCTCACGGGTGTTCACAGGTCTCTCAACTGCACAGGCAAGGACGAGTATCAGGATGCGCAGTGTTCAAGAGCGACAGGCCCTGATTCGTGCCTATGGACTGGGCCAGGTTAGAGAGAGCATTTCATGAGGATCAAGTCCCCTTCTTCCTGCAAAGTGACAAGCTTAGATTAAGAATCTACACCTCACGCAAGCTTCTAGCCTGCTAATCCTCCACAGCTTTTCAAAAGCCCGCACAGCAGTTTGTGAGAGAGAGAGCCATGTCAACTCTTGCAACTCACTTGGAAAAGCCAGATGGCCTGCAGAAGTCACAGAGGTCTATGGCAGATTTTCCACCCTAACAGCAAGGTTCTGCTTGGAAACTGCAGGCCACTCAAACCTGATCCTTAATGAACAGGTCCCCTGGGGTGTTGAAGAATATTGAACTGAAACTGCCTAGAGCTGGCCACTTAGCACAACTTCTATGAAACGTGTTTAGCATGAGTAGCTAAACTTGCTGAAGCCTTAGGCCGCACTCAGATAACATGAGGAACTTCCACCTAGTTCAGTAAGAAAGGGCCCCAGAGCTGGTTCAAGGTGGAAAGACGAGGAAGATTGCAAGGAGGGAAATCCATGAGCAGAAGCTGCCACCATAAAGATCAGGCCCACCACTGCAAAGATAAGGAAAAACAGCCTGCCTAGAGACAACAGTGGGACCCAGTGAAGAACAGGAAGACCCCAGACCCAAATATTACGTTTGGTCTGAACCTTTGCATGGGGGGTGGGGAACTTGGATTAGAAAGGTGTAATTGCCCAGGGATTTCTTGGTTCGGGGTCCCTCTTTGGAGGCACCCAGCTCGAGCTGTAATTACTGCACGTGCATCATTAAAATGTATTTAATTCGCTTTGATTTGGCTCCGAACTTCTCAGCAGGAACCTCGGGTCGGACCCTGTTGTGGTGGCCGGGGAGTGTAATTTTCCATAACATCTGACCCCCACAACAACAGCAGCCGTGACCCAGGGACGTGCCCAGGGGACACAGGGATGGGTTTGGAACCGGAGATTCAGGACCAACCGCTCCGCAGGGGCATTAGAAGAGATGACCCGTCTCGGTGAGCCCCAGCTCTGAGCACACGGGAGCTGGCGCTGCCCCAAACCTCCGACCTTGGCACCCAGAGCTCCCGGTGGCAGCTGGCTCTGCGGGGCCCCAGCACGGTCCTCACCACGGCTCCCTCCCTGCCCAGGCACAGCCGGCAGCGGGCAGTGGGCACTGCGCCACGCTGGCCCCGGGCCAGCAGCAGGCACAGCCCTGCCGGGGCATGCCATTGGGTGGCCTGTGTGTCACTCAGGGCACGGCCCGCCCCTCCCAGGCACCCATTGGCTTGCTGCACCCCCTGGTTCGCTGATTGGCCAGGTGGGGTGGCACCCCTGAAGGCGGGCAGGCTCGGTGCCACCCTGGCTCCAGCGCAGCCCCAGCTCGGCCCGGCCCCACCGCAATGCCTGGCCCCGAACGGCACAGAATTGTGGTTTTGTCTCCTTTTCCTCCCCACTACTTAGTCTTAGGGTGCAAGTCTGTCCCTCCCTTCTGCACTCACACCCACCACGTTTTCAGACATGGCCTGGTAGAGAGTCTGGGGTTGTCCAAGGGGTTGTCATCCCCACTGCCATCCATCAGCATTCACACACCTACCATCTGGAGCTACTCCAGTTGGGAGATGCCTCCTACTTTTTTATTTGTACACCTTATTCTCCGTTTTCTCTATTTCTGGAACCACCTTTTCACCACCTTTGTTCCTCCCTTTCTCCACCCAAACAACGAACCTTCGCCTAGTTACTTTTTCCTCCTTGATCCCAATTCTGCTGCGGTAGGAACAGAATGCAGATGCGGAGCAGCCATCTTTTCACACCTATCTCCAAAATGAATTCCTTCCTTTTTTCCTTGCATGACTGTTAGCCTCTGAGAAAGATGTGAGGCCAGGGGAAGATTCTTCTTCTTCTTCTTCTTCTTTTTTTTTTTTTTTTTTGAAAGAAAATTGTAATCCTGACCTTGGTAATGTCTTTTTCCAATATCTAGAGTGTTTTTTCCAGAAATGCTTGTGACAGGCAAAGAACAAGCAGCAAATGGGTCCCGTCATCAGGAAAAGTCACAGTGCTATTAAATCCCCATTGCTGGGTTTTGGATGTTGTAGACGCAGCCAGTGGGGCAGTGAGCACTGATCCTCAGGATAAAGCCTGAGGTCACAAGTGTTCGCCAGGATCATTTGCTCTGTCTTGCCAGATGCAGTGGAGATGCCACTGGAAGTTCCTGCCCTGCAAATGGCAATTCCCTCCTGCTCATTTATGCTGCTCTCAGGGATGCCCGAAGGAAGTGGGAGGGCCAGCTGGGAACTGTAGTGAAGCCTGGGGTGATGCTGGCATTTCCCTGTGGGCATGTGCTGGAGAGTGTCCTGGTTCCCCAGTTCCTGCTGCAGGGTTCTTGCCAGAGGTGCTCTGGGAAGCAGCCCCTCTCTCTGCCATCTTGTATCACAGAATCACAGGATGGTTGAGGTTGGAAGGGACCTCTGGAGATCCTGTCTAGTCCAAGCCCCCTGCTCAAGCAGGGTCACGTTTCCCAGGACTGTGTGCAGACATATATTTTAAATATCTCCAAGGAAGGAGACTCCACAACCTCTATGGGCAACCTGTTCCAGAGCTCAGTCACCCTCACAGTAAAGAAGTTTTTGCTCATGTTCAGGTGGAACTGCTTGTGTTTTGGTTTGTGCCCGTTGCCAGAGTGTCTCCTCCTTGGCAGGAATTCAGTGCTGAAGAGACCTGAACTCCACATCCGCAGCCCAGCTGAGGAGAAAGGAACACAAGGAGACGTGGGAAAGGGCTGAAAAGCCTCCATCAAGGGAGGAGCAGAGAGCAGCAGCCAAGCTGGGGAGAATCCAGCCTGAGTAAGTGTGCACCAGCTGCAGCCACAGGTGTCAAGCGGCTGTGAGCCCGCCGAGTGTCAGGGACCCCAGTCCACGAGACCTGGACCTGCACACAGCATCCTCTGATTCCTCATGACATGGGAATGACCTGGGTTACTCCCTCCTGCTCTCCAGAGGCCTTTCTGCAGCTCACAGCAACCCCTAAAGCTCCTCTCAGGTGGGAGGGTGCTGTGGGTGCACATGGGCCTGGGTGGGTGCAGGGGCTGGGAGAGGGGAGAGGCAGGAAGTGCCTAAGCCAGCGGATAAAGAATTTCTCCATGTCATTGCAGCGATCATTCCCCATGAGCAGTCCAGAGGCTAAGAAGGTTGGAGCCATATAAAAGCCATCGGGAAATATCGAAGCATGTCACTGAGAGGAATAGATGGAGGCAAGAAGAGCAGCAGCAGTTCTGCTGGCAAGTCTCCGCAAAGAGGGATGGTGCTTGCCCCGCTGCAATGCCCATGCCACTGACAGCAGCACCAGGGGAAAGAGCGTCTGTCTCTGACACCTCTCATGAGATAGAAGGAGGTTTTTGAGTCTGACATTGGACTGGATATCCCTGACATCCAAGAGGGAGTTGGGCACTCAGAATGGTCTTTCAATATGGCACATAAAAGTCCAGGCTGAAACCATGTGGATCGCTCAGATGTTTGGCTCTCCCTTTTCCAAACCAGGCAGTCTGGCCTTCCTTTGCGGAGCACTGACACCGAGACCCCTTGCCTTGAGGGTCAATCTGTGTTCAGTGCAAGGTCTCAGCCCACCTGACTCAGCCTCTGGCTGATTAGGTGCCCATGGGACCCGGTCATGGGCTTGGGCATGAGGGGTCTCTATCACATCCCAGAGACCTTGAAACTTCTCCGGAAGCAGATCCCGTAATGTATGGCCTGAATTAGGCCTCCGGTATTTCTCTGCCTTCTCCCTGTTCATACAGCTATGCACCTCTCTTTTTAGCTCCCTATCACTAGGAGAAGCTGCTGGGACAGCAGCAGAGGGACTAGGAACGCGTCCTAGGAAGAGCAGCTGTTCAAAAGGGAGAAGAGCAACGTGAGCGAGGCCAAAGGCAGGTCCTGAGCCACTGCTGTGGAGTGTGCCTGGCCCTCAAGCTGGGCCAGCCCCGAGGGACAGCACCTCCAGACTGGCCAGCAGCGGGTGGGCAGGCAGGTGTTAGGAGGTCATCAGCAGCATGGGAGAGGCTGCCCAGCAGCAAGGAGAGCTTGGGAGGAGGTGAGAGGGAGGGAGAGGGGAAGGTGACCTTGGTGGCTTGGATGGTGAGGTCTCTGCTTTCAGAGCAGCTGATTGGCCAGCAGCAGGTGGGCAGGCATGGGAGGTGGCCAAGGGCCTGACAAAGCCCAGGAGGTAGAGGGCAGAGCCTGGAGGGAGGAAGGAGGCAGAGAGAGGCAGGTGACTGTGGCAGCACTGGCACAGTGCTTGTGAGATGAGCTCTGTGACTGCAGCCTGCTTGGCCAGCAGCAGGCGGGCAGCACTGGGAGGTCATGCAGGGCAGGAGAAAGCCCCCAGCCGAGAGGAGAGCTGCTGAAGAGGGCAGAGGCAGAGGCAGGGAAAGCTGGCATGGCTGGGAGCTTGTTTGGGAGGTCACTTCTCTTGCAGCAATGTGTCTGGGCGGCAGGCAGGCAGGCAGTGTGAGGTCATGAAGCAGCTGAGAAAACCTTCCCCATGGACATGAGTGTTCAGGAGGAGGGGGGAGGGACAGGCAGGTGAGAGTGACATGTCTGGGATATCGACTGTGAGGTCAGTTCCTCACAGGTCACACACGTAGGCCAGCAGGGAGGTGGGAGGTCATCCAGAGCATCAGAAAAGTCCTGCTAGCCAAAAGGAGAGGTCAGGGGGAGGGGAGATGAGAAGGCAGCTAGAGGAGGAAACAGTGGGATGATGGTGTCATTTCTTTTGCACTGTGGCAAGATCTTTGGAATTGAAGTTAGAACTGGGATGCAAGGATGGCATTCAGATTTATCCAATACAGTCCTATATCAACAGAAATGGATCGTGCATGCTCTGGAGTGGTCACACAGAACCATGGGCCAGCTGGATTATCAGGGTTCACTGGCACAGTCCCATTGAGGGACTGTCATCTGATCCAGCTGAAGATGCTATTGCAAGGACACCTGTGACAGAGACTACCATCATCAGCTGGACAGCAACCAACGATCCTGTTCAAAAGGTTTGGATTCCTCACATAAATATGACCTAAGCAAAAGATCTCAAGGAATTACAGAGAGAGAGATATATGTTTTTTTTAATAAACACTTTGACCAAAGTGGGCTCTGCATGGTGCTTCAGAGCGAACGTGCTGTTTCCTACAGCCAAGGCCAGAGATTCAGCTGTGGGTCTGATCTTGGGCCTGGCAGATGTCTCCTGGGGATCCCAAAGACATCATCCTGGTGATGGAGCAGGCACATGTGTGACACGCCACTAGAGGGACGTCTGGAATTCCTTTAGATTAATCCAAACATGGTCTCCGGGTTTATATAACCCTTGCAGTTGAGTTTGAAAACTCTCTTCGGCCCTTGTAAATATAGTAGGCCAAAGGCCCTATCTGCGGGGCTTCCTGTTGGAGCCTGCCGCTTGTTCACGGTGAACACTGCTGGGCATAGGGCACGTCCCCACTGGAGCCCTTGTGTCCTCGTGTTTAACTGCTGTTTTAACAGACCATTCCATCCCCCTATTGTCCTGTTACACTGGGGGTGATAGGGTAGATGGAACGTCCATCTCACACCTCATCGCTCGCACCAGTCCTGGACACCCTTAATCTTAAAATGTGAACCATTCTCAGACCTAGTTTCTTGTGGTAAGGGTAGGATAGTAAAGCAATGGTCCAGGCCAGCACTGGTGGCCAGTGCGGTTGCCATGCTGCCTGGGTGCACCATGCCTATTCCGCTGATTCCTTCCACCCCAGTCAAAATATAGGTCCAGCCCTGCGGTGTCCTGCACAAAGGACCTATATGATCAACCTGCCATACTTCCCATAATCCTTTCCCTTTGCGCAGGTTGGCATTTGACTGTCTTAATGTTACTTGTTTTTTCATTTCCTTACTAAATTTACAAATTTCAATTATATATTTGGCAGTGCACCTCCTTACAAGCCATGCTTGCCTCCTAGCTTGTTTGAAGAAATGGAATTCTCCAGTATGTCCTAACCATTCTTGTAGCCACTGTGCTAAATAATCAATGCTCAGGGCTTCCAAGGAGTCTTCTGTGAGAGACATAATCTTAGCGTGTTATTCGGCCTCATTATTCCAAAAGTGGGCAGGGTCGGAGCCTTTCTGATGGGCAGAATCATGTGCTATTGCAATTGGTTGAGACTCTGAATGTCTCCGGATTTGCTGCCATATCTCCTTTCCCCAAACATCCCGCTTCTTTCCCTGCCAATTCTTCCTTTGCCAATTCCTCAACCATTGTGTGGCTCCTGCCCAAACAGCAGAGGAGTCAGTATAAATAGTCCTAGCTCCAGCTTTTAAAGCCATTCAAATGGCTTGTAGTTCAGCCAGTTGGGCAGACCCCTCAGTTTGGGTGGTTAGGACTTGTGGATTAGCCACGGACACAGCAGCAGCAGTTCCTAAGCATTTGCCCTCACATTTCTTGGCAGACCCATCAGTGAACCATGCCCCTTTGGGTTGTTGAGGATCAAATTTCGGTGCTTCACTCCTTGGGGACTCAGGTTCCTCCCAATAGTCTTTGGGCATTCCTAGTTTCTGGACTTCCTCAGTTAATTTCCCTTCGCTTGGGCTCCCATCGCCACCTGCTCTAGCGTGAAGGTACAAGGCCCACTGCCGTCCTGTCATTTGGTGAGCCAGCCCAGCAGGGAGAGGTTGTCCAGTTAGGATAGGTTTCAAGATGGGGAGGGGTAGTTTTAAATGTCCTTCTCTGTCTCCTGGGATAGTCTCAGTATCTGGTAGAGCTCAATAGGCTCCCAGTAAAACTCTCTCAAGTACTGAGGAGTTGCACTGTGCTCCCTGCCATGCCTTTGATCCAAAGTGTATACACCACTCTCCTTGGCCTTTGCCTGTTCTCTGCCACAACCCCCAGCAGGCCCCCAAATCTCCTACCATCACATGGAGTACAAAAGGGCCTGGGGGTGTAGTGGCCCTAATGATTGGTAAGCTTCTACTTCTTCCTTTAATGTATTGGGAGCCTCCTTAGCTTGTTCATTCCATTCCCATTTGGCTGATTTCTTTCATAAGCTCTGTAAAGGTCAAGCTAGGATCCTGAAACACGGTCTGTGTTGCCTCCAGAATCCCAATGTGCCAATAATTCCTCGTAGGGATTTCTTATCAGCTGGGTCGGAGAGGTCCCAGAGATCTTCCAAGACATCTTGAGGTATCTCCTTTCTGCCTCCCACCCATCGCACCCCCAGAAACTTCACTTCCTCACTTGGTCCTTGCTGTTTTTCCTGTGATATCTCAATCCCTAATGCGTACAGCCGACACATCACAGCACTGCTTCCTTCCTGTACATGTTGTTCATCGTCTCCCCTATCAGTATGTCATCTATATATTGAAGAAGCGTGACTCCTGCTGGCATCGTGACTTCCTCTAGCACCTTAGCTACCTGAGCGTGGGCTAACATAGGACTATGTTTGTATCCCTGGGGTAATTGGGGAAGGGTGTACTGCATCCCTTCCCATGTGAAAGCAAACTTCTCCTGCTCTTGTGGGGACAACAGGACCATAAGGAACACATCCTTTACATCAAAGAATGCCACCCCTTTAAACCCAGCTGCGTTGAGCTGATCTGATATTTCTAGCAAACTAGGAACAGCAGTGGTTAGCAGCTGTGTGGCAGCATTCAATTTTCCATAGTCTACAGTCAATCTCCATGCCCCATTGCTTTTTCTCACAGGCCACACTGGGGAGTTAAAAGGAGAGGGGATTTTCTTTATAATTCCTTGCCTTTCTAAATCTTTATGAATTCCTTCACCAGCTTCCTAGCCTCTGGTGGGATCCAGTATTGCGGCGTGTTCACAACTTCGCTGTTGGGCAATGGTTCGATCATCTGCAGCAATGTCACTCGGGCTAGAGCGCAGTGCAATGGGGCAAATACCTGTGGGTTAGCAATTTCCCATTTCCCAAAGCAATCTAGCCAGCTCTGGCCACAAAGGACATCCATCCCAAGTGTGTTCATTTTCTCCAGTACTAGAGTAGGCTGTACCACTTGGCCATTGGTTAGTTCCAGCTTAGCTTTAAGCACAGTGTGTTGTTGACATCCTGTCCGTTGTCAGAGGTAACACAGCTAGATCAAGAGGTTCAAGCAGAGCAGATTGAAAAGCTATCAAGATAAAAGCAGCAGTTTACACTGAGTGCTAGTTTTCAATCACCAGATCACTGTTTCGACCAAAATTTAATCAGCTGTGAACTCAGAATTTATCCCTTGGTTTCTAATGGGTCTGTATTCATTTAGGTGGGATCCAGCTGTGCTTGTGTGCAGACCCAGTATCCAGAAAGGACTGAACTCACCTCAGTGTGTATAAGCTGCCTGATAACACACAGATATGTAATGTAACTTCCATTAAAAGGTATGATTTGAATGATGCAATGCTTTTGGAAGTGACACTAAAGTTACTAGACACTTTTCTGTAATTTTGAATACGTCTCTGTCCTTGTAGATACGTTCCCAGGATGGGCTGAGGCCTCACCTTGCAGACATGTAGATGCCACAACTGTTGCAAAAAAAAGAGCTCCTGGAAGAACAAATTGCTCATTTTGGTATTCCCCTAACATTATCTAGCCGGACCCATTTTTTCGGACAAGTAATGCGGAAAATTTGTGCAGCCCTTCAAATGGAACAAAAGTTTCATTGTGCCTCTCACCCCCAATCCAGTGGGGCTGTAGGAAGCAAAAAACTTCATTTTGAAAACCAAACTGGCCAAGATTTGCACAGAGACTGGTCTGAAATGTCCAGATGCTTTACCTCTGGCGTTAAGGTGTATAAGAAATACGGTGACTAGGAAACTTGGGCTGTCACCTGCCGAGCTCTGAAGGGGCAGCCCCATGCGGCTGCCTTGCACAGCACCCTTAACACCCACGCAGGCAATCTTGCCACTGGCAGGTGATGTCCTTCAAAATAGTGCCAGGCATTAATGAGATGTGTAAGGTCTTTCTATGCACAGGTGAGAGAAGCCTCCCCTGCACCTGCCACTGACATCTGTCACTCCCTGGAACCAGGACACTGGCTCTGCATTAAGGTACACCAGAGGACCTCATCCGGTGCTGTTAATTCCCGACACTGTGGCACAGAGCAAGGGCTGCCCACCTGGGTCTGTGCTTCCCAGTGTAAAACAGTTGCAGCATGGGCAGACACACAGCAGACAACACCCGCTGCCACCGCAGAGCTGCATGGCCCAGATGGACTTCCTTCCACCAAGCGCCAGCAGCAGCTCTGTCTGCAGCCCCGCAAGGAGCCTTTAATGACCCAGCTGTTACCACCTGAACTTCTTGCTACTTTCTTTGTTTTAAAGATCATAGCTTTATTTCAGGACTCTATATCGAGGTTTATATTACCAGCTGTCTGCTAACCTGTGAAAAAACTGTTACGTCGTAAGATGGGGAAGAACACTAACCCGTGGGAACAACTGGAAAGCTATTGGAATTTAGAAATTCCCTAGAGCATCACCCTTTCTGTAATGTTTGTATGTGCCTTATTTCTCATATTAATCATTTGATGGAAGCTTACATTTTAAGAATTGAAAAATGCTCAGACTGTTGTTTTTTTTTTTCATAAGTCTAATTCCAATGTTAATTTTGATGCTTGCGGTACTCACCTTTATTGAAATCTCACCCAAGAATGAGTTAGTGTAACGATCACTTTGAATTGTTGGTTATGTTTGTGTTTGCCCCATAATGGACAGGACGGTTAGGAAAGTTGCTGGGAAAGGATGTCCAAGTATATTTCATTAGGATTATTGCCCTTGGTCATTGTGCATGGTTTGGTTCAGTTAATCTTGCATTGTGGAAAAGGATAGACCAAGGCATAGCACAAGCAGTGGCCCAAGTAATGATGCTGAACATAGTAAAGGATAAGGAAGAAGAAAAGGAAGAAGTCCTTGGAGTAGTGGCTAGAAGTGATTACAAAGGCCAGAGGCCAGGCCTGATGGTGGGACAACGCAGCCTGCACAGGGATTGCTCCTGGGATCCAGGAGGCGTGAGCATGGTGTGTGGTGCCTTTCTGCCAGGCTCTGGAGCTTAAGATGACATGAGACTGTAAGTCTCAAAGGGGGAGTGTGGAAGTAAAATAGTGGATGCCTCCTAGGCCTTTGCAGGCCTATGTAGGGAAAACTGTCTGCCAAGTCAGTCTTCCCAGCTGTCCAAGGAGTGTATTGTCTATAAAAGATTGCACTGTCTGTGCTGTTGGGGCCTCCTCCTTGCTGCTGCTTGTGCTTGTGAGGTCACTTCTGCCTCGGTACCTGATAGGCCAGCAGCAGTGTCATCTCTTTGATGCTGATTGTGAGGTCACTCATGGCTGAGCACCTGATAGGAGAGCAGCAGGCACATTGCCTCGCTGTAGATTGTGATGTCACTCCTGCCTCAGGACTTGATAGGCCAGCAGCAAGCACATGGTCTTGAGGTAGATTGTGAGGTCACTTCTGCCTGAGCACCTGATAGGCCAGCTGCAGGAACCCTGCTTCAATGCAGATTGTGAGGTCACTTCTGCCTCTGGACCTGACAGGCCAGCAGTATGCACACTGCTGCTCTTCGTCCCGGTCAGCTCACTTCTGCCAGAGGGCCTAACAGGCCAGGGCCAGGCACATGCCTGCTTCTTGTGTTCATGAGGTCACTTCCGTCTGAGCACCTGCTGGGCCAGCAGCAGGCACATGGCATCGATGCTGACTGTGAGGTGGCTTTTGTCTCCTGAGCTTTTAGGGCAGCAGGAGGCTTTTGGCTCAGGCAGGTCACTGAGTCGCCGCCTCTTTCCCTGGCGGGGACAGGCCAGAGCTGGGCTCATGACTGCAGTGTCCATTGTGAGGTCACTGCTGCCTCAGGAGCTCATAGGCCAGCACCAGCCCCATTGCTGCTGCTGGAGGCTGTGAGGTCATTTCTGCCCAGCTCCTTCCCTGCAAAGCTCCTGTCCAGCTCAGCCAGGGTTCAGTCCACCTCCCCGTCCCCTTAGACAGCCCGTACTTCATCAGCGCGTCTATGGAGCTGTTGTGGGAGGCAGTGTGGAGCCTTCCTGGAGGCAGCTCAGCACCACCCTCTGCTCTCCCCTGCTGCACTGAGCTCCTCAGGGAGAGCAAGAGGTGCAAGCGATCCTGCTGAAGGCATTCAGCTCAGGGCAGAGTCCACCATGCCTCCTGCTTGCAATAAAAGTTTCTGAAGCTTTCTTTCCCCAGCAATCCTTGGGGACCTCCTCACGCGAATGTCGACAGAAATCCTAGTGTGCCGAGAATGGCAATGAAGGCAGCTGGAGCAGGATAGAAAAGCAGCCACATGTATCCCAGGCTCACAGGGTAGCTGAGGTGGGAAGGGGCTTCTGGAGGGCTCTGGTCCCACCCCCTGCTCAGAGTGGAGCTGACCAGCTCAGGTGTCTCCGGGCCTCCTTGCGATGTCAAAGTTTGACCATGTCCAAGGAAGGATTCCCCCATGACTCAGGGTGCTTCTTCCAGCACTTGGCCATGCTAATAATGGCTGGGAAGTTTTGTCTTCTCTCAGATGGGAATTTCCCTTGCTGCAGCTGGTGCTACTGCCTCTTGTTTTGTCCTGGGCCACCTCTGGGAAGACTCTGCCTCCATTCTCTCAACACCCTCCCTTTAGGCAGCTGCAGACAGCAGGAAGATCCCTCTGCGCCTTCTCTTCTCCTGGCTGCATCCACCCAGAGCCCTTGGCCTCTCCTCGTGTGTCCTTTGCTCCAGCCCTGACATGCTTGGAGGTCTACACTGGACCAGCTCCAGTGTGTCTGTGACGCGCCACTAGAGGGGGGTCCGGGATTCTTTTGGATTCCAGGGTTAGTTGCAGTGAACTGGAGACATCATCATTGGTCAAGGAGAAGAATTTATTAGAGCTAAACCGTTCCACACCTATGACAGACGCTGGACAACACTAAACAATTAACACCAGACGATCTACAAGGATAACTAAACTAAAAGCTATATTAAAGAACTAAAAACCGAATACACACATCAGAGATCTATGGTTAAGCCATAGATGCATGGTACAATGACCATTCTCGCCCTCTCCTTGTTCTTATGTGGCCACCCCTCCGGTATAGGCTTCCCCAGACTGTTCTCAACACGCTCAAACTGCACCAGGATGATTCAGGTTCTCCCTGGCAGTTGGCATCAGGGATGTCTCTGCTGATGGGAGGGTTGTTGGATCCACAGGCCAGATGACGGTGCGTCCAGGTCCACACCAGAGCTATGTGCCTTATTTGCCTTTATCCTTCCCGGGCTTAGTTCAGTATCCAGCCGATCAATGCCAGACCACAGTTGCACAATACAACAGATGGCCTCAGTCGGTAACAGTATGGGTACCAACAGCATGCTCCACAGGATGGTCAGCAGATGACAGTCAACGGTATCAGTACGGCTGCTCAACAGATAACCCAGGGTAAAATTTCACAAGACCTAGATGTTTACAGTGTGAGTCTGTGGTGTCACTTCTTCTTTGCTGCCTAGGTTCACTCAGCACTCAGCGGGTCGCTGGAGGGCTACAGCAACCCCACGGTGTGGTGACTCCGGCCGTGGGGCACCCGGGGTTCCTAAACTCTTGGGGAGCACCCCAGAGCAAACCCCTCTTCTCTGGGCTGCACCATCCTGAGCCCCACGCTCGCCGGTGTGGTGCGGGTCAGCGAGCCTGTCTGGTAGTGGGGATCTCCAGAACAGGCCCGGAGCCCCGTGCGCAACAGAGGGGAGCAGCCCCTTCCCTCCGCCTGCCAGCTGCACTCTTGCTAACACAACCCAGGGAGCAGTGGCGGCCCTTGCTGCCCAGGCACACGGGGGACTCCCGTTTGCCTTGTCCCCAGGGCTCCCGGGGCCTTTGCTGCAGAGCTGCTCTCCAGCCAGGCATCCCTGCAAGGGACCGTTAAGGACATGCAAGTTGTTAACGTCTCAAACATTGTCACAAGACGAATTTCTGCAAACAAGTTCTGCGTAGCAGTGGCAAACCATAAAGGAAGTGTGCCAAAAACCACGGCACGGGGCCGCCCGCACCCGGGAGAAGCTTCTGGAACCTGGCGGCGCGGCGCCGTTGGTCAGCACAGGACGGGGGGGAGGGGTGCGCCGGAGGACGCACAGTCCCGCTTTCTGATTGGCCCTGACTTCGCAACGGGGGCGGAGACCACCAGAGACCCCGGAAGCCCCTGGACCATTTCTGGAAGGTTCCAGGAGGGTGGACTGCGCATGGCAGCTAATTGGCATGAGAAGGGAGGAAGCACCTCCCTGAGGCGGGGCAAAGGCCTATAAAAACCACAGACTGTATAACACACACGTGCCCACCACTGCGGGGTTGCCGTGCCCATCATGGACACCGCGGGCTCCAAGGGTGGTGACTGTCTCTTCCTCTGTCTTTCACTCCTTTTCTGTCTTTGTTTCTTATAAACATTTCAATAGAACCCACATCGACCATTCACGCTTTACCAGTTTGGGTTGCCTCCAAGTTAGTGTTCTCTCTAAGTCCATGTTAATGAATAAAGCCTGTGACTGATCATTTAGTGTCATTTCACTTTAATTTAGCCCAAGGGAATCACGAAACCTGGATCTCTACGACCCTGAGTCAAAACAATCTGCAGCCCTTTGGGGCTTCCCGACCTGCAAGGTGTATTTGGGGAAACCCCCCTCTGACCTGAGACTGAAGGAGACTGTGATGCAGCCTGGGGTATGGAAAGAAAGCCAAAGAAACCAAGCCCCCATCACGTGGAGACATCAGGGCCTGGGAAAGTAGCTGGAAGTAGCACAGATGGTTGGAAAGGGGAAGTCTCCACGTAGCAGATACCTGTAGCTCTTGGTGCCTGGAGGGCATTTCCATCTTTGCAGCATGCTTGGAGGATGAAATTGCGTTCACAGGCCTCCTGGGACACATTCCCTGGGAGCACAGTTTGGGGCAGCAATGGTTTTCCTCTTGGAAACATCACAATCTTGGCAGAAGAGAAAGCTCCCCTAGAAACCTAGAGTGGCTTCACCTCTCACCCAGCTCCATGTCTAAGCTGGTGCAGGAGGTGGCCTGGGATGGTATTTATAACTCCTGGCCTCCCTGAGGTACTGCCCAGGTGCAGACGATGCCCCCAACCCCAGCACCCACTGCTTTGCAGCCTCACCGTCTCTTGCAGCCTCCCCCACCTGCCACCTTCCCCCGAGAGGTGCCCACCAAAGACCTCAGCCTGGCACAGGCACACACAGCCGTGGGGAGGAGAAACGCTGCCCTTCAGCTCCTGGGTGTGAACGGGCAGTGTGGGAGCACACAGCAGTGTGCTGGCAGGGCAAATGCAGGTCTGCTGGGAAAGGCCCCAGGACACGGAGGGGGCAGAAGGGAAGAGCCCAGGGTGTTCCCTGCGTTACATGGACACACTGGGGAAGCTGCCCCAGGGCCATCGTCCCAGACCAGCCCCTCACACCACTCCTTTCCAGGGTGGGTGGCTCACCCCGGCTGTGGGGTGGTCCTTGGCCAGGTCTGTCCTCCTGCAGGTCTCCGTATCCCGATGGAGAGGAAAAGGGCAGCCTTGCGTGGCCTCTCTTCTGCACCACACCACGGCAGATCCCAGAGCACGGCTGTCTGCTGACCCCGGTGTGGGGCACAGCCTGGGCTGGGAGGGGGCCGGGTGCTCAGATCCCCCAGACTCTGCTGGGAGACCTGGGCAACTGGGAGGCCTCAGGCAGAGCTTACCCAGGAGAGCTGAGACAAGAAAGGCATTTAATACCCCAGCCCTTTCCATGCCCGAGGTCACCAGGGCCCCTGGCCCACTCAGCAGCAGGCCCACACTTGCCTTAGCTGCCTTCCCTTTGCTGTGGATGCCCTGGCAGGAGGCCTTCTCGTTGCCCTCCCCTTCCCTCGCTGGTTCCAGCTGCAGCTGAGCTCTGGCTTGCTGCACTCCATCCCTGCATGCACGCACAAGGTCTCGATGCTCCCCCAGGGCAGCCCGTCCCCCTTCCACCCTCTGGGCACTTCTCCCCTGCGGCACCCTGAGTGCTGCTGCTGCCAGGGCAGAGGTGCAGGACCCCCCGGAGCGGCTCCTCCGGCAGCTCCCCCAGGAAAAGCTGTGCCAGCCCCAGCCTCAGCCCCAGCCCCAGCGTGGCAGAGGGGAGCTGCCCTCTCCCAACCCACCCTGGCAGTACCAGCCCCACCTCAGTCTGCTCCTGAAAGGCTTCAGGGCAGCCCTCCAGGGAGCTGGAGTTGCCTTGGACCCTGGGCAGGGTTTGACATGGGCACAGCAGCAGTGGTGCTGGGAGCAGGGGGAGGAGCATGGAAATTGGGGTGAAGACCCCTGCCCTTGGCTGCACGGCTCGGGCACTGGATGGGCCAAGCTCCAGGTTCGGGCTGGATGCCAGCTCGAGGGCAGGAGCACTGGCATTTTCATGGGCTTCCAGTGTAGCCGTGGCTGTGGTGAAGGCAAGTGGGCAGAGCAGGCAAATGCAACTGTAAAGGCTGGGCATGAGAAAGGCAGAGAGGGAAGGGGAGGATGGGAGGGCAGTGGGGCAGGGTGAGCAGCCTTGCTCAGGGCCCCACGACTGGCCCGGGGAGAGTTGAGCACTCTGGGGCTGGCTGGGCTCCAGATGCTGCTTTGTCATCAGCTCCATGCTGGGAACGTTGGGGTCTCACCCTTTGCAGGGAGCAGCCTGTGGTGGGACCGTGAGCGGGGCCTTATCTGGACCTAGGCCATGTCCCGCTCAGAAGCAGAGGAGGACGAGGGAGCGTGAGGCCGGCCAAGGGCTCTGGCCCACCAGCAGAGCAGCCAATGGCACAGGCAGAGCCTGTGTTTGTGCCTGGGGTCTTTCCATTCATGGACTTGCAGAGGAATTTTGGTGGGAAGGCACCTCTGGAGGTCTCTGGTCCAACCTCCCACGCAAAGCAGGGCTGGTTGGAGCCCTATGGTCTTGTCTGGTGATCACTGGCCTGTGCCTGATGCCGGTTACCATCCCCAGTCCTGCTCTGCTCCTCTTGTCCGGGCACTGCAGGACAGCATTTCACACCAGTGGGTCACTGCCCTGCCTGCCTTGCCGGCACCCTTGCCTCCCATCTCCCCTTCCCGTACGCAGCAGCTCTGCTCTTGCTGCTCCTGACAACACACTCTTTGTAGCAGGAACCCAGCCACAAGTGATGCATAAACCCTTGAGCTGTGACACAGAAAGACCTGCTCTCCTAACTATCCATCGTAAAATCAGACCCAAGTAGCTGCCTTCACTTTGTCATCCAGCTACGACCGTGTGCAGTGGTAGCTGGGTAGTGGGTCCAAACCCAAATCACTCCTTACATATTGAATTTGGCTGTCAGGCAAGAGTTGCTGTGGGGCTGTTTGGGGACCTTCTGTACCCACAACCTTCTCTGGGATCTGCCTGCATCCAGCTTTCTTTGCCAACGCTTTCTGACTGCAGTGCCCAGGTCTGTCCGAGGTAGAGATGGGGAGTCAGGTCAGCAGGACGAGGACAGGGTCAGGTCAGGACCTGCGAGGTGCAAGGTCAGGCACAGGCATGTCCACAGCGTAACTCAGGCCAGGCCCAAGGACAAGGGGAGCAGTTCCCCAGCAAGGGGGAGGAGGCCCCGCAATGACGCCGGTCACTCTGTGTCTCCCCTGCTCTTGTGTCCAGCAGATCCCCTCCCTGTCTGCCTGCAGCCCCTCCATGCCCACCCCACTGCCCAGCACAGCACAAGAGCCCTGGCCCTGCAGCCCCTCCAGCAGCTCCTGCTGCTGCAGGGACAGAGCAGCCTGCCCCGAGCTGGGGCACACAGAAACCTGGGTCTCCTCCTCATTTTCCATCTCTGAAGGCTGCCCTGCTTTTCCCCTGCGACATCCCTGCTCCCCAGAGAGCCTTTCCCAGGTGACAACGTCCATGCTGGCCTGCCCAGCCATTCCTGCACCCTTCCCTGCTGCTCCCTGCAGGGTCCCAGGCTGGCGGTGCTGCTCTGCAGCGTGAGCAAACTGTGGGGCCACGGGGCCGCAGGGTGACTCCTGACTGGGCACTGGCCGTGCTGGTCAGGTGGGAAGCGGGCCCAGCCAGACAGGGATCACCACCACCGACACTGCTGGCACGTGTCTGTGCTCATGCACAGTGCTCAGAGTGACCCCAAGGTGTTTGCAATGGCAGGAGATGTGTTTGGGTGGGCTCTAACTCCAGCCTGGGGTGTTTCCCTGAGGGTGCACGAATCCCTCTCCAGTGCCCCTTCCCTGGGCCTCCTGGGTCCCCACTGCCCCTCCACGGGTGGCAGAGCCCTCATTTCCCTGGGCATACCTGCATTTAGTGCTTCACATTCTGGTGACTCCACCATGGACTGTCTCTCCATTGGTGGACCTCCACTCACTGCCCACCCCCAGGCACACATTGTCCCTCCAGATCCCCTGAGCTCTGCTGGTGGCTCAGAATCCCCTCCAGAAGAATGGCCATCTGTCATCGGCACTGTCACCTGTGGGATAGCCCAGGGGAGGCAACTCAGAGACCATTCTGCATCTCCACTGGCACCGCTCGCTGAGAAAGGAGCCCCAAATCCAATCCACGGTCCCTAACAGATCCCATGGAGACTCGGAGCTTGTCCTCCAGAGCCTAGGGAGCTCACAAGCAGAACAGCAAGACCTTTTGTGGTGCAATCCCTTGGGAGTCTTTTGGACTCCCCCTTCTGAAGAAAGGCCAGACTTGAGGCACATCACAGAGGAGATCCCCTTTCATTATAAAATGTTTTTTGGAGGCCAGGTCTGTCAGAAAGGTGCCCAAAGCCTGCTCCTGCCTGCATTCACAGGAATGCCCAGGGAAGCACAACCCTACCACCACCCCACTAGGAGAGTGCTTAGGCCATAGATCCACAGCAGAGCACAGCAGGAGAGTGTGGAAAGAAGGAGAATAGCCCTGAAAGGGGAAAGTCCTGCTGGCATTGCTGGATGTGTCTCCAGGAAAGCTGCAGTCCTTGTGCAAAGGCTGCAACCAGGAAATTCCTGCAGTGGCAGTGGGGTGATGGTCCTGAGGAGCACAGGGTCTGTCGCCACAAGCTGCATCCAGACTCCTCTGCCCTCCTGCTCTGCTTTGAGTGTTGGAGCAGTGCAGAGGCAAGGGACCAAGCCACAGTGGCAGCTGGCTGCCACCCTTGCAGAAGAGGGCAGTGAAATCACCCTCTGACTGTGGCCAGGGGAGCTGAGCTCTCCTAATGGACACGGGACCCACGGTCTCACCCCAGCTGTGCTCATCCCAGCCTGACTCTGTTGCCCTGCACTCCCTTGGTGTCAGTGCCGAAAGCGACACTGCAAAGGGAAACTCTCCTCATTGCCCTGGGGGCATCGGAGGCAGCTCAGACCAGCGGGCTCCGAGGTTGCCCCTCTCTGCTGATGAAGGGCGAAGCCTGGCTTCCTGCTCCAACACCATCGCTGGGTCAGATTCCAATGAGAGTTTCCTGAGGAGAGGTGGCAGGAACCTAAACAATGTTTTCTGTTAACAATTAGGTAAAAGAGCAAAGTAGGCCAGAAAGAAAAGAACACAGAGCCTTGATGCCAGGTAACCTGGGAATGATGAGTGGATGCACGTGGGACAGTTATTGGTGCTGACACTGTCCCAGTTGAATCAGTTTCTTCAGTGCCTCCTTGAGCTCCTTGTTCCTCAAGCTGTAGATGAGCGGGTTCAGTGTTGGAGGCACCACCATGTACAGAACAGCCACGATCACATCCTGAGCTGGGGAGGACATGGAGGGGGGCTTCAGATGGGAAAACGCGACAGTGCTGACAAACAGGGAGACGACAGCCAGGTGAGGGAGGCACATGGAAAAGGCTTTGTGCCGGCCCTGCTCGGAGGGGATCCTCAGCACCACTGTGAGGATCTGCACGTAGGACAGGACAATGAAAACAAAGCACCCAAAGAATAAAAAGCCACTAGCCATAATAACCTTGTCTTCTCTGAGGTGGGAGTCTGCGCAGGAGAGCTTGAGGATCTGGGGAGTTTCACAGAAGAACTGCTCTATGGCATTGCCTTGGCAGAGTGGTATGGAAAATGTGTTTCCAGTGTGCAGCACAGCAGTGAGAAAACCACTGCTCCAGGCAGCTGCTGCCATTTTGACACAAGCTCTGCTGCCCATGAGGGTCTCGTAGTGCAGGGGTCTGCAGATGGCAACAAAGCGATCGTAGGCCATGACAGTGAGAACATAATATTCTGCTGAGAAGAAAAAGAAAAGCAGAAAGAACTGGGCAGCACATCCTGCATAGGAAATGGCCCTAGTGTCCCACAGGGAATTGGCCATGGATTTGGGGACAGTGACAGAGATGGAGCCAAGGTCGAGGACTGAGATATTGAGGAGGAAGAAGTACATGGGGGTGTGGAGGCGGTGGTCACAGGCGATGGCAGTGATGATGAGGCCGTTTCCCAGGAGGGCAGCCAGGTAGATGCCCAGGAAGAGCGAGAAGTGCAAAAGCTGCATCTCCCGTGTTTCCGCAAATGCGAGGAGGAGGAACTCGGTGGGGGAGCTGCTGTTGGGCATTTGCTCCCTCAGGGCCCACAGGGACTATCCAAGGAAGAGGAGACAATGAGGAGACAGGAGAGCCTTCTATGAACAAAACTTTCACATAGGCTCCACCCCCACCCGCATAGAAGCTTCTTCCCCCTCAAACATACACATTTTCTCTCCTCCTCTTGCCAGGACCATCACTGAGCTCCATGGCTTGAGCTCCCCTTTGTGCTGCCTGAGTTTGCCATGAGGAGCGGGGGCCTCTTCCCATGGGCTCCAGAGGACTCAGTCCTGACCTGCAGCAGTGGGTGCATGGGAACATGGGTATCTAAACTTTCAAATTCATAGTCTTAGTGAGATTTTATCCACTCATAATGTTGAAGGGCTTTTCAGCATCTTCACTCTCAGTTGTGAACAATGGCTGTTCTCAACTAGTTTCCAGGCTTTTTTTGTTTTCTTTTAGATTCTCCTGAGTCATCATCCCTGAGGAGGATTCTTGGAGACAGAGATCCTCAGCATTGCAACTGCACTCAGAGTGAATAGCTGTGATTCCTGAGAGGCAAAAGGATTCACTCTCTTTAGTGCAGAGTGAGGAGAGCTGGCCTCTCCATCAGTCTTGTTCCCAGCTGCCCTGTGCTTGCACCTCTGAGGTGCAGGACATTTGCACTCATGCTGACCGTGACCCTGCTGCCTGGAGCTGTCCCTGCAGGGAGCTCTTTCTCTGTCCCACGTGTCATGCCAGTGCTCACAGACCCCCCCATGCCACCCCTGGGTGCTCAGCTCTGCCCTGCAGAAACCTCCTGGGGGCTGGATGAGCTTGATGGGGCTGGAAAGCTGATGCTGGTTCTGTCTGTAGGCTGAGGGGTGGGGGACGGGATTTCTTGAGTTTCTCCCACAACTGTTCCTCTCTCACTGTCGCTATTTGGAAATCTCAAGCCCCTATTTAAAGCGGCCAGATCCAAAGACATTTCATCCTAACAAAGAGAATAAAACTGAAAGCAGAGACTCAGGAAAGCTCCTTCCCTTTCAGGCATCCCAGTCTTGACCTTCCTTTTGGAAAGCCCCCTCCAGAAATGTTCTCAGGCTGAGCTGGAGCTGAGAGCAGCCCTGACCCATGCAGCACCCTCTCAACAGGGCAGGGAATATGTCCTGCCAGGGGTCAGTCATCCCACCCAGAGCTTCTCCCCACAGCACCGTGGGGAGTTCCCTGGGCAGGCTGAGTGCTGACCCTCACAGGTGGCAGAGTCACTGCCCTGGGCACACGGCACCCTGGGGCACAGGCACACTGCTCTGAATTACAGCCCTGGGCAGACCTGTGTGCACACCCCGGCTTCACACCCTTGCAGCATCCCTGGGAGTATGTGGCAGGACACCGTTTCCCTGTGACGGTGTGGCTGGAAATCCCTGCTCTAAAGCACCTCCTGCTCCACTCAGGAGGGACTGGCATACCCATCCTGGCAGACCCCATCAGCCATGGCATGTGGTAGCTTTAGAGAACCCCTCAGGATGCCTCAGCTGCATTGCCCTGCAGCCAGAGACTTACTGTGTTAGGGGCTGTGAAGATTTCTCCTCCAGTCACCTCTCAGCCATCTACCCACTCCTGATTGCCTTCAACTCCTGTCTCACTCTTGCTCATCTCCTTTGTCTCGTCGTGGCACCTGCAGGCAGTGCCTGCAGCCCTGCTGCTCTTTGCAGGAGAGCTGCTCCTGGACAGAGCTGACTCTCAGCAGTGCTGCCAGGTTGCCAGGAGCTCCCTCCGTCCCAGGAGCCTGGCCCCTCGTGGGAACAGTGGCCCAGCTGAAGAGGTGACTTTATTTGTCCTTTGTACTCCCTCCTCCTGGGAAATGTTCAGTGAGGAAGACTAAAATAATCACTGAGGGTCTGTCCCGATCCAATATCGGGGGGGGGGTTTCGTTACGATCCCAAGGACGAGATTAAGACGCTAAAACCGGTCAAATATCATACAACCTTTTATCTTTATTTTCCACAGAGTGGGGAGAAAAGGTGGGGGGAGAAGGTGAAGGGGAGGAAAGAGAGAAAGAAAGAGAGAGAAACGGGGGAGAGAGAAAGAGATATCACCACCTGTGGATCCAGCGGCGTCCCGTTGGTCCTCTTCACCCTGGGTGTAAATTTTAGCGATGCGCGTGCAGTAATTACAACTTGAGCAGGGTCCGACCCTAGGTTCCCGCTGAAAAGTTCAGAGCCAAATCAAGGCAAATTAAATAAATAAATTGTAATGACACGCATGCAGTAGTTACAGCTCGAGTTGGGTGCCTCCGAAGAGGGACCCTGAACAAAGAAATCCCTGGGCAATTATAGCTTTTTCAAATGAAGTTTCCCACCCCTCACGCGGTAGTTCAGACCAATAGTAATTTTGGGGTCTGGGGTCTCCTGCTCCCTATTGGGTCTCATCGTTGTTCCCAGGCAGGCTGCTTTTCTCCCTTATCTTTACTGTTGCGGTTTCTGCTGACGGATGTGTTGATTCCTCGGGTTCTGCCCTGCTTTCTCAGGGCCCTGACAAACAGGTGTTGTTCCAGCAATTAGCACTGCCCCAGCAGTGACAGTAGGTGTTATCTTCCAAGGTCCTGACGAGGAGGATATAATCCAGACCCCCCCAGATTAACACTGTTTCAGCAGTGAGGGGAGGCTTTGTTTCCCAGGGTCCTGGTGCCCAAGCAGGCCTTATTTCAAAGCCTTGACATCCTCCCTCCTGGAGTGTGACACATAGGAATGCAAACTGCTTGTAACTCCCTTATCTTTCCAGTCTGCACCAGCTCTGGGGCCCTTTCTCACTGAACTACGGAGTGCGGCTAAGCAAGTTTTATAAAAGTTGTGTTAAGCGGCAGTAATTTGCAGTCCAGGTCCCAAAGTCTCTGTCCAATCGTGGTCCGGTTCAGCGCAGGCTCGGTGTGTCCCGCATGGTCGCAGGGAGACCATTTCAGGGGTCGCAGCAGCTCAGTCCTGTTTCCGCTGGGAACAGATGGCTTGTTCGGGGTTTTGGTTTGCTTGCACCTTATGTACCAAGAAATGTTTAAGGCAAAAGTTCACTCATCTGTCCGCCACACCACCCCGTGACTTAAACATTGATTGGTACGTCTCCTTCCTGAAGTCTTCATAGCCTTCGTCCATGGTGGTGATATGAGACAGAGATCAGAAGGAAATATAGAAAAGGTAGAAGCACGCACAATAAACAGAGGTCTTGCTCAATGCAAACTTATTCTTTAACAACTTTAACAACATTTAACTTCACAGAACAAACATCAAAATTGAGTTAACAAGGTAAGTGATTGTTACAACAGGTAAACAAATTGCATATTTGACACAACATGTCGGATTAATTGAACAAAGCAAGGAATTATACAAGATAAGAACATTAAAGCAGCAACTGCACATTACAAATACAATATTAACTGTTTCACTCACAGTGCCCCCAGTAACCAGGACCACAAATCGCCACTCCAGCCATTCCAGGTTTGGACAGGGATGTGGGCTATTTTTTCTGATATCTTTGGTTAACTGGAGAGCTACTTCGCCTACATCATCTATCTCTAAACAACAGTTGGAAATATTCAATTTCCCACACACCCCTCCCTCTTCAGCTAAAAGATAGTCTAAAACCATGCGGTGCTGACGGATTGCCATGCGCATCTGTTGGGACTGCAGAGTTAAAAGATCTATTGCATTTCGTTCCCCAGCTTTACTGAAACCAGGGGTTCGGCTGGGGAATCCAATTTCTCAACCCCCGGTCCCTGTCAGTCTGAATCTTCTGTACCAATCATGAGCAAATCTGCCTCTGGAACAGATGCAGACTGAGGTTTCCAATGATCTGATTGTCTCTTCGGGCACTCATTTTTCCAGTGCCCCTTCCCCCCTGCAAATTGCACATTGATCTCTCCTCAGTGGAATTCTGTTTCCCAAATCCCCTCCTACTCTATGCCCTCTTCCACATCCTTGTCCTTTTGGAAAACCCCTTCCCTGAGAGGAATTTTGTGCCTGGGCAAATGCAGCTGCCAACATTGCAGCATTTTGCCCCTTATCTTTCAGTTTCTCCTTTTGTTTTTCCTTTCCCTCTACTTCTTCCCTGTTATTGTACACCTTATATTAACATCCCCGATATACCATCTACTTTCTGAAGCTTTCTCCTTATATCTGGTGCTGATTGTCCTACCTGTCTCTTAATTGTTTGATTCATTCTTTCAACTTTTCCACTGGATTGTGGCCTCCAGGGGGTATGTCAGGAGGCCACTCGTTATTCTCCCATCTTTGCGTCCCACCCAAATCTGCCTTAATGGATTGCGTCTTACAGGCAACACTTCTGTCTCCGAGGTTATCAGATACCTTTACGCCTAACTGAGGTCCGCCTGTTTCTGGTAAAAGGAAAAACAAAGATCTGATAATCCCTATATAACAAGTTCCCAACCACCCTGCGGGTAAAAATTTATATGCTGTGTCCACAGATCCAATAATGCCCCTTCTTAGCTCTGATGCTCTGAGCAAATGGCCCGTCTATCCCTCGTGGGAATTGAAAGTGAGTTGTGTCTCTGTCGCCCAGAGGGCTGACAAATGTGACCATCCCATCACCTATTTGGCCGGTACAATACCAAGCCCCAGAAGTGCCTTCCCATTTGCAGGTTTGCTTGTAAGGGGGATAATTGGATCGTTGGAGAGTTAAAGTTTCATTTTTGTTTGACCAGTATCCCTCAAATCCCTGATTGTGCCCTGTTTCATCGAGCCACGTCCATAAGTGGAGATTCCCGTCTTTATCGAGTGGCTTACGAGTGAGTGTCCATCAACATTTACTTTCCCCCACTTCGATCCCTCCCTCCTGGGTATGATTTAAACAATATTGCCCCATGGCTGGAAACTGAATTGGCCAGGTCCCACTGTCGTCCCACGTGTCGTCCGCAGTTTCGCTATAATTGCTTACGATCTGGTCTGGGGTGAGGGGTGTGGACGTCCACGGCCAACTTGATAACCCTAGCGGTCCTCCGCAAACCCAGCAGTGGCGTAAATTGAAAGTTTGGCTTACTGCTTTCGCCAGCAACACGAACTCGTTGTTCTCGAAGGGATTAAATGGGTTGGGGGAAGGTAGAGGGAGTGGTCGTTCGTCGCCCTCATGGATGCATCCTTGAATCTGGATGGTCCAGAGCAGTAGATGCATCTTGGTCAGACCGCCGCCCTTGAAAACAGAAATAAGAACAAACTCGCTCCTCGGGTCAGAAGGAGGGAACAATCCATTTTGTGTGAATCTTGTGGGTTTTCCCACTAGCATCTTTTGCTCTCCAAGTATATTTATTTATCGGGGTGTCTAATACGAGCGGTTTGGTTCCCATGGTGGGAAGTTCGACCAAAACAGGTTGGCCGGGGGAATGGGATGGGATATCAGGGGGATCGGAGCTCTGGGAGGCGGGTATGCCACACAGGGGAATTGAAGGGAGACTGTGCCGGGAAACATCCACCCTCCGCCTCCCCCTCCCCCTGAGGGGACGGAGGATCTAGTTTTCTGCCTCCCTTTCGTCCCTTTGGGGGTAAATTTGGCGTACCCCTTTTTCCTCGGGCAGCACCTCACTTTCGGCGAGGGTGCCTGCCTCCCTCAGGAGCTGGTTTCTTAGCTCCTCTTTCAATATCAGACCTTGGTGCTTCTCCTCCTCCAGCGCCTGCTTCATTTCCCATAATTGTTCTTGCAGGGCTGTTACCGCCGCTTGCAGCGCGGCAACCACAGCCTCCGCCTGACAAGGTGCCCACTCTCTCTCCTCCACCGCAGCTGCTAGGCACGCTCCTAACACAGCACAAACAATAGCTTTCCCTTTTCCTTTCTCTACTTTAGCTTCTTTTTGCAAGACCGCTATCCGGTCTACTACATTTTGCAATTGGGACCAATGGTCCCGTGCCCAGTCTCGTCCTGAGGGCGAGGGGTGAGAACAGTGTACTTCCAAAAGATCATACAATTTCTCGATTTCTCCACAAAAATTGCCTGCCTTCTGGGCGGCCATATCCTACAAAGGGGATTTCGTCCCGGGAGGGCCAAACCTTAAAGGAGTCCCAAGTTTCCCCTATACGCTCCCGGGAGGCCAAACTGTAAGCTACTACAAAAAATGTCCTACAAAGGGGATATCATCCTGAGGGGGTCACACCTTAAAATCCAAGTTTCCCCTATACACCCTCAGGAGGCCAAACCGTATACTAGTACAAAAAATGTCCTACAAAGGGCATATCATCCTGAGGGGGTCACACCTTAAAATCCAAGTTTCCCCTATCCACCCTCAGGAGCCAAACCACAAACTAGTATACTAAAGACCTCAACATTCACTCCTTCCTTACGCTTCGTTCGTCTCCAGCCGCTTCCCTCACGGGAGAGCGGAACCGCAGATCGGAACTCCGCACTCGCTTCGTACTTGTTCGTACGTCTCATTCACACACAGTCGCTCAGCACACCATAAGGTTGTACGACACTCTCGTCTCAAGGGATCCTGTCCGTGACGCCAATTAGATGTCCCGATCCAATATCGGAAGGGTTTCGTTACGATCCCAAGGACGAGATTAAGACGCTAAAACCGGTCAAATATCGTACAACCTTTTAACTTTATTTTCCACAGAGTGGGGAATAAAGGTGGGGAAAGGCAAAGGGGAGGAGAGAGAGAGAGAAAGAGAGAGAGAGAAAAGGGGGAGAGAGAAAGAGATATCACCACCCGTGGATCCAGCGGCGTCCCGTTGGTCCTCTTCACCCTGGGTGTAAATTTTAGTGATGCGCGTGCAGTAATTACAACTCGAGCAGGGTCCGACCCTAGGTTCCCGCTGAAAAGTTTGGAGCCAAATCAAGGCAAATTAAATAAATAAATTGTAATGACACGCGTGCAGTAGTTACAGCTCAAGTTGGGTGCCTCCGAAGAGGGACCCTGAACAAAGAAATCCCTGGGCAATTATAGCTTTTTCAAATTAAGTTTCCCACCCCTCACGCGGTAGTTCAGACCAATAGTAATTTTTGGGTCTGGGGTCTCCTGCTCCCTATTGGGTCTCATCGTTGTTCCCAGGCAGGCTGCTTTTCTCCCTTATCTTTACTGTTGCGGTTTCTGCTGACGGATGTGTTGATTCCTCGGGTTCTGCCCTTCTTTCTCAGGGCCCTGACAAACAGGTGTTGTTCCAGCAATTAGCACTGCCCCAGCAGTGACAGTAGGTGTTATCTTCCAAGGTCCTGACGAGGAGGATATAATCCAGACCCCCCCTAATTAACACTGTTTCAGCAGTGAGGGGAGGCTTTGTTTCCCAGGGTCCTGGCGCCCAAGCAGGCCTTATTTCAAAGCCTTGACATCCTCCCTCCCGGAGTGTGAAGCATAGGAATGCAAACTGCTTGTAACTCCCTTATCTTTCCAGTCTGCACCAGCTCTGGGGCCCTTTCTCACTGAACTACGGAGTGCGGCTAAGCAAGTTTTATAAAAGTTGTGTTAAGCGGCAGTAATTTGCAGTCCAGGTCCCAAAGTCTCTGTCCAATCGTGGTCCGGTTCAGCGCAGGCTCGGTGTGTCCCGCATGGTCGCAGGGAGACCATTTCAGGGGTCGCAGCAGCTCAGTCCTGTTTCCGCTGGGAACAGATGGCTTGTTCGGGGTTATGGTTCGCTTGCATCTTATGTACCAAGAAATGTTCAAGGCAAAACTTCACTCATCTGTCCGCCACAGCAGGACACCTGGAGAGGGACAAGAAGGGAATTCATTTTCCCTTGGCTCAGGGATTGATTCAGATGAGTTAATCTGCACATCTCATGCCATCTTGGAAGCCCCTGGCATGGAGTGGCTGAACCCCTGGCATGGAATGGCATTCAGCTGCCTCTACAAACACCTTAAGGGAGGGTGTCAAGAGGATGGGGCCAGGGTCTTTTCAGTGGTGCCCAGTGACAGGACAAGAGGCAATGGGCACAAACGGAAACCCAGGAAGTTCCATGTGGACATGAGGAAAAACTTTGCTGTGAGGGGGACAGAGCACTGGAACAGGTTGTCCAGAGAGCTTGTGCAGTCTCCATCTCTGGAGATATTCAAAATCCACCTGGATGCAATCCTGTGCAATGTGCTCTAGGTGACTCTGCTGGGGGGGGGAGGGGGGCAGGGGGTTGCACTAGATGATCTCCAGAGGTCCCTTCCAACCTCAGCCATTCCCTGATTCTGTGTCCTGCACTCAGTGTTGCACACCCCCACCCTCACACTGCCCCCAGGAAGAGCCCTGAGCAAAGCCTGAGGGAAAGGATCACCCCTTTCCAGGGGCTGCCTGTCGGTGCCTGGCCAATCTGCTTGATAAAACACATCAAGGTTTACTGGACATCAGAGCCAGCTGCACATTGCCTTTGCCTACCTGCAATCAGTGCCTCCAACTTTCTGCTCTAATCAGCCCCCAGGGAGCCTTTTTTTGGTAACGTCCCTCCGTGGGACCTATTAACACTCCAAGAAACTTTGGTGTTTGCTTCTGACTTCAACTTCTGGAGGGGTTTGATCAATCTCCTCTCAGCATCTGAGGTTCGTGCACTCAGCACCAAATACACCCAAGGGGCCATTCAAATGCTAAAGGCCTAATAACCCATGTCACTCTCCAGCATTTTCTTCAGTTCTTCAACTCTTGCATGGCCAATGGGAGATTTTTTCAGAAGTGTATTAAAATGAGGAGGATTTCAATGAGCAAAGTTTGTCTTATTTTTAAGTTTTATTTTCCAGCTTGCAGAACAAGTGATATGCACATTCTCCACTTCATACTGACCCAGAGTGTCTCCTAATGAAGTGTGGACATGTAGGGAAAGCAGTAGGCTTGATGGGAGGGAGATCTTTATGGACAGCCTTCCTCCTCACCTGCCCAGCCCTGCCGTTTCTCTCATCAGCCTCTATATAATCAACCATTAAAAAAGATATTTTTATGTCTCGCACAGCGCTTAGTGGCCCAAACCACTCCCTGCCCGGGACAGTCCATGCAACTCCTCACTCTTTTGCACAGAGCCATTCCTGCTCTGAGGTGTCGAGCTCTCTTGACTCAGAGAGGGAAGCGGGATAACCAGCTCCAATGAAACACTCTTTTTCTAAGTTTGCAAAAATCTCAGCACACCTGTGTTATAGTGATGTCTTGAAGGAGTCCCTAAACATCCAGCTGCACTCCCTTTCCATCCCTGCCCAGGAAATGAAGTGCAACTCCATTTGAGGGGACAACAGGGAGGAGACACATCTCACCCCATGCCAGACCCCTCCAGTGCAGATGTCTCTGTCTAATCCAGGTGTCTGGACTTCCCCTTCTAGTCAAGGGAGAGAAATAAGGCGTCTCCCTGAGAGGTCTGGAGAGACTTCTCTTGGTGACCAGCTCATGCTTCAGACAGCTTCCCACAGGTCCTGGGCCACCTTTCCCAGCACCACATGGGAACACAGGTAGCCCTGGGCATCTTGGGCAGCAATCGTCTCTGTATGTGGGCAAATGAATACAGGCCTGAAAACCTATCCAAACAATATCTCCATGCAAAGACTGAAAAGAAAATATATTCATGGGTAGCTCCCCTGCATGTCCTGCAGTTCTGATGCTTTAAAATCTCTCATCGTTGTGGTCCCCTCACATTGACTGCATTCAGTCCGGTAAGCCACTGCTCTGCCACCGGCCGGACAGCACCTCCCGCTCATGCAGTAAACCCTGCGCAGAGCTGCTGGAGCGGTGGCTGCACCTTCAGCTGGAGCAACACACACAGCCCCCGGGGGTGGGGGAGTGCGGCGAGCAGCCTGGAGAGCGCAGGGGGGTCCCGCGACACCCACTGCCCTGCCGGCAGCGTGCGTGGACGGGGAGCTGCCAGGGGCACAAACCGGGGCCAGGCAGCGTTGCCCACGTTGTACCCGCTTAGCTCCATGGCAGTTGTGGACCAAAAAGCCTTATATCCAGCTGCACTGGAGGACACAGGCATCTTGTGCCGCCTTCAGTTTTACCTTCTGAAATAGCAGCCTGTGCTGACTGAGAATGTATTTTGATAGGAATGGATTGGCATTTAAAATCTACTCCCTCCAATTTTCTCTGCTTGACTTTAGTAGCATATTGACAGCCAATGTTCCCTGTGTGATAGGAAAGGGGCAGTTAAGGATATCGCCTAGGCTCTGGGGGCGTTTTGTGTATCTGTTAGAAAAGGCAGCTAATGCAGTAGTGATGGTACTGGCTGGGTTTGGGAGCAAAAGAGAGGCAAATAATTGATTTTGTTGAGGAAATGGCAGAATATCCTTGCAGTGTCTCCTATTCTTTTTCAAAGGAAATGGAAAAAAAAAACAAACAAAAAAAAACACCCGAACTTGGAAGTTGCTTTCAGGGCAGCACAACCAATTTTCCTCTCCCCAGCTCTCTGCTCCCTGCGCCTTGCACAGGCTGCCCTTCTTCAGGCACTCCCTAGCAGGCATCCACTACAAGGCCACCCCTGCTGCTCTGCCCACTAATCCTCACCCACACGCCCTCCACTGCCTCATCGCCCGTCCCTGCGCAGAGCTCCCTGCATGCCGCTGCTCTCTCTCCAGGGTTTCTTTCCTCCACATCACCCTGCACCTTTTCCTTGCCATCCCACACCACCACTTCCTCACTCTTTCTGCAGTCAGCCTCTCCCCTGAGCTGCCCCCACTTCAAGGCTCTCCTCACCACCTTCCCCACCTGGTTGGCCATCAGGTCAGCAGATGGGAACAGTCTCCTTCCAAATGAAGCGTGACAACCTGCAGCTTTGCTCCCTCTCTGTGGGCTCCCCTTCAGGACCTCCTCCAGCTGCTGTAACCCCAGGCCAGCCGGGGAAGCAGCCGCTCCCCTCTCCTGGGAACCTCTTCCTGCTCTCGGGGCTCGTTTTCAGCCAGAAATCCTGCTCACCACAAAACTGCAAGCACTGTCACGGGCTAAGAGCAGGACTGTAGGCGATGGACCATGCGCTGCTGCAGCATGGTTTTACACCCCCCTCAGCTCCATGTGTCACCAGCCCCTAACCTGCCACCATGAGAAGGGAAAAAAAAGCTCAGCTCTAGTGCTGAGGGTCAGCACATGGGCTAGCTTTCCTCCACGCTCATTCACAACCTCCGAGCCCCCGGCCCTGTGGCTGCCCTGAAGAGCCAGGCCGTAGCCCCCTGACTCTGCCCTTTCCCATCCTGCCCCTGACACACTCAGAATGACATTAAGCCCTGGCATTTGAAAGGTGCGGGGGGTGTTAATCAAATTAATGAATTGCTATTAAGATGTAAACTATTGACTTTCATTTAAGAAAAAATTTCTTCTCTGTTCTTCCTCTCTCTCTGCAACACACACATAGCCATACACAGACAAACACCCCTAGCTCCTTTCCTTTCATTCAGCAGCATGCTAAGATTGAGAAAGCAGAAGTGGGGAGGGAAAGAAAAGGAGATGCAGGAATGAACAGCAGAGGGAAGACAAAAGAAGACCTTCTCAGTCAGCACATGCTGCTATTTCAGAAGGTAAAACTCAAGGCGGCACAAAATGCCTCCAGTGTCCTCCAGGGCAGCTTTTAGCCAGAGACACGTTTCATGCTGCTCCTTCAGTCACACCTCGCCAGCATCGGTCTCCCAGCAGACACAAAGCACAACCCAGCCTTCTCCAGCGGTAACTGCAAAGAGGCTGAACACGGGCTGGGGAAGCTCTGGGGGGAGCAGCGGCCCCGGCAGGGCAGGGGCATTCCCCCAGGCAGAGGGGCTGCGTGGGGCAGGGCTGCTCACAGCTCCCGCTCGCCCCCAGGACACTTCCCCAGGGGCTTCTAGCAGGAAGCTCCAGGCAGGGACCACACCAAAGGCAGGCAGCTTCCCAGAGTCTCTGCTTCCAGGTCCCTGCTGCTGGCGTGGCGGGAAGGGAAAAGGAGCTGCCCAGCCGCGACAAGAGCCCCAGGCTCCAAAGCCCACGCAGAGACCAGCAGCTCTGCGAGGAAGCTCACCAAGGGCCTTCGCCCGCTCGCTGCCCACGCGCAGCACCAGCAGCACCGTGGCTGCCCCAGCAGGCTCTGTCCCAGCTGCTGCTGAGCACCTGCAAACACGCACGTGCCCCTCGACACTGCCCCGCTGCCGCCAGGGCTCTGTGGGGCAGAGCTGAGCGCCATGGGGCTGCCATGGGGGCCGGGGGCCAACGCTGCCCTGAGCACACGTCACCTGCAGACCCTCCACGGCCTCTGGGCAGGTGTCCACAGGGGCTGCGAGCACCCTCCAGAAGGGCACAGCTCTGCCGCAGCCGCTCCGCTGCCACAGCCGAGAGCCTGGCTCTGGCCACGGCCACCAGCAGCCTCCGCACGTCCTGCTCATCCCGGTGCCCACGGCCGGGCTGAGCACAGGCAGGAGCTGGGCATCCGCCCGGGCAAAGCAGGGCTGTCAGCAGGGGCACAGGGCAGCTGGCGGCCTCCTGCCCCGGCCCGCAGCCACCACAAGCCCAGCTGCCCCCACGACCGCCCCGCACAGAGGCCACGGCACCCAGAAACGGCCACCACAGCTGGCACTGAGCCGCGGGGCCACCGGCAGAAGGGGCACAAGAGCCAGGAGCTCTTGCGGGGCTGCAGGTGGCCCAGGCCGCGCCGGGCCTTCCCCAGCAGCTGCTCGCACCCAGCCGGGCCGCGGCGGCTCCGGCCACCCCCGCGCGCACAGCCGCTCGCTCTGCCCAGCCCAAGGCCCTCGGCCCCGGCGCGGCAGCTCCCGGCGCTGCGGCTCGAGGCTCCGGGCGGCCCCGCCCCAGGACACGCTGCCCCGCGCGGCCGGCAGCAGCCGCCTCTCAGCCCCTCCCTCCCCGCAGGGCCCGGGCAGCCCCGGCACCGCCCCCGCCCCGCCCCTGGGCCGCCTCCTCTGCACCAGTGCGCATGCTCCGCCCCGCCCCTCCCAGTTCCTCCCCCTCTGCCCCTCCCCTCCCCTGCCCTCCCCGCCCGACCGCCCAGCGCACGCGCACTGCCGCCCCCCGCCCCTCCCTCCCTGCTGCCCGGCCCCGGGAGGCCCCGCCCCGCGGGAGCCAATGGGGGAGGCGGGGCGGAGGCTCTGTCTGCTGGGAGAGCGGTGCTGGCGAGGGGGTGGGGGAGGTGCGGGGCAGGAGATCAGCTTTGTTCTGGGCACCTTTGTGCAGGGGATGCCAAAAGGAGACAGTCGAGGAGTGACGGTACCACCTGGGTTTGGGAGCCTAACAGTGGAAAAGGAGTGAATTTGTTGAAGAAAAGCCAGAGTATCCTTGCAGTGTCTCCTGTTCTTTTTCAAAGGAAATGGAAAAAACAAAACAACAACAAAACCCCCTTAGAAGCTGCTTTCAGTGTCTGTTCCTGAAGGAGAAGTTTCCACAAGACTTCCTCTCTGTCTTAGCTGACGTAATACTTTGACTCTTGCCTTCTGCGTCGTGGGGAAGTGTGCAGCTGAGAAGTTTTGAAAGACCTCGTTCCTGAGCCCTGCTGGAGCAGCAGGTTATTTAAGTGTGCGTATGAGTTGCTTTTCCGTCTTGTCTTTCCTCACCGCCTTCGACATCTCTGCCCTCGATTGCAGTGTGTTCAAAGCAGAGGTGTGTGGAAGACCTTTGAGTGTCTCTTGATTCTCCCAGCTGGTTCTTGTGGCACCTTTTTGAAATGTTGAGAGCTTGTGTTTGACCTGCTGCCAAGTCCCTGCAGCTGCTCCCTCCCTCCCTCCGTCCGTCCCTCCGCGAGGGTCAGCCACCCGTGTGGCTGTGGGTTGTCAGCGCTGGCTGCCCCGGTGGCAGCAGCCGCCTCCGCTGTGCCGCCGTGGGGCGAGCGCGGCGCAGGGCCCCCTGCCCTCCCTCGCAGGCAGGTTTCCCTGGGGGGGCCACGGCCGGGGCAGCGCAGCCGCCTGTGCCGGCCCGGCCGGGCCCCGCGGCGGGGTTGTCCCTGCGGCCCGGCCTGTGTGGGGCAGGGGCAGCCCCCGGGCGCCCCGCGCAGCCCCTGCCCGCTGCAGGGCCAGCCCTGGCCGGGGCCCTGGGGGCGAGGGGGGCCGGGCCCCCTCTGTGACACGGGCTGTGCTCACAGGGGACATCCCGTGTCACGGCCACAGCTGCCCTCTCCCGCGCGGCCCCGGCCTCTCCCCACACATCCCGGCGAGGCCGCGCCAGCCCAGGCGCTGGGGCTGCTCTCGGCACCGCTCTGCTGCCAGGAGCCGCCGAGCCCCAGCGGGAGCCGGCGAGGGGAGGCCGGGGCAGCGCGGGGCTGTGGGGAAGTGCGGAGGAGGAGGAGGAGAGGAGCTGTTTCCTCATCACCTCCCGCCGTGGGGGTGACCCAGGGCGAGGAGGACAAGGATGGAGCTCTGGGACGCTGGCCACGGGACGCCGCGTGAGCAGGGGTTGCCAGTAATTCCTGCCTGGGGTAAGGCCTTCAGGAGCTCCTTAACAAATGTTGTGGAGAGGATGAATGGGGAAAGAGAGTTTGGCTGTGGAAACCCTGGGCTGTGGGAGGGGCTGGACAGTCTGGTTGGTGCCCCAAGAGCTCCAGCTGATGGTCCCCTCTGGCTCAGGTGCCAGTGTGGTGGCCAGGACTGCTGGGTCCTGCCCCTGACGCTGCCCCTGCTCCCGGCGGGGGAAGGAGCTGGAGCTGCCCTGGTGGCCTTGCAGAGCCTGTGCATGCAGGGATCCAGTATGGGGGAAACTGGCCCTGCAGGAGGGTCCCCAGGGGATCCCCTGAATCCCCAGATTTCCACGGGCACAGCACCATCCTCTCTGGGACGTAAATCATTGCCAGTATCCCTAGGGAGGGAGTCACCCTCTGACAGCTGCGTCTGGAAGGAAAGGAGACCTGTCTGAAGAAGGCGGAGGGGTCCTGCAGCTCCTGCTGGGCTCTGGCGAGACTGCCAGAAACACCGGTGCTCAAAATGCATCCTTGCACTGTTCCTCAGCTCAGCTTGGCTTTCTGTCCAGGACCCCAGCCACTGCCTCTAGCCCTTCCCACTGGACCGGCTTGTGCCTCCAGACTGGCAGAGCAGGCTTTGATCTGGGAGATGTATTGTGGCTGTCCCGTGGCAGGATCTCCATGTCCCACTGCCTGTTTCAGGTCCAGACTGCTGCTGGGGTCAGACGACAGTTCTAGCCTGAAGGCAGTGCCCACCTCAGCTCTGCAGCCCCTGTGAGGGATGGGGTTAGTTTGGGCAGGGGGTGCTGTCTGAGGACGCCCGCTCTTGCCATCTCCTTGGTTAGGCGTGTGGTGAATGGCTGTGAGCTGGCCGACCCAGAGCACGACATGACTTTCTCTTGCTTTTCCAGTGGCTGTGCACATCTGGGAAGGTGTGTCAGACTACATCACAGAGCAGCTGGTGCTGAACAAGGTGGGTCTGCTCTCCTGTTCCTCCCCTCCAGCCCTGATGGTTTCAGCAGTCCTGACATCTCTGTGCCATTGGGTGCAATTGCTCTGCCCCTCCTTTGAAACCAGAAGGAAATCCCATGGAGAAGGATGCTGCAAATGATAGGAGTGCCACAGACTAATGTCTCCCTAAAGCGAGATGACAAATCTCCTGTCCAGTTTCATTCACAGGAGGGGTTGGAGGCTTTCTGGGCCTTCTCCAGTCCCCCCGGAAGGGTGAAAGGCCAAAGAGAGAGCCTGGCATGTTTTTTTCTGAGGTTATCTCCCTTCTTGGAAAGCCTTCCTATGGATGTCCTGGATGACAGGGATGATACACGTGTAATTTTGAGAGGGCGAGGAGGAGGGGGAGGAAACCATCTGGAACGTTCTTCCAAAGGACCTCTCCAAGGCTCTCCCAAGCTTTCCAGAAGGCTCCACCTTGCCCCTTTGTAGGCCAGGAGTGAGCAGGGCCCGTCGCACCATGGCCATGCTCTGACAAGCCCTCGGGCTGTTTGTTCATCTCACATGCTTAGAATTCTTCTCTTCTCTTCTGTTTGCAGGACGTGAGAATTATTCGACTTGGCACCTTCCGTGTTGTTAGAGAACAAGTCGTTGATGGCAAGAATGGTCTTCTGACTGTTCGCAGACCCACGTTTGTCCTCGGAAAGTATCTTGCAGAGCGTCATGGCCTCACCCATGATAAGGCCTATGTTCCTGGTAAGAAGACAGACTGAAACTTGTGCTTCCTCGTGCGAGATGTGTGGGGTGTGGATAACTGCTGCTCAGCAGGGGCTGTCAGAAATCTAGAATGCCTTCGCTGGGTCCTGAGAACACCTCCAGGATTTTTTTATTATCATGACATCAGAATGTGGAATCGAATGAGCCTCTCTCTCCCTCTCGGACTTGCTTTTACAGCTGGCTCCATACCAAGTGTTTTGGGGTTGCTGCTTCTAAGCTGATGTAGTTAAAACTCCTGTAGTTTAAACACCTGTTTATGCCCCAGCAGACCTTGTAAGGGCGAACAGCAGCATTGCTGCTGGCTCCTCCAAGCTGCTTCTGCTTCAAGTGGGTCAAAGCCATCTGTAGAGAGCCTTGAAACAGAGATGGGAACAGTAGTGTGTAGGAAAAGCCCTCCGAGGCCAGCTATGGGGTGATTGCTGGGGAGTGGTAGGAGCAGTGCAGCTGTAGGGTGATGTCAGTGAGGGCTGTGGGGCAGCAGGAGCTCTGAGCTGTGTTTGGAGTGGGCCTTTGCTTTCAAAGGACTCCATCCTCTCTGTGCTGTGAACATCAGTCTGGCATCCCTCAGGGACAGGCCTTGGGCACCAAAAGCAGGGTTGTGTGCTGAGCAGGTCCAAGGGCCTTGGGGTGGCCAGAAAGACAAAGGTAAAAATGATGAGTAATCCATATCCATTACTAATGAAGAGGAATGAAGATTCAGCCTGTAAGATTTGTTGTGCAGTCCATGTGTTTTTCTTCTTCATTGCAGCCACTGTGACGTGGCATAGCTAAGTCTCTTCAAACCTGGCATGCCCTGAGGGTGGGCACAATTACCATGAGCAGTCCCTTCTCCTGGGAACTGGCCTGCTTTTTCCTCTCCTTGTGCTGGTGTCCTGCCTGATGGTCATACAGTATAGCCAGGAGCCTTTCTTTCTGTTTCTGTGGGGAAGGAAGCATTGCTGTACTCTTGGCCCAAGAGGTTGCAGAGTGCTTTGAATTTCTCCCAAGGGAGAGATGACATCAGCGTCCTTTCTGGGCTTTCCCAGAGAGTTAAAGAAGACGGCTCTGTAGCACTGTTCTGCTGGAAGACCTTCAAGCTGCTGACACTCTCTTTTAGCCTGCTGAAGTGCTCTGTTAGTGACTGTGGTGCTCTTTTGTTGCTGCCTAGGTCATAAGCAAGCTGAGCCCCTGAAGTATGCTCGCATAGCCTTGGACGTCTCCTTCTCTTGGAAAATAGTGGAGGCTTGCATAGAAGAGACCATGTACCTTCTCTCTTGCTGTCTTGCGAGTGGGAAGAACGTTGCCCTTGTTCTGAAGGACATTGGCATACTGGTCATTGAAGGCAATGTTGTGAAAATGAGATTTTACAAAAGCCTTCTGCAAAGGCTGAATGGGTCTGAAGAGCTGGGAGAAGCTCTTCTTGGGGTAAGTCGTCCATTTCTGCAGTGCTCCTTCTCGCTCTTTTGAAACCCGAGCAAAGTCAAAGTGAAGGGATTTCTCTTGGCCTGCCACAACCTGTCTGGGCATGTGGACGGTCCTGGTCTAGAGGAATGCCAGCTCCCTGCACAGTGATCCCTCCTGCCCTTCTCCAGGCTGGCAGGGGCCTCAGACATCGCTGTCGAATCTCTGCTGACCTCAGCCCTCCTCTCTCCCTGAAGCGAGAGGGCCTGAGTGTCTTTCATCTCTCCTGTATGGCAGCTGGTCACAGTACCTTTGGTCACCTTAGCATTTCTAGCTCTGTGTCTGTGTAGGGCCGTCTTCTGTCTGCTCTGCCTCTTGGCGCTGTGCAAAGGAGTGGGTTGCTGTAATTCCCTGTCCTTCTGCTGTGATACCAAGAAATAGCAGCTTGTAGCTGAGCTGCCAGCATCACTGTGGTTTCCTCAGCACATCATCTTCAGTGGTGTTGGGACCACAGCAGGTGGCAGGGCTTGTTGCTCACCCCATTCTCTGGGAGGCAATGCAGAGACACAAGCAGAGCAAGGCCCATATGGGAGCAGGCTCCTTTAGCTGTTGTCCCTGTGTGGGTCCAGTTGTGCTGAGCAGCTCCTTTGTGTGTCTCTGGCACCCCCACAGCATGCAGGGGGGACTTCTGTGCCCTAACGTGTGCACCTGCACACTGCTAGTGGTGTGGCCGTGCTGTGTCACAGAGACAGTCATTCCAGGCCAGTGCCCTTGCCCAGGTCTTTAGTGCAGCCCTGGCCTTCAGCCTGGGCTTTCAGGTGCAGCTGGAAAGTGGAGGTGTGAAAGCAGTCTGAGCTGAGCCACTCGAGGGCTAAGCCAGAGATGCAAGCAGCCTGTAGCCCAGCCCTGTTTGCCAGCTCGGTCTTTTCCTTCTGTCCCAGTCCGTGGTGCCCTTTCAGGCCATTCTCTAGGCCAGGGACTTTTCTCCAGCCTTTTGGGCAGTGGCTCCCACTGCAGGACCCTCAGCTGCTCCTTCAACACACCCCACAAGTTTGGCACTCACAGTTGTTACCCGCTGTGCAGGGCAAAAGGAGGGCTGTGTGCCTCTATTGATGCATTCTGAAGAAGCAGCCATCTGACTCTCAGGAGAGACTTTGGGGTTAAGCTCACATCTGAACACTTTGTTCTCAGCTCAGGAGCAGGCACCAGAAGCCAGCAGCCAGGAACACAGACTAGGGAAGGGCCTTTGCCTGTGCTCTCCTCCACTGACTTCTCCATTAGGCAAGAACCGGTCTCCTCACTGAGGCTCTTGATCTTGGCCCTTGCCCAAAGCCTGGCAGTATTCTTACCCATTCTCCTGTATTCCCCTGCAGCTGCTCCTCTGTAGAATTGAGGGGCTGTGAGCAAGAAGATCATTTTCTTGGCAGCATCTCACATGTGTCTCTTGCCTTTGCAGATGTCAGCGAGGAAGGACTCAGTCCTCTCAGGCACCGAAACAGCTGCTTCTCTGACTTGTTGTGGCTCTGTCGTTGTCTTTCCAAGGTGAGTATGTTTGTTTGTTTTTTAGCTGCTGACTGACCAAGCAAGCATCTTCTCACCGTGTGTCTCTGGTAGGCTTGTGCAGGCGCTCTGGAAGGGACTTGAGCGTAACCCTTTCCAATGGTTGGTTCCCAGTGAGCTCCAGGCTTGCTCTGGCTTTGTTTGGGCTCTGTGTGTGGGGGCTTCTGCAGAGCTTTGTGCTGGCTCCCAGCTTGCAAAGGGGGTTGTTCCGTTAGTGGCCTGGGGGCTGGGGGCTGTCCTTTCCAGATGCAGTGACAGGAGCGTGGGAGGGACTGCAAGGGATGTGGAGGGCAAGGCAGGAATTTGAAGTGATGCTGGAATGCTGCAGGAAAGGAGACTAGTCTGTTCTGCCTGGATGGGAGCATGGACAGGAGCTGGGAGACGGTCTCCAGTGGCAGCCTGGGGGATTTGGCTGGGAAAGCTTAGAAGGAGCTTTCTCCCAGGAAGGCTAGGGAAGCCCTGCAGCAGCCTGGGGAGGAAGCTTATGTCCCTCCAGGCACTGGAGGTCTTCCCTGGCTCACTCCACTTCCTCAGACAGTCCTGCAGGATGGGGCTGATTCTGCATATTCTGCTCTGGGAAAGGATGGGCTTCATAGTGGCTCTGACAGCTGCCTGTGTCCCCATAGTTAACATGAGCTGCAAAGGAACTGTGGAACCCTTCCTCCAGAGTGGTGTCTTTCTGCTGTTTCCAGGCAGGAGCTGGAGACTTCCCCCCGAAAACCACCAGTGAGAGCAGCACCAGTGAGAGTGCCACGTGTGAGAGCTCCTCCTGTGAGAGCTCCTGCTGTGCAAGGTGTGAAGCCTGTTTGGGAAAAGGAATGGGAGGAAGATGACCCCAGTGTTGAGAAAGGTAATGGAGCAGTTGATTCCTGGTGGGGGGTTGTGCCTTCTCCTTCTGTCCTCCTTGGTGTAGGGGGTTGGAGCCAAGGCTCCACAGGATTTTCAGAGCAGGCAGCTCTATCCTTTCCTTGTGAGTTTCTCATAGACATTCCCAAACCACTGCCTTGGGGTTGACTGTGTCACCAGGGGCAATGCAGGCCTTTGAGATCTGTAGAAGGATCCCAGGACCTGTTCCCCTCATGTGAAGAAGTTATTGCCACAAAGAGACTCTGTCAGGTCACCAACACATCCCTGCGAGCCTCCCTTTTCATAGCGTGGTATGGATAGAGCAGTAGAAAAGCACCTTTGCAAGAAATGATGTTGCAGAGTGAAAGCAAAGAGTTGGACAGGAGCCAATATGAGTAAGGGCCTTGGCCTGCCTAGGAAACATGGCTTTAAAGGAATCTGACTGAGGCCTCATAGTTCTATCACAGGCTGGAGCAGGTCTGCACATCACTCCTGTTGCAGTGGTCACTGTGATTCTGCTCTGAAAAGTTTTCATGTCTCCTGCTTACAGGAAAGCTTCCTCTCCGGCGCCGCCTCTTGTGGGAGCGCCACTCACCCCTCGAACTAGTGCCTGCAAATATGGAAGAAGGAGACAGGGAGAAAGCTGAAGAGGAGTCTCTTGACAGGTGAGCCGCTTGGAGCAATGGACATGGGTGACTGTCCATAGAACTCCAAATGCCTTTTATCCCATGCCACAATGACCAGTGATCCCTTGCTGGATGGGCAGCCCAGAGCAAGTCCTTGGAGACCCTCATGTTGGCTTCCTGATTCTCCTGCCTCTGCTTGCAGGTTACAACCCTTTGGGAAACTCAGTGCAAATCCTCATTCCGGAAGAGGAGGGCCTTTTCCCCATTCCCTTTAGATGGAAGTAAACAGGATGCTTTCTATATGCTGACAGTCGGGCTGGGGGCCTATGGCCATTTTGTGAGGCTGAGGAAAAGGCTGTGCTCTTGGAAGGCCTTCTAAAGAGCAGAGGTGTGTGTCTGAGCTTTGCCCCACCATGGTGGCTGTTCCCAGAGACCAGTGAGTATGTAGTGAGACAGGATGAAACACAGAGCAGCTCTTTCTTTGCCTGGAAAGGATGTGGCCTTTCAAAGCAAAGTGCAATTCCAGCCATCCTGCCACACACAGGCACTCTGGAAGGGACTTGAGCGTAACCCTTTCCAATGGTTGGTTCCCAGTGAGCTCCAGGCTTGCTCTGGCTTTGTTTGGGCTCTGTGTGGGGGGCTTCTGCAGAGCTTTGTGCTGGCTCCCAGCTTGCAAAGGGGGTTGTTCCGTTAGTGGCCTGGGGGCTGGGGGCTGTTCTTTCCAGGTGCAGTGACACGAGTGTGGCAGGGCCTGCAAGGGATGTGGAGGGCAAGGCAGGAATTTGAAGTGATGCTGGAATGCTGCAGGAAAGGAGACTAGTCTGTTCTGCCTGGACAGGAGTGTGGACAGGATCTGGGAGACGGTCTCCAGTGGCAGCCTGGGGGATTTGGCTGGGAAAGCTTAGAAGGAGCTTTCTCCCAGGAAGGCTAGGGAAGCCCTGCAGCAGCCTGGGGAGGAAGCTTATGTCCCTCCAGGCACTGGAGGTCTTCCCTGGCTCACTCCGCTTCCTCAGACAGTCCTGCAGGGTCGGGCCGATTCTGCATATTCTGCTCTGGGAAAGGATGGGCTTCGTAGTGGCTCTGACAGCTGCCTGTGTCCCCATAGTTAACATGAGCTGCAAAGGAACTGTGGAGCCCTTCCTCCAGAGTGGTGTCTTTCTGCTGTTTCCAGGCAGGAGCTGGAGACTTCCCCCAGGGAATCATCTGTGGGAACTCCATCTTGGACACCTCTGAAGCCTATCTGGGGAGAGAGGGCAGAAGATGACCCCAGTGTTGAGAAAGGTAATGGAGCAGTTGATTCCTGGTGGGGGGTTGTGCCTTCTCCTTCTGTCCTCCTTGGCGTAGGGGGTTGGAGCCAAGGCTCCAGTGCGATGTCTTGGGCATCATTAGATGTGATGCTGCTCAGCCCTGTTGGGAAATCTCTAGTGACTGCTGAGGGAGCAAGACCTCAGGGCAGCCCAGCACTCCCAGCTGCAGTTGATCCCTCTGAGCTAAGCTTTCCCTCTGGACTCTGGGCCCTAGTGTACCCTGCAAACTGTTCTTCCACTGGAGGAGGAAGAGTAAAAGTTGAGCACAATCCTTGGGAATCCTCCATCCTGCCTGGAGCAGAATGGTAATGGAAAGTGTGACCTATTTCATGACCTATCTCATGGAATCAAGGTGACCTAGAGAATCTGGTCAGAAGTGCGGTAAGGGGTGCCAAGACTTCCCTGGATTTTCAGAGCAGGCAGCTCTACCCTTTCCTTGTGAGTTTCTCATAGACATTCCCAAACCACTGCCTTGGGGTTGACTGTGTCACCAGGGGCAATGCAGGCCTTTGAGATCTGTAGCAGGATCCCAGGACCTGTTCCCCTCATGTGAAGAAGTTATTGCCACAAAGAGACGCTGTCAGGTCACCAACACATCCCCACAAGCCTCCTTTTCATAGCATGGACCTGATAGAGCAGTAGGAAAGCACCTTTGCAAGAAATGATGTTGCAGAGTGAAAGCAAAGAGTTGGACAGGAGCCAGCGTGAGGAAGGGCCTTGGCCTCCCCAGGAAACTTTAAAGGCTTTAAAGGAATCTGATTGAGGCCTCGTACTTCTATCACAGGCTGGAGCAGATCCGAATGTCACTCCTGTTGCAGTGGTCACTGTGATACTGCTCTGAAGCGTTTTCTTGTTTCCTGCTTACAGGAAATCTTCGTGCCATTCGGCTGCTCTCGAGAGTGAGGCATGCCCCCCTTCAATTAGCTACTCCTAATAGAATGGAGGAAAAGGAGAAGAAAGCCAAGGGAAAAGACTCTCGTGGCAGGTGAGACCCTGGGAGGAACGGATGAGGGGGACCCTGTAGCCTTGTCTGTCTTGGAGGGAGATATCTCCTTTGGACATAATGTCCATAGTTCCTCTATGGCCTTTCATCCCATGCCACAGTGACCAGTGATCCCGTGCTGGATGGGCTTCCTGTTGGCTTCCTGATTCTCCTGCCTCTGCTTGCAGGTTACAGCCCTTTGGGAAACTCAGTGCAAATCCTCATTCCGGAAGAGGAGGGCCTTTTCCCCATTCCCTTTAGATGGAAGTAAACAGGATGCTTTCTATATGCTGACAGTCGGGCTGGGGGCCTATGGCCATTTTGTGAGGCTGAGGAAAAGGCTGTGCTCTTGGAAGGCCTTCTAAAGAGCAGAGGTGTGTGTCTGAGCTTTGCCCCACCATGGTGGCTGTTCCCAGAGGCCAGTGAGTATGTAGTGAGACAGGATGAAACACAGAGCAGCTCTTTCTTTGCCTGGAAAGGATGTGGCCTTTCAAAGCAAAGTGCAATTGCAGCCACCCTGCCACCAAGGACAAGGAGCAGCAGCTGTTCTCACACTGAGTTTGGGATGGATTTAGTGACCTTGGAGCCCTTTCCTTCACGTGAAATCTGGTCTTGTGGCTTTCACAAGCAGGGTGTGGCTAAACGCTGCTGGCAGATGCCTCTCTGTGTCCCCAGAGGAGTCCTGAAATCTCATCCAGGGTTGGGGGCTGTGAGTCCGAAGGGGAGTGTGTGTGTGCATGGGCTGGGAGAGGCAGGATGGCCCCCTCCAGAGTGAGAGAGAAGCTCTGTCTCTGCTGTTGTGGGATCCTTTCCTAACAACGTCTCCAGGCCCGTGGAGGTGTGGTGAACGTGGGGTGGAGATCCGGCTCCCCCCGTGCTCATACCACTCCTCGCGGTGTGTGTTTGCAGTGTGCTCCCACCTATCCCAGGGGTCTCCACACAGAAAACACCACAAGCTGGGAGGAGGCAATCGCTTGAAGCCGGACCACCAGCTGCGGGGCCAGGGAGCAAAGGTCATCAGGGGGCAGAACAGGTAGGTGCTCCTGATTGAGGTCCTTCTTGTGCCAGCCTGAATTATGGAAAAGCATCATCCTATGGGCAGCGGCTGTACAAGACCCCTTCCGACGTGTTCCTTTGAGCCCTTACTGCCTTTGTCTGGGGATTGCTTTCGATACTGCCGGCAAAGATGCACTCTAGTTTTGCAATACATCTGTTGCTGCTGCATTCTCCATGAACACACCAGAAGACCCTCTTGGGCCCTGCTTCTGGTGGCAATGTCCCTGCTGGGCCTTCCTGGGATTGAAGACAGAGACTTTCTGTTCAGCTCCACGATCATTTAGATGACTGGTCAGAACACAAAAGGGATGTTCAGTCTTGCTAGGATTCCCTTAAGGGCAAAATGGTGCTGACAGGCAGGCTCAAGACAAGGGTCAGAGGAGAGTGTGAGAAATAACCTTTGCTTCAGGGAAAAAGAGACCTGCTGGACCTGTGCTTCCCCCTCCCTCCCTAGCAGGACTGCCTTGCCGATTTCCTGCTCTGCAAGTGACAATTCCCTCTGCTCACTGATGACACTAGGAGGTATCTGGAGACTGAGTGAGAAGTGCCAGTGGGAACGACAGTGAAGCCTGGTCAGGCTGTGACATAGTCTGGGCCATCTCGTGGTGCCTCTCGCTGTTCTCCAGCTCAGGCTGCAGCGTCCCTGCCTGGGGCAGCATTTGTCATTTGGGGTGCCCGAGGGCAGGCCAGGCCAAGGGCATGGTGACTGCACAGCTCCTGCAGGCCCTGGCTGCTTTAGAGGTGCATGTTGAGAGCAGCTGCGTGGACTTGGAAGTGGGGCACAAACCTGTGTGGAATTGTCTTGCAGGTTCAGCAGCGAACTGAGACCCAGCCAAGGGTTCAGGCACGTTCAGTCCTTCTCCAAAGAAGGAAAGCAAAGACGACTGTTGAGAAGCCGGCTGAAGAAAAGCCAAGTGTTCAGGAAGTCGTCAAGTGCCAGTTGGGACAAGATAAGGATGCAACTGTGAGTGCTTACTTCTCCTGCATAGAGGAGGCGGCAAAATGGTGTGCCGAGCAACAGAGGACTCGACAGACAGGGTATGTTTGTGCCAGCTGCAGGAAAAGCCTGGGGCGGTTGAGTAGCAGTGACCCACCGAGGGGTCAGACTCCCAATCCCAGAGCCATGGGGTTGGATAGAGCTGGAGCTGGATAAGCACCTCTCTGCAGCCCAAGTAAATGCCCAGCACTCCTTTGGAGGGGAAGGGCTTTGCCTGCAAATGGGACCAGGCTGGAGGAGCTGGGGGAGGAGAGGAGCAGAAGGGGTCTCCACCTGAGTGAGAGAGAGAGATGTCAGTGCTGCTGCAGCCACATTTCACCTTGAGCAAGCCACACTGGCCTTGGATCAGCCTTCCCTTCAATCCAAGGTGTAGCTGTTGGGGGCTCAGAATAGGCTTCAACTGGGGGACCTAGAAGCCCTGAACGGCTGAGCACAAATGTTTGTGTGCACCTTTTCAAACCTCTCCCTGAACGCTGGACCCCAGACACAGGTTCACCCCCAGTCTTGGCCCCAGCAGACTCAGCCCCAGGCTGAGGAGCTGCATGTGCGTCCTTGTTTGGACACAGGGGCCTGTGTTACATGAGGGTGAGCATGGAAACCCCATCAGAAGCACGTCCCAACACAGGTGGCCTGAGCTAGTCTGCACTATTTCTCTGCCTTTCTCTCTGTGCATAACACAGCCTCTCCCTTTCTCCCTCCTTAGCACTGGGAAGAAGGGCAGTGTGCAGAGACACAAGAAGAAGAAACAGTGACTGTCCGTGATGGTGGCACACATGAAGTTTTGTTCTCTTGAATTAAACCAGATCCCCCACCTGGCGTGGACCCTTCCTGGGTGTGGTGTGAACTCTGCTGTTTGCAGCGTGTCAGCATTGGAGAGGCCTGAAGACAACAAACAGCTCCGGTGTCAGGGCTTGGGTGTCAGTCCCTGCTGTCAGGGCAGCTCTCTGGCAAGGTCATGCTACAGCTACTGTCTGGCTGCAGCCGTGGTGGCTGTGGCCTAGGGCTCTCCTGCTTCGTGTTGGTCCTTGAGAAAGTTGTGCAGAGGGCCCTGCCATGGCCAGCACCTGCCCTGCTGACAAGGGGTCCCTGGGGAGAAGCGGGAAGAGCTGGTTTGAAGGGGTTGAGCCTGGGCCCCCCTTCCTGCTCCCCCGTCCTGCCTGCATGGTGGGAGGGCACTCCCAACTCTTGTGTGTGTGTTGGGTGCACTTGTGTGCTGAGCTTTTGGGGGTAGGAGGGGACTAACAAGGGTGCCAAGGGCCGGAAGGGGAAGCTCACAACCAGGAGAGCTGGGGCCATGAGAGTCCATGGTCACCTGGGCTGTAGCAACCATGAAAGAGTGGAGTTGCAGAGCCTGAGGGCAGCGAGGAAGGAGAGCAGCAGAGGACAGAAGCTGAACTTCGGGAGAGCACACTTCACCTTCTTGAGGGACCTGGCAGGAGGATCCCATGGGAGGCAGCTCTGGAGAGCAAAGGAGCTCGAGGAAGCTGGCAGGTCTTTGAGGACAGCACCCCCCAAGTGACAGAATGGTCTACCTCGATACCCCAGAAAACAAGCAGACATGTCAGGAGACGGCCTTGGCTAAACAGGCAACTCATGGCAGAGCTCCAGCACAAAACTGGCAGCATTCAGGAGGTGGAAGCAGGGACCAGCTGCAATGGAGGAATACTGCAACAAATCCTGGGTGAGTGCTGATGGCCCATGTGGGGATAAAGCTGACCTGGCAGTGTGTCCGGGCCCAGTGGGCACTAATAGGCTGTAGTGGCTCTGACCAGCCTCCCCTGGGGCCCGCACTCACCCCTGCCCATGGGCCCCGGACCCCATTTTGGCTCAGCCTGGGGCCCTCACTCCCTGCCTGAGCTACGCTGGAGGAGTGCCGGTCTCCAGCTCTGCCACAGCCATGCCCCTGCTTGGCCATGGGCCCTGTTGATGTGGACCGCGACCCGTGGCCTGACTGCCCAGCCCGACCTCAGATCTGCCTCGTCACCACGGACCTGCCTTCTGCGTTACCTCTTTGTTCCCTGAAAACCTGGCCTGTCCATCTCCAGGTCTGCATTTCTTTCACCGACCATCGGTGAGGTGTTTCTCACCGTGGGGTCTGCAGTGCCAAGCCTGTGCCCCATCTCTTACCCTCCCATGCTGGTATTCCACTTGTCCAGGCCTCTGCTATTTGCCCAGGCCTGTGTATCTCCACACTGCAGCATTGGGTGAGAGCGGTAAATATCTCATCCTCCACAGAATAGCTGCTTGCTGCTGCTATGGAGAACAAACGAGGGTTGTACCACACCAGGACAAAAAACGCAGATTAGCCACATAAACACGGTCAAAGAGAGAAAGTGCTGTCACAGCTAAAGCAAGCGAAAGAAAGCTGCAGACAGGTCTAGAAAAGTTCAAAGAGAGCAAGCCTGACAAGCTTGCTCCATCTGGCAAGGGAGTATCTGTGAATGCAGGTGTTTTGCTTGAGAGCCCGCTTGTGAAACAATTCAAGTGCTCACACTGCTGCAGAGCAGCTGGGGAAGAAGATTTCTGCCACATGCCGTTATGCCTCCAATGCCCGGGAAGGAACACGTGTCTCCAGAGCATCCAGCAGCCTCACGGGTGTTCACAGGTCTCTCAACTGCACAGGCAAGGACGAGTATCAGGATGTGCAGTGTTCAAGAGCGACTGGCCCTGATTCGTGCCTAGGGACTGGGCCAGGTTAGAGAGAGCATTTCATGAGGATCAAGTCCCCTTCTTCCTGCAAAGTGACAAGCTTAGGTTAAGAATCTACACCTCATGCAAGCTTCTAGCCTGCTAATCCTCCACAGCTTTTCAAAAGCCCGCACAGCAGTTTGTGAGAGAGAGAGCCATGTCAACTCTTGCAACTCACTTGGAAAAGCCAGATGGCCTGCAGAAGTCACAGAGGTCTATGGCAGATTTTCCACCCTAACAGCAAGGTTCTGCTTGCAAACTGCAGGCCACTCAAACCTGATCCTTAATGAACAGGTCCCCTGGGGTGTTGAAGAATATTGAACTGAAACTGCCTAGAGCTGGCCACTTAGCACAACTTCTATGAAACGTGTTTAGCATGAGTAGCTAAACTTGCTGAAGCCTTAGGCCGCACTCAGATAACATGAGGAACTTCCACCTAGTTCAGTAAGAAAGGGCCCCAGAGCTGGTTCAAGGTGGAAAGACGAGGAAGATTGCAAGGAGGGAAATCCATGAGCAGAAGCTGCCACCATAAAGATCAGGCCCACCACTGCAAAGATAAGGAAAAACAGCCTGCCTAGAGACAACAGTGGGACCCAGTGAAGAACAGGAAGACCCCAGACCCAAATATTACGTTTGGTCTGAACCTTTGCATGGGGGGTGGGGAACTTGGATTAGAAAGGTGTAATTGCCCAGGGATTTCTTGGTTCGGGGTCCCTCTTTGGAGGCACCCAGCTCGAGCTGTAATTACTGCACGTGCATCATTAAAATGTATTTAATTCGCTTTGATTTGGCTCCGAACTTCTCAGCAGGAACCTCGGGTCGGACCCTGTTGTGGTGGCCGGGGAGTGTAATTTTCCATAACATCTGACCCCCACAACAACAGCAGCCGTGACCCAGGGACGTGCCCAGGGGACACAGGGATGGGTTTGGAACCGGAGATTCAAGACCAACCGCTCCGCAGGGGCATTAGAAAGAGATGACCCGTCTCGGTGAGCCCCAGCTCTGAGCACACGGGAGCTGGTGCTGCCCCAAACCTCCGACCTCGGTGCCCAGAGCTCCCGGTGGCAGCTGGCTCTGCGGGGCCCCAGCACGGTCCTCACCACGGCTCCCTCCACACGGCCCAGACCTGCGGGCACACGGCAGCTGCCAAAACAGGACTTGGTCCACGGCAGCACCAAACTCCTGGGCCAGGGCCGAGGCCGGGGTTGGGAGCGGATGGGCTGTGCCGTGGCCAGGGACGGGGTGACAGCCAGGCTGCGCCACGGCGGGACGGGACGGGCAGCAGAGCAGGCCGTTCCCGCCCGGCCCAGGTCGAGGCGGGCGCTGCGCCACGCTGGCCCCGGGCCAGCAGCAGGCACAGCCCTGCCGGGGCACGCCATTGGGCAGCCTGTGTGTCACTCAGGACATGGCCTGCCCCTCCCAGGCACCCATTGGCTTGCTGCCTGCCCTCGTTTGCTGATTGGCCAGGTGGGGTGGCACCCCTGAGGGCGGGCAGGCTCGGTGCTGCCCTGGCTCCAGCGCAGCCCCAGCTCGGCACGGCCCCTCCGCAACGCCTGGCCCTGAACGGCACCGCCGGGGCCCCCCGAGCCTCCCCTACCCCCCCGAAAGCCGAGCCCTGACCCAGAGCCCAAGCCTGAACACCGAGCCCCCACCAGAAACCCAAACCAGGTGCCTGAACCCCAGCCGAGCCCCTGCCCTAAACACTGACCCTCTTGCTGTAACCCCCATGGAGTCACTTCCGTGCCGCACGTCTGTGTCCCGAGTTAGTCCTGGAGGTACGATGGTTTCCTTAATTTTATGCCTGATCGCTCCTGTTTGCCTGTGTGGTCACATTAACCCTGGGACTTGTCTTGGTCAGAGCGTGTTAGACTGTGACACGGGTTGGTGTCAGGGACAGGATATTGCTGAGGGTCAGTGTTGTCAATTGTGTTGACAATCTTTCAACAATAATGGGATTTCTGGTTTAAGAGTATATTTGCAAATAAGAGCCTGATGGAGGTGACTCGCACGGATGGAGGAAGGGTGGTGATGAGACCGATGACAGACAGGACCAGCACCATTGTGCAGAGAATAAATCATGATGGATCCTAACAAAAGGTGGAGAAAGCAAGCTGAGAAATTCAGAAGAGAGCCAGGGAGTCCAGAGGTATCCAGGGTGCCAGGGGCTGTACAGCCCCCCGGGGGGAAGTGCTGCCCTGGGTGACACTGAAGAGCCCAAGGACCGGCAGCAGCACAGAGATGATAATTGGCTTTGCTTGCATTTGCCTAGCAGGGAAGCTGGGCACAGTTCATGGGGTTTGATGCCTAAAGGAGGATGGTCCTGCCCCATCCCACATTTCCCTCCGTGTAGCACATCCTCCCCATACAAAACAAGTGGCCCCCAGTAAAAATGAGTGGGGCAGCTCACCCAGGCCATGCCCATGCTTTGTGCTGCTGTATCCCACTTTACTTTGATCTCATCTTTGAAAGAAGCCAACCCCAAACCAAGCCCTAAACCCCAGCCTCCTGCAAAGACTCGCCAGAGCAGCAACCTGTTGGTGCAGGGGGGCAGAACTGACTCCTCCGGTGCCCCATATTTGCTATTTCACAGCCTATGCCACCATTTGGAGAAGTTCTGCATGTATTTGTGAGGCATTTTCTGAAACTAACTGTGGGGAAAGGAGGTGACGGTTTTCAGGGACAGCAGGGGATATCTCTCTGCTCCCTCCTCGGCTGTGCCAATCTCCAAGCCAGTGACCTAATGAGCTGCCAAAGGACACTGAAGTCACAGTGCGATGCGCTGCATCACATCAAGGTCTCGCCAGCACTGCCGTGGTGCCTGTGCTTCCTCCTGAGGCCCGGGCACTGCTGGCACTGCTCCCACACTTCCCACCGCTGCCTTTCAGAGCCGCTCTGTGGCAAGGAGAGGGGACTGGAGGCAGCAGGGGTGAATTGTGCCCCGCCCCCCCCCCAATTGGGTAGAAGAGCAGGGGCACATTGGAGAGAAGTTTGGGGCAAGGAGATGGGAAGAATGTCCCTTTTCCCCATCTGGAGAGGTGAGCTGAGGGCAAGGGGGCAAGCAGGATGGAGGGCTGCTAGACTGAGACTGTCAGCCCAGCTCACACATCGTTGTTCCCCACAGTCCTGCAGCTCCACTGATGGTATGGGCTTTGGGAGCTTCTTCCCCTGGATGGGGTGGGGGTGGAGGGCAATCCCAGGCCAGGTTTCCCCAGGAGTGTGTCCCCCTTGGGGATCCAGCTCTGAGAGGAAAGGAGTTCTGTAACCCAGAGGCTGGGGTGTCCTGCAGCACCCACAGGGCTCTCAAGAGCCTGCCAGAAATGCCCATGTTGGAAGTAAACCCTTCATTTTGTTGGCTTCTTCTTCAGGAGACCCTCCATTCCTCCTGCCTGGATCCTCTTGTGGCTCCAGGTTGGAAGAGCATGTTTTGGGCTTGGAGACGCCATCTGTTTCTGGGGCTCAGATGGCCACAGCCCTTGTCCCAAACCCTTCCCCTGTCCCTCTTTCAACTCTAGACCTCCCCTGGGCTCAGAGTAAGTCTGAACTCGGGTAAAAGGCCAGCTCTGCAGCCATAGCAGTGGGTTTTTGGAGGGTCTGTGCACACCTGCATCTGTCACACTCTGCTTAGGAGCATGCCGAGAGGTTGTGAGCTGCCTTGCCTGGGGCTTGACGTGTCTTTCCCTTGCTTTCCAGAGATTGCCACTCTTTGGGATGCTGTGTCTATTACATCCGGGAACAGCTGATGCTGGACAAGGTGGGCTGGCATGCTGATCGCCCATACCCCGGGGGCTTTCAGTCGTCCTGAGAGCCCTGGGCCCCTGGGAGCAATCCTTCCCCATGGGTAGGCCAGGAGCAGGGAAGGCACAGAGCAGTGTGCTCACACTCTGCCAGTCATCCCTTTCCCCACCTTTCCTATACATCCTCCTGGGCCTTTTTGTCTTTTCTGTGTGCAGGGTGTCCTGGTAGCAGGGCTTGGACCTTCGGCACGGTCCGAGAGCAATTCCACTTCAGTGAAGACAAGGTGCTGCCAGTTGGAAGACCTGTCTTCCAGCTGGGCATGGACATGGCCTGGCTGCGGGGGCTCAGGCACCTCACAGTGGCTGTCTCTGGTGAGAAGGCAGTGGCCATCCTCCGCTTTGCCTTGCCCCGTAGGGGAGTGGGTGCTCCCTGCTCTTTGGAAGGGTCTGGGATATAGGGGTGTAGTAGGGCATTCCCTCCCAAGGTCGAGGGAGAGCTTCAGCTCCCCTAAAGCAAACCGAGCCCCAAAGAGCTGTTTCTGAGAAGAACCTTTTCTGTAACATTTTCCTATGAATGTGGCATCAAGTTAGGCTCTCTTTGAGCTGCTCTGTGCCACTTGCATTTCTTGATGGCCCTGCAATGGAAATTTGGCCTTCTGTGGCAGTGACATTGTTCCTCTTCCTTGCAAAAGCTATCCAAATTGAGCCACTGAACTGCTGGCAGTTGCTGTTGGCCACGTCCTTCTCGTGACATGAGGTGGAGGGCTGTGTAAAAGAGACCATCTGCTTGTTCTTTTCTTACATGGGGAACCAGGAGCTCGTGGTCTTCACCTTCAGGAACACTGGCGTTCTGGCCTGTGAAGAAGATGAAGTTTGCACAAAGTTCTCTGCCTCCTGCATAGAGAGGCTGGTGTACAAAGCAGACCCACTTGCAGCCATTTGGGTAAGTTGCTCAGGTCTCCCGGACTGCTTTGATTTCTTTGGGAATCCTATCTAAGGTTGAGCACTCTGATCTCTTTTGGCCCACCTGGAGGTGGTGGGCTAATCGAATGCCTTGCCCAGTGCTTGCCCCCACTCACATCTCCATTAGCAAAGAGAGCATCCTCTGCGTTTCTTGATCCTTTTCCCTTCAGAAAGCCTTGAAGTGTTGTGTTGGAAAGCCTGTGTGTTATGTTTGTTGTCTTTTGCGGGAGGCTGCCAAATAACCCACAGAACCCTTCATGGACAGGAAGGAGATGGGTTGTGAGATGATCTCAAATGGCAGTGAGGAGGATTAGCATCGGAATGCTGCAAAGGGGAGATGGGGCCCTTCCTTCAAACCTGTGTTGTCTCCTGGTTGCCCAGGTTGCAGCTCAGTGTGAAAGGCAGAGCAGAGGCCAAGGCTGCCCCCCTGGCTCCCTGTGGGGCAAGAAGGAGGCTGGAGAAGAGCTGGGGAGTACCAGGAGTAGCAAAGGTAAGGGAGCAGCTGCCTCCTGAGCAGGTGTGGTTCCTGTCCCACACCAGGTGACTGGATCCAGGTGAAAATGCACTCCCCAAGATGCTGCTCTGAAAAGCATTCTCCTTCCCCACTTGCAGAGTGGCATCCTGCAAGCTGCTGCAGAGCCGACAGGAGCTTTCTCACCCCATGCTGCCAAGCTGGGGGGCAGGCATAAGGCGTCACTGATTTTAGGGACTACTGTAGTCACTGATGTAGCATGACACTGCTAAGAAATCAATACAGCAGCTGAGTGATTAACCTCAGGGCACATACAGCTCTAAAGCTCCTGACTCTTAATCTTACGAATCCCACACAACTAGCACGGAATTGTAGTTTTGTCTCCTTTTCCTCCCCACTACTTAGTCTTAGGGTACAAGTCTGTCCCTCCCTTCTGCACTCACCCCCACCACGTTTTCAGACATGGCCTGATAGAGAGTCTGGGGTTGTCCAAGGGGTTGTCATCCCCACTGCCATCCATCAGCATTCACACACCTACCATCTGGAGCTACTCCAGTTGGGAGATGCCTCCTACTTTTTTATTTGTACACCGTATTCCCCATTTTCTCTATTTCTGGAACCACCTTTTCACCACCTTTGTTCCTCCCTTTCTCCACCCAAACAACGAACCTTCGCCTAGTTACTTTTTCTTCCTTGATCCCAATTCTGCTGCGGTAGGAACAGAATGCAGATGCTGAGCAGCCATCTTTTCACACCTATCTCCAAAATGAATTCCTTCCTTTTTTCCTTGCATGACTGTTAGCCTCTGAGAAAGATGTGAGGCCAGGGGAAGATTCTTCTTCTTCTTCTTCTTCTTTTTTTTTTTTTTTTGAAAGAAAATTGTAATCCTCACCTTGGTAATGTCTTTTTCCAATATCTAGAGTGTTTTTTCCAGAAATGTCTGTGACAGGCAAAGAACAAGCAGCAAATGGGTCCCGTCATCAGGCAAAGTCACAGTGCTATTAAATCCCCATTGCTGGGTTTTGGGTGTTGTAGAAGCAGCCAGTGGGGCAGTGAGCACTGATGCTCAGGATAAAGCCTGAGGTCACAAGTGTTTGCCAGGATCATTTGCTCTGTCCTGCCAGACCCAGTGGAGATGCCACTGGATGTTCCTGCCCTGCAAGTGGCAATTCCCTCCTGCTCATTTATGCTGCTCTCAGGGATGCCCGAAGGAAGTGGGAGGGCCAGCTGGGAACTGTAGTGAAGCCTGGGGTGATGCTGGCATTTCCCTGTGGGCATGTGCTGGAGAGTGTCCTGGTTCCCCAGTTCCTGCTGCAGGGTTCTTGCCAGAGGTGCTCTGGGAAACAGCCCCTCTCTTTGCCTTCTTGTATCACAGAATCACAGGATGGTTGAGGTTGGAAGGGACCTCTGGAGACCCTGTCTAGTCCAAGCCCCCTGCTCAAGCAGGGTCACGTTTCCCAGGACTGTGTGCAGACATATATTTTAAATATCTCCAAGGAAGGAGACGCCACAACCTCTATGGGCAACCTGTTCCAGAGCTCAGTCACCCTCACAGTAAAGAAGTTTTTGCTCATGTTCAGGTGGAACTGCTTGTGTTTTGGTTTGTGCCCGTTGCCAGAGTGTCTCCTCCTTGGCAGGAATTTGGTGCTGAAGAGACCTGAACTCCACATCCGCAGCCCAGCTGAGGAGAAAGGAACACAAGGAGACGTGGGAAAGGGCTGAAAAGCCTCCATCAAGGGAGGAGCAGAGAGCAGCAGCCAAGCTGGGGAGAATCCAGCCTGAGTAAGTGTGCACCAGCTGCAGCCACAGGTGTCAAGCGGCTGTGAGCCCGCCGAGTGTCAGGGACCCCAGTCCACGAGACCTGGACCTGCACGCAGCATCCTCTGATTCCTCATGACATGGGAATGACCTGGGTTACTCCCTCCTGCTCTCCAGAGGCCTTTCTGCAGCTCACAGCAAGCCCTAAAGCTCCTCTCAGGTGGGAGGGGGCTGTGGGTGCACATGGGCCTGGGCGGGTGCAGGGGCTGGGAGAGGGGAGAGGCAGGAAGTGCCTAAACCAGCGGTAAAGAATTTCTCCATGTGGTTGCAGCCATCTTTCCCATGAGCAGTCCAGATGCTAAGAAGGTTGGAGCCATATAAAAGCCATTGGGAAATATCGAAGCACGTCACTGAGAGGAATAGGTGGAGGCAAGAAGAGCAGCAGCAGTTCTGCTGGCAAGTCTCCGCAAAGAGGGATGGTGCTTGCCCCGCTGCAATGCCCATGCCACTGACAGCAGCACCAGGGGAAAGAGCGTCTGTCTCTGACACCCCTCATGAGATAGAAGGAGGTTTTTGAGTCTGACATTGGACTGGATATCCCTGACATCCAGGAGGGAGTTGTTGGGCACTCGGAATGGTCTTTCAATATGGCACATAAAAGTCCGGGCTGAAGCCATGTGGATCACTCAGATGTTTGGCTCCTCCTTTTCCAAACCAGGCAGTCTGGCCTTCCTTTGCGGAGCACTGACACTGAGACCCCTTGCCTTGAGGGTCAATCGCTGTTCAGTGCAAGGTCTCAGCCCACCTGACTCAGCCCCTGGCTGATTAGGTGCCCATGGGACCCGGTCATGGGCTTGGGCATGAGGGGTCTCTAACACATCCCAGAGACCTTGAAACTTCTCCGGAAGCAGATCCCGTAATGTATGGCCTGAATTAGGCCTCCGGTATTTCTCTGCCTTCTCCCTGTTCATACAACTATGCACCTCTCTTTTTTACTCCCTATCACTAGGAGAAGCTGCTGGGACAGCAGCAGAGGGACTAGGAACGCGTCCTAGGAAGAGCAGCTGTTCAAAAGGGAGAAGAGCAACGTGAGCGAGGCCAAAGGCAGGTCCTGAGCCACTGCTGTGGAGTGTGCCTGGCCCTCAAGGGACAGCACCTCCAGACTGGCCAGCAGTGGGTGGGCAGGCAGGTGTTAGGAGGTCATCAGCAGCATGGGAGAGGCTGCCCAGCAGCAAGGAGAGCTTGGGAGGAGGTGAGAGGGAGGGAGAGGTGAAGGTGACCTTGGTGGCTTGGATGGTGAGGTCTCTGCTTTCAGAGCAGCTGATTGGCCAGCAGCAGGTGGGCAGGCATGGGAGGTGGCCAAGGGCAGGACAAAGCCCAGGAGGTAGAGGGCAGAGCCTGGAGGGAGGAAGGAGGCAGAGAGAGGCAGGTGACTGTGGCAGCACTGGCACAGTGCTTGTGAGATGAGCTCTGTGACTGCAGCCTGCTTGGCCAGCAGCAGGCGGGCAGCACTGGGAGGTCATGCAGGGCAGGAGAAAGCCCCCAGCCGAGAGGAGAGCTGCTGAAGAGGGCAGAGGCAGAGGCAGGGAAAGCTGGCATGGCTGGGAGCTTGTTTGGGAGGTCACTTCTCTTGCAGCACTCTGATTGGGCAGCAGGCAGGCACGGTGGGCTCAGGAAGCAGCTGAGAAAAGCTTCCCCATGGAGAGGAGAGCTCAGGAGGAGGGGACAGGGACAGGCAGGTGAGAGTGACATGTCTGGGATATCGACTGTGAGGTCAGTTCCTCACAGGTCACACACGTAGGCCAGCAGGGAGGTGGGAGGTCATCCAGAGCATCAGAAAAGTCCTGCTAGCCAAAAGGAGAGGTCAGGGGGAGGGGAGATGAGAAGGCAGCTAGAGGAGGAAACAGTGGGATGATGGTGTCATTTCTTTTGCACTGTGGGAAGATCTTTGGAATTGAAGTTAGAACTGGGATGCAAGGATGGCATTCAGATTTATCCAATACAGTCCTATATCAACAGAAATGGATCGTGCATGCTCTGGAGTGGTCACACAGAACCATGGGCCAGCTGGATTATCAGGATTCGCTGGCACAGTCCCATTGAGGGACTGTCATCTGATCCAGCTGAAGATGCTATTGCAAGGACACCTGTGACAGAGACTACCATCATCAGCTGGACAGCAACCAACGATCCTGTTCAAAAGGTTTGGATTCCTCACATAAATATGACCTAAGCAAAAGATCTCAAGGAATTACAGAGAGAGATATATGGTTTTTTTAATAAACACTTTGACCAAAGTGGGCTCTGCATGGTGCTTCAGAGCAAGCTTGCTGTTTCCTACAGCCAAGGCCAGAGATTCAGCTGTGGGTCTGATCTTGGGCCTGGCAGATGTCTCCTGGGGATCTCAAAGACATCATCCTGGTGATGAAGCAGGCACATGTGTGACACGCCACTAGAGGGGCGTCTGGAATTCCTTTAGATTAATCCAGACATGGTCTCCGGGTTTATATAACCCTTGCAGTTGAGTTTGAAAACTCTCTTTGGCCCTTGTAAATATAGTAGGCCAAAGGCGTTATCTGCGGGGCTTCCTGTTGGAGCCTGCCGCTTGTTCACGGTGAACACTGCTGGGCATAGGGCACGTCCCCACTGGAGCCCTTGTGTCCTCGTGTTTAATTGCTGTTTTAACAGTCCATTCCATCCCCCTATTGTCCTGTTACACTGGGGGTGATAGGGTAGATGGAACATCCATCTCACACCTCGTCGCTCGCACCAGTCCTGGACACCCTTAATCTTAAAATGTGAACCATTCTCAGACCTAGTTTCTTGTGGTAAGGGTAGGATAGTAAAGCAATGGTCCAGGCCAGCACTGGTGGCCAGTGCGGTTGCCATGCTGCGTGGGTGCACCATGCCTATTCCGCTGATTCCTTCCACCCCAGTCAAAATATGGGTCCAGCCCCGGGTTGTCCTGCACAAAGGACCTATATGATCAAGCTGCCATACTTCCCATAATCCTTTCCCTTTGCGCAGGTTGGCATTTGACTGTCTTAATGTTACTTGTTTTTTCATTTCCTTACTAAATTTACAAATTTCGATTATATATTTGGCAGTGCGCCTCCTTACAAGCCATGCTCGCCTCCTAGCTTGTTTGAAGAAATGGAATTCTCCAGTATGTCCTAACCATTCTTGTAGCCACTGTGCTAAATAGTCAATGCTCAGGGCTTCCAAGGAGTCTTCTGTGAGAGACATAATCTTAGCGTGTTATTCGGCCTCATTATTCCAAAAGTGGGCAGGGTCGGAGCCTTTCTGATGGGCAGAATCGTGTGCTATTGCAATTGGTTGAGACTCTGAATGTCTCAGGATTTGCTGCCATATCTCCTTTCCCCAAACATCCCGCTTCTTTCCCTGCCAATTCTTCCTTTGCCAATTCCTCAACCATTGTGTGGCTCCTGCCCGAACAGCAGAGGAGTCAGTATAAACAGTCCTAGCTCCAGCTTTTAAAGCCATTCAAATGGCTTGTAGTTCAGCCAGTTGGGCAGACCCCTCAATTTGGGTGGTTAGGACTTGTGGATTAGCCACGGACACAGCAGCAGCAGTTCCTAAGCATTTGCCCTCACATTTCTTGGCAGACCCATCAGTGAACCATGCCCCTTTGGGTTGTTGAGGATCAAATTTCGGTGCTTCACTCCTTGGGGACTCAGGTTCCTCCCAATAGTCTTTGGGCATTCCTAGTCTCTGGACTTCCTCAGTTAATTTCCCTTCGCTTGGGCTCCCATCGCCACCTGTTCTAGGGTGAAGGTACAAGGCCCACCGCCGTCCTGTCATTTGGTGAGCCACCCCAGCAGGGAGAGGTTGTCCAGTTAGGATAGGTTTCAAGATGGGGAGGGGTAGTTTTCAATGTCCTTCTCTATCTCCTGGGATAGTCTCAGTATCTGGTAGAGCTCAATAGGCTCCCAGTAAAACTCTCTCAAGTACTGAGGAGTTGCACTGTGCTCCCTGCCATGCCTTTGATCCAAAGTGTATACACCACTCTCCTTGGCCTTTGCCTGTTCTCTGCCACAACCCCCAGCAGGCCCCCAAATCTCCTACCATCACATGGAGTACAAAAGGGCCTGGGGGTGTACTGGCCCTAATGATTGGTAAGCTTCTACTTCTTCCTTTAATGTATTGGGAGCCTCCTTAGCTTGTTCATTCCATTCCCATTTGGCTGATTTCTTTCATAAGCTCTGTAAAGGTCGAGCTAGGATCCTGAAACCCGGTCTGTGTTGCCTCCAGAATCCCAATGTGCCAATAATTCCTCGTAGGGATTTCTTATCAGCTGGGTCGGAGAGGTCCCAGAGATCTTCCAAGACATCTTGAGGTATCTCCTTTCTGCCTCCCACCCATCGCACCCCCAGAAACTTCACTTCCTCTCTTGGTCCTTGCTGTTTTTCCTGTGATATCTCAATCCCTAATGCGTACAGCCGACACATCACAGCACTGCTTCCTTCCTGTACATGTTGTTCATCGTCTCCCCTATCAGTATGTCATCTATATATTGAAGATGCATGACTCCTGCTGGCATCGTGACTTCCTCTAGCACCTTAGCTACCTGAGCGTGGGCTAACGTAGGACTATGTTTGTATCCCTGGGGTAATTGGGGAAGGGTGTACTGCATCCCTTCCCATGTGAAAGCAAACTTCTCCTGCTCTTGTGGGGACAACAGGACCATAAGGAACACATCCTTTACATCAAAGAATGCCACCCCTTTAAACCCAGCTGCGTTGAGCTGATCTGATATTTCTAGCAAACTAGGAACAGCAGCGGTTAGCAGCTGTGTGGCAGCATTCAATTTTCCATAGTCTACAGTCAGTCTCCATGCCCCATTGCTTTTTCTCACAGGCCACACTGGGGAGTTAAAAGGAGAGGGGATTTTCTTTATAATTCCTTGCCTTTCTAAATCTTTAATGAATTCCTTCACCAGCTTCCTAGCCTCTGGTGGGATCCAGTATTGCGGCGTGTTCACAACTTGGCTGTTGGGCAATGGTTCGATCATCTGCAGCAATGTCACTTGGGCTAGAGCGCAGTGCAATGGGGCAAATACCTGTGGGTTAGCAATTTCCCATTTCCCAAAGCAATCTAGCCAGCTCTGGCCATGACAGACCTCCATCCCAAGTGTGTTCACTTTCTCCAGTACAAGAGTAGGCCTTACCACTTGGCCATTGGTTAGTTCCAGCTTAGCTTTAAGCACAGTGTGTTGTTGACATCCTGTCCGTTGTCAGAGGTAACACAGCTAGATCCAGAGGTTCAAGCAGAGCAGATTCAAGATATCAAGATAAAAGCAGCAGTTTACACTGAGTGCTAGTTTTCAATCACCAGATCACTGTTTCGACCAAAATTTAACCAGCTGTGAACATGCGATTTTTCCTTTGGTTTCTAATGGGTCTGTATTCATTTAGGTGGGATCCAGCTGTGCTTGTGTGCAGACCCAGTATCCAGAAAGGATTGAACTCACCTCAGTGTGTATAAGCTGCCTGATAACACACAGATATGTAATGTAACTTCCATTAAAAGGTATGATTTGAATGATGCAATGCTTTTGAAAGTGACACTGAAGTTACTAGACACTTTTCTGTAATTTTGAATATGTCCTTGTAGATATGTTCCCAGGATGGGCTGAGGCCTCACCTTGCAGACATGTAGATGCCACAGCTGTTGCAAAAAAAAGAGCTCCTGGAAGAACAAATTGCTCATTTTGGTATTCCCCTAACATTATCTAGCCGGACCCATTTTTTCGGACAAGTAATGCGGAAAATTTGTGCAGCCCTTCAAATGGAACAAAAGTTTCATTGTGCCTCTCACCCCCAATCCAGTGGGGCTGTAGGAAGGAAAAAACTTCATTTTGAAAACCAAACTGGCCAAGATTTGCACAGAGACTGGTCTGAAATGGCCAGATGCATTACCTCTGGCGTTAAGGTGTATAAGAAATACGGTGACTAGGAAACTTGGGCTGTCACCTGCCGAGCTCTGAAGGGGCAGCCCCATGCGGCTGCCTCGCACAGCACCCTTAACACCCACGCAGGCAGCCTTGCCACTGGCAGGTGATGCCCTTCAAAATAGTGCCAGGCATTAATGAGATGTGTAAGGTCTTTCTATGCACAGGTGAGAGAAGCCTCCCCTGCACCCGCCACTGACATCTGTCACTCCCTGGAACCAGGACACTGGCTCTGCATTAAGGTACACCAGAGGACCTCATCCGGTGCTGTTAATTCCCGACACTGTGGCACAGAGCAAAGGCTGCCCACCTGGGTCTGTGCTTCCCAGTGTAAAACAGTTGCAGCATGGGCAGACACACAGCAGACAACACCCACTGCCAACGCAGAGCTGCATGGCCCAGATGGACTTCCTTTCACCAAGCGCCAGCAGCAGCTCTGTCTGCAGCCCCACAAGGAGCCTTCAATGACCCAGCTGTTACCTCCTGAACTTCTTGCTACTTTCTTTGTTTTAAAGATCATAACTTTATTTCAGGACTCTATATCGAGGTTTACATTACCAGCTGTCTGCTAACCTGTGAAAAAACTGTTACGTCGTAAGATGGGGAAGAACACTAACCCATGGGAACAACTGGAAAGCTGTTGGAATTTAGAAATTCCCTAGAGCATCACCCTTTCTGTAATGTTTGTATGTGCCTTATTTCTCATATTAATCATTTGATGGAAGCTTACATTTTAAGAATTGAAAAATGCTCAGACTGTTGGTTTTTTTTTCATAAGTCTAATTCCAATGTTAATTTTGATGCTTGCGGTACTAACCTTTATTGAAATCTCGCCCAAGAATGAGTTAGTGTAACGATCACTTTGAATTGTTGGTTATGTTTGTGTTTGCCCCATAATGGACAGGACGGTTAGGAAAGCTGCTTGAAAGGATGTCCAAGTATATTTCATTAGGATTATTGGCCTTGGTCATTGTGCATGGATTGGTGCAGTTAATCTTGCACTGTGGAAAAGGATAGACCAAGGCATAGCGCAAGCAGTGGCCCAAGTAATGATGCTGAACATAGTAAAGGATAAGGAAGAAGAAAAGGAAGTCCTTGGAGTAGTGGCTAGAAGTGATAGCAAAGGCCAGAGGCCAGGCCTGATGGTGGGACAGCACAGCCTGCACAGGGATTGCTCCTGGGATCCAGGAGGCGTGAGCATGGTGTGTGGTGCCCTTGTGCCAGGCTCTGGACCTTAAGACGACATGAGACTGTAAGTCTCAAAGGGGGAGTGTGGAAGTAAAATAGTGGATGCCTCCTAGGCCTTTGCAGGCCTGTCTAAGGAATAATGTCTGCCAAGTCAGTCTTCCCAGCTGTCCAGGGAGTGTATTGTCTGTAAAAGATTGCACTGTCTGTGCTGTTGGGGCCTCCTCCTTGCTGCTGCTTGTGCTTGTGAGGTCACTTCTGCCTCGATACCTGATAGGCCAGCAGCAGTGTCATCTCTCTGATGCTGATTGTGAGGTCACTCATGGCTGAGCACCTGATAGGAGAGCAGCAGGCACATTGCCTCGCTGTAGATTGTGATGTCACTCCTGCCTCAGGACTTGATAGGCCAGCAGCAAGCACATGGTCTTGAGGTAGATTGTGAGGTCACTTCTGCCTGAGCACCTGATAGGCCAGCAGCAGGAACCTTGCTTCAATGCACATTGTGAGGTCACTTCTGCCTCTGGACCTGACAGGCCAGCAGTATGCACACTGCTGCTCTTCGTCCTGGTCAGCTCGCTTCTGCCAAAGGGCCTGACAGGCCAGGGCCAGGCACATGCCTGCTTCTTGTCTTCATGAGGTCACTTCCGTCTGAGGACCTGCTGGGCCAGCAGCAGGCACACGGCATCGATGCTGACTGTGAGGTCGCTTTTGTCTCCTGAGCTTTTAGGGCAGCAGGAGGCTTTTGGCTCAGGCAGGTCACTGAGGAGTCGCCTCTTTCCCTGGCGGGGACAGGCCAGAGCTGGGCTCATGTCTGCAGTGTCCATTGTGAGGTCACTGCTGCCTCAGGAGCTCATAGGCCAGCACCAGCCCCATTGCTGCTGTTGGAGGCTGTGAGGTCATTTCTGCCCAGCTCCTTCCCTGCAAAGCTCCTGTCCAGCTCAGCCAGGGTTCAGTCCACCTCCCCGTCCCCTTAGACAGCCCGTACTTCATCAGCACGTCTACGGAGCTGTTGTGGGAGACAGTGTGGAGCCTTCCTGGAGGCAGCTCAGCACCACCCTCTGCTCTCCCCTGCTGCACTGAGCTCCTCAGGGAGAGCAAGAGGTGCAAGCGATCCTGCTGAAGGCATTCAGCTCAGGGCAGAGTCCAGCAGGCCTCCTGCTTGCAATAAAAGTTTCTGAAGCTTTCTTTCCCCAGCAATCCTTGGGAACCTCCTCAGGTGATTGGTGACAGAAATCCTAGTGTGCCGAGAATGGCAATGAAGGCAGCTGGAGCAGGGTAGAAAAGCAGCCTGATGTATCCCAGGCTCACAGGGTAGCTGAGGTGGGAAGGGGCTTCTGGAGGGCTCTGGTCCCACCCCCTGCTCAGAGTGGAGCTGACTAGCTCAGGTGTCTCTGGGCCTCCTTGCGATGTCAAAGTTTGACCATGTCCAAGGAAGGATTCCCCCATGACTCAGGGTGCTCCTTCCAGCACTTGGCCACGCTAATAATGGCTGGGAAGTTTCATCCTCTCTCAGATGGGAATTTCCCTTGCTGCAGCTGGTGCTACTGCCTCTTGTTTTGTCCCGGGGCACCTCTGGGAAGACTCTGCCTCCATCCTCCCAACACCCTCCCTTTAGGCAGCTGCAGACAGCAGGGAGATCCCTCTGCGCCTTCTCTTCTCCTGGCTGCATCCACCCAGAGCCCTTGGCCTCTCCTCGTGTGTCCTTTGCTCCAGCCCTGACATGCTTGGGGGTCTCCACTGGACCAGCTCCAGTGTGTCTGTGACGCGCCACTAGAGGGGGGTCCGGGATTCTTTTGGATTCCAGGGTTAGTTGCACTGAACTGGAGACATCATCATTGGTCAAGTAGAAGAATTTATTAGAGCTAAACTGTTCCACACATATGACAGATGCTGGACAACACTAAACAATTAACACCAGACGATCTACAAGGATAACTAAACTAAAAGCTATATTAAAGAACTAAAAACCAAATACACATATCAGAGATCTATGGTTAAGCCATGGAGGCATGGTACAATGACCATTCTCGCCCTCTCCTTGTCCTTACGGGGCCACCCCTCCGGTATAGGCTTCCCCAGACTGTTCTCAACACGCTCAAACTGCACCAGGATGATTCAGGTTCTCCCTGGCAGTTGGCATCAGGGATGTCTCTGCTGATGGGAGGGTTGTTGGATCCACAGGCCAGATGACGGTGCGTCCGGTCCACACCAGAGCTATGTGCCTTATTTGCCTTTATCCTTCCCGGGCTTAGTTCAGTATCCAGCCGATCAATGCCAGACCACAGTTACACAATACAACAGATGGCCTCAGTCGGTAACAGTATGGGTACCAACAGCATGCTCCACAGGATGGTCAGCAGATGACAGTCAACGGTATCAGTACGGCTGCTCAACAGATAACCCAGGGCAAAATTTCACAAGACCTAGATGTTTACAGTGTGAGTCTGTGGTGTCACTTCTTCTTTGCTGCCTAGGTTCACTCAGCACTCAGCGGGTCGCTGGAGGGCTACAGCAACCCCACGGTGTGGTGACTCCGGCCGTGGGGCACCCGGGGTTCCTAAACTCTTGGGGAGCACCCCAGAGCAAACCCCTCTTCTCTGGGCTGCACCATCCTGAGCCCCACGCTCGCCGGTGTGGTGCGGGTCAGCGAGCCTGTCTGGTAGTGGGGATCTCCAGAACAGGCCCAGAGCCCAGTGCGCAACGGAGGGGAGCAGCCCCTTCCCTCCGCCTGCCAGCTGCACTCTTGCTAACACAACCCAGGGAGCAGAGGCGGCCCTTGCTGCCCAGGCACACGGGGGACTCCCGTTTGCCTTGTCCCCAGGGCTCCCGGGGCCTTTGCTGCAGAGCTGCTCTCCAGCCAGGCATCCCTGCAAGAGACCGTTAAGGACATGCGAGTGGTTAACGTCTCAAACATTGTCACAAGACGAATTTCTGCAAACAATTTCTGCGTAGCAGTGGCAAACCATAAAGGAAGTGTGCCAAAAACCACGGCACGGGGCCGCCCGCGCCCGGGAGAAGCTTCTGGAACCTGGCGGCGCGGTGCCGTTGGTCAGCACAGGACGGGGGGGAGGGGTGCGCCGGAGGACGCACATTCCCGCTTTCTGATTGGCCCTGACTTCGCAACGGGGGCGGAGACCACCAGAGACCCCGGAAGCCCCTGGACCATTTGTGGAAGGTTCCAGGAGGGTGGACTGCGCATGGCAGCTGATTGGCATGAGAAGGGAGGAAGCACCTCCCTGAGGCGGGGCAAGGGCCTATAAAAACCACAGACTGTATAACACACACGTGCCCACCACTGCGGGGTTGCCGTGCCCATCATGGACACCACGGGCTCCAAGGGTGGTGACTGTCTCTTCCTCTGTCTTTCACTCCTTTTCTGTCTTTCTTCTTATAAACATTTCAATAGAACCCACACCGACCATTCATGCTTTACCAGTTTGGGTTGCCTCCAAGTTAGTGTTCTCTCTAAGTCCATGTTAATGAATAAAGCCTGTGACTGATCATTTAGTGTCGTTTCACTTTAATTTAGCCCAAGGGAATCACGAAACCTGGATCTCTACGACCCTGGGTCAAAACAATCCGCAGCCCTTTGGGGCTTCCCGACCTGCAAGGTGTATTTGGGGAAAACCCCCTCTGACCTGAGACTGAAGGAGACCGTGATGCAGCCTGGGGTATGGAAAGAAAACCAAAGAAAGCAAGCCCCCATCATGTGGAGACATCAGGCCCTGGGAAAGTAGCTGGAAGTAGCACAGATGGTTGGAAAGGGCAAGTCTCCACGTAGCAGATACCTGTAGCTCTTGGCGCCTGGAGGGCATTTCCATCTTTGCAGCATGCTTGGAGGGTGAAATTGCATTCACAGGCCTCCTGGGACACATTCCCTGGGAGCACAGTTTGGGGCAGCAATGGTTTTCCTCTTGGAAACATCACAATCTCTGCAGAAGAGAAAGCTCCCCTAGAAACCTAGAGTGGCTTCACCTCTCACCCAGCTCCATGTCTAAGCTGGCGGAGGAGGTGGCCTTGGATGGTGTTTATAACTCCTGGCCTCCCTGAGGTACTGCCCAGGTGCAGACGATGCCCCCAACCCCAGCACCCACCGCTTTGCAGCCTCACCGTCTCTTGCAGCCTCCCCCACCTGCCACCTTCCCCCGAGAGGTGCCCACCAAAGACCTCAGCCTGGCACAGGCACACACAGCCGTGGGGAGGAGAAATGCTGCCCTTCAGCTCCCGGGTGTGAACGGGCAGTGTGGGAGCACACAGCAGTGTGCTGGCAGGGCAAATGCAGGTGTGCTGGGAAAGGCCCCAGGACACGGAGGGGGCAGAAGGGAAGAGCCCAGGGTGTTCCCTGCGTTACATGGACACACTGGGGAAGCTGCCCCAGGGCCATCGTCCCAGACCAGCCCCTCACATCAGCCCTTTCCAGGGTGGGTGGCTCACCCCGGCTGTGGGGTGGTCCATGGCCAGGTCTGTCCTGCTGCAGGTCTCCGTATCCTGATGGAGGGGAAAAGGGCAGCCTTGCGTGGCCTCTCTTCTGCACCACACCACGGCAGATCCCGGAGCACGGCTGTCTGCTGACCCCGGTGTGGGGCACAGCCTGGGCTGGGAGAGGGCCGGGTGCTCAGATCCCCGAGACTCTGCTGGGAGACCTGGGCAACTGGGAGGCCTCAGGCAGAGCTTACCCAGGAGAGCTGAGACAAGAAAGGCATTTAATACCCCAGCCCTTTCCATGCCCGCGGTCACCAGGGCCCCTGGCCCACTCAGCAGCAGGCCCACACTTGCCTTAGCTGCCTTCCCTTTGCTGTGGATGCCCTGGCAGGAGGCCTTCTCGTTGCCCTCCCCTTCCCTCACTGGTTCCAGCTGCAGCTGAGCTCTGGCTTGCCGCACTCCATCCCTGCATGCACGCACAAGGTCTCGATGCTCCCCCAGGGCAGCCCGTCCCCCTTCCACCCTCTGGGCACTTCTCCCCTGCGGCACCCTGAGTGCTGGTGCTGCCAGGGCAGAGGTGGAGGATCCCCCGGAGCGGCTCCTCCGGGAGCTCCCCCGGGAAAAGCTGTGCCCAGCCCCAGCCTCAGCCCCAGCCCCAGTGTGGCAGAGGGGAGCTGCCCTCTCCCAACCCACCCTGGCGGTACCAGCCCCACCTCAGTCTGCTCCTGAAAGGCTTCAGCACAGCCCTGGAGGGGCCCTGGGGCGTGTGGCGGCAGGATGGTTTGACATGGGCACAGCAGCAGTGGTGCCAGGAGCAGGAGGAGGAGCATGGAAATTGGGGTGAAGACCCCTGCCCTTGGCTGCATGGCTGGGGCTCTGGACGGGCGATGCCTTGGTGGCCAGCCAGGCTCCAGGTTCAGGGTGGATGCCAGCTCAAGGGCAGGAGCACTGGCATTTTCATGGCTTTCCAGTGTAGCCGTGGCTGTGGTGAAGGCAAGTGGGCAGAGCAGGCACACGCAACTGCAAAGGCTGGGCATGAGAAAGGCACGGGGGTAAGGGGAGCATGGGAGGGCAGTGGGGCAGGGTGAGCAGCCTTGCTCAGGGCCTCATGACTGGTCCAGGGAATGTTTAGGGCTCAGGGGCTGGCTGGGCTCCAGATGCTGCTTTGTTGTCAGCTCCATGCTGGGAACGTTGGGGTCTCACCCTTTGCAGGGAGCAGCCTGCTGTGGGGCCGTGAGCGGGGCCCTATCTGGACCCAGACGATGTTCTGCTCAGAGGCAGAGGAGGACGAGGGAGCGTGGGGCCAGCCAAGGGCTCTGCGCCTCGCCCACCAGCAGAGCAGCCCTTGGGACAGGTACAGCCTGTGTTTGTGCCTGGGCTCTTTCCATTCATGGATTTGCAGAGGAGTTTTGGTGGGAAGGCACCTCTGGAGGTCTCTGGTCCAACCTCCCTCACAAAGCAGGGCTGCTTGGAGCCCTATGGTCTTGTCTGGTGATCACTGGCCTGTGCCTGATGCCGGTTACCATCCCCAGCCCTGCTCTGCTCCTCTTGTCCGGGCACTGCAGGACAGCATTTCACACCAGTGGGTCACTGCCCTGCCTGCCTTGCCGGCACCCTTGCCTCCCATCTCCCCTTCCCGTACGCAGCAGCTCTGCTCTTGCTGCTCCTGACAACACACTCTTTGTAGCAGGAACCCAGCCACAAATGATGCATAAACCCTTGAGCTGTGACACAGAAAGACCTGCTCTCCTAACTACCCATCGTAAAATGAGACCCTTTGGCTGCCTTCACTTTGTCATCCAGCTAAGACCGTGTGCAGTGGTAGCTGGGTAGTGGGTCCAAACCCAAATCACTCCTTACATATTGAATTTGGCTGTCAGGCAAGAGTTGCTGTGGGGCTGTTTGGGGACCTTTTGTACCCACAACCTCCTCTGGGATCTGCCTTCATCCAGCTATCTTTGCCAACGCTTTCTGACTGCAGTGCCCAGGTCTGTCCGAGGTAGAGATGGGGAGTCAGGTCAGCAGGACGAGGACAGGGTCAGGTCAGGACCTGCGAGGTGCAAGGTCAGGCACAGGCATGTCCACAGCTTAACTCAGGCCAGGCCCAAGGACAAGGGGAGCAGTTCCCCAGCAAGGGGGAGGAGGCCCCGCAATGACGCCGGTCACTCTGTGTCTCCCCTGCTCTTGTGTCCAGCAGATCCCCTCCCTGTCTGCCTGCAGCCCCTCCATGCCCACCCCACTGCCCAGCACAGCACAAGAGCCCTGGCCCTGCAGCCCCTCCAGCAGCTCCTGCTGCCGCAGGGACAGAGCAGCCTGCCCCGAGCTGGGGCACACAGAAACCTGGGTCTCCTCCTCATTTTCCATCTCTGAAGGCTGCCCTGCTTTTCCCCTGCGACATCCCTGCTCCCCAGAGAGCCTTTCCCAGGTGACAACGTCCATGCTGGCCTGCCCAGCCATTCCTGCACCCTTCCCTGCTGCTCCCTGCAGGGTCCCAGGCTGGTGGTGCTGCTCTGCCACCACCCCACTAGGAGAGTGCTTAGGCCATATATCCACAGCAGAGCACAGCAGGAGAGTGTGGAAAGAAGGAGAATAGCCCTGAAAGGGGAAAGTCCTGCTGGCATTGCTGGATGTGTCTGCAGGAAAGCTGCAGTCCTTGTGCAAAGGCTGCAACCAGGAAATTCCTGCTGTGGCAGTGGGGCGATGGTCCTGAGGAGCACAGGGTCTGTCCCCACAAGCTGCATCCAGACTCCTCTGCCCTCCTGCTCTGCTTTGAGTGTTGGAGCAGTGCAGAGGCAAGGGACCAAGCCACAGGGACAGCTGGCTGCCACCCTTGCAGAAGAGGGCAGTGAAATCACCCTCTGACTGTGGCCAGGGGAGCTGAGCTCTCCTAATGGACACGGGACCCACGGTCTCACCCCAGCTGTGCTCATCCCAGCCTGACTCTGTTGCCCTGCACTCCCTTGGTGTCAGTGCCAAAAGCGACACTGCAAAGGGAAACTCTCCTCATTGCCCTGGGGGCATCGGAGGCAGCTCAGACCAGCGGGCTCCGAGGTTGCCCCTCTCTGCTGATGAAGGGCGAAGCCTGGCTTCCTGCTCCAACACCATCGCTGGGTCAGATTCCAATGAGAGTTTCCTGAGGAGAGGTGGCAGGAACCAAAACAATGTTTTCTGTTAACAATTAGGTAGAAGAGAAAAGTGGGCCAGAAAGAAAAGAACACAGAGCCTTGATGCCAGATAACCTGGGAATGATGAGTGGATGCACGTGGGACAGTTATTGGTGCTGACACTGTCCCAGTTGAATCAGTTTCTTCAGTGCCTCCTTGAGCTCCTTGTTCCTCAAGCTGTAGATGAGGGGGTTCAGTGTTGGAGGCACCACCATGTACAGAACAGCCACCACCAGATCCTGAGCTGGGGAGGACATGGAGGGGGGCTTCAGATGGGAAAACGCGACAGTGCTGACAAACAGGGAGACGACAGCCAGGTGAGGGAGGCACATGGAAAAGGCTTTGTGCCGGCCCTGCTCGGAGGGGATCCTCAGCACCACTGTGAGGATCTGCACGTAGGACAGCACAATGAAAACAAAGCACCCAAAGAGTAAAAAGGCACCAGCCACCATAACCCTGTCTTCCCTGAGGTGAGAATCTGCGCAGGAGAGCTTGAGGATCTGGGGAATGTCACAGAAGAACTGCTCCACGACATTGCCTTGGCAGAGTGGTATTGAAAATGTGCTTCCAGTGTGCAGCACAGCACTGAGAAAACCACTGCCCCAGGCAGCTGCTGCCATTTTGACACAAGCTCTGCTGCCCATGAGGGTCTCGTAGTGCAGGGGTCTGCAGATGGCAACAAAGCGATCATAGGCCATGACAGTGAGAACATAATATTCTGCTGAGAACAAAAAGAAAAGCAGAAAGATCTGGGCAGCACATCCTGCATAGGAAATGGCCCTGGTGTCCCACAGGGAATTGGCCATGGATTTGGGGACAGTGACAGAGATGGAGCCAAGGTCGAGGACTGAGATATTGAGGAGGAAGAAGTACATGGGGGTGTGGAGGTGGTGGTCGCAGGCGATGGCAGTGATGATGACGCCGTTGCTAAGGAGGGCAGCCAGGTAGATGCCCAGGAAGAGCGAGAAGTGCAAAAGCTGCAGCTCCCATGTGTCGTCGAACGCCAGGAGGAGGAACTCGGTGGGGGAGCTGCTGTTGGACATTTGCTCCCTCAGGGCCCACAGGGACTATGCAAGGAAGAGGAGACAATGAGGAGACAGGAGAGCCTTCTACAAACAAAACCTTTGTGTAGAAGCCTCCCTCCCCCAAACATACACAATATCTCTCCTCCTCTTGCCAGGACCGTCACTGAGCTCCATGGCTTGAGCTCCCCTTTGTGCTGCCTGAGTTTGCCATGAGGCGCGGGGGCCTCTTCCCATGGGCTCCAGAGGACTCAGTCCTGACCCACAGCCGTGGGTGCATGGGAACATGGGTGACTAAACTTTCAAATTCACAGTTTTAGTCAGATTTCATCCACTCATAATGTTCAAGGGCTTTTTGCATCTTCACTATCAGTTCTAAACAATGGCTGTTCTCAACTAGTTTCAAGGATTCTTTTGTTTTCTTTTAGATTCTCCTGAGTCAACATCCCTGAGGAGGATTCTTGGAGACAGAGATCCTCAGCATTGCAACTGCACTTAGAGTGAATAGCTGAGATTCCGGAGAGGCAAAAGGATTCACTCCGTCTTTAGTGCAGAGTGAGGAGAGCTGGCCTCTCCATCAGTCTTGTTCCCAGCTGCCCTGTGCTTGCACCTCTGAGGTGGAGGACATTTGCACTCATGCTGACCACGACCCTGCTGCTGGAGCTGTCCCTGCAGGGAGCTCTTTCTCTGTCCCACGTGTCATGCCAGTGCTCACAGACCCCCCCATGCCACCCCTGGGTGCTCAGCTCTGCCCTGCAGAAACCTCCTGGGGGCAGGGCACTGCCCAGGGGCACCTCCGTGTTTGCAGGGGCTAAGGAGCAGGTGGGATAAAGCTTGATGAGGCTGGAAAGGTGATGCTGGTTCTGTCTGTAGGCTGAGGGGTGGAGGATAAGAGAATAAAACTGAAAGCAGAGACTCAGGAAAGCTCCTTCCCTTTCAGGCATCCCAGTTTGACCTTCCTTTTGGAAAGCCCCCTCCAGAAATGTTCTCAGGCTGAGCCGCAGCTGAGAGCAGCCCTGACCCATGCAGCACCCTCTCAACAGGGGAGGGAACATGTCCTGCCAGCGGTCAGTCATCCCACCCAGAGCTTCTCCCCACAGCACCGTGGGGAGTTCCCTGGGCAGGCTGAGTGCTGACCCTCACAGGCGGCCAAGTCACTGCCCTGGGCACTCAGCACCCTGGGGCACAGGCACACTGCTCTGAATTACAGCCCTGGGCAGACCTGTGTGCACACCCCGGCTTCACACCCTTGCAGCATCCCTGGGAGAAGGTGGCAGGACGCCGTTTCCCTGTGACGGTGTGGCTGGAAATCCCTGCTCTAAAGCACCTCCTGCTCCACACAAGAGGGACTGGCATACCCATCCTGGCAGACCCCATCAGCCATGGCATGTGGTAGCTTTAGAGAACCCCTCAGGATGCCTCAGCTGCATTGCCCTGCAGCCAGAGACTTACTGTGTTAGGGGCTGTGACGATTTCTCCTCCAGTCACCTCTCAGCCATCTACCCACTCCTGATTGCCTTCAGCTCCTGTCTCACTCCTCTTGCTCATCTCCTTTGTCTCGTCGTGGCACCTGCAGGCAGTGCCTGCAGCCCTGCTGCTCTTTGCAGGAGAGCTGCTCCTGGACAGAGCTGACTCTCAGCAGTGCTGCCAGGTTGCCAGGAGCTCCCTCCGTCCCAGGAGCCTGGTCCCCCGTGGGAACAGTGGCCCAGCTGAAGAGGTGACTTTATTTGTCCTTTGTACTCCCTCCTCCTGGGAAATGTTCAGTGAGGAAGACTAAAATAATCACTGAGGGTCTCTCTCTAAACACTGCAGACAGACCAGTTCCAGCATTGCAGTTTGTCTCATCAGAGGACGTTTATCTACCAGAGGTGGAAATGTCCCACTCTGGAAGCCCCTCTTGCCATCTCTTAACTAGGCAGGACACCTGGAGAGGGACAAGAAGGGAATTCATTTTCCCGTGGCTCAGGGATTGATTCAGATGACTTAATCTGCACATCTCATGCCATCCTGGAAGCCCCTGGCATGGAGTGACATTCAGCTGCCTCTACAAACACCTTAAGGGAGGGTGTCAAGAGGATGGGGCCAGGGTCTTTTCAGTGGTGCCCAGCGACAGGACAAGAGGCAATGGGCACAAACGGAAACCCAGGAAGTTCCATGTGGACATGAGGAAAAACTTTGCTGTGAGGGGGACAGAGCACTGGAACAGGTTGTCCAGAGAGGTTGTGCAGTCTCCATCTCTGGAGACATTCAAACCCCACCTGGATGCAATCCTCTGCAATGTGCTCTAGGTTACTCTGCTGGTGGTGGTGGGGGGGGGGGGGCAGGGGGTTGCACTAGATGATCTCCAGAGGTCCCTTCCAACCTCAGCCATTCTCTAATTCTGTGTCCTGCACTCGGTGTTGCACACCCCCACCCTCACACTGCCCCCAGGAAGAGCCCTGAGCAAAGCCTGAGGGAAAGGATCACCCCTTTCCAGGGGCTGCCTGTCGGTGCCTGGCCAATCTGCTTGATAAAACACATCAAGGTTTACTGGACATCAGAGCCACCTGCACATTGCCTTTGCCTACCTGCAATCAGTGCCTCCAACCTTCTGCTCTAATCAGCCCCCAGGGAGCCTTTTTTTGGTAACGTCCCTCCGTGGGACCTATTAACGCTCCAAGAAACTTTGGTGTTTGCTTCTGACTTCAACTTCTGGAGTGGTTTGATCAATCTCCTCTCAGCATCTGAGGTTCGTGGACTCAGCACCAAATACACCTGAGGGGCCATTCAAATGAGACAGGGAGATAGGAAAGGAGAGCTGGAAACACAACTAAGGAGGTGGCTAAAGAGACAATGAGACTCCTGAGAGACGAGGCAAGCTGCAGACTCCCTGAAGCTCAGAGCAGCAACTGGGAGGTGAGAGGTATCTGAATGGCTAAAGAGTAAAGGCAGGAGGGAAACTGGGCAGCTATGGAAAGTGCAGAAGTCCAGATAGTCTGAGGCAAAGATGCCTTTAGAAATGATCAATTTAGTCAGGACATGTGAAAATAGGTGAGAGATTACTGAGACTACCTCCACAGTATAACAGACAGAGCAGTGGTAATGCAGTTTGAGGGGGACAGATCAACATTTCTTCGCCTGAGATTAAGACTCTTCCTGAAAATTGCCACTATTTCCACTATCACGGGAAAACATTGACATTAAAATTAGTCAATCATTTTAGCTGGTGAAAGTGTGTTCATACTTGTCAGATGTTGAAAACAGTTCTTCCCCTTTCCAGGCAGAGCTCAGGTGTCCAACCACAAAGACCCAGCAGCACTTGGAGAGGCCCCGGTGTCTCTGAGGCACCTGCCTGGGCCTGGCAGCTCTCACGGGGCACCTGCGGGAGACCAGAGCCCCTCCGGGCTGCAGGTGGAGGCTGGGCAGAGGGCACCAGGGCACCTGCAATGGCACCAGATGTCCATGACCCTGTGACGGCATCCCACCCCAATTCGGAGAAGCACTTTCCTTAAAAAAGACCACACACAAAAGCCCCTCAAAACACCAGCATATTGAGAAAACACACCACCAACAACAAAATAAAAAAGGAAACCTTATCAAGGAGGGCTATAAGAACAAAGAATGCTAAAAACTGAAAAGTGCAACTAAACATTTCCTTGATTACATCCTTTTTAAAATTTCTGTCTTGATTCATTTTTATTGACATTTTCTAAACATTTTTGTTATAATCAACCATTAAAAAAGATATTTTGGTGTCTCGCACAGCGCTTAGTGGCCCAAACCACTCCCTGCCTGGGACAGTCCATGCAACTCCTCACTCTTTGCACAGAGCCATTCCTGCTCTGAGGTGTCGAGCTCTCTCGACTGAGGGAAGGAAGCGGGATAACCAGCTTCAATGAAACACTCTGTTTTTGGATGGCCAAATCTGCAAAAATCTCAGCACACCTGTGTTATAGTGATGTCTTGAAGGAGTCCCTAAACATCCAGCTGCACTCCCTTTCCATTCCCTGCCCAGCAAATGAAGTGCAACTCCACTTCAGGGGACAACAGGGAGGAGACAGATCTCACCCCATGCCAGACCCCTCCAGTGCAGATGTCTCTGTCTAATCCAGGTGTCTGGACTTCCCTTTCTAGTCAAGGGAGAGAAATAAGGCGTCTCCCTGAGAGGTCTGGAGAGACTTCTCTTGGTGACCAGCTCATGCTTCAGACAGCTTCCCACAGGTCCTGGGCCACCTTTTCCAGCACCACATGGGAATACAGGTAGCCCTGGGCATCTCGGGCAGCAATCGTCTCTGTATGTGGGCAAATGAATAGAGGCCTGAAAACCTATCCCAAAAATATCTCCATGCAAAGACTGAGAAGAAAACCTATTCATTACCAGAAATTCAGATATTTTTTATCCGCTCTAATGATCCTGCAGTTCTGATGCTTTAAAATCTCTCATCGTTGTGGTCCCCTCACATTGACTGCATTCAGTCCGGTAAGCCACTGCTCTGCCACCGGCCGGACAGCACCTCCCGCTCATGCAGTAAACCCTGCGCAGAGCTGCTGGAGCGGTGGCTGCACCTTCAGCTGGAGCAACACACACAGCCCCCGGGGGTGGGGGAGTGCGGCGAGCAGCCTGGAGAGCGCAGGGGGGTCCCGCGACACCCACTGCCCTGCCGGCAGCGTGCGTGGACGGGGAGCTGCCAGGGGCACAAACCGAGGCCAGGCAGCGTTGCCCACGTTGTACCCGCTTAGCTCCACGGCAGTTGTGGACCAAAAAGCCTTATATCCAGCTGCACTGGAGGACACAGGCATCTTGTGCCGCCTTCAGTTTTACCTTCTGAAATAGCAGCCTGTGCTGACTGAGAATGTATTTTGATAGGAATGGATTGGCATTTAAAATCTACCCCCTCCAATTTTCTCTGCTCGACTTTAGTAGCATATTGACAGCCAATGTTCCCTGTGTGATAAGAAAGGGGCAGTTAAGGATATCGCCTAGACTCTGGGGGTGTTTTGTGTATCCGTTGGCAGCTAATGCAGTAGTGATGGTACTGGCTGGGTTTGGGAGCAAAAGAGAGGCAAATAATTGATTTTGTTGAGGAAATGGCAGAATATCCTTGCAGTGTCTCCTATTCTTTTTCAAAGGAAATTAGGGGGAAAAAAAAAAAAAAACACCCAAACTTGGAAGTTGCTTTCAGGGCAGCACAACCAATTTTCCTCCCCCCACAGCTCTCTGCTCCCTGCGCCTTGCACAGGCTGCCCTTCTTCAGGCACTCCCTAGCAGGCATCCACTACAAGGCCACCCCTGCTGCTCTGCCCACTAATCCTCACCCACACGCTCTCCACTGCCTCATCGCCCATCCCTGCGCAGAGCTCCCTGCATGCCGCTGCTCTCTCTCCAGGGTTTCTTTCCTCCACATCACCCTGCACCTTTTCCTTGCCATCCCACACCACCACTTCCTCACTCTTTCTGCAGTCAGCCTCTCCCCTGAGCTGCCCCCACTTCAAGGCTCTCCTCACCACCTTCCCCACCTGGTTGGCCATCAGGTCAGCAGATGGGAACAGTCTCCTTCCAAATGAAGCGTGACAACCTGCAGCTTTGCTCCCTCTCTGTGGGCTCCCCTTCAGGACCTCCTCCAGCTGCTGTAACCCCAGGCCAGCCAGGGAAGCAGCCGCTCCCCTCTCCTGGGAACCTCTTCCTGCTCTCAGGGCTTGTTTTCAGCCAGAAATCCTGCTCACCACAAAACTGCAAGCACTGTCATGGGCTAAGAGCAGGACTGTAGGCGATGGACCATGCGCTGCTGCAGCATGGTTTTACACCCCACTCAGCTCCATGTGTCACCAGCCCCTAACCTGCCACCATGAGAAGGGAAAAAAAGGCTCAGCTCTAGTGCTGAGGGTCAGCACATGGGCTAGCTTTCCTCCACGCTCACTATCTATCCCCGAGCCCCCGGCCCTGTGGCTGCCCTGAAGAGCCAGGCCGTAGCCCCTTGACTCTGCCCTTTCCCATCCTGCTCCTGACACACTCAGAATGACATTAAGGCCTGGCATTTGAAAGGTGGGGGGGGTATTAATAAAATTAATGAATTGCAATTAGGATGTAAACTATTGACTTTTATTTAAGAAAAAAGGTTCTTCTCTTTTCTCACCCCCCCACCCACCCCCAGCTCCTTCCCTTTGCTTCAGCAGCATGCTAAGATTGAGAAAGCAGAAGTGGGGAGGGAAAGAAAAGGAGATGCAGGAATGAACAGCAGAGGGAAGACAAAAGAAGACCTTCTCAGTCAGCACATGCTGCTATTTCAGAAGGTAAAACTCAAGGCGGCACAAAATGCCTCCAGTGTCCTCCAGGGCAGCTTTTAGCCAGAGACACGTTTCATGCTGCTCCTTCAGTCACACCTCGCCAGCATCGGTCTCCCAGCAGGCACAAAGCACAACCCAGCCTTCTCCAGCGGTAACTGCAAAGAGGCTGAACACGGGCTGGGGAAGCTCTGGGGGGAGCAGCGGCCCCGGCAGGGCAGGGGCATTCCCCCAGGCAGAGGGGCTGCGTGGGGCAGGGCTGCTCACAGCTCCCGCTCGCCCCCAGGACACTTGCCCAGGGGCTTCTCAGCAGGAAGCTCCAGGCAGGGACCACACCAAAGGCAAGCAGCTTCCCAGAGTCTCTGCTTCCAGGTCCCTGCTGCTGGCGTGGCGGGAAAGGAAAAGGAGCTGCCCAGCTGCGACAAGAGCTCCAGGCTCCAAAGCCCACGCAGAGACCAGCAGCTCTGCGAGGAAGCTCACCAAGGGCCTTCGCCCGCTCGCTGCCCACGCGCAGCACCAGCAGCACCGTGGCTGCCCCAGCAGGCTCTGTCCCAGCTGCTGCTGAGCACCTGCAAACACACACGTGCCCCTCGACACTGCCCCGCTGCCGCCAGGGCTCTGTGGGGCAGAGCTGAGCGCCATGGGGCTGCCATGGGGGCCGGGGGCCAACGCTGCCCTGAGCAGACGTCACCTGCAGACCCTCCACGGCCTCTGGGCAGGTGTCCGCAGGGGCTGCGAGCACCCTCCAGAAGGGCACAGCTCTGCCGCAGCCGCTCCGCTGCCACAGCCGAGAGCCTGGCTCTGGCCACGGCCACCAGCAGCCTCCGCACGTCCTGCTCATCCCGGTGCCCACGGCCGGGCTGAGCACAGGCAGGAGCTGGGCATCCGCCCGGGCAAAGCAGGGCTGTCAGCAGGGGCACAGGGCAGCTGGCGGCCTCCTGCCCCGGCCCGCAGCCACCACAAGCCCAGCTGCCCCCGCGCCCGCCCCGCACAGAGGCCACGGCACCCAGAAACGGCCACCGCAGCCGGCACCAAGCCGTGGGGCTGCCAGCAGAAGGGGCACAAGAGCCGGGGGCTCCCACGGGGCTGCAGGTGGCCCAGGCCGCGCCGGGCCTTCCCCAGCAGCTGCTCGCACCCAGCCGGGCCGCGGCGGCTCCGGCCACCCCCGCGCGCACAGCCGCTCGCTCTGCCCAGCCCAAGGCCCTCGGCCCCGGCGCGGCAGCTCCCGGCGCTGCGGCTCGAGGCTCCGGGCGGCCCCGCCCCAGGACACGCTGCCCTGCGCGGCCGGCAGCAGCCGCCTCTCGGCCCCTCCCTCCCCGCAGGGCCCGGGCAGCCCCGGCACCGCCCCCGCCCCGCCCCCACCCGCCTCCTCTGCACCAGTGCGCATGCTCCGCCCCGCCCCTCCCAGTTCCTCCCCCTCTGCCCCGCCCCTCCCCTCCCCGCCAGACCGCACAGCGCACGCGCACTGCCGCCCCCCGCCCCTCCCTCCCTGCTGCCCGGCCCCGGGAGGCCCCGCCCCGCGGGAGCCAATGGGGGAGGCGGGGCGGAGGCTCTGTCTGCTGGGAGAGCGGTGCTGGCGAGGGGGTGGGGGAGGTGCAGGGCAGGAGATCAGCTTTGTTCTGGGCACCTTTGTGCAGGGGATGCCAAAAGGAGACAGTCGAGGAGTGACGGTACCACCTGGGTTTGGGAGCCTAACAGTGGAAAAGGAGTGAATTTGTTGAAGAAAGGCCAGAGTATCCTTGCAGTGTCTCCTGTTCTTTTTCAAAGGAAATGGAAAAAAAAAACAACAACAAAAACCCCTTAGAAGCTGCTTTCAGTGTCTGTTCCTGAAGGAGAAGTTTCCACAAGACTTCCTCTCTGTCTTAGCTGACGTAATACTTTGACTCTTGCCTTCTGCGTCGTGGGGAAGTGTGCAGCTGAGAAGTTTTGAAAGACCTCGCTCCTGAGCCTTGCTGGAGCAGCAGGTTATTTAAGTGTGCGTATGAGTTGCTCTTCCGTCTTGTCTTTCCTCACCGCCTTCGACATCTCTGCCCTCGATTGGAGTGTGTTCAAAGCAGAGGTGAGTGGAAGACCTTTGAGTGTCTCTTGATTCTCCCAGCTGGTTCTTGTGGCACCTTTTTGAAATGTTGAGAGCTTGCGTTTGACCTGCTGCCAAGTCCCTGCAGCTGCTCCCTCCCTCCCTCCCTCCGTCCGTCCCTCCGCGAGGGTCAGCCACCCGTGTGGCTGTGGGTTGTCAGCGCTGGCTGCCCCGGTGGCAGCAGCCGCCTCCGCTGTGCCGCCGTGGGGCGAGCGTGGCGCAGGGCCCCCTGCCCTCCCTCGCAGGCAGGTTTCCCTGGGGGGGCCACGGCCGGGGCAGCGCAGCCGCCTGTGCCGGCCCGGCCGGGCCCCGCGGCGGGGTTGTCCCTGCGGCCCGGCCTGCGTGGGGCAGGGGCAGCCCCCGGGCGCCCCGCGCAGCCCCTGCCCGCTGCAGGGCCAGCCCTGGCCGGGGCCCTGGGGGCGAGGGGGGCCGGGCCCCCTCTGTGACACGGGCTGTGCTCACAGGGGACATCCCGTGTCACGGCCACAGCTGCCCTCTCCCGCGCGGCCCCGGCCTCTCCCCACACGGCCCGGCGAGGCCGCGCCAGCCCAGGCGCTGGGGCTGCTCTCGGCACCGCTCTGCTGCCAGGAGCCGCCAAGCCCCAGCGGGAGCCGGCGAGGGGAGGCCGGGGCAGCGCGGGGCTGCGGGGAAGTGCGGAGGAGGAGGAGGAGGAGGAGAGGAGCTGTTTCCTCATCATCTTCCGCCACAGGGGTGACCCAGGGCGAGGAGGACAAGGATGGAGCTCTGGGACGCTGGCCATGGGATGCCGCGTGAGCAGGGGGTGCCAGTAATCCCTGCCTGGGGTAAGGCCTTCAGGAGCTCCTTAACAAATGTTGTTGTGGAGAGGATGAATGGGGAAAGAGAGTTTGGCTGTGGAAACCCTGGGCTGTGGGAGGGGCTGGACAGTCTGGTTGGTGCCCCAAGAGCTCCAGCTGATGGTCCTCTCTGGCTCAGGTGCCAGTGTGGCCGCCAGGACTGCTGGGTCCTGCCCCTGACGCTGCCCCTGCTCCCGGCGGGGGAAGGAGCTGGAGCTGCCCTGGTGGCCTTGCAGAGCCTGTGCATGCAGGGATCCAGTATGGGGGAAACTGGCCCTGCAGGAGAGTCCCCGGGGGATCCCCTGAATCCCCAGATTTCCACGGGCACAGCACCATCCTCTCTGGGACGTAAATCATTGCCAGTATCCCTAGGGAGGGGGTCACCCTCTGACAGCTGCGTCTGGAAGGAAAGGAGACCTGTCTGAAGAAGGCGGAGGGGTCCTGCAGCTCCTGCTGGGCTCTGGCGAGACTGCCAGAAACACCGGCGCTCAAAATGCATCCTTGCACTGTTCCTCAGCTCAGCTTGGCTTTCTGTCCAGGACCCCAGCCACTGCCTCTAGCCCTTCCCACTGGACCGGCTTGTGCCTCCAGACTGGCAGAGCAGGCTTTGATCTGGGAGATGTATTGTGGCTGTCCCGTGGCAGGATCTCCATGTCCCACTGCCTGTTTCAGGTCCAGACTGCTGCTGGGGTCAGACGACAGTTCTAGCCTGAGGGCAGTGCCCACCTCAGCTCTGCAGCCCCTGTGAGGGATGGGGTTAGTTTGGGCAGGGGGTGCTGTCTGAGGACGCCCGCTCTTGCCATCTCCTTGGTTAGGCGTGTGGTGAATGGCTGTGAGCTGGCCGACCCAGAGCACGACATGACTTTCTCTTGCTTTTCCAGTGGCTGTGCACATCTGGGAAGGTGTGTCAGACTACATCACAGAGCAGCTGGTGCTGAACAAGGTGGGTCTGCCCTCCTGTTCCTCCCCTCCACCCCTGATGGTTTCAGCAGTCCTGACATCTCTGTGCCATTGGGTGCAATTGCTCTGCCCCTCCTTTGAAACCAGAAGGAAATCCCATGGAGAAGGATGCTGCAAATGATAGGAGTGCCACAGACTAATGTCTCCCTAAAGCGAGATGACAAATCTCCTGTCCAGTTTCATTCACAGGAGGGGTTGGAGGCTTTCTGGGCCTTCTCCAGTCCCCCCGGAAGGGTGAAAGGCCAAAGAGAGAGCCTGGCATGTTTTTTTCTGAGGTTATCTCCCTTCTTGGAAAGCCTTCCTATGGATGTCCTGGATGACAGGGATGATATACGTGTAATTTTGAGAGGGCGAGGAGGAGGGGGAGGAAACCATCTGGAACGTTCTTCCAAAGGACCTCTCCAAGGCTCTCCCAAGCTTTCCAGAGGGCTTCATCTTGCCCCTTTGTAGGCCAGGAGTGAGCAGGGCCCGTCGCACCATGGCCATGCTCTGACAAGCCCTCGGGCTGTTTGTTCATCTCCCATGCTTAGAATTCTTCTCTTCTCTTCTGTTTGCAGGACGTGAGAATTATTCGACTTGGCACCTTCCGCGTTGTTAGAGAACAAGTCGTTGATGGCAAGAATGGTCTTCTGACTGTTCGCAGACCCACGTTTGTCCTCGGAAAGTATCTTGCAGAGCGTCATGGCCTCACCCATGATAAGGCCTATGTTCCTGGTAAGAAGACAGACTGAAACTTGTGCTTCCTCGTGCGAGATGTGTGGGGTGTGGATAACTGCTGCTCAGCAGGGGCTGTCAGAAATCTAGAATGCCTTTGCTGGGTCCTGAGAACAGCTCCAGGGTTTTTTTTATTATCATGTCATCAGAATGTGGAATCGAATGAGCCTCTCTCTCCCTCTCAGACTTGCTTTTACAGCTGGCTCCATACCAAGTGTTTTGGGGTTGCTGCTTCTAAGCTGATGTAGTTAAAACTCCTGTAGTTTAAATACCTGTTTATGCCCCAGCAGACCTTGTAAGGGCGAACAGCAGCATTGCTGCTGGCTCTTCCAAGCTGCTTCTGCTTCAAGTGGGTCAAAGCCGTCTGTAGAGAGCCTTGAAACAGAGATGGGAACAGTAGTGTGTAGGAAAAGCCCTCCGAGGCCAGCTATGGGGTGATTGCTGGGGAGTGGTAGGAGCAAGTGCCGCTGTAGGGTGATGTCAGTGAGGGCTGTGGGGCAGCAGGAGCTCTGAGCTGTGTTTGGAGTGGGCCTTTGCTTTCAAAGGACTCCATCCTCTCTGTGCTGTGAACATCAGTCTGGCATCCCTCAGGGACAAGCCTTGGGCACCAAAAGCAGGGTTGTGTGCTGAGCAGGTCCAAGGGCCTTGGGGTGGCCAGAAAGACAAAGGTAAAAATGATGAGTAATTCATATCCATTACTAATGAAGAGGAAGATTCAGCCTGTAAGATTTGTTGTGCAGTCCATGTGTTTTTCTTCTTCATTGCAGCCACTGTGACGTGGCATAGCTAAGTCTCTTCAAACCTGGCATGCCCTGAGGGTGGGCACAATTACCATGAGCAGTCCCTTCTCCTGGGAACTGGCCTGCTTTTTCCTCTCCTTGTGCTGGTGTCCTGCCTAATGGTCATACAGTATAGCCAGGAGCCTTTCTTTCTGTTTCTGTGGGGAAGGAAGCATTGCTGTACTCTTGGCCCAAGAGGTTGCAGAGTGCTTTGAATTTCTCCCAAGGGAGAGATGACATCAGCGTCCTTTCTGGGCTTTCCCAAAGGGTTAAAGAAGACGGCTCTGTAGCACTGTTCTGCTGGAAGACCTTCAAGCTGCTGACACTCTCTTTTAGCTTGCTGAAGTGCTCTGTTAGTGACTGTGGTGCTCTTTTGTTGCTGCCTAGGTCATAAGCAAGCTGAGCCCCTGAAGTATGCTCGCATAGCCTTGGACATCTCCTTCTCTTGGAAAATAGTGGAGGCTTGCATAGAAGAGACCATGTACCTTCTCTCTTGCTGTCTTGCGAGTGGGAAGAACGTTGCCCTTGTTCTGAAGGACATTGGCAACGTTGTGAAAATGAGATTTTACAAAAGCCTTCTGCAAAGGCTGAATGGGTCTGAAGAGCTGGGAGAAGCTCTTCTTGGGGTAAGTTGTCCATTTCTGCAGTGCTCCTTCTTGCTCTTTTGAAACCCGAGCAAAGTCAAAGTGAAGGGATTTCTCTTGGCCTGCCACAACCTGTCTGGGCATGTGGACGGTCCTGGTCTAGAGGAATGCCAGCTCCCTGCACAGTGATCCCTCCTGCCCTTCTCCAGGCTGGCAGGGGCCTCAGACATCGCTGTCGAATCTCTGGTGACCTCAGCCCTCCTCTCTCCCTGAAGCGAGAGGGCCTGAGTGTCTTTCATCTCTCCTGTATGGCAGCTGGTCACAGTATCTTTGGTCACCTTAGCATTTCTAGCTCTGTGTCTGTGTAGGGCCGTCTTCTGTCTGCTCTGCCTCTTGGCGCTGTGCAAAGGAGTGGGTTGCTGTAATTCCCTGTCCTTCTGCTGTGATACCAAGAAATAGCAGCTTGTAGCTGAGCTGCCAGCATCACTGTGGTTTCCTCAGCCCATCATCTTCAGTGGTGTTGGGACCACAGCAGGTGGCAGGGCTTGTTGCTCACCCCATTCTCTGGGCGGCAATGCAGAGACACAAGCAGAGCAAGGCCCACATGGGAACAGACTCCTTTAGCTGTTGTCCCTGTGTGGGTCCAGTTGTGCTGAGCAGCTCCTTTGTGTGTCTCTGGCACCCCCACAGCATGCAGGGGGGACTTCTGTGCCCTAACGTGTGCACCTGCACACTGCTAGTGGTGTGGCCGTGCTGTGTCACAGAGACAGTCATTCCAGGCCAGTGCCCTTGCCCAGGTCTTTAGTGCAGCCCTGGCCTTCAGCCTGGGCTTTCAGGTGCAGCTGGAAAGTGGAGGTGTGAAAGCAGTCTGAGCTGAGCCACTCGAGGGCTAAGCCAGAGATGCAAGCAGCCTGTAGCCCAGCCCTGTTTGCCAGCTCGGTCTTTTCCTTCTGTCCCAGTCCGTGGTGCCCTTTCAGGCCATTCTCTAGGCCAGGGACTTTTCTCCAGCCTTTTGGGCAGTGGCTCCCACTCCAGGACCCTCAGCTGCTCCTTCAACACACCCCACAAGTTTGGCACTCACAGTTGTTACCCGCCGTGCAGGGCAAAAGGAGGGCTGTGTGCCTCTATTGATGCATTCTGCGGAAGCAGCCATCTGACTCTCAGGAGAGACTTTGGGGTTAAGCTCACATCTGAACACTTTGTTCTCAGCTCAGGAGCAGGCACCAGAAGCCAGCAGCCAGGAACACAGACTAGGGAAGGGCCTTTGCCTGTGCTCTCCTCCACTGACTTCTCCATTAGGCAAGAACCGGTCTCCTCACTGAGGCGCTTGATCTTGGCCCTTGCCCAAAGCCTGGCAGTATTCTTACCCATTCTCCTGTATTCCCCTGCAGCTGCTCCTCTGTAGAATTGAGGGGCTGTGAGCAAGAAGATCATTTTCTTGGCAGCATCTCACATGTGTCTCTTGCCTTTGCAGATGTCAGTGAGGAAGGACTCAGTCCTCTCAGGCACCGAAACAGCTGCTTCTCTGACTTGTTGTGGCTCTGTCGTTGTCTTTCCAAGGTGAGTATGTTTGTTTGTTTTTTAGCTGCTGACTGACCAAGCGAGCATCTTCTCACCATGTGTCTCTGGTAGGCTTGTGCAGGCGCTCTGGAAGGGACTTGAGCGTAACCCTTTCCAATGGTTGGTTCCCAGTGAGCTCCAGGCTTGCTCTGGCTTTGTTTGGGCTCTGTGTGGGGGGGCTTCTGCAGAGCTTTGTGCTGGCTCCCAGCTTGCAAAGGGGGTTGTTCCATTAGTGGCCTGGAGGCTGGGGGCTGTTCTTTCCAGATGCAGTGACACGAGTGTGGCAGGGCCTGCAAGGGATGTGGAGGGCAAGGCAGGAATTTGAAGTGATGGTGGAAAGCTGCAGGAAAGGAGACTAGTCTGTTCTGCCTGGATGGGAGCATGGACAGGAGCTGGGAGACGGTCTCCAGTGGCAGCCTGGGGGATTTGGCTGGGAAAGCTTAGAAGGAGCTTTCTCCCAGGAAGGCTAGCTAAGCCCTGCAGCAGCCTGGGGAGGAAGCTTATGTCCCTCCAGGCACTGGAGGTCTTCCCTGGCTCACTCCACTTCCTCAGACAGTCCTGCAGGATGGGGCCAATCCTGCATATTCTGCTCTGGGAAAGGATGGGCTTCATAGTGGCTCTGACAGCTGCCTGTGTCCCCATAGTTAACATGAGCTGCAAAGGAACTGTGGAGCCCTTCCTCCAGAGTGGTGTCTTTCTGCTGTTTCCAGGCAGGAGCTGGAGACTTCCCCCCGAAAACCACCAGTGAGAGCAGCACCAGTGAGAGTGCCATGTGTGAGAGCTCCTCCTGTGAGAGCTCCTGCTGTGCAAGGTGTGAAGCCTGTTTGGGAAAAGGAATGGGGAGAAGATGACCCCAGTGTTGAGAAAGGTAATGGAGCAGTTGATTCCTGGTGGGGGTTTGTGCCTTCTCCTTCTGTCCTCCTTGGTGTAGGAGGTTGGAGCCAAGGCTTCCCTGGATTTTCAGAGCAGGCAGCTCTACCCTTTCCTTGTGAGTTTCTCATAGACATTCCCAAACCACTGCCTTGGGGTTGACTGTGTCACCAGGGGCAATGCAGGCCTTTGAGATCTGTAGAAGGATCCCAGGACCTGTTCCCCTCGTGTGAAGAAGTTATTGCCACAAAGAGACTCTGTCAGGTCACCGGCACATCCCTGCGAGCCTCCCTTTTCATAGCGTGGTATGGATAGAGCAGTAGGAAAGCACCTTTGCAAGAAATGATGTTGCAGAGTGAAAGCAAAGAGTTGGACAGGAGCCAATATGAGTAAGGGCCTTGGCCTGCCTAGGAAACATGGCTTTAAAGGAATCTGACTGAGGCCTCATAGTTCTATCACAGGCTGGAGCAGGTCTGCACATCACTCCTGTTCCAGTGGTCACTGTGATTCTGCTCTGAAGCGTTTTCGTGTCTCCTGCTTACAGGAAAGCTTCCTCTCCGGCGCCGCCTCTTGTGGGAGCGCCACTCACCCCTCGAACTAGTGCCTGCAAATATGGAAGAAGGAGACAGGGAGAAAGCTGAAGAGGAGTCTCTTGACAGGTGAGCCGCTTGGAGCAATGGACATGGGTGACTGTCCATAGAACTCCAAATGCCTTTTATCCCATGCCACAATGACCAGTGATCCCTTGCTGGATGGGCAGCCCAGAGCAAGTCCTTGGAGACCCTCATGTTGGCTTCCTGATTCTCCTGCCTCTGCTTGCAGGTTACAACCCTTTGGGAAACTCAGTGCAAATCCTCATTCCGGAAGAGGAGGGCTTTTTCCCCATTCCCTTTAGATGGAAGTAAACAGGATGCTTTCTATATGCTGACAGTCAGGCTGGGGACCTATGGCCATTTTGTGAGGCTGAGGAAAAGGCTGTGCTCTTGGAAGGCCTTCTAAAGAGCAGAGGTGTGTGTCTGAGCTTTGCCCCACCATGGTGGCTGTTCCCAGAGACCAGTGAGTATGTAGTGAGACAGGATGAAACACAGAGCAGCTCTTTCTTTGCCTGGAAAGGATGTGGCCTTTCAAAGCAAAGTGCAATTGCAGCCATCCTGCCACACACAGGCACTCTGGAAGGGACTTGAGCGTAACCCTTTCCAATGGTTGGTTCCCAGTGAACTCCAGGCTTGCTCTGGCTTTGTTTGGGCTCTGTGTGTGGGGGCATCTGCAGAGCTTTGTGCTGGCTCCCAGCTTGCAAAGGGCTTTGTTCCATTAGTGGCCTGGGGGCTGGGGGCTGTTCTTTCCAGATGCAGTGACATGAGTGTGGCAGGGCCTGCAAGGGATGTGGAGGGCAAGGCAGGAATTTGAAGTGATGCTGGAATGCTGCAGGAAAGGAGACTAGTCTGTTCTGCCTGGATGGGAGTGTGGACAGGAGCTGGGAGACGGTCTCCAGTGGCAGCCTGGGGGATTTGGCTGGGAAAGCTTAGAAGGAGCTTTCTCCCAGGAAGGCTAGCTAAGCCCTGCAGCAGCCTGGGGAGGAAGCTTATGTCCCTCCAGGCACTGGAGGTCTTCCCTGGCTCACTCCGCTTCCTCAGACAGTCCTGCAGGGTCGGGCCGATTCTGCATATTCTGCTCTGGGAAAGGATGGGCTTCATAGTGGCTCTGACAGCTGCCTGTGTCCCCATAGTTAACATGAGCTGCAAAGGAACTGTGGAGCCCTTCCTCCAGAGTGGTGTCTTTCTGCTGTTTCCAGGCAGGAGCTGGAGACTTCCCCCAGGGAATCATCTGTGGGAACTCCATCTTGGACACCTCTGAAGCCTATCTGGGGAGAGAGGGCAGAAGATGACCCCAGTGTTGAGAAAGGTAATGGAGCAGTTGATTCCTGGTGGGGGGTTGTGCCTTCTCCTTCTGTCCTCCTTGGCGTAGGGGTTGGAGCCAAGGCTCCAGTGCGATGTCTTGGGCATCACTAGATGTGATGCTGCTCAGCCCTGTTGGGAAATCTCTAGTGACTGCTGAGGGAGCAAGACCTCAGGGCAGCCCAGCACTCCCAGCTGCAGTTGATCCCTCTGAGCTAAGCTTTCCCCCTGGACTCTGGGCCCTAGTGTACCCTGCAAACTGTTCTTCCACTGGAGGAGGAAGAGTAAAAGTTGAGGACAATCCTTGAGAATCCTCCATCCTGCCTGGAGCAGAATGGTAATGGAAAGTGTGACCTATTTCATGACCTATCTCATGGAATCAAGGTGACCTAGAGAATCTGGTCAGAAGTGTGGTAAGGGGTGCCAAGACTTCCCTGGATTTTCAGAGTAGGCAGCTCTACCCTTTCCTTGTGAGTTTCTCATAGACTTTCCCAAACCACTGCCTTGGGGTTGACTGTGTCACCAGGGGCAATGCAGGCCTATGAGATCTGTAGAAGGATCCCAGGACCTGTTCCCCTCATGTGAAGAAGTTATTGCCACAAAGAGACTCTGTCAGGTGACCAGCACATCCCTGCGAGCCTCCCTTTTCATAGCGTGGTATGGATAGAGCAGTAGAAAAGCACCTTTGCAAGAAATGATGTTGCAGAGTGAAAGCAAAGAGTTGGACAGGAGCCAGCGTGAGGAAGGGCCTTGGCCTGCCTAGGAAACTTTAAAGGCTTTAAAGGAATCGGATTGAGGCCTCATAGTTCTATCACAGGCTGGAGCAAATCCACACGTCAATCCTGTTGATGTGGTCACTGTGATTCTGCTCTGAAGTGTTTTCTTGTCTCCTGCTTACAGAAAGGCTTCATGCTGAGCGCCTCCATTTGTGGGAGAGCCACCTTCCACCCATACTAGTGCCTGCAAATATGGAAGAAGGAAACGGGGAGAAAGCTCAGGGGAAGGAGCCTCAAGACAGGTGAGCCGCTTGGAGCAATGGACATGGGTGACTGTCCATAGAACTCCAAATGCCTTTTATCCCATGCCACAGTGACCAGCGATCCCATGCTGGATGAGCAGCCCAGAGCAAGTCCTTGGAGACCCTCATGTTGGCTTCCTGATTCTCCTGCCTCTGCTTGCAGGTTACAACCCCTTGGGAAACTCAGTGCAAATCCTCATTCCGGAAGAGGAGGGCCTTTTCCCCATTCCCTTTAGATGGAAGTAAACAGGATGCTTTTTGTATGCTGACAGTCGGGCTGGGGGCCTATGGCCATTTTGTGAGGCTGAGGAAAAGGCTGTGCTCTTGGAAGGCCTTCTAAAGAGCAGAGGTGTGTGTCTGAGCTTTGCCCCACCATGGTGGCTGTTCCCAGAGACCAGTGAGTATGTAGTGAGACAGGATGAAACACAGAGCAGCTCTTTCTTTGCCTGGAAAGGATGTGGCCTTTCAAAGCAAAGTGCAATTGCAGCCACCCTGCCACCAAGGACAAGGAGCAGCAGCTGTTCTCACACTGAGTTTGGGATGGATTGAGTGACCTTGGAGCCCTTTCCTTCACGTGAAATCTGGTCTTGTGGCTGCCAGAAGCAGGGTGTGGCTGGAGGCTAGCTGAGAAGGTGGGTAGAGAGGAGTGAGGTGGAAGAGATGGGTGCCAGGAATGCTGTTGAAGGGAAGGAGTCCCTTGGTGAAGACCTCCCAAAAGGAGGCCTTTCCCCTTGTGCAATGGCCTTCCTTCCCCTCCCAGCAGCAAGAAGGAATGAGGGCCATTTCCAGGCAGCCGCCATGGGGTGGTGAGCAGCAGGCTTGGGGGCATGTGCCTTTGGATCAGGCAGCCCTTCCAGGCAAGGGGCAGTTGTTGGGCGCTCAGAAGAGCATTTCGGTGTGGGCCATGAGTGACTGAAGGCTCAAGGAGTCTAAGGGACAGAGCAGTGTCTGTTATTACTCTTTTTTATATACATGGTTTTTGTCTGACAGCTTTTTTTGGGGGGCTGGCACAGGAGAGTGCCAGGGGTAGGAAAATGGCATGAATGCTTTAGTCCCTTGATGCCTTTCTCCCCCTTTGGCACTGGGTGCCCAGCAGTAATCCATTTCCCATCCCTAAACACGCAGTCTTTCTTGGCACCACTGAGCAGTGGCTAATGCACTTGGCGGGACACAGACTAACGGTGTGTCTTGGAGCCTGTCCTTGTAGATGACCCTGCTGCTCTCCTTGCTACATGGATAGAAAGCCTCAGTGTGGGCACCTGGAGCTTTCCTTTGGCCATGTGATGCACCCCTGGGTGTTTTGGCAGGGGGTGATTGCTGTCTCCATTGATGTGACCACAATCAGTCGAGGCTACGTGCTTCTCCTGCAGAACTGCCTTCTGCTGCAGAAGCAGGTGCCCAGCTTGTGGGCATGGGGTGGAGATTCAGCTCCTCCTGTGCTCATACCACTCCTCGCGGTGTGTGTTTGCAGTGTGCTCCCACCTATCCCAGGGGTCTCCACACAGACAACAGCACAAGCTGGGAGGAGGCAATCGCTTGAAGCCAGACCACCAGCTGTGAAGCCAGGGAGCAAAGGTCATCAGGGGGCAGAACAGGTAGGTGCTCCTGATTGAGGTCCTTCTTGTGCCAGCCTGAATTATGGAAAAGCATCATCCTATGGGCAGCGGCTGTACAAGACCCCTTCCGACGTGTTCCTTTGAGCCCTTACTGCCTTTGTCTGGGGATTGCTTTTGATACTGCCGGCAAAGATGTGCTCTATTTTGGCAATACATCTGTTGCTGCTGCATTCTCCATGAACACACCAGAAGACCCTCTTGGGCCCTGCTTCTGGTGGCAGTGTCCCTGCTGGGCCTTCCTGGGACTGAAGACAGAGACTTTCTGTTCAGCTCCACGATCATTTAGATGACTGGTCAGAACACAAAAGGGATGTTCAGTCTTGCTAGGATTCCCTTAAGGGCAAAATGGTGCTGACAGGCAGGCTGAAGACAGGGGTCAGAGGAGAGTGTGAGAAATAACCTTTGCTTCAGGGAAAAAGAGACCTGCTGGACCTGTGCTTCCCCCTCCCTCCCTAGCAGGACTGCCTTGCCGATTTACCAGGTTTTGGTGGGATGCCTTCACGTGGGCTCTCCTCCAGTGACTTGTGCATTAGGCAAAAACTGGTCTCCTCACTGAGGCTCTTGATCTGGGGCTTTGCCCAAGGCCTGGCAGTGTTATTACCCATTCTCTTGTGTTCCCCCATAGCTGCTACTCTGCAGCATTGAGGGGCTGCTGTGAGGAAAAGCAAAGTTTGTTTCAGACCTTCTGAAAGGCAGCAGCTTCTCTGAACAGTGGAAGCACCTGCTGCCTTTGTGAGCAACCAGATCATTTTCTTGGCAGTATCTCACATGTGTCCCTCACCTTTGCAGATGTCAGCGAGGAGGGACTCAGTCCTCTCAGGCACCGAAACAGCTGCTTCTCTGACCCGTTCTGGCTCTATCGTTGTCCTTCCAAGGTGAGTATGTTTGCTTCCTAGCTGCTGGCTGACCAAGTGAGCATCTTCTCACCGTGTGTTTGGTAGTGTTGCCTTGCCAGGGCTTGTGCAGGCACTCTGGAAGGGACTTGAGCGTAACCCTTTCCAATGGTTGGTTCCCAGTGAACTCCAGGCTTGCTCTGGCTTTGTTTGGGCTCTGTGTGGGGGGCTTCTGCAGAGCTTTGTGCTGGCTCCCAGCTTGCAAAGGGCTTTGTTCCATTAGTGGCCTGGGGGCTGGAGGCTGTTCTTTCCAGATGCAGTGACATGAGTGTGGGAGGGACTGCAAGGGATGTGGAAGGCAAGGCAGGAATTTGAAGTGATGCTGGAATGCTGCAGGAAAGGAGACTAGTCTGTTCTGCCTGGATGGGAGTGTGCACAGGAGCTGGGAGATGGTCTCCAGTGGCAGCCTGGGGGATTTGGCTGGGAAAGCTTAGAAGGAGCTTTCTCCCAGGAAGGCTAGGGAAGCCCTGCAGCAGCCTGGGGAGGAAGCTTATGTCCCTCCAGGCACTGGAGGTCTTCCCTGGCTCACTCCGCTTCCTCAGACAGTCCTGCAGGGTCGGGCCGAGTCTGCATATTCTGCTCTGGGAAAGGATGGGCTTCATAGTGGCTCTGACAGCTGCCTGTGTCCCCATAGTTAACATGAGCTGCAAAGGAACTGTGGAGCCCTTCCTCCAGAGTGGTGTCTTTCTGCTGTTTCCAGGCAGGAGCTGGAGACTTCCCCCAGGGAATCATCTGTGGGAACTCCATCTTGGACACCTCTGAAGCCTATCTGGGGAGAGAGGGCAGAAGATGACCCCAGTGTTGAGAAAGGTAATGGAGCAGTTGATTCCTGGTGGGGGGTTGTGCCTTCTCCTTCTGTCCTCCTTGGCGTAGGGGTTGGAGCCAAGGCTCCAGTGCGATGTCTTGGGCATCGCTAGATGTGATGCTGCTCAGCCCTGTTGGGAAATCTCTAGTGACTGCTGAGGGAGCAAGACCTCAGGGCAGCCCAGCACTCCCAGCTGCAGTTGATCCCTCTGAGCTAAGCTTTCCCCCTGGACTCTGGGCCCTAGTGTACCCTGCAAACTGTTCTTCCACTGGAGGAGGAAGAGTAAAAGTTGAGGACAATCCTTGGGAATCCTCCATCCTGCCTGGAGCAGAATGGTAATGGAAAGTGTGACCTCTTTCATGACCTATCTCATGGAATCAAGGTGACCTAGAGAATCTGGTCAGAAGTGTGGTAAGGGGTGCCAAGACTTCCCTGGATTTTCAGAGCAGGCAGCTCTACCCTTTCCTTGTGAGTTTCTCATAGACTTTCCCAAACCACTGCCTTGGGGTTGACTGTGTCACCAGGGGCAATGCAGGCCTTTGAGATCTGTAGAAGGATCCCAGGACCTGTTCCCCTCATGTGAAGAAGTTATTGCCACAAAGAGACGCTGTCAGGTCACCAACACATCCCCACAAGCCTCCTTTTCATAGCATGGACCTGATAGAGCAGTAGAAAAGCACCTTTGCAAGAAATGATGTTGCAGAGTGAAAGCAAAGAGTTGGACAGGAGCCAGCGTGAGTAAGGGCCTTGGCCTGCCTAGGAAACTTTAAAGCCTTTAAAGGAATCGGATTGAGGCCTCGTACTTCTATCACAGGCTGGAGCAGATCCGAATGTCACTCCTGTTGATGTGGTCACTGTGATACTGCTCTGAAGCGTTTTCTTGTTTCCTGCTTACAGGAAATCTTCGTGCCATTCGGCTGCTCTCGAGAGTGAGGCATGCCCCCCTCCAATTAGCTACTCCTAATAGAATGGAGGAAAAGGAGAAGAAAGCCAAGGGAAAAGACTCTCGTGGCAGGTGAGACCCTGGGAGGAACGGATGAGAGGGACCGATGTAGGGAACGGCGATCGGAAGATCTCGCGATGGCACGGAAAGAGGAAGGAAGAGGAAGGATATGACGTAGAGATAGCAGTATGCTTGTAGGTATATAAGCAAATACATGCGTACAATAAACGCCATTTGCAGCATCCTCATATTGGTGTCAGTGCTCATTGGCCCGGAGGCTGGGGGAGCCTCCGTGCCGTCTCAGGCGAACGGGAGATTGTCGCATCAGAAGGCGACAAGTGGTGACCCCGACGTGATAGCTGAGACGGCGGACCGCAGGCGGTCGAGAGGATCCGGATCATGGACGCGGTACTTAAGGTTGTACGCGTGGGTGCCCGGGAATGGGTGCTCTCTATGAGAGCGAATGCAGTTGCGAACTGCGTCGGGCGGCTCCTGAAAGATGGAGCGATAGTTAGAACAGGGGACATTTTTTCCCCTTCTAACTGGGAGAAGTGCACTCGAGCACTTGCTCAGAGAGCTATGGCCACTAAGAAGGCCGCAGAGCTTAAGATGTGGGGAGATATAACGATCATTTTAGAAAGGACTAGGGAGGAGCTTGAGACCTGGCAGGCTGCCCGCGCGGCGCTACACATGTCCGCGGAAATGGCAACACAGACAGCAGCAAACGCAGAGGAGCGAACGGAGGCGATAGAGGGAGAGGCGATAGTAGGGGATGAAGTGAAAACGGAGAGTGTGGAAACAGACATAAAGGAGGAGGCGGTTAATCAAGATCCAGAGTGGGGAGAGGGGGAGGCAAAAACTCCAGAGGCTTACCCAATAACGCCCTCTTCTCCGCCTCCGCCGCGGTATCCGTGGAAAGAAATGAGGGCGATGGAAGGGGGAGAACTAGGAGAACCAGGAGACCTTTGTGGAGACCGAGATATGAAAAAGCCAGAGGCGGGTAGAGGAAAAGAAAGCAAGGTGAAAGTGGAGGAGGCAGAAGAAAAGGAAAGACCGATTATAGTGGATGATCCCCGAGACTGGCTACCGGGGACCATGATTCGGATGCAGTGGGAGGACGAAAGAAGAGAAGAAGCAGGGGAAAGACCAGAAGCAGGGGAAAAACCGAGGGTGCCGCACCCGGGAAAAGATGGCACTGGCCGAGAGAGGAGTGGGCGTCGACCAGCATTGCGGAAGGAGGAGACTGAAGACTCAGGTGCAGCAACTAGGGCGGAGTTCCCCCGCCGCAGTCAGAGGCGAAGAAGAAGGAAAAAAAAAAAAAAAAAAAAAAAAAAAGGGGGAGGAAAGTTACAAGAGATATGGAGCAGATGTTTATGCTGCTTACAGCTCTGGAAGAAGAAATAGCTAAACAAAGAGGGCTATTAGAGGCAACAGCTAAACAAAGAGGGCTATCAGAGGCAGCAGCTAAACAAAGAGGGCCATCAGAGACAGCAGGTTTCACCCAAGCGGGAGGGGGAAAAGAAATTCCCCTAACAGACTGGAAACTGATAGCGACGGAATGTGCCCTGAGTGGCCTCAAGTTTCGTGCGCCAATAGGGGCCTTCCCAGTACGAGTTGCCCCGGGGGGGGGGGGGGGCAGTGGAATGGATGCCCCTCGACCCAAAGACGGTACAACAGCTATTGAAAGCAGTGCAAGAACAGGGCCTGCGACACCCGGAGACACAGACATTGCTGGACGCGGCGCATGCGGGAGGCCTAATACCGTGGGATTGTCGCGCCCTCGCGCGACTGGTTTTATCGCCCACGATGGTCCTTATGTGGAAAGAAGCGTGGACCTCGCGCCTGCAGCAGGCGTTGATGGCCGCACATGCAGACCCGCAGAACCCACTGGGCCAATCCACCCTACCACGGTTAAGAGGAAATGATGCGGCCATGGCTACACCCCAGCAGCAGGCCGCGGGCCTGACACCTCGGGAGATACTGGTGACAACAGAAGCATCTCGAAAGGCCTTTGATGATATTGGGCCACTGGTGCAGCAGGCAGAGCCATGGAGGACTGTGAAGCAGAGAGTGGGAGAGCCGTTTGACAAGTTTTATGACAGGCTACAGGCAGCAGTAGAACTTGCATCTTTACCAGACGCTGCAAAAGGAGCGGTGATGTTGGAATGTATCAAACAACAGGGCAACGAGTTGACAAAAGAAATCCTAAGAACAGCGCCTAAGGGAGCAAGTCTAGGGCAGACGATCAAGTACGTATTAGAACACCGGGACAAGACCACAGCCCTACAGATTGCTGCAGCAGTTATGGCAATGCCGGAGGTTAGAGCTAGAGGAGGTCCAAAAGGAGGCCCATGCTTTGGCTGCGGGCAAATGGGCCATTTGAGAGCACAGTGCACGAATAAGGGAAGTTACGCGCGCCTAACAAGGGGTATGGGGAGCCTTACATGCTGGGCCTGTGGAAAACCAGGACACAGAGCACGAGATTGTCGGCGGTCGGGAAACGAGAAGCGGGGAGGGCAACTAGGGGGCCACCCCTCCCCGGTGAGCCGGCTTCAAGTAGCCCCTGTCAACAACAACACACTGCTGAAGGACAGCTCCAGCGACCAAACTCCGAAGGGAAACCCCGCGTGGCCCTGGTCTTAGGGTGTGAGAAGAGACCCCGAGTGAAAGCGCATCTGATAGGCCCACCAGGGGCGGGTCCTCCTAGCATCCCCTTAATAATGATGCTAGATACGGGGGCAGATGTTACATGTGTGCCCTCGTGGTTGTGGCCATCGAGTTGGCCAGCAAAAGTGGCAAGCTCGTTAGATGGAGTGGGAGGCAGGGCGGAGGCTATGATTTCTGAAACCAATATCACAATTGTATTGGAGGACCCGGATAGGCCTGCTCAGATCATCCGTGTGCGGCCGTACATAACTGCCATAGGGGAACCATTGTTAGGGCGAGATGCCTTATTGCAAAGCGGCTTTCACCTGACAAATTTAGGGTAAGGGCCACTGCCTACCTCCTCGGGGCTCATTTCGCTGTCCCGCTGACATGGTGCTCCAATGAGCCTGTGTGGGTAGAGCAGTGGCCATTGACAGGGGACAAATTGGCGGCTGCCCGACAAATAGTAAGTAGAGAATTAGAGCAGGGACACCTGGAGGAAAGCCACAGTCCCTGGAACACTCCTATATTTGTGATACACAAAAAAGATAAGTCTAAATTTCGATTACTGCACGACCTACGAGCGGTAAATCAGCAGATGGAAGCGATGGGTGCCCTCCAGCCAGGGTTGCCACTACCATCAGCAATACCAAAGAATTGGCCAGTGGTGGTGATGGATATCCAAGATTGCTTTTTCTCTATACTATTAGCCCCTCAGGACAAAGCTCGATTTGCCTTCACACTGCCCTCAGAGAATCTGCAGGAGCCAGCAGCGCGATATCAATGGACAGTCCTCCCGCAGGGCATGAAAAATTCACCTACGATTTGTCAGGCGGCAGTAGCTAAGGTATTGCAGCCGGTAAGAGCGCAGTTCCCGCGCGCGCTTATCATCCATTACATGGACGACCTCCTAATAGCTGCAGAGACCCAGCAAGAAACCGATCAGGCAGAACAGGCAGTAATGAACTGCCTAAATGAAGCGGGATTGTACGTCCAGAAAGCGAAGACGCAAAGGGGAGAATCTGTCGACTATCTGGGAACCACCATCCTCCCCAGAGCTGTGGTCCCACAGCCGATAAAGCTCAATAAAGAGATACGAACGTTGCATGATGTACAGCAATTGGTTGGAGCTCTCCAATGGCTGCGAGGGCTGATAGGTATTCCCAAGGAGTGGATGGAGCCACTGTTCGAGTTGCTCAAGGGCCACAAACCATGGGAACCGAGGCAGATGACACCGAACGCGTTAGAAGCCCTCCGAAAAATAGAAGATCTCATGGCAAAGGGCGGAGTAACGAGATACGACCCGGCCAGACCAATCAATCTGTACGTGGCAGTTACAAGAACAGGAGCCATAGGCGTTCTAGGACAAGGGACACCGGAGCGTCCGGAAGTCGTATGGTGGATAGTGTCGAACCAAATAAGTACGGCATACGTCACAATCGTAACAGCGTTGGCACAGATGATACAGAAGGGACGAACCGCCACCGTTCGGCACTTCGCGAAGGAGCCTGAGTCCATTTACCTGCCGGTAAAAAGGAGTCAATGGGACAGCATGGTCCAGAAACAAGATAGTATAGCAATAGCTTTAGAAGGATTCCCAGGAACAATCAGATTATCACCTGTGCTGGAGATGTATACACACCTCACCGTCCTTCGGCCCCATCTGAAAGCCCGAGTGCTACAGCGACCTGCACCAGGGCGCACAGTGTTCACCGACGCATCATCGGTGACCAGGGCAGCGGTTGTTGTGTGGCAAGATCAAAAGGCCCAATGGCACCGAGTGAAGATCAGCGAGCCGGACAGTAGCGTACAGCATCTAGAGGCCCGAGCTGTGGCGCAGGCATTACAAATGTGGCCAGAAGAGCATTTGAATGTAGTGACAGACTCCATGTTCGTCTTTAAATTGTTACACAACATGTCATTACCCGGATGGGCCGGATCGCCCATTGCGCTAATGCTAGAAGAAGCCCTACAACAACGGCGGGCCACTGCCTCTGTTATTCATGTTCGGAGTCATGAGGCAATCCAAGGAGTGTACCAAGAAGGCAACAATAAAGCCGATCAAGCGGCCAAAGGTGTGTGGACAGTCGCAGAAGCAAGGCAGGTGCACGACCTTCTCCATGTTGGTGCAAAAGCACTGGCAAAAAGCTGCAACATCCCCCTCACCACGGCTCGTGAAGTGGTTGCGGCTTGCCCGTATTGCCAAAAAACCCCCCTGTGGGGCGCCGGCATCAACCCCAGGGGGCTGAAAGGAAACCAAATATGGCAAACGGACTTCACAATGTGCCAGCGACTTCGACCACGGCCCTGGCTGGCTGTTACAGTGGACACACACAGCGGTATCATCGTGGCGACCCAACATAAACGAGTCACAGCGCGGGCGGCACAGTTGCATTGGCACACGGCAATGGCCTGGCTGGGTGCCCCAGAAACTATTAAAACAGACAACGGCACGTGTTTCACAGCGCAAAGCACGAGAGAATGGGCCGTACGGTGGGGAATTAAGCTAGTACACGGTATTGCCTATAATAGCACAGGTCAAGCCATCGTCGAGCGAGCAAACTGCACTTTAAAGCAAAGGATCGAGATTCTTGGGGAGGGGGAAGGATATACACAAAGAATCCCCGCGCACAAACAATCAGAAATAATTATGCGCGCCTTATTCGGTCTGAATCAGTTCATCAGGGAGGAGGAGAACAAGACGCCAGCGGAAAAGCATTGGGTGGTCCGAGCGATGCACGAGGGACCAGACGTAAAGGTTCGAATCCCGGAAAAAGGGGAATGGGAAGAGGGGTGGCAGCTGGTAACCCAAGGACGAGGGTATGCAGCGGTCAGGCAGGGAGAAATGGTAAGATGGGTCCCTATGAAGTGGGTGCGCCCAGACCTCAGGGCAAGGACAAGACAGGAAGCAGAGAGTCAGGTGAATTAATGAATGTCTGAGTTTTATTGCAGGGGAGGACCACCCTGAAAAGCCGATGATCCCTTCTAGCAGCAAAGACAGCAGACAGGAGAAGAAGAACAGATGAGAAAAGGCGCGTGAAACCACAAGAAGAACGCGTAACCAGAAAACCCGAGAAGATGGCAGGGGGAGCAACCCAAGTAGCTCTCCTCGTAGCGATGCTGGGACTGGGACTCCAAGGGGTGAAAGGCGAACCAATGTTAGCGAAATGGGGTAGTAACAATCTATGGCTCACCTGGCAAACCGGACAGGAAATAAGCAATTTTGCCTGACGTTGGTGGGTGCGGGGCAGCCCTTTTAAGACATGCTTAATAGGGGTCCCATTGAATTTGACCGTAGACCTACCAAAGCTGAGAGAGCATTGCACAAACACAAGCAATATTAGTAACTGCTTGAACACGCTGAATGCATCATTGCCCTGGGACCCGCAAGAGCTTGACCTTCTGGGTTCGGTAGTGGTAATTGGCTTGGGCTAGGACCATGGGCCAGGCAATTACTAATAGAAGAGTTGCACCTGCTACTGATGCTCGTGCTAGGTATATTAGTATGTAGACTAGTGTTTAGATGCTTGGTAAGACAACTGCTAGAAAAGGGGTGGTCCCACCCACACCCACACTATGAACGCTTAACCCGCGACACGGCAATTTAAAGCAAATAGCATAGTCAAAGCATGGGGAGGGGGAGATGTAGGGAACGGCGATCGGAAGATCTCGCGATGGCACGGAAAGAGGAAGGAAGAGGAAGGATATGACGTAGAGATAGCAGTATGCTTGTAGGTATATAAGCAAATACATGCGTACAATAAACGCCATTTGCAGCATCCTCATATTGGTGTCAGTGCTCATTGGCCCGGAGGCTGGGGGAGCCTCCGTGCCGTCTCAGGCGAACGGGAGATTGTCGCATCAGAAGGCGACACTGGCCCCATCCTCTTGACACCTCAAGGTATTTGTAGAGGCAGCTGAATGCCACTCCATGCCAGGGGCTTCCAAGATGGCATGAGATGTGCAGGTTAACTCATCTGAATCAATCCCTGAGCCATGGGAAAATGAATTCCCTTCTTGTCCCTCTCCAGGTGTCCTGCCTAGTTAAGAGATGGCAAGAGGGGCTTCCAGAGTGGGACATTTCCACCTCTGGTAGATAAACGTCCTCTGATGAGACAAACTGCAATGCTGGAATCGGTCTGTCTGCAGTGTTTAGAGAGAGACCCTCAGTGATTATTTTAGTCTTCCTCACTGAACATTTCCCAGGAGGAGGGAGTACAAAGGACAAATAAAGTCACCTCTTCAGCTGGGCCACTGTTCCCACGAGGGGCCAGGCTCCTGGGACGGAGGGAGCTCCTGGCAACCTGGCAGCACTGCTGAGAGTCAGCTCTGTCCAGGAGCAGCTCTCCTGCAAAGAGCAGCAGGGCTGCAGGCACTGCCTGCAGGTGCCACGACGAGACAAAGGAGATGAGCAAGAGGAGTGAGACAGGAGCTGAAGGCAATCAGGAGTGGGTAGATGGCTGAGAGGTGACTGGAGGAGAAATCTTCACAGCCCCTAACACAGTAAGTCTCTGGCTGCAGGGCAATGCAGCTGAGGCATCCTGAGGGGTTCTCTAAAGCTACCACATGCCATGGCTGATGGGGTCTGCCAGGATGGGTATGCCAGTCCCTCCTGAGTGGAGCAGGAGGTGCTTTAGAGCAGGGATTTCCAGCCACACCGTCACAGGGAAACGGTGTCCTGCCACCTTCTCCCAGGGATGCTGCAAGGGTGTGAAGCTGGGGTGTGCACACAGGTCTGCCCAGGGCTGTAATTCAGAGCAGTGTGCCTTGTTCTCTCAGCCTGGGAACATTTCTGGAGGGGGCTTTCCAAAAGGAAGGTCAAGACTGGGATGCCTTAAAGGAAAGGAGCTTTCCTGAGTCTCAGCTTTCAGTTTTATTCTCTTTGTTGGGACGAAATGTTTTTGGATCTGTCTGGTTTCAACGTGGGATTGAGATTCCCAAAGAGCAACAGTGAGAGAGGAACAGTTGTGGGAGAAACTCAAGAAATCCCTTCCTCCACCCCTCAGCCTACAGACAGAACCATCATCACCTTTCCAGCCTCAGCAAGCTTTATCCCACCTGCTCCTTAGCCCCTGCAAACACGGAGGTGCCCCTGGGCAGTGCCCTGCCCCCAGGAGGTTTCTGCAGGGCAGAGCTGAGCACCCAGGGGTGGCATGGGGGGGTCTGTGAGCACTGGCATGACACGTGGGACAGAGAAAGAGCTCCCTGCAGGGACAGCTCCAGGCAGCAGGGTCACGGTCAGCATGAGTGCAAATGTCCTGCACCTCAGAGGTGCAAGCACAGGGCAGCTGGGAACAAGACTGATGGAGAGGCCAGCTCTCCTCACTCTGCACTAAAGACAGAGTGAATCCTTTTGCCTCTCTGGAATCACAGCTATTCACTCTGAGTGCAGTTGCAATGCTGAGGATCTCTGTCTCCAAGAATCCTCCCCAGGGATGTTGACTCAGGGGAATCTAAAAGAAAACAAAAGAATCCTTGAAACTAGTTAAGAACACCCATTGTTTAGAACTGAGAGTGAAGATGCAAAAAGCCCTTCAACATTATGAGTGGATGAAATCTGACTAAAACCGTGAATTTGAAAGTTTAGTCACCCATGTTCCCATGCACCCACTGCTGTGGGTCAGGACTGAGTCCTCTGGAGCCCATGGGAAGAGGCCCCCGCGCCTCATGGCAAACTCAGGCAGGACAAAGGGGAGCTCAAGCCATGGAGCTCAGTGACGGTCCTGGCAAGAGGAGGAGAGAAAATGTATATGTTTGAGGGGGAAGGAGCTTCTGTGCGGGTGGGGGTGGATCCTATGTGAAAGTTTTGTTCACAGAAGGCTCTCCTGTCTCCTCATTGTCTCCTTTTCCTTGGATAGTCCCTGTGGGCCCTGAGGGAGCAAATGTCCAACAGCAGCTCCCCCACTGAGTTCCTCCTCCTGGCATTTGCTGACACATGGGAGATGCAGCTTTTGCACTTCTCGCTCTTCCTGGGCATCTACCTGGCTGCCCTCCTGAGCAATGGCCTCATCATCACTGCCATCGCCTGCGACCACCGCCTCCGCACCCCCATGTACTTCTTCCTCCTCAATATCTCAGTCCTCGACCTTGGCTCCATCTCTGTCACTGTCCCCAAATCCATGGCCAATTCCCTGTGGGACACTAGGGCCATTTCCTATGCAGGATGTGCTGCCCAGATCTTTCTGCATTTCTTTTTGTTCTCAGCAGAATATTATGTTCTCACTGTCATGGCCTACGATCGCTTTGTTGCCATCTGCAGACCCCTGCACTACGAGACCCTCATGGGCAGCAGAGCTTGTGTCAAAATGGCAGCAGCTGCCTGGGGCAGTGGTTTTCTCACTGCTGTGCTGCACACTGGAAACACATTTTCAATACCACTCTGCCAAGGCAATGCCATAGAGCAGTTCTTCTGTGACATTCCCCAGATCCTCAAGCTCTCCTGCACAGACTCCCACCTCAGGGAAGACAGGGTTATTATGGCTAGTGGCTTTTTATTCTTTGGGTGCTTTGTTTTCATTGTCCTGTCCTACGTGCAGATCTTCACAGTGGTGCTGAGGATCCCCTCCGAGCAGGGCCGGCACAAAGCCTTTTCCATGTGCCTCCCTCACCTGGCTGTCGTCTCCCTGGTTGTCAGCACTGTCATGTTTGCCCATCTGAAGCCCCCCTCCATGTCCTCCCCAGCTCAGGATCTGGTGGTGGCTGTTCTGTACGTGGTGGTGCCTCCAACACTGAACCCGCTCATCTACAGCTTGAGGAACAAGGAGCTCAAGGAGGCACTGAAGAAACTCATTCAACTGGGACAGTGTCAGCACCAGTAACTGTCCCACGTGCACCCACTCATCATTCCCAGGTTATCTGGCATCAAGGCTCTGTGTGCTTTTCTTTCTGGCCTACTTTTCTCTTCTACCTAATTGTTAACAGAAAACATTGTTTTGGTTCCTGCCACCTCTCCTCAGGAAACTCTCATTGGAATCTGACCCAGCGATGGTGTTGGAGCAGGAAGCCAGGCTTCGCCCTTCATCAGCAGAGAGGGGCAACCTCGGAGCCCGCTGGTCTGAGCTGCCTCCGATGCCCCCAGGGCAATGAGGAGAGTTTCCCTTTGCAGTGTCGCTTTCGGCACTGACACCACAGTCAGAGGGTGATTTCACTGCCCTCTTCTGCAAGGGCATTTTATAATAAAAGGGGATCTCCTCTGTGATGTGCCTCAAGCCTGGCCTTTCTTCAGAAGGGGGGAGTCCAAAAGACTCCCAAGGGATTGCACCACAAAAGGACTTGCTGTCCTGCTTGTGAGCTCTCTAGGCTCTGGAGGAGAAGCTCAGAGTCTCCATGGGATCTGTTAGGGACCGTGGATTGGATTTGGGGCTCCTTTCTCAGTGAGCGGTGCCAGTGGAGATGCAGAATGGTCTCTGAGTTGCCTCCCCTGGGTATCCCACAGGTGACAGTGCCCATGACAGATGGCCATTCTTCTGGAGGGGATTCTGAGCCACCAGCAGAGCTCAGGGGATCTGGAGGGACAATGTGTGCCTGGGGGTCGGCAGTGAGTGGAGGCTCACCAATGGAGAGACAGTCCCTGTTGGAGTCACCCAAATGTAAAGCACTAAATGCAGGTATGCCCAGGGAAATGAGGGCTCTGCCACCCGTGGAGGGGCAGTGGGGACCCAGGAGGCCCAGGGAAGGGGCACTGGAGAGGGATTCGTGCACCCTCAGGGAAACACCCCAGGCTGGAGTTCGTGCCCACCCAAACACATCTCCTGCCATTGCAAACACCTCGGGGTCACTCTGAGCACTGTCCATGAGCACAGACATGTGCCAGCAGTGTCGGTGGTGGTGATCCCTGTCTGGCTGGGCCCACTTCCCACCTGACCAGCACGGCCAGTGCCCAGTCAGGAGTCACCCTGCGGCCCCAGGGCCCCCAGTTTGCTCACGCTGCAGAGCAGCACCACCAGCCTGGGACCCTGCAGGGAGCAGCAGGGAAGGGTGCAGGAATGGCTGGGCAGGCCAGCATGGACGTTGTCACCTGGGAAAGGCTCTCTGGGGAGCAGGGATGTCGCAGGGGAAAAGCAGGGCAGCCTTCAGAGATGGAAAATGAGGAGGAGACCCAGGTTTCTGTGTGCCCCAGCTCGGGGCAGGCTGCTCTGTCCCTGCGGCAGCAGGAGCTGCTGGAGGGGCTGCAGGGCCAGGGCTCTTGTGCTGTGCTGGGCAGTGGGGTGGGCATGGAGGGGCTGCAGGCAGACAGGGAGGGGGATCTGCTGGACACAAGAGCAGGGGAGACACAGAGTGACCGGCGTCATTGTGGGGCCTCCTCCCCCTTGCCGGGGAACTGCTCCCCTTGTCCTTGGGCCTGGCCTGAGTTATGCTGTGGACATGCCTGTGCCTGACCTTGCACCTCGCAGGTCCTGACCTGACCCTCTCCTCGTCCTGCTGACCTGACTCCCCATCTGTACCTCGGACAGACCTGGGCACTGCAGTCAGAAAGCGCTGGCAAAGAAAGCTGGATGCAGGCAGATCCCAGAGAAGGCTGTGAGTACAGAGAGTCCCAAACCGCCCCACAGCAACTCTTGCCTGACAGCCAAATTCAATATGTAAGGAGTGATTTGGGTTTGGACCCACTACCCAGCTACCACTGCACACGGTCGTAGCTGGATGACAAAGTGAAGGCAGCCAAAGGGTCTCATTTTACGATGGGTAGTTAGGAGAGCAGGTCTTTCTGTGTCACAGCTCAAGGGTTTATGCATCATTTGTGGCTGGGTTCCTGCTACAAAGAGTGTGTTGTCAGGAGCAGCAAGAGCAGAGCTGCTGCGTACGGGAAGGGGAGATGGGAGGCAAGGGTGCCAGCAAGGCAGGCAGGGCAGTGACCCACTGGTGTGAAATGCTGTCCTGCAGTGCCCGGACAAGAGGAGCAGAGCAGGACTGGGGATGGTAACCGGCATCAGGCACAGGCCAGTGATCACCAGACAAGACCATAGGGCTGCAACCAGCTGTGCTTTGTGTGGGAGGTTGGACCAGAGACCTCCAGAGGTGCCTTCCCACCAAAACTCCTCTGCAAATCCATGAATGGAAAGACTCTAGGCCTTTTTTTGGTAACGTCCCTCAGTGGGACCTATTAACGCTCCAAGAAACTTTGGCGTTTGCTTCTGACTTCAACTTCTGGAGTGGTTTGATCAATCTCCTCTCAGCATCTGAGCTTCGTGGACTCAGCACCAAATACACCCGAGGGGCCATTCAAATGTCAAAAGCCCTAACAACCCACGTCACTCTCCAGCAATTTCTTCAGTTCTTCCATTTTTTGTATGGCTAAATGGAGATTTTTCAGAAGTGTATTAAAATGAGGGGAATTTCAATGAGCGTAGTTTGTCTTATTTTTATTTTCCAGCTGGCAGAACAAGTGATGTGCACATTCTCCACTTCATACTGACCCAGAGTGTCTCCTAATGAAGTCTGGACATGTAGGGAAAGCAGTAGCCTTGATGGGAGATCTTTAGGGACAGCCTTCCTCCTCACCTCCCCAGCCCTGCCGTTACTCTCATCAGCCACTGGGGACTTAGATCACTCCTGTTAAAATCCAACCTTTCTCCACTCAAGTCTCTAGCTGCATGCTGCATTCCCACCTGCTTTCCTTAGACAACTAGTTGTAGACGCAGAAGAAGTTTTCTTAACTGCAGACAAACAAATATAACATACGATAGAGTTTACTAAAAAAATAAAACACACTCCCCAACTGTATGCTAAGTGCAAGTTGCCTCCAGTGAGGTCCACTTGCCACAAGAAAAACTTTCCCCGAAATGGTTTTGACAGAGAGATAGGAAAGGAGAGCTGGAAACACAACTAAGGAGGTGGCTAAAGAGACAATGAGACTCCTGAGAGACGAGGCAAGCTGCAGACTCCCTGAAGCCCAGAGCAGCAACTAGGGAGGTGAGAGGTATCTGAATAGCTAAAGAGTAAAGGCAGGAGGGAAACTGGGCAGCTATGGAAAGTGCAGAAGTGCAGATCGTCTGAGGCAAAGATGCTTTTAGAAATGATCAGTTTAGTCAGGACATGTGAAAATAGGTGAGAGATTACTGAGACTACCTCCACAGTACAACAGACAGAGCAGTGGTAATGCAGGTTGAGGGGGACAGATCAATATTTCTTCTCCTGAGATTAAGACTCTTCCTGAAAATTGCCACTATTTCCACTATCACGGGAAAACATTGACATTAAAATTAGTCAATCATTTTAGCTGGTGAAAGTGTGTTCATACTTTTCAGATGTTGAAAACAGTTCTTCCCCTTTCCAGGCAGAGCTCAGGTGTCCAACCACAAACACCCAGCAGCACTTGGAGAGGCCCCGGTGTCTCTGAGGCACCTGCCTGGGCCTGGCAGCTCTCACGGGGCACCTGCGGGAGACCAGAGCCCCTCCGGGCTGCAGGTGGAGGCTGGGCAGAGGGCACCAGGGCACCTGCGATGGCACCAGATGTCCATGACCCTGTGACGGCATCCCACCCCAATTCGGAGAAGCACTTTCCTTAAAAAAGACCACACACAAAAGCCCCTCAAAACACCAGCATATGGAGAAAACACACCACCACCAACAAAATAAAAAAAAGAAACCGAATCAAGGAGGGCTATAAGAACAAAGAATGCTAAAAACTGAAAAGTGCAACTAAACATTTCCTTGTTTACATTCTTTTTAAAATTTCTGTCTTGATTCATTTTTATTGACATTTTCTAAACATTTTTGTTATAATCAACCATTAAAAAAGATATTTTTATGTCTCGCACAGCGCTTAGTGGCCCAAACCACTCCCTGCCCGGGACAGTCCATGCAACTCCTCACTCTTTGCACAGAGCCATTCCTGCTCTGAGGTGTCGAGCTCTCTCGACTCAGAGAGGGCAGCAGGGTAACCAGCTCCAATGAAACACTCTATTTTTGGATGGCCAAATCTACAACAATCTCAGCACACCTGTGTTATAGTGATGTCTTGAAGGAGTCCCTAAACATCCAGCTCCACTCCCTTTCCATTCCCTGCCCAGCAAATGAAGTGCAACTCCACTTGAGGGGACAACAGGGAGGAGACACATCTCACCCCATGCCAGACCCCTCCAGTGCAGATGTCTCTGTCTAATCCAGGTGTCTGGACTTCCCTTTCTAGTCAAGGGAGAGAAATAAGGTGTCTCCCTGAGAGGTCTGGAGAGACTTCTCTTGGTGACCAGCTCATGCTTCAGACAGGTTCCCACAGGTCCTGGGCCACCTTTCCCAGCACCACATGGGAACACAGGTAGCCCTGGGCATCGCGGGCACCAATCGTCTCTGTATGTGGGCAAATGAATAGAGGCCTGAAAACCTATCCCAAAAATATCTCCATGCAAAGACTGAGAAGAAAACATATTCATTCCCAGAAGTTCAGATATTTTTTATCCGCTCTAATGATCCTGCAGTTCTGATGCTTTAAAATCTCTCATCGTTGTGGTCCCCTCACATTGACTGCATTCAGTCCGGTAAGCCACTGCTCTGCCACCGGCCGGACAGCACCTCCCGCTCATGCAGTAAACCCTGCGCAGAGCTGCTGGAGCGGTGGCTGCACCTTCAGCTGGAGCAACACACACAGCCCCCGGGGGTGGGGGAGTGCGGCGAGCAGCCTGGAGAGCGCAGGGGGGTCCCGCGACACCCACTGCCCTGCCGGCAGCGTGCGTGGACGGGGAGCTGCCAGGGGCACAAACCGGGGCCAGGCAGCGTTGCCCACGTTGTACCCGCTTAGCTCCACGGCAGTTGTGGACCAAAAAGCCTTATATCCAGCTGCACTGGAGGACACAGGCATCTTGTGCTGCCTTCAGTTTTACCTTCTGAAATAGCAGCCTGTGCTGAGTGAGAATGTATTTTGATAGGAATGGATGTTCAATTAAAACCTACCCCCTCCAATTTTCTCTGCTCGACTTTAGTAGCATATTGACAGCCAATGTTCCCTGTGTGATAAGAAAGGGGCAGTTAAGGATATCGCCTAGGCTCTGGGGGCGTTTTGTGTATCTGTTAGAAAAGGCAGCTAATGCAGTAGTGATGGTACTGGCTGGGTTTGGGAGCAAAAGAGAGGCAAATAATTGATTTTGTTGAGGAAATGGCAGAATATCCTTGCAGTGTCTCCTATTCTTTTTCAAAGGAAATGGAAAAAAAAAAAAAAAAAAAAAAAAAACCACCCGAACTTGGAAGTTGCTTTCAGGGCAGCACAACCAATTTTCCTCTCCCCAGCTCTCTGCTCCCTGCGCCTTGCACAGGCTGCCCTTCTTCAGGCACTCCCTAGCAGGCATCCACTACAAGGCCACCCCTGCTGCTCTGCCCACTAATCCTCACCCACACGCTCTCCACTGCCTCATCGCCCGTCCCTGCGCAGAGCTCCCTGCATGCCGCTGCTCTCTCTCCAGGGTTTCTTTCCTCCACATCACCCTGCACCTTTTCCTTGCCATCCCACACCACCACTTCCTCACTCTTTCTGCAGTCAGCCTCTCCCCTGAGCTGCTCCCACTTCAAGGCTCTCCTGTCCAGCTTGCCCACCTGGTTGACCATCAGGTCGGCAGATGGGAACAGTCTCCTTCCAAATGAAGCGTGACAACCTGCAGCTTTGCTCCCTCTCTGTGGGCTCCCCTTCAGGACCTCCTCCAGCTGCTGTAACCCCAGGCCAGCCGGGGAAGCAGCCGCTCCCCTCTCCTGGGAACCTCTTCCTGCTCTCGGGGCTCGTTTTCAGCCAGAAATCCTGCTCACCACAAAACTGCAAGCACTGTCACGGGCTAAGAGCAGGACTGTAGGCGATGGACCATGCGCTGCTGCAGCATGGTTTTACACCCCCCTCAGCTCCATGTGTCACCAGCCCCTAACCTGCCACCATGAGAAGGGAAAAAAAGGCTCAGCTCTAGTGCTGAGGGTCAGCACATGGGCTAGCTTTCCAATTTTGCAATTGCAATCTTTTGCAATTAAGATGTAAACTATTGATATTTATTTAAGAAAAAATTTCTTCTCTGTTCTTCCTCTCTCTCTCTGACACACACATACATAACCATACACAGACAAACACCCTCTAGCTCCTTTCCTTTCCTTCAGTAGCATGCTAAGATTGAGAAAGCAGAAGTGGGGAGGGAAAGAAAAGGAGATGCAAGAATGAACAGCAGAGGGAAGACAAAAGAAGACATTCTCAGTCAGCACATGCTGCTATTTCAGAAGGTAAAACTCAAGGCGGCACAAAATGCCTCCAGTGTCCTCCAGGGCAGCTTTTAGCCAGAGACACGTTTCATGCTGCTCCTTCAGTCACACCTCGCCAGCATCGGTCTCCCAGCAGACAAAGCACAAGCCAGCCTTCTCCAGCGGTAACTGCAAAGAGGCTGAACATGGGCTGGGGAAGCTCTGGGGGGAGCAGCGGCCCCGGCAGGGCAGGGGCATTCCCCCAGGCAGAGGGGCTGCGTGGGGCAGGGCTGCTCACAGCTCCCGCTCGCCCCCAGGACACTTCCCCAGGGGCTTCTCAGCAGGAAGCTCCAGGCAGGGACCACACCAAAGGCAAGCAGCTTCCCAGAGTCTCTGCTTCCAGGTCCCTGCTGCTGGCGTGGCGGGAAGGGAAAAGCAGCTGCCCAGCCGCAACAAGAGCCCCAGGCTCTGAAGCCCACGCAGAGACCAGCAGCTCTGCGAGGAAGCTCACCAAGGGCCTTCGCCCGCTCGCTGCCCACGCGCAGCACCAGCAGCACCGTGGCTGCCCCAGCAGGCTCTGTCCCAGCTGCTGCTGAGCACCTGCAAACACGCACGTGCCCCTCCACACTGCCCCGCTGCCACCAGGGCTCTGTGGGGCAGAGCTGAGCGCCATGGGGCTGCCATGGGGGCTGGGGGCCAACGCTGCCCTGAGCAGACGTCACCTGCAGACCCTGCACTGCCTCTGGGCAGGTGTCCGCAGGGGCTGCGAGCACCTTCCAGAAGGGCACAGCTCTGCCGCAGCCGCTCCGCTGCCACAGCCGAGAGCCTGGCTCTGGCCACGGCCACCAGCAGCCTCCGCACGTCCTGCTCATCCCGGTGCCCACGGCCGGGCTGAGCACAGGCAGGAGCTGGGCATCCGCCCGGGCAAAGCAGGGCTGTCAGCAGGGGCACAGGGCAGCTGGCGGCCTCCTGCCCCGGCCCGCAGCCACCACAAGCCCAGCTGCCCCCACGCCCGCCCCGCACAGAGGCCACGGCACCCAGAAACGGCCACCGCAGCCGGCACCGAGCCGTGGGGCCGCCGGCAGAAGGGGCACAAGAGCCGGGGGCTCCCGCAGGGCCGCAGGTGGCCCAGGCCGCACCGGGCCTTCCCCAGCAGCTGCTCGCACCCAGCCGGGCCGCGACGGCTCCGGCCACCCCCGCGCGCACAGCCGCTCGCTCTGCCCAGCCCAAGGCCCTCGGCCCCGGCGCGGCAGCTCCCGGCGCTGCGGCTCGAGGCTCCGGGCGGCCCCGCCCCAGGACACGCTGCCCCGCGCGGCCGGCAGCAGCCGCCTCTCGGCCCCTCCCTCCCCGCAGGGCCCGGGCAGCCCCGGCACCGCCCCCGCCCCGCCCCTGGGCCGCCTCCTCTGCACCAGTGCGCATGCTCCGCCCCGCCCCTCCCAGTTCCTCCCCCTCTGCCCCGCCCCTCCCCTCCCCTCCCCTCCCCTCCCCGCCCGACCGCCCAGCGCACGCGCACTGCCGCCCCCCGCCCCTCCCTCCCTGCTGCCCGGCCCCGGGAGGCCCCGCCCCGCGGGAGCCAATGGGGGAGGCGGGGCGGAGGCTCTGTCTGCTGGGAGAGCGGTGCTGGCGAGGGGGTGGGGGAGGTGCAGGGCAGGAGATCAGCTTTGTTCTGGGCACCTTTGTGCAGGGGATGCCAAAAGGAGACAGTCGAGGAGTGACGGTACCACCTGGGTTTGGGAGCCTAACAGTGGAAAAGGAGTGAATTTGTTGAAGAAAAGCCAGAGTATCCTTGCAGTGTCTCCTGTTCTTTTTCAAAGGAAATGGAAAAAACAAAACAACAACAAAAACCCCTTAGAAGCTGCTTTCAGTGTCTGTTCCTGAAGGAGAAGTTTCCACAAGACTTCCTCTCTGTCTTAGCTGACGTAATACTTTGACTCTTGCCTTCTGCGTCGTGGGGAAGTGTGCAGCTGAGAAGTTTTGAAAGACCTCGTTCCTGAGCCCTGCTGGAGCAGCAGGTTATTTAAGTGTGCGTATGAGTTGCTCTTCCGTCTTGTCTTTCCTCACCGCCTTAGACATCTCTGCCCTCGATTGGAGTGTGTTCAAAGCAGAGGTGTGTGGAAGACCTTTGAGTGTCTCTTGATTCTCCCAGCTGGTTCTTGTGGCACCTTTTTGAAATGTTGAGAGCTTGTGTTTGACCTGCTGCCAAGTCCCTGCAGCTGCTCCCTCCCTCCCTCCCTCCGTCCGTCCCTCCGCGAGGGTCAGCCACCCGTGTGGCTGTGGGTTGTCAGCGCTGGCTGCCCCGGTGGCAGCAGCCACCTCCGCTGTGCCGCCGTGGGGCGAGCGCGGCGCAGGGCCCCCTGCCCTCCCTCGCAGGCAGGTTTCCCTGGGGGGGCCACGGCCGGGGCAGCGCAGCCGCCTGTGCCGGCCCGGCCGGGCCCCGCGGCGGGGTTGTCCCTGTGGCCCGGCCTGCGTGGGGCAGGGGCAGCCCCCGGGCACCCCGCGCAGCCCCTGCCCGCTGCAGGGCCAGCCCTGGCCGGGGCCCTGGGGGCGAGGGGGGCCGGGCCCCCTCTGTGACACGGGCTGTGCTCACAGGGGACATCCCGTGTCACGGCCACAGCTGCCCTCTCCCGCGCGGCCCCGGCCTCTCCCCACACGTCCCGGCGAGGCCGCACCAGCCCAGGCGCTGGGGCTGCTCTCGGCACCGCTCTGCTGCCAGGAGCCGCCGAGCCCCAGCCGGAGCCGGCGAGGGGAGGCCGGGGCAGCGCGGGGCTGCGGGGAAGTGCGGAGGAGGAGGAGGAGGAGGAGGAGAGGAGCTGTTTCCTCATCATCTTCCGCCACAGGGGTGACCCAGGGGGAGGAGGACAAGGATGGAGCTCTGGGACGCTGGCCACGGGACGCCGCGTGAGCAGGGGGTGCCAGTAATCCCTGCCTGGGGTAAGGCCTTCAGGAGCTCCTTAACAAATGTTGTTGTGGAGAGGATGAATGGGGAAAGAGAGTTTGGCTGTGGAAACCCTGGGCTGTGGGAGGGGCTGGACAGTCTGGTTGGTGCCCCAAGAGCTCCAGCTGATGGTCCCCTCTGGCTCAGGTGCCAGTGTGGCCGCCAGCACTGCTGGGTCCTGCCCCTGACGCTGCCCCTGCTCCCGGCGGGGGAAGGAGCTGGAGCTGCCCTGGTGGCCTTGCAGAGCCTGTGCATGCAGGGATCCAGTATGGGGGAAACTGGCCCTGCAGGAGAGTCCCCAGGGGATCCCCTGAATCCCCAGATTTCCACGGGCACAGCACCATCCTCTCTGGGACGTAAATCATTGCCAGTATCCCTAGGGAGGGGGTCACCCTCTGACAGCTGCGTCTGGAAGGAAAGGAGACCTGTCTGAAGAAGGCGGAGGGGTCCTGCAGCTCCTGCTGGGCTCTGGCGAGACTGCCAGAAACACCGGTGCTCAAAATGCATCCTTGCACTGTTCCCCAGCTCAGCTTGGCTTTCTGTCCAGGACCCCAGCCACTGCCTCTAGCCCTTCCCACTGGACCGGCTTGTGCCTCCAGACTGGCAGAGCAGGCTTTGATCTGGGAGATGTATTGTGGCTGTCCCGTGGCAGGATCTCCATGTCCCACTGCCTGTTTCAGGTCCAGACTGCTGCTGGGGTCAGATGACAGTTCTAGCCTGAAGGCAGTGCCCACCTCAGCTCTGCAGCCCCTGTGAGGGATGGGGTTAGTTTGGGCAGGGGGTGCTGTCTGAGGACGCCCGCTCTTGCCATCTCCTTGGTTAGGCGTGTGGTGAATGGCTGTGAGCTGGCCGACCCAGAGCACGACATGACTTTCTCTTGCTTTTCCAGTGGCTGTGCACATCTGGGAAGGTGTGTCAGACTACATCACAGAGCAGCTGGTGCTGAACAAGGTGGGTCTGCCCTCCTGTTCCTCCCCTCCAGCCCTGATGGTTTCAGCAGTCCTGACATCTCTGTGCCATTGGGTGCAATTGCTCTGCCCCTCCTTTGAAACCAGAAGGAAATCCCATGGAGAAGGATGCTGCAAATGATAGGAGTGCCACAGACTAATGTCTCCCTAAAGCGAGATGACAAAGCTCCTGTCCAGTTTCATTCACAGGAGGGGTTGGAGGCTTTCTGGGCCTTCTCCAGTCCCCCCCGGAAGGGTGAAAGGCCAAAGAGAGAGCCTGGCATGTTTTTTTCTGAGGTTATCTCCCTTCTTGGAAAGCCTTCCTATGAATGTCCTGGATGACAGGGATGATATACGTGTAATTTTGAGAGGGCGAGGAGGAGGGGGAGGAAACCATCTGGAACGTTCTTCCAAAGGACCTCTCCAAGGCTCTCCCAAGCTTTCCAGAGGGCTTCATCTTGCCCCTTTGTAGGCCAGGAGTGAGCAGGGCCCGTCGCACCATGGCCATGCTCTGACAAGCCCTCGGGCTGTTTGTTCATCTCCCATGCTTAGAATTCTTCTCTTCTCTTCTGTTTGCAGGACGTGAGAATTATTCGACTTGGCACCTTCCGCGTTGTTAGAGAACAAGTCGTTGATGGCAAGAATGGTCTTCTGACTGTTCGCAGACCCACGTTTGTCCTCGGAAAGTATCTTGCAGAGCGTCATGGCCTCACCCATGATAAGGCCTATGTTCCTGGTAAGAAGACAGACTGAAACTTGTGCTTCCTCGTGCGAGATGTGTGGGGTGTGGATAACTGCTGCTCAGCAGGGGCTGTCAGAAATCTAGAATGCCTTCCCTGGGTCCTGAGAACACCTCCAGGGTTTTTTTTATTATCATGTCATCAGAATGTGGAATCGAATGAGCCTCTCTCTCCCTCTCAGGCTTGCTTTTACAGCTGGCTCCATACCAAGTGTTTTGGGGTTGCTGCTTCTAAGCTGATGTAGTTAAAACTCCTGTAGTTTAAACACCTGTTTATGCCCCAGCAGACCTTGTAAGGGCGAACAGCAGCATTGCTGCTGGCTCTTCCAAGCTGCTTCTGCTTCAAGTGGGTCAAAGCCATCTGTAGAGAGCCTTGAAACAGAGATGGGAACAGTAGTGTGTAGGAAAAGCCCTCCGAGGCCAGCTATGGGGTGATTGCTGGGGAGTGGTAGGAGCAGTGCAGCTGTAGGGTGATGTCAGTGAGGGCTGTGGGGCAGCAGGAGCTCTGAGCTGTGTTTGGAGTGGGCCTTTGCTTTCAAAGGACTCCATCCTCTCTGTGCTGTGAACATCAGTCTGGCATCCCTCAGGGACAGGCCTTGGGCACCAAAAGCAGGGTTGTGTGCTGAGCAGGTCCAAGGGCCTTGGGGTGGCCAGAAAGACAAAGGTAAAAATGATGAGTAACTCATATCCATTACTAATGAAGAGGAAGATTCAGCCTGTAAGATTTGTTGTGCAGTCCATGTGTTTTTCTTCTTCATTGCAGCCACTGTGACGTGGCATAGCTAAGTCTCTTCAAACCTGGCATGCCCTGAGGGTGGGCACAATTACCATGAGCAGTCTCTTCTCCTGGGAGCTGGCCTGCTTTTTCCTCTCCTTGTGCTGGTGTCCTGCCTGATGGTCATACAGTATAGCCAGGAGCCTTTCTTTCTGTTTCTGTGGGGAAGGAAGCATTGCTGTACTCTTGGCCCAAGAGGTTGCAGAGTGCTTTGAATTTCTCCCAAGGGAGAGATGACATCAGCATCCTTTCTGGGCTTTCCCAGAGAGTTAAAGAAGACGGCTCTGTAGCACTGTTCTGCTGGAAGACCTTCAAGCTGCTGACACTCTCTTTTAGCTTGCTGAAGTGCTCTGTTAGTGACTGTGGTGCTCTTTTGTTGCTGCCTAGGTCATAAGCAAGCTGAGCCCCTGAAGTATGCTCGCATAGCCTTGGACATCTCCTTCTCTTGGAAAATAGTGGAGGCTTGCATAGAAGAGACCATGTACCTTCTCTCTTGCTGTCTTGCGAGTGGGAAGAACGTTGCCCTTGTTCTGAAGGACATTGGCATACTGGTCATTGAAGGCAACGTTGTGAAAATGAGATTTTACAAAAGCCTTCTGCAAAGGCTGAATGGCTCTGAAGAGCTGGGAGAAGCTCTTCTTGGGGTAAGTTGTCCATTTCTGCAGTGCTCCTTCTCGCTCTTTTGAAACCCGAGCAAAGTCAAAGTGAAGGGATTTCTCTTGGCCTGCCACAACTTGTCTGGGCATGTGGACGGTCCTGGTCTAGAGGAATGCCAGCTCCCTGCACAGTGATCCCTCCTGCCCTTCTCCAGGCTGGCAGGGGCCTCAGACATCGCTGTCAAATCTCTGGTGACCTCAGCCCTCCTCTCTCCCTGAAGCGAGAGGGCCTGAGTGTCTTTCATCTCTCCTGTATGGCAGCTGGTCACAGTACCTTTGGTCACCTTAGCATTTCTAGCTCTGTGTCTGTGTAGGGCCGTCTTCTGTCTGCTCTGCCTCTTGGCGCTGTGCAAAGGAGTGGGTTGCTGTAATTCCCTGTCCTTCTGCTGTGATACCAAGAAATAGCAGCTTGTAGCTGAGCTGCCAGCATCACTGTGGTTTCCTCAGCACATCATCTTCAGTGGTGTTGGGACCACAGCAGGTGGCAGGGCTTGTTGCTCACCCCATTCTCTGGGAGGCAATGCAGAGACACAAGCAGAGCAAGGCCCATATGGGAGCAGACTCCTTTAGCTGTTGTCCCTGTGTGGGTCCAGTTGTGCTGAGCAGCTCCTTTGTGTGTCTCTGGCACCCCCACAGCATGCAGGGGGGACTTCTGTGCCCTAACGTGTGCACCTGCACACTGCTAGTGGTGTGGCCGTGCTGTGTCACAGAGACAGTCATTCCAGGCCAGTGCCCTTGCCCAGGTCTTTAGTGCAGCCCTGGCCTTCAGCCTGGGCTTTCAGGTGCAGCTGGAAAGTGGAGGTGTGAAAGCAGTCTGAGCTGAGCCACTCGAGGGCTAAGCCAGAGATGCAAGCAGCCTGTAGCCCAGCCCTGTTTGCCAGCTCGGTCTTTTCCTTCTGTCCCAGTCCGTGGTGCCCTTTCAGGCCATTCTCTAGGCCAGGGACTTTTCTCCAGCCTTTTGGGCAGTGGCTCCCACTGCAGGACCCTCAGCTGCTCCTTCAACACACCCCACAAGTTTGGCACTCACAGTTGTTACCCGCTGTGCAGGGCAAAAGGAGGGCTGTGTGCCTCTATTGATGCATTCTGCGGAAGCAGCCATCTGACTCTCAGGAGAGACTTTGGGGTTAAGCTCACATCTGAACACTTTGTTCTCAGCTCAGGAGCAGGCACCAGAAGCCAGCAGCCAGGAACACAGACTAGGGAAGGGCCTTTGCCTGTGCTCTCCTCCACTGACTTCTCCATTAGGCAAGAACCGGTCTCCTCACTGAGGCTCTTGATCTTGGCCCTTGCCCAAAGCCTGGCAGTATTCTTACCCATTCTCCTGTATTCCCCTGCAGCTGCTCCTCTGTAGAATTGAGGGGCTGTGAGCAAGAAGATCATTTTCTTGGCAGCATCTCACATGTGTCTCTTGCCTTTGCAGATGTCAGCGAGGAAGGACTCAGTCCTCTCAGGCACCGAAACAGCTGCTTCTCTGACTTGTTGTGGCTCTGTCGTTGTCTTTCCAAGGTGAGTATGTTTGTTTGTTTTTTAGCTGCTGACTGACCAAGCGAGCATCTTCTCACCGTGTGTCTCTGGTAGGCTTGTGCAGGCGCTCTGGAAGGGACTTGAAAGGAACCCTTTCCAATGGTTGGTTCCCAGTGAACTCCAGGCTTGCTCTGGCTTTGTTTGGGCTCTGTGTGTGGGGGCTTCTGCAGAGCTTTGTGCTGGCTCCCAGCTTGCAAAGGGCTTTGTTCCGTTAGTGGCCTGGGGGCTGGGGGCTGTCCTTTCCAGATGCAGTGACATGAGCGTGGGAGGGACTGCAAGGGATGTGGAGGGCAAGGCAGGAATTTGAAGTGATGCTGGAATGCTGCAGGAAAGGAGACTAGTCTGTTCTGCCTGGATGGGAGCATGGACAGGAGCTGGGAGACGGTCTCCAGTGGCAGCCTGGGGGATTTGGCTGGGAAAGCTTAGAAGGAGCTTTCTCCCAGGAAGGCTAGGGAAGCCCTGCAGCAGCCTGGGGAGGAAGCTTATGTCCCTCCAGGCACTGGAGGTCTTCCCTGGCTCACTCTGCTTCCTCAGACAGTCCTGCAGGGTCGGGCCGATTCTGCATATTCTGCTCTGGGAAAGGATGGGCTTCATAGTGGCTCTGACAGCTGCCTGTGTCCCCATAGTTAACATGAGCTGCAAAGGAACTGTGGAGCCCTTCCTCCAGAGTGGTGTCTTTCTGCTGTTTCCAGGCAGGAGCTGGAGACTTCCCCCCGAAAACCACCAGTGAGAGCAGCACCGGTGAGAGTGCCATGTGTGAGAGCTCCTCCTGTGAGAGCTCCTGCTGTGCAAGGTGTGAAGCCTGTTTGGGAAAAGGAATGGGAGGAAGATGACCCCAGTGTTGAGAAAGGTAATGGAGCAGTTGATTCCTGGTGGGGGGTTGTGCCTTCTCCTTCTGTCCTCCTTGGTGTAGGGGGTTGGAGCCAAGGCTCCACAGGATTTTCAGAGCAGGCAGCTCTATCCTTTCCTTGTGAGTTTCTCATAGACATTCCCAAACCACTGCCTTGGGGTTGACTGTGTCACCAGGGGCAATGCAGGCCTTTGAGATCTGTAGAAGGATCCCAGGACCTGTTCCCCTCATGTGAAGAAGTTATTGCCACAAAGAGACGCTGTCAGGTCACCAGCACATCCCTGCGAGCCTCCCTTTTCATAGCGTGGTATGGATAGAGCAGTAGAAAAGCACCTTTGCAAGAAATGATGTTGCAGAGTGAAAGCAAAGAGTTGGACAGGAGCCAATATGAGTAAGGGCCTTGGCCTGCCTAGGAAACATGGCTTTAAAGGAATCGGATTGAGGCCTCATAGTTCTATCACAGGCTGGAGCAGGTCTGCACATCACTCCTGTTCCAGTGGTCACTGTGATTCTGCTCTGAAGTGTTTTCTCGTCTCCTGCTTACAGGAAAGCTTCCTCTCCGGCGCCGCCTCTTGTGGGAGCGCCACTCACCCCTCGAACTAGTGCCTGCAAATATGGAAGAAGGAGACAGGGAGAAAGCTGAAGAGGAGTCTCTTGACAGGTGAGCCACTTGGAGCAATGGACATGGGTGACTGTCCATAGAACTCCAAATGCCTTTTATCCCATGCCACAATGACCAGCGATCCCTTGCTGGATGGGCAGCCCAGAGCAAGTCCTTGGAGACCCTCATGTTGGCTTCCTGATTCTCCTGCCTCTGCTTGCAGGTTACAACCCTTTGGGAAACTCAGTGCAAATCCTCATTCCGGAAGAGGAGGGCCTTTTCCCCGTTCCCTTTAGATGGAAGTAAACAGGATGCTTTCTATATGCTGACAGTCGGGCTGGGGGCCTATGGCCATTTTGTGAGGCTGAGGAAAAGGCTGTGCTCTTGGAAGGCCTTCTAAAGAGCAGAGGTGTGTGTCTGAGCTTTGCCCCACCATGGTGGCTGTTCCCAGAGACCAGTGAGTATGTAGTGAGACAGGATGAAACACAGAGCAGCTCTTTCTTTGCCTGGAAAGGATGTGGCCTTTCAAAGCAAAGTGCAATTGCAGCCATCCTGCCACACACAGGCACTCTGGAAGGGACTTGAGCGTAACCCTTTCCAATGGTTGGTTCCCAGTGAACTCCAGGCTTGCTCTGGCTTTGTTTGGGCTCTGTGTGTGGGGGCATCTGCAGAGCTTTGTGCTGGCTCCCAGCTTGCAAAGGGCTTTGTTCCGTTAGTGGCCTGGGGGCTGGGGGCTGTTCTTTCCAGATGCAGTGACACAAGTGTGGGAGGGCCTGCAAGGGATGTGGAGGGCAAGGCAGGAATTTGAAGTGATGGTGGAATGCTGCAGGAAAGGAGACTAGTCTGTTCTGCCTGGATGGGAGTGTGGACAGGAGCTGGGAGACGGTCTCCAGTGGCAGCCTGGGGGATTTGGCTGGGAAAGCTTAGAAGAAGCTTTCTCCCAGGAAGGCTAGCTAAGCCCTGCAGCAGCCTGAGGAGGAAGCTTATGTCCCTCCAGGCACTGGAGGTCTTCCCTGGCTCACTCCGCTTCCTCAGACAGTCCTGCAGGGTCGGGCCGAGTCTGCATATTCTGCTCTGGGAAAGGATGGGTTTCATAGTGGCTCTGACAGCTGCCTGTGTCCCCATAGTTAACATGAGCTGCAAAGGAACTGTGGAGCCCTTCCTCCAGAGTGGTGTCTTTCTGCTGTTTCCAGGCAGGAGCTGGAGACTTCCCCCAGGGAATCATCTGTGGGAACTCCATCTTGGACACCTCTGAAGCCTATCTGGGGAGAGAGGGCAGAAGGTGACCCCAGTGTTGAGAAAGGTAATGGAGCAGTTGATTCCTGGTGGGGGGTTGTGCCTTCTCCTTCTGTCCTCCTTGGCGTAGGGGGTTGGAGCCAAGGCTCCAGTGCGATGTCTTGGGCATCACTAGATGTGATGCTGCTCAGCCCTGTTGGGAAATCTCTAGTGACTGCTGAGGGAGCAAGACCTCAGGGCAGCCCAGCACTCCCAGCTGCAGTTGATCCCTCTGAGCTAAGCTTTCCCCCTGGACTCTGGGCCCTAGTGTACCCTGCAAACTGTTCTTCCACTGGAGGAGGAAGAGTAAAAGTTGAGGACAATCCTTGGGAATCCTCCATCCTGCCTGGAGCAGAATGGTAATGGAAAGTGTGACGTCTTTCATGACCTATCTCATGGAATCAAGGTGACCTAGAGAATCTGGTCAGAAGTGTGGTAAGGGGTGCCAAGACTTCCCTGGATTTTCAGAGCAGGCAGCTCTACCCTTTCCTTGTGAGTTTCTCATAGACATTCCCAAACCACTGCCTTGGGGTTGACTGTGTCACCAGGGGCAATGCAGGCCTTTGAGATCTGTAGAAGGATCCCAGGACCTGTTCCCCTCATGTGAAGAAGTTATTGCCACAAAGAGACGCTGTCAGGTCACCAGCACATCCCTGCGAGCCTCCCTTTTCATAGCGTGGTATGGATAGAGCAGTAGGAAAGCACCTTTGCAAGAAATGATGTTGCAGAGTGAAAGCAAAGAGTTGGACAGGAGCCAGTGTGAGGAAGGGCCTTGGCCTGCCTAGGAAACTTTAAAGCCTTTAAAGGAATCGGATTGAGGCCTCATAGTTCTATCACAGGCTGGAGCAAATCCACACGTCACTCCTGTTGATGTGGTCACTGTGATTCTGCTCTGAAGTGTTTTCTCGTCTCCTGCTTACAGAAGGGCTTCATGCTGAGCGCCTCCATTTGTGGGAGAGCCACCTTCCACCCATACTAGTGCCTGCAAATATGGAAGAAGGAAACGGGGAGAAAGCTCAGGGGAAGGAGCCTCAAGACAGGTGAGCCGCTTGGAGCAATGGACATGGGTGACTGTCCATAGAACTCCAAATGCCTTTTATCCCATGCCACAGTGACCAGCGATCCCATGCTGGATGAGCAGCCCAGAGCAAGTCCTTGGAGACCCTCATGTTGGCTTCCTGATTCTCCTGCCTCTGCTTGCAGGTTACAACCCTTTGGGAAACTCAGTGCAAATCCTCATTCCAGAAGAGGAGGGCCTTTTCCCCATTCCCTTTAGATGGAAGTAAACAGGATGCTTTCTATATGCTGACAGTCGGGCTGGGGGCCTATGGCCATTTTGTGAGGCTGAGGAAAAGGCTGTGCTCTTGGAAGGCCTTCTAAAGAGCAGAGGTGTGTGTCTGAGCTTTGCCCCACCATGGTGGCTGTTCCCAGAGACCAGTGAGTATGTAGTGAGACAGGATGAAACACAGAGCAGCTCTTTCTTTGCCTGGAAAGGATGTGGCCTTTCAAAGCAAAGTGCAATTGCAGCCACCCTGCCACCAAGGACAAGGAGCAGCAGCTGTTCTCACACTGAGTTTGGGATGGATTGAGTGACCTTGGAGCCCTTTCCTTCACGTGAAATCTGGTCTTGTGGCTGCCAGAAGCAGGGTGTGGCTGGAGGCTAGCTGAGAAGGTGGGTAGAGAGGAGTGAGGTGGAAGAGATGGGTGCCAGGAATGCTGTTGAAGGGAAGGAGTCCCTTGGTGAAGACCTCCCAAAAGGAGGCATTTCCCCTTGTGCAATGGCCTTCCTTCCCCTCCCAGCAGCAAGAAGGAATGAGGGCCATTTCCAGGCAGCCGCCATGGGGTGGTGAGCAGCAGGCTTGGGGGCATGTGCCTTTGGATCAGGCAGCCCTTCCAGGCAAGGGGCAGTTGTTGGGCGCTCAGAAGAGCATTTCGGTGTGGGCCATGAGTGACTGAAGGCTCAAGGAGTCTAAGGGACAGAGCAGTGTCTGTTATTACTCTTTTTTATATACATGGTTTTTGTCTGACAGCTTTTTTGGGGGCTGGCACAGGAGAGTGCCAGGGGTAGGAAAATGGCATGAATGCTTTAGTCCCTTGATGCCTTTCTCCCCCTTTGGCACTAGGTGCCCAGCAGTAATCCATTTCCCATCCCTAAACACGCAGTCTTTGGCACCACTGAGCAGTGGCTAATGCACTTGGCGGGACACAGACTAACGGTGTGCCTTGGAGCCTGTCCTTGTAGATGACCCTGCTGCTCTCCTTGCTACATGGATAGAAAGCCTCAGTGTGGGCACCTGGAGCTTTCCTTTAGCCATGTGATGCACCCCTGGGTGTTTTGGCAGGGGGTGATTGCTGTCTCCATTGATGTGACCACAATCAGTCGAGGCTACGTGCTTCTGCAGAACTGCCTTCTGCTGCAGAAGCAGGTGCCCAGCTTGTGGGCATGGGGTGGAGATCCAGCTCCTCCTGTGCTCATACCACTCCTCGCGGTGTGTGTTTGCAGTGTGCTCCCACCTATCCCAGGGGTCTCTACACAGAAAACAACACAAGGTGGGAGGAGGCAATCGCTTGAAGCCAGACCACCAGCTGCGGGGCCAGGGAGCAAAGGTCATCAGGGGGCAGAACAGGTAGGTGCTCCTGATTGAGGTCCTTCTTGTGCCAGCCTGAATTATGGAAAAGCATCGTCCTATGGGCAGCGGCTGTACAAGACCCCTTCCAATGTGTTCCTTTGAGCCCTTACTGCCTTGGTCTGGGGACTGCTTTCGATACTGCCGGCAAAGATGCGCTCTATTTTGGCAATACATCTGTTGCTGCTGCATTCTCCATGAACACACCAGAAGACCCTCTTGGGCCCTGCTTCTGGTGGCAATGTCCCTGCTGGGCCTTCCTGGGATTGAAGACAGAGACTTTCTGTTCAGCTCCACGATCATTTAGATGACTGGTCAGAACACAAAAGGGATGTTCAGTCTTGCTAGGATTCCCTTAAGGGCAAAATGGTGCTGACAGGCAGGCTCAAGACAGGGGTCAGAGGAGAGTGTGAGAAATAACCTTTGCTTCAGGGAAAAAGAGACCTGCTGGACCTGTGCTTCCCCCTCCCTCCCTAGCAGGACTGCCTTGCCGATTTCCTGCTCTGCAAGTGACAGTTCCCTCTGCTCACTGATGACACTAGGAGGTATCTGGAGACTGAGTGAGAAGTGCCAGTGGGAACGACAGTGAAGCCTGGTCAGGCTGTGACATAGTCTGGGCCATCTCGTGGTGCCTCTCGCTGTTCTCCAGCTCAGGCTGCAGCATCCCTGCCTGGGGCAGCATTTGTCATTTGGGGTGCCCGACGGCAGGCCAGGCCAAGGGCATGGTGACTGCACAGCTCCTGCAGGCCCTGGCTGTTTTAGAGGTGCATGTTGAGAGCAGCTGCGTGGACTTGGAAGTGGGGCACAAACCTGTGTGGAATTGCCTTGCAGGTTCAGCAGCGAACTGAGACCCAGCCAAGGGTTCAGGCACGTTCAGTCCTTCTCCAAAGAAGGAAAGCAAAGACGACTGTTGAGAAGCCGGCTGAAGAAAAGCCAAGTATTCAGGAAGTCGTCAAGTGCCAGTTGGGACAAGATAAGGATGCGACTGTGAGTGTTTACTTCTCCTGCATAGAGGAGGCGGCAAAATGGTGTGCCGAGCAACAGAGGACTCGACAGACAGGGTATGTTTGTGCCAGCTGCAGGAAAAGCCTGGGGCGGTTGAGTAGCAGTGACCCACCGAGGGGTCAGACTCCCAATCCCAGAGCCATGGGGTTGGATAGAGCTGGAGCTGGATAAGCACCTCTGCAGCCCAAGTAAATGCCCAGCACTCCTTTGGAGGGGAAGGGCTTTGCCTGCAAATGGGACCAGGCTGGAGGAGCTGGGGGAGGAGAGGAGCAGAAGGGGTCTCCACCTGAGTGAGAGAGAGAGATGTCAGTGCTGCTGCAGCCACATTTCACCTTGAGCAAGCCACACTGGCCTTGGATCAGCCTTCCCTTCAATCCAAGGCGTAGCTGTTGGGGGCTCAGAATAGGCTTCAACTGGGGGACCTAGAAGCCCTGAACGGCTGAGCACAAATGTTTGTGTGCACCTTTTCAAACCTCTCCCTGAACGCTGGAGCCCAGACACAGGTTCACCCCCAGTCTTGGCCCTGGCAGAGTCAGCCCCAGGCTGAGGAGCTGCATGTGCGTCCTTGTTTGGACACAGGGGCCTGTGTTACATGAGGGTGAGCATGGAAACCCCATCAGAAGCACGTCCCAACACAGGTGGCCTGAGCTAGTCTGCACTTTTTCTCTGCCTTTCTCTCTGTGCATAACACAGCCTCTCCCTTTCTCCCTCCTTAGCACTGGGAAGAAGGGCAGTGTGCAGAGACACAAGAAGAAGAAACAGTGACTGTCCGTGATGGTGGCACACATGAAGTTTTGTTCTCTTGAATTAAACCAGATCCCCCACCTGGCGTGGACCCTTCCTGGGTGTGGTGTGAACTCTGCTGTTTGCAGCGTGTGAGCATTGGAGAGGCCTGAAGACAACAAACAGCTCCGGTGTCAGGGCTTGGGTGTCAGTCCCTGCTGCCAGGGCAGCTCTCTGCCAAGGTCATGCTACAGCTGCTGTCTGGCTGCAGCCGTGGTGGCTGTGGCCTAGGGCTCTCCTGCTTCGTGTTGGTCCTTGAGAAAGTTGTGCAGAGGGCCCTGCCATGGCCAGCACCTGCCCTGCTGACAAGGGGTCCCTGGGGAGAAGCGGGAAGAGCTGGTTTGAAGGGGTTGAGCCTGGGCCCCCCTTCCTGCTCCCCCGTCCTGCCTGCATGGTGGGAGGGCACTCCCAACTCTTGTGTGTGTGTTGGGTGCACTTGTGTGCTGAGCTTTTGGGGGTATGAGGGGACTAACAAGGGTGCCAAGGGCCGGAAGGGGAAGCTCACAACCAGGAGAGCTGGGGCCATGAGAGTCCATGGTCACCTGGGCTGTAGCAACCATGAAAGAGTGGAGTTGCAGAGCCTGAGGGCAGCGAGGAAGGAGAGCAGCAGAGGACAGAACCTGAACTTCGGGAGAGCACACTTCACCTTCTTGAGGGACCTGGCAGGAGGATCCCATGGGAGGCAGCTCTGGAGAGCAAAGGAGCTCGAGGAAGCTGGCAGGTCTTTGAGGACAGCACCCCCCAAGTGCCAGAATGGTCTACCTCGATACCCCAGAAAACAAGCAGACATGTCAGGAGACGGCCTTGGCTAAACAGGCAACTCATGGCAGAGCTCCAACACAAAACTGGCAGCATTCAGGAGGTGGAAGCAGGGACCAGCTGCAATGGAGGAATACTGCAACAAATCCTGGGTGAGTGCTGATGGCCCATGTGGGGATAAAGCTGACCTGGCAGTGTGTCCGGGCCCTGTGGGCACTAATAGGCTGTAGTGGCTCTGACCAGCCTCCCCTGGGGCCCGCACTCACCCCTGCCCATGGGCCCCGGACCCCATTTTGGCTCAGCCTGGGGCCCTCACTCCCTGCCTGAGCTACGCTGGAGGAGTGCCGGTCTCCAGCTCTGCCGCAGCCATGCCCCTGCTTGGCCATGGGCCCTGTTGATGTGGACCGCGACCCGTGGCCTGACTGCCCAGCCCGACCTCAGATCTGCCTCGTCACCACGGACATGCCTTCTGCATTACCTCTTTGTTCCCTGAAAACCTGGCCTGTCCATCTCCAGGTCTGCATTTCTTTCACCGACCATCGGTGAGGTGTTTCTCACCGTGGGGTCTGCAGTGCCAAGCCTGTGCCCCATCTCTTCCCCTCCCATGCTGGTATTCCACTTGTCCAGGCCTCTGCCATTTGCCCAGGCCTGTGTATCTCCACACTGCAGCATTGGGTGAGAGCGGTAAATATCTCATCCTCCACAGGATAGCTGCTTGCTCCTGCTATGGAGAACAAACGAGGGTTGTACCACACCAGGACAAAAAACGCAGATTAGCCACATAAACACGGTCAAAGAGAGAAAGTGCTGTCACAGCTAAAGCAAGTGAAAGAAAGCTGCAGACAGGTCTAGGAAAGTTCAAAGAGAGCAAGCCTGACAAGCTTGCTACATCTGGCAAGGGAGTATCTGTGAATGCAGGTGCTTTGCTTGAGAGCCCGCTTGTGAAACAATTCAAGTGCTCACACTGCTGCAGAGCAGCTGGGGAAGAAGAGTTCTGCCACATGCCGTTATGCCTCCAATGCCCGGGAAGGAACACGTGTGTCCAGAGTATCCAGCAGCCTCACGGGTGTTCACAGGTCTCTCAACTGCACAGGCAAGGACGAGTATCAGGATGCGCAGTGTTCAAGAGCGACAGGCCCTGATTCGTGCCTATGGACTGGGCCAGGTTAGAGAGAGCATTTCATGAGGATCAAGTCCCCTTCTTCCTGCAAAGTGACAAGCTTAGATTAAGAATCTACACCTCACGCAAGCTTCTAGCCTGCTAATCCTCCACAGCTTTTCAAAAGCCCGCACAGCAGTTTGTGAGAGAGAGAGAGCCATGTCAACTCTTGCAACTCACTTGGAAAAGCCAGATGGCCTGCAGAAGTCACAGAGGTCTATGGCAGATTTTCCACCCTAACAGCAAGGTTCTGCTTGGAAACTGCAGGCCACTCAAACCTGATCCTTAATGAACAGGTCCCCTGGGGTGTTGAAGAATATTGAACTGAAACTGCCTAGAGCTGGCCACTTAGCACAACTTCTATGAAACGTGTTTAGCATGAGTAGCTAAACTTGCTGAAGCCTTAGGCCGCACTCAGATAACATGAGGAACTTCCACCTAGTTCAGTAAGAAAGGGCCCCAGAGCTGGTTCAAGGTGGAAAGACGAGGAAGATTGCAAGGAGGGAAATCCATGAGCAGAAGCCGCCACCATAAAGATCAGGCCCACCACTGCAAAGATAAGGAAAAACAGCCTGCCTAGAGACAACAGTGGGACCCAGTGAAGAACAGGAAGACCCCACACCCAAATATTACGTTTGGTCTGAACCTTTGCATGGGGGGTGGGGAACTTGGATTATAAAGGTGTAATTGCCCAGGGATTTCTTGGTTCGGGGTCCCTCTTTGGAGGCACCCGGCTCGAGCTGTAATTACTGCACGTGCATCATTAAAATGTATTTAATTTGCTTTGATTTGGCTCCGAACTTCTCAGCAGGAACCTCGGGTCGGACCCTGTTGTGGTGGCCGGGGAGTGTAATTTTCCATAACATCTGACCCCCACAACAACAGCAGCCGTGACCCAGGGACGTGCCCAGGGGACACAGGGATGGGTTTGGAACCGGAGATTCAGGACCAACCGCTCCGCAGGGGCATTAGAAGAGATGACCCGTCTCGGTGAGCCCCAGCTCTGAGCACATGGGAGCTGGCGCTGCCCCAAACCTCCGACCTCGGTGCCCAGAGCTCCCGGTGGCAGCTGGCTCTGCGGGGCCCCAGCACGGTCCTCACCACGGCTCCCTCCCTGCCCAGGCACAGCCGGCAGCGGGCAGTGGGCACTGCGCCACGCTGGCCCCGGGCCAGCAGCAGGCACAGCCCTGCCGGGGCATGCCATTGGGTGGCCTGTGTGTCACTCAGGGCACGGCCCGCCCCTCCCAGGCACCCATTGGCTTGCTGCACCCCCTGGTTCGCTGATTGGCCAGGTGGGGTGGCACCCCTGAAGGCGGGCTGGCTCGGTGCCACCCTGGCTCCAGCGCAGCCCCAGCTCGGCCCAGCCCCACCGCAACGCCTGGCCCCGAACGGCACAGAATTGTGGTTTTGTCTCCTTTTCCTCCCCACTACTTAGTCTTAGGGTGCAAGTCTGTCCCTCCCTTCTGCACTCACACCCACCACGTTTTCAGGCATGGCCTGGTAGAGAGTCTGGGGTTGTCCAAGGGGTTGTCATCCCCACTGCCATCCATCAGCATTCACACACCTACCATCTGGAGCTACTCCAGTTGGGAGATGCCTCCTACTTTTTTATTTGTACACCTTATTCTCCGTTTTCTCTATTTCTGGAACCACCTTTTCACCACCTTTGTTCCTCCCTTTCTCCACCCAAACAACGAACCTTCGCCTAGTTACTTTTTCCTCCTTGATCCCAATTCTGCTGCGGTAGGAACAGAATGCAGATGCGGAGCAGCCATCTTTTCACACCTATCTCCAAAATGAATTCCTTCCTTTTTTCCTTGCATGACTGTTAGCCTCTGAGAAAGATGTGAGGCCAGGGGAAGATTATTCTTCTTCTTCTTCTTCTTCTTTTTTTTTTTTTTTTTGAAAGAAAATTGTAATCCTGACCTTGGTAATGTCTTTTTCCAATATCTAGAGTGTTTTTTCCAGAAATGCTTGTGACAGGCAAAGAACAAGCAGCAAATGGGTCCCGTCATCAGGAAAAGTCACAGTGCTATTAAATCCCCATTGCTGGGTTTTGGATGTTGTAAACGCAGCCAGTGGGGCAGTGAGCACTGATCCTCAGGATAAAGCCTGAGGTCACAAGTGTTCGCCAGGATCATTTGCTCTGTCTTGCCAGATGCAGTGGAGATGCCACTGGAAGTTCCTGCCCTGCAAATGGCAATTCCCTCCTGCTCATTTATGCTGCTCTCAGGGATGCCCGAAGGAAGTGGGAGGGCCAGCTGGGAACTGTAGTGAAGCCTGGGGTGATGCTGGCATTTTCCTGTGGGCATGTGCTGGAGAGTGTCCTGGTTCCCCAGTTCCTGCTGCAGGGTTCTTGCCAGAGGTGCTCTGGGAAACAGCCCCTCTCTCTGCCATCTTGTATCACAGAATCACAGGATGGTTGAGGTTGGAAGGGACCTCTGGAGACCCTGTCTAGTCCAAGCCCCCTGCTCAAGCAGGGTCACGTTTCCCAGGACTGTGTGCAAACATATATTTTAAATATCTCCAAGGAAGGAGACTCCACAACCTCTATGGGCAACCTGTTCCAGAGCTCAGTCACCCTCACAGTAAAGAAGTTTTTGCTCATGTTCAGGTGGAACTGCTTGTGTTTTGGTTTGTGCCCGTTGCCAAAGTGTCTCCTCCTTGGCAGGAATTTGGTGCTGAAGAGACCTGAACTCCCCATCCGCAGCCCAGCTGAGGAGAAAGGAACACAAGGAGACGTGGGAAAGGGCTGAAAAGCCTCCATCAAGGGAGGAGCAGAGAGCAGCAGCCAAGCTGGGGAGAATCCAGCCTGAGTAAGTGTGCACCAGCTGCAGCCACAGGTGTCAAGCGGCTGTGAGCCCGCCAAGTGTCAGGGACCCCAGTCCACGAGGCCTGGACCTGCACGCAGCATCCTCTGATTCCTCATGACATGGGAATGACCTGGGTTACTCCCTCCTGCTCTCCAGAGGCCTTTCTGCAGCTCACAGCAAGCCCTAAAGCTCCTCTCAGGTGGGAGGGGGCTGTGGGTGCACATGGGCCTGGGTGGGTGCAGGGGCTGGGAGAGGGGAGAGGCAGGAAGTGCCTAAGCCAGCGGTAAAGAATTTCTCCATGTGGTTGCAGCCATCTTTCCCATGAGCAGTCCAGATGCTAAGAAGGTTGGAGCCATATAAAAGCCATCGGGATATATCGAAGCACGTCACTGAGAGGAATAGATGGAGGCAAGAAGAGCAGCAGCAGTTCTGCTGGCAAGTCTCCGCAAAGAGGGATGGTGCTTGCCCCACTGCAATGCCCATGCCACTGACAGCAGCACCAGGGGAAAGAGCGTCTGTCTCTGACACCCCTCATGAGATAGAAGGAGGTTTTTGAGTCTGACATTGGACTGGATATCCCTGACATCCAAGAGGGAGTTGTTGGGCACTCAGAATGGTCTTTCAATATGGCACATAAAAGTCCGGGCTGAAGACATGTGGATCGCTCAGATGTTTGGCTCTCCCTTTTCCAAACCAGGCAGTCTGGCCTTCCTTTGCGGAGCACTGACACCGAGACCCCTTGCCTTGAGGGTCAATCGCTGTTCAGTGCAAGGTCTCAGCCCACCTGACTCAGCCCCTGGCTGATTAGGTGCCCATGGGACCTGGTCATGGGCTTGGGCATGAGGGGTCTCCATCACATCCCAGAGACCTTGAAACTTCTCCGGAAGCAGATCCCGTAATGTACGGCCTGAATTAGGCCTCCGGTATTTCTCTGCCTTCTCCCTGTTCATACAACTATGCACCTCTCTTTTTAGCTCCCTATCACTATGAGAACCTGCTGGGACAGCAGCAGAGGGACTAGGAATGCGTCCTAGGAAGAGCAGCTGTTCAAAAGGGAGAAGAGCAACGTGAGCGAGGCCAAAGGCAGGTCCTGAGCCACTGCTGTGGAGTGTGCCTGGCCCTCAAGCTGGGCCAGCCCCGAGGGACAGCACCTCCAGACTGGCCAGCAGCGGGTGGGCAGGCAGGTGTTAGGAGGTCATCAGCAGCATGGGAGAGGCTGCCCAGCAGCAAGGAGAGCTTGGGAGGAGGTGAGAGGGAGGGAGAGGTGAAGGTGACCTTGGTGGCTTGGATGGTGAGGTCTCTGCTTTCAGAGCAGCTGATTGGCCAGCAGCAGGTGGGCAGGCATGGGAGGTGGCCAAGGGCCTGACAAAGCCCAGGAGGTAGAGGGCAGAGCCTGGAGGGAGGAAGGAGGCAGAGAGAGGCAGGTGACTGTGGCAGCACTGGCACAGTGCTTGTGAGATGAGCTCTGTGACTGCAGCCTGCTTGGCCAGCAGCAGGCGGGCAGCACTGGGAGGTCATGCAGGGCAGGAGAAAGCCCCCAGCCGAGAGGAGAGCTGCTGAAGAGGGCAGAGGCAGAGGCAGGGAAAGCTGGCATGGCTGGGAGCTTGTTTGGGAGGTCACTTCTCTTGCAGCAATGTGTCTGGGCGGCAGGCAGGCAGTGTGAGGTCATGAAGCAGCTGAGAAAACCTTCCCCATGGACATGAGTGTTCAGGAGGAGGGGAGAGGGACAGGCAGGTGAGAGTGACATGTCTGGGATATCGACTGTGAGGTCAGTTCCTCACAGGTCACACACGTAGGCCAGCAGGGAGGTGGGAGGTCATCCAGAGCATCAGAAAAGTCCTGCTAGCCAAAAGGAGAGGTCAGGGGGAGGGGAGATGAGAAGGCAGCTAGAGGAGGAAACAGTGGGATGATGGTGTCATTTCTTTTGCACTGTGGCAAGATCTTTGGAATTGAAGTTAGAACTGGGACACAAAGATGGCATTCAGATTTATCCAATACAGTCCTATATCAACAGAAATGGATCGTGCATGCTCTGGAGTGGTCACACAGAACCATGGGCCAGCTGGATTATCAGGGTTCGCTGGCACAGTCCCATTGAGGGACTGTCATCTGATCCAGCTGAAGATGCTATTGCAAGGACACCTGTGACAGAGACTACCATCATCAGCTGGACAGCAACCAACGATCCTGTTCAAAAGGTTTGGATTCCTCACATAAATATGACCTAAGCAAAAGATCTCAAGGAATTACAGAGAGAGAGATATATGTTTTTTTTAATAAACACTTTGACCAAAGTGGGCTCTGCATGGTGCTTCAGAGCAAACGTGCTGTTTCCTACAGCCAAGGCCAGAGATTCAGCTGTGGGTCTGATCTTGGGCCTGGCAGATGTCTCCTGGGGATCCCAAAGACATCATCCTGGTGATGAAGCAGGCACATATGTGACACGCCACTAGAGGGGCGTCTGGAATTCCTTTAGATTAATCCAAACATGGTCTCTGGGTTTATATAACCCTTGCAGTTGAGTTTGAAAACTCTCTTCGGCCCTTCTGAATATAGTAGGCCAAAGGCCTTATCTGCGGGGCTTCCTGTTGGAGCCTGCCGCTTGTTCACGGTGAACACTGCTGGGCATAGGACACGTCCCCACTGGAGCCCTTGTGTCCTCGTGTTTAACTGCTGTTTTAACAGTCCATTCCATCTCTCTACTGTCCTGTTACACTGGGGGTGATAGGGTAGATGGAACGTCCATCTCACACCTCATCGCTCGCACCAGTCCTGGACACCCTTAATCTTAAAATGTGAACCATTCTCAGACCTAGTTTCTTGTGGTAAGGGTAGGATAGTAAAGCAATGGTCCAGGCCAGCACTGGTGGCCAGTGCGGTTGCCATGCTGCCTGGGTGCACCATTCCTATTCCGCTGATTCCTTCCACCCCAGTCAAAATATAGGTCCAGCCCCGGGGTGTCCTGCACAAAGGACCTATATGATCAACCTGCCATACTTCCCATAATCCTTTCCCTTTGCGCAGGTTGGCATTTGACTGTCTTAATGTTACTTGTTTTTTCATTTCCTTACTAAATTTACAAATTTCAATTATGTATTTGGCAGTGCGCCTCCTTACAAGCCATCCTCGCCTCCTAGCTTGTTTGAAGAAATGGAATTCTCCAGTATGTCCTAACCATTCTTGTAGCCACTGTGCTAAATAATCAATGCTCAGGGCTTCCAAGGAGTCTTCTGTGAGAGACATAATCTTAGCGTGTTATTCGGCCTCATTATTCCAAAAGTGGGCAGGGTCGGAGCCTTTCTGATGGGCAGAATCGTGTGCTATTGCAATTGGTTGAGACTCTGAATGTCTCAGGATTTGCTGCCATATCTCCTTTCCCCAAACATCCCGCTTCTTTCCCTGCCAATTCTTCCTTTGCCAATTCCTCGACCATTGTGTGGCTCCTGCCCAAACAGCAGAGGAGTCAGTATAAATAGTCCTAGCTCCAGCTTTTAAAGCCATTCAAATGGCTTGTAGTTCAGCCAGTTGGGCAGACCCCTCAATTTGGGTGGTTAGGACTTGTGGATTAGCCACGGACACAGCAGCAGCAGTTCCTAAGCATTTGCCCTCACATTTCTTGGCAGACCCATCAGTGAACCATGCCCCTTTGGGTTGTTGAGGATCAAATTTCGGTGCTTCACTCCTTGGGGACTCAGGTTCCTCCCAATAGTCTTTGGGCATTCCTAGTTTCTGGACTTCCTCAGTTAATTTCCCTTCGCTTGGGCTCCCATCGCCACCTGCTCTAGGGTGAAGGTACAAGGCCCACCGCCGTCCTGCCATTTGGTGAGCCAGCCCAGCAGGGAGAGGTTGTCTGGTTAGGATGGGTTTCAAGATGGGGAGGGGTAGTTTTCAATGTCCTTCTCTATCTCCTGGGATAGTCTCAGTATCTGGTAGAGCTCAATAGGCTCCCAGTAAAACTCTCTCAAGTACTGAGGAGTTGCACTGTGCTCCCTGCCATGCCTTTGATCCAAAGTGTATACGCCGCTCTCTTTGGCCTTTGCCTGTTCTCTGCCACAACCCCCAGCAGGCCCCCAAATCTCCTACCATCACATGGAGTACAAAAGGGCCTGGGGGTGTACTGGCCCTAATGATTGGTAAGCTTCTACTTCTTCCTTTAGTGTATTGGGAGCCTCCTTAGCTTGTTCATTCCATTCCCATTTGGCTGATTTCTTTCATAAGCTCTGTAAAGGTCGAGCTAGGATCCTGAAACCCGGTCTGTGTTGCCTCCAGAATCCCAATGTGCCAATAATTCCTCGTAGGGATTTCTTATCAGCTGGGTCGGAGAGGTCCCAGAGATCTTCCAAGACATCTTGAGGTATCTCCTTTCTGCCTCCCACCCATCGCACCCCCAGAAACTTCACTTCCTCACTTGGTCCTTGCTGTTTTTCCTGTGATATCTCAATCCCTAATGCGTACAGCCGACACATCACAGCACTGCTTCCTTCCTGTACATGTTGTTCATCGTCTCCCCTATCAGTATGTCATCTATATATTGAAGAAGCGTGACTCCTGCTGGCATCGTGACTTCCTCTAGCACCTTAGCTACCTGAGCGTGGGCTAACGTAGGACTATGTTTGTATCCCTGGGGTAACTGGGGAAGGGTGTACTGCATCCCTTCCCATGTGAAAGCAAACTTCTCCTGCTCTTGTGGGGACAACAGGACCATAAGGAACACATCCTTTACATCAAAGAATGCCACCCCTTTAAACCCAGCTGCGTTGAGCTGATCTGATATTTCTAGCAAACTAGGAATAGCAGTGGTTAGCAGCTGTGTGGCAGCATTCAATTTTCCTTAGTGTACAGGAAGTCTCCATGCCCCATTGCTTTTTCTCACAGGCCACACTGGGGAGTTAAAAGGAGAGGGGATTTTCTTTATAATTCCTTGCCTTTCTAAATCTTTAATGAATTCCTTCACCAGCTTCCTAGCCTCTGGTGGGATCCAGTATTGCGGCGTGTTCACAACTTGGCTGTTGGGCAATGGTTCGATCATCTGCAGCAATGTCACTTGGGCTAGAGTGCAGTGCAATGGGGCAAATACCTGTGGGTTAGCAATTTCCCATTTCCCAAAGCAATCTAGCCAGCTCTGGCCACGACGGACATCCATCCCAAGTGTGTTCACTTTCTCCAGTACAAGAGTAGGCCTTACCACTTGGCCATTGGCTAGTTCCAGCTTAGCTTTAAGCACAGTGTGTTGTTGACATCCTGTCCTATGTCAGAGGTAACACAGCTAGATCAAGAGGTTCAAGCAGAGCAGATTGAAAAGCTATCAAGATAAAAGCAGCAGTTTACACTGAGTGCTAGTTTTCAATCACCAGATCACTGTTTCGACCAAAATTTAACCAGCTGTGAACATGCGATTTATCCTTTGGTTTCTAATGGGTCTGTATTCATTTAGGTGGGATCCAGCTGTGCTTGTGTGCAAACCCAGTATCCAGAAAGGACTGAACTCACCTCAGTGTGTATAAGCTGCCTGATAATACACAGATATGTAATGTAACTTCCATTAAAAGGTATGATTTGAATGATGCAATGCTTTTGAAAGTGACACTAAAGTTACTAGACACTTTTCTGTAATTTTGAATACGTCTCTGTCCTTGTAGATACGTTCCCAGGATGGGCTGAGGCCTCACCTTGCAGACATGTAGATGCCACAACTGTTGCAAAAAAAAGAGCTCCTGGAAGAACAAATTGCTCATTTTGGTATTCCCCTAACATTATCTAGCCGGACCCATTTTTTCGGACAAGTAATGCGGAAAATTTGTGCAGCCCTTCAAATGGAACAAAAGTTTCATTGTGCCTCTCACCCCCAATCCAGTGGGGCTGTAGGAAGGAAAAAACTTCATTTTGAAAACCCAGCTGGTGAAGATTTGCACAGAGACTGGTCTGAAATGGCCAGATGCATTACCTCTGGCGTTAAGGTGTATAAGAAATACGGTGACTAGGAAACTTGGGCTGTCACCTGCCGAGCTCTGAAGGGGCAGCCCCATGCGGCTGCCTTGCACAGCACCCTTAACACCCACGCAGGCAATCTTGCCACTGGCAGGTGATGCCCTTCAAAATAGTGCCAGGCATTAATGAGATGTGTAAGGTCTTTCTATGCACAGGTGAGAGAAGCCTCCCCTGCACCCGCCACTGACATCTGTCACTCCCTGGAACCAGGACACTGGCTCTGCATTAAGGTACACCAGAGGACCTCATCCGGTGCTGTTAATTCCCGACACTGTAGCACAGGGCAAGGGCTGCCCACCTGGGTCTGTGCTTCCCAGTGTAAAAGGATCGTGGCACCGGCAGACACAGCGCAGTCTGTAGTTAGTTACAGTTCTGCTGCCACCGCAGAGCTGCATGGCCCAGATGGACTTCCTTCCACCAAGCGCCAGCAGCAGCTCCCTCTACAGCCCCGCAAGGAGCCTTTAATGACCCAGCTGTTACCACCTGAACTTCTTGCTGCTTTCTTTGTTTTAAAGATCATAACTTCATTTCAGGACTCTATATTGAGGTTTACATTACCAGTCATGTGCTAGCTGTGAAAAAAACTGTTACATCCAGAGACTTGTGGTACTAACCTTTATTGGAAGCTCACCCAAGAGTGAGTTAGTGTAATGATTTCTTCAAACTGTTGGTTATGTTTGTGTTTGCCCCATAATGGACAGGATGGTTAGGAAAGCTGCTTGAAAGGATGTCCAAGTATATTTCATTAGAATTATTAACCTTGGTCATTGTGCATGGATTGGTGCAGTTAATCTTCTGCTGTGGCAGATTGTTGTGGGAAAGGATAGAATGAGGCATAGCGCAAGCAGTGGGCCAAGTAATGATGCAGAATATAGTAAAGGATAAGGAAGAAGAAAAGGAAGATGTACTTGAGCTAGTGGCTAGAAGTGATAACAAAGGCTAGAGGCCAGGTCGGACGGTGGGACAGCGCGGCCTGCACAGGGATCGCTCCTGGGATCCCAGGAGGCGTGAGCAGGGCGTGTGGTGCCCTTCTGCCGGGCTCTGGACCTTAAGACGACATGAGACTGCAAGTCTCAAAGGAGGAGTGTGGAAGTAAAATAGTGGATGCCTCCTAGGCCTTTGCAGGCCTGTCTAGGGAAAACTGTCTGCCAAGTCAGTCTTCCCAGCTGTCCAAGGAGTGTATTGTCTGTAAAAGATTGCATTATCTGTGCTGTTGGGGCCTCCTCCTTGCTGCTGCTTGTGCTTGTGACGTCACTTCTGCCTCGATACCTGATAGGGCAGCAGCAGTCTCGTGGCTTTGATGCTGACTGAGGTGACTCGTGCCTGAGGACCTGATAGGAGAGCAGCAGGCACATTGCGTCAATGTAGATTGTGAGGTCACTTCTGCCTGAGCACCTGATGGGCCAGCAGCAGGAACCTTGCTTCAATGCAGATTGTGAGGTCACCTCTGCCTCCGGACCCAACAGGCCAGCAGTATGCACACTGCTGCTCTTCGTCCTGGTGACCTCACTTCTGCCAAAGGGCCTGATAGGCCAGGGCCAGGCACATGCCTACTTCTTGTGTTCATGAGGTCACTTCCGTCTGAGCACCTGCTGGGCCAGCAGCAGGCACATGGCATCGATGCTGACTGTGAGGTGGCTTTTGTCTCCCGAGCTTTTAGGGCAGCAGGAGGCTTTTGGCTCAGGCAGGTCACTGAGGAGTCGCCTCTTTCCCTGGCGGGGACATGCCAGAGCTGGGCTCATGTCTGCAGTGTCCATTGTGAGGTCACTGCTGCCTCAGGAGCTCATAGGCCAGCACCAGCCCCGTTGCTGCTGCTGGAGGCTGTGAGGTCATTTCTGCCCAGCTCCTTCCCTGCAAAGCTCCTGTCCAGCTCAGCCAGGGTTCAGTCCACCTCCCCATCCCCTTAGACAGCCCGTACTTCATCAGCGCGTCTACGGAGCTGTTGCAGGAGACAGTGTGGAGCCTTCCTGGAGGCAGCTCAGCACCACCCTCTGCTCTCCCCTGCTGCACTGAGCTCCTTAGGGAGAGCAAGAGGTGCAAGCGATCCTGCTGAAGGCATTCAGCTCAGGGCAGAGTCCACCATGCCTCCTGCTTGCAATAAAAGTTTCTGAAGCTTTCTTTCCCCAGCAATCCTTGGGGACCTCCTCACGCGAATGTCGACAGAAATCCTAGTGTGCCGAGAATGGCAATGAAGGCAGCTGGAGCAGGATAGAAAAGCAGCCACATGTATCCCAGGCTCACAGGGTAGCTGAGGTGGGAAGGGGCTTCTGGAGGGCTCTGGTCCCACCCCCTGCTCAGAGTGGAGCTGACCAGCTCAGGTGTCTCCGGGCCTCCTTGCGATGTCAAAGTTTGACCATGTCCAAGGAAGGATTCCCCCATGACTCAGGGTGCTTCTTCCAGCACTTGGCCATGCTAATAATGGCTGGGAAGTTTTGTCTTCTCTCAGATGGGAATTTCCCTTGCTGCAGCTGGTGCTACTGCCTCTTGTTTTGTCCTGGGGCACCTCTGGGAAGACTCTGCCTCCATTCTCTCAACACCCTCCCTTTAGGCAGCTGCAGACAGCAGGAAGATCCCTCTGCGCCTTCTCTTCTCCTGGCTGCATCCACCCAGAGCCCTTGGCCTCTCCTCGTGTGTCCTTTGCTCCAGCCCTGACATGCTTGGAGGTCTACACTGGACCAGCTCCAGTGTGTCTGTGACGCGCCACTAGAGGGGGGTCCGGGATTCTTTTGGATTCCAGGGTTAGTTGCACTGAACTGGAGACATCATCATTGGTCAAATAGAAGAATTTATTAGAGCTAAGCAGTTCCACACCTATGACAGACGCTGGACAATGCTAAACAATTAACACCAGACGATCTACAAGGATTACTAAACTGAAAGCTATTAGAAAGAACTAAAAACCAAATACACATATCAGTGCTCTATGGTTAAGCCATGGATGCATGGTACAATGACCATTCTCGCCCTTTCCTTGTACTTATGGGGCCACCCCTCCGGTATAGGCTTCCCCAGACTGTTCTCAACACGCTCAAACTGCGCCAGGATGATTCAGGTTCTCCCTGGCAGTTGGCATCAGGGATGTCTCTGCTGATGGGAGGGTTGTTGGATCCACAGGCCAGATGACGGTGCGTCCGGGTCCACACCAGAGCTATGTGCCTTATTTGCCTTTATCCTTCCCGGGCTTAGTTCAGTATCCAGCCGATCAATGCCAGACCACAGTTACACAATACAACAGATGGCCTCAGTCGGTAACAGTATGGGTACCAACAGCATGCTCCACAGGATGGTCAGCAGATGACAGTCAACGGTATCAGTACGGCTGCTCAACAGATAACCCAGGGTAAAATTTCACAAGACCTAGATGTTTACAGTGTGAGTCTGTGGTGTCACTTCTTCTTTGCTGCCTAGGTTCACTCAGCACTCAGCGGGTCGCTGGAGGGCTACAGCAACCCCACGGTGTGGTGACTCCGGCCGTGGGGCACCCGGGGTTCCTAAACTCTTGGGGAGCACCCCAGAGCAAACCCCTCTTCTCTGGGCTGCACCATCCTGAGCCCCACGCTTGCCGGTGTGGTGCGGGTCAGCGAGCCTGTCTGGTAGAGGGGATCTCCAGAACAGGCCCAGAGCCCAGTGCGCAACAGAGGGGAGCAGCCCCTTCCCTCCGCCTGCCAGCTGCACTCTTGCTAACACAACCCAGGGAGCAGTGGCAGCCCTTGCTGCCCAGGCACACGGGGGACTCCCGTTTGCCTTGTCCCCAGGGCTCCCGGGGCCTTTGCTGCAGAGCTGCTCTCCAGCCAGGCATCCCTGCAAGAGACCGTTAAGGACATGCGAGTTGTTAACGTCTCAAACATTGTCACAAGACGAATTTCTGCAAACAAGTTCTGCGTGGCAGTGGCAAACCATAAAGGAAGTGTGCCAAAAACCACGGCACGGGGCTGCCCGCGCCCGGGAGAAGCTTCTGGAACCCGGCGGCGCGGCGCCGTTGGTCAGCACAGGACGGGGGGGAGGGGTGCGCCGGAGGGCGCACAGTCCCGCTTTCTGATTGGCCCTGACTTCGCAACGGGGGCGGAGACCACCAGAGACCCCGGAAGCCCCTGGACCATTTCTGGAAGGTTCCAGGAGGGTGGACTGCGCATGGCAGCCAATTGGCATGAGAAGGGAGGAAGCACCTCCCTGAGGCGGGGCAAGGGCCTATAAAAACCACGGACTGTATAACACACACGTGCCCACCACTGCGGGGTTGCCGTGCCCATCATGGACACCGCGGGCTCCAAGGGTGGTGACTGTCTCTTCCTCTGTCTTTCACTCCTTTTCTGTCTTTGTTTCTTCTTATAAACATTTCAATAGAACCCACACCGACCATTCACGCTTTACCAGTTTGGGTTGCCTCCAAGTTAGTGTTCTCTCTAAGTCCATGTTAATGAATAAAGCCTGTGACTGATCATTTAGTGTCATTTCACTTTAATTTAGCCCAAGGGAATCACGAAACCTGGATCTCTATGACCCTGGGTCAAAACAATCCGCAGCCCTTTGGGGCTTCCCGACCTGCAAGGTGTATTTGGGGAAAACCCCCTCTGACCTGAGACTGAAGGAGACCGTGATGCAGCCTGGGGTATGGAAAGAAAACCAAAGAAAGCAAGCCCCCATCACGTGGAGACATCAGGCCCTGGGAAAGTAGCTGGAAGTAGCACAGATGGTTGGAAAGGGGAAGTCTCCACGTAGCAGATACCTGTAGCTCTTGGCGCCTGGAGGGCATTTCCATCTTTGCAGCATGCTTGGAGGGTGAAATTGCGTTCACAGGCCTCCTGGGACACATTCCCTGGGAGCACAGTTTGGGGCAGCAATGGTTTTCCTCTTGGAAACATCACAATCTTGGCAAAAGAGAAAGCTCCCCTAGAAACCTAGAGTGGCTTCACCTCTCACCCAGCTCCATGTCTAAGCTGGTGCAGGAGGTGGCCTTGGATGGTGTTTATAACTCCTGGCCTCCCTGAGGTACTGCCCGGGTGCAGACGATGCCCCCAACCCCAGCACCCACCGCTTTGCAGCCTCACCGTCTCTTGCAGCCTCCCCCACCTGCCACCTTCCCCCGAGAGGTGCCCACCAAAGACCTCAGCCTGGCACAGGCACACACAGCCGTGGGGAGGAGAAACGCTGCCCTTCAGCTCCCGGGTGTGAACGGGCAGTGTGGGAGCACACAGCAGTGTGCTGGCAGGGCAAATGCAGGTCTGCTGGGAAAGGCCCCAGGACACGGAGGGGGCAGAAGGGAAGAGCCCAGGGTGTTCCCTGTGTTACATGGACACACTGGGGAAGCTGCCCCAGGGCCATCATCCCAGACCAACCCCTCACATCAGCCCTTTCCAGGGTGGGTGGCTCACCCCGGCTGTGGGGTGGTCCTTGGCCAGGTCTCTCCTCCTGCAGGTCTCCGTATCCCAACGGAGGGGAGAAGGGCAGCCTTGCGTGGCCTCTCTTCTGCACCACACCACGGCAGATCCCGGAGCACGGCTGTCTGCTGACCCCGGTGTGGGGCACAGCCTGGGCTGGGAGGGGGCCAGGTGCTCAGATCCCCGAGACTCTGCTGGGAGATGTGGGCAGCTGGGAGGCCTCAGGCAGAGCTTACCCAGGAGAGCTGAGACAAGAAAGGCATTTAATACCCCAGCCCTTTCCATGCCCGAGGTCACCAGGGCCCCTGGCCCACTCAGCAGCAGGCCCACACTTGCCTTAGCTGCCTTCCCTTTGCTGTGGATGCCCTGGCAGGAGGCCTTCTCGTTGCCCTCCCCTTCCCTCACTGGTTCCAGCTGCAGCTGAGCTCTGGCTTGCTGCACTCCAACCCTGCATGCACGCACCAGGTCTCGATGCTCCCCCAGGGCAGCCCATCCCCCTTCCACCCTCTGGGCACTTCTCCCCTGCGGCACCCTGAGTGCTGGTGCTGCCAGGGCAGAGGTGGAGGATCCCCCGGAGCGGCTCCTCCGGGAGCTCCCCAGGGAAAAGCTGTGCCCAGCCCCAGCCCCAGCCCCAGCCCCAGGGTGGCAGAGGGGAGCTGCCCTCTCCCAACCCACCCTGGCAGTACCAGCCCCACCTCAGTCTGCTCCTGAAAGGCTTCAGCACAGCCCTGGAGGGGCCCTGTGGCATGTCGCAGCAGGATGGTTTGACATGGGCACAGCAGCAGTGGTGCCGGGAGCAGGGGGAGGAGCAGGGAAATTGGGGTGAAGACCCCTGCCCTTGGCTGCATGGCTGGGGCTCTGGACGGGCGATGCCTTGGTGGCCGGCCAGGCTCCAGGTTCGGGGTGGATGCCAGCTCAAGGGCAGGAGCACCGGCATTTTCATGGGCTTCCAGTGCAGCCGTGGCTGTGGTGAAGGCAAGTGGGCAGAGCAGGCACACACAACTGCAAAGGCTGGGCATGAGAAAGGCACAGGGGTAAGGGGGAGCATGGGGGGCAGTGGGGCAGGGTGAGCAGCTTTGCTCAGGGCCCCATGACTGGCCCGGGGAGGGTTGAGGGCTCTGGGGCTGGCTGGGCTCCAGATGCTGCTTCATTGTCAGCTCCGTGCTGGGAACGTTGGGGTCTCACCCTTTGCAGGGAGCAGCCTGCGGTGGGGCCGTGAGTGGGGCCCTATCTGGACCCTGGTGATGTTCTGCTCAGAGGCAGAGGAGGACGAGGGAGCGTGGGGCCAGCCAAGGGCTCTGCCCCTCGCCCACCAGCAGAGCAGCCCTTGGGACAGGCAGAGCCTGTGTTTGTGCCTGGGGTCTTTCCATTCATGGATTTACAGAGGAGTTTTGGTGGGAAGGCACCTCTGGAGGTCTCTGGTCCAACCTCCCACACAAAGCAGGGCTGGTTGGAGCCCTATGGTCTTGTCTGGTGATCACTGGCCTGTGCCTGATGCCGGTTACCATCCCCAGTCCTGCTCTGCTCCTCTTGTCCGGGCACTGCAGGACAGCATTTCACACCAGTGGGTCACTGCCCTGCCTGCCTTGCCGGCACCCTTGCCTCCCATCTCCCCTTCCCGTACGCAGCAGCTCTGCTCTTGCTGCTCCTGACAACACACTCTTTGTAGCAGGAACCCAGCCACAAATGATGCATAAACCCTTGAGCTGTGACACAGAAAGACCTGCTCTCCTAACTACCCATCGTAAAATCAGACCCTTTGGCTGCCTTCACTTTGTCATCCAGCTAAGACCGTGTACAGTGGAAGCAGGGTAGTGGGTCCAAACCCAAATCACCAAATCTGGGATCTGCCTGCATCCAGCTTTCTTTGCCAACGCTTTCTGACTGCAGTGCACAGATCTGTCTGAGGTAGAGATGGGGAGTCAGGTCAGCAGGACGAGGACAGGGTCAGGTCAGGACCTGCGAGGTGCAAGGTCAGGCACAGGCATGTCCACAGCTTAACTCAGGCCAGGCCCAAGGACAAGGGGAGCAGTTCCCCAGCAAGGGGGAGGAGGCCCCGCAATGCCGCTGGTCACTCTGTGTCTCCCCTGCTCTTGTGTCCAGCAGATCCCCCTCCCTGTCTGCCTGCAGCCCCTCCATGCCCACCCCACTGCCCAGCACAGCACAAGAGCCCTGGCCCTGCAGCCCCTCCAGCAGCTCCTGCTGCCGCAGGGACAGAGCAGCCTGCCCCGAGCTGGGGCACACAGAAACCTGGGTCTCCTCCTCATTTTCCATCTCTGAAGGCTGCCCTGCTTTTCCCCTGCGACATCCCTGCTCCCCAGAGAGCCTTTCCCAGGTGACAACGTCCATGCTGGCCTGCCCAGCCATTCCCGCACCCTTCCCTGCTGCTCCCTGCAGGGTCCCAGGCTGGCGGTGCTGCTCTGCAGCGTGAGCAAACTGGGGGCCGCAGGGTGACACCTGACTGGGCACTGGCCGTGCTGGTCAGGTGGGAAGCGGGCCCAGCCAGACAGGGATCACCACCACCGACACTGCTGGCACGTGTCTGTGCTCATGGACAGTGCTCAGAGTGACCCCGAGGTGTTTGCAATGGCAGGAGATGTGTTTGGGTGGGCACGAACTCCAGGCTGGGGTGTTTCCCTGAGGGTGCACGAATCCCTCTCCAGTGCCCCTTCCCTGGGCCTCCTGGGTCCCCACTGCCCCTCCACGGGTGGCAGAGCCCTCATTTCCCTGGGCATACCTGCATTTAGTGCTTTACATTCGGGTGACTCCACCATGGACTGTCCCTCCCTTGGTGAGCCTCCACTCACCGCCCACCCCCAGGCACTCATTGTCCCTCCAGATCCCCTGAGCTCTGCTGGTGGCTCAGAATCCCCTCCAGAAGAATGGCCATCTGTCATCGGCACTGTCACCTGTGCGATAGCCCAGGGGAGGCAACTCAGAGACCATTCTCCATCTCCACTGGCACCGCTCACTGAGAAAGGAGCCCCAAATCCAACCTGCGGTCCCTAACAGATCACATGGAGACTCTGAGCTTGTCCTCCAGAGCCCAGAGAGCTCACAAGCAGGACAGCAAGCCCTTTTGTGGTGCAATCCCTTGGGAGTCTTTTGGACTCCCCCTTCTGAAGAAAGGCCAGGCTTGAGGCACATCACAGAGGCGATCCCCTTTCATTATAAAATGTTTTTTGGAGGCCAGGTGTGGCAGAAAGGTGCCCAAAGCCTGCTCCTGCCTGCATTCACAGGAATGCCCAGGGAAGCACAACCCTACCACCACCCACTAGGAGAGTGCTTAGGCCATATATCCACAGCAGAGCACAGCAGGAGAGTGTGGAAAGAAGGAGAATAACCCTGAAAGGGGAAGGTCCTGCTGGCATTGCTGGATGTGTCTCCAGGAAAGCTGCAGTCCTTGTGCAAAGGCTGCAACCAGGAAATTCCTGCTGTGGCAGTGGGGCGATGGTCCTGAGCAGCACAGGGTCTGTCCCCACAAGCTGCATCCAGACTCCTCTGCCCTCCTGCTCTGCTTTGAGTGTTGGAGCAGTGCAGAGGCAAGGGACCAAGCCACAGTGGCAGCTGGCTGCCACCCTTGCAGAAGAGGGCAGTGAAATCACCCTCTGACTGTGGCCAGGGGAGCTGAGCTCTCCTAATGGACACGGGACCCACGGTCTCACCCCAGCTGTGCTCATCCCAGCCTGACTCTGTTGCCCTGCACTCCCTTGGTGTCAGTGCCAAAAGCGACACTGCAAAGGGAAACTCTCCTCATTGCCCTGGGGGCATCGGAGGCAGCTCAGACCAGCGGGCTCCAAGGTTGCCCCTCTCTGCTGATGAAGGGCGAAGCCTGGCTTCCTGCTCCAACACGATCACTGGGTCAGATTCAAATGAGAGTTTCCTGAGGAGAGGTGGCAGGAACCAAACAATGTTTTCTGTTAACAATTAGGTAGAAGAGCAAAGTAGGCCAGAAAGAAAAGAACACAGAGCCTTGATGCCAGGTAACCTGGGAATGATGAGTGGATGCACGTGGGACAGTTACTGGTGCTGACACTGTCCCAGTTGAATCAGTTTCTTCAGTGCCTCCTTGAGCTCCTTGTTCCTCAAGCTGTAGATGAGCGGGTTCAGTGTTGGAGGCACCACCATGTACAGAACAGCCACGATCACATCCTGAGCTGGGGAGGACATGGAGGGGGGCTTCAGATGGGAAAACGCGACAGTGCTGACAAACAGGGAGACGACAGCCAGGTGAGGGAGGCACATGGAAAAGGCTTTGTGCCGGCCCTGCTCGGAGGGGATCCTCAGCACCACTGTGAGGATCTGCACGTAGGACAGGACAATGAAAACAAAGCACCCAAAGAATAAACAGGCACTAGCCATAATAACCCTGTCTTCCCTGAGGTGGGAGTCTGCGCAGGAGAGCTTGAGGATCTGGGGAACTTCACAGAAGAACTGCTCCACGACATTGCCTTGGCAGAGTGGTATTGAAAATGTGTTTCCAGTGTGCAGCACAGCACAGAGAAAACCACTGCCCCAGGCAGCTGCTGCCATTTTGACACAAGCTCTGCTGCCCATGAGGGTCTCGTAGTGCAGGGGTCTGCAGATGGCAACAAAGCGATCGTAGGCCATGACAGTGAGAACATAATATTCTGCGGAGAACAAAAAGAAAAGCAGAAAACTCTGGGCAGCACATCCTGCATAGGAAATGGCCCTGGTGTCCCACAGGGAATTGACCATGGATTTGGGGACAGTGACAGAGATGGAGCCAAGGTCGAGGACTGAGATATTGAGGAGGAAGAAGTACATGGGGGTGTGGAGGCGGTGGTCACAGGCGATGGCAGTGATGATGAGGCCGTTGCTCAGGAGGGCAGCCAGGTAGATGCCCAGGAAGAGCGAGAAGTGCAAAAGCTGCAGCTCCCGTGTGTCAGCGAACGCCAGGAGGAGGAACTCGGTGGGGGAGCTGCTGTTGGACATTTGCTTCCTCAGGGCCCACAGGGACTATCCAAGGAAGAGGAGACAATGAGGAGACAGGAGAGCCTTCTACAAACAAAACTTTCACATAGACCCCCCCAACACACACACACACACACACACACACACACACACACACACACATATGATATATTCTCCTCTTGCCAGGACCGTCACTGAGCTCCATGGCTTGAGCTCCCCTTTGTGCTGCCTGAGTTTGCCATGAGGAGTGGGGGCCTCTTCCCATGGGCTCCAGAGGACTCAGTCCTGACCCACAGCAGTGGGTGCATGGGAACATGGGTGACTAAACTTTCAAATTCACAGTTTTAGTCAGATTTCATCCACTCATAATGTTGAACGGCTTTTCAGCATCTTCACTCTCAGTTCTAAACAATGGGTGTTCTCAACTAGTTGCAAGCATTTTTTTTTTTTTTTAGATTCCCCTGAGTCATCATCCCTGAGGAGTATTCTTGGAGACAGAGATCCTCAGCATTGCAACTGCCCTCAGAGTGAACAGCTGAGATTCTGGAGAGGCAAAAGGATTCACTCTGTCTTTAGTGCAGAGTGAGGAGAGCTGGCCTCTCCATCAGTCTTGTTCCCAGCTGCCCTGTGCTTGCACCTCTGAGGTGCAGGACATTTGCACTCATGCTGCCCTAAAAAGAAATGACACTGCTGAGAGCAGAGGAATCAAGTTTCAAAATACAGACCACCAAGCCCAATAGTCTTTCTTGGAATATCTGAGGAAGGTCTCAGTACTCCCCTTCTACTCGTTGGACTCATTCCAGCTGCCCACACCCAGCCGCCCAGCAGCTTTCTCACAGCCTTAGCATCTAGGTGGCTTCTCCATGGGGCACCTAGATAACACCCAGGTGCAATGAGAGAGCTGTGCCCCTCTGGAGGGCAGCTTGAAGCCCTGCGGGACACCCCAGAGAAACAGTCAAACGTCCTAAAGATGGGGTGTCCTGAAGAGAGAGTTGGCTCATTCCCAGCCCCTACACCACATTGCTCAAAGCCCCACAGTTCAGAGGGGGACTTGGGCACTTCAGTGTCAAGGACGTGTCTGTATGACAGGACCTGCAGCATTGGTGTCTGATTTGCACCTGAAATGCCCCTGCCCAGAGAGTCCAAGGGGAAGGACAAGGACAGCATGGACAGATAGAGAAACACACAGCAATATCATGATATTTCTGCTGAAGGAAGGAGGAACAGCGAGAGACAGGGGACACTGAGGTGTTTCTCCTCTCTGGATGCCCATCTGCGAGGAAAAAGCCCATGCCCAGCACCTCACAGCCTTGACGGCAGAGGGCTGTGCTGGGAGAGCAGATGAGACACTGGAGTCTGCAGTTTCCTCTCACACTTAGACCGTGACTTTGCTGCCTGGAGCTGTCCCTGCAAGGAGCTCTTTCTCTGTCCCACGTGTCATGCCAGTGCTCACAGACCCCCCCATGCCACCCCTGGGTGCTCAGCTCTGCCCTGCAGAAACCTCCTGGGGGCAGGGCACTGCCCAGGGGCACCTCTGTGTTTGCAGGGGCTAAGGAGCAGGTGGGATAAAGCTTGCTGAGGCTGGAAAGGTGATGCTGGTTCTGTCTGTAGGCTGAGGGGTGGAGGAAGGGATTTCTTGAGTTTCTCCCACGATTGTTCCTCTCTCACTGTTGCTATTTGGGAATCTCAATCCCCTGCTGAAACCGGACAGATCAAATAACATTTCATCCCAACGAAGAGAGTAAAACTGAAAGCAGAGACTCAGGAAAGCTCCTTCCTTTTCAGGCATCCCAGTCTTGACCTTCCTTTTGGAAAGACCCCTCCAGAAATGTTCTCAGGCTGAGCCGCAGCTGAGAGCAGCCCTGACCCATGCAGCACCCTCTCAACAGAGAAGGGAACATGTCCTGCCAGGGGTCAGTCATCCCACCCAGAGCTTCTCCCCACAGCACTGTGGGGAGTTCCCTGGGCAGGCTGAGTGCTGGCCCTCACAGGTGGTCCAGTCACTGCCCTGGGCACACGGCACCCTGGGGCACAGGCACACTGCTCTGAATTACAGCCCTGGGCAGACCTGTGTGCACACCCCAGCTTCACACCCTTGCAGCATTGCTGGGAGAATGTGGCAGGACACCGTTTCCCTGTGACGGTGTGGCTGGAAATCCCTGCTCTAAAGCACCTCCTGCTCCACTCAGGAGGGACTGGCATACCCATCCTGACAGACCCCATCAGCCATGGCATGTGGTAGCTTTAGAGAACCCCTCAGGATGCCTCAGCTGCATTGTCCTGCAGCCAGAGACTTACTGTGTTAGGGGCTGTGAAGACTTCTCCTCCAGTCAGCTCTCAGCCATCTACCCACTCCTGATTGCCTTCAACTCCTGTCTCACTCCTCTTGCTCATCTCCTTTGTCTCGTCGTGGCACCTGCAGGCAGTGCCTGCAGCCCTGCTGCTCTTTGCAGGAGAGCTGCTCCTGGACAGAGCTGACTCTCAGCAGTGCTGCCAGGTTGCCAGGAGCTCCCTCCGTCCCAGGAGCCTGGCCCCTCATGGGAACAGTGGCCCAGCTGAAGAGGTGACTTTATTTGTCCTTTGTACTCCCTCCTCCTGGGAAATGTTCAGTGAGGAAGACTAAAATAATCACTGAGGGTCTCTCTCTAAACACTGCAGACAGACCGATTCCAGCATTGCAGTTTGTCTCATCAGAGGACGTTTATCTACCAGAGGTGGAAATGTCCCACTCTGGAAGCCCCTCTTGCCATCTCCTAACTAGGCAGGACACCTGGACAGGGACAAGAAGGGAATTCATTTTCCCATGGCTCAGGGATTGATTCAGATGACTTAATCTGCACATCTCATGCCATCTTGGAAGCCCCTGGCATGGAGTGGCATTTAGCTGCCTCTGCAAACACCTTAAGGGAGGGTGTCAAGAGGATGGGGCCAGGGTCTTTTCAGTGGTGCCCAGCGACAGGACAAGAGGCAATGGGCACAAACTGAAACCCAGGAAGTTCCATGTGGACATGAGGAAAAACTTTGCTGTGAGGGGGACAGAGCACTGGAACAGGTTGTCCAGAGAGGTTGTGCAGTCTCCATCTCTGGAGACATTCAAACCCCACCTGGATGCAATCCTGTGCAATGTGCTCTAGGTGACTCTGCTGGAGCCGGGCGGGGGGGGGGCGGGAAGGGGCAGGGGGTTGCACTAGATGATCTCCAGAGGTCCCTTCCAACCTCAGCCATTCTCTGATTCTGTGTCCTGCACTCAGTGTTGCACACCCCCACCCTCACACTGCCCCCAGGAAGAGCCCTGAGCAAAGCGTGAGGCAAAGGATCACCCCTTTCCAGGGGCTGCCTGTCGGTGCCTGGCCAATCTGCTTGATAAAATGCATCAAGGTTTACTGGACATCAGAGCCAGCTGCACATTGCCTTTGCCTACCTGCAATCAGTGCCTCCAACTTTCTGCTCTAATCAACCCCCAGGGAGCCTTTTTTTGGTAACGTCCCTCCGTGGGACCTATTAACACTCTAAGAAACTTTGGTGTTTGCTTCTGACTTCAACTTCTGGAGTGGTTTGATCAATCTCCTCTCAGCATCTGAGCTTCGTGGACTCAGCACCAAATACACCCGAGGGGCCATTCAAATGCCAAAAGCCCTAATAACCCCTGTCACTTTCCAGCATTTTCTTTAGTTCTTCAATCCTTTCATGGATAATTGGAGATTTTTCAGAAGTGTATCTAAAAGATGAGGCTTTCAATGAGCACCTAAAAATAGAAAGTTTCTCTTATTTTTATATTTTGTTTTCCAGCTTGCAGAACAAGTGATATGCACATTCTCCAATTCATACTGACCCAGTGTCTCCTAATGAAGTCTGGACATGTAGGGAAAGCAGTAGCCTTGATGGGAGATCTTTATGGACAGCCTTCCTCCTCACCTCCCCAGCCCTGCCGTTTCTCTCATCAGCCTCTGGGGACTTAGATCACTCCTGTTAAAATCCAGCCTTTTTCCACTCAAGTCTCTAGCTGCATGCTGCATTCCCACCTGCTTTCCTTAGAGAACTGGTTGTAGACGCAGAAGAACTTTTCCTGTCTGCAGACAAACAAATACAACATACGATAGAGTTTACTAAAAAAATAAAATACACTCCCCAACTGTATGCTAAGTGCAAGCTGCCTCCAGTGAGGTCCACTTGCCACAAGAAAAACCTTCCCTGAAATGGTTTTGACAGAGAGATAGGAAAGGAGAGCTGGAAACACAACTAAGGAGGTGGCTAAAGAGACAATGAGACTCCTGAGAGACGAGGCAAGCTGCAGACTCCCTGAAGCTCAGAGCAGCAACTGGGAGGTGAGAGGTATCTGAATGGCTAAAGAGTAAAGGCAGGAGGGAAACTGGGCAGCTATGGAAAGTGCTGAAGTCCAGATAGTCTGAGGCAAAGATGCTTTTAGAAATGATCAATTTAGTCAGGACATGTGAAAATAGGTGAGAGATTACTGAGACTACCTCCACAGTATAACAGACAGAGCAGTGGTAATGCAGGTTGAGGGGGACAGATCAACATTTCTTCTCCTGAGATTAAGACTCTTCCTGAAAATTGCCAATATTTCCACTATCACGGGAAAACATTGACATTAAAATTAGTCAATCATTTTAGCTGGTGAAAGTGTGTTCATACTTGTCAGATGTTGAAAACAGTTCTTCCCCTTTCCAGGCAGAGCTCAGGTGTCCAACCACAAACACCCAGCAGCACCTGGAGAGGCCCCGGTGTCTCTGAGGCACCTGCCTGGGCCTGGCAGCTCTCACGGGGCACCTGCGGGAGACCAGAGCCCCTCCGGGCTGCAGGTGGAGGCTGGGCAGAGGGCACCAGGGCACCTGCGATGGCACCAGATGTCCATGACCCTGTGACGGCATCCCACCCCAATTCGGAGAAGCACTTTCCTTAAAAAAGACCACACACAAAAGCCCCTCAAAACACCAGCATATGGAGAAAATACACCACCAACAAGAAAATAAAAAAAGAAACCGAATCAAGGAGGGCTATAAGAACAAAGAATGCTAAAAACTGAAAAGTGCAACTAAACATTTCCTTGTTTACATTCTTTTTAAAATTTGTCTTGATTCATTTTTATTGACATTTTCTAAACATTTTTGTTATAATCAGACCCACACGATTAAAAAAGTTATTTTTATGTCTCGCACAGCGCTTAGTGGCCCAAACCACTCCCTGCCTGGGACAGTCCATGCAACTCCTCACTCTTTGCACAGAGCCATTCCTGCTCTGAGGTGTCGAGCTCTCTTGACTCAGAGAGGGAAGCAGGATAACCAGCTTCAATGAAACACTCTATTTTTGGATGGCCAAGTTTGCAACAATCTCAGCACACCTGTGTTATAGTGATGTCTTGAAGGAGTCCCTAAACATCCAGCTGCACTCCCTTTCCATCCCTGCCCAGCAAATGAAGTGCAACTCCATTTGAGGGGACAACAGGGAGGAGACACATCTCACCCCATGCCAGACCCCTCCAGTGCAGATGTCTCTGTCTAATCCAGGTGTCTGGACTTCCCTTTCTAGTCAAGGGAGAGAAATAAGGCGTCTCCCTGAGAGGTCTGGAGAGACTTCTCTTGGTGACCAGCTCATGCTTCAGACAGCTTCCCACAGGTCCTGGGCCACCTTTCCCAGCACCACATGGGAACACAGGTACCCCAGGCATCTCAGGCAGCAATCGTCTCTGTATGTGGGCAAATGAATAGAGGCCTGAAAACCTATCCAAACAATATCTCCATGCAAAGACTAAAAAGAAAACATATTCATTCCCAGAAATTCAGATATTTTTTATCAGCTCTAATGATCCTGCAGTTCTGATGCTTTAAAGTCACTAATCGTTGTGGTCCCCTCACATTGACTGCATTCAGTCCGGTAAGCCACTGCTCTGCCACCAGCCAGACAGCACCTCCCGCTCATGCAGTAAACCCTGCGCAGAGCTGCTGGAGCGGTGGCTGCACCTTCAGCTGGAGCAACACACACAGCCCCCGGGGGTGGGGGAGTGCGGCGAGCAGCCTGGAGAGCGCAGGGGGGTCCCGCGACACCCACTGCCCTGCCGGCAGCGTGCGTGGACGGGGAGCTGCCAGGGGCACAAACCGGGGCCAGGCAGCGTTGCCCACGTTGTACCCGCTTAGCTCCACGGCAGTTGTGGACCAAAAAGCCTTATATCCAGCTGCACTGGAGGACACAGGCATCTTGTGCCGCCTTCAGTTTTACCTTCTGAAATAGCAGCCTGTGCTGACTGAGAATGTATTTTGATAGGAATGGATTGGCATTTAAAATCCACTCCCTCCCATTTTCTCTGCTCGACTTTAGTAGCATATTGACAGCCAATGTTCCCTGTGTGATAGGAAAGGGGCAGTTAAGGATATCGCCTAGGCTCTGGGGGCGTTTTGTGTATCTGTTAGAAAAGGCAGCTAATGCAGTAGTGATGGTACTGGCTGGGTTTGGGAGCAAAAGAGAGGCAAATAATTGATTTTGTTGAGGAAATGGCAGAATATCCTTGCAGTGTCTCCTATTCTTTTTCAAAGGAAATGGGGAAAAAAAAAAAAAAAACCCGAACTTGGAAGTTGCTTTCAGGGCAGCACAACCAATTTTCCTCCCCCCACAGCTCTCTGCTCCCTGCGCCTTGCACAGGCTGCCCTTCTTCAGGCACTCCCTAGCAGGCATCCACTACAAGGCCACCCCTGCTGCTCTGCCCACTAATCCTCACCCACACGCTCTCCACTGCCTCATCGCCCGTCCCTGCGCAGAGCTCCCTGCACGCCGCTGCTCTCTCTCCAGGGTTTCTTTCCTCCACATCACCCTGCACCTTTTCCTTGCCATCCCACACCACCACTTCCTCACTCTTTCTGCAGTCAGCCTCTCCCCTGAGCTGCCCCCACTTCAAGGCTCTCCTCACCTCCTTGCCCACCTGGTTGGCCATCAGGTCAGCAGATGGGAACAGTCTCCTTCCAAATGAAGCGTGACAACCTGCAGCTTTGCTCCCTCTCTGTGGGCTCCCCTTCAGGACCTCCTCCAGCTGCTGTAACCCCAGGCCAGCCGGGGAAGCAGCCGCTCCCCTCTCCTGGGAACCTCTTCCTGCTCTCGGGGCTCGTTTTCAGCCAGAAATCCTGCTCACCACAAAACTGCAAGCACTGTCACGGGCTAAGAGGACTGTAGGCGATGGACCATGCACTGCTGCAGCATGGTTTTACACCCCCCTCAGCTCCATGTGTCACCAGCCCCTAACCTGCCACCATGAAAAGGGAAAAAAAAGCTCAGCTCTAGTGCTGAGGGTCAGCACATGGGCTAGCTTTCCTCCACGCTCATTCACTACCCCCGAGCCCCCAGCCCTGTGGCTGCCCTGAAGAGCCAGGCCGTAGCCCCTTGACTCTGCCCTTTCCCATCCTGCCCCTTACACACTCAGAATGACAATAAGGCCTGGCATTTGGAAGGTGTGGGGGGTGTTAAAAATTAATAAATTGCAATTAGGATGCAAACTATTGACTTTTATTTAAGAAAAAAGGTTCTTCTCTGTTCTCTCTGTCTCCCTCTCTCCCTCCCACACCCACACACCCCCTAGCTCCTTTCCTTTGCTTCAGCAGCATGCTAAGATTGAGAAAGCAGAAGTGGGGAGGGAAAGAAAAGGAGATGCAGGAATGAACAGCAGAGGGAAGACAAAAGAAGACCTTCTCAGTCAGCACATGCTGCTATTTCAGAAGGTAAAACTCAAGGCGGCACAAAATGCCTCCAGTGTCCTCCAGGGCAGCTTTTGGCCAGAGACACGTTTCATGCTGCTCCTTCAGTCACACCTCGCCAGCATCGGTCTCCCAGCAGACACAAAGCACAACCCAGCCTTCTCCAGCGGTAACTGCAAAGAGGCTGAACACGGGCTGGGGAAGCTCTGGGGGGAGCAGCGGCCCCGGCAGGGCAGGGGCATTCCCCCAGGCAGAGGGGCTGCGTGGGGCAGGGCTGCTCACAGCTCCCGCTCGCCCCCAGGACACTTGCCCAGGGGCTTCTCAGCAGGAAGCTCCAGGCAGGGACCACACCAAAGGCAAGCAGCTTCCCGGAGTCTCTGCTTCCAGGTCCCTGCTGCTGGCGTGGTGGGAAGGGAAAAGGAGCTGCCCAGCCGCAACAAGAGCCCCAGGCTCTGAAGCCCACACAGAGACCAGCAGCTCTGCGAGGAAGCTCACCCAGGGCCTTCGCCCGCTCGCTGCCCACGCGCAGCACCAGCAGCACCGTGGCTGCCCCAGCAGGCTCTGTCCCAGCTGCTGCTGAGCACCTGCAAACACGCACGTGCCCCTCGACACTGCCCCGCTGCCGCCAGGGCTCTGTGGGGCAGAGCTGAGCGCCATGGGGCTGCCATGGGGGCCGGGGGCCAACGCTGCCCTGAGCAGACGTCACCTGCAGACCCTGCACTGCCTCTGGGCAGGTGTCCGCAGGGTCTCCGAGCGCCCTTCCGAAGGGCACAGCTCTGCCGCAGCCGCTCCGCTGCCACAGCCGAGAGCCTGGCTCTGGCCACGGCCACCAGCAGCCTCCGCACGTCCTGCTCATCCCGGTGCCCACGGCCGGGCTGAGCACAGGCAGGAGCTGGGCATCCGCCCGGGCAAAGCAGGGCTGTCAGCAGGGGCACAGGGCAGCTGGCGGCCTCCTGCCCCGGCCCGCAGCCGCCACAAGCCCAGCTGCCCCCACGCCCGCCCCACACAGAGGCCACGGCACCCAGAAACGGCCACCGCAGCCGGCACCGAGCCGTGGGGCCGCCGGCAGAAGGGGCACAAGAGCCGGGGGCTCCTGCGGGGCTGCAGGCGGCCCAGGCCGCGCCGGGCCTTCCCCAGCAGCTGCTCGCACCCAGCCGGGCCGCGGCGGCTCCGGCCACCCCCGCGCGCACAGCCGCTCGCTCTGCCCAGCCCAAGGCCCTCGGCCCCGGCGCGGCAGCTCCCGGCGCTGCGGCTCGAGGCTCCGGGCGGCCCCGCCCCAGGACACGCTGCCCCGCGCGGCCGGCAGCAGCCGCCTCTCGGCCCCTCCCTCCCCGCAGGGCCCGGGCAGCCCCGGCACCGCCCCCGCCCCGCCCCTGGGCCGCCTCCTCTGCACCAGTGCGCATGCTCCGCCCCGCCCCTCCCAGTTCCTCCCCCTCTGCCCCGCCCCTCCCCTCCCCTCCCCTCCCCGCCCGACCGCCCAGCGCACGCGCACTGCCGCCCCCCGCCCCTCCCTCCCTGCTGCCCGGCCCCGGGAGGCCCCGCCCCGCGGGAGCCAATGGGGGAGGCGGGGCGGAGGCTCTGTCTGCTGGGAGAGCGGTGCTGGCGAGGGGGTGGGGGAGGTGCAGGGCAGGAGATCAGCTTTGTTCTGGGCACCTTTGTGCAGGGGATGCCAAAAGGAGACAGTCGAGGAGTGACGGTACCACCTGGGTTTGGGAGCCTAACAGTGGAAAAGGAGTGAATTTGTTGAAGAAAGGCCAGAGTATCCTTGCAGTGTCTCCTGTTCTTTTTCAAAGGAAATGGAAAAAACAAAACAACAACAAAAACCCCTTAGAAGCTGCTTTCAGTGTCTGTTCCTGAAGGAGAAGTTTCCACAAGACTTCCTCTCTGTCTTAGCTGACGTAACACTTTGACTCTTGCCTTCTGCGTCGTGGGGAAGTGTGCAGCTGAGAAGTTTTGAAAGACCTCGTTCCTGAGCCCTGCTGGAGCAGCAGGTTATTTAAGTGTGCGTATGAGTTGCTCTTCCATCTTGTCTTTCCTCACCGCCTTCGACATTTCTGCCCTCGATTGGAGTGTGTTCAAAGCAGAGGTGTGTGGAAGACCTTTGAGTGTCTCTTGATTCTCCCAGGTGGTTCTTGTGGCACCTTTTTGAAATGTTGAGAGCTTGCGTTTGACCTGCTGCCAAGTCCCTGCAGCTGCTCCCTCCCTCCCTCCCTCCCTCCGTCCGTCCCTCCGCGAGGGTCAGCCACCCGTGTGGCTGTGGGTTGTCAGCGCTGGCTGCCCCGGTGGCAGCAGCCGCCTCCGCTGTGCCGCCGTGGGGCGAGCGCGGCGCAGGGCCCCCTGCCCTCCCTCGCAGGCAGGTTTCCCTGGGGGGGCCACGGCCGGGGCAGCGCAGCCGCCTGTGCCGGCCCGGCCGGGCCTCGCGGCGGGGTTGTCCCTGCGGCCCGGCCTGCGTGGGGCAGGGGCAGCCCCCGGGCGCCCCGCGCAGCCCCTGCCCGCTGCAGGGCCAGCCCTGGCCGGGGCCCTGGGGGCGAGGGGGGCCGGGCCCCCTCTGTGACACGGGCTGTGCTCACAGGGGACATCCCGTGTCACGGCCACAGCTGCCCTCTCCCGCGCGGCCCCGGCCTCTCCCCACACGTCCCGGCGAGGCCGCGCCAGCCCAGGCGCTGGGGCTGCTCTCGGCACCGCTCTGCTGCCAGGAGCTGCCGAGCCCCAGCGGGAGCCGGCGAGGGGAGGCCGGGGCAGCGCGGGGCTGCGGGGAAGTGCGGAGGAGGAGGAGGAGGAGCAGAGGAGCTGTTTCCTCATCATCTTCCGCCACAGGGGTGACCCAGGGCGAGGAGGACAAGGATGGAGCTCTGGGACGCTGGCCACGGGACGCCGCGTGAGCAGGGGGTGCCAGTAATCCCTGCCTGGGGTAAGGCCTTCAGGAGCTCCTTAACAAATGTTGTTGTGGAGAGGATGAATGGGGAAAGAGAGTTTGGCTGTGGAAACCCTGGGCTGTGGGAGGGGCTGGACAGTCTGGTTGGTGCCCCAAGAGCTCCAGCTGATGGTCCCCTCTGGCTCAGGTGCCAGTGTGGCCGCCAGGACTGCTGGGTCCTGCCCCTGACGCTGCCCCTGCTCCCGGCGGGGGAAGGAGCTGGAGCTGCCCTGGTGGCCTTGCAGAGCCTGTGCATGCAGGGATCCAGTATGGGGGAAACTGGCCCTGCAGGAGAGTCCCCAGGGGATCCCCTGAATCCCCAGATTTCCACGGGCACAGCACCGTCCTCTCTGGGACGTAAATCATTGCCAGTATCCCTAGGGAGGGGGTCACCCTCTGACAGCTGCGTCTGGAAGGAAAGGAGACCTGTCTGAAGAAGGCGGAGGGGTCCTGCAGCTCCTGCTGGGCTCTGGCGAGACTGCCAGAAACACCGGTGCTCAAAATGCATCCTTGCACTGTTCCTCAGCTCAGCTTGGCTTTCTGTCCAGGACCCCAGCCACTGCCTCTAGCCCTTCCCACTGGACCGGCTTGTGCCTCCAGACTGGCAGAGCAGGCTTTGATCTGGGAGATGTATTGTGGCTGTCCCGTGGCAGGATCTCCATGTCCCACTGCCTGTTTCAGGTCCAGACTGCTGCTGGGGTCAGACGACAGTTCTAGCCTGAAGGCAGTGCCCACCTCAGCTCTGCAGCCCCTGTGAGGGATGGGGTTAGTTTGGGCAGGGGGTGCTGTCTGAGGACGCCCGCTCTTGCCATCTCCTTGGTTAGGCGTGTGGTGAATGGCTGTGAGCTGGCCGACCCAGAGCACGACATGACTTTCTCTTGCTTTTCCAGTGGCTGTGCACATCTGGGAAGGTGTGTCAGACTACATCACAGAGCAGCTGGTGCTGAACAAGGTGGGTCTGCCCTCCTGTTCCTCCCCTCCAGCCCTGATGGTTTCAGCAGTCCTGACATCTCTGTGCCATTGGGTGCAATTGCTCTGCCCCTCCTTTGAAACCAGAAGGAAATCCCATGGAGAAGGATGCTGCAAATGATAGGAGTGCCACAGACTAATGTCTCCCTAAAGCGAGATGACAAAGCTCCTGTCCAGTTTCATTCACAGGAGGGGTTGGAGGCTTTCTGGGCCTTCTCCAGTCCCCCCCGGAAGGGTGAAAGGCCAAAGAGAGAGCCTGGCATGTTTTTTTCTGAGGTTATCTCCCTTCTTGGAAAGCCTTCCTATGAATGTCCTGGATGACAGGGATGATATACGTGTAATTTTGAGAGGGCGAGGAGGAGGGGGAGGAAACCATCTGGAACGTTCTTCCAAAGGACCTCTCCAAGGCTCTCCCAAGCTTTCCAGAGGGCTTCATCTTGCCCCTTTGTAGGCCAGGAGTGAGCAGGGCCCGTCGCACCATGGCCATGCTCTGACAAGCCCTCGGGCTGTTTGTTCATCTCCCATGCTTAGAATTCTTCTCTTCTCTTCTGTTTGCAGGACGTGAGAATTATTCGACTTGGCACCTTCCGCGTTGTTAGAGAACAAGTCGTTGATGGCAAGAATGGTCTTCTGACTGTTCGCAGACCCACGTTTGTCCTCGGAAAGTATCTTGCAGAGCGTCATGGCCTCACCCATGATAAGGCCTATGTTCCTGGTAAGAAGACAGACTGAAACTTGTGCTTCCTCGTGCGAGATGTGTGGGGTGTGGATAACTGCTGCTCAGCAGGGGCTGTCAGAAATCTAGAATGCCTTCCCTGGGTCCTGAGAACACCTCCAGGGTTTTTTTTATTATCATGTCATCAGAATGTGGAATCGAATGAGCCTCTCTCTCCCTCTCAGGCTTGCTTTTACAGCTGGCTCCATACCAAGTGTTTTGGGGTTGCTGCTTCTAAGCTGATGTAGTTAAAACTCCTGTAGTTTAAACACCTGTTTATGCCCCAGCAGACCTTGTAAGGGCGAACAGCAGCATTGCTGCTGGCTCTTCCAAGCTGCTTCTGCTTCAAGTGGGTCAAAGCCATCTGTAGAGAGCCTTGAAACAGAGATGGGAACAGTAGTGTGTAGGAAAAGCCCTCCGAGGCCAGCTATGGGGTGATTGCTGGGGAGTGGTAGGAGCAGTGCAGCTGTAGGGTGATGTCAGTGAGGGCTGTGGGGCAGCAGGAGCTCTGAGCTGTGTTTGGAGTGGGCCTTTGCTTTCAAAGGACTCCATCCTCTCTGTGCTGTGAACATCAGTCTGGCATCCCTCAGGGACAGGCCTTGGGCACCAAAAGCAGGGTTGTGTGCTGAGCAGGTCCAAGGGCCTTGGGGTGGCCAGAAAGACAAAGGTAAAAATGATGAGTAACTCATATCCATTACTAATGAAGAGGAAGATTCAGCCTGTAAGATTTGTTGTGCAGTCCATGTGTTTTTCTTCTTCATTGCAGCCACTGTGACGTGGCATAGCTAAGTCTCTTCAAACCTGGCATGCCCTGAGGGTGGGCACAATTACCATGAGCAGTCTCTTCTCCTGGGAGCTGGCCTGCTTTTTCCTCTCCTTGTGCTGGTGTCCTGCCTGATGGTCATACAGTATAGCCAGGAGCCTTTCTTTCTGTTTCTGTGGGGAAGGAAGCATTGCTGTACTCTTGGCCCAAGAGGTTGCAGAGTGCTTTGAATTTCTCCCAAGGGAGAGATGACATCAGCATCCTTTCTGGGCTTTCCCAGAGAGTTAAAGAAGACGGCTCTGTAGCACTGTTCTGCTGGAAGACCTTCAAGCTGCTGACACTCTCTTTTAGCTTGCTGAAGTGCTCTGTTAGTGACTGTGGTGCTCTTTTGTTGCTGCCTAGGTCATAAGCAAGCTGAGCCCCTGAAGTATGCTCGCATAGCCTTGGACATCTCCTTCTCTTGGAAAATAGTGGAGGCTTGCATAGAAGAGACCATGTACCTTCTCTCTTGCTGTCTTGCGAGTGGGAAGAACGTTGCCCTTGTTCTGAAGGACATTGGCATACTGGTCATTGAAGGCAACGTTGTGAAAATGAGATTTTACAAAAGCCTTCTGCAAAGGCTGAATGGCTCTGAAGAGCTGGGAGAAGCTCTTCTTGGGGTAAGTTGTCCATTTCTGCAGTGCTCCTTCTCGCTCTTTTGAAACCCGAGCAAAGTCAAAGTGAAGGGATTTCTCTTGGCCTGCCACAACTTGTCTGGGCATGTGGACGGTCCTGGTCTAGAGGAATGCCAGCTCCCTGCACAGTGATCCCTCCTGCCCTTCTCCAGGCTGGCAGGGGCCTCAGACATCGCTGTCAAATCTCTGGTGACCTCAGCCCTCCTCTCTCCCTGAAGCGAGAGGGCCTGAGTGTCTTTCATCTCTCCTGTATGGCAGCTGGTCACAGTACCTTTGGTCACCTTAGCATTTCTAGCTCTGTGTCTGTGTAGGGCCGTCTTCTGTCTGCTCTGCCTCCTGGCGCTGTGCAAAGGAGTGGGTTGCTGTAATTCCCTGTCCTTCTGCTGTGATACCAAGAAATAGCAGCTTGTAGCTGAGCTGCCAGCATCACTGTGGTTTCCTCAGCACATCATCTTCAGTGGTGTTGGGACCACAGCAGGTGGCAGGGCTTGTTGCTCACCCCATTCTCTGGGAGGCAATGCAGAGACACAAGCAGAGCAAGGCCCATATGGGAGCAGACTCCTTTAGCTGTTGTCCCTGTGTGGGTCCAGTTGTGCTGAGCAGCTCCTTTGTGTGTCTCTGGCACCCCCACAGCATGCAGGGGGGACTTCTGTGCCCTAACGTGTGCACCTGCACACTGCTAGTGGTGTGGCCGTGCTGTGTCACAGAGACAGTCATTCCAGGCCAGTGCCCTTGCCCAGGTCTTTAGTGCAGCCCTGGCCTTCAGCCTGGGCTTTCAGGTGCAGCTGGAAAGTGGAGGTGTGAAAGCAGTCTGAGCTGAGCCACTCGAGGGCTAAGCCAGAGATGCAAGCAGCCTGTAGCCCAGCCCTGTTTGCCAGCTCGGTCTTTTCCTTCTGTCCCAGTCCGTGGTGCCCTTTCAGGCCATTCTCTAGGCCAGGGACTTTTCTCCAGCCTTTTGGGCAGTGGCTCCCACTGCAGGACCCTCAGCTGCTCCTTCAACACACCCCACAAGTTTGGCACTCACAGTTGTTACCCGCTGTGCAGGGCAAAAGGAGGGCTGTGTGCCTCTATTGATGCATTCTGCGGAAGCAGCCATCTGACTCTCAGGAGAGACTTTGGGGTTAAGCTCACATCTGAACACTTTGTTCTCAGCTCAGGAGCAGGCACCAGAAGCCAGCAGCCAGGAACACAGACTAGGGAAGGGCCTTTGCCTGTGCTCTCCTCCACTGACTTCTCCATTAGGCAAGAACCGGTCTCCTCACTGAGGCTCTTGATCTTGGCCCTTGCCCAAAGCCTGGCAGTATTCTTACCCATTCTCCTGTATTCCCCTGCAGCTGCTCCTCTGTAGAATTGAGGGGCTGTGAGCAAGAAGATCATTTTCTTGGCAGCATCTCACATGTGTCTCTTGCCTTTGCAGATGTCAGCGAGGAAGGACTCAGTCCTCTCAGGCACCGAAACAGCTGCTTCTCTGACTTGTTGTGGCTCTGTCGTTGTCTTTCCAAGGTGAGTATGTTTGTTTGTTTTTTAGCTGCTGACTGACCAAGCGAGCATCTTCTCACCGTGTGTCTCTGGTAGGCTTGTGCAGGCGCTCTGGAAGGGACTTGAAAGGAACCCTTTCCAATGGTTGGTTCCCAGTGAACTCCAGGCTTGCTCTGGCTTTGTTTGGGCTCTGTGTGTGGGGGCTTCTGCAGAGCTTTGTGCTGGCTCCCAGCTTGCAAAGGGCTTTGTTCCGTTAGTGGCCTGGGGGCTGGGGGCTGTCCTTTCCAGATGCAGTGACATGAGCGTGGGAGGGACTGCAAGGGATGTGGAGGGCAAGGCAGGAATTTGAAGTGATGCTGGAATGCTGCAGGAAAGGAGACTAGTCTGTTCTGCCTGGATGGGAGCATGGACAGGAGCTGGGAGACGGTCTCCAGTGGCAGCCTGGGGGATTTGGCTGGGAAAGCTTAGAAGGAGCTTTCTCCCAGGAAGGCTAGGGAAGCCCTGCAGCAGCCTGGGGAGGAAGCTTATGTCCCTCCAGGCACTGGAGGTCTTCCCTGGCTCACTCTGCTTCCTCAGACAGTCCTGCAGGGTCGGGCCGATTCTGCATATTCTGCTCTGGGAAAGGATGGGCTTCATAGTGGCTCTGACAGCTGCCTGTGTCCCCATAGTTAACATGAGCTGCAAAGGAACTGTGGAGCCCTTCCTCCAGAGTGGTGTCTTTCTGCTGTTTCCAGGCAGGAGCTGGAGACTTCCCCCCGAAAACCACCAGTGAGAGCAGCACCGGTGAGAGTGCCATGTGTGAGAGCTCCTCCTGTGAGAGCTCCTGCTGTGCAAGGTGTGAAGCCTGTTTGGGAAAAGGAATGGGAGGAAGATGACCCCAGTGTTGAGAAAGGTAATGGAGCAGTTGATTCCTGGTGGGGGGTTGTGCCTTCTCCTTCTGTCCTCCTTGGTGTAGGGGGTTGGAGCCAAGGCTCCACAGGATTTTCAGAGCAGGCAGCTCTATCCTTTCCTTGTGAGTTTCTCATAGACATTCCCAAACCACTGCCTTGGGGTTGACTGTGTCACCAGGGGCAATGCAGGCCTTTGAGATCTGTAGAAGGATCCCAGGACCTGTTCCCCTCATGTGAAGAAGTTATTGCCACAAAGAGACGCTGTCAGGTCACCAGCACATCCCTGCGAGCCTCCCTTTTCATAGCGTGGTATGGATAGAGCAGTAGAAAAGCACCTTTGCAAGAAATGATGTTGCAGAGTGAAAGCAAAGAGTTGGACAGGAGCCAATATGAGTAAGGGCCTTGGCCTGCCTAGGAAACATGGCTTTAAAGGAATCGGATTGAGGCCTCATAGTTCTATCACAGGCTGGAGCAGGTCTGCACATCACTCCTGTTCCAGTGGTCACTGTGATTCTGCTCTGAAGTGTTTTCTCGTCTCCTGCTTACAGGAAAGCTTCCTCTCCGGCGCCGCCTCTTGTGGGAGCGCCACTCACCCCTCGAACTAGTGCCTGCAAATATGGAAGAAGGAGACAGGGAGAAAGCTGAAGAGGAGTCTCTTGACAGGTGAGCCACTTGGAGCAATGGACATGGGTGACTGTCCATAGAACTCCAAATGCCTTTTATCCCATGCCACAATGACCAGCGATCCCTTGCTGGATGGGCAGCCCAGAGCAAGTCCTTGGAGACCCTCATGTTGGCTTCCTGATTCTCCTGCCTCTGCTTGCAGGTTACAACCCTTTGGGAAACTCAGTGCAAATCCTCATTCCGGAAGAGGAGGGCCTTTTCCCCGTTCCCTTTAGATGGAAGTAAACAGGATGCTTTCTATATGCTGACAGTCGGGCTGGGGGCCTATGGCCATTTTGTGAGGCTGAGGAAAAGGCTGTGCTCTTGGAAGGCCTTCTAAAGAGCAGAGGTGTGTGTCTGAGCTTTGCCCCACCATGGTGGCTGTTCCCAGAGACCAGTGAGTATGTAGTGAGACAGGATGAAACACAGAGCAGCTCTTTCTTTGCCTGGAAAGGATGTGGCCTTTCAAAGCAAAGTGCAATTGCAGCCATCCTGCCACACACAGGCACTCTGGAAGGGACTTGAGCGTAACCCTTTCCAATGGTTGGTTCCCAGTGAACTCCAGGCTTGCTCTGGCTTTGTTTGGGCTCTGTGTGTGGGGGCATCTGCAGAGCTTTGTGCTGGCTCCCAGCTTGCAAAGGGCTTTGTTCCGTTAGTGGCCTGGGGGCTGGGGGCTGTTCTTTCCAGATGCAGTGACACAAGTGTGGGAGGGCCTGCAAGGGATGTGGAGGGCAAGGCAGGAATTTGAAGTGATGGTGGAATGCTGCAGGAAAGGAGACTAGTCTGTTCTGCCTGGATGGGAGCATGGACAGGAGCTGGGAGACGGTCTCCAGTGGCAGCCTGGGGGATTTGGCTGGGAAAGCTTAGAAGAAGCTTTCTCCCAGGAAGGCTAGCTAAGCCCTGCAGCAGCCTGAGGAGGAAGCTTATGTCCCTCCAGGCACTGGAGGTCTTCCCTGGCTCACTCCGCTTCCTCAGACAGTCCTGCAGGGTCGGGCCGATTCTGCATATTCTGCTCTGGGAAAGGATGGGTTTCATAGTGGCTCTGACAGCTGCCTGTGTCCCCATAGTTAACATGAGCTGCAAAGGAACTGTGGAGCCCTTCCTCCAGAGTGGTGTCTTTCTGCTGTTTCCAGGCAGGAGCTGGAGACTTCCCCCAGGGAATCATCTGTGGGAACTCCATCTTGGACACCTCTGAAGCCTATCTGGGGAGAGAGGGCAGAAGGTGACCCCAGTGTTGAGAAAGGTAATGGAGCAGTTGATTCCTGGTGGGGGGTTGTGCCTTCTCCTTCTGTCCTCCTTGGCGTAGGGGGTTGGAGCCAAGGCTCCAGTGCGATGTCTTGGGCATCACTAGATGTGATGCTGCTCAGCCCTGTTGGGAAATCTCTAGTGACTGCTGAGGGAGCAAGACCTCAGGGCAGCCCAGCACTCCCAGCTGCAGTTGATCCCTCTGAGCTAAGCTTTCCCCCTGGACTCTGGGCCCTAGTGTACCCTGCAAACTGTTCTTCCACTGGAGGAGGAAGAGTAAAAGTTGAGGACAATCCTTGGGAATCCTCCATCCTGCCTGGAGCAGAATGGTAATGGAAAGTGTGACCTCTTTCATGACCTATCTCATGGAATCAAGGTGACCTAGAGAATCTGGTCAGAAGTGTGGTAAGGGGTGCCAAGACTTCCCTGGATTTTCAGAGCAGGCAGCTCTACCCTTTCCTTGTGAGTTTCTCATAGACATTCCCAAACCACTGCCTTGGGGTTGACTGTGTCACCAGGGGCAATGCAGGCCTTTGAGATCTGTAGAAGGATCCCAGGACCTGTTCCCCTCATGTGAAGAAGTTATTGCCACAAAGAGACGCTGTCAGGTCACCAGCACATCCCTGCGAGCCTCCCTTTTCATAGCGTGGTATGGATAGAGCAGTAGGAAAGCACCTTTGCAAGAAATGATGTTGCAGAGTGAAAGCAAAGAGTTGGACAGGAGCCAGTGTGAGGAAGGGCCTTGGCCTGCCTAGGAAACTTTAAAGCCTTTAAAGGAATCGGATTGAGGCCTCATAGTTCTATCACAGGCTGGAGCAAATCCACACGTCACTCCTGTTGATGTGGTCACTGTGATTCTGCTCTGAAGTGTTTTCTCGTCTCCTGCTTACAGAAGGGCTTCATGCTGAGCGCCTCCATTTGTGGGAGAGCCACCTTCCACCCATACTAGTGCCTGCAAATATGGAAGAAGGAAACAGGGAGAAAGCTCAGGGGAAGGAGCCTCAAAACAGGTGAGCCGCTTGGAGCAATGGACATGGGTGACTGTCCATAGAACTCCAAATGCCTTTTATCCCATGCCACAATGACCAGCGATCCCTTGCTGGATGGGCAGCCCAGAGCAAGTCCTTGGAGACCCTCATGTTGGCTTCCTGATTCTCCTGCCTCTGCTTGCAGGTTACAACCCTTTGGGAAACTCAGTGCAAATCCTCATTCCAGAAGAGGAGGGCCTTTTCCCCATTCCCTTTAGATGGAAGTAAACAGGATGCTTTCTATATGCTGACAGTCGGGCTGGGGGCCTATGGCCATTTTGTGAGGCTGAGGAAAAGGCTGTGCTCTTGGAAGGCCTTCTAAAGAGCAGAGGTGTGTGTCTGAGCTTTGCCCCACCATGGTGGCTGTTCCCAGAGACCAGTGAGTATGTAGTGAGACAGGATGAAACACAGAGCAGCTCTTTCTTTGCCTGGAAAGGATGTGGCCTTTCAAAGCAAAGTGCAATTGCAGCCACCCTGCCACCAAGGACAAGGAGCAGCAGCTGTTCTCACACTGAGTTTGGGATGGATTGAGTGACCTTGGAGCCCTTTCCTTCACGTGAAATCTGGTCTTGTGGCTGCCAGAAGCAGGGTGTGGCTGGAGGCTAGCTGAGAAGGTGGGTAGAGAGGAGTGAGGTGGAAGAGATGGGTGCCAGGAATGCTGTTGAAGGGAAGGAGTCCCTTGGTGAAGAGCTCCCAAAAGGAGGCATTTCCCCTTGTGCAATGGCCTTCCTTCCCCTCCCAGCAGCAAGAAGGAATGAGGGCCATTTCCAGGCAGCCGCCATGGGGTGGTGAGCAGCAGGCTTGGGGGCATGTGCCTTTGGATCAGGCAGCCCTTCCAGGCAAGGGGCAGTTGTTGGGCGCTCAGAAGAGCATTTCGGTGTGGGCCATGAGTGACTGAAGGCTCAAGGAGTCTAAGGGACAGAGCAGTGTCTGTTATTACTCTTTTTTATATACATGGTTTTTGTCTGACAGCTTTTTTGGGGGCTGGCACAGGAGAGTGCCAGGGGTAGGAAAATGGCATGAATGCTTTAGTCCCTTGATGCCTTTCTCCCCCTTTGGCACTAGGTGCCCAGCAGTAATCCATTTCCCATCCCTAAACACGCAGTCTTTGGCACCACTGAGCAGTGGCTAATGCACTTGGCGGGACACAGACTAACGGTGTGCCTTGGAGCCTGTCCTTGTAGATGACCCTGCTGCTCTCCTTGCTACATGGATAGAAAGCCTCAGTGTGGGCACCTGGAGCTTTCCTTTAGCCATGTGATGCACCCCTGGGTGTTTTGGCAGGGGGTGATTGCTGTCTCCATTGATGTGACCACAATCAGTCGAGGCTACGTGCTTCTGCAGAACTGCCTTCTGCTGCAGAAGCAGGTGCCCAGCTTGTGGGCATGGGGTGGAGATCCAGCTCCTCCTGTGCTCATACCACTCCTCGCGGTGTGTGTTTGCAGTGTGCTCCCACCTATCCCAGGGGTCTCTACACAGAAAACAACACAAGGTGGGAGGAGGCAATCGCTTGAAGCCAGACCACCAGCTGCGGGGCCAGGGAGCAAAGGTCATCAGGGGGCAGAACAGGTAGGTGCTCCTGATTGAGGTCCTTCTTGTGCCAGCCTGAATTATGGAAAAGCATCGTCCTATGGGCAGCGGCTGTACAAGACCCCTTCCAATGTGTTCCTTTGAGCCCTTACTGCCTTGGTCTGGGGACTGCTTTCGATACTGCCGGCAAAGATGCGCTCTATTTTGGCAATACATCTGTTGCTGCTGCATTCTCCATGAACACACCAGAAGACCCTCTTGGGCCCTGCTTCTGGTGGCAATGTCCCTGCTGGGCCTTCCTGGGATTGAAGACAGAGACTTTCTGTTCAGCTCCACGATCATTTAGATGACTGGTCAGAACACAAAAGGGATGTTCAGTCTTGCTAGGATTCCCTTAAGGGCAAAATGGTGCTGACAGGCAGGCTCAAGACAGGGGTCAGAGGAGAGTGTGAGAAATAACCTTTGCTTCAGGGAAAAAGAGACCTGCTGGACCTGTGCTTCCCCCTCCCTCCCTAGCAGGACTGCCTTGCCGATTTCCTGCTCTGCAAGTGACAGTTCCCTCTGCTCACTGATGACACTAGGAGGTATCTGGAGACTGAGTGAGAAGTGCCAGTGGGAACGACAGTGAAGCCTGGTCAGGCTGTGACATAGTCTGGGCCATCTCGTGGTGCCTCTCGCTGTTCTCCAGCTCAGGCTGCAGCATCCCTGCCTGGGGCAGCATTTGTCATTTGGGGTGCCCGACGGCAGGCCAGGCCAAGGGCATGGTGACTGCACAGCTCCTGCAGGCCCTGGCTGTTTTAGAGGTGCATGTTGAGAGCAGCTGCGTGGACTTGGAAGTGGGGCACAAACCTGTGTGGAATTGCCTTGCAGGTTCAGCAGCGAACTGAGACCCAGCCAAGGGTTCAGGCACGTTCAGTCCTTCTCCAAAGAAGGAAAGCAAAGACGACTGTTGAGAAGCCGGCTGAAGAAAAGCCAAGTATTCAGGAAGTCGTCAAGTGCCAGTTGGGACAAGATAAGGATGCGACTGTGAGTGTTTACTTCTCCTGCATAGAGGAGGCGGCAAAATGGTGTGCCGAGCAACAGAGGACTCGACAGACAGGGTATGTTTGTGCCAGCTGCAGGAAAAGCCTGGGGCGGTTGAGTAGCAGTGACCCACCGAGGGGTCAGACTCCCAATCCCAGAGCCATGGGGTTGGATAGAGCTGGAGCTGGATAAGCACCTCTGCAGCCCAAGTAAATGCCCAGCACTCCTTTGGAGGGGAAGGGCTTTGCCTGCAAATGGGACCAGGCTGGAGGAGCTGGGGGAGGAGAGGAGCAGAAGGGGTCTCCACCTGAGTGAGAGAGAGAGATGTCAGTGCTGCTGCAGCCACATTTCACCTTGAGCAAGCCACACTGGCCTTGGATCAGCCTTCCCTTCAATCCAAGGCGTAGCTGTTGGGGGCTCAGAATAGGCTTCAACTGGGGGACCTAGAAGCCCTGAACGGCTGAGCACAAATGTTTGTGTGCACCTTTTCAAACCTCTCCCTGAATGCTGGAGCCCAGACACAGGTTCACCCCCAGTCTTGGCCCTGGCAGAGTCAGCCCCAGGCTGAGGAGCTGCATGTGCGTCCTTGTTTGGACACAGGGGCCTGTGTTACATGAGGGTGAGCATGGAAACCCCATCAGAAGCACGTCCCAACACAGGTGGCCTGAGCTAGTCTGCACTTTTTCTCTGCCTTTCTCTCTGTGCATAACACAGCCTCTCCCTTTCTCCCTCCTTAGCACTGGGAAGAAGGGCAGTGTGCAGAGACACAAGAAGAAGAAACAGTGACTGTCCGTGATGGTGGCACACATGAAGTTTTGTTCTCTTGAATTAAACCAGATCCCCCACCTGGCGTGGACCCTTCCTGGGTGTGGTGTGAACTCTGCTGTTTGCAGCGTGTGAGCATTGGAGAGGCCTGAAGACAACAAACAGCTCCGGTGTCAGGGCTTGGGTGTCAGTCCCTGCTGCCAGGGCAGCTCTCTGCCAAGGTCATGCTACAGCTGCTGTCTGGCTGCAGCCGTGGTGGCTGTGGCCTAGGGCTCTCCTGCTTCGTGTTGGTCCTTGAGAAAGTTGTGCAGAGGGCCCTGCCATGGCCAGCACCTGCCCTGCTGACAAGGGGTCCCTGGGGAGAAGCGGGAAGAGCTGGTTTGAAGGGGTTGAGCCTGGGCCCCCCTTCCTGCTCCCCCGTCCTGCCTGCATGGTGGGAGGGCACTCCCAACTCTTGTGTGTGTGTTGGGTGCACTTGTGTGCTGAGCTTTTGGGGGTATGAGGGGACTAACAAGGGTGCCAAGGGCCGGAAGGGGAAGCTCACAACCAGGAGAGCTGGGGCCATGAGAGTCCATGGTCACCTGGGCTGTAGCAACCATGAAAGAGTGGAGTTGCAGAGCCTGAGGGCAGCGAGGAAGGAGAGCAGCAGAGGACAGAACCTGAACTTCGGGAGAGCACACTTCACCTTCTTGAGGGACCTGGCAGGAGGATCCCATGGGAGGCAGCTCTGGAGAGCAAAGGAGCTCGAGGAAGCTGGCAGGTCTTTGAGGACAGCACCCCCCAAGTGCCAGAATGGTCTACCTCGATACCCCAGAAAACAAGCAGACATGTCAGGAGACGGCCTTGGCTAAACAGGCAACTCATGGCAGAGCTCCAACACAAAACTGGCAGCATTCAGGAGGTGGAAGCAGGGACCAGCTGCAATGGAGGAATACTGCAACAAATCCTGGGTGAGTGCTGATGGCCCATGTGGGGATAAAGCTGACCTGGCAGTGTGTCCGGGCCCTGTGGGCACTAATAGGCTGTAGTGGCTCTGACCAGCCTCCCCTGGGGCCCGCACTCACCCCTGCCCATGGGCCCCGGACCCCATTTTGGCTCAGCCTGGGGCCCTCACTCCCTGCCTGAGCTACGCTGGAGGAGTGCCGGTCTCCAGCTCTGCCGCAGCCATGCCCCTGCTTGGCCATGGGCCCTGTTGATGTGGACCGCGACCCGTGGCCTGACTGCCCAGCCCGACCTCAGATCTGCCTCGTCACCACGGACATGCCTTCTGCATTACCTCTTTGTTCCCTGAAAACCTGGCCTGTCCATCTCCAGGTCTGCATTTCTTTCACCGACCATCGGTGAGGTGTTTCTCACCGTGGGGTCTGCAGTGCCAAGCCTGTGCCCCATCTCTTCCCCTCCCATGCTGGTATTCCACTTGTCCAGGCCTCTGCCATTTGCCCAGGCCTGTGTATCTCCACACTGCAGCATTGGGTGAGAGCGGTAAATATCTCATCCTCCACAGGATAGCTGCTTGCTCCTGCTATGGAGAACAAACGAGGGTTGTACCACACCAGGACAAAAAACGCAGATTAGCCACATAAACACGGTCAAAGAGAGAAAGTGCTGTCACAGCTAAAGCAAGTGAAAGAAAGCTGCAGACAGGTCTAGGAAAGTTCAAAGAGAGCAAGCCTGACAAGCTTGCTACATCTGGCAAGGGAGTATCTGTGAATGCAGGTGCTTTGCTTGAGAGCCCGCTTGTGAAACAATTCAAGTGCTCACACTGCTGCAGAGCAGCTGGGGAAGAAGAGTTCTGCCACATGCCGTTATGCCTCCAATGCCCGGGAAGGAACACGTGTGTCCAGAGTATCCAGCAGCCTCACGGGTGTTCACAGGTCTCTCAACTGCACAGGCAAGGACGAGTATCAGGATGCGCAGTGTTCAAGAGCGACAGGCCCTGATTCGTGCCTATGGACTGGGCCAGGTTAGAGAGAGCATTTCATGAGGATCAAGTCCCCTTCTTCCTGCAAAGTGACAAGCTTAGATTAAGAATCTACACCTCACGCAAGCTTCTAGCCTGCTAATCCTCCACAGCTTTTCAAAAGCCCGCACAGCAGTTTGTGAGAGAGAGAGAGCCATGTCAACTCTTGCAACTCACTTGGAAAAGCCAGATGGCCTGCAGAAGTCACAGAGGTCTATGGCAGATTTTCCACCCTAACAGCAAGGTTCTGCTTGGAAACTGCAGGCCACTCAAACCTGATCCTTAATGAACAGGTCCCCTGGGGTGTTGAAGAATATTGAACTGAAACTGCCTAGAGCTGGCCACTTAGCACAACTTCTATGAAACGTGTTTAGCATGAGTAGCTAAACTTGCTGAAGCCTTAGGCCGCACTCAGATAACATGAGGAACTTCCACCTAGTTCAGTAAGAAAGGGCCCCAGAGCTGGTTCAAGGTGGAAAGACGAGGAAGATTGCAAGGAGGGAAATCCATGAGCAGAAGCCGCCACCATAAAGATCAGGCCCACCACTGCAAAGATAAGGAAAAACAGCCTGCCTAGAGACAACAGTGGGACCCAGTGAAGAACAGGAAGACCCCACACCCAAATATTACGTTTGGTCTGAACCTTTGCATGGGGGGTGGGGAACTTGGATTATAAAGGTGTAATTGCCCAGGGATTTCTTGGTTCGGGGTCCCTCTTTGGAGGCACCCGGCTCGAGCTGTAATTACTGCACGTGCATCATTAAAATGTATTTAATTTGCTTTGATTTGGCTCCGAACTTCTCAGCAGGAACCTCGGGTCGGACCCTGTTGTGGTGGCCGGGGAGTGTAATTTTCCATAACATCTGACCCCCACAACAACAGCAGCCGTGACCCAGGGACGTGCCCAGGGGACACAGGGATGGGTTTGGAACCGGAGATTCAGGACCAACCGCTCCGCAGGGGCATTAGAAGAGATGACCCGTCTCGGTGAGCCCCAGCTCTGAGCACATGGGAGCTGGCGCTGCCCCAAACCTCCGACCTCGGTGCCCAGAGCTCCCGGTGGCAGCTGGCTCTGCGGGGCCCCAGCACGGTCCTCACCACGGCTCCCTCCCTGCCCAGGCACAGCCGGCAGCGGGCAGTGGGCACTGCGCCACGCTGGCCCCGGGCCAGCAGCAGGCACAGCCCTGCCGGGGCATGCCATTGGGTGGCCTGTGTGTCACTCAGGGCACGGCCCGCCCCTCCCAGGCACCCATTGGCTTGCTGCACCCCCTGGTTCGCTGATTGGCCAGGTGGGGTGGCACCCCTGAAGGCGGGCTGGCTCGGTGCCACCCTGGCTCCAGCGCAGCCCCAGCTCGGCCCAGCCCCACCGCAACGCCTGGCCCCGAACGGCACAGAATTGTGGTTTTGTCTCCTTTTCCTCCCCACTACTTAGTCTTAGGGTGCAAGTCTGTCCCTCCCTTCTGCACTCACACCCACCACGTTTTCAGGCATGGCCTGGTAGAGAGTCTGGGGTTGTCCAAGGGGTTGTCATCCCCACTGCCATCCATCAGCATTCACACACCTACCATCTGGAGCTACTCCAGTTGGGAGATGCCTCCTACTTTTTTATTTGTACACCTTATTCTCCGTTTTCTCTATTTCTGGAACCACCTTTTCACCACCTTTGTTCCTCCCTTTCTCCACCCAAACAACGAACCTTCGCCTAGTTACTTTTTCCTCCTTGATCCCAATTCTGCTGCGGTAGGAACAGAATGCAGATGCGGAGCAGCCATCTTTTCACACCTATCTCCAAAATGAATTCCTTCCTTTTTTCCTTGCATGACTGTTAGCCTCTGAGAAAGATGTGAGGCCAGGGGAAGATTATTCTTCTTCTTCTTCTTCTTCTTTTTTTTTTTTTTTTTGAAAGAAAATTGTAATCCTGACCTTGGTAATGTCTTTTTCCAATATCTAGAGTGTTTTTTCCAGAAATGCTTGTGACAGGCAAAGAACAAGCAGCAAATGGGTCCCGTCATCAGGAAAAGTCACAGTGCTATTAAATCCCCATTGCTGGGTTTTGGATGTTGTAAACGCAGCCAGTGGGGCAGTGAGCACTGATCCTCAGGATAAAGCCTGAGGTCACAAGTGTTCGCCAGGATCATTTGCTCTGTCTTGCCAGATGCAGTGGAGATGCCACTGGAAGTTCCTGCCCTGCAAGTGGCAATTCCCTCCTGCTCATTTATGCTGCTCTCAGGGATGCCCGAAGGAAGTGGGAGGGCCAGCTGGGAACTGTAGTGAAGCCTGGGGTGATGCTGGCATTTTCCTGTGGGCATGTGCTGGAGAGTGTCCTGGTTCCCCAGTTCCTGCTGCAGGGTTCTTGCCAGAGGTGCTCTGGGAAACAGCCCCTCTCTCTGCCATCTTGTATCACAGAATCACAGGATGGTTGAGGTTGGAAGGGACCTCTGGAGACCCTGTCTAGTCCAAGCCCCCTGCTCAAGCAGGGTCACGTTTCCCAGGACTGTGTGCAAACATATATTTTAAATATCTCCAAGGAAGGAGACTCCACAACCTCTATGGGCAACCTGTTCCAGAGCTCAGTCACCCTCACAGTAAAGAAGTTTTTGCTCATGTTCAGGTGGAACTGCTTGTGTTTTGGTTTGTGCCCGTTGCCAAAGTGTCTCCTCCTTGGCAGGAATTTGGTGCTGAAGAGACCTGAACTCCCCATCCGCAGCCCAGCTGAGGAGAAAGGAACACAAGGAGACGTGGGAAAGGGCTGAAAAGCCTCCATCAAGGGAGGAGCAGAGAGCAGCAGCCAAGCTGGGGAGAATCCAGCCTGAGTAAGTGTGCACCAGCTGCAGCCACAGGTGTCAAGCGGCTGTGAGCCCGCCAAGTGTCAGGGACCCCAGTCCACGAGGCCTGGACCTGCACGCAGCATCCTCTGATTCCTCATGACATGGGAATGACCTGGGTTACTCCCTCCTGCTCTCCAGAGGCCTTTCTGCAGCTCACAGCAAGCCCTAAAGCTCCTCTCAGGTGGGAGGGGGCTGTGGGTGCACATGGGCCTGGGTGGGTGCAGGGGCTGGGAGAGGGGAGAGGCAGGAAGTGCCTAAGCCAGCGGTAAAGAATTTCTCCATGTGGTTGCAGCCATCTTTCCCATGAGCAGTCCAGATGCTAAGAAGGTTGGAGCCATATAAAAGCCATCGGGATATATCGAAGCACGTCACTGAGAGGAATAGATGGAGGCAAGAAGAGCAGCAGCAGTTCTGCTGGCAAGTCTCCGCAAAGAGGGATGGTGCTTGCCCCACTGCAATGCCCATGCCACTGACAGCAGCACCAGGGGAAAGAGCGTCTGTCTCTGACACCCCTCATGAGATAGAAGGAGGTTTTTGAGTCTGACATTGGACTGGATATCCCTGACATCCAAGAGGGAGTTGTTGGGCACTCAGAATGGTCTTTCAATATGGCACATAAAAGTCCGGGCTGAAGACATGTGGATCGCTCAGATGTTTGGCTCTCCCTTTTCCAAACCAGGCAGTCTGGCCTTCCTTTGCGGAGCACTGACACCGAGACCCCTTGCCTTGAGGGTCAATCGCTGTTCAGTGCAAGGTCTCAGCCCACCTGACTCAGCCCCTGGCTGATTAGGTGCCCATGGGACCTGGTCATGGGCTTGGGCATGAGGGGTCTCCATCACATCCCAGAGACCTTGAAACTTCTCCGGAAGCAGATCCCGTAATGTACGGCCTGAATTAGGCCTCCGGTATTTCTCTGCCTTCTCCCTGTTCATACAACTATGCACCTCTCTTTTTAGCTCCCTATCACTATGAGAACCTGCTGGGACAGCAGCAGAGGGACTAGGAATGCGTCCTAGGAAGAGCAGCTGTTCAAAAGGGAGAAGAGCAACGTGAGCGAGGCCAAAGGCAGGTCCTGAGCCACTGCTGTGGAGTGTGCCTGGCCCTCAAGCTGGGCCAGCCCCGAGGGACAGCACCTCCAGACTGGCCAGCAGCGGGTGGGCAGGCAGGTGTTAGGAGGTCATCAGCAGCATGGGAGAGGCTGCCCAGCAGCAAGGAGAGCTTGGGAGGAGGTGAGAGGGAGGGAGAGGTGAAGGTGACCTTGGTGGCTTGGATGGTGAGGTCTCTGCTTTCAGAGCAGCTGATTGGCCAGCAGCAGGTGGGCAGGCATGGGAGGTGGCCAAGGGCCTGACAAAGCCCAGGAGGTAGAGGGCAGAGCCTGGAGGGAGGAAGGAGGCAGAGAGAGGCAGGTGACTGTGGCAGCACTGGCACAGTGCTTGTGAGATGAGCTCTGTGACTGCAGCCTGCTTGGCCAGCAGCAGGCGGGCAGCACTGGGAGGTCATGCAGGGCAGGAGAAAGCCCCCAGCCGAGAGGAGAGCTGCTGAAGAGGGCAGAGGCAGAGGCAGGGAAAGCTGGCATGGCTGGGAGCTTGTTTGGGAGGTCACTTCTCTTGCAGCAATGTGTCTGGGCGGCAGGCAGGCAGTGTGAGGTCATGAAGCAGCTGAGAAAACCTTCCCCATGGACATGAGTGTTCAGGAGGAGGGGAGAGGGACAGGCAGGTGAGAGTGACATGTCTGGGATATCGACTGTGAGGTCAGTTCCTCACAGGTCACACACGTAGGCCAGCAGGGAGGTGGGAGGTCATCCAGAGCATCAGAAAAGTCCTGCTAGCCAAAAGGAGAGGTCAGGGGGAGGGGAGATGAGAAGGCAGCTAGAGGAGGAAACAGTGGGATGATGGTGTCATTTCTTTTGCACTGTGGCAAGATCTTTGGAATTGAAGTTAGAACTGGGACACAAAGATGGCATTCAGATTTATCCAATACAGTCCTATATCAACAGAAATGGATCGTGCATGCTCTGGAGTGGTCACACAGAACCATGGGCCAGCTGGATTATCAGGGTTCGCTGGCACAGTCCCATTGAGGGACTGTCATCTGATCCAGCTGAAGATGCTATTGCAAGGACACCTGTGACAGAGACTACCATCATCAGCTGGACAGCAACCAACGATCCTGTTCAAAAGGTTTGGATTCCTCACATAAATATGACCTAAGCAAAAGATCTCAAGGAATTACAGAGAGAGAGATATATGTTTTTTTTAATAAACACTTTGACCAAAGTGGGCTCTGCATGGTGCTTCAGAGCAAACGTGCTGTTTCCTACAGCCAAGGCCAGAGATTCAGCTGTGGGTCTGATCTTGGGCCTGGCAGATGTCTCCTGGGGATCCCAAAGACATCATCCTGGTGATGAAGCAGGCACATATGTGACACGCCACTAGAGGGGCGTCTGGAATTCCTTTAGATTAATCCAAACATGGTCTCTGGGTTTATATAACCCTTGCAGTTGAGTTTGAAAACTCTCTTCGGCCCTTCTGAATATAGTAGGCCAAAGGCCTTATCTGCGGGGCTTCCTGTTGGAGCCTGCCGCTTGTTCACGGTGAACACTGCTGGGCATAGGACACGTCCCCACTGGAGCCCTTGTGTCCTCGTGTTTAACTGCTGTTTTAACAGTCCATTCCATCTCTCTACTGTCCTGTTACACTGGGGGTGATAGGGTAGATGGAACGTCCATCTCACACCTCATCGCTCGCACCAGTCCTGGACACCCTTAATCTTAAAATGTGAACCATTCTCAGACCTAGTTTCTTGTGGTAAGGGTAGGATAGTAAAGCAATGGTCCAGGCCAGCACTGGTGGCCAGTGCGGTTGCCATGCTGCCTGGGTGCACCATTCCTATTCCGCTGATTCCTTCCACCCCAGTCAAAATATAGGTCCAGCCCCGGGGTGTCCTGCACAAAGGACCTATATGATCAACCTGCCATACTTCCCATAATCCTTTCCCTTTGCGCAGGTTGGCATTTGACTGTCTTAATGTTACTTGTTTTTTCATTTCCTTACTAAATTTACAAATTTCAATTATGTATTTGGCAGTGCGCCTCCTTACAAGCCATCCTCGCCTCCTAGCTTGTTTGAAGAAATGGAATTCTCCAGTATGTCCTAACCATTCTTGTAGCCACTGTGCTAAATAATCAATGCTCAGGGCTTCCAAGGAGTCTTCTGTGAGAGACATAATCTTAGCGTGTTATTCGGCCTCATTATTCCAAAAGTGGGCAGGGTCGGAGCCTTTCTGATGGGCAGAATCGTGTGCTATTGCAATTGGTTGAGACTCTGAATGTCTCAGGATTTGCTGCCATATCTCCTTTCCCCAAACATCCCGCTTCTTTCCCTGCCAATTCTTCCTTTGCCAATTCCTCGACCATTGTGTGGCTCCTGCCCAAACAGCAGAGGAGTCAGTATAAATAGTCCTAGCTCCAGCTTTTAAAGCCATTCAAATGGCTTGTAGTTCAGCCAGTTGGGCAGACCCCTCAATTTGGGTGGTTAGGACTTGTGGATTAGCCACGGACACAGCAGCAGCAGTTCCTAAGCATTTGCCCTCACATTTCTTGGCAGACCCATCAGTGAACCATGCCCCTTTGGGTTGTTGAGGATCAAATTTCGGTGCTTCACTCCTTGGGGACTCAGGTTCCTCCCAATAGTCTTTGGGCATTCCTAGTTTCTGGACTTCCTCAGTTAATTTCCCTTCGCTTGGGCTCCCATCGCCACCTGCTCTAGGGTGAAGGTACAAGGCCCACCGCCGTCCTGCCATTTGGTGAGCCAGCCCAGCAGGGAGAGGTTGTCTGGTTAGGATGGGTTTCAAGATGGGGAGGGGTAGTTTTCAATGTCCTTCTCTATCTCCTGGGATAGTCTCAGTATCTGGTAGAGCTCAATAGGCTCCCAGTAAAACTCTCTCAAGTACTGAGGAGTTGCACTGTGCTCCCTGCCATGCCTTTGATCCAAAGTGTATACGCCGCTCTCTTTGGCCTTTGCCTGTTCTCTGCCACAACCCCCAGCAGGCCCCCAAATCTCCTACCATCACATGGAGTACAAAAGGGCCTGGGGGTGTACTGGCCCTAATGATTGGTAAGCTTCTACTTCTTCCTTTAGTGTATTGGGAGCCTCCTTAGCTTGTTCATTCCATTCCCATTTGGCTGATTTCTTTCATAAGCTCTGTAAAGGTCGAGCTAGGATCCTGAAACCCGGTCTGTGTTGCCTCCAGAATCCCAATGTGCCAATAATTCCTCGTAGGGATTTCTTATCAGCTGGGTCGGAGAGGTCCCAGAGATCTTCCAAGACATCTTGAGGTATCTCCTTTCTGCCTCCCACCCATCGCACCCCCAGAAACTTCACTTCCTCACTTGGTCCTTGCTGTTTTTCCTGTGATATCTCAATCCCTAATGCGTACAGCCGACACATCACAGCACTGCTTCCTTCCTGTACATGTTGTTCATCGTCTCCCCCTATCAGTATGTCATCTATATATTGAAGAAGCGTGACTCCTGCTGGCATCGTGACTTCCTCTAGCACCTTAGCTACCTGAGCGTGGGCTAACGTAGGACTATGTTTGTATCCCTGGGGTAACTGGGGAAGGGTGTACTGCATCCCTTCCCATGTGAAAGCAAACTTCTCCTGCTCTTGTGGGGACAACAGGACCATAAGGAACACATCCTTTACATCAAAGAATGCCACCCCTTTAAACCCAGCTGCGTTGAGCTGATCTGATATTTCTAGCAAACTAGGAATAGCAGTGGTTAGCAGCTGTGTGGCAGCATTCAATTTTCCTTAGTGTACAGGAAGTCTCCATGCCCCATTGCTTTTTCTCACAGGCCACACTGGGGAGTTAAAAGGAGAGGGGATTTTCTTTATAATTCCTTGCCTTTCTAAATCTTTAATGAATTCCTTCACCAGCTTCCTAGCCTCTGGTGGGATCCAGTATTGCGGCGTGTTCACAACTTGGCTGTTGGGCAATGGTTCGATCATCTGCAGCAATGTCACTTGGGCTAGAGTGCAGTGCAATGGGGCAAATACCTGTGGGTTAGCAATTTCCCATTTCCCAAAGCAATCTAGCCAGCTCTGGCCACGACGGACATCCATCCCAAGTGTGTTCACTTTCTCCAGTACAAGAGTAGGCCTTACCACTTGGCCATTGGCTAGTTCCAGCTTAGCTTTAAGCACAGTGTGTTGTTGACATCCTGTCCTATGTCAGAGGTAACACAGCTAGATCAAGAGGTTCAAGCAGAGCAGATTGAAAAGCTATCAAGATAAAAGCAGCAGTTTACACTGAGTGCTAGTTTTCAATCACCAGATCACTGTTTCGACCAAAATTTAACCAGCTGTGAACATGCGATTTATCCTTTGGTTTCTAATGGGTCTGTATTCATTTAGGTGGGATCCAGCTGTGCTTGTGTGCAAACCCAGTATCCAGAAAGGACTGAACTCACCTCAGTGTGTATAAGCTGCCTGATAATACACAGATATGTAATGTAACTTCCATTAAAAGGTATGATTTGAATGATGCAATGCTTTTGAAAGTGACACTAAAGTTACTAGACACTTTTCTGTAATTTTGAATACGTCTCTGTCCTTGTAGATACGTTCCCAGGATGGGCTGAGGCCTCACCTTGCAGACATGTAGATGCCACAACTGTTGCAAAAAAAAGAGCTCCTGGAAGAACAAATTGCTCATTTTGGTATTCCCCTAACATTATCTAGCCGGACCCATTTTTTCGGACAAGTAATGCGGAAAATTTGTGCAGCCCTTCAAATGGAACAAAAGTTTCATTGTGCCTCTCACCCCCAATCCAGTGGGGCTGTAGGAAGGAAAAAACTTCATTTTGAAAACCCAGCTGGTGAAGATTTGCACAGAGACTGGTCTGAAATGGCCAGATGCATTACCTCTGGCGTTAAGGTGTATAAGAAATACGGTGACTAGGAAACTTGGGCTGTCACCTGCCGAGCTCTGAAGGGGCAGCCCCATGCGGCTGCCTTGCACAGCACCCTTAACACCCACGCAGGCAATCTTGCCACTGGCAGGTGATGCCCTTCAAAATAGTGCCAGGCATTAATGAGATGTGTAAGGTCTTTCTATGCACAGGTGAGAGAAGCCTCCCCTGCACCCGCCACTGACATCTGTCACTCCCTGGAACCAGGACACTGGCTCTGCATTAAGGTACACCAGAGGACCTCATCCGGTGCTGTTAATTCCCGACACTGTAGCACAGAGCAAGGGCTGCCCACCTGAGTCTGTGCTTCCCAGTGTAAAAGGGTCGTGGCACCGGCAGACACAGCGCAGTCTGTAGTTAGTTACAGTTCTGCTGCCACCGCAGAGCTGCACGGCCCAGATGGACTTCCTTCCACCAAGCGCCAGCAGCAGCTCCCTCTACAGCCCTGCAAGGAGCCTTTAATGACCCAGCTGTTACCACCTGAACTTCTTGCTGCTTTCTTTGTTTTAAAGATCATAACTTCATTTCAGGACTCTATATCGAGGTTTACATTACCAGTCATGTGCTAGCTGTGAAAAAAACTGTTACATCCAGAGACTTGTGGTACTAACCTTTATTGGAAGCTCACCCAAGAGTGAGTTAGTGTAATGATCTCTTCAAACTGTTGGTTATGTTTGTGTTTGCCCCATAATGGACAGGATGGTTAGGAAAGCTGCTTGAAAGGATGTCCAAGTATATTTCATTAGAATTATTAACCTTGGTCATTGTGCATGGATTGGTGCAGTTAATCTTCTGCTGTGGCAGATTGTTGTGGGAAAGGATAGAATGAGGCATAGCGCAAGCAGTGGGCCAAGAAATGATGCAGAATATAGTAAAGGATAAGGAACAAGAAAAGGAAAACATACTTGAGCTAGTGGCTAGAAGTGATAACAAAGGCTAGAGGCCAGGTCGGACGGTGGGACAGCGCGGCCTGCACAGGGATTGCTCCTGGGATCCCAGGAGGCGTGAGCAGGGCGTGTGGTGCCCTTCTGCCGGGCTCTGGACCTTAAGACGACATGAGACTGTAAGTCTCAAAGGAGGAGTGTGGAAGTAAAATAGTGGATGCCTCCTAGGCCTTTGCAGGCCTGTCTAGGGAAAACTGTCTGCCAAGTCAGTCTTCCCAGCTGTCCAGGGAGTGTATTGTCTGTAAAAGATTGCACTGTCTGTGCTGTTGGGGCCTCCTCCTTGCTGCTGCTTGTGCTTGTGAGGTCACTTCTGCCTCGATACCTGATAGGCCAGCAGCAGTCTCATGGCTCTGATGCTGATTGTGAGGTGACTCGTGCCTGAGGACCTGATAGGAGAGCAGCAGGCACATTGCGTCAATGTAGATTGTGAGGTCACTTCTGCCTGAGCACCTGATAGGCCAGCAGCAGGAACCTTGCTTCAATGCAGATTGTGAGGTCACTTCTGCCTCCGGACCCAACAGGCCAGCAGTATGCACACTGCTGCTCTTCGTCCTGGTGAGCTCACTTCTGCCAAAGTGCCTGATAGGCCAGGGCCAGGCACATGCCTGCTTCTTGCGTTCATGAGGTCACTTCCGTCTGAGCACCTGCTGGGCCAGCAGCAGGCACACGGCATCGATACTGACTGTGAGGTGGCTTTTGTCTCCTGAGCTTTTAGGGCAGCAGGAGGCTTTTGGCTCAGGCAGGTCACTGAGGAGTCGCCTCTTTCCCTGGCGGGGACAGGCCAGAGCTGGGCTCATGTTTGCAGTGTCCATTGTGAGGTCACTGCTGCCTCAGGAGCTCATAGGCCAGCACCAGCCCCATTGCTGCTGTTGGAGGCTGTGAGGTCATTTCTGCCCAGCTCCTTCCCTGCAAAGCTCCTGTCCAGCTCAGCCAGGGTTCAGTCCACCTCCCCGTCCCCTTAGACAGCCCGTACTTCATCAGCGTGTCTATGTAGCTGTTGTGGGAGACAGTGTGGAGCCTTCCTGGAGGCAGCTCAGCACCACCCCCTGCTTTCCCCTGCTGCACCGAGCTCCTTAGGGAGAGCAAGAGGTGCAAGCAATCCTGCTGAAGGCATTCAGCTCAGGGCAGAGTCCAGCAGGCCTCCTGCTTGCAATAAAAGTTTCTGAAGCTTTCTTTCCCCAGCAATCCTTGGGGACCTCCTCAGGTGATTGGTGACAGAAATCCTTGTGTGCCGAGAATGGCAATGAAGGCAGCTGAAGCAGGGTAGAAAAGCAGCCACATGTATCCCAGGCTCACAGGGTAGCTTAGGTGGGAAGGGGCTTCTGGAGGGCTCTGGTCCCACCCCCTGCTCAGAGTGGAGCTGACTAGCTCAGGTGTCTCTGGGCCTCCTTGCGATGTCAAAGTTTGACCATGTCCAAGGAAGGATTCCCCCACGACTCAGGGTGCTCCTTCCAGCACTTGGCCACGCTAATAATGGCTGGGAAGTTTCGTCCTCTCTCAGATGGGAATTTCCCTTGCTGCAGCTGGTGCTGCTGCCTCTTGTTTTGTCCCGGGGCACCTCTGGGAAGACTCTGCCTCCATCCTCTCAACACCCTCCCTTTAGGCAGCTGCAGACAGCAGGGAGATCCCTCTGCGCCTTCTCTTCTCCTGGCTGCATCCACCCAGAGCCCTTGGCCTCTCCTGGTGTGTCCTTTGCTCCAGCCCTGACGTGCTTGGAGGTCTCCACTGGACCAGCTCCAGTGTGTCTGTGACGCGCCACTAGAGGGGGGTCCGGGATTCTTTTGGATTCCAGGGTTAGTTGCAGTGAACTGGAGACATCATCATTGGTCAAGTAGAAGAATTTATTAGAGCTAAACCCTTCCACACATATGACAGACGCTGGACAACACTAAACAATTAACACCAGATGATCTACAAGGATAACTAAACTAAAAGCTATATTAAAGAACTAAAAACCGAATACACACATCAGAGATCTATGGTTAAGCCATGGATGCATGGTACAATGACCATTCTCGCCCTCTCCTTGTCCTTATGGGGCCACCCCTCCGGTATAGGCTTCCCCAGACTGTTCTCAACACGCTCAGACTGCACCAGGATGATTCAGGTTCTCCCTGGCAGTTGGCATCAGGGATGTCTCTGCTGATGGGAGGGTTGTTGGATCCGCAGGCCAGATGACGGTGCGTCCGGTCCACACCAGAGCTATGTGCCTTATTTGCCTTTATCCTTCCCGGGCTTAGTTCAGTATCCAGCCGATCAATGCCAGACCACAGTTACACAATACAACAGATGGCCTCAGTCGGTAACAGTATGGGTACCAACAGCATGCTCCACAGGATGGTCAGCAGATGACAGTCAACGGTATCAGTACGGCTGCTCAACAGATAACCCAGGGCAAAATTTCACAAGACCTAGATGTTTACAGTGCGAGTCTGTGGTGTCACTTCTTCTTTGCTGCCTAGTTTCACTCAGCACTCAGCGGGTCGCTGGAGGGCTACAGCAACCCCACGGTGTGGTGACTCCGGCCGTGGGGCACCCGGGGTTCCTAAACTCTTGGGGAGCACCCCAGAGCAACCCCCTCTTCTCTGGGCTGCACCATCCTGAGCCCCACGCTCACCGGTGTGGTGCGGGTCAGCGAGCCTGTCTGGTAGTGGGGATCTCCAGAACAGGCCCGGAGCCCAGTGCGCAACGGAGGGGAGCAGCCCCTTCCCTCCGCCTGCCAGCTGCACTCTTACTAACACAACCCAGGGAGCAGAGGCAGCCCTTGCTGCCCAGGCACACGGGGGACTCCCGTTTGCCTTGTCCCCAGGGCTCCCGGGGCCTTTGCTGCAGAGCTGCTCTCCAGCCAGGCATCCCTGCAAGAGACCGTTAAGGACATGCGAGTTGTTAACGTCTCAAACATTGTCACAAGACGAATTTCTGCAAACAAGTTCTGCGTGGCAGTGGCAAACCATAAAGGAAGTGTGCCAAAAACCACGGCACGGGGCCGCCCGCACCCGGGAGAAGCTTATGGAACCTGGCGGTGCGGTGCCGTTGGTCAGCACAGGACGGGGGGGAGGGGTGCGCCGGAGGGCGCACAGTCCCGCTTTCTGATTGGCCCTGACTTCGCAACGGGGGCGGAGACCACCAGAGACCCCGGAAGCCCCTGGACCATTTCTGGAAGGTTCCAGGAGGGTGGACTGCGCATGGCAGCTAATTGGCATGAGAAGGGAGGAAGCACCTCCCTGAGGCGGGGCAAGGGCCTATAAAAACCACAGACTGTATAACACACACGTGCCCACCACTGCGGGGTTGCCGTGCCCATCATGGACACCGCGGGCTCCAAGGGTGGTGACTGTCTCTTCCTCTGTCTTTCACTCCTTTTCTGTCTTTGTTTCTTATAAACATTTCAATAGAACCCACACCGACCATTCACGCTTCACCAGGTTGGGTTGCCTCCAAGTTAGTGTTCTCTCTAAGTCCATGTTAATGAATAAAGTCTGTGACTGATCATTTAGTGTCATTTCACTTTAATTTAGCCCAAGGGAATCACGAAACCTGGATCTCTACGACCCTGAGTCAAAACAATCCGCAGCCCTTTGGGGCTTCCCGACCTGCAAGGTGTATTTGGGGAAAACCCCCTCTGACCTGAGACTGAAGGAGACTGTGATGCAGCCTGGGGTATGGAAAGAAAACCAAAGAAAGCAAGCCCCCATCACGTGGAGACATCAGGCCCTGGGAAAGTAGCTGGAAGTAGCACAGATGGTTGGAAAGGGGAAGACTCCACGTAGCAGATACCTGTAGCTCTTGGCGCCTGGAGGGCATTTCCATCTTTGCAGCATGCTTGGAGGGTGCAATTGCGTTCACAGGCCTCCTGGGACACATTCCCTGGGAGCACAGTTGGGGCAGCAATGGTTTTCCTCTTGGAAACATCACAACCTTGGCAAAAGAGAAAGCTCCCCTAGAAACCTAGAGTGGCTTCACCTCTCACCCAGCTCCATGTCTAAGCTGGTGGAGGAGGTGGCCTTGGATGGTATTTAGAACTCCTGGCCTCCCTGAGGTACTGCCCGGTTGCAGACGATGCCCCCAACCCCAGCACCCACTGCTTTGCAGCCTCACCGTCTCTTGCAGCCTCCCCCACCTGCCACCTTCCCCCGAGAGGTGCCCACCAAAGACCTCAGCCTGGCACAGGCACACACAGCCGTGGGGAGGAGAAACGCTGCCCTTCAGCTCCCGGGTGTGAACGGGCAGTGTGGGAGCACACAGCGGTGTGCTGGCAGGGCAAATGCAGGTCTGCTGGGAAAGGCCCCAGGACACGGAGGGGGCAGAAGGGAAGAGCCCAGGGTGTTCCCTGCGTTACATGGACACACTGGGGAAGCTGCCCCAGGGCCATCGTCCCAGACCAGCCCCTCACATCAGCCCTTTCCAGGGTGGGTGGCTCACCCCGGCTGTGGGGTGGTCCATGGCCAGCTCTGTCCTCCTGCAGGTCTCCGTATCCCAACGGAGGGGAAAAGGGCAGCCTTGCGTGGCCTCTCTTCTGCACCACACCACGGCAGATCCCAGAGCACGGCTGTCTGCTGACCCCGGTGTGGGGCACAGCCCGGGCTGGGAGGGGGCCGGGTGCTCAGATCCCCAAGACTCTGCTGGGAGACCTGGGCAACTGGGAGGCCTCAGGCACAGCTTACCCAGGAGAGCTGAGACAAGAAAGGCATTTAATACCGCAGCCCTTTCCATGCCCGAGGTCACCAGGGCCCCTGCCCCACTCAGCAGCAGGCCCACACTTGCCTTAGCTGCCTTCCCTTTGCTGTGGATGCCCTGGCAGGAGGCCTTCTCGTTGCCCTCCCCTTCCCTCGCTGGTTCCAGCTCCAGCTGAGCTCTGGCTTGCTGCACTCCATCCCTGCATGCACGCACCAGGTCTCGATGCTCCCCCAGGGCAGCCCGTCCCCCTTCCACCCTCTGGGCACTTCTGCCCTGCGGCACCCTGAGTGCTGCTGCTGCCAGGGCAGAGGTGCAGGATCCCCCGGAGCGGCTCCTCCGGGAGCTCCCCAGGGAAAAGCTGTGCCCAGCCCCAGCCTCAGCCCCAGCCCCAGCGTGGCAGAGGGGAGCTGCCCTCTCCCAACCCACCCTGGCAGTACCAGCCCCACCTCAGCCTGCTCCTGAAAGGCTTCAGGGCACCCCAAAGGGAGCTGGAGTTGCCTCGGGACCCTGGGCAGGGTTTGACATGGGCACAGCAGCAGTGGTGCCGGGAGCAGGGGGAGGAGCAGGGAAATTGGGGTGAAGACCCCTGCCCTTGGCTGCATGGCTGGGGCTCTGGACGGGCGATGCCTTGGTGGCCGGCCAGGCTCCAGGTTCGGGGTGGATGCCAGCTCGAGGGCAGGAGCACCGGCATTTTCATGGCTTTCCAGTGTAGCCATGGCTGTGGTGAAGGCAAGTGGGCAGAGCAGGCAAACGCAACTGCAAAGGCCAGGGGTGGGAAAGGCATGGGGGGGGGGAAGGGGAGCATGGGAGGGCAGTGGGGCAGGGTGAGCAGCCTTGCTCAGGGCCCCACGACTGGACTGGGGAGGGTTGAGGGCTCTGGGGCTGGCTGGGCTCCAGATGCTGCTTTGTTGCCAGCTCCGTGCTGGGAACGTTGGGGTCTCACCCTTTGCAGGGAGCAGCCTGCGGTGGGGCCATGAGCGGGGCCCTATCTGGACCCAGGCGATGTTCTGCTCAGAGGCAGAGGAGGACGAGGGAGCGTGGGGCCAGCCAAGGGCTCTGCCCCTCACCCACCAGCAGAGCAGCCCTTGGGACAGGCAGAGCCTGTGTTTGTGCATGGGCTCTTTCCATTCATGGATTTGCAGAGGCGTTTTGGTGGGAAGGCACCTCTGGAGGTCTCTGGTCCAACCTCCCACACAAAGCAGGGCTCGTTGGAGCCCTATGGTCTTGTCTGGTGATCACTGGACTGTGCCTGATGCCGGTTACCATCCCCAGTCCTGCTCTGCTCCTCTTGTCCGGGCACTGCAGGACAGCATTTCACACCAGTGGGTCACTGCCCTGCCTGCCTTGCCGGCACCCTTGCCTCCCATCTCCCCTTCCCGTACGCAGCAGCTCTGCTCTTGCTGCTCCTGACAACACACTCTTTGTAGCAGGAACCCAGCCACAAGTGATGCATAAACCCTTGAGCTGTGACACAGAAAGACCTGCTCTCCTAACTACCCATCGTAAAATGAGACCCTTTGGCTGCCTTCACTTTGTCATCCAGCTAAGACCGTGTGCAGTGGTAGCTGGGTAGTGGGTCCAAACCCAAATCACTCCTTACATATTGAATTTGGCTGTCAGGCAAGAGTTGCTGTGGGGCGGTTTGGGGACCTTTTGTACCCACAACCTTCTCTGGGATCTGCCTGCATCCAGCTTTCTTTGCCAACGCTTTTTGACTGCAGTGCCCAGGTCTGTCCGAGGTAGAGATGGGGAGTCAGGTCAGCAGGACGAGGACAGGGTCAGGTCAGGACCTGCGAGGTGCAAGGTCAGGCACAGGCATGTCCACAGCGTAACTCAGGCCAGGCCCAAGGACAAGGGGAGCAGTTCCCCAGCAAGGGGGAGGAGGCCCCGCAATGATGCCGGTCACTCTGTGTCTCCCCTGCTCTTGTGTCCAGCAGATCCCCTCCCTGTCTGCCTGCAGCCCCTCCATGCCCACCCCACTGCCCAGCACAGCACAAGAGCCCTGGCCCTGCAGCCCCTCCAGCAGCTCCTGCTGCCGCAGGGACAGAGCAGCCTGCCCCGAGCTGGGGCACACAGAAACCTGGGTCTCCTCCTCATTTTCCATCTCTGAAGGCTGCCCTGCTTTTCCCCTGTGACATCCCTGCTCCCCAGAGAGCCTTTCCCAGGTGACAACGTCCATGCTGGCCTGCCCAGCCATTCCTGCACCCTTCCCTGCTGCTCCCTGCAGGGTCCCAGGCTGGCGGTGCTGCTCTGCAGCGTGAGCAAACTGGGGGCCACAGGGTGACTCCTGACTGGGCACTGGCCATGCTGGTCAGGTGGGAAGCGGGCCCAGCCAGACAGGGATCACCACCACCGACACTGCTGGCACGTGTCTGTGCTCATGGACAGTGCTCAGAGTGACCCCGAGGTGTTTGCAATGGCAGGAGATGTGTTTGGGTGGGCTCTAACTCCAGCCTGGGGTGTTTCCCTGAGGGTGCACGAATCCCTCTCCAGTGCCCCTTCCCTGGGCCTCCTGGGTCCCCACTGCCCCTCCACGGGTGGCAGAGCCCTCATTTCCCTGGGCATACCTGCATTTAGTGCTTTACATTCTGGTGACTCCACCATGGACTGTCCCTCCCTTGGTGAGCCTCCACTCACTGCCCACCCCCAGGCACACATTGTCCCTCCAGATCCCCTGAGCTCTGCTGGTGGCTCAGAATCCCCTCCAGAAGAATGGCCATCTGTCATCGGCACTGTCACCTGTGGGATAGCCCAGGGGAGGCAACTCAGAGACCATTCTGCATCTCCACTGGCACCGCTCACTGAGAAAGGAGCCCCAAATCCAATCCACGGTCCCTAACAGATCACATGGAGACTCTGAGCTTGTCCTCCAGAGCCTAGAGAGCTCACAAGCAGAACAGCAAGACCTTCTGTGGTGCAATCCCTTGGGAGTCTTTTGGACTCCCCCTTCTGAAGAAAGGCCAGGCTTGAGGCACATCACAGAGGAGATCCCCTTTTATTATATAATGTTTTTCAGAGGCCAGGTGTGGCAGAAAGGTGCCCAAAGCCTGCTCCTGCCTGCATTCACAGGAATGCCCAGGGAAGCACAACCCTACCACCACCCCACTAGGAGAGTGCTTAGGCCATATATCCACAGCAGAGCACAGCAGGAGAGTGTGGAAAGAAGGAGAATAGCCCTGAAAGGGGAAAGTCCTGCTGGCATTGCTGGATGTGTCTCCAGGAAAGCTGCAGTCCTTGTGCAAAGGCTGCAACCAGGAAATTCCTGCTGTGGCAGTGAGGCGATGGTCCTGAGGAGCACAAGGTCTGTCCCCACAAGCTGCATCCAGACTCCTCTGCCCTCCTGCTCTGCTTTGAGTGTTGGAGCAGTGCAGAGACAAGGGACCAAGCCACAGTGGCAGCTGGCTGCCACCCTTGCAGAAGAGGGCAGTGAAATCACCCTCTGACTGTGGCCAGGGGAGCTGAGCTCTCCTAATGGACACGGGACCCACGGTCTCACCCCAGCTGTGCTCATCCCAGCCTGACTGTGTTGCCCTGCACTCCCTTGGTGTCAGTGCCAAAAGCGACACTGCAAAGGGAAACTCTCCTCATTGCCCTGGGGGCATCGGAGGCAGCTCAGACCAGCGGGCTCCGAGGTTGCCCCTCTCTGCTGATGAAGGGCGAAGCCTGGCTTCCTGCTCCAACACCATCGCTGGGTCAGATTCCAATGAGAGTTTCCTGAGGAGAGGTGGCAGGAACCAAAACAATGTTTTCTGTTAACAATTAGGTAAAAGAGAAAAGTAGGAAAGAAAGAAAAGCACACAGAGCCTTGATGCCAGGTAACCTGGGAATGATGAGTGGATGCACGTGGGACAGTTACTGGTGCTGACATTGTCCCAGTTGAATCAGTTTCTTCAGTGCCTCCTTGAGCTCCTTGTTCCTCAAGCTGTAGATGAGCGGGTTCAGTGTTGGAGGCACCACCACGTACAGAACAGCCACCACCAGATCCTGAGCTGGGGAGGACATGGAGGGGGGCTTCAGATGGGAAAATGCGACAGTGCTGACAAACAGGGAGACGACAGCCAGGTGAGGGAGGCACATGGAAAAGGCTTTGTGCCGGCCCTGCTCGGAGGGGATCCTCAGCACCACTGTGAGGATCTGCACGTAGGACAGAACAATGAAAACAAAGCACCCAAAGAATAAAAAGCCACTAGCCATAATAACCCTGTCTTCCCTGATATGGGAGTCTGCGCAGGAGAGCTTGAGGATCTGGGGAATTTCACAGAAGAACTGCTCTATGGCATTGCCTTGGCAGAGTGGTATTGCAAATGTGTTTCCAGTGAGCAGCACAGCATTGAGAAAACCACTGCCCCAGGCAGCTGCTGCCATTTTGACACAAGCTCTGCTGCCCATGAGGGTCTCGTAGTGCAGGGGTCTGCAGATGGCAACAAAGCGATCGTAGGCCATGACAGTGAGAACATAATATTCTGCTGAGAACAAAAAGAGTAGCAGAAAGATCTGGGCAGCACATCCTGCATAGGAAATGGCCCTGGTGTCCCACGGGGAATTGGCCATGGATTTGGGGACAGTGACAGAGATGGAGCCAAGGTCGAGGACTGAGATATTGAGGAGGAAGAAGTACATGGGGGTGTGGAGGTGGTGATCGCAGGCGATGGCAGTGATGATGAGGCCGTTGCTCAGCAGGGCAGCCAGGTAGATGCCCAGGAAGAGCGAGAAGTGCAAAAGCTGCAGCTCCCGTGTGTCGGCAAATGCGAGGAGGAGGAACTCAGTGGGGGAGCTGCTGTTGGACATTTGCTCCCTCAGGGCCCACAGGGACTATCCAGGGAAGAGGAGACAATGAGGAGACAGGAGAGCCTTCTACAAACAAAACCTTTGTGTAGAAGCCTCCCTCCCCCAAACATACACATTATCTCTCCTCCTCTTGCCAGGACCGTCACTGAGCTCCATGGCTTGAGCTCCCCTTTGTGCTGCCTGAGTTTGCCATGAGGAGCGGGGGCCTCTTCCCATGGGCTCCAGAGGACTCAGTCCTGACCCACAGCAGTGGGTGCAAGGGAACATGGGTGACTAAACTTTCAAATTCACGGTTTTAGTCAGATTTCATCCACTCATAATGTTGAAGGGCTTTTTGCATCTTCACTCTAAGTTCTGAACAATGGCTGTTCTTAACTAGTTTCAAGGATTCTTTTGTTTTCTTTTAGATTCCCCTGAGTCAACATCCCTGGGGAGGATTCTTGGAGACAGAGATCCTCAGCATTGCAACTGCACTCAGAGTGAATAGCTGTGATTCCTGAGAGGCAAAAGGATTCACTCTGTCTTTAGTGCAGAGTGAGGAGAGCTGGCCTCTCCATCAGTCTTGCTCCCAGCTGCCCTGTGCTTGCACCTCTGAGGTGCAGGACATTTGCACTCATGCTGACCGTGACCCTGCTGCCTGGAGCTGTCCCTGCAGGGAGATCTTTCTCTGTCCCACGTGTCATGCCAGTGCTCACAGACCCCCCCATGCCACCCCTGGGTGCTCAGCTCTGCCCTGCAGAAACCTCCTGGGCGCAGGGCACTGCCCAGGGGCACCTCTGTGTTTGCAGGGGCTAAGGAGCAGGTGGGATAAAGCTTGCTGAGGCTGGAAAGGTGATGCTGGTTCTGTCTGTAGGCTGAGGGGTGGAGGAAGGGATTTCTTGAGTTTCTCCCACAACTGTTCCTCTCTTACTGTCGCTATTTGGAAATCTCAATGCCCTGTTGAAACCGGACAGATCCAATAACATTTCATCCCAACAAAGAGAACAAAACTGAAAGCAGAGACTCAGGAAAGCTCCTTCCCTTTCAGGCATCCCAGTCTTGACCTTCCTTTTGGAAAGCCCCCTCCAGAAATGTTCTCAGGCTGAGCCGCAGCTGAGAGCAGCCCTGACCCATGCAGCACCCTCTCAACAGAGGAGGGAACATGTCCTGCCAGGGGTCAATCATCCCACCCAGAGCTTCTCCCCACAGCACCGTGGGGAGTTCCCTGGGCAGGCTGAGTGCTGACCCTCACAGGTGGCAGAGTCACTGCCCTGGGCACACGGCACCTGGGGCACAGGCACACTGCTCTGAATTACAGCCCTGGGCAGACCTGTGTGCACACCCCGGCTTCACACCCTTGCAGCATCCCTGGGAGAAGGTGGCAGGATGCCGTTTCCCTGTGATGGTGTGGCTGGAAATCCCTGCTCTAAAGCACCTCCTGCTCCACACAAGAGGGACTGGCATACCCATCCTGGCAGAGCCCATCAGCCATGGCATGTGGTAGCTTTAGAGAACCCCTCAGGATGCCTCAGCTGCATTGCCCTGCAGCCAGAGACTTACTGTGTTAGGGGCTGTGAAGATTTCTCCTCCAGTCAGCTCTCAGCCATCTACCCACTCCTGATTGCCTTCAGCTCCTGTCTCACTCCTCTTGCTCATCTCCTTTGTCTCGTCGTGGCACCTGCAGGCAGTGCCTGCAGCCCTGCTGCTCTTTGCAGGAGAGCTGCTCCTGGACAGAGCTGACTCTCAGCAGTGCTGCCAGGTTGCCAGGAGCTCCCTCCGTCCCAGGAGCCTGGCCCCTCATGGGAACAGTGGCCCAGCTGAAGAGGTGACTTTATTTGTCCTTTGTACTCCCTCCTCCTGGGAAATGTTCAGTGAGGAAGACTAAAATAATCACTGAGGGTCTCTCTCTAAACACTGCAGACAGACCAATTCCAGCATTGCAGTTTGTCTCATCAGAGGACGTTTATCTACCAGAGGTGGAAATGTCCCACTCTGGAAGCCCCTCTTGCCATCTCTTAACTAGGCAGGACACCTGGACAGGGACAAGAAGGGAATTCATTTTCCCATGGCTCAGGGATTGATTCAGATGAGTTAACCTGCACATCTCATGCCATCTTGGAAGCCCCTGGCATGGAGTGACATTCAGCTGCCTCTACAAACACCTTAAGGGAGGGTGTCAAGAGGATGGGGCCAGGGTCTTTTCAGTGGTGCCCAGTGACAGGACAAGAGGCAATGGGCACAAACGGAAACCCAGGAAGTTCCATGTGGACATGAGGAAAAACTTTGCTGTGAGGGGGACAGAGCACTGGAACAGGTTGCCCAGAGAGGTTGTGCAGTCTCCGTCTCTGGAGATATTCATACCCCACCTGGATGCCATCCTGTGCAATGTGCTCTAGGTGACTCTGGTGGCGGGGGTGGGGGGGCAGGGGGTTGCACTAGATAATCTCCAGAGGTCCCTTCCAACCTCAGCCATTCTCTGATTCTGTGACCTGCACTCGGTGTTGCACACCCCCACCCTCACACTGCCCCCAGGAAGAGCCCTGAGCAAAGCCTGAGGGAAAGGATCACCCCTTTCCAGGGGCTGCCTGTCGGTGCCTGGCCAATCTGCTTGATAAAACACATCAAGGTTTACTGGACATCAGAGCCAGCTGCACATTGCCTTTGCCTACCTGCAATCAGTGCCTCCAACTTTCTGCTCTAATCAGCCCCCAGGGAGCCTTTTTTTGGTAACGTCCCTCCGTGGGACCTATTAACGCTCCAAGAAACTTTGGCGTTTGCTTCTGACTTCAACTTCTGGAGTGGTTTGATCAATCTCCTCTCAGCATCTGAGGTTCGTGGACTCAGCACCAAATACACCCGAGGGGCCATTCAAATGCCAAAAGCCCTAACAACCCATGTCACTCTCCAGCATTTTCTTCAGTTCTTCACTCCTTGCATGGATAATTGGAGATTTTTCAGAAGTGTATCTAAAAGAGGAGGCTTTCAATGAGCACCTAAAAATAGAAAGTTTGTCTTATTTTTAAGTTTTATTTTCCAGCTTGCAGAACAAGTGATATGCACATTCTCCACTTCATACTGACCCAGAGTGTCTCCTAATGAAGTCTGGACATGTAGGGAAAGCAGTAGCCTTGATGGGAGATCTTTATGGACAGCCTTCCTCCTCATCTCCCCAGCCCTGTCATTGCTCTCATCAGCCACTGGGGACTTAGATCACTCCTGTTAAAATCCAACCTTTTTCCACTCAAGTCTCTAGCTGCATGCTGCATTCCCACCTGCTTTCCTTAGAGAACTAGTTGTAGACGCAGAAGAATTTTTCCTATCTGCAGACAAACAAATACAACATACGATAGAGTTTACTAAAAAAATAAAATACACTCCCCAACTGTATGCTAAGTGCAAGCTGCCTCCAGTGAGGTCCACTTGCCACAAGAAAAACTGTCCCTGAAATGGTTTTGACAGAGAGATAGGAAAGGAGAGCTGGAAACACAACTAAGGAGGTGGCTAAAGAGACAATGAGACTCCTGAGAGACGAGGCAAGCTGCAGACTCCCTGAAGCTCAGAGCAGCAACTGGGAGGTGAGAGGCATCTGAATGGCTAAAGAGTAAAGGCAGGAGGGAAACTGGGCAGCTATGGAAAGTGCAGAAGTCCAGATAGTCTGAGGCAAAGATGCCTTTAGAAATGATCAATTTAGTCAGGACATGTGAAAATAGGTGAGAGATTACTGAGACCACCTCCACGGTATAACAGACAGAGCAGTGGTAACGCAGGTTGAGGGGGACAGATCAACATTTCTTCTCCTGAGATTAAGACTCTTCCTGAAAATTGCCAATATTTCCACTATCACGGGAAAACATTGACATTAAAATTAGTTGATCATTTTAGCTGGTGAAAGTGTGTTCATACTTTTCAGATGTTGAAAACAGTTCTTCCCCTTTCCAGGCAGAGCTCAGGTGTCCAACCACAAACACCCAGCAGCACTTGGAGAGGCCCCGGTGTCTCTGAGGCACCTGCCTGGGCCTGGCAGCTCTCACGGGGCACCTGCGGGAGACCAGAGCCCCTCCGGGCTGCAGGTGGAGGCTGGGCAGAGGGCACCAGGGCACCTGCGATGGCACCAGATGTCCATGACACTGTGACGGCATCCCACCCCAATTCGGAGAAGCACTTTCCTTAAAGAAGACCACACACAAAAGCCCCTCAAAACACCAGCATATTGAGAAAATATACCACCAACAACAAAATAAAAAAAAGAAACCTTATCAAGGAGGGCTCTAAGAACAAAAAATGTTATCAACTGAAGAGTGTAACTAAACATTTCCTTGTTTACATCCTTTTTAAAATTTCTGTCTTGATTCATTTTTATTGACATTTTCTAAACATTTTTGTTATAATCAACCATTAAAAAAGATATTTTTGTGTCTCGCACAGCGCTTAGTGGCCCAAACCACTCCCTGCCCGGGACAGTCCATGCAACTCCTCACTCTTTGCACAGAGCCATTCCTGCTCTGAGGTGTCGAGCTCTCTTGACTCAGAGAGGGAAGCGTGCGTGGACGGGGAGCTGCCAGGGGCACAAACCGGGGCCAGGCAGCGTTGCCCACGTTGTACCCGCTTAGCTCCACGGCAGTTGTGGACCAAAAAGCCTTATATCCAGCTGCACTGGAGGACACAGGCATCTTGTGCCGCCTTCAGTTTTACCTTCTGAAATAGCAGCCTGTGCTGACTGAGAATGTATTTTGATAGGAATGGATTGGCATTTAAAATCTACTCCCTCCCATTTTCTCTGCTCGACTTTAGTAGCATATTGACAGCCAATGTTCCCTGTATGATAGGAAAGGGGCAGTTAAGGATATCGCCTAGGCTCTGTGGGCGTTTTGTGTATCTGTTAGAAAAGGCAGCTAATGCAGTAGTGATGGTACTGGCTGGGATTGGGAGCAAAAGAGAGGCAAATAATTGATTTTGTTGAGGAAATGGCAGAATATCCTTGTAGTGTCTCCTACTCTTTTTCAAAGGAAATGGGGAAAAAACAAAAAACCACCCGAACTTGGAAGTTGCTTTCAGGGCAGCAGGACCAATTTTCCTCTCCCCAGCTCTCTGCTCCCTGCGCCTTGCACAGGCTGCCCTTCTTCAGGCACTCCCTAGCAGGCATCCACTACAAGGCCACCCCTGCTGCTCTGCCCACTAATCCTCACCCACACGCTCTCCACTGCCTCATCGCCCGTCCCTGCGCAGAGCTCCCTGCACGCCGCTGCTCTCTCTCCAGGGTTTCTTTCCTCCACATCACCCTGCACCTTTTCCTTGCCATCCCACACCACCACTTCCTCACTCTTTCTGCAGTCAGCCTCTCCCCTGAGCTGCCCCCACTTCAAGGCTCTCCTCACCACCTTGCCCACCTGGTTGGCCATCAGGTCAGCTGATGGGAACAGTGTCCTTCCAAATGAAGCGTGACAACCTGCAGCTTTGCTCCCTCTCTGTGGGCTCCCCTTCAGGACCTCCTCCAGCTGCTGTAACCCCAGGCCAGCCGGGGAAGCAGCCGCTCCCCTCTCCTGGGAACCTCTTCCTGCTCTCGGGGCTTGTTTTCAGCCAGAAATCCTGCTGACCACAAAACTGCAAGGACTGTCACGGGCTAAGAGCAGGACTGTAGGCGATGGACCATGCGCTGCTGCAGCATGGTTTTACACCCCCCTCAGCTCCATGTGTCACCAGCCCCTAACCTGCCACCATGAGAAGGGAAAAAAAGGCTCAGCTCTAGTGCTGAGGGTCAGCACATGGGCTAGCTTTCCTCCACGCTCATTCACTACCCCCGAGCCCCCGGCCCTGTGGCTGCCCTGAAGAGCCAGGCCGTAGCCCCTTGACTCTGCCCTTTCCCATCCTGCCCCTGACACACTCAGAATGACATTAAGGCCTGGCATTTGAAAGGTGCAGGGGGTGTTAAAGAATTAATAAATTGCGATTAGGATGCAAACTATTGACTTTTATTTAAGAGAAAAGGTTCTTCTCTGTTTTCTCTGTCTCCCTCTCTCACTCACACACACGTACACCCCCTAGCTCCTTTCCTTTGCTTCAGCAGCATGCTAAGATTGAGAAAGCAGAATTGGGGAGGGAAAGAAAAGGAGATGCAGGAATGAACAGCAGAGGGAAGACAAAAGACGACCTTCTCAGTCAGCACATGCTGCTATTTCAGAAGGTAAAACTCAAGGCGGCACAAAATGCCTCCAGTGTCCTCCAGGGCAGCTTTTAGCCAGAGACACGTTTCATGCTGCTCCTTCAGTCACACCTCGCCAGCATCGGTCTCCCAGCAGACACAAAGCACAACCCAGCCTTCTCCAGCAGTAACTGCAAAGAGGCTGAACACGGGCTGGGGAAGCTCTGGGGGGAGCAGCGGCCCCGGCAGGGCAGGGGCATTCCCCCAGGCAGAGGGGCTGCGTGGGGCAGGGCTGCTCACAGCTCCCGCTCGCCCCCAGGACACTTCCCCAGGGGCTTCTCAGCAGGAAGCTCCAGGCAGGGACCACACCAAAGGCAAGCAGCTTCCCGGAGTCTCTGCTTCCAGGTCCCTGCTGCTGGCGTGGCGGGAAGGGAAAAGCAGCTGCCCAGCCGCAACAAGAGCTCCAGGCTCCGAAGCCCACGCAGAGACCAGCAGCTCTGCGAGGAAGCTCACCAAGGGCCTTCGCCCGCTCGCTGCCCACGCGCAGCACCAGCAGCACCGTGGCTGCCCCAGCAGGCTCTGTCCCAGCTGCTGCTGAGCACCTGCAAACACGCACGTGCCCCTCGACACTGCCCCACTGCCGCCAGGGCTCTGTGGGGCAGAGCTGAACGCCATGGGGCTGCCATGGGGGCCGGGGGCCAACGCTGCCCTGAGCAGACGTCACCTGCAGACCCTGCACTGCCTCTGGGCAGGTGTCCGCAGGGGCTGCGAGCGCCCTCCAGAAGGGCACAGCTCTGCCGCAGCCGCTCCGCTGCCACAGCCGAGAGCCTGGCTCTGGCCACGGCCACCAGCAGCCTCCGCACGTCCTGCTCATCCCGGTGCCCACGGCCGGGCTGAGCACAGGCAGGAGCTGGGCATCCGCCCGGGCAAAGCAGGGCTGTCAGCAGGGGCACAGGGCAGCTGGCGGCCTCCTGCCCCGGCCCGCAGCCACCACAAGCCCAGCTGCCCCCACGACCACCCCGCGCAGAGGCCACGGCACCGAGAAACGGCCGCCGCAGCCGGCACCGAGCCGTGGGGCCGCCGGCAGAAGGGGCACAAGAGCCAGGAGCTCCTGCGGGGCCGCAGGCGGCCCAGGCCGCGCCGGGCCTTCCCCAGCAGCTGCTCGCACCCAGCCGGGCCGCGGCGGCTCCGGCCACCCCCGCGCGCACAGCCGCTCGCTCTGCCCAGCCCAAGGCCCTCGGCCCCGGCGCGGCAGCTCCCGGCGCTGCGGCTCGAGGCTCCGGGCGGCCCCGCCCCAGGACACGCTGCCCCGCGCGGCCGGCAGCAGCCGCCTCTCGGCCCCTCCCTCCCCGCAGGGCCCGGGCAGCCCCGGCACCGCCCCCGCCCCGCCCCTGGGCCGCCTCCTCTGCACCAGTGCGCATGCTCCGCCCCACCCCTCCCAGTTCCTCCCCCTCTGCCCCTCCCCTCCCCGCCCGACCGCCCAGCGCACGCGCACTGCCGCCCCCCCGCCCCTCCCTCCCTGCTGCCCGGCCCCGGGAGGCCCCGCCCCGCGGGAGCCAATGGGGGAGGCGGGGCGGAGGCTCTGTCTGCTGGGAGAGCGGTGCTGGCGAGGGGGTGGGGGAGGTGCAGGGCAGGAGATCAGCTTTGTTCTGGGCACCTTTGTGCAGGGGATGCCAAAAGGAGACAGTCGAGGAGTGACGGTACCACCTGGGTTTGGGAGCCTAACAGTGGAAAAGGAGTGAGTTTGTTGAAGAAAGGCCAGAGTATCCTTGCAGTGTCTCCTGTTCTTTTTCAAAGGAAATGGAAAAAACAAAACAACAACAAAAACCCCTAAGAAGCTGCTTTCAGTGTCTGTTCCTGAAGGAGAAGTTTCCACAAGACTTCCTCTCTGTCTTAGCTGACGTAATACTTTGACTCTTGCCTTCTGCGTCGTGGGGAAGTGTGCAGCTGAGAAGTTTTGAAAGACCTCGTTCCTGAGCCCTGCTGGAGCAGCAGGTTATTTAAGTGTGCGTATGAGTTGCTCTTCCGTCTTGTCTTTCCTCACCGCCTTAGACATCTCTGCCCTCGATTGGAGTGTGTTCAAAGCAGAGGTGTGTGGAAGGCCTTTGAGTGTCTCTTGATTCTCCCAGCTGGTTCTTGTGGCACCTTTTTGAAATGTTGAGAGCTTGCGTTTGACCTGCTGCCAAGTCCCTGCAGCTGCTCCCTCCGTCCCTCCCTCCGTCCGTCCCTCCGCGAGGGTCAGCCACCCGTGTGGCTGTGGGTTGTCAGCGCTGGCTGCTCCGGTGGCAGCAGCCGCCTCCGCTGTGCCGCCGTGGGGCGAGCGCGGCGCAGGCCCCCCTGCCCTCCCTCGCAGGCAGGTTTCCCTGGGGGGGCCACGGCCGGGGCAGCGCAGCCGCCTGTGCCGGCCCGGCTGGGCCCCGCGGCGGGGTTGTCCCTGCGGCCCGGCCTGCGTGGGGCGGGGGCAGCCCCCGGGCACCCCACGCAGCCCCTGCCCGCTGCAGGGCCAGCCCTGGCCGGGGCCCTGGGGGCGAGGGGGGCCGGGCCCCCTCTGTGACACGGGCTGTGCTCACAGGGGACATCCCATGTCACGGCCACAGCTGCCCTCTCCCACGCGGCCCCGGCCTCTCCCCACACGTCCCGGCGAGGCCGCGCCAGCCCAGGCGCTGGGGCTGCTCTCGGCACCGCTCTGCTGCCAGGAGCCGCCGAGCCCCAGTGGGAGCCGGCGAGGGGAGGCCGGGGCAGCGCGGGGTTGTGGGGAAGTGCGGAGGAGGAGGAGGAGGAGGAGGAGAGGAGCTGTTTCCTCATCATCTTCCGCCACAGGGGTGACCCAGGGCGAGGAGGACAAGGATGGAGCTCTGGGACGCTGGCCACGGGACGCCGCGTGAGCAGGGGGTGCCAGTAATCCCTGCCTGGGGTAAGGCCTTCAGGAGCTCCTTAACAAATGTTGTTGTGGAGAGGATGAATGGGGAAAGAGAGTTTGGCTGTGGAAACCCTGGGCTGTGGGAGGGGCTGGACAGTCTGGTTGGTGCCCCAAGAGCTCCAGCTGATGGTCCCCTCTGGCTCAGGTGCCAGTGTGGCCGCCAGGACTGCTGGGTCCTGCCCCTGACGCTGCCCCTGCTCCCGGCGGGGGAAGGAGCTGGAGCTGCCCTGGTGGCCTTGCAGAGCCTGTGCATGCAGGGATCCAGTATGGGGGAAACTGGCCCTGCAGGAGGGTCCCCGGGGGATCCCCTGAATCCCCAGATTTCCACGGGCACAGCACCGTCCTCTCTGGGACGTAAATCATTGCCAGTATCCCTAGGGAGGGGGTCACCCTCTGACAGCTGCGTCTGGAAGGAAAGGAGACCTGTCTGAAGAAGGCGGAGGGGTCCTGCAGCTCCTGCTGGGCTCTGGTGAGACTGCCAGAAACACCGGTGCTCAAAATGCATCCTTGCACTGTTCCTCAGCTCAGCTTGGCTTTCTGTCCAGGACCCCAGCCACTGCCTCTAGCCCTTCCCACTGGACCGTCTTGTGCCTCCAGACTGGCAGAGCAGGCTTTGATCTGGGAGATGTATTGTGGCTGTCCCGTGGCAGGATCTCCATGTCCCACTGCCTGTTTCAGGTCCAGACTGCTGCTGGGGTCAGATGACAGTTCTAGCCTGAAGGCAGTGCCCACCTCAGCTCTGCAGCCCCTGTGAGGGATGGGGTTAGTTTGGGCAGGGGGTGCTGTCTGAGGACGCCCGCTCTTGCCATCTCCTTGGTTAGGCGTGTGGTGAATGGCTGTGAGCTGGCCGACCCAGAGCACGACATGACTTTCTCTTGCTTTTCCAGTGGCTGTGCACATCTGGGAAGGTGTGTCAGACTACATCATAGAGCAGCTGGTGCTGAACAAGGTGGGTCTGCCCTCCTGTTCCTCCCCTCCACCCCTGATGGTTTCAGCAGTCCTGACATCTCTGTGCCATTGGGTGCAATTGCTCTGCCCCTCCTTTGAAACCAGAAGGAAATCCCATGGAGAAGGATGCTGCAAATGATAGGAGTGCCACAGACTAATGTCTCCCTAAAGCGAGATGACAAATCTCCTGTCCAGTTTCATTCACAGGAGGGGTTGGAGGCTTTCTGGGCCTTCTCCAGTCCCCCCCGGAAGGGTGAAAGGCCAAAGAGAGAGCCTGGCATGTTTTTTTCTGAGGTTATCTCCCTTCTTGGAAAGCCTTCCTATGGATGTCCTGGATGACAGGGATGATATACGTGTAATTTTGAGAGGGCGAGGAGGAGGGGGAGGAAACCATCTGGAACGTTCTTCCAAAGGACCTCTCCAAGGCTCTCCCAAGCTTTCCAGAAGGCTCCATCTTGCCCCTTTGTAGGCCAGGAGTGAGCAGGGCCCGTCGCACCATGGCCATGCTCTGACAAGCCCTCGGGCTGTTTGTTCATCTCCCATGCTTAGAATTCTTCTCTTCTCTTCTGTTTGCAGGACGTGAGAATTATTCGACTTGGCACCTTCCGCGTTGTTAGAGAACAAGTCGTTGATGGCAAGAATGGTCTTCTGACTGTTCGCAGACCCACGTTTGTCCTTGGAAAGTATCTTGCAGAGCGTCATGGCCTCACCCATGATAAGGCCTATGTTCCTGGTAAGAAGACAGACTGAAACTTGTGCTTCCTCGTGCGAGATGTGTGGGGTGTGGATAACTGCTGCTCAGCAGGGGCTGTCAGAAATCTAGAATGCCTTTGCTGGGTCCTGAGAACAGCTCCAGGGTTTTTTTTATTGTCATGTCATCAGAATGTGGAATCGAATGAGCCTCTCTCTCCCTCTCAGGCTTGCTTTTACAGCTGGCTCCATACCAAGTGTTTTGGGGTTGCTGCTTCTAAGCTGATGTAGTTAAAACTCCTGTAGTTTAAACACCTGTTTATGCCCCAGCAGACCTTGTAAGGGCGAACAGCAGCATTGCTGCTGGCTCTTCCAAGCTGCTTCTGCTTCAAGTGGGTCAAAGCCGTCTGTAGAGAGCCTTGAAACAGAGATGGGAACAGTAGTGTGTAGGAAAAGCCCTCCGAGGCCAGCTATGGGGTGATTGCTGGGGAGTGGTAGGAGCAGTGCCGCTGTAGGGTGATGTCAGTGAGGGCTGTGGGGCAGCAGGAGCTCTGAGCTGTGTTTGGAGTGGGCCTTTGCTTTCAAAGGACTCCATCCTCTCTGTGCTGTGAACATCAGTCTGGCATCCCTCAGGGACAGGCCTTGGGCACCAAAAGCAGGGTTGTGTGCTGAGCAGGTCCAAGGGCCTTGGGGTGGCCAGAAAGACAAAGATAAAAATGATGAGTAACTCATATCCATTACTAATGAAGAGGAAGATTCAGCCTGTAAGATTTGTTGTGCAGTCCATGTGTTTTTCTTCTTCATTGCAGCCACTGTGACGTGGCATAGCTAAGTCTCTTCAAACCTGGCATGCCCTGAGGGTGGGCACAATTACCATGAGCAGTCTCTTCTCCTGGGAACTGGCCTGCTTTTTCCTCTCCTTGTGCTGGTGTCCTGCCTGATGGTCATACAGTATAGCCAGGAGCCTTTCTTTCTGTTTCTGTGGGGAAGGAAGCATTGCTGTACTCTTGGCCCAAGAGGTTGCAGAGTGCTTTGAATTTCTCCCAAGGGAGAGATGACATCAGCATCCTTTCTGGGCTTTCCCAGAGAGTTAAAGAAGACAGCTCTGTAGCACTGTTCTGCTGGAAGACCTTCAAGCTGCTGACACTCTCTTTTAGCTTGCTGAAGTGCTCTGTTAGTGACTGTGGTGCTCTTTTGTTGCTGCCTAGGTCATAAGCAAGCTGAGCCCCTGAAGTATGCTTGCATAGCCTTGGACGTCTCCTTCTCTTGGAAAATAGTGGAGGCTTGCATAGAAGAGACCATGTACCTTCTCTCTTGCTGTCTTGCGAGTGGGAAGAACGTTGCCCTTGTTCTGAAGGACATTGGCATACTGGTCATTGAAGGCAACGTTGTGAAAATGAGATTTTACAAAAGCCTTCTGCAAAGGCTGAATGGCTCTGAAGAGCTGGGAGAAGCTCTTCTTGGGGTAAGTTGTCCATTTCTGCAGTGCTCCTTCTCGCTCTTTTGAAACCCGAGCAAAGTCAAAGTGAAGGGATTTCTCTTGGCCTGCCACAACCTGTCTGGGCATGTGGACGGTCCTGGTCTAGAGGAATGCCAGCTCCCTGCACAGTGATCCCTCCTGCCCTTCTCCAGGCTGGCAGGGGCCTCAGACATCGCTGTCAAATCTCTGGTGACCTCAGCCCTCCTCTCTCCCTGAAGCGAGAGGGCCTGAGTGTCTTTCATCTCTCCTGTATGGCAGCTGGTCACAGTATCTTTGGTCACCTTAGCATTTCTAGCTCTGTGTCTGTGTAGGGCCGTCTTCTGTCTGCTCTGCCTCTTGGCGCTGTGCAAAGGAGCGGGTTGCTGTAATTCCCTGTCCTTCTGCTGTGATACCAAGAAATAGCAGCTTGTAGCTGAGCTGCCAGCATCACTGTGGTTTCCTCAGCCCATCATCTTCAGTGGTGTTGGGACCACAGCAGGTGGCAGGGCTTGTTGCTCACCCCATTCTCTGGGAGGCAATGCAGAGACACAAGCAGAGCAAGGCCCATATGGGAGCAGACTCCTTTAGCTGTTGTCCCTGTGTGGGTCCAGTTGTGCTGAGCAGCTCCTTTGTGTGTCTCTGGCACCCCCACAGCATGCAGGGGGGACTTCTGTGCCCTAACGTGTGCACCTGCACACTGCTAGTGGTGTGGCCATGCTGTGTCACAGAGACAGTCATTCCAGGCCAGTGCCCTTGCCCAGGTCTTTAGTGCAGCCCTGGCCTTCAGCCTGGGCTTTCAGGTGCAGCTGGAAAGTGGAGGTGTGAAAGCAGTCTGAGCTGAGCCACTCGAGGGCTAAGCCAGAGATGCAAGCAGCCTGTAGCCCAGCCCTGTTTGCCAGCTCGGTCTTTTCCTTCTGTCCCAGTCCGTGGTGCCCTTTCAGGCCATTCTCTAGGCCAGGGACTTTTCTCCAGCCTTTTGGGCAGTGGCTCCCACTCCAGGACCCTCAGCTGCTCCTTCAACACACCCCACAAGTTTGGCACTCACAGTTGTTACCCTCTGTGCAGGGCAAAAGGAGGGCTGTGTGCCTCCATTGATGCATTCTGCGGAAGCAGCCATCTGACTCTCAGGAGAGACTTTGGGGTTAAGCTGACATCTGAACACTTTGTTCTCAGCTCAGGAGCAGGCACCAGAAGCCAGCAGCCAGGAACACAGACTAGGGAAGGGCCTTTGCCTGTGCTCTCCTCCACTGACTTCTCCATTAGGCAAGAACCGGTCTCCTCACTGAGGCTCTTGATCTTGGCCCTTGCCCAAAGCCTGGCAGTATTCTTATCCATTCTCCTGTATTCCCCTGCAGCTGCTCCTCTGTAGAATTGAGGGGCTGTGAGCAAGAAGATCATTTTCTTGGCAGCATCTCACATGTGTCTCTTGCCTTTGCAGATGTCAGTGAGGAAGGACTCAGTCCTCTCAGGCACCGAAACAGCTGCTTCTCTGACTTGTTGTGGCTCTGTCGTTGTCTTTCCAAGGTGAGTATGTTTGTTTGTTTTTTAGCTGCTGACTGACCAAGCGAGCATCTTCTCACCGTGTGTCTCTGGTAGGCTTGTGCAGGCGCTCTGGAAGGGACTTGAGCGTAACCCTTTCCAATGGTTGGTTCCCAGTGAGCTCCAGGCTTGCTCTGGCTTTGTTTGGGCTCTGTGTGTGGGGGCTTCTGCAGAGCTTTGTGCTGGCTCCCAGCTTGCAAAGGGGGTTGTTCCGTTAGTGGCCTGGGGGCTGGAGGCTGTCCTTTCCAGATGCAGTGACATGAGCGTGGGAGGGACTGCAAGGGATGTGGAGGGCAAGGCAGGAATTTGAAGTGATGCTGGAAAGCTGCAGGAAAGGAGACTAGTCTGTTCTGCCTGGATGGGAGCATGGACAGGAGCTGGGAGACGGTCTCCAGTGGCAGCCTGGGGGATTTGGCTGGGAAAGCTTAGAAGGAGCTTTCTCCCAGGAAGGCTAGGGAAGCCCTGCAGCAGCCTGGGGAGGAAGCTTATGTCCCTCCAGGCACTGGAGGTCTTCCCTGGCTCACTCCGCTTCCTCAGACAGTCCTGCAGGATGGGGCCGATTCTGCATATTCTGCTCTGGGAAAGGATGGGCTTCATAGTGGCTCTGACAGCTGCCTGTGTCCCCATAGTTAACATGAGCTGCAAAGGAACTGTGGAGCCCTTCCTCCAGAGTGGTGTCTTTCTGCTGTTTCCAGGCAGGAGCTGGAGACTTCCCCCCGAAAACCACCAGTGAGAGCAGCACCGGTGAGAGTGCCATGTGTGAGAGCTCCTCCTGTGAGAGCTCCTGCTGTGCAAGGTGTGAAGCCTGTTTGGGAAAAGGAATGGGAGGAAGATGACCCCAGTGTTGAGAAAGGTAATGGAGCAGTTGATTCCTGGTGGGGGGTTGTGCCTTCTCCTTCTGTCCTCCTTGGTGTAGGGGGTTGGAGCCAAGGCTCCACAGGATTTTCAGAGCAGGCAGCTCTACCCTTTCCTTGTGAGTTTCTCATAGACATTCCCAAACCACTGCCTTGGGGTTGACTGTGTCACCAGGGGCAATGCAGGCCTATGAGATCTGTAGAAGGATCCCAGGACCTGTTCCCCTTGTGTGAAGAAGTTATTGCCACAAAGAGACGCTGTCAGGTCACCAACACATCCCTGCGAGCCTCCCTTTTCATAGTGTGGTATGGATAGAGCAGTAGGAAAGCACCTTTGCAAGAAATGATGTTGCAGAGTGAAAGCAAAGAGTTGGACAGGAGCCAATATGAGTAAGGGCCTTGGCCTGCCTAGGAAACATGGCTTTAAAGGAATCTGACTGAGGCCTCATAGTTCTGTCACAGGCTGGAGCAGGTCTGCACATCACTCCTGTTGCAGTGGTCACTGTGATTCTGCTCTGAAGTGTTTTCTCGTCTCCTGCTTACAGGAAAGCTTCCTCTCCGGCGCCGCCTCTTGTGGGAGCGCCACTCACCCCTCGAACTAGTGCCTGCAAATATGGAAGAAGGAGACAGGGAGAAAGCTGAAGAGGAGTCTCTTAAGAGGTGAGCCGCTTGGAGCAATGGACATGGGTGACTGTCCATAGAACTCCAAATGCCTTTTATCCCATGCCACAGTGACCAGCGATCCCTTGCTGGATGGGCAGCCCAGAGCAAGTCCTTGGAGACCCTCATGTTGGCTTCCTGATTCTCCTGCCTCTGCTTGCAGGTTACAACCCTTTGGGAAACTCAGTGCAAATCCTCATTCCGGAAGAGGAGGGCCTTTTCCCCGTTCCCTTTAGATGGAAGTAAACAGGATGCTTTCTATATGCTGACAGTTGGGCTGGGGGCCTATGGCCATTTTGTGAGGCTGAGGAAAAGGCTGTGCTCTTGGAAGGCCTTCTAAAGAGCAGAGGTGTGTGTCTGAGCTTTGCCCCACCATGGTGGCTGTTCCCAGAGACCAGTGAGTATGTAGTGAGACAGGATTAAACACAGAGCAGCTCTTTCTTTGCCTGGAAAGGATGTGGCCTTTCAAAGCAAAGTGCAATTCCAGCCATCCTGCCACACACAGGCACTCTGGAAGGGACTTGAGCGTAACCCTTTCCAATGGTTGGTTCCCAGTGAACTCCAGGCTTGCTCTGGCTTTGTTTGGGCTCTGTGTGGGGGGGCTTCTGCAGAGCTTTGTGCTGGCTCCCAGCTTGCAAAGGGCTTTGTTCCGTTAGTGGCCTGGGGGCTGTTCTTTCCAGATGCAGTGACACGAGTGTGGCAGGGCCTGCAAGGGATGTGGAGGGCAAGGCAGGAATTTGAAGTGATGCTGGAATGCTGCAGGAAAGGAGACTAGTCTGTTCTGCCTGGATGGGAGCATGGACAGGAGCTGGGAGACGGTCTCCAGTGGCAGCCTGGGGGATTTGGCTGGGAAAACTTAGAAGAAGCTTTCTCCCAGGAAGGCTAGGGAAGCCCTGCAGCAGCCTGGGGAGGAAGCTTATGTCCCTCCAGGCACTGGAGGTCTTCCCTGGCTCACTCCACTTCCTCAGACAGTCCTGCAGGGTCGGGCCGAGTCTGCATATTCTGCTCTGGGAAAGGATGGGCTTCATAGTGGCTCTGACAGCTGCCTGTGTCCCCATAGTTAACATGAGCTGCAAAGGAACTGTGGAGCCCTTCCTCCAGAGTGGTGTCTTTCTGCTGTTTCCAGGCAGGAGCTGGAGACTTCCCCCAGGGAATCATCTGTGGGAACTCCATCTTGGACACCTCTGAAGCCTATCTGGGGAGAGAGGGCAGAAGATGACCCCAGTGTTGAGAAAGGTAATGGAGCAGTTGATTCCTGGTGGGGGGTTGTGCCTTCTCCTTCTGTCCTCCTTGGCGTAGGGGGTTGGAGCCAAGGCTCCAGTGCGATGTCTTGGGCATCACTAGATGTGATGCTGCTCAGCCCTGTTGGGAAATCTCTAGTGACTGCTGAGGGAGCAAGACCTCAGGGCAGCCCAGCACTCCCAGCTGCAGTTGATCCCTCTGAGCTAAGCTTTCCCCCTGGACTCTGGGCCCTAGTGTACCCTGCAAACTGTTCTTCCACTGGAGGAGGAAGAGTAAAAGTTGAGGACAATCCTTGGGAATCCTCCATCCTGCCTGGAGCAGAATGGTAATGGAAAGTGTGACCTCTTTCATGACCTATCTCATGGAATCAAGGTGACCTAGAGAATCTGGTCAGAAGTGTGGTAAGGGGTGCCAAGACTTCCCTGGATTTTCAGAGCAGGCAGCTCTACCCTTTCCTTGTGAGTTTCTCATAGACATTCCCAAACCACTGCCTTGGGGTTGACTGTGTCACCAGGGGCAATGCAGGCCTTTGAGATCTGTAGAAGGATCCCAGGACCTGTTCCCCTCATGTGAAGAAGTTATTGCCACAAAGAGACGCTGTCAGGTCACCAACACATCCCTGCGAGCCTCCCTTTTCATAGCGTGGACATGATAGAGCAGTAGGAAAGCACCTTTGCAAGAAATGATGTTGCAGAGTGAAAGCAAAGAGTTGGACAGGAGCCAGCGTGAGGAAGGGCCTTGGCCTGCCTAGGAAACTTTAAAGGCTTTAAAGGAATCGGATTGAGGCCTCATAGTTCTATCACAGGCTGGAGCAAATCCACACGTCACTCCTGTTGATGTGGTCACTGTGATTCTGCTCTGAAGTGTTTTCTCGTCTCCTGCTTACAGAAGGGCTTCATGCTGAGCGCCTCCATTTGTGGGAGAGCCACCTTCCACCCATACTAGTGCCTGCAAATATGGAAGAAGGAAACAGGGAGAAAGCTCAGGGGAAGGAGCCTCAAGACAGGTGAGCCGCTTGGAGCAATGGACATGGGTGACTGTCCATAGAACTCCAAATGCCTTTTATCCCATGCCACAATGACCAGCGATCCCATGCTGGATGGGCAGCCCAGAGCAAGTCCTTGGAGACCCTCATGTTGGCTTCCTGATTCTCCTGCCTCTGCTTGCAGGTTACAGCCCTTTGGGAAACTCAGTGCAAATCCTCATTCCGGAAGAGGAGGGCCTTTTCCCCATTCCCTTTAGATGGAAGTAAACAGGATGCTTTCTATATGCTGACAGTCGGGCTGGGGGCCTGTGGCCATTTTGTGAGGCTGAGGAAAAGGCTGTGCTCTTGGAAGGCCTTCTAAAGAGCAGAGGTGTGTGTCTGAGCTTTGCCCCACCATGGTGGCTGTTCCCAGAGATCAGTGAGTATGTAGTGAGACAGGATGAAACACAGAGCAGCTCTTTCTTTGCCTGGAAAGGATGTGGCCTTTCAAAGCAAAGTGCCATTCCAGCCACCCTGCCACCAAGGACAAGGAGCAGCAGCTGTTCTCACACTGAGTTTGGGATGGATTGAGTGACCTTGGAGCCCTTTCCTTCACGTGAAATCTGGTCTTGTGGCTGCCAGAAGCAGGGTGTGGCTGGAGGCTAGCTGAGAAGGTGGGTAGAGAGGAGTGAGGTGGAAGAGATGGGTGCCAGGAATGCTGTTGAAGGGAAGGAGTCCCTTGGTGAAGACCTCCCAAAAGGAGGCCTTTCCCCTTGTGCAATGGCCTTCCTTCCCCTCCCAGCAGCAAGAAGGAATGAGGGCCATTTCCGGGCAGCCGCCATGGGGTGGTGAGCAGCAGGCTTGGGGGCATGTGCCTTTGGATCAGGCAGCCCTTCCAGGCAAGGGGCAGTTGTTGGGCGCTCAGAAGAGCATTTCGGTGTGGGCCATGAGTGACTGAAGGCTCAAGGAGTCTAAGGGACAGAGCAGTGTCTGTTATTACTCTTTTTTATATACATGGTTTTTGTCTGACAGCTTTTTTGGGGGCTGGCACAGGAGAGTGCCAGGGGTAGGAAAATGGCATGAATGCTTTAGTCCCTTGATGCCTTTCTCCCCCTTTGGCACTGGGTGCCCAGCAGTAATCCATTTCCCATCCCTAAACACGCAGTCTTTGGCACCACTGAGCAGTGGCTAATGCACTTGGCGGGACACAGACTAACGGTGTGTCTTGGAGCCTGTCCTTGTAGATGACCCTGCTGCTCTCCTTGCTACATGGATAGAAAGCCTCAGTGTGGGCACCTGGAGCTTTCCTTTAGCCATGTGATGCACCCCTGGGTGTTTTGGCAGGGGATGATTGCTGTCTCCATTGATGTGACCACAATCAGTCGAGGCTACGTGCTTCTGCAGAACTGCCTTCTGCTGCAGAAGCAGGTGCCCAGCTTGTGGGCATGGGGTGGAGATCCAGCTCCTCCTGTGCTCATACCACTCCTCGCGGTGTGTGTTTGCAGTGTGCTCCCACCTATCCCAGGGGTCTCTACACAGAAAACAACACAAGCTGGGAGGAGGCAATCGCTTGAAGCCAGACCACCAGCTGCGGGGCCAGGGAGCAAAGGTCATCAGGGGGCAGAACAGGTAGGTGCTCCTGATTGAGGTCCTTCTTGTGCCAGCCTGAATTATGGAAAAGCATCGTCCTATGGGCAGCGGCTGTACAAGACCCCTTCCAATGTGTTCCTTTGAGCCCTTACTGCCTTGGTCTGGGGACTGCTTTTGATACTGCCGGCAAAGATGCGCTCTATTTTGGCAATACATCTGTTGCTGCTGCATTCTCCATGAACACACCAGAAGACCCTCTTGGGCCCTGCTTCTGGTGGCAATGTCCCTGCTGGGCCTTCCTGGGATTGAAGACAGAGACTTTCTGTTCAGCTCCACGATCATTTAGATGACTGGTCAGAACACAAAAGGGATGTTCAGTCTTGCTAGGATTCCCTTAAGGGCAAAATGGTGCTGACAGGCAGGCTGAAGACAGGGATCAGAGGAGAGTGTGAGAAATAACCTTTGCTTCAGGGAAAAAGAGACCTGCTGGACCTGTGCTTCCCCCTCCCTCCCTAGCAGGACTGCCTTGCCGATTTACCAGGTTTTGGTGGGATGCCTTCACGTGGGCTCTCCTCCAGTGACTTGTGCATTAGGCAAAAACTGGTCTCCTCACTGAGGCTCTTGATCTGGGGCTTTGCCCAAGGCCTGGCAGTGTTATTACCCATTCTCTTGTGTTCCCCCATACCTGCTACTCTGCAGCATTGAGGGGCTGCTGTGGGGAACAGCAAAGTTTGTTTCAGACCTTCTGAAAGGCAGCAGCTTCTCTGAACAGTGGAAGCACCTGCTGCCTTTGTGAGCAACCAGATCATTTTCTTGGCAGTATCTCACATGTGTCCCTCACCTTTGCAGATGTCAGCGAGGAGGGACTCAGTCCTCTCGGGCACCGAAACAGCTGCTTCTCTGACCCGTTCTGGCTCTATCGTTGTCCTTCCAAGGTGAGTATGTTTGCTTCCTAGCTGCTGGCTGACCAAGTGAGCATCTTCTCACCGTGTGTTTGGTAGTGTTGCCTTGCCAGGGCTTGTGCAGGCACTCTGGAAGGGACTTGAGCATAACCCTTTCCAATGGTTGGTTCCCAGTGAGCTCCAGGCTTGCTCTGGCTTTGTTTGGGCTCTGTGTGGGGGGGCTTCTGCAGAGCTTTGTGCTGGCTCCCAGCTTGCAAAGGGCTTTGTTCCATTAGTGGCCTGGGGGCTGGAGGCTGTCCTTTCCAGGTGCAGTGACACGAGTGTGGCAGGGCCTGCAAGGGATGTGGAGGGCAAGGCAGGAATTTGAAGTGATGCTGGAATGCTGCAGGAGGGGAGACTAGTCTGTTCTGCCTGGATGGGAGCATGGACAGGAGCTGGGAGACGGTCTCCAGTGGCAGCCTGGGGGATTTGGCTGGGAAAACTTAGAAGAAGCTTTCTCCCAGGAAGGCTAGGGAAGCCCTGCAGCAGCCTGGGGAGGAAGCTTATGTCCCTCCAGGCACTGGAGGTCTTCCCTGGCTCACTCCACTTCCTCAGACAGTCCTGCAGGGTCGGGCCGATTCTGCATATTCTGCTCTGGGAAAGGATGGGCTTCATAGTGGCTCTGACAGCTGCCTGTGTCCCCATAGTTAACATGAGCTGCAAAGGAACTGTGGAGCCCTTCCTCCAGAGTGGTGTCTTTCTGCTGTTTCCAGGCAGGAGCTGGAGACTTCCCCCAGGGAATCATCTGTGGGAACTCCATCTTGGACACCTCTGAAGCCTATCTGGGGAGAGAGGGCAGAAGATGACCCCAGTGTTGAGAAAGGTAATGGAGCAGTTGATTCCTGGTGGGGGGTTGTGCCTTCTCCTTCTGTCCTCCTTGGCGTAGGGGGTTGGAGCCAAGGCTCCAGTGCGATGTCTTGGGCATCACTAGATGTGATGCTGCTCAGCCCTGTTGGGAAATCTCTAGTGACTGCTGAGGGAGCAAGACCTCAGGGCAGCCCAGCACTCCCAGCTGCAGTTGATCCCTCTGAGCTAAGCTTTCCCCCTGGACTCTGGGCCCTAGTGTACCCTGCAAACTGTTCTTCCACTGGAGGAGGAAGAGTAAAAGTTGAGGACAATCCTTGGGAATCCTCCATCCTGCCTGGAGCAGAATGGTAATGGAAAGTGTGACGTCTTTCATGACCTATCTCATGGAATCAAGGTGACCTAGAGAATCTGGTCAGAAGTGTGGTAAGGGGTGCCAAGACTTCCCTGGATTTTCAGAGCAGGCAGCTCTACCCTTTCCTTGTGAGTTTCTCATAGACATTCCCAAACCACTGCCTTGGGGTTGACTGTGTCACCAGGGGCAATGCAGGCCTTTGAGATCTGTAGAAGGATCCCAGGACCTGTTCCCCTCATGTGAAGAAGTTATTGCCACAAAGAGACGCTGTCAGGTCACCAACACATCCCCACAAGCCTGCTTTTCATAGCGTGGTATGGATAGAGCAGTAGGAAAGCACCTTTGCAAGAAATGATGTTGCAGAGTGAAAGCAAAGAGTTGGACAGGAGCCAGCGTGAGGAAGGGCCTTGGCCTGCCTAGGAAACTTTAAAGGCTTTAAAGGAATCGGATTGAGGCCTCATAGTTCTATCACAGGCTGGAGCAGATCCGAATGTCACTCCTGTTGATGTGGTCACTGTGATACTGCTCTGAAGCGTTTTCTTGTTTCCTGCTTACAGGAAATCTTCGTGCCATTCGGCTGCTCTCGAGAGTGAGGCATGCCCCCCTCCAATTAGCTACTCCTAATAGAATGGAGGAAAAGGAGAAGAAAGCCAAGGGAAAAGACTCTCGTGGCAGGTGAGACCCTGGGAGGAATGGATGAGGGGGACCCTGTAGCCTTGTCTGTCTTGGAGGGAGATATCTCCTTTGGACATAATGTCCATAGTTCCTCTGTGGCCTTTCATCCCATGCCACAGTGACCAGTGATCCCGTTCTGGATGGGCTTCCTGTTGGCTTCCTGATTCTCCTGCCTCTGCTTGCAGGTTACAGCCCTTTGGGAAACTCAGTGCAAATCCTCATTCCAGAAGAGGAGGGCCTTTTCCCCATTCCCTTTAGATGGAAGTAAACAGGATCCTTTTTGTATGCTGACAGTCGGGCTGGGGGCCTATGGCCATTTTGTGAGGCTGAGGAAAAGGCTGTGCTCTTGGAAGGCCTTCTAAAGAGCAGAGGTGTGTGTCTGAGCTTTGCCCCACCATGGTGGCTGTTCCCAGAGACCAGTGAGTATGTAGTGAGACAGGATGAAACACAGAGCAGCTCTTTCTTTTCCTGGAAAGGATGTGGCCTTTCAAAGCAAAGTGCCATTCCAGCCACCCTGCCACCAAGGACAAGGAGCAGCAGCTGTTCTCACACTGAGTTTGGGATGGATTTAGTGACCTTGGAGCCCTTTCCTTCACGTGAAATCTGGTCTTGTGGCTGCCAGAAGCAGGGTGTGGCTAAACGCTGCTGGCAGATGCCTCTCTGTGTCCCCAGAGGAGTCCTGAAATCTCATCCAGAGTTGGGGGCTGTGAGTCCGAAGGGGAGTGTGTGTGTGCATGGGCTGGGAGAGGCAGGATGGCCCCCTCCAGAGTGAGAGAGAAGCTCTGTCTCTGCTGTTGTGGGATCCTTTCCTAACAACGTCTCCAGGCCCGTGGAGGTGTGGTGAACGTGGGGTGGAGATCCGGCTCCCCCCGTGCTCATACCACTCCTCGCGGTGTGTGTTTGCAGTGTGCTCCCAGCTATCCCAGGGGTCTCCACACAGAAAACACCACAAGCTGGGAGGAGGCAATCGCCTGAAGCCAGACCACCAGCTGTGAAGCCAGGGAGCAAAGGTCATCAGGGGGCAGAACAGGTAGGTGCTCCTGATTGAGGTCCTTCTTGTGCCAGCCTGAATTATGGAAAAGCATCGTCCTATGGGCAGCGGCTGTACAAGACCCCTTCCAATGTGTTCCTTTGAGCCCTTACTGCCTTGGTCTGGGGACTGCTTTTGATACTGCCGGCAAAGATGCGCTCTATTTTGGCAATACATCTGTTGCTGCTGCATTCTCCATGAACACACCAGAAGACCCTCTTGGGCCCTGCTTCTGGTGGCAATGTCCCTGCTGGGCCTTCCTGGGATTGAAGACAGAGACTTTCTGTTCAGCTCCACGATCATTTAGATGACTGGTCAGAACACAAAAGGGATGTTCAGTCTTGCTAGGATTCCCTTAAGGGCAAAATGGTGCTGACAGGCAGGCTCAAGACAGGGGTCAGAGGAGAGTGTGAGAAATAACCTTTGCTTCAGGGAAAAAGAGACCTGCTGGACCTGTGCTTCCCCCTCCCTCCCTAGCAGGACTGCCTTGCCGATTTCCTGCTCTGCAAGTGACAATTCCCTCTGCTCACTGATGACACTAGGAGGTATCTGGAGACTGAGTGAGAAGTGCCAGTGGGAACGACAGTGAAGCCTGGTCAGGCTGTGACATAGTCTGGGCCATCTCGTGGTGCCTCTCGCTGTTCTCCAGCTCAGGCTGCAGCGTCCCTGCCTGGGGCAGCATTTGTCCTTTGGGGTGCCCGAGGGCAGGCCAGGCCAAGGGCATGGTGACTGCACAGCTCCTGCAGGCCCTGGCTGCTTTAGAGGTGCATGTTGAGAGCAGCTGTGTGGACTTGGAAGTGCGGCACAAACCTGTGTGGAATTGTCTTGCAGGTTCAGCAGCGAACTGAGACCCAGCCAAGGGTTCAGGCACGTTCAGTCCTTCTCCAAAGAAGGAAAGCAAAGACGACTGTTGAGATGCCGGCTGAAGAAAAGCCAAGTGTTCAGGAAGTCGTCAAGTGCCAGTTGGGACAAGATAAGGATGCAACTGTGAGTGCTTACTTCTCCTGCACAGAGGAGGCGGCAAAATGGTGTGCCGAGCAACAGAGGACTCGACAGACAGGGTATGTTTGTGCCAGCTGCAGGAAAAGCCTGGGGCGGTTGAGTAGCAGTGACCCACCGAGGGGTCAGACTCCCAATCCCAGAGCCATGGGGTTGGATAGAGCTGGAGCTGGATAAGCACCTCTCTGCAGCCCAAGTAAATGCCCAGCACTCCTTTGGAGGGGAAGGGCTTTGCCTGCAAATGGGACCAGGCTGGAGGAGCTGGGGGAGGAGAGGAGCAGAAGGGGTCTCCACCTGAGTGAGAGAGAGAGATGTCAGTGCTGCTGCAGCCACATTTCACCTTGAGCAAGCCACACTGGCCTTGGATCAGCCTTCCCTTCAATCCAAGGCGTAGCTGTTGGGGGCTCAGAATAGGCTTCAACTGGGGGACCTAGAAGCCCTGAACGGCTGAGCACAAATGTTTGTGTGCACCTTTTCAAACCTCTCCCTGAACGCTGGAGCCCAGGCACAGGTTCACCCCCAGTCTTGGCCCCGGCAGACTCAGCCCCAGGCTGAGGAGCTGCATGTGCGTCCTTGTTTGGACACAGGGGCCTGTGTTACATGAGGGTGAGCATGGAAACCCCATCAGAAGCACGTCCCAACACAGGTGGCCTGAGCTAGTCTGCACTATTTCTCTGCCTTTCTCTCTGTGCATAACACAGCCTCTCCCTTTCTCCCTCCTTAGCACTGGGAAGAAGGGCAGTGTGCAGAGACACAAGAAGAAGAAACAGTGACTGTCCGTGATGGTGGCACACATGAAGTTTTGTTCTCTTGAATTAAACCAGATCCCCCACCTGGCGTGGACCCTTCCTGGGTGTGGTGTGAACTCTGCTGTTTGCAGCGTGTGAGCATTGGAGAGGCCTGAAGACAACAAACAGCTCCGGTGTCAGGGCTTGGGTGTCAGTCCCTGCTGCCAGGGCAGCTCTCTGCCAAGGTCATGCTACAGCTACTGTCTGGCTGCAGCCGTGGTGGCTGTGGCCTAGGGCTCTCCTGCTTCGTGTTGGTCCTTGAGAAAGTTGTGCAGAGGGCCCTGCCATGGCCAGCACCTGCCCTGCTGACAAGGGGTCCCTGGGGAGAAGCGGGAAGAGCTGGTTTGAAGGGGTTGAGCCTGGGCCCCCCTTCCTGCTGCGCCGTCCTGCCTGCATGGTGGGAGGGCACTCCCAACTCTTGTGTGTGTGTTGGGTGCACTTGTGTGCTGAGCTTTTGGGGGTATGAGGGGACTAACAAGGGTGCCAAGGGCCGGAAGGGGAAGCTCACAACCAGGAGAGCTGGGGCCATGAGAGTCCATGGTCACCTGGGCTGTAGCAACCATGAAAGAGTGGAGTTGCAGAGCCTGAGGGCAGCGAGGAAGGAGAGCAGCAGAGGACAGAAGCTGAACTTCGGGAGAGCACACTTCACCTTCTTGAGGGACCTGGCAGGAGGATCCCATGGGAGGCAGCTCTGGAGAGCAAAGGAGCTCGAGGAAGCTGGCAGGTCTTTGAGGACAGCACCCCCCAAGTGCCAGAATGGTCTACCTCGATACCCCAGAAAACAAGCAGACATGTCAGGAGATGGCCTTGGCTAAACAGGCAACTCATGGCAGAGCTCCAACACAAAACTGGCAGCATTCAGGAGGTGGAAGCAGGGACCAGCTGCAATGGAGGAATACTGCAACAAATCCTGGGTGAGTGCTGATGGCCCATGTGGGGATAAAGCTGACCTGGCAGTGTGTCCGGGCCCTGTGGGCACTAATAGGCTGTAGTGGCTCTGACCAGCCTCCCCTGGGGCCCGCACTCACCCCTGCCCATGGGCCCCGGACCCCATTTTGGCTCAGCCTGGGGCCCTCACTCCCTGCCTGAGCTACGCTGGAGGAGTGCTGGTCTCCAGCTCTGCCGCAGCCATGCCCCTGCTTGGCCATGGGCCCTGTTGATGTGGACCGCGACCCGTGGCCTGACTGCCCAGCCCGACCTCAGATCTGCCTCGTCACCACGGACCTGCCTTCTGCGTTACCTCTTTGTTCCCTGAAAACCTGGCCTGTCCATCTCCAGGTCTGCATTTCTTTCACCGACCATCGGTGAGGTGTTTCTCGCCGTGGGGTCTGCAGTGCCAAGCCTGTGCCCCATCTCTTCCCCTCCCATGCTGGTATTCCACTTGTCCAGGCCTCTGCCTTTTGCCCAGGCCTGTGTATCTCCACACTGCAGCATTGGGTGAGAGCGGTAAATATCTCATTCTCCACAGAATAGCTGCTTGCTGCTGCTATGGAGAACAAACGAGGGTTGTACCACACCAGGACAAAAAACGCAGATTAGCCACATAAACACGGTCAAAGAGAGAAAGTGCTGTCACAGCTAAAGCAAGCGAAAGAAAGCTGCAGACAGGTCTAGGAAAGTTCAAAGAGAGCAAGCCTGACAAGCTTGCTCCATCTGGCAAGGGAGTATCTGTGAACGCAGGTGCTTTGCTTGAGAGCCCGCTTGTGAAACAATTCAAGTGCTCACACTGCTGCAGAGCAGCTGGGGAAGAAGAGTTCTGCCACATGCCGTTATGCCTCCAATGCCCTGGAAGGGACACGTGTCTCCAGAGCATCCAACAGCCTCACGGGTGTTCACAGGTCTCTCAACTGCACAGGCAAGGACGAGTATCAGGATGCGCAGTGTTCAAGAGCGACAGGCCCTGATTCGTGCCTATGGACTGGGCCAGGTTAGAGAGAGCATTTCATGAGGATCAAGTCCCCTTCTTCCTGCAAAGTGACAAGCTTAGATTAAGAATCTACACCTCACGCAAGCTTCTAGCCTGCTAATCCTCCACAGCTTTTCAAAAGCCCGCACAGCAGTTTGTGAGAGAGAGAGAGCCATGTCAACTCTTGCAACTCACTTGGAAAAGCCAGATGGCCTGCAGAAGTCACAGAGGTCTATGGCAGATTTTCCACCCTAACAGCAAGGTTCTGCTTGGAAACTGCAGGCCACTCAAACCTGATCCTTAATGAACAGGTCCCCTGGGGTGTTGAAGAATATTGAACTGAAACTGCCTAGAGCTGGCCACTTAGCACAACTTCTATGAAACGTGTTTAGCATGAGTAGCTAAACTTGCTGAAGCCTTAGGCCGCACTCAGATAACATGAGGAACTTCCACCTAGTTCAGTAAGAAAGGGCCCCAGAGCTGGTTCAAGGTGGAAAGACGAGGAAGATTGCAAGGAGGGAAATCCATGAGCAGAAGCCGCCACCATAAAGATCAGGCCCACCACTGCAAAGATAAGGAAAAACAGCCTGCCTAGAGACAACAGTGGGACCCAGTGAAGAACAGGAAGACCCCACACCCAAATATTACGTTTGGTCTGAACCTTTGCATGGGGGGTGGGGAACTTGGATTATAAAGGTGTAATTGCCCAGGGATTTCTTGGTTCGGGGTCCCTCTTTGGAGGCACCCGGCTCGAGCTGTAATTACTGCACGTGCATCATTAAAATGTATTTAATTTGCTTTGATTTGGCTCCGAACTTCTCAGCAGGAACCTCGGGTCGGACCCTGTTGTGGTGGCCGGGGAGTGTAATTTTCCATAACATCTGACCCCCACAACAACAGCAGCCGTGACCCAGGGACGTGCCCAGGGGACACAGGGATGGGTTTGGAACCGGAGATTCAGGACCAACCGCTCCGCAGGGGCATTAGAAGAGATGACCCGTCTCGGTGAGCCCCAGCTCTGAGCACATGGGAGCTGGCGCTGCCCCAAACCTCCGACCTCGGTGCCCAGAGCTCCCGGTGGCAGCTGGCTCTGCGGGGCCCCAGCACGGTCCTCACCACGGCTCCCTCCCTGCCCAGGCACAGCCGGCAGCGGGCAGTGGGCACTGCGCCACGCTGGCCCCGGGCCAGCAGCAGGCACAGCCCTGCCGGGGCATGCCATTGGGTGGCCTGTGTGTCACTCAGGGCACGGCCCGCCCCTCCCAGGCACCCATTGGCTTGCTGCACCCCCTGGTTCGCTGATTGGCCAGGTGGGGTGGCACCCCTGAAGGCGGGCTGGCTCGGTGCCACCCTGGCTCCAGCGCAGCCCCAGCTCGGCCCAGCCCCACCGCAACGCCTGGCCCCGAACGGCACAGAATTGTGGTTTTGTCTCCTTTTCCTCCCCACTACTTAGTCTTAGGGTGCAAGTCTGTCCCTCCCTTCTGCACTCACACCCACCACGTTTTCAGGCATGGCCTGGTAGAGAGTCTGGGGTTGTCCAAGGGGTTGTCATCCCCACTGCCATCCATCAGCATTCACACACCTACCATCTGGAGCTACTCCAGTTGGGAGATGCCTCCTACTTTTTTATTTGTACACCTTATTCTCCGTTTTCTCTATTTCTGGAACCACCTTTTCACCACCTTTGTTCCTCCCTTTCTCCACCCAAACAACGAACCTTCGCCTAGTTACTTTTTCCTCCTTGATCCCAATTCTGCTGCGGTAGGAACAGAATGCAGATGCGGAGCAGCCATCTTTTCACACCTATCTCCAAAATGAATTCCTTCCTTTTTTCCTTGCATGACTGTTAGCCTCTGAGAAAGATGTGAGGCCAGGGGAAGATTATTCTTCTTCTTCTTCTTCTTCTTTTTTTTTTTTTTTTTGAAAGAAAATTGTAATCCTGACCTTGGTAATGTCTTTTTCCAATATCTAGAGTGTTTTTTCCAGAAATGCTTGTGACAGGCAAAGAACAAGCAGCAAATGGGTCCCGTCATCAGGAAAAGTCACAGTGCTATTAAATCCCCATTGCTGGGTTTTGGATGTTGTAGACGCAGCCAGTGGGGCAGTGAGCACTGATCCTCAGGATAAAGCCTGAGGTCACAAGTGTTCGCCAGGATCATTTGCTCTGTCTTGCCAGATGCAGTGGAGATGCCACTGGAAGTTCCTGCCCTGCAAATGGCAATTCCCTCCTGCTCATTTATGCTGCTCTCAGGGATGCCCGAAGGAAGTGGGAGGGCCAGCTGGGAACTGTAGTGAAGCCTGGGGTGATGCTGGCATTTTCCTGTGGGCATGTGCTGGAGAGTGTCCTGGTTCCCCAGTTCCTGCTGCAGGGTTCTTGCCAGAGGTGCTCTGGGAAACAGCCCCTCTCTCTGCCATCTTGTATCACAGAATCACAGGATGGTTGAGGTTGGAAGGGACCTCTGGAGACCCTGTCTAGTCCAAGCCCCCTGCTCAAGCAGGGTCACGTTTCCCAGGACTGTGTGCAAACATATATTTTAAATATCTCCAAGGAAGGAGACTCCACAACCTCTATGGGCAACCTGTTCCAGAGCTCAGTCACCCTCACAGTAAAGAAGTTTTTGCTCATGTTCAGGTGGAACTGCTTGTGTTTTGGTTTGTGCCCGTTGCCAGAGTGTCTCCTCCTTGGCAGGAATTTGGTGCTGAAGAGACCTGAACTCCCCATCCGCAGCCCAGCTGAGGAGAAAGGAACACAAGGAGACGTGGGAAAGGGCTGAAAAGCCTCCATCAAGGGAGGAGCAGAGAGCAGCAGCCAAGCTGGGGAGAATCCAGCCTGAGTAAGTGTGCACCAGCTGCAGCCACAGGTGTCAAGCGGCTGTGAGCCCGCCAAGTGTCAGGGACCCCAGTCCACGAGGCCTGGACCTGCACGCAGCATCCTCTGATTCCTCATGACATGGGAATGACCTGGGTTACTCCCTCCTGCTCTCCAGAGGCCTTTCTGCAGCTCACAGCAAGCCCTAAAGCTCCTCTCAGGTGGGAGGGGGCTGTGGGTGCACATGGGCCTGGGTGGGTGCAGGGGCTGGGAGAGGGGAGAGGCAGGAAGTGCCTAAGCCAGCGGTAAAGAATTTCTCCATGTGGTTGCAGCCATCTTTCCCATGAGCAGTCCAGATGCTAAGAAGGTTGGAGCCATATAAAAGCCATCGGGATATATCGAAGCACGTCACTGAGAGGAATAGATGGAGGCAAGAAGAGCAGCAGCAGTTCTGCTGGCAAGTCTCCGCAAAGAGGGATGGTGCTTGCCCCACTGCAATGCCCATGCCACTGACAGCAGCACCAGGGGAAAGAGCGTCTGTCTCTGACACCCCTCATGAGATAGAAGGAGGTTTTTGAGTCTGACATTGGACTGGATATCCCTGACATCCAAGAGGGAGTTGTTGGGCACTCAGAATGGTCTTTCAATATGGCACATAAAAGTCCGGGCTGAAGACATGTGGATCGCTCAGATGTTTGGCTCTCCCTTTTCCAAACCAGGCAGTCTGGCCTTCCTTTGCGGAGCACTGACACCGAGACCCCTTGCCTTGAGGGTCAATCGCTGTTCAGTGCAAGGTCTGAGCCCACCTGACTCAGCCCCTGGCTGATTAGGTGCCCATGGGACCTGGTCATGGGCTTGGGCATGAGGGGTCTCCATCACATCCCAGAGACCTTGAAACTTCTCCGGAAGCAGATCCCGTAATGTACGGCCTGAATTAGGCCTCCGGTATTTCTCTGCCTTCTCCCTGTTCATACAACTATGCACCTCTCTTTTTTACTCCCTATCACTATGAGAACCTGCTGGGACAGCAGCAGAGGGACTAGGAATGCGTCCTAGGAAGAGCAGCTGTTCAAAAGGGAGAAGAGCAACGTGAGCGAGGCCAAAGGCAGGTCCTGAGCCACTGCTGTGGAGTGTGCCTGGCCCTCAAGCTGGGCCAGCCCCGAGGGACAGCACCTCCAGACTGGCCAGCAGCGGGTGGGCAGGCAGGTGTTAGGAGGTCATCAGCAGCATGGGAGAGGCTGCCCAGCAGCAAGGAGAGCTTGGGAGGAGGTGAGAGGGAGGGAGAGGTGAAGGTGACCTTGGTGGCTTGGATGGTGAGGTCTCTGCTTTCAGAGCAGCTGATTGGCCAGCAGCAGGTGGGCAGGCATGGGAGGTGGCCAAGGGCCTGACAAAGCCCAGGAGGTAGAGGGCAGAGCCTGGAGGGAGGAAGGAGGCAGAGAGAGGCAGGTGACTGTGGCAGCACTGGCACAGTGCTTGTGAGATGAGCTCTGTGACTGCAGCCTGCTTGGCCAGCAGCAGGCGGGCAGCACTGGGAGGTCATGCAGGGCAGGAGAAAGCCCCCAGCCAAGAGGAGAGCTGCTGAAGAGGGCAGAGGCAGAGGCAGGGAAAGCTGGCATGGCTGGGAGCTTGTTTGGGAGGTCACTTCTCTTGCAGCAATGTGTCTGGGCGGCAGGCAGGCAGTGTGAGGTCATGAAGCAGCTGAGAAAACCTTCCCCATGGACATGAGTGTTCAGGAGGAGGGGAGAGGGACAGGCAGGTGAGAGTGACATGTCTGGGATATCGACTGTGAGGTCAGTTCCTCACAGGTCACACACGTAGGCCAGCAGGGAGGTGGGAGGTCATCCAGAGCATCAGAAAAGTCCTGCTAGCCAAAAGGAGAGGTCAGGGGGAGGGGAGATGAGAAGGCAGCTAGAGGAGGAAACAGTGGGATGATGGTGTCATTTCTTTTGCACTGTGGCAAGATCTTTGGAATTGAAGTTAGAACTGGGACACAAAGATGGCATTCAGATTTATCCAATACAGTCCTATATCAACAGAAATGGATCGTGCATGCTCTGGAGTGGTCACACAGAACCATGGGCCAGCTGGATTATCAGGGTTCGCTGGCACAGTCCCATTGAGGGACTGTCATCTGATCCAGCTGAAGATGCTATTGCAAGGACACCTGTGACAGAGACTACCATCATCAGCTGGACAGCAACCAACGATCCTGTTCAAAAGGTTTGGATTCCTCACATAAATATGACCTAAGCAAAAGATCTCAAGGAATTACAGAGAGAGAGATATATGTTTTTTTTAATAAACACTTTGACCAAAGTGGGCTCTGCATGGTGCTTCAGAGCAAACGTGCTGTTTCCTACAGCCAAGGCCAGAGATTCAGCTGTGGGTCTGATCTTGGGCCTGGCAGATGTCTCCTGGGGATCCCAAAGACATCATCCTGGTGATGAAGCAGGCACATATGTGACACGCCACTAGAGGGGCGTCTGGAATTCCTTTAGATTAATCCAAACATGGTCTCTGGGTTTATATAACCCTTGCAGTTGAGTTTGAAAACTCTCTTCGGCCCTTCTGAATATAGTAGGCCAAAGGCCTTATCTGCGGGGCTTCCTGTTGGAGCCTGCCGCTTGTTCACGGTGAACACTGCTGGGCATAGGACACGTCCCCACTGGAGCCCTTGTGTCCTCGTGTTTAACTGCTGTTTTAACAGTCCATTCCATCTCTCTACTGTCCTGTTACACTGGGGGTGATAGGGTAGATGGAACGTCCATCTCACACCTCATCGCTCGCACCAGTCCTGGACACCCTTAATCTTAAAATGTGAACCATTCTCAGACCTAGTTTCTTGTGGTAAGGGTAGGATAGTAAAGCAATGGTCCAGGCCAGCACTGGTGGCCAGTGCGGTTGCCATGCTGCCTGGGTGCACCATTCCTATTCCGCTGATTCCTTCCACCCCAGTCAAAATATAGGTCCAGCCCCGGGGTGTCCTGCACAAAGGACCTATATGATCAACCTGCCATACTTCCCATAATCCTTTCCCTTTGCGCAGGTTGGCATTTGACTGTCTTAATGTTACTTGTTTTTTCATTTCCTTACTAAATTTACAAATTTCAATTATGTATTTGGCAGTGCGCCTCCTTACAAGCCATCCTCGCCTCCTAGCTTGTTTGAAGAAATGGAATTCTCCAGTATGTCCTAACCATTCTTGTAGCCACTGTGCTAAATAATCAATGCTCAGGGCTTCCAAGGAGTCTTCTGTGAGAGACATAATCTTAGCGTGTTATTCGGCCTCATTATTCCAAAAGTGGGCAGGGTCGGAGCCTTTCTGATGGGCAGAATCGTGTGCTATTGCAATTGGTTGAGACTCTGAATGTCTCAGGATTTGCTGCCATATCTCCTTTCCCCAAACATCCCGCTTCTTTCCCTGCCAATTCTTCCTTTGCCAATTCCTCGACCATTGTGTGGCTCCTGCCCAAACAGCAGAGGAGTCAGTATAAATAGTCCTAGCTCCAGCTTTTAAAGCCATTCAAATGGCTTGTAGTTCAGCCAGTTGGGCAGACCCCTCAATTTGGGTGGTTAGGACTTGTGGATTAGCCACGGACACAGCAGCAGCAGTTCCTAAGCATTTGCCCTCACATTTCTTGGCAGACCCATCAGTGAACCATGCCCCTTTGGGTTGTTGAGGATCAAATTTCGGTGCTTCACTCCTTGGGGACTCAGGTTCCTCCCAATAGTCTTTGGGCATTCCTAGTTTCTGGACTTCCTCAGTTAATTTCCCTTCGCTTGGGCTCCCATCGCCACCTGCTCTAGGGTGAAGGTACAAGGCCCACCGCCGTCCTGCCATTTGGTGAGCCAGCCCAGCAGGGAGAGGTTGTCTGGTTAGGATGGGTTTCAAGATGGGGAGGGGTAGTTTTCAATGTCCTTCTCTATCTCCTGGGATAGTCTCAGTATCTGGTAGAGCTCAATAGGCTCCCAGTAAAACTCTCTCAAGTACTGAGGAGTTGCACTGTGCTCCCTGCCATGCCTTTGATCCAAAGTGTATACGCCGCTCTCTTTGGCCTTTGCCTGTTCTCTGCCACAACCCCCAGCAGGCCCCCAAATCTCCTACCATCACATGGAGTACAAAAGGGCCTGGGGGTGTACTGGCCCTAATGATTGGTAAGCTTCTACTTCTTCCTTTAGTGTATTGGGAGCCTCCTTAGCTTGTTCATTCCATTCCCATTTGGCTGATTTCTTTCATAAGCTCTGTAAAGGTCGAGCTAGGATCCTGAAACCCGGTCTGTGTTGCCTCCAGAATCCCAATGTGCCAATAATTCCTCGTAGGGATTTCTTATCAGCTGGGTCGGAGAGGTCCCAGAGATCTTCCAAGACATCTTGAGGTATCTCCTTTCTGCCTCCCACCCATCGCACCCCCAGAAACTTCACTTCCTCACTTGGTCCTTGCTGTTTTTCCTGTGATATCTCAATCCCTAATGCGTACAGCCGACACATCACAGCACTGCTTCCTTCCTGTACATGTTGTTCATCGTCTCCCCTATCAGTATGTCATCTATATATTGAAGAAGCGTGACTCCTGCTGGCATCGTGACTTCCTCTAGCACCTTAGCTACCTGAGCGTGGGCTAACGTAGGACTATGTTTGTATCCCTGGGGTAACTGGGGAAGGGTGTACTGCATCCCTTCCCATGTGAAAGCAAACTTCTCCTGCTCTTGTGGGGACAACAGGACCATAAGGAACACATCCTTTACATCAAAGAATGCCACCCCTTTAAACCCAGCTGCGTTGAGCTGATCTGATATTTCTAGCAAACTAGGAATAGCAGTGGTTAGCAGCTGTGTGGCAGCATTCAATTTTCCTTAGTGTACAGGAAGTCTCCATGCCCCATTGCTTTTTCTCACAGGCCACACTGGGGAGTTAAAAGGAGAGGGGATTTTCTTTATAATTCCTTGCCTTTCTAAATCTTTAATGAATTCCTTCACCAGCTTCCTAGCCTCTGGTGGGATCCAGTATTGCGGCGTGTTCACAACTTGGCTGTTGGGCAATGGTTCGATCATCTGCAGCAATGTCACTTGGGCTAGAGTGCAGTGCAATGGGGCAAATACCTGTGGGTTAGCAATTTCCCATTTCCCAAAGCAATCTAGCCAGCTCTGGCCACGACGGACATCCATCCCAAGTGTGTTCACTTTCTCCAGTACAAGAGTAGGCCTTACCACTTGGCCATTGGCTAGTTCCAGCTTAGCTTTAAGCACAGTGTGTTGTTGACATCCTGTCCTATGTCAGAGGTAACACAGCTAGATCAAGAGGTTCAAGCAGAGCAGATTGAAAAGCTATCAAGATAAAAGCAGCAGTTTACACTGAGTGCTAGTTTTCAATCACCAGATCACTGTTTCGACCAAAATTTAACCAGCTGTGAACATGCGATTTATCCTTTGGTTTCTAATGGGTCTGTATTCATTTAGGTGGGATCCAGCTGTGCTTGTGTGCAAACCCAGTATCCAGAAAGGACTGAACTCACCTCAGTGTGTATAAGCTGCCTGATAATACACAGATATGTAATGTAACTTCCATTAAAAGGTATGATTTGAATGATGCAATGCTTTTGAAAGTGACACTAAAGTTACTAGACACTTTTCTGTAATTTTGAATACGTCTCTGTCCTTGTAGATACGTTCCCAGGATGGGCTGAGGCCTCACCTTGCAGACATGTAGATGCCACAACTGTTGCAAAAAAAAGAGCTCCTGGAAGAACAAATTGCTCATTTTGGTATTCCCCTAACATTATCTAGCCGGACCCATTTTTTCGGACAAGTAATGCGGAAAATTTGTGCAGCCCTTCAAATGGAACAAAAGTTTCATTGTGCCTCTCACCCCCAATCCAGTGGGGCTGTAGGAAGGAAAAAACTTCATTTTGAAAACCCAGCTGGTGAAGATTTGCACAGAGACTGGTCTGAAATGGCCAGATGCATTACCTCTGGCGTTAAGGTGTATAAGAAATACGGTGACTAGGAAACTTGGGCTGTCACCTGCCGAGCTCTGAAGGGGCAGCCCCATGCGGCTGCCTTGCACAGCACCCTTAACACCCACGCAGGCAATCTTGCCACTGGCAGGTGATGCCCTTCAAAATAGTGCCAGGCATTAATGAGATGTGTAAGGTCTTTCTATGCACAGGTGAGAGAAGCCTCCCCTGCACCCGCCACTGACATCTGTCACTCCCTGGAACCAGGACACTGGCTCTGCATTAAGGTACACCAGAGGACCTCATCCGGTGCTGTTAATTCCCGACACTGTAGCACAGAGCAAGGGCTGCCCACCTGAGTCTGTGCTTCCCAGTGTAAAAGGGTCGTGGCACCGGCAGACACAGCGCAGTCTGTAGTTAGTTACAGTTCTGCTGCCACCGCAGAGCTGCACGGCCCAGATGGACTTCCTTCCACCAAGCGCCAGCAGCAGCTCCCTCTACAGCCCTGCAAGGAGCCTTTAATGACCCAGCTGTTACCACCTGAACTTCTTGCTGCTTTCTTTGTTTTAAAGATCATAACTTCATTTCAGGACTCTATATCGAGGTTTACATTACCAGTCATGTGCTAGCTGTGAAAAAACTGTTACATCCAGAGACTTGTGGTACTAACCTTTATTGGAAGCTCACCCAAGAGTGAGTTAGTGTAATGATCTCTTCAAACTGTTGGTTATGTTTGTGTTTGCCCCATAATGGACAGGATGGTTAGGAAAGCTGCTTGAAAGGATGTCCAAGTATATTTCATTAGAATTATTAACCTTGGTCATTGTGCATGGATTGGTGCAGTTAATCTTCTGCTGTGGCAGATTGTTGTGGGAAAGGATAGAATGAGGCATAGCGCAAGCAGTGGGCCAAGAAATGATGCAGAATATAGTAAAGGATAAGGAACAAGAAAAGGAAAACATACTTGAGCTAGTGGCTAGAAGTGATAACAAAGGCTAGAGGCCAGGTCGGACGGTGGGACAGCGCGGCCTGCACAGGGATTGCTCCTGGGATCCCAGGAGGCGTGAGCAGGGCGTGTGGTGCCCTTCTGCCGGGCTCTGGACCTTAAGACGACATGAGACTGTAAGTCTCAAAGGAGGAGTGTGGAAGTAAAATAGTGGATGCCTCCTAGGCCTTTGCAGGCCTGTCTAGGGAAAACTGTCTGCCAAGTCAGTCTTCCCAGCTGTCCAGGGAGTGTATTGTCTGTAAAAGATTGCACTGTCTGTGCTGTTGGGGCCTCCTCCTTGCTTCTGCTTGTGCTTGTGAGGTCACTTCTGCCTCGATACCTGATAGGCCAGCAGCAGTCTCATGGCTCTGATGCTGACTGTGAGGTGACTCGTGCCTGAGGACCTGATAGGAGAGCAGCAGGCACATTGCGTCAATGTAGATTGTGAGGTCACTTCTGCCTCAGCACCTGATGGGCCAGCAGCAGGAACCTTGCTTCAATGCAGATTGTGAGGTCACTTCTGCCTCCAGACCCAACAGGCCAGCAGTATGCACACTGCTGCTCTTCGTCCTGGTCATCTCACTTCTGCCAAAGGGCCTGATAGGCCAGGGCCAGGCACATGCCTGCTTCTTGCGTTCATGAGGTCACTTCCGTCTGAGGACCTGCTGGGCCAGCAGCAGGCACACGGCATCGATACTGACTGTGAGGTGGCTTTTGTCTCCTGAGCTTTTAGGGCAGCAGGAGGCTTTTGGCTCAGGCAGGTCACTGAGGAGTCGCCTCTTTCCCTGGCGGGGACAGGCCAGAGCTGGGCTCATGTTTGCAGTGTCCATTGTGAGGTCACTGCTGCCTCAGGAGCTCATAGGCCAGCACCAGCCCCATTGCTGCTGCTGGAGGTCATTTCTGCCCAGCTCCTTCCCTGCAAAGCTCCTGTCCAGCTCAGCCAGGGTTCAGTCCACCTCCCCATCCCCTTAGACAGCCCGTACTTCATCAGCGCGTCTACGGAGCTGTTGTGGGAGACAGTGTGGAGCCTTCCTGGAGGCAGCTCAGCACCACCCTCTGCTCTCCCCTGCTGCACTGAGCTCCTTAGGGAGAGCAAGAGGTGCAAGCGATCCTGCTGAAGGCATTCAGCTCAGGGCAGAGTCCAGCAGGCCTCCTGCTTGCAATAAAAGTTTCTGAAGCTTTCTTTCCCCAGCAATCCTTGGGGACCTCCTCAGGTGATTGGTGACAGAAATCCTAGTGTGCCGAGAATGGCAATGAAGGCAGCTGGAGCAGGATAGAAAAGCAGCCTGATGTATCCCAGCCTCACAGGGTAGCTGAGGTGGGAAGGGGCTTCTGGAGGGCTCTGGTCCCACCCCCTGCTCACAGTGGAGCTGACTAGCTTAGGTGTCTCTGGGCCTCCTTGCGATGTCAAAGTTTGACCATGTCCAAGGAAGGATTCCCCCACGACTCAGGGTGCTCCTTCCAGCACTTGGCCACGCTAATAATGGCTGGGAAGTTTCATCCTCTCTCAGATGGGAATTTCCCTTGCTGCAGCTGGTGCTGCTGCCTCTTGTTTTGTCCCGGGGCACCTCTGGGAAGACTCTGCCTCCATCCTCTCAACACCCTCCCTTTAGGCAGCTGCAGACAGCAGGGAGATCCCTCTGCGCCTTCTCTTCTCCTGGCTGCATCCACCCAGAGCCCTTGGCCTCTCCTGGTGTGTCCTTTGCCCCAGCCCTGACATGCTTGGAGGTCTCCAGCTCCAGTGTGTCTGTGACGCGCCACTAGAGGGGGGTCCGGGATTCTTTTGGATTCCAGGGTTAGTTGCACTGAACTGGAGACATCATCACTGGTCAAATAGAAGAATTTATTAGAGCTGAGCAGTTCCACACATATGACAGACGCTGGACAATGCTAAACAATTAACACCAGACGATCTACAAGGATAACTAAACTAAAAGCTATAATAAAGAACTAAAAACCAAATACACATATCAGAGATCTATGGTTAAGCCATGGATGCATGGTACAATGACCATTCTCGCCCTCTCCTTGTCCTTATGGGGCCACCCCTCCGGTATAGGCTTCCCCAGACTGTTCTCAACACGCTCAAACTGCGCCAGGATGATTCAGGTTCTCCCTGGCAGTTGGCATCAGGGATGTCTCTGCTGATGGGAGGGTTGTTGGATCCACAGGCCAGATGACGGTGCATCTGGGTCCACACCAGAGCTATGTGCCTTATTTGCCTTTATCCTTCCCGGGCTTAGTTCAGTATCCAGCCGATCAATGCCAGACCACAGTTACACAATACAACAGATGGCCTCAGTCGGTAACAGTATGGGTACCAACAGCATGCTCCACAGGATGGTCAGCAGATGACAGTCAACGGTATCAGTACGGCTGCTCAACAGATAACCCAGGGCAAAATTTCACAAGACCTAGATGTTTACAGTGCGAGTCTGTGGTGTCACTTCTTCTTTGCTGCCTAGGTTCACTCAGCACTCAGCGGGTCGCTGGAGGGCTACAGCAACCCCACGGTGTGGTGACTCTGGCCGTGGGGCACCCGGGGTTCCTAAACTCTTGGGGAGCACCCCAGAGCAAACCCCTCTTCTCTGGGCTGCACCATCCTGAGCCCCACGCTCGCCGGTGTGGTGCGGGTCAGCGAGCCTGTCTGGTAGTGGGGATCTCCAGAACAGGCCCGGAGCCCAGTGCGCAACAGAGGGGAGCAGCCCCTTCCCTCCGCCTGCCAGCTGCACTCTTGCTAACACAACCCAGGGAGCAGCGGCGGCCCTTGCTGCCCAGGCACACGGGGGACTCCCGTTTGCCTTGTCCCCAGGGCTCCCGGGGCCTTTGCTGCAGAGCTGCTCTCCAGCCAGGCATCCCTGCAAGAGACCGTTAAGGACCTGCGAGTTGTTAACGTCTCAAACATTGTCACAAGACGAATTTCTGCAAACAAGTTCTGCGTGGCAGTGGCAAACCATAAAGGAAGTGTGCCAAAAACCACGGCACGGGGCCGCCCGCACCCGGGAGAAGCTTATGGAACCTGGCGGCGCGGCGCCGTTGGTCAGCACAGGACGGGGGGGAGGGGTGCGCCGGAGGGCGCACAGTCCTGCTTTCTGATTGGCCCTGACTTCGCAACGGGGGCGGAGACCACCAGAGACCCCGGAAGCCCCTGGACCATTTCTGGAAGGTTCCAGGAAGGTGGACTGCGCATGGCAGCCAATTGGCATGAGAAGGGAGGAAGCACCTCCCTGAGGCGGGGCAAGGGCCTATAAAAACCACAGACTGTATAACACACATGTGCCCACCACTGCGGGGTTGCCGTGCCCATCATGGACACCGCGGGCTCCAAGGGTGGTGACTGTCTCTTCCTCTGTCTTTCACTCCTTTTCTGTCTTTGTTTCTTCTTATAAACATTTCAATAGAACCCACACCGACCATTCACGCTTTACCAGGTTGGGTTGCCTCCAAGTTAATGTTCTCTCTAAGTCCATGTTAATAAATAAAGCCTGTGACTGATCATTTAGTGTCATTTCACTTTAATTTAGCCCAAGGGAATCATGAAACCTGGATCTCTACGACCCTGAGTCAAAAAAATCTGCAGCCCTTTGGGGCTTCCCCACCTGCAAGGTGTATTTGGGGAAACCCCCATCTGACCTGAGACTGAAGGAGACTGTGATGCAGCCTGGGGTATGGAAAGAAAACCAAAGAAAGCAAGCCCCCATCATGTGGAGACATCAGGCCCTGGGAAAGTAGCTGGAAGTAGCACAGATGGTTGGAAAGGGGAAGTCTCCACGTAGCAGATACCTGTAGCTCTTGGCGCCTGGAGGGCATTTCCATCTTTGCAGCATGCTTGGAGGGTGAAATTGCATTCACAGGCCTCCTGGGACACATTCCCTGGGAGCACAGTTTGGGGCAGCAATGGTTTTCCTCTTGGAAACATCACAATCTTTGCAGAAGAGAAAGCTCCCCTAGAAACCTAGAGTGGCTTCACCTCTCACCCAGCTCCATGTCTAAGCTGGTGGAGGAGGTGGCCTTGGATGGTATTTATAACTCCTGGCCTCCCTGAGGTACTGCCCAGGTGCAGACGATGCCCCCAACCCCAGCACCCACTGCTTTGCAGCCTCACTGTCTCTTGCAGCCTCCCCCACCTGCCACCTTCCCCCGAGAGGTGCCCACCAAAGACCTCAGCCTGGCACAGGCACACACAGCCGTGGGGAGGAGAAACGCTGCCCTTCAGCTCCCAGGTGTGAACGGGCAGTGTGGGAGCACACAGCAGTGTGCTGGCAGGGCAAATGCAGGTCTGCTGGGAAAGGCCCCAGGACACGGAGGGTGCAGAAGGGAAGAGCCCAGGGTGTTCCCTGTGTTACATGGACACACTGGGGAAGCTGCCCCAGGGCCATCATCCCGGACCAGCCCCTCACATCAGCCCTTTCCAGCGTGGGTGGCTCACCCCGGCTGTGGGGTGGTCCATGGCCAGCTCTGTCCTCCTGCAGGTCTCCGTATCCCGACGGAGGGGAAAAGGGCAGCCTTGCGTGGCCTCTCTTCTGCACCACACCACGGCAGATCCCAGAGCACGGCTGTCTGCTGACCCCGGTGTGGGGCACAGCCTGGGCTGGGTGGGGGCCGGGTGCTCAGATCCCCGAGACTCTGCTGGGAGACCTGGGCAACTGGGAGGCCTCAGGCAGAGCTTACCCAGGAGAGCAGAGACAAGAAAGGCATTTAATACCCCAGCCCTTTCCATGCCCGAGGTCACCAGGGCCCCTGGTCCACTCAGCAGCAGGCCCACACTTGCCTTAGCTGCCTTCCCTTTGCTGTGGATGCCCTGGCAGGAGGCCTTCTCATTGCCCTCCCCTTCCCTCACTGGTTCCAGCTCCAGCTGAGCTCTGGCTTGCCGCACTCCATCCCTGCATGCACGCACAAGGTCTCGATGCTCCCCCAGGGCAGCCCGTCCCCCTTCCACCCTCTGGGCACTTCTCCCCTGCGGCACCCTGAGTGCTGGTGCTGCCAGGGCAGAGGTGGAGGATCCCCCGGAGCGGCTCCTCCGGGAGCTCCCCAGGGAAAAGCTGTGCCAGCCCCAGCCTCAGCCCCAGCCCCAGCGTGGCAGAGGGGAGCTGCCCTCTCCCAACCCACCCTGGAGGTACCAGCCCCACCTCAGTCTGCTCCTGAAAGGCTTCAGCACAGCCCTGGAGGGGCCCTGTGGCATGTCGCAGCAGGATGGTTTGACATGGGCACAGCAGCAGTGGTGCCGGGAGCAGGGGGAGGAGCAGGGAAATTGGGGTGAAGACCCCTGCCCTTGGCTGCATGGCTGGGGCTCTGGATGGGCGATGCCTTGGTGGCCGGCCAGGCTCCAGGTTCGGGGTGGATGCCAGCTCAAGGGCAGGAGCACCAGGATTTTCATGGGCTTCCAGTGCAGCCGTGGCTGTGGTGAAGGCAAGTGGGCAGAGCAGGCACACGCAATTGCAAAGCCTGGGCATGAGAAAGGCATGGGGGTAAGGGGGAGCATGGAGGGGCAGTGGGGCAGGGTGAGCAGCCTGGTTCAGGGCCCCACGACTGGCCCGGGGAATGTTGAGGGCTCTGGGGCTGGCTGGGCTCCAGATGCTGCTTCGTTGTCAGCTCCGTGCTGGGAACGTTGGGGTCTCACCCTTTGCAGGGAGCAGCCTGCGGTGGGGCCGTGAGCGGGGCCCTGTCTGGACCCAGGCGATGTTCTGCTCAGAGGCAGAGGAGGACGAGGGAGTGTGGGGCTGGCCAAGGGCTCTGCCCCTCGCCTGCTGGGAGGGCAGCCCTTGGGACAGGCAGAGCCTGTGTTTGTGCCTGGGCTCTTTCCATTCATGGGTTTGCAGAGAACTTTTGGTGGGAAGGCACCTCTGGAGGTCTCTGGTCCAACCTCCCACACAAAGCAGGGCTGGTGGAGCCCTGTGGTCTTGTCTGGTGATCACTGGCCTGTGCCTGATGCCGGTTACCATCCCCAGTCCTGCTCTGCTCCTCTTGTCCGGGCACTGCAGCACAGCATTTCACACCAGTGGGTCACTGCCCTGCCTGCCTTGCCGGCACCCTTGCCTCCCATCTCCCCTTCCCGTACGCAGCAGCTCTGCTCTTGCTGCTCCTGACAACACACTCTTTGTAGCAGGAACCCAGCCACAAATGATGCATAAACCCTTGAGCTGTGACACAGAAAGACCTGCTCTCCTAACTACCCATCGTAAAATCAGACCCTTTGGCTGCCTTCACTTTGTCATCCAGCTAAGACCGTGTGCAGTGGTAGCTGGGTAGTGGGTCCAAACCCAAATCACTCCTTACATATTGAATTTGGCTGTCAGGCAAGAGTAGCTGTGGGGCGGTTTGGGGACCTTTTGTACCCACAACCTTCTCTGGGATCTGCCTGCATCCAGCTTTCTTTGCCAACGCTTTCTGACTGCAGTGCCCAGGTCTGTCCGAGGTAGAGATGGGGAGTCAGGTCAGCAGGACGAGGACAGGGTCAGGTCAGGACCTGCGAGGTGCAAGGTCAGGCACAGGCATGTCCACAGCGTAACTCAGGCCAGGCCCAAGGACAAGGGGAGCAGTTCCCCAGCAAGGGGGAGGAGGCCCCGCAATGATGCCGGTCACTCTGTGTCTCCCCTGCTCTTGTGTCCAGCAGATCCCCTCCCTGTCTGCCTGCAGCCCCTCCATGCCCACCCCACTGCCCAGCACAGCACAAGAGCCCTGGCCCTGCAGCCCCTCCAGCAGCTCCTGCTGCCGCAGGGACAGAGCAGCCTGCCCCGAGCTGGGGCACACAGAAACCTGGGTCTCCTCCTCATTTTCCATCTCTGAAGGCTGCCCTGCTTTTCCCCTGCGACATCCCTGCTCCCCAGAGAGCCTTTCCCAGGTGACAACGTCCATGCTGGCCTGCCCAGCCATTCCTGCACCCTTCCCTGCTGCTCCCTGCAGGGTCCCAGGCTGGCGGTGCTGCTCTGCAGCGTGAGCAAACTGGGGGCCGCAGGGTGACTCCTGACTGGGCACTGGCCGTGCTGGTCAGGTGGGAAGCGGGCCCAGCCAGACAGGGATCACCACCACCGACACTGCTGGCACGTGTCTGTGCTCATGGACAGTGCTCAGAGTGACCCCAAGGTGTTTGCAATGGCAGGAGATGTGTTTGGGTGGGCATGAACTCCAGCCTGGGGTGTTTCCCTGAGGGTGCACGAATCCCTCTCCAGTGCCCCTTCCCTGGGCCTCCTGGGTCCCCACTGCCCCTCCACGGGTGGCAGAGCCCTCATTTCCCTGGGCATACCTGCATTTAGTGCTTTACATTCGGGTGACTCCACCAGGGACTGTCCCTCCCTTGGTGAGCCTCCACTCACCGCCCACCCCCAGGCACACATTGTCCCCAGAGATCCCCTGAGCTCTGCTGGTGGCTCAGAATCCCCTCCAGAAGAATGGCCATCTGTCATGGGCACTGTCACCTGTGGGATAGCCCAGGGGAGGCAACTCAGAGACCATTCTGCATCTCCACTGGCACCGCTCGCTGAGAAAGGAGCCCCAAATCCAACCTGCGGTCACTAGCAGATCCCATGGAGACTCTGAGCTTCTCCTCCAGAGCCTAGAGAGCTCACAAGCAGGACAGCGAGACCTTTTGTGGTGCAATCCCTTGGGAGTCTTTTGGACTCCCCCTTCTGAAGAAAGGCCAGGCTTGAGGCACATCACAGAGGAGATCCCCTTTCATCATAAAATGTTTTTCAGAGGCCAGGTCTGGCAGAAAGGTGCCCAAAGCCTGCTCCTGCCTGCATTCACAGGAATGCCCAGGGAAGCACAACCCTACCACCACCCACTAGGAGAGTGCTTAGGCCATATATCCACAGCAGAGCACAGCAGGAGAGTGTGGAAAGAAGGAGAATAGCCCTGAAAGGGGAAAGTCCTGCTGGCATTGCTGGATGTGTCTGCAGGAAAGCTGCAGTCCTTGTGCAAAGGCTGCAACCAGGAAATTCCTGCTGTGGCAGTGGGGCGATGGTCCTGAGGAGCACAGGGTCTGTCGCCACAAGCTGCATCCAGACTCCTCTGCCCTCCTGCTCTGCTTTGAGTGTTGGAGCAGTGCAGAGGCAAGGGACCAAGCCACAGGGACAGCTGGCTGCCACCCTTGCAGAAGAGGGCAGTGAAATCACCCTCTGACTGTGGCCAGGGGAGCTGAGCTCTCCTAATGGACACGGGACCCACGGTCTCATCCCAGCTGTGCTCATCCCAGCCTGACTCTGTTGCCCTGCACTCCCTTGGTGTCAGTGCCAAAAGCGACACTGCAAAGGGAAACTCTCCTCATTGCCCTGGGGGCATTGGAGGCAGCTCAGACCAGCGGGCTCCGAGGTTGCCCCTCTCTGCTGATGAAGGGTGAAGCCTGGCTTCCTGCTCCAACACCATCGCTGGGTCAGATTCCAATGAGAGTTTCCTGAGGAGAGGTGGCAGGAACCAAAACAATGTTTTCTGTTAACAATTAGGTAGAAGAGCAAAGTAGGCCAGAAAGAAAAGAACACAGAGCCTTGATGCCAGGTAACCTGGGAATGATGAGTGGATGCATGTGGGACAGTTACTGGTGCTGACATTGTCCCAGTTGAATCAGTTTCTTCAGTGCCTCCTTGAGCTCCTTGTTCCTCAAGCTGTAGATGAGCGGGTTCAGTGTTGGAGGCACCACCACGTACAGAACAGCCACCACCAGATCCTTAGCTGGGGAGGACATGGAGGGGGGCTTCAGATGGGAAAATGCGACAGTGCTGACAAACAGGGAGACGACAGCCAGGTGAGGGAGGCACATGGAAAAGGCTTTGTGCCGGCCCTGCTCAGAGGGGATCCTCATCACGACTGTGAGGATCTGCACGTAGGACAGAACAATGAAAACAAAGCACGCAAAGAATAAAAAGCCACTAGCCATAATAATCTTGTCTTCCCTGAGATGGGAGTCTGCGCAGGAGAGCTTGAGGATCTGGGGAATTTCACAGAGGAACTGCTCTATGGCATTGCCTTGGCAGAGTGGTATTGCAAATGTGTTTCCAGTGAGCAGCACAGCATTGAGAAAACCACTGCCCCAGGCAGCTGCTGCCATTTTGACACAAGCTCTGCTGCCCATGAGGGTCTCGTAGTGCAGGGGTCTGCAGATGGCAACAAAGCGATCGTAGGCCATGACAGTGAGAACATAATATTCTGCTGAGAACAAAAAGAGAAGCAGAAAGATCTGGGCAGCACATCCTGCATAGGAAATGGCCCTGGTGTCCCACAGGGAATTGGCCATGGATTTGGGGACAGTGACAGAGATGGAGCCAAGGTCGAGGACTGAGATATTGAGGAGGAAGAAGTACATGGGGGTGTGGAGGTGGTGGTCGCAGGCGATGGCAGTGATGATGAGGCCGTTGCTGAGCAGGGCAGCCAGGTAGATGCCGAGGAAGAGCGAGAAGTGCAGAAGCTGCAGCTCCCGTGTGTCGGCAAATGCGAGGAGGAGGAACTCAGTGGGGGAGCTGCTGTTGGACATTTGCTCCCTCAGGGCCCACAGGGACTATCCAAGGAAGAGGAGACAATGAGGAGACAGGAGAGCCTTCTACAAACAAAACCTTTGTGTAGAAGCCTCCCTCCCCCAAACATACACAATATCTCTGCTCCTCTTGCCAGGACCGTCACTGAGCTCCATGGCTTGAGCTCCCCTTTGTGCTGCCTGAGTTTGCCATGAGGAGCGGGGGCCTCTTCCCATGGGCTCCAGAGGACTCAGTCCTGACCCACAGCCGTGGGTGCAAGGGAACATGGGTGACTAAACTTTCAGATTCACGGTTTTAGTCAGATTTCATCCACTCATAATGTTGAAGGGCTTTTTGCATCTTCACTCTCAGTTCTAAACAATGGGTGTTCTTAACTAGTTTCAAGGATTCTTTTGTTTTCTTTTAGATTCTACTGAGTCAACATCCCTGAGGAGGATTCTTGGAGACAGAGATCCTCAGCATTGCAACTGCACTCAGAGTGAATAGCTGTGATTCCTGAGAGGCAAAAGGATTCACTCTGTCTTTAGTGCAGAGTGAGGAGAGCTGGCCTCTCCATCAGTCTTGCTCCCAGCTGCCCTGTGCTTGCACCTCTGAGGTGCAGGACATTTGCACTCATGCTGACCACGACCCTGCTGCCTGGAGCTGTCCCTGCAGGGAGCTCTTTCTCTGTCCCACGTGTCATGCCAGTGCTCACAGACCCCCCCATGCCACCCCTGGGTGCTCAGCTCTGCCCTGCAGAAACCTCCTGGGGGCAGGGCACTGCCCAGGGGCACCTCTGTGTTTGCAGGGGCTAAGGAGCAGGTGGGATAAAGCTTGCTGAGGCTGGAAAGGTGATGCTGGTTCTGTCTGTAGGCTGAGGGGTGGAAGAAGGGATTTCTTGAGTTTCTCCCACAGCTGTTCCTCTCTCACTGTCGCTATTTGGAAATCTCAATGCCCTGTTGAAACCGGCCAGATCCAAAGACATTTCATCCCAACAAAGAGAATAAAACTGAAAGCAGAGACTCAGGAAAGCTCCTTCCCTTTCAGGCATCCCAGTCTTGACCTTCCTTTTGGAAAGCCCGCTCCAGATATGTTCTCAGGCTGAGCCGCAGCTGAGAGCAGCCCTGACCCATGCAGCACCCTCTCAACAGGAGAGGGAACATGTCCTGCCAGGGGTCAGTCATCCCACCCAGAGCTTCTCCCCACAGCACCGTGGGGAGTTCCCTGGGCAGGCTGAGTGCTGACCCTCACAGGTGGCAGAGTCACTGCCCTGGGCACACGGCACCCTGGGGCACAGGCACACTGCTCTGAATTACAGCCCTGGGCAGACCTGTGTGCACACCCCGGCTTCACACCCTTGCAGCATCCCTGGGAGAAGGTGGCAGGATGCCGTTTCCCTGTGACGGTGTGGCTGGAAATCCCTGCTCTAAAGCACCTCCTGCTCCACTCAGGAGGGACTGGCATACCCATCCTGGCAGACCCCATCAGCCATGGCCTGTGGTAGCTTTAGAGAACCCCTCAGGATGCCTCAGCTGCATTGCCCTGCAGCCAGAGACTTACTGTGTTAGGGGCTGTGAAGATTTCTCCTCCAGTCAGCTCTCAGCCATCTACCCACTCCTGATTGCCTTCAACTCCTGTCTCACTCCTCTTGCTCATCTCCTTTGTCTCGTCGTGGCACCTGCAGGCAGTGCCTGCAGCCCTGCTGCTCTTTGCAGGAGAGCTGCTCCTGGACAGAGCTGACTCTCAGCAGTGCTGCCAGGTTGCCAGGAGCTCCCTCCGTCCCAGGAGCCTGGCCCCTCGTGGGAACAGTGGCCCAGCTGAAGAGGTGACTTTATTTGTCCTTTGTACTCCCTCCTCCTGGGAAATGTTCAGTGAGGAAGACTAAAATAATCACTGAGGGTCTCTCTCTAAACACTGCAGACAGACCGATTCCAGCATTGCAGTTTGTCTCATCAGAGGACGTTTATCTACCAGAGGTGGAAATGTCCCACTCTGGAAGCTCCTCTTGCCATCTCTTAACTAGGCAGGACACCTGGAGAGGGACAAGAAGGGAATTCATTTTCCCATGGCTCAGGGATTGATTCAGATGAGTTAATCTGCACATCTCATGCCATCCTGGAAGCCCCTGGGATGGAGTGGCATTTAGCTGCCTCTGCAAACACCTTAAGGGAGGGTGTCAAGAGGATGGGGCCAGGGTCTTTTCAGTGGTGCCCAGTGACAGGACAAGAGGCAATGGGCACAAATGGAAACCCAGGAAGTTCCATGTGGACATGAGGAAAAACTTTGCTGTGAGGGGGACAGAGCACTGGAACAGGTTGTCCAGAGAGCTTGTGCAGTCTCCATCTCTGGAGATATTCAAAATCCACCTGGATGCAATCCTGTGCAATGTGCTCTAAGTGACTATGTTGGAACCGGGGGGGGGTGGGGGGAGGGGGGGTTGCACTAGATGATCTCCAGAGGTTCCTTCCAACCTCAGCCATTCTCTAATTCTGTGACCTGCACTCGGTGTTGCACACCCCCACCCTCACACTGCCCCCAGGAAGAGCCCTGAGCAAAGCCTGAGGGAAAGGATCACCCCTTTCCAGGGGCTGCCTGTCGGTGCCTGGCCAATCTGCTTGATAAAACGCATCAAGGTTTACTGGACATCAGAGCCAGCTGCACATTGCCTTTGCCTACCTGCAATCAGTGCCTCCAACTTTCTGCTCTAATCAGCCCCCAGGGAGCCTTTGTCAGTAATGGCCCTCAGTGGGACCTATTAACACTCCAAGAAACTTGGGTGTTTGCTTCTGACTTCAACTTCTGGAGGGGTTTGATCAATCTCCTCTCAGCATCTGAGCTTCGTGGACTCAGCACCAAATACACCCGAGGGGCCATTCAAATGCCAAAGGCCTGAAAACCCCTGTCACTCTCCAGCATTTTCTTCAGTTCTTCAATTCTTGCATGGCCAATGGGAGATTTTTTCAGAAGTGTATTAAAATGAGGAGGATTTCAATGAGCAAAGTTTGTCTTATTTTTAAGTTTTATTTTCCAGCTTGCAGAACAAGTGATATGCACATTCTCCACTTCATACTGACCCAGAGTGTCTCTTAATGAAGTGTGGACATGTAGGGAAAGCAGTAGCCTTGATGGGAGGGAGATCTTTATGGACAGCCTTCCTCCTCACCTCCCCAGCCCTGCCGTTTCTCTCATCAGCCACTGGGGACTTAGATCACTCCTGTTAAAATCCAACCTTTTTCCACTCAAGTCTCTAGCTGCATGCTGCATTCCCACCTGCTTTCCTTAGAGAACTAGTTGTAGACGCAGGAGAATTTTTCCTATCTGCAGACAAACAAATACAACATACGATAGAGTTTACTAAAAAAATAAAATACACTCCCCAACTGTATGCTAAGTGCAAGCTGCCTCCAGTGAGGTCCACTTGCCACAAGAAAGACTTTCCCTGAAATGGTTTTGACAGAGAGATAGGAAAGGAGAGCTGGAAACACAACTAAGGAGGTGGCTAAAGAGACAATGAGACTCCTGAGAGACGAGGCAAGCTGCAGACTCCCTGAAGCTCAGAGCAGCAACTAGGGAGGTGAGAGGTATCTGAATGGCTAAAGAGTAAAGGCAGGAGGGAAACTGGGCAGCTATGGAAAGTGCAGAAGTGCAGATCGTCTGAGGCAAAGATGCCTTTAGAAATGATCAATTTAGTCAGGACATGTGAAAATAGGTGAGAGATTACTGAGACTACCTCCACAGTACAACAGACAGAGCAGTGGTAACGCAGGTTGAGGGGGACAGATCAACATTTCTTCTCCTGAGATTAAGACTCTTCCTGAAAATTGCCACTATTTCCACTATCACGGGAAAACATTGACATTAAAATTAGTCAATCATTTTAGCTGGTGAAAGTGTGTTCATACTTGTCAGATGTTGAAAACAGTTCTTCCCCTTTCCAGGCAGAGCTCAGGTGTCCAACCACAAACACCCAGCAGCACTTGGAGAGGCCCCGGTGTCTCTGAGGCACCTGCCTGGGCCTGGCAGCTCTCACGGGGCACCTGCGGGAGACCAGAGCCCCTCCGGGCTGCAGGTGGAGGCTGGGCAGAGGGCACCAGGGCACCTGCGATGGCACCAGATGTCCATGACCCTGTGACGGCATCCCACCCCAATTCGGAGAAGCACTTTCCTTAAAGAAGACCACACACAAAAGCCCCTCAAAACACCAGCATATTGAGAAAATACATCACCAACAAGAAAATAAAAAAAGAAACCTTATCAAGGAGGGCTGTAAGAACAAAGAATGCTAAAATGTTGAGGTACACCAGAGGACCTCATCCGGTGCTGTTAATTCCCGACACTGCGGCACAGGGCAAGGGCTGCCCACCTGGGTCCACACTTCCCGGCATCAAAGGATCGCAGCACGTGCAGATACAGCACAGACGACACCCGGTGCCACCGCAGAGCTGCATGGCCCAGATGGACTTCCTTCCACCAAGCACCAGCAGCAGCTCCCTCTACAGCCCCGCAAGGAGCCTTTAATGACCCAGCTGTTACCACCTGAACTTCCTGGTACTTGGTTCAAAGATCATAATTTCATTTCAGGTCTCTATATCGAGGTTTACATTACCAGTCATGTGCTAGCTGTGAAAAAAACTGTTACGTCCCGAGACTGTGAAGAATACTAACCCGTGGGAACAACTGGAAAGCTATTGGAATTTAGAAATTCCCCAGAGCATCACCATTTCTGTAATGTTTGGTGCCTCATTTCTTGTATTATTCATTTGATGGAAGCCTACATCTTAAGAATTGAAAAATGTGCAGACTTCTTTCTGTAAGCCTAATTCCAATGTTAATTTTGATGCTTGCGGTACTAACCTTTATTGGAAGCTTACCCAAGAGTGAGTTAGTGTAATGATCTCTTCAAACTGTTGGTTATGTTTGCATTTGCCCCATGATGGACAGGAGGGATAGGAAAGCTGCTTGAAAGGATGTCCAAGTATATTTCATTAGGATTATTGGCCTTGGTCATTGTGCATGGATTGGTGCAGTTAATCTTCTGTTGTGGCAAATTGCTGCAGGAAAGGATAGAAGGAGGCATAGCTCAAGCTGCGGCCCAAGAAATGATGCAGAATATTTTAAAGGATAAGGAAGAGGAAAAGGAAGACGTACTTGGGCTAGTGGCTAGAAGCGATAGCAAAGGCCAGAGGCCAGGTCGGATGGTGGGACAGCACAGCCTGCACAGGGATTGCTCCTGGGATCCAGGAGGCGTGAGCAGGGCATGTGGTGCCCTTCTGCCGGGCTCTGGACCTTGGAACGACATGAGACTGCAAGTCTCAAAGGAGGAGTGTGGAAGTAAAACAGTGGATGCCTCCTAGGCCTTTGCAGGCCTGTCTAGGGAAAACTGTCTGCCAAGTCAGTCTTCCCAGCTGTCCAGGGAGTGTATTGTCTGTAAAAGATTGCACTGTCTGTGCTGTTGGGGCCTCCTCCTTGCTGCTGCTTGTGCTTGTGAGGTCACTTCTGCCTCGATACCTGATAGGCCAGCAGCAGTCTTGTGGCTTTGATGCTGACTGTGAGGTCACTTGTGCCTGAGGACCTGATAGGGAGCAGCAGGCACATTGCCTTCATGTAGATTGTGAGGTCACTGCTGCCTCAGGAGCTCATAGGCCAGCACCAGCCCCATTGCTGCTGTTGGAGGCTGTGAGGTCATTTCTGCCCAGCTCCTTCCCTGCAAAGCTCCTGTCCAGCTCAGCCAGGGTTCAGTCCACCTCCCCGTCCCCTTAGACAGCCCGTACTTCATCAGCGCGTCTACGGAGCTGTTGCAGGAGACAGTGTGGAGCCTTCCTGGAGGCAGCTCAGCACCACCCCCTGCTCTCCCCTGCTGCACCGAGCTCCTCAGTGCTGCTGCTGCCTCCCCAGGCAGGTCGCTCCCTCCTGGCCAGGCCCTTCCCACCAGCAGAGCCCCCAGGCAAGGACCAGGCTGGGGCTGCGCTGCCACCAGCAGCCTCCCGGGAGCCTGCTGCCAGCTCCCCGCTCACAGCCCTGCGCCTCTTCCCCAGAGCCCAGAGCTGGGCACCAGCAGCTCCTGCTCTCACCCACAGCCAGGAACCTTTCTGCCACGCAGCAACCAGATTTCAGGGGATTCTGCAGGGCAGGAATAAACCCAAACTGCCCTGTCTTTTCCCATGAGATGGGACCATCCACATGTTGTAAAACACTCCCCTCTTTGCAGAGAGAGGGTTTTCCACTCTGGGAGAACTTTGGGTACCACCTCCCGCCCCTACTTGGAGGCTTTCCTTGCATTTCTCCCTCCAGCTCATGTGGAGTAAAGCCGTTCACTGCCCTTCAGCTCTTTCACCTCTCCCAAACAAGCTGTCTCCTCTGTTTCCAGCTCCTTCCAGGCAGGGACTTCTGCTGACTGCTGTTTTCCTTCTTCCCATTGCTGGGGGACTTCGGGAGCAGCCATTCCCTTAAGCAAGCAAGAAGGCCCATGGGAAGGGTGCCAAGGAGAGCAGCCCGCAGCCCCACAGGGGAACCCTCCAGCCCCCAGGATCTGCCTGCGGGGCAGAGCCAGGCAGGGCCCCCAAGTGTAGGGACCAAGCCAGGCATGGCGTCACCATGGCCTCCCCGCAGCAGTCAGCAGTGGCCTCAGTGATGCTGTTCCAGAGCCAGGACCAGGCTGGTGGTGGGAGAGGGCCCGGGATCAAGCTCTGCACTCCTGCCCACGATGGGGGCTCCAGCTATGAGCCAGGCACAGCAGCTGTGGGAGAGGAGGATGGTGGTGCTGCAGACGAAGAGGAAGGCAGGTTGAACCCTCTGAGACTGGCACACTGCCCTTCTCCAGACCCCCACATCCACCCTGGAGATCATGGATGCAGACTCCCCTGGAGGGAGAGGAGCCCATGGAGGTGCACAAGATGGAGGGGCAGCCCACCCCATGACCTGTTGCCCTGTCTGACAGACCAAAGAGGAGGCACTAGCCCAGAAGCACAGCCCCCTGCTCCCCACCAGCTGGGCCACGGCCCCCGCAGGAAGCCCAAGCTGGTGCCAGTACCTGGCTTGGGGAGCAGGGCTGAAGGCATCAGAGGATGCTCAGGATTGCTGGGCCTTGCAGTGCCTCCTGGAACTCACCTGGCTGCCGGGCACCAAGATCTGCCCACGGGAGACAAGGCTGACTGTGGGGACGTGTCTCTCCCAGGGATCCCCTCCACCTCTGCTGTGGGATCGAGAACATCACCCAGGAACAGCTCCCAACACCCCTGCCAAAACTTCCTTAGCACAGAGCAGTTAATTCCATAGGATAGGGTATTCAGGATTATTATTACTGTTACAGAATGTAGGATTATTACCACTGGAAGAGTTAGCTTAGAGCTGGTTACAGTATTCCTAGTGTGCAGTTGGTTACAGTTAATTACAGTATTCTTCTGGCAGTTACAGGAGTCTTTGTTCATAGTTAGTTCTCTTATTCCTAGTGTACAGTTAGCGTCTTTGTATCCACAGTGATAGAGGAACCCAGAATAATGGAGGCACTAACAAGGGCTAGACCTTTACAAAGTCTGTCCTTTCAAAGATCCTTCAGCAGGGAGGCAGCAGGACTGCCACAAATGACCATCATGCGCACACATGCATGGGGTCCCAGGGCAACTGGGCTACGAGTAGAGGCAAGAGTGCGTCTGCACAGCTGGTTGTAGGACTGGGCTCCCAAAACCAGAATCTCTATCCTTCTACAGAAAAGCAGTAGGACCATGACAAAAATGTCACAGGCACATGCAGTTAGGAAGTTTCACCACATACATGTTTAATGCTAGGATTTAGGTACAAGAGAAGGTTTAACACAAAGAGACTGTCGTGGGACAACTGACTATCTTTACAGTCCTGGACCGTGACAGTTTCATGTGGTGCCAGGGAGGGGAGGAGGGGAGGAGGAGTTTTACTGCATGACTCCAGAACTTATTTGAAAGATCTAAATTTACTACACAAGTTACAACAGTACAAAGCAACAATTCTTATCAACGGAAAATTAGTTCAACTGGAATACTTATTTTCCAACTCTAATTGATCTTGCCCAGGCGTTGCCTGAGCAGTCAATGTACACTCATTCGCAGGGTAGTAACTGCAAGAGAGCATTCCTGTCCCAAGGGGATCCAGAAGTTGGCAGACTCGCTGTCACCCGCTAAGAGCCAAAGACAGCCTCTGGGGCCAACCTGTTTATAGGTTGGCCTCCTAACACCTGCCTGCCCACCCGCTGCTGGCCAGTCTGGAGGTGCTGTCCCTTGAGGGCCAGGCACACTCCACAGCAGTGGCTCAGGACCTGCCTTTGGCCTTGCTCACGTTGCTCTTCTCTCTTTTGAACAGCTGCTCTTCCTAGGACGCGTTCCTAGTCCCTCTGGTGCTGTCCCAGCAGCTTCTCCTAGTGATAGGGAGTAAAAAAGAGAGGTGCATCGCTGTATGAACAGGGAGAAGGCAGAGAAACACCGGAGGCCTAATTCAGGCCATACATTACGGGATCTGCTTCCGGAGAAGTTTCAAGGTCTCTGGGATGTGTTAGAGACCCCTCATGCCCAAGCCCATGACCGGGTCCCATGGGCACCTAATCAGCCAGGGGCTGAGTCAGGTGGGCTGAGACCTTGCACTGAACAGCGATTGACCCTCAAGGCAAGGGGTCTCGGTGTCAGTGCTCCGCAAAGGAAGGACAGACTGCCTGGTTTGGAAAAGGGAGAGCCAAACATCTGAGCGATCCACATGGCTTCAGCCCGGACTTTTATGTGCCATATTGAAAGACCATTCTGAGTGCCCAAGAACTCCCCCTTGGATGTCAGGGATATCCAGTCCAATGTCAGACTCAAAAACCTCCTTCTATCTCATGAGGGGTGTCAGAGACAGACGCTCTTTCCCCTGGTGCTGCTGTCAGTGGCATGGGCATTGCAGCGGGGCAAGCACCATCCCTCTTTGCGGAGACTTGCCAGCAGAACTGCTGCTGCTCTTCTTGCCTCCATCTATTCCTCTCAGTGACGTGCTTCAATATATCCCGATGGCTTTTATATGGCTCCAACCTTCTTAGCATCTGGACTGCTCATGGGAAAGATGGCTGCAACAACATGGAGAAATTCTTTACCGCTGGCTTAGGCACTTCCTGCCTCTCCCCTCTCCCAGCCCCTGCACCCGCCCAGGCCCATGTGCACCCACAGCCCCCTCCCACCTGAGAGGAGCTTTAGGGCTTGCTGTGAGCTGCAGAAAGGCCTCTGGAGAGCAGGAGGGAGTAACCCAGGTCATTCCCATGTCATGAGGAATCAGAGGATGCTGCGTGCAGGCCCAGGTCTCGTGGACTGGGGTCCCTGACACTCGGCGGGCTCACAGCCACTTGACACCTGTGGCTGCAGCTGGTGCACACTTACTCAGGCTGGATTCTCCCCAGCTTGGCTGCTGCTCTCTGCTCCTCCCTTGATGGAGGCTTTTCAGCCCTTTCCCACGTCTCCTTGTGTTCCTTTCTCCTCAGCTGGGCTGCGGATGGGGAGTTCAGGTCTCTTCAGCACCAAATTCCTGCCAAGGAGGAGACACTCTGGCAACGGGCACAAACCAAAACACAAGCAGTTCCACCTGAACATGAGCAAAAACTTCTTTACTGTGAGGTTGACTGAGCTCTGGAACAGGTTGCCCATAGAGGCTGTGGAGTCTCCTTCCTTGGAGATATTTAAAATATATGTCTGCACACAGTCCTGGGAAACGTGACCCTGCTTGAGCAGGGGGCTTGGACTAGACAGGATCTCCAGAGGTCCCTTCCAACCTCAACCATCCTGTGATTCTGTGATACAAGATGGCAGAGAGAGGGGCTGTTTCCCAGAGCACCTCTGGCAAGAACCCTGCAGCAGGAACTGGGGAACCAGGACACTCTCCAGCACATGCCCACAGGAAAATGCCAGCATCACCCCAGGCTTCACTACAGTTCCCAGCTGGCCCTCCCACTTCCTTCGGGCATCCCTGAGAGCAGCATAAATGAGCAGGAGGGAATTGCCATTTGCAGGGCAGGAACTTCCAGTGGCATCTCCACTGCATCTGGCAAGACAGAGCAAATGATCCTGGCGAACACTTGTGACCTCAGGCTTTATCCTGAGGATCAGTGCTCACTGCCCCACTGGCTGCGTCTACAACATCCAAAACCCAGCAATGGGGATTTAATAGCACTGTGACTTTTCCTGATGACGGGACCCATTTGCTGCTTGTTCTTTGCCTGTCACAAGCATTTCTGGAAGAAACACTCTAGATATTGGAAAAAGACATTACCAAGGTCAGGATTACAATTTTCTTTCAAAAAAAAAAAAAAAAAGAAGAAGAAGAAGAAGAAGAATCTTCCCCTGGCCTCACATCTTTCTCAGAGGCTAACAGTCATGCAAGGAAAAAAGCAAGGAATTCATTTTGGAGATAGGTGTGAAAAGATGGCTGCTCAGCATCTGCATTCTGTTGCTACCGCAGCAGAACTGGGATCAAGGAGGAAAAAGTAACTAGGCGAAGGTTCGTTGTTTGGGTGGAGAAAGGGAGGAACAAAGGTGGTGAAAAGGTGGTTCCAGAAATAGAGAAAACGGGGAATAAGGTGTACAAATAAAAAGTAGGAGGCATCTCCCAACTGGAGTAGCTCCAGATGGTAGGTGTGTGAATGCTGATGGATGGCAGTGGGGATGACAACCCCTTGGACAACCCCAGACTCTCTACCAGGCCATGCCTGAAAACGTGGTGGGGGTGAGTGCAGAAGGGAGGGACAGACTTGCACCCTAAGACTAAGTAGTGGGGAGGGAAAGGAGACAAAACTACAATTCCATGCTAGTTGTGTGGGATTTGTAAGATTAAGAGTCAGGAGCTTTAGAGTTGTATGTGCCCTGAGGTTAATCATTCAGCTGCTGTATTGATTTCTTAGCAGTGTCATGCTACATCAGTGACTACAAGTAGTCCCTAAAATCAGTGACACCTTATGCCTGCCCCCCAGCTTGGCAGCATGGGGTGAGAAAGCTCCTGTCAGCTCTGCAGCAGCTTGCAGGATGCCACTCTGCAAGTGGGGAAGGAGAATGCTTTTCAGAGCAGCATCTTGGGGAGTGCATTTTCACCTGGATCCAGTCACCTGGTGTGGGACAGGAACCACACCTGCTCAGGAGGCAGCTGCTCCCTTACCTTTGCTACTCCTGGTGCTCCCCAGCTCTTCTCCAGCCTCCTTCTTGCCCCACAGGGAGCCGGGGGGCAGCCTTGGCCTCTGCTCTGCCTTTCACACTGAGCTGCAACCTGGGCAACCAGGAGACAACACAGGTTTGAAGGAAGGGCCCCATCTCCCCTTTGCAGCATTCCGATGCTAATCCTCCTCACTGCCATTTGAGACCATCTCACAACCCATCTCCTTCCTGTCCATGAAGGGTTCTGTGGGTTATTTGGCAGCCTCCCGCAAAAGACAACAAACATAACACACAGGCTTTCCAACACAACACTTCAAGGCTTTCTGAAGGGAAAAGGATCAAGAAACGCAGAGGATGCTCTCTTTGCTAATGGAGATGTGAGTGGGGGCAAGCACTGGGCAAGGCATTCGATTAGCCCACCACCTCCAGGTGGGCCAAAAGAGATCAGAGTGCTCAACCTTAGATAGGATTCCCAAAGAAATCAAAGCAGTCCGGGAGACCTGAGCAACTTACCCAAATGGCTGCAAGTGGTTCTGCTTTGTACACCAGCCTCTCTATGCAGGAGGCAGAGAACTTTGTGCAAACTTCATCTTCTTCACAGGCCAGAACGCCAGTGTTCCTGAAGGTGAAGACCACGAGCTCCTGGTTCCCCATGTAAGAAAAGAACAAGCAGATGGTCTCTTTTACACAGCCCTCCACCACATGTCACGAGAAGGACGTGGCCAACAGCAACTGCCAGCAGTTCAGTGGCTCAATTTTGATAGCTTTTGCAAGGAAGAGGAACAATGTCGCTGCCACAGAAGGCCAAATTTCCATTGCAGGGCCATCAAGAAATGCAAGTGGCACAGAGCAGCTCAAAGAGAGCCTAACTTGATGCCACATTCATAGGAAAATATTACAGAAAAGGTCTTTCTCAGAAAGAGCTCTTTGGGGCTCGGTTTGCTTTGGGGGAGCTGAAGCTCTCCCTTGACCTTGGGAGGGAATGCCCTACTATATCCCTATATCCCAGACCCTTCCAAAGAGCAGGGAGCACCCACTCCCCTACGGGGCAAGGCAAAGCGGAGGATGGCCACTGCCTTCTCACCAGAGACAGCCACTGTGAGGTGCCTGAGCCCCCGCAGCCAGGCCATGTCCATGCCCAGCTGGAAGACAGGTCTTCCAACTGGCAGCACCTTGTCTTCACTGAAGTGGAATTGCTCTCGGACCGTGCCGAAGGTCCAAGCCCTGCTACCAGGACACCCTGCACACAGAAAAGACAAAAAGGCCCAGGAGGATGTATAGGAAAGGTGGAGAAAGGGATGACTGGCAGAGTGTGAGCACACTGCTCTGTGCCTTCCCTGCTCCTGGCCTACCCATGGGGAAGGATTGCTCCCAGGGGCCCAGGGCTCTCAGGACGACTGAAAGCCCCCGGGGCATGGGCGATCAGCATGCCAGCCCACCTTGTCCAGCATCAGCTGTTCCCGGATGTAATAGACACAGCATCCCAAAGAGCGGCAATCTCTGGAAAGCAAGGGAAAGACACGTCAAGCCCCAGGCAAGGCAGCTCACAACCTCTCGGCATGCTCCTAAGCAGAGTGTGACAGATGCAGGTGTGCACAGACCCTCCAAAAACCCACTGCTATGGCTGCAGAGCTGGCCTTTTACCCGAGTTCAGACTTACTCTGAGCCCAGGGGAGGTCTAGAGTTGAAAGAGGGACAGGGGAAGGGTTTGGGACAAGGGCTGTGGCCATCTCAGCCCCAGAAACAGATGGCATCTCCAAGCCCAAAACATGCTCTTCCAACCTGGAGCCACAAGAGGATCCAGGCAGGAGGAATGGAGGGTCTCCTGAAGAAGAAGCCAACAAAATGAAGGGTTTACTTCCAACATGTGCATTTCTGGCAGGCTCTTGAGAGCCCTGTGGGTGCTGCAGGATACCCCAGCCTCTGGGTTACAGAACTCCTTTCCTCTCAGAGCTGGATCCCCAAGGGGGACACACTCCTGGGGAAAACTGGCCTGGGATTGCCCTCCACCCCCACCCTGTCCAGGGGAAGGAGCTCCCAAAGCCCATCCCGTCAGTGGAGCTGCAGGATTGTGGGGAACAACGATGTGTGAGCTGGGCTGACAGTCTCAGTCTAGCAGCCCTCCATCCTGCTTGCCCCCTTGCCCTCAGCTCACCTCTCCAGATGGGGAAAAAGGACATTCTTCCCATCTCCTTGCCCAAAACTTCTCTCCAACGTGCCCCTGCTCTTCTACCCAATTGGGGGGGGGGGGGGGGCAGGGCACAATGCAGCCCTGCTGCCTCCAGTGCCCTCTCCTTGCCACAGAGCGGCTCTGAAAGGCAGCGGTGGGAAGTGTGGGAGCAGTGCCAGCAGTGCCCGGGCCTCAGGAGGAAGCACAGGCACCACGGCAGTGCTGGTGAGACCTTGATGTGATGCAGCGCATCGCACTGTGACTTCAGTGTCCTTTGGCAGCTCATTAGGTCACTGGCTTGGAGACTGGCACAGCCGAGGAGGGAGCAGAGAGATATCCCCTGCTGTCCCTGAAAACCGTCACCTCCTTTCCCCACAGTTAGTTTCAGAAAATGCCTCACAAATACATGCAGAACTTCTCCAAATGGTGGCATAGGCTGTGAAATAGCAAATATGGGGCACCGGAGGAGTCACTTCTGACCCCCTGCACCAACAGGTTGCTGCTCTGGCGAGTCTTTGCAGGAGGCTGGGGTTTAGGGCTTGGTTTGGGGTTGGCTTCTTTCAAAGATGAGATCAAAGCAATGTGGGATACAGCAGCACAAAGCATGGGCATGACCTGGGTGAGCTGCCCCACTCATTTTTACTGGGGGCCACTTGTTCTGTATGGGGAGGATGTGCTACATGGAGGGAAATACGGGATGGGACAGGACCATCCTCCTTTAGGCATCAAACCCCATGAACTGTGCCCAGCTTCCCTGCTAGGCAAATGCAAGCAAAGCCAATTCTCATCTCTGTGCTGCTGCCGGTCCTTGGGCTCTTCAGTGTCACCCAGGGCAGCACTTCCCCCTGGGGGGCTGTACAGCCCCTGGCACCCTGGATACCTCTGGACTCCCTGGCTCTCTTCTGAATTTCTCAGCTTGCTTTCTCCACCTTTTGTTAGGATCCATCATGATTTATTCTCTGCACAATGGTGCTGGTCCTGTCTGCCATCGGTCTCATCACCACCCTTCCTCCATCCGTGCGAGTCACCTCCATCAGGCTCTTATTTGCAAATATACTCTTAAACCAGAAATCCCATTATTGTTGAAAGATTGTCAACACAATTGACAACACTGACCCTCAGCAATATCCTGTCCCTGACACCAACCCGTGTCACAGTCCAACACGCTCTGACCAAGACAAGTCCCAGGGTTAATGTGACCACACAGGCAAACAGGAGCGATCAGGCATAAAATTAAGGAAACCATCGTACCTCCAGGACTAACTCGGGACACAGACGTGCGGCACGGAAGTGACTCCATGGGGGTTACAGCGAGAGGGTCAGTGTTTAGGGCAGGGGCTCGGCTGGGGTTCAGGCACCTGGTTCGGGTTTCTGATGGGGGCTCGGTGTTCAGGCTTGGGCTCTGGGTCAGGGCTCGGCTTTCGGGGGGGTAGGGGAGGCTCGGGGGGCCCCGGCGGTGCCGTTCAGGGCCGGGTGTTGTGGAGGGGCCGGGCCGGGCCGGGCCGGGGCTGCGCTGGAGCCAGGGTGGCACCAAGCCTGCTCGCCCTCAGGGGTGCCACCCCACCTGGCCAATCAGCGAGCGAGGGGAGGTGGCAAGCCAGTGGATGCCTGGGAGGGGCGGGCCATGTCCTGAGTGACACACAGGCTGCCCAATGGCATGCCCCGGCGGGGCTGTGCCTGCTGCTGGCCCGGGGCCAGCGTGGCGCAGCGCCCGCCTCGACCTGGGCCGGGCGGGAATGGCCTGCTCTGCTGCCTGTCCAGTCCCGCCGTGGCGCAGCCTGGCTGTCACCCCGTCCCTGGCCACGGCACAGCCCATCCGCTCCCAACCCCGGCCTCGGCCCTGGCCCAGGAGTTTGGTGCTGCCGTGGACCAAGTCCTGTTTTGGCAGCTGCCGCGTGCCCGCAGGTCTGGGCCGTGTGGAGGGAGCCGTGGTGAGGACCGTGCTGGGGCCCCGCAGAGCCAGCTGCCACCGGGAGCTCTGGGCACCGAGGTCGGAGGTTTGGGGCAGCGCCAGCTCCCGTGTGCTCAGAGCTGGGGCTCACCGAGATGGGTCATCTCTTCCTAACGCCCCTGCGGAGCGGTTGGTCCTGAATCTCCGGTTCCAAACCCATCCCTGTGTCCCCTGGGCACGTCCCTGGGTCACGGCTGCTGTTGTTGTGGGGGTCAGATGTTATGGAAAATTACACTCCCCGGCCACCACAACAGGGTCCGACCTGAGGTTCCTGCTGAGAAGTTCGGAGCCAAATCAAAGCGAATTAAATACATTTTAATGATGCACGTGCAGTAATTACAGCTCGAGCTGGGTGCCTCCAAAGAGGGACCCCGAACCAAGAAATCCCTGGGCAATTACACCTTTCTAATCCAAGTTCCCCACCCCCCATGCAAAGGTTCAGACCAAACATAATATTTGGGTCTGGGGTCTTCCTGTTCTCCACTGGGTCCCACTGTTGTCTCTAGGCAGGCTGTTTTTCCTTATCTTTGCAGTGGCGGGCCTGATCTTTATGGTGGCGGCTTCTGCTCATGGATTTCCCTCCTTGCAATCTTCCTCGTCTTTCCAGCTTGAACCAGCTCTGGGGCCCTTTCTTACTGAAGTAGGTGGAAGTTCTTCATGTTATCTGAGTGCGGCCTAAGGCTTCAGCAAGTTTAGCTACTCATGCTAAACAAGTTTCATAGAAGTTCAGCTAAGTGGCCAGCTCTAGGCAGTTTCAGTTCAATATTGACTTTTCCAAGTGAGTTGCAAGAGTTGACATGGCTCTCTCTCTCACAAACTGCTGTGCGGGGTTTTGAAAAGCTGTGGAGGATTAGCAGGCTAGAAGCTTGCATGAGGTGTAGATTCTTAACCGAAGCTTGTCACTTTGCAGGAAGAAGGGGACTTGATCCTGATGAAATGCGCTCTCTAACCTGGCCCAGTCCATAGGCACGAATCAGGGCCTGTCGCTCTTGAACACTGTGCATCCTGATACTCGTCCTTGCCTGTGCAGTTCAGAGACCTGTGAACACCCGTGAGGCTGCTGGATGCTCTGGACACACGTGTTCCTTCTCGGGCATTGGAGGCATAACAGCATGTGGCAGAAATCTTCTTCCCCAGCTGCTCTGCAGCAGTGTGAGCACTTGAATTGTTTCACAAGCGGGCTCTCAAGCAAAGCACCTGCGTTCACAGATACTCCCTTGCCAGATGGAGCAAGCTTGTCAGGCTTGCTCTCTTTGAACTTTCCTAGACCTGTCTGCAGCTTTCTTTCGCTTGCTTTAGCTGTGACAACACTTTCTCTCTTTGACCGTGTTTATGTGGCTAATCTGTGTTTTTTGTCCTGGTGTGGTACAACCCTCGTTTGTTCTCCATAGCAGCAGCAAGCAGCTATTCTGTGGAGGATGAGATATTTACCGCTCTCACCCAATGCTGCAGTGTGGAGATACACAGGCCTGGGCAAATAGCAGAGGCCTGGACAAGTGGAATACCAGCATGGGAGGGGAAGAGATGGGGCACAGGCTTGGCACTGCAGACCCCACGGTGAGAAACACCTCACCGATGGTCGGTGAAAGAAATGCAGACCTGGAGATGGACAGGCCAGGTTTTCAGGGAACAAAGAGGTAACGCAGAAGGCAGGTCCGTGGTGACGAGGCAGATCTGAGGTCGGGCTGGGCAGTCAGGCCACGGGTCGCGGTCCACATCAACAGGGCCCATGGCCAAGCAGGGGCATGGCTGTGGCAGAGCTGGAGACCGGCACTCCTCCAGCGTAGCTCAGGCAGGGAGTGAGGGCCCCAGGCTGAGCCAAAATGGGGTCCGGGGCCCATGGGCAGGGGTGAGTGCGGGCCCCAGGAGAGGCTAGTAAGGGCCACTACAGCCTATTAGTGCCCACAGGGCCCGGACACACTGCCAGGTCAGCTTTATCCCCACATGGGCCATCAGCACTCACCCAGGATTTGTTGCAGTATTCCTCCATTGCAGCTGGTCCCTGCTTCCACCTCCTGAATGCTGCCAGTTTTGTGCTGGAGCTCTGCCATGAGTTGCCTGTTTAGCCAAGGCCGTCTCCTGACATGTCTCCTTGTTTTCTGGGGTATCAAGGTAGACCATTCTGGCACTTGGGGGGTGCTGTCCTCAAAGACCTGCCAGCTTCCTCGAGCTCCTTTGCTCTCCAGAGCTGCCTCCCATGGGATCCTCCTGCCAGGTCCCTCAAGAAGGTGAAGTGTGCTCTCCCGAAGTTCAGCTTCTGTCCTCTGCTGCTCTCCTTCCTCGCTGCCCTCAGGCTCTGCAACTCCACTCTTTCATGGTTGCTACAGCCCAGGTGACCATGGACTCTCATGGCCCCAGCTCTCCTGGTTGTGAGCTTCCCCTTCCGGCCCTTGGCACCCTTGTTAGTCCCCTCCTACCCCCAAAAACTCAGCACACAAGTGCACCCAACACACACACAAGAGTTGGGAGTGCCCTCCCACCATGCAGGCAGGACGGGGGAGCAGGAAGGGGGGCCCAGGCTCAACCCCTTCAAACCAGCTCTTCCCGCTTCTCCCCAGAGACCCCTTGTCAGCAGGGCAGGTGCTGGCCATGGCAGGGCCCTCTGCACAACTTTCTCAAGGACCAACACGAAGCAGGAGAGCCCTAGGCCACAGCCACCACGGCTGCAGCCAGACAGCAGCTGTAGCATGACCTTGGCAGAGAGCTGCCCTGGCAGCAGGGACTGACACCCAAGCCCTGACACCGGAGCTGTTTGTTGTCTTCAGGCCTCTCCAATGCTCACACGCTGCAAACAGCAGAGCTCACACCACACCCAGGAAGGGTCCACGCCAGGTGGGGGATCTGGTTTAATTCAAGAGAACAAAACTTCATGTGTGCCACCATCACGGACAGTCACTGTTTCTTCTTCTTGTGTCTCTGCACACTGCCCTTCTTCCCAGTGCTAAGGAGGGAGAAAGGGAGAGGCTGTGTTATGCACAGAGAGAAAGGCAGAGAAATAGTGCAGACTAGCTCAGGCCACCTGTGTTGGGACGTGCTTCTGATGGGGTTTCCATGCTCACCCTCATGTAACACAGGCCCCTGTGTCCAAACAAGGACGCACATGCAGCTCCTCAGCCTGGGGCTGAGTCTGCCAGGGCCAAGACTGGGGGTGAACCTGTGTCTGGGCTCCAGCGTTCAGGGAGAGGTTTGAAAAGGTGCACACAAACATTTGTGCTCAGCCGTTCAGGGCTTCTAGGTCCCCCAGTTGAAGCCTATTCTGAGCCCCCAACAGCTACGCCTTGGATTGAAGGGAAGGCTGATCCAAGGCCAGTGTGGCTTGCTCAAGGTGAAATGTGGCTGCAGCAGCACTGACATCTCTCTCTCTCACTCAGGTGGAGACCCCTTCTGCTCCTCTCCTCCCCCAGCTCCTCCAGCCTGGTCCCATTTGCAGGCAAAGCCCTTCCCCTCCAAAGGAGTGCTGGGCATTTACTTGGGCTGCAGAGAGGTGCTTATCCAGCTCCAGCTCTATCCAACCCCATGGCTCTGGGATTGGGAGTCTGACCCCTCGGTGGGTCACTGCTACTCAACCGCCCCAGGCTTTTCCTGCAGCTGGCACAAACATACCCTGTCTGTCGAGTCCTCTGTTGCTCGGCACACCATTTTGCCGCCTCCTCTGTGCAGGAGAAGTAAGCACTCACAGTTGCATCCTTATCTTGTCCCAACTGGCACTTGACGACTTCCTGAATACTTGGCTTTTCTTCAGCCGGCTTCTCAACAGTCGTCTTTGCTTTCCTTCTTTGGAGAAGGACTGAACGTGCCTGAACCCTTGGCTGGGTCTCAGTTCGCTGCTGAACCTGCAAGACAATTCCACACAGGTTTGTGCCCCACTTCCAAGTCCACGCAGCTGCTCTCAACATGCACCTCTAAAGCAGCCAGGGCCTGCAGGAGCTGTGCAGTCACCATGCCCTTGGCCTGGCCTGCCCTCGGGCACCCCAAAGGACAAATGCTGCCCCAGGCAGGGACGCTGCAGCCTGAGCTGGAGAACAGCGAGAGGCACCACGAGATGGCCCAGACTATGTCACAGCCTGACCAGGCTTCACTGTCGTTCCCACTGGCACTTCTCACTCAGTCTCCAGATACCTCCTAGTGTCATCAGTGAGCAGAGGGAATTGTCACTTGCAGAGCAGGAAATCGGCAAGGCAGTCCTGCTAGGGAGGGAGGGGGAAGCACAGGTCCAGCAGGTCTCTTTTTCCCTGAAGCAAAGGTTATTTCTCACACTCTCCTCTGACCCTTGTCTTGAGCCTGCCTGTCAGCACCATTTTGCCCTTAAGGGAATCCTAGCAAGACTGAAGATCCCTTTTGTGTTCTGACCAGTCATCTAAGTGATCGTGGAGCTGAACAGAAAGTCTCTGTCTTCAATCCCAGGAAGGCCCAGCAGGGACATTGCCACCAGAAGCAGGGCCCAAGAGGGTCTTCTGGTGTGTTCATGGAGAATGCAGCAGCAACAGATGTATTGCCAAAATAGAGCACATCTTTGCCGGCAGTATCAAAAGCAATCCCCAGACAAAGGCAGTAAGGGCTCTAAGGAACACGTCGGAAGGGGTCTTGTACAGCTGCTGCCCATAGGATGATGCTTTTCCATAATTCAGGCTGGCACAAGAAGGACCTCAATCAGGAGCACCTACCTGTTCTGCCCCCTGATGACCTTTGCTCCCTGGCCCCGCAGCTGGTGGTCTGGCTTCAAGCGATTGCCTCCTCCCAGCTTGTGGTGTTGTCTGTGTGGAGACCCCTGGGATAGGTGGGAGCACACTGCAAACACACACCGCGAGGAGTGGTATGAGCACAGGAGGAGCTGGATCTCCACCCCACGTTCACCACACCTCCACGGGCCTGGAGACGTTGTTAGGAAAGGATCCCACAACAGCAGAGACAGAGCTTCTCTCTCACTCTGGAGGGGGCCATCCTGCCTCTCCCAGCCCATGCACACACACACTCCCCTTCGGACTCACAGCCCCCAACTCTGGATGAGATTTCAGGACTCCTCTGGGGACACAGAGAGGCATCTGCCAGCAGCGTTTAGCCACACCCTGCTTGTGAAAGTCACAAGACCAGATTTCACATGAAGGAAAGGGCTCCAAGGTCACTAAATCCATCCCAAACTCAGTGTGAGAACAGCTGCTGCTCCTTGTCCTTGGTGGCAGGGTGGCTGGAATGGCACTTTGCTTTGAAAGGCCACATCCTTTCCAGGCAAAGAAAGAGCTGCTCTGTGTTTCATCCTGTCTCACTACATACTCACTGGTCTCTGGGAACAGCCACCATGGTGGGGCAAAGCTCAGACACACACCTCTGCTCTTTAGAAGGCCTTCCAAGAGCACAGCCTTTTCCTCAGCCTCACAAAATGGCCATAGGCCCCCAGCCCGACTGTCAGCATATAGAAAGCATCCTGTTTACTTCCATCTAAAGGGAATGGGGAAAAGGCCCTCCTCTTCCGGAATGAGGATTTGCACTGAGTTTCCCAAAGGGTTGTAACCTGCAAGCAGAGGCAGGAGAATCAGGAAGCCAACAGGAAGCCCATCCAGCATGGGATCACTGGTCACTGTGGCATGGGATGAAAGGCCACAGAGGAACTATGGACATTATGTCCAAAGGAGGTATCTCCCTCCAAGACAGACAAGGCTACAGGGTCCCCCTCATCCATTCCTCCCAGGGTCTCACCTGCCACGAGAGTCTTTTCCCTTGGCTTTCTTCTCCTTTTCCTCCATTCTATTAGGAGTAGCTAATTGGAGGGGGGCATGCCTCACTCTCGAGAGCAGCCGAATGGCACGAAGATTTCCTGTAAGCAGGAAACAAGAAAACGCTTCAGAGCAGTATCACAGTGACCACATCAACAGGAGTGACATTCGGATCTGCTCCAGCCTGTGATAGAACTATGAGGCCTCAATCCGATTCCTTTAAAGCCTTTAAAGTTTCCTAGGCAGGCCAAGGCCCTTCCTCACGCTGGCTCCTGTCCAACTCTTTGCTTTCACTCTGCAACATCATTTCTTGCAAAGGTGCTTTTCTACTGCTCTAACAGGTCCATGCTATGAAAAGGAGGCTTGTGGGGATGTGTTGGTGACCTGACAGAGTCTCTTTGTGGCAATAACTTCTTCACATGAGGGGAACAGGTCCTGGGATCCTTCTACAGATCTCAAAGGCCTGCATTGCCCCTGGTGACACAGTCAACCCCAAGGCAGTGGTTTGGGAATGTCTATGAGAAACTCACAAGGAAAGGGTAGAGCTGCCTGCTCTGAAAATCCAGGGAAGTCTTGGCACCCCTTACCACACTTCTGACCAGATTCTCTAGGTCACCTTGATTCCATGAGATAGGTCATGAAAGACGTCACACTTTCCATTACCATTCTGCTCCAGGCAGGATGGAGGATTCCCAAGGATTGTCCTCAACTTTTACTCTTCCTCCTCCAGTGGAAGAACAGTTTGCAGGGTACACTAGGGCCCAGAGTCCAGGAGGAAAGCTTAGCTCAGAGGGATCAACTGCAGCTGGGAGTGCTGGGCTGCCCTGAGGTCTTGCTCCCTCAGCAGTCACTAGAGATTTCCCAACAGGGCTGAGCAGCATCACATCTAGTGATGCCCAAGACATCGCACTGGAGCCTTGGCTCCAACCCCTACGCCAAGGAGGACAGAAGGAGAAGGCACAACCCCCCACCAGGAATCAACTGCTCCATTACCTTTCTCAACACTGGGGTCATCTTCTGCCCTCTCTCCCCAGATAGGCTTCAGAGGTGTCCAAGATGGAGTTCCCACAGATGATTCCCTGGGGGAAGTCTCCAGCTCCTGCCTGGAAACAGCAGAAAGACACCACTCTGGAGGAAGGGCTCCACAGTTCCTTTGCAGCTCATGTTAACTATGGGGACACAGACAGCTGTCAGAGCCACTATGAAGCCCATCCTTTCCCAGAGCAGAATATGCAGAATCGGCCCGACCCTGCAGGACTGTCTGAGGAAGTGGAGTGAGCCAGGGAAGACCTCCAGTGCCTGGAGGGACATAAGCTTCCTCCTCAGGCTGCTGCAGGGCTTCCCTAGCCTTCCTGGGAGAAAGCTTCTTCTAAGTTTTCCCAGCCAAATCCCCCAGGCTGCCACTGGAGACCGTCTCCCAGCTCCTGTCCATGCTCCCATCCAGGCAGAACAGACTAGTCTCCTTTCCTGCAGCATTCCAGCATCACTTCAAATTCCTGCCTTGCCCTCCACATCCCTTGCAGGCCCTGCCACACTCGTGTCACTGCATCTGGAAAGAACAGCCCCCAGGCCACTAACGGAACAAAGCCCTTTGCAAGCTGGGAGCCAGCACAAAGCTCTGCAGAAGCCCCACACAGAGAGCCCAAACAAAGCCAGAGCAAGCCTGGAGTTCACTGGGAACCAACCATTGGAAAGGGTTACGCTCAAGTCCCTTCCAGAGTGCCTGCACAAGCCCTGGCAAGGCAACACTACCAAACACACGGTGAGAAGATGCTCACTTGGTCAGCCAGCAGCTAGGAAGCAAACATACTCACCTTGGAAGGACAACGATAGAGCCAGAACGGGTCAGAGAAGCAGCTGTTTCGGTGCCCGAGAGGACTGAGTCCCTCCTCGCTGACATCTGCAAAGGTGAGGGACACATGTGAGATACTGCCAAGAAAATGATCTGGTTGCTCACAAAGGCAGCAGGTGCTTCCACTGTTCAGAGAAGCTGCTGCCTTTCAGAAGGTCTGAAACAAACTTTGCTGTTCCCCACAGCAGCCCCTCAATGCTGCAGAGTAGCAGGTATGGGGGAACACAAGAGAATGGGTAATAACACTGCCAGGCCTTGGGCAAAGCCCCAGATCAAGAGCCTCAGTGAGGAGACCAGTTTTTGCCTAATGCACAAGTCACTGGAGGAGAGCTCACGTGAAGGCATCCCACCAAAACCTGGTAAATCGGCAAGGCAGTCCTGCTAGGGAGGGAGGGGGAAGCACAGGTCCAGCAGGTCTCTTTTTCCCTGAAGCAAAGGTTATTTCTCACACTCTCCTCTGACCCCTGTCTTGAGCCTGCCTGTCAGCACCATTTTGCCCTTAAGGGAATCCTAGCAAGACTGAAGATCCCTTTTGTGTTCTGACCAGTCATCTAAGTGATCGTGGAGCTGAACAGAAAGTCTCTGTCTTCAATCCCAGGAAGGCCCAGCAGGGACATTGCCACCAGAAGCAGGGCCCAAGAGGGTCTTCTGGTGTGTTCATGGAGAATGCAGCAGCAACAGATGTATGGCCAAAATAGAGCACATCTTTGCCGGCAGTATCAAAAGCAATCCCCAGACAAAGGCAGTAAGGGCTCAAAGGAACACGTCGGAAGGGGTCTTGTACAGCTGCTGCCCATAGGATGATGCTTTTCCATAATTCAGGCTGGCACAAGAAGGACCTCAATCAGGACCACCTACCTGTTCTGCCCCCTGATGACCTTTGCTCCCTGGCCCCGCAGCTGGTGGTCTGGCTTCAAGCGATTGCCTCCTCCCAGCTTGTGGTGTTGTCTGTGTGGAGACCCCTGGGATAGGTGGGAGCACACTGCAAACACACACCGCGAGGAGTGGTATGAGCACAGGAGGAGCTGGATCTCCACCCCACGCCCACAAGCTGGGCACCTGCTTCTGCAGCAGAAGGCAGTTCTGCAGGAGAAGCACGTAGCCTCGACTGATTGTGGTCACATCAATGGAGACAGCAATCACCCCCTGCCAAAACACCCAGGGGTGCATCACATGGCCAAAGGAAAGCTCCAGGTGCCCACACTGAGGCTTTCTATCCATGTAGCAAGGAGAGCAGCAGGGTCATCTACAAGGACAGGCTCCAAGACACACCGTTAGTCTGTGTCCCGCCAAGTGCATTAGCCACTGCTCAGTGGTGCCAAAGACTGCGTGTTTAGGGATGGGAAATGGATTACTGCTGGGCACCCAGTGCCAAAGGGGGAGAAAGGCATCAAGGGACTAAAGCATTCATGCCATTTTCCTACCCCTGGCACTCTCCTGTGCCAGCCCCCAAAAAAGCTGTCAGACAAAAACCATGTATATAAAAAAGAGTAATAACAGACACTGCTCTGTCCCTTAGACTCCTTGAGCCTTCAGTCACTCATGGCCCACACCGAAATGCTCTTCTGAGTGCCCAGCAACTGCCCCTTGCCTGGAAGGGCTGCCTGGTCCAAAGGCACATGCCCCCAAGCCTGCTGCTCACCACCCCATGGCGGCTGCCTGGAAATGGCCCTCATTCCTTCTTGCTGCTGGGAGGGGAAGGAAGGCCATTGCACAAGGGGAAATGCCTCCTTTTGGGAGCTCTTCACCAAGGGACTCCTTCCCTTCAACAGCATTCCTGGCACCCATCTCTTCCACCTCACTCCTCTCTACCCACCTTCTCAGCTAGCCTCCAGCCACACCCTGCTTCTGGCAGCCACAAGACCAGATTTCATGTGAAGGAAAGGGCTCCAAGGTCACTCAATCCATCCCAAACTCAGTGTGACAACAGCTGCTGCTCCTTGTCCTTGGTGGCAGGGTGGCTGCAATTGCACTTTGCTTTGAAAGGCCACATCCTTTCCAGGCAAAGAAAGAGCTGCTCTGTGTTTCATCCTGTCTCACTACATACTCACTGGTCTCTGGGAACAGCCACCATGGTGGGGCAAAGCTCAGACACACACCTCTGCTCTTTAGAAGGCCTTCCAAGAGCACAGCCTTTTCCTCAGCCTCACAAAATGGCCATAGGCCCCCAGCCCGACTGTCAGCATATAGAAAGCATCCTGTTTACTTCCATCTAAAGGGAATGGGGAAAAGGCCCTCCTCTTCCGGAATGAGGATTTGCACTGAGTTTCCCAAAGGGCTGTAACCTGCAAGCAGAGGCAGGAGAATCAGGAAGCCAACATGAGGGTCTCCAAGGACTTGCTCTGGGCTGCCCATCCAGCAAGGGATCGCTGGTCATTGTGGCATGGGATAAAAGGCATTTGGAGTTCTATGGACAGTCACCCATGTCCATTGCTCCAAGCGGCTCACCTGTCTTGAGGCTCCTTCCCCTGAGCTTTCTCCCCGTTTCCTTCTTCCATATTTGCAGGCACTAGTATGGGTGGAAGGTGGCTCTCCCACAAATGGAGGCGCTCAGCATGAAGCCTTTCTGTAAGCAGGAGACAAGAAAACACTTCAGAGCAGAATCACAGTGACCACATCAACAGGAGTGACGTGTGGATTTGCTCCAGCCTGTGATAGAACTATGAGGCCTCAATCCGATTCCTTTAAAGGCTTTAAAGTTTCCTAGGCAGGCCAAGGCCCTTCCTCACGCTGGCTCCTGTCCAACTCTTTGCTTTCACTCTGCAACATCATTTCTTGCAAAGGTGCTTTCCTACTGCTCTATCCATACCACGCTATGAAAAGGGAGGCTCGCAGGGATGTGTTGGTGACCTGACAGCATCTCTTTGTGGCAATAACTTCTTCACATGAGGGGAACAGGTCCTGGGATCCTTCTACAGATCTCAAAGGCCTGCATTGCCCCTGGTGACACAGTCAACCCCAAGGCAGTGGTTTGGGAATGTCTATGAGAAACTCACAAGGAAAGGGTAGAGCTGCCTGCTCTGAAAATCCAGGGAAGTCTTGGCACCCCTTACCACACTTCTGACCAGATTCTCTAGGTCACCTTGATTCCATGAGATAGGTCATGAAAGACGTCACACTTTCCATTACCATTCTGCTCCAGGCAGGATGGAGGATTCCCAAGGATTGTCCTCAACTTTTACTCTTCCTCCTCCAGTGGAAGAACAGTTTGCAGGGCACACTAGGGCCCAGAGTCCAGGGGGAAAGCTTAGCTCAGAGGGATCAACTGCAGCTGGGAGTGCTGGGCTGCCCTGAGGTCTTGCTCCCTCAGCAGTCACTAGAGATTTCCCAACAGGGCTGAGCAGCATCACATCTAGTGATGCCCAAGACATCGCACTGGAGCCTTGGCTCCAACCCCTACGCCAAGGAGGACAGAAGGAGAAGGCACAACCCCCCACCAGGAATCAACTGCTCCATTACCTTTCTCAACACTGGGGTCATCTTCTGCCCTCTCTCCCCAGATAGGCTTCAGAGGTGTCCAAGATGGAGTTCCCACAGATGATTCCCTGGGGGAAGTCTCCAGCTCCTGCCTGGAAACAGCAGAAAGACACCACTCTGGAGGAAGGGCTCCACAGTTCCTTTGCAGCTCATGTTAACTATGGGGACACAGGCAGCTGTCAGAGCCACTATGAAACCCATCCTTTCCCAGAGCAGAATATGCAGAATTGGCCCGACCCTGCAGGACTGTCTGAGGAAGTGGAGTGAGCCAGGGAAGACCTCCAGTGCCTGGAGGGACATAAGCTTCCTCCCCAGGCTGCTGCAGGGCTTCCCTAGCCTTCCTGGGAGAAAGCTTCTTCTAAGCTTTCCCAGCCAAATCCCCCAGGCTGCCACTGGAGACCGTCTCCCAGCTCCTGTCCATGCTCCCATCCAGGCAGAACAGACTAGTCTCCTTTCCTGCAGCATTCCACCATCACTTCAAATTCCTGCCTTGCCCTCCACATCCCTTGCAGGCCCTCCCACGCTCATGTCACTGCATCTGGAAAGAACAGCCCCCAGCCCCCAGGCCACTAATGGAACAAAGCCCTTTGCAAGCTGGGAGCCAGCACAAAGCTCTGCAGAAGCCCCCACACACAGAGCCCAAACAAAGCCAGAGCAAGCCTGGAGTTCACTGGGAACCAACCATTGGAAAGGGTTACGCTCAAGTCCCTTCCAGAGTGCCTGTGTGTGGCAGGATGGCTGGAATTGCACTTTGCTTTGAAAGGCCACATCCTTTCCAGGCAAAGAAAGAGCTGCTCTGTGTTTCATCCTGTCTCACTACATACTCACTGGTCTCTGGGAACAGCCACCATGGTGGGGCAAAGCTCAGACACACACCTCTGCTCTTTAGAAGGCCTTCCAAGAGCACAGCCTTTTCCTCAGCCTCACAAAATGGCCATAGGCCCCCAGCCCGACTGTCAGCATGCAGAAAGCATCCTGTTTACTTCCATCTAAAGGGAATGGGGAAAAGGCCCTCCTCTTCCGGAATGAGGATTTGCACTGAGTTTCCCAAAGGGTTGTAACCTGCAAGCAGAGGCAGGAGAATCAGGAAGCCAACATGAGGGTCTCCAAGGACTTGCTCTGGGCTGCCCATCCAGCAAGGGATCGCTGGTCATTGTGGCATGGGATAAAAGGCATTTGGAGTTCTATGGACAGTCACCCATGTCCATTGCTCCAAGCGGCTCACCTGTCAAGAGACTCCTCTTCAGCTTTCTCCCCGTTTCCTTCTTCCATATTTGCAGGCACTAGTTCGAGGGGTGAGTGGCGCTCCCACAAGAGGCGGCGCCGGAGAGGAAGCTTTCCTGTAAGCAGGAGACACGAAAACGCTTCAGAGCAGAATCACAGTGACCACTGGAACAGGAGTGATGTGCAGACCTGCTCCAGCCTGTAATAGAACTATGAGGCCTCAGTCAGATTCCTTTAAAGCCATGTTTCCTAGGCAGGCCAAGGCCCTTACTCATATTGGCTCCTGTCCAACTCTTTGCTTTCACTCTGCAACATCATTTCTTGCAAAGGTGCTTTTCTACTGCTCTATCCATACCACGCTATGAAAAGGGAGGCTCGCAGGGATGTGCTGGTGACCTGACAGAGTCTCTTTGTGGCAATAACTTCTTCACACGAGGGGAACAGGTCCTGGGATCTTTCTACAGATCTCAGAGGCCTGCATTGCCCCTGATGACAGAGTCAACCCCAAGGCAGTGGTTTGGCAATGTCTATGAGAAACTCACAAGGAAAGGGTAGAGCTGCCTGCTCTGAAAATCCAGGGAAGCCTTGGCTCCAACCTCCTACACCAAGGAGGACAGAAGGAGAAGGCACAAACCCCCACCAGGAATCAACTGCTCCATTACCTTTCTCAACACTGGGGTCATCTTCCTCCCATTCCTTTTCCCAAACAGGCTTCACACCTTGCACAGCAGGAGCTCTCACAGGAGGAGCTCTCACACATGGCACTCTCACTGGTGCTGCTCTCACTGGTGGTTTTCGGGGGGAAGTCTCCAGCTCCTGCCTGGAAACAGCAGAAAGACACCACTCTGGAGGAAGGGCTCCACAGTTCCTTTGCAGCTCATGTTAACTACGGGGACACAGACAGCTGTCAGAGCCACTATGAAGCCCATCCTTTCCCAGAGCAGAATATGCAGGATTGGCCCCATCCTGCAGGACTGTCTGAGGAAGCAGAGTGAGCCAGGGAAGACCTCCAGTGCCTGGAGGGACATAAGCTTCCTCCCCAGGCTGCTGCAGGGCTTAGCTAGCCTTCCTGGGAGAAAGCTCCTTCTAAGCTTTCCCAGCCAAATCCCCCAGGCTGCCACTGGAGACCGTCTCCCAGCTCCTGTCCATGCTCCCATCCAGGCAGAACAGACTAGTCTCCTTTCCTGCAGCTTTCCACCATCACTTCAAATTCCTGCCTTGCCCTCCACATCCCTTGCAGGCCCTCCCACACTCGTGTCACTGCATCTGGAAAGAACAGCCCCCAGCCCCCAGGCCACTAATGGAACAACCCCCTTTGCAAGCTGGGAGCCAGCACAAAGCTCTGCAGAAGCCCCACACAGAGAGCCCAAACAAAGCCAGAGCAAGCCTGGAGTTCACTGGGAACCAACCATTGGAAAGGGTTACGCTCAAGTCCCTTCCAGAGCGCCTGCACAAGCCTACCAGAGACACATGGTGAGAAGATGCTCGCTTGGTCAGTCAGCAGCTAAAAAACAAACAAACATACTCACCTTGGAAAGACAACGACAGAGCCACAACAAGTCAGAGAAGCAGCTGTTTCGGTGCCTGAGAGGACTGAGTCCTTCCTCACTGACATCTGCAAAGGCAAGAGACACATGTGAGATGCTGCCAAGAAAATGATCTTCTTGCTCACAGCCCCTCAATTCTACAGAGGAGCAGCTGCAGGGGAATACAGGAGAATGGGTAAGAATACTGCCAGGCTTTGGGCAAGGGCCAAGATCAAGAGCCTCAGTGAGGAGACCGGTTCTTGCCTAATGGAGAAGTCAGTGGAGGAGAGCACAGGCAAAGGCCCTTCCCTAGTCTGTGTTCCTGGCTGCTGGCTTCTGGTGCCTGCTCCTGAGCTGAGAACAAAGTGTTCAGATGTGAGCTTAACCCCAAAGTCTCTCCTGAGAGTCAGATGGCTGCTTCCGCAGAATGCATCAATGGAGGCACACAGCCCTCCTTTTACCCTGCACAGAGGGTAACAACTGTGAGTGCCAAACTTGTGGGGTGTGTTGAAGGAGCAGCTGAGGGTCCTGGAGTGGGAGCCACTGCCCAAAAGGCTGGAGAAAAGTCCCTGGCCTAGAGAATGGCCTGAAAGGGCACCACGGACTGGGACAGAAGGAAAAGACCGAGCTGGCAAACAGGGCTGGGCTACAGGCTGCTTGCATCTCTGGCTTAGCCCTCGAGTGGCTCAGCTCAGACTGCTTTCACACCTCCACTTTCCAGCTGCACCTGAAAGCCCAGGCTGAAGGCCAGGGCTGCACTAAAGACCTGGGCAAGGGCACTGGCCTGGAATGACTGTCTCTGTGACACAGCACGGTCACACCACTAGCAGTGTGCAGGTGCACACGTTAGGGCACAGAAGTCCCCCCTGCATGCTGTGGGGGTGCCAGAGACACACAAAGGAGCTGCTCAGCACAATTGGACCCACACAGGGACAACAGCTAAAGGAGTCTGTTCCCATATGGGCCTTGCTCTGCTTGTGTCTCTGCATTGCCGCCCAGAGAATGGGGTGAGCAACAAGCCCTGCCACCTGCTGTGGTCCCAACACCACTGAAGATGATGGGCTGAGGAAACCACAGTGATGCTGGCAGCTCAGCTACAAGCTGCTATTTCTTGGTATCACAGCAGAAGGACAGGGAATTACAGCAACCCACTCCTTTGCACAGCGCCAAGAGGCAGAGCAGACAGAAGACGGCCCTACACAGACACAGAGCTAGAAATGCTAAGGTGACCAAAGATACTGTGACCAGCTGCCATACAGGAGAGATGAAAGACACTCAGGCCCTCTCGCTTCAGGGAGAGAGGAGGGCTGAGGTCACCAGAGATTTGACAGCGATGTCTGAGGCCCCTGCCAGCCTGGAGAAGGGCAGGAGGGATCACTGTGCAGGGAGCTGGCATTCCTCTAGACCAGGACCGTCCACATGCCCAGACAGGTTGTGGCAGGCCAAGAGAAATCCCTTCACTTTGACTTTGCTCGGGTTTCAAAAGAGCAAGAAGGAGCACTGCAGAAATGGACAACTTACCCCAAGAAGAGCTTCTCCCAGCTCTTCAGACCCATTCAGCCTTTGCAGAAGGCTTTTGTAAAATCTCATTTTCACAACGTTGCCTTCAATGACCAGTATGCCAATGTCCTTCAGAACAAGGGCAACGTTCTTCCCACTCGCAAGACAGCAAGAGAGAAGGTACATGGTCTCTTCTATGCAAGCCTCCACTATTTTCCAAGAGAAGGAGATGTCCAAGGCTATGCGAGCATACTTCAGGGGCTCAGCTTGCTTATGACCTAGGCAGCAACAAAAGAGCACCACAGTCACTAACAGAGCACTTCAGCAAGCTAAAAGAGAGTGTCAGCAGCTTGAAGGTCTTCCAGCAGAACAGTGCTACAGAGCCGTCTTCTTTAACTCTCTGGGAAAGCCCAGAAAGGACGCTGATGTCATCTCTCCCTTGGGAGAAATTGAAAGCACTCTGCAACCTCTTGGGCCAAGAGTACAGCAATGCTTCCTTTCCCACAGAAACAGAAAGAAAGGCTCCTGGCTATACTGTATGACCATTAGGCAGGACACCAGCACAAGGAGAGGAAAAAGCAGGCCAGTTCCCAGGAGAAGGGACTGCTCATGGTAATTGTGCCCACCCTCAGGGCATGCCAGGTTTGAAGAGACTTAGCTATGCCACGTCACAGTGGCTGCAATGAAGAAGAAAAACACATGGACTGCACAACAAATCTTACAGGCTGAATCTTCCTCTTCATTAGTAATGGATATGGATTACTCATCATTTTTACCTTTGTCTTTCTGGCCACCCCAAGGCCCTTGGACCTGCTCAGCACACAACCCTGCTTTTGGTGCCCAAGGCCTGTCCCTGAGGGACGCCAGACTGATGTTCACAGCACAGAGAGGATGGAGTCCTTTGAAAGCAAAGGCCCACTCCAAACACAGCTCAGAGCTCCTGCTGCCCCACAGCCCTCACTGACATCACCCTACAGCAGCACTGCTCCTACCACTCCCCAGCAATCACCCCATAGCTGGCCTCGGAGGGCTTTTCCTACACACTACTGTTCCCATCTCTGTTTCAAGGCTCTCTACAGATGGCTTTGACCCACTTGAAGCAGAAGCAGCTTGGAAGAGCCAGCAGCAATGCTGCTGTTCGCCCTTACAAGGTCTGCTGGGGCATAAACAGGTGTTTAAACTACAGGAGTTTTAACTACATCAGCTTAGAAGCAGCAACCCCAAAACACTTGGTATGGAGCCAGCTGTAAAAGCAAGCCTGAGAGGGAGAGAGAGGCTCATTCGATTCCACATTCTGATGACATGATAATAAAAAAAACCCTGGAGCTGTTCTCAGGACCCAGCGAAGGCATTCTAGATTTCTGACAGCCCCTGCTGAGCAGCAGTTATCCACACCCCACACATCTCGCACGAGGAAGCACAAGTTTCAGTCTGTCTTCTTACCAGGAACATAGGCCTTATCATGGGTGAGGCCATGACGCTCTGCAAGATACTTTCCGAGGACAAACGTGGGTCTGCGAACAGTCAGAAGACCATTCTTGCCATCAACGACTTGTTCTCTAACAACGCGGAAGGTGCCAAGTCGAATAATTCTCACGTCCTGCAAACAGAAGAGAAGAGAAGAATTCTAAGCATGGGAGATGAACAAACAGCCCGAGGGCTTGTCAGAGCATGGCCATGGTGCGACGGGCCCTGCTCACTCCTGGCCTACAAAGGGGCAAGATGAAGCCCTCTGGAAAGCTTGGGAGAGCCTTGGAGAGGTCCTTTGGAAGAACGTTCCAGATGGTTTCCTCCCCCTCCTCCTCGCCCTCTCAAAATTACACGTATATCATCCCTGTCATCCAGGACATCCATAGGAAGGCTTTCCAAGAAGGGAGATAACCTCAGAAAAAAACATGCCAGGCTCTCTCTTTGGCCTTTCACCCTTCCGGGGGGGACTGGAGAAGGCCCAGAAAGCCTCCAACCCCTCCTGTGAATGAAACTGGACAGGAGATTTGTCATCTCGCTTTAGGGAGACATTAGTCTGTGGCACTCCTATCATTTGCAGCATCCTTCTCCATGGGATTTCCTTCTGGTTTCAAAGGAGGGGCAGAGCAATTGCACCCAATGGCACAGAGATGTCAGGACTGCTGAAACCATCAGGGCTGGAGGGGAGGAACAGGAGGGCAGACCCACCTTGTTCAGCACCAGCTGCTCTGTGATGTAGTCTGACACACCTTCCCAGATGTGCACAGCCACTGGAAAAGCAAGAGAAAGTCATGTCGTGCTCTGGGTCGGCCAGCTCACAGCCATTCACCACACGCCTAACCAAGGAGATGGCAAGAGCGGGCGTCCTCAGACAGCACCCCCTGCCCAAACTAACCCCATCCCTCACAGGGGCTGCAGAGCTGAGGTGGGCACTGCCTTCAGGCTAGAACTGTCATCTGACCCCAGCAGCAGTCTGGACCTGAAACAGGCAGTGGGACATGGAGATCCTGCCACGGGACATCCACAATACATCTCCCAGATCAAAGCCTGCTCTGCCAGTCTGGAGGCACAAGACGGTCCAGTGGGAAGGGCTAGAGGCAGTGGCTGGGGTCCTGGACAGAAAGCCAAGCTGAGCTGAGGAACAGTGCAAGGATGCATTTTGAGCGCCGGTGTTTCTGGCAGTCTCGCCAGAGCCCAGCAGGAGCTGCAGGACCCCTCCGCCTTCTTCAGACAGGTCTCCTTTCCTTCCAGACGCAGCTGTCAGAGGGTGACCCCCTCCCTAGGGATACTGGCAATGATTTACGTCCCAGAGAGGATGGTGCTGTGCCCGTGGAAATCTGGGGATTCAGGGGATCCCCTGGGGACTCTCCTGCAGGGCCAGTTTCCCCCATACTGGATCCCTGCATGCACAGGCTCTGCAAGGCCACCAGGGCAGCTCCAGCTCCTTCCCCCGCCGGGAGCAGGGGCAGCGTCAGGGGCAGGACCCAGCAGTCCTGGCGGCCACACTGGCACCTGAGCCAGAGGGGACCATCAGCTGGAGCTCTTGGGGCACCAACCAGACTGTCCAGCCCCTCCCACAGCCCAGGGTTTCCACAGCCAAACTCTCTTTCCCCATTCATCCTCTCCACAACAACATTTGTTAAGGAGCTCCTGAAGGCCTTACCCCAGGCAGGGATTACTGGCACCCCCTGCTCACGCGGCGTCCCGTGGCCAGCGTCCCAGAGCTCCATCCTTGTCCTCCTCGCCCTGGGTCACCCCTGTGGCGGAAGATGATGAGGAAACAGCTCCTCTCCTCCTCCTCCTCCTCCTCCTCCGCACTTCCCCGCAGCCCCGCGCTGCCCCGGCCTCCCCTCGCCGGCTCCCGCTGGGGCTCGGCGGCTCCTGGCAGCAGAGCGGTGCCGAGAGCAGCCCCAGCGCCTGGGCTGGCGCGGCCTCGCCGGGCCGTGTGGGGAGAGGCTGGGGCCGCGCGGGAGAGGGCGGCTGTGGCCGTGACACGGGATGTCCCCTGTGAGCACAGCCCGTGTCACAGAGGGGGCCCGGCCCCCCTCGCCCCCAGGGCCCCGGCCAGGGCTGGCCCTGCAGCGGGCAGGGGCTGCGCGGGGCGCCCGGGGGCTGCCCCTGCCCCACGCAGGCCAGGCCATAGGGACAACCCCGCCGCGGGGCCCGGCCGGGCCTGCACAGGCGGCTGCGCTGCCCCGGCCGTGGCCCCCCCAGGGAAACCTGCCTGCGAGGGAGGGCAGGGGGCCCTGCGCCGCGCTCGCCCCACGGCGGCACAGCGGAGGCGGCTGCTGCCACCGGGGCAGCCAGCGCTGACAACCCACAGCCACACGGGTGGCTGACCCTCGCGGAGGGACGGACGGAGGGAGGGAGGGAGCAGCTGCAGGGACTTGGCAGCAGGTCAAACGCAAGCTCTCAACATTTCAAAAAGGTGCCACAAGAACCAGCTGGGAGAATCAAGAGACACTCAAAGGCCTTCCACACACCTCTGCTTTGAACACACTCCAGTCGAGGGCAGAAATGTCTAAGGCGGTGAGGAAAGACAAGACGGAAGAGCAACTCATACGCACACTTAAATAACCTGCTGCTCCAGCAGGGCTCAGGAACGAGGTCTTTCAAAACTTCTCAGCTGCACACTTCCCCACGACGCAGAAGGCAAGAGTCAAAGTATTACGTCAGCTAAGACAGAGAGGAAGTCTTGTGGAAACTCCTCCTTCAGGAACAGACACTGAAAGCAGCTTCTTAGGGGTTTTTGTTGTTGTTTTGTTTTTTCCATTTCCTTTGAAAAAGAACAGGAGACACTGCAAGGATACTCTGGCCTTTCTTCAACAAATTCACTCCTTTTCCACTGTTAGGCTCCCAAACCCAGGTGGTACCGTCACTCCTCGACTGTCTCCTTTTGGCATCCCCTGCACAAAGGTGCCCAGAACAAAGCTGATCTCCTGCCCTGCACCTCCCCCACCCCCTCGCCAGCACCGCTCTCCCAGCAGACAGAGCCTCCGCCCCGCCTCCCCCATTGGCTCCCGCGGGGCGGGGCCTCCCGGGGCCGGGCAGCAGGGAGGGAGGGGCGGGGGGCGGCAGTGCGCGTGCGCTGGGCGGTCGGGCGGGGAGGGGAGGGGAGGGGAGGGGCGGGGCAGAGGGGGAGGAACTGGGAGGGGCGGGGCGGAGCATGCGCACTGGTGCAGAGGAGGCGGCCCAGGGGCGGGGCGGGGGCGGTGCCGGGGCTGCCCGGGCCCTGCGGGGAGGGAGGGGCCGAGAGGCGGCTGCTGCCGGCCGCGCGGGGCAGCGTGTCCTGGGGCGGGGCCGCCCGGAGCCTCGAGCCGCAGCGCCGGGAGCTGCCGCGCCGGGGCCGAGGGCCTTGGGCTGGGCAGAGCGAGCGGCTGTGCGCGCGGGGGTGGCCGGAGCCGCCGCGGCCCAGCTGGGTGTGAGCAGCTGCTGGGGAAGGCCCAGCGCGGCCTGGGCTGCCTGCGGCCCCGCGGGAGCCCCCGGCTCTTGTGCCCCTTCTGCCGGCGGCCCTGCGGCTCGGTGCCGGCTGCGGTGGCCGTTTCTGGGTGCCGTGGCCTCTGTGCGGGGCGGACGCAGGGGCAGCTGGGCTTGTGGTGGCTGCGGGCCGGGGCAGGAGGCCGCCAGCTGCCCTGTGCCCCTGCTGACAGCCCTGCTTTGCCCGGGCGGATGCCCAGCTCCTGCCTGTGCTCAGCCCGGCCGTGGGCACCGGGATGAGCAGGACGTGCGGAGGCTGCTGGTGGCTGTGGCCAGAGCCAGGCTCTCGGCTGTGGCAGCGGAGCGGCTGCGGCAGAGCTGTGCCCTTCGGGAGGGCGCTCGCAGCCCCTGCGAACACCTGCCCAGAGGCCGTGGAGGGTCTGCAGGTGACATCTGCTCAGGGCAGCGTTGGCCCCCAGCCCCCATGGCAGCCCCATGGCGCTCAGCTCTGCCCCACAGAGCCCTGGCGGCAGCGGGGCAGTGTCGAGGGGCACGTGCGTGTTTGCAGGTGCTCAGCAGCAGCTGGGACAGAGCCTGCTGGGGCAGCCACGGTGCTGCTGGTGCTGCGCGTGGGCAGCGAGCGGGCGAAGGCCCTTGGTGAGCTTCCTCGCAGAGCTGCTGGTTTCTGCGTGGTCTTTGAAGCCTGGGGCTCTTGTTGCGGCTGGGCAGCTGCTTTTCCCTTCCCGCCACGCCAGCAGCAGGGACCTGGAAGCAGAGACTCCGGGAAGCTGCTTGCCTTTGGTGTGGTCCCTGCCTGGAGCTTCCTGCTGAGAAGCCCCTGGGGAAGTGTCCTGGGGGCGAGCGGGAGCTGTGAGCAGCCCTGCCCCACGCAGCCCCTCTGCCTGGGGGAATGCCCCTGCCCTGCCGGGGCCGCTGCTCCCCCCAGAGCTTCCCCAGCCCGTGTTCAGCCTCTTTGCAGTTACCGCTGGAGAAGGCTGGGTTGTGCTTTGTGTCTGCTGGGAGACCGATGCTGGCGAGGTGTGACTGAAGGAGCAGCATGAAACGTGTCTCTGGCTAAAAGCTGCCCTGGAGGACACTGGAGGCATTTTGTGCCGCCTTGAGTTTTACCTTCTGAAATAGCAGCATGTGCTGACTGAGAAGGTCTTCTTTTGTCTTCCCTCTGCTGTTCATTCTTGCATCTCCTTTTCTTTCCCTCCCCACTTCTGCTTTCTCAATCTTAGCATGCTGCTGAAGCAAAGGAAAGGAGCTAGGGGGTGTGTGCGTGTTTGTGAGTGAGAGAGGGAGAGAGAGAAAACAGAGAAGAACCTTTTTTCTTAAATAAAAATCAATAGTTTACATCTTAATTGCAATTCATTAATTTGATTAACACCCCCTGCACCTTTCAAATGCCAGGGCTTAATGTCATTCTGAGTGTGTCAGGGGCAGGATGGGAAAGGGCAGAGTCAAGGGGCTACGGCCTGGCTCTTTAGGGCAGCCACAGGGCCGGGGGCTCGGGGGTAGTGAATGAGCGTGGAGGAAAGCTAGCCCATGTGCTGACCCTCAGCACTAGAGCTGAGCCTTTTTTTCCCTTCTCATGGTGGCAGGTTAGGGGCTGGTGACACATGGAGCTGAGGGGGGTGTAAAACCATGCTGCAGCAGCGCATGGTCCATCGCCTACAGTCCTGCTCTTAGCCCGTGACAGTGCTTGCAGTTTTGTGGTCAGCAGGATTTCTGGCTGAAAACGAGTCCCGAGAGCAGGAAGAGGTTCAGAGGAGAGGGGAGCGGCTGCTTCCCCGGCTGGCCTGGGGTTACAGCAGCTGGAGGAGGTCCTGAAGAGGAGCCCACAGAGAGGGAGCAAAGCTGCAGGTTGTCACGCTTCATTTGGAAGGAGACTGTTCCCATCTGCTGACCTGATGGTCAACCAGGTGGGCAAGGTGGTGAGGAGAGCCTTGAAGTGGGGGCAGCTCAGGGGAGAGGCTGACTGCAGAAAGAGTGAGGAAGTGGTGGTGTGGGATGGCAAGGAAAAGGTGCAGGGTGATGTGGAGGAAAGAAACCCTGGAGAGAGAGCGGCGGCATGCAGGGAGCTCTGCGCAGGGACGGGCGATGAGGCAGTGGAGAGCGTGTGGGTGAGGATTAGTGGGCAGAGCAGCAGGGGTGGCCTTGTAGTGGATGCCTGCTAGGGAGTGCCTGAAGAAGGGCAGCCTGTGCAAGGCGCAGGGAGCAGAGAGCTGGGGAGAGGAAAATTGGTCCTGCTGCCCTGAAAGCAACTTCCAAGTTCGGGTGTTTTTTTTTTCTTCCCCCATTTCCTTTGAAAAAGAATAGGAGACACTGCAAGGATATTCTGCCATTTCCTCAACAAAATCAATTATTTGCCTCTCTTTTGCTTCCAAACCCAGCCAGTACCATCACTACTGCATTAGCTGCCTTTTCTAACAGATACACAAAACGCCCCCAGAGCCTAGCCGATATCCTTAACTGCCCCTTTCCTATCACACAGGGAACATTGGCTGTCAATATGCTACTAAAGTCGAGCAGAGAAAATTGGAGGGGGTAGATTTTAAATGCCAATCCATTCCTATCAAAATACATTCTCAGTCAGCACAGGCTGCTATTTCAGAAGGTAAAACTGAAGGCGGCACAAGATGCCTGTGTCCTCCAGTGCAGCTGGATATAAGGCTTTTTGGTCCACAACTGCCGTGGAGCTAAGCGGGTACAACGTGGGCAACGCTGCCTGGCCCCGGTTTGTGCCCCTGGCAGCTCCCCGTCCACGCACGCTGCCGGCAGGGCAGTGGGTGTCGCGGGACCCCCCTGCGCTCTCCAGGCTGCTCGCCGCACTCCCCCACCCCCGGGGGCTGTGTGTGTTGCTCCAGCTGAAGGTGCAGCCACCGCTCCAGCAGCTCTGCGCAGGGTTTACTGCATGAGCGGGAGGTGCTGTCCGGCCGGTGGCAGAGCAGTGGCTTACCGGACTGAATGCAGTCAATGTGAGGGGACCACAACGATGAGAGATTTTAAAGCATCAGAACTGCAGGATCATTAGTGTTGATAAAAAATATTTGAACTTCTGGAAATGAATATATTTTCTTTTCAGTCTTTGCATGGAGATATTTTTGGATAGGTTTTCAGGCCTCTATTCATTTGCCCACATACAGAGACGATTGCTGCCCAAGATGCCCAGGGCTACCTGTGTTCCCATGTGGTGCTGGGAAAGGTGGCCCAGGACCTGTGGGAAGCTGTCTGAAGCATGAGCTGGTCACCAAGAGAAGTCTCTCCAGACCTCTCAGGGAGATGCCTTATTTCGTTCCCTTGACTAGAAAGGGAAGTCCAGACACCTGGATTAGACAGAGACATCTGCACTGGAGGGGTCTGGCATGGGGTGAGATGTGTCTCCTCCCTGTTGTCCCCTCAAGTGGAGTTGCACTTCATTTGCTGGGCAGGGAATGGAAAGGGAGTGCAGCTGGATGTTTAGGGACTCCTTCAAGACATCACTATAACACAGGTGTGCTGAGATTTTTGCAGATTTGGCCATCCAAAAATAGAGTGTTTCATTGAAGCTGGTTACCCTGCTGCCCTCTCTGAGTCAAGAGAGCTCGACACCTCAGAGCAGGAATGGCTCTGTGCAAAGAGTGAGGAGCTGCATGGACTGTCCCAGGCAGGGAGTGGTTTGGGCCACAAAGTGCTGTGCGAGACATAAAAATATCTTTTTTAATCATGTGGGTCTGATTATAACAAAAATGTTTAGAAAATGTCAATAAAAAAGAATTAAGAAAGAAATTTTTAAAAGAATGTAAACAAGGAAATGTTTAGTTACACTTTTCAGTTGTTAACATTCTTTGTTCTTATAGCCCTCCTTGATAAGCTTTCTTTTTTTTATTTTGTTGTTGGTGGTGTATTTTCTCCATATGCTGGTGTTTTGAGGGGCTTTTGTGTGTGGTCTTTTTTAAGGAAAATGCTTCTCCGAATTGGGGTGGGATGCCGTCACAGGGTCATGGACATCTGGTGCCATCGCAGGTGCCCTGGTGCCCTCTGCCCAGCCTCCACCTGCAGCCCGGAGGGGCTCTGGTCTCCCGCAGGTGCCCCGTGAGAGCTGCCAGGCCCAGGCAGGTGCCTCAGAGACACCGGGGCCTCTCCAAGTGCTGCTGGGTGTTTGTGGTTGGACACCTGAGCTCTGCCTGGAAAGGGGAAGAACTGTTTTCAGCATCTGAAAAAATATGAACACACTTTCACCAGCTAAAATGATTGACTAATTTTAATGTCAATGTTTTCCCGTGATAGTGGAAATAGTGGCAATTTTCAGGAAGAGTCTTAATCTCAGGAGAAGAAATGTTGATCTGTCCCCCTCAACCTGCGTTACCACTGCTCTGTCTGTTATACTGTGGAGGTAGTCTCAGTAATCTCTCACCTATTTTCACATGTCCTGACTAAATCGATCATTTCTAAAGGCATCTTTGCCTCAGACTATCTGGACTTCTGTACTTTCCATAGCTGCCCAGTTTCCCTCCTGCCTTTACTCTTTAGCCATTCAGATACCTCTCACCTCCCTAGTTGCTGCTCTGAGCTTCAGGGAGTCTGCAGCTTGCCTCGTCTCTCAGGAGTCTCATTGTCTCTTTAGCCACCTCCTTAGTTGTGTTTCCAGCTCTCCTTTCCTATCTCTCTGTCAAAACCATTTCAGGGACAGTTTTTCTTGTGGCAAGTGGACCTCACTGGAGGCAGCTTGCACTTAGCATACAGTTGGGGAGTGTATTTTATTTTTTTAGTAAACTCTATCGTATGTTATATTTGTTTGTCTGCAGTTAAGGGAAATTCTTCTGCATCTACAACTAGTTCTCTAAGGAAAGCAGGTGGGAGTGTAGCATGCAGCTAGAGACTTGAGTGGAAAAAGGTTGGATTTTAACAGGAGTGATCTAAGTCCCCAGTGGCTGATGAGAGAAACGGCAGGGCTGGGGAGGTGAGGAGGAAGGCTGTCCCTAAGGATCTCCCATCAAGGCTACTGCTTTCCCTACATGTCCAGACTTCATTAGGAGACACTCTGGGTCAGTATGAAGTGGAGAATGTGCACATCACTTGTTCTGCAAGCTGGAAAATAAAAATAAGACAAACTTTGCTCATTGAAATCCTCCTCATTTTAATACACTTCTGAAAAAATCTCCCATTGGCCATGCAAGAATTGAAGAACTGAAGAAAATGCTGGAGAGTGACATGGGTTGTTAGGGCCTTTGGCATTTGAATGGCCCCTTGGGTGTATTTGGTGCTGAGTCCAGGAACCTCAGATGCTGAGAGGAGATTGATCAAACCCCTCCAGAAGTTGAAGTCAGAAGCAAACACCAAAGTTTCTTGGAGCGTTAATAGGTCCCACGGAGGGACGTTACCGAAAAAAGGCTCCCTGGGGGTTGATTAGAGCAGAAAGTTGGAGGCACTGATTGCAGGTAGGCAAATGCAATGTGCAGCTGGCTCTGATGTCCAGTAAACCTTGATGCGTTTTATCAAGCAGATTGGCCAGGCACCGACAGGCAGCCCCTGGAAAGGGGTGATTCTTTCCCTCAGGCTTTGCTCAGGGCTCTTCCTGGGGGCAGTGTGAGGGTGGGGGTGTGCAACACCGAGTGCAGGACACAGAATCACAGAATGGCTGAGGTTGGTTGTGAGTTTGTGGAGTTCATGGGAGGCAGCTAAATGCCACTTCATCCCAGGGGCTTCCAAGATGGCATGAGATGTGCAGATTAACTCATCTGAATCAATCCCTGAGCCATGGGAAAATGAATTCCCTTCTTGTCCCTGTCCAGGTGTCCTGCCTAGTTAAGAGATGGCAAGAGGGGCTTCCAGAGTGGGACATTTCCACCTCTGGTAGATAAACGTCCTCTGATGAGACAAACTGCAATGCTGGAATTGGTCTGTCTGCAGTGTTTAGAGAGAGACCCTCAGTGATTATTTTAGTCTTCCTCACTGAACATTTCCCAGGAGGAGGGAGTACAAAGGGCAGATAAAGTCACCTCTTCAGCTGGGCCACTGTTCCCACGAGGGGCCAGGCTCCTGGGACGGAGGGAGCTCCTGGCAACCTGGCAGCACTGCTGAGAGTCAGCTCTGTCCAGGAGCAGCTCTCCTGCAAAGAGCAGCAGGGCTGCAGGCACTGCCTGCAGGTGCCACGACGAGACAAAGGAGATGAGCAAGAGGAGTGAGACAGGAGTTGAAGGCAATCAGGAGTGGGTAGATGGCTGAGAGCTGACTGGAGGAGAAATCTTCACAGCCCCTAACACAGTAAGTCTCTGGCTGCAGGGCAATGCAGCTGAGGCATCCTGAGGGGTTCTCTAAAGCTACCACAGGCCATGGCTGATGGGGTCTGCCAGGATGGGTATGCCAGTCCCTCCTGAGTGGAGCAGGAGGTGCTTTAGAGCAGGGATTTCCAGCCACACCATCACAGGGAAATGGTGCCCTGCCACCTTCTCCCAGGGATGCTGCAAGGGTGTGAAGCCGGGGTGTGCACACAGGTCTGCCCAGGGCTGTAATTCAGAGCAGTGTGCCTGTGGCCCAGGGTGCCGTGTGCCCAGGGCAGTGACTTGGCCGCCTGTGAGGGTCAGCACTCAGCCTGCCCAGGGAACTCCCCACGGTGCTGTGGGGAGAAGCTCTGGGTGGGATGACTGACCCCTGGCAGGACATGTTCCCTCCCCTGTTGAGAGGGTGCTGCATGGGTCAGGGCTGCTCTCAGCTGCGGCTCAGCCTGAGAACATTTCTGGAGGAGGCTTTCCAAAAGGAAGGTCAAGACTGGGATGCCTGAAAGGGAAGGAGCTTTCCTGAGTCTCTGCTTTCAGTTTTACTCTCTTCGTTGGGATGAAATGTTATTGGATCTGGCCGCTTTAAATAGGGCATTGAGATTCCCAAATAGCGACAGTGAGAGAGGAACAGTTGTGGGAGAAACTCAGCAAATCCCTTCCTCCACCCCTCAGCCTACAGACAGAACCAGCATCACCTTTCCAGCCTCATCAAGCTTTATCCCACCTGCTCCTTAGCCCCTGCAAACACGGAGGTGCCCCTGGGCAGTGCCCTGCCCCCAGGAGGTTTCTGCAGGGCAGAGCTGAGCACCCAGGGGTGGCATGGGGGGGTCTGTGAGCACTGGCATGACACGTGGGACAGAGAAAGAGCTCCCTGCAGGGACGGCTCCAGGCAGCAAAGTCACGGTCTAAGTGTGAGAGGAAACTGCAGACTCCAGTGTCTCATCTGCTCTCCCAGCACAGCCCTCTGCCCTCAAGGCTGTGAGGTGCTGGGCATGGGCTTTTTCCTCGCAGATGGGCATCCAGAGAGGAGAAACACCTCAGTGTCCCCTGTCTCTCACTGTTCCTCCTTCCTTCAGCAGAAATACCATGATATTGCTGTGTGTTTCTCTATCTGTCCATGCTGCCCTTGTCCTTCCCCTTGGACTCTCTGGGCAGGGGCATTTCAGATGCAAATCAGACACCAATGCTGCAGGTCCTGTCATACAGACACGTCCTTGACACTGAAGTGCCCAAGTCCCCCTCTGAACTGTGGGGCTTTGAGCAATGTGGTGTAGGGGCTGGGAATGAGCCAACTCTCTCTTCAGGACACCCCATCTTTAGGACGTTTGACTGTTTCTCTGGGGTGTCCCGCAGGGCTTCAAGCTGCCCTCCAGAGGGGCACAGCTCTCTCATTGCACCTGGGTGTTACCTAGGTGCCCCATGGAGAAGCCACCTAGATGCTAAGGCTGTGAGAAAGCTGCTGGGCGGCTGGGTGTGGGCAGCTGGAATGAGTCCAACGAGTAGAAGGGGAGTACTGAGACCTTCCTCAGATATTCCAAGAAAGACTATTGGGCTTGGTGGTCTGTATTTTGAAACTTGATTCCTCTGCTCTCAGCAGTGTCATTTCTTTTTAGGGCAGCATGAATGCAAATGTCCTGCACCTCAGAGGTGCAAGCACAGGGCAGCTGGGAGCAAGACTGATGGAGAGGCCAGCTCTCCTCACTCTGCACTAAAGACAGAGTGAATCCTTTTGCCTCTCCGGAATCTCAGCTGTTCACTCTGAGGGCAGTTGCAATGCTGAGGATCTCTGTCTCCAAGAATACTCCTCAGGGATGATGACTCAGGAGAATCTAAAAGAAAACCAACAAATCCTTGAAACTAGTTGAGAACACCCATTGTTTAGAACTGAGAGTGAAGATGCTGAAAAGCCCTTCAACATTATGAGTGGATGAAATCTGACTAAAACTGTGAATTTGAAAGTTTAGTCACCCATGTTCCCATGCACCCACTGCTGTGGGTCAGGACTGAGTCCTCTGGAGCCCATGGGAAGAGGCCCCCGCTCCTCATGGCAAACTCAGGCAGCACAAAGGGGAGCTCAAGCCATGGAGCTCAGTGACGGTCCTGGCAAGAGGAGGAGAGATAATGTTTATGTGTGTGTGGGGGGGGGGGGGCGTCGGTTTCTATGCGAAAGTTCTGTTCATAGAAGGCTCTCCTGTCTCCTCATTGTCTCCTCTTCCTTGGATAGTCCCTGTGGGCCCTGAGGGAGCAAATGTCCAACAGCAGCTCCCCCACCGAGTTCCTCCTCCTGGCGTTTGCTCACACACAGGAGATGCAGCTTTTGCACTTCTCGCTCTTCCTGGGCATCTACCTGGCTGCCCTCCTGAGCAACAGCCTCATCATCACTGCCATCGCCTGCGACCACCGCCTCCGCACCCCCATGTACTTCTTCCTCCTCAATATCTCAGTCCTCGACCTTGGCTCCATCTCTGTCACTGTCCCCAAATCCATGGCCAATTCCCTGTGGGACACCAGGGCCATTTCCTATGCAGGATGTGCTGCCCAGAGTTTTCTGCTTTTCTTTCTGCTGTCAGCAGAATATTATCTCCTCACTGTCATGGCCTATGATCGCTTTGTTGCCATCTGCAGACCCCTGCACTATGAGACCCTCATGGGCAGCAGAGCTTGTGTCAAAATGGCAGCAGCTGCCTGGAGCAGCGGTTTTCTCAGTGCTGTGCTGCACACTGGAAACACATTTTCAATACCACTCTGCCAAGGCAATGCCATAGAGCAGTTCTTCTGTGACATCCCCCAGATCCTCAAGCTCTCCTGCACAGACTTCCACCTCAGGGAAGACAGGGTTATGGAGGCTAGTGCCTCCTTATTCTTTGGGTGCTTTGTTTTCATTGTCCTGTCCTACCTGCAGATCCTCACAGTGGTGCTGAGGATCCCCTCCGAGCAGGGCCGGCACAAAGCCTTTTCCATGTGCCTCCCTCACCTGGCTGTCGTCTCCCTGTTTGTCAGCACTGTCGCGTTTTCCCATCTGAAGCCCCCCTCCATGTCCTCCCCAGCTCAGGATCTGGTGGTGGCTGTTCTGTACGTGGTGGTGCCTCCAACACTGAACCCGCTCATCTACAGCTTGAGGAACAAGGAGCTCAAGGAGGCACTGAAGAAACTGATTCAACTGGGACACTGTCAGCACCAGTAACTGTCCCACGTGCACCCACTCATCATTCCCAGATTATCTGGCATCAAGGCTCTGTGTGCTTTTCTTTCTGGCCTACTTTGCTCTTCTACCTAATTGTTAAGAGAAAACATTGTTTAGGTTCCTGCCACCTCTCCTCAGGAAACTCTCATTGGAATCTGACCCAGCGATGGTGTTGGAGCAGGAAGCCAGGCTTCGCCCTTCATCAGCAGAGAGGGGCAACCTCGGAGCCCGCTGGTCTGAGCTGCCTCCGATGCCCCCAGGGCAATGAGGAGAGTTTCCCTTTGCAGTGTCGCTTTCGGCACTGACACCAAGGGAGTGCAGGGCAACAGAGTCAGGCTGGGATGAGCACAGCTGGGGTGAGACCGTGGGTCCCGTGTCCATTAGGAGAGCTCAGCTCCCCTGGCCACAGTCAGAGGGTGATTTCACTGCCCTCTTCTGCAAGGGTGGGACTCAGCACCAAATACACCCAAGGGGCCATTCAAATGCCAAAAGCCCTAACAACCCCTGTCACTTTCCAGCATTTTCTTCAGTTCTTCAATTTTTTGTGTGGCTAATTGGAGATTTTTCAGAAGTGTATTAAAATGAGGGGAATTTCAATGAGCGTAGTTTGTCTTATCTTTATTTTCCAGCTTGCAGAACAAGTGATGTGCACATTCTCCACTTCATACTGACCCAGAGTGTCTCCTAATGAAGTCTGGACATGTAGGGAAAGCAGTAGCCTTGATGGGAGATCTTTATGGACAGCCTTCCTCCTCACCTCCCCAGCCCTGCCGTTTCTCTCATCAGCCACTGGGGACTTAGCTCACTCCTGTTAAAATCCAACCTTTTTCCACTCAAGTCTCTAGCTGCATGCTGCATTCCCACCTGCATTCCTTAGAGAACTAGTTGCAGATGCAGAAGAATTTCTCTTAACTGCAGACAAACAAATACAACATATGATAGAGTTTAATAAAAAAATAAAATACACTCCCCAACTGTATGCTAAGTGCAAGCTGCCTCCAGTGAGGTCCACTTGCCACAAGAAAAACCTTCCCTGAAATGGTTTTGACAGAGAGATAGGAAAGGAGAGCTGGAAACACAACTAAGGAGGTGGCTAAAGAGACAGTTGGACTCCTGAGAGATGAGGGAAGGACATGTGAAAATAGGTGAGAGATTACTGAGACTACCTCCACAGTACAACAGACAGAGCAGTGGTAACGCAGGTTGAGGGGACAGATCAACATTTCTTCTCCTGAGATTAAGACTCTTCCTGAAAATTGCCACTATTTCATCATGGGAAAACATTGACATTAAAATTAGTCGATCATTTTAGCTGGTGAAAGTGTGTTCATATTTTTTCAGATGTTGAAAACAGTTCTTCCCCTTTCCAGGCAGAGCTCAGGTGTCCAACCACAAACACCCAGCAGCACCTGGAGAGGCCCCGGTGTCTCTGAGGCACCTGCCTGGGCCTGGCAGCTCTCACGGGGCACCTGCGGGAGACCAGAGCCCCTCCGGGCTGCAGGTGGAGGCTGGGCAGAGGGCACCAGGGCACCTGCAATGGCACCAGATGTCCATGACCCTGTGACGGCATCCCACCCCAATTCGGAGAAGCACTTTCCTTAAAAAAGACCACACACAAAAGCCCCTCAAAACACCAACATATTGAGAAAATACACCACCAACAAGAAAATAAAAAAAAAGAAACCGAATCAAGGAGGGCTATAAGAACAAAGAATGCTAAAAACTGAAAAGTGTAACTAAACATTTCCTTGATTACATCCTTTTAAAAATTTCTGTCTTGATTCACTTTTATTGACATTTTCTAAACATTTTTGTTATAATCAACCATTAAAAAAGATATTTTTATGTCTTAAAAAAGATATTTTGGTGTCTCGTACAGCGCTTAGTGGCCCAAACCACTCCCTGCCCGGGACAGTCCATGCAACCCCTCACTCTTTGCACAGAGCCATTCCTGCTCCGAGGTGTCGAGCTCTCTTGACTCAGAGAGGGAAGCAGGGTAACCAGCTTCAATGAAACACTCTATTTTTGGATGGCCAAATCTGCAAAAATCTCAGCACACCTGTGTTATAGTGATGTCTTGAAGGAGTCCCTAAACATCCAGCTGCACTCCCTTTCCATTCCCTGCCCAGCAAATGAAGTGCAACTCCACTTGAGGGGACAACAGGGAGGAGACACATCTCACCCCATGCCAGACCCCTCCAGTGCAGATGTCTCTGTCTAATCCAGGTGTCTGGACTTCCCTTTCTAGTCAAGGGAGAGAAATAAGGTGTCTCCCTGAGAGGTCTGGAGAGACTTCTCTTGGTGACCAGCTCATGCTTCAGACAGCTTCCCACAGGTCCTGGGCCACCTTTCCCAGCACCACATGGGAACACAGGTACCCCTGGGCATCTCAGGCAGCAATCGTCTCTTTATGTGGGCAAATGAACAAAGACCTGAAAACCTATCCAAACAATATCTCCATGCAAAGACTGAAAAGAAAATATATTCATGGGTAGCTCCCCTGCATACCCTGCAGTTCTGATGCTTTAAAATCTCTCATCGTTGTGGTCCCCTCACATTGACTGCATTCAGTCCGGTAAGCCACTGCTCTGCCACCGGCCGGACAGCACCTCCCGCTCATGCAGTAAACCCTGCGCAGAGCTGCTGGAGCGGTGGCTGCACCTTCAGCTGGAGCAACACACACAGCCCCCGGGGGTGGGGGAGTGCGGCGAGCAGCCTGGAGAGCGCAGGGGGGTCCCGCGACACCCACTGCCCTGCCGGCAGCGTGCGTGGACGGGGAGCTGCCAGGGGCACAAACCGGGGCCAGGCAGCGTTGCCCACGTTGTACCCGCTTAGCTCCACGGCAGTTGTGGACCAAAAAGCCTTATATCCAGCTGCACTGGAGGACACAGGCATCTTGTGCCGCCTTCAGTTTTACCTTCTGAAATAGCAGCCTGTGCTGACTGAGAATGTATTTTGATAGGAATGGATTGGCATTTAAAATCCACTCCCTCCAATTTTCTCTGCTCGACTTTAGTAGCATATTGACAGCCAATGTTCCCTGTGTGATAGGAAAGGGGCAGTTAAGGATATCGCCTAGGCCCTGGGGGCGTTTTGTGTATCTGTTAGAAAAGGCAGCTAATGCAGTAGTGATGGTACTGGCTGGGTTTGGGAGCAAAAGAGAGGCAAATAATTGATTTTGTTGAGGAAATGGCAGAATATCCTTGCAGTGTCTCCTATTCTTTTTCAAAGGAAATGGAAAAAAAAAAAAGTTGCTTTCAGGGCAGCACAACCAATTTTCCTCTCCCCAGCTCTCTGCTCCCTGCGCCTTGCACAGGCTGCCCTTCTTCAGGCACTCCCTAGCAGGCATCCACTACAAGGCCACCCCTGCTGCTCTGCCCACTAATCCTCACCCACACGCTCTCCACTGCCTCATCGCCCGTCCCTGCGCAGAGCTCCCTGCATGCCCGCTGCTCTCTCTCCAGGGTTTCTTTCCTCCACATCACCCTGCACCTTTTCCTTGCCATCCCACACCACCACTTCCTCACTCTTTCTGCAGTCAGCCTCTCCCCTGAGCTGCCCCCACTTCAAGGCTCTCCTCACCACCTTGCCCACCTGGTTGGCCATCAGGTCAGCAGATGGGAACAGTCTCCTTCCAAATGAAGCGTGACAACCTGCAGCTTTGCTCCCTCTCTGTGGGCTCCCCTTCAGGACCTCCTCCAGCTGCTGTAACCCCAGGCCAGCCGGGGAAGCAGCCGCTCCCCTCTCCTGGGAACCTCTTCCTGCTCTCGGGGCTCGTTTTCAGCCAGAAATCCTGCTGACCACAAAACTGCAAGCACTGTCACAGGCTAAGAGCAGGACTGTAGGCGATGGACCATGCGCTGCTGCAGCATGGTTTTACACCACCCCACTCAGCTCCATGTGTCACCAGCCCCTAACCTGCCACCATGAAAAGGGAAAAAAAAGCTCAGCTCTAGTGCTGAGGGTCAGCACGTGGGCTAGCTTTCCTCCACGCTCACTATCTAAACCCGAGCCCCCGGCCCTGTGGCTGCCCTGAAGAGCCAGGCCGTAGCCCCTTGACTCTGCCCTTTCCCATCCTGCCCCTGACACACTCAGAATGACATTAAGCCCTGGCATTTGAAAGGTGTGGGGGGTGTTAAAAAATTAATAAATTGCAATTAGGATGCAAACTATTGACTTTTATTTAAGAAAAAAGGTTCTTCTCTGTTTTCTCTGTCTCCCTCCCTCTCTCTCACACACATACACCGCCTAGCTCCTTTCCTTTGCTTCAGCAGCATGCTAAGATTGAGAAAGCAGAAGTGGGGAGGGAAAGAAAAGGAGATGCAGGAATGAACAGCAGAGGGAAGACAAAAGAAGACCTTCTCAGTCAGCACATGCGGCTATTTCAGAAGGTAAAACTCAAGGCGGCACAAAATGCCTCCAGTGTCCTCCAGGGCAGCTTTTAGCCAGAGACACATTTCATGCTGCTCCTTCAGTCACACCTCGCCAGCATCGGTCTCCCAGCAGACACAAAGCACAAGCCAGCCTTCTCCAGCGGTAACTGCAAAGAGGCTGAACACGGGCTGGGGAAGCTCTGGGGGGAGCAGCGGCCCCGGCAGGGCAGGGGCATTCCCCCAGGCAGAGGGGCTGCGTGGGGCAGGGCTGCTCACAGCTCCCGCTCGCCCCCAGGACACTTCCCCAGGGGCTTCTCAGCAGGAAGCTCCAGGCAGGGACCACACCAAAGGCAAGCAGCTTCCCAGAGTCTCTGCTTCCAGGTCCCTGCTGCTGGCGTGGCACGAACGGAAAAGGAGCTGCCCAGCCGCAACAAGAGCCCCAGGCTCCAAAGCCCACGCAGAGACCAGCAGCTCTGCGAGGAAGCTCACCAAGGGCCTTCGCCCGCTCGCTGCCCACGCGCAGCACCAGCAGCGCCGTGGCTGCCCCAGCAGGCTCTGTCCCAGCTGCTGCTGAGCACCTGCAAACACGCACGTGCCCCTCGACATTGCCCCGCTGCCGCCAGGGCTCTGTGGGGCAGAGCTGAGCGCCATGGGGCTGCCATGGGGGCCGGGGGCCAACGCTGCCCTGAGCAGACGTCACCTGCAGACCCTCCACGGCCTCTGGGCAGGTGTCTGCAGGGGCTGTGAGCGCCCTCCAGAAGGGCACAGCTCTGCCGCAGCCGCTCCGCTGCCACAGCCGAGAGCCTGGCTCTGGCCACGGCCACCAGCAGCCTCCGCACGTCCTGCTCATCCCGGTGCCCACGGCCGGGCTGAGCACAGGCAGGAGCTGGGCATCCACCCGGGCAAAGCAGGGCTGTCAGCAGGGGCACAGGGCAGCTGGCGGCCTCCTGCCCCGGCCCGCAGCCACCACAAGCCCAGCTGCCCCCGCGTCCGCCCCGCACAGAGGCCACGGCACCCAGAAACGGCCACCGCAGCCGGCACCGAGCCGTGGGGCCTCTGGCAGAAGGGGCACAAGAGCCGGGGGCTCCTGTGGGGCCGCAGGCGGCCCAGGCCGCGCCGGGCCTTCCCCAGCAGCTGCTCGCACCCAGCCGGGCCGCGGCGGCTCCGGCCACCCCCGCGCGCACAGCCGCTCGCTCTGCCCAGCCCAAGGCCCTCGGCCCCGGCGCGGCAGCTCCCGGCGCTGCGGCTCGAGGCTCCGGGCGGCCCCGCCCCAGGACACGCTGCCCCGCGCGGCCGGCAGCAGCCGCCTCTCGGCCCCTCCCTCCCCGCAGGGCCCGGGCAGCCCCGGCACCGCCCCCGCCCCGCCCCTGGGCCGCCTCCTCTGCACCAGTGCGCATGCTCCGCCCCGCCCCTCCCAGCTCCTCCCCCTCTGCCCCGCCCCTCCCCTCCCCTCCCCTCCCCTCCCCTCCCCGCCCGACCGCCCAGCGCACGCGCACTGCCGCCCCCCGCCCCTCCCTCCCTGCTGCCCGGCCCCGGGAGGCCCCGCCCCGCGGGAGCCAATGGGGGAGGCGGGGCGGAGGCTCTGTCTGCTGGGAGAGCGGTGCTGGCGAGGGGGTGGGGGAGGTGCAGGGCAGGAGATCAGCTTTGTTCTGGGCACCTTTGTGCAGGGGATGCCAAAAGGAGACAGTCGAGGAGTGACGGTACCACCTGGGTCTGGGAGCCTAACAGTGGAAAAGGAGTGAGTTTGTTGAAGAAAGGCCAGAGTATCCTTGCAGTGTCTCCTGTTCTTTTTCAAAGGAAATGGAAAAAACAAAACAACAACAAAACCCCCTAAGAAGCTGCTTTCAGTGTCTGTTCCTGAAGGAGGAGTTTCCACAAGACTTCCTCTCTGTCTTAGCTGACGTAATACTTTGACTCTTGCCTTCTGCGTCATGGGGAAGTGTGCAGCTGAGAAGTTTTGAAAGACCTCGCTCCTGAGCCCTGCTGGAGCAGCAGGTTATTTAAGTGTGCGTATGAGTTGCTTTTCCGTCTTGTCTTTCCTCACCGCCTTCGACATCTCTGCCCTCGACTGGAGTGTGTTCAAAGCAGAGGTGTGTGGAAGACCTTTGAGTGTCTCTTGATTCTCCCAGCTGGTTCTTGTGGCACCTTTTTGAAATGTTGAGAGCTTGCGTTTGACCTGCTGCCAAGTCCCTGCAGCTGCTCCCTCCCTCCCTCCCTCCCTCCGTCCCTCCGCGAGGGTCAGCCACCCGTGTGGCTGTGGGTTGTCAGCGCTGGCTGCCCCGGTGGCAGCAGCCGCCTCTGCTGTGCCGCCGTGGGGCGAGCGCGGCGCAGGGCCCCCTGCCCTCCCTCGCAGGCAGGTTTCCCTGGGGGGGCCACGGCCGGGGCAGCGCAGCCGCCTGTGCCGACCCGGCCGGGCCCCGCGGCGGGGTTGTCCCTGTGGCCCGGCCTGCGTGGGGCAGGGGCAGCCCCCGGGCGCCCCGCGCAGCCCCTGCCTGCTGCAGGGCCAGCCCTGGCCGGGGCCCTGGGGGCGAGGGGGGCCGGGCCCCCTCTGTGACACGGGCTGTGCTCACAGGGGACATCCCGTGTCACGGCCACAGCTGCCCTCTCCCGCGCGGCCCCGGCCTCTCCCCACACGTCCCGGCGAGGCCGCGCCAGCCCAGGCGCTGGGGCTGCTCTCGGCACCGCTCTGCTGCCAGGAGCCGCCGAGCCCCAGCGGGAGCCGGCGAGGGGAGGCCGGGGCAGCGCAGGGCTGCGGGGAAGTGCGGAGGAGGAGGAGGAGGAGGAGGAGAGGAGCTGTTTCCTCGTCACCTCCCGCTGCAGGGGTGACCCAGGGCGAGGAGGACAAGGATGGAGCTCTGGGACGCTGGCCACGGGACGCGGCGTGGGCAGGGGGTGCCAGCGCTCCCCCCGCAGGGTGAGGCCTTGAGGAGCTCTTTCCCGGGAGCTGTCGCAGAGACCATGAACTCTGAGCGTGGCTCCTGCTGGGCTCTGGAGATGCTGCTGGGAACACACGTGCTCCAAAGGAATCCTTGGACTTTTCCTCAGCTCAGCGGGGACTTTTGTCCAGGATCCCAGCCACTGCCCCTAGTTCCTTCCCACTGGATCTCCTTGTACCTGCAATTGAGCTCAGGGACACACTGTGGATGTCCCGTGGCAGGATCTCCATGTCCTACTGCCTCTGTTTCAGCTCCAGAGCCCTCGTGGGGGCAGATATAAGGTTCTACCTCAAGGCAGTGCCCACCTCAGCCGCTGAGCCCCTGTCAGGACTGGGGTTAATTTGGGGAGGGGGGTGCTTTTGGAAGACACTTGCACCTGTCATCCCCTTGGTTAGGCATGTGCTGAATGGTTGTGAGCTGGCCCAGCCAGAGCATGACGTGTCTTTCCCTTCTTTTCCAGAGCGCCTTGCTATCTGGGAAGGTGTGTCTGACTACATTGTATGGCAACTGATGCTGAGCCAGGTGGGTCTGCCCTCCTGGGCCTGCCCAGGAAACCCTTCTTCTGCCTCCTCTGTACCTGAGGGGTGACCTCTGTGCTTTGGCTTGTATTTTTGAGAGGCTGCAGAGGAGGGGGATGAAATCATCTGGAAGATTCTTCCAGAGAACTTCTCCAAAGCTTTCCCGAGTGCTCCATCTGTCCCTTTTGTACAGCAGGAGTGGGCAGGGCACCGAGCACCATCACCATGTGCTGACAAGTCACCAGCCTGTCCACCTAACACTCTCATAACTCTTCTCTTTCTGTTTTCAGGGAGTCAGGATTATTCGGCTGGGCACCTTCAGTGTTGTGAGGGAACAAGTTGTTGGTGGGAAACATGGTCTTCTGACTGTTCGCAGACCCATGTTCCATCTTTCGAAGAATATTGCACAGGTTCTCGGCCTCTCCCATGATAAGGCCTATGCTCCTGGTAAGAAGACAGGCGGAAGCTTTTGCTTCGCCTTGGGACATCTTTGGGCTGTGCATAGCTGCTGCTCAGCAGTGACTGTTAGAAATCTGGCATCCCAGCACCAGGTCCTCAGAAGAGCTTCAGATTTTTTTAAATACTCATGACATCATCGTGCACATGACAATTATACTCCCTCTCTGTATGATTTGCTTGAACAGCTGGCTACATGCCAGATGTGTGGGGGCTGCTGCTTCTCCTCAGCTTTCGTTGAAACTGTTGGTCTGTGTTTACTGCCTCAGCAGACCTTGTAAAGGCAAACACCAGCATTCATGCTGGCTCTTCCCTTCTCCTTCTACTCAGAGGTGGATCAAAGTCATCTGTAGAGAGCCTTGAAACAGAGATGGGGAGCAGAGTGTGTATGAAAAGCCACCCGAGGCCAGCTTTGCTGGGATTGCTGGTCAGTGCTGCCAGCACTGCAGCTGTAGTGGACATCAGTGATGCCTGTGAGGCAGCAGGAGCTCCGAGCTGTGTTTGGAGTGGGTCTTTCCTTTCAATGGACTCCATCTTCTCTGGGATGGCAACATCATTCTGGCACGTGCCGGGGACAGCCCTCTGGCAGCAAAAGCAGGGATGTTTGCTGTGCCCTTGTGAGGGTGCTGGGGGTGGCCGGAAGGATCTGAAGGGGTGGAGTGGAGTGCTTGTGTTTTCCTTCTTCCTTGCATCCCCGTGACATGGCACAGCTAAACGTCTGCCAACGTGGAATGCGCTGAGTGTGGGCACAAGTACTGTGACCTGGCAGCCACTCCCCCAGCATGGGAACTGGCCCCCTTTCTGCTCCCCTTGTCCTGCCATCATGGCTCCTGTTCCTGCCAGATGGCTAGAGCCCTTTCTTTCTCTCTGTGGAGGCAAGAAAGCATTGCTGCACACTTGGCACGTCCGGCTGTAGAGTGCTTTGGAGTTCTCCTGGGGAGGGATGGCATCAGCTTCCCCGACGAGCTTTCCCAGAGGCTTAAAGAAGACAGCTGTGTAGCAGTGTCTTGCTTGAAGCCCTCCAAGCTGCTGACGCTCTCTTTTTGCCTGCTGCAGTGCTCTGTTAGTGACAGTGTTGTTGTTATGTTGCTTGCTAGGTCACAAGGAAATGGAGCCCCTGAAGTGTGCTCGCATAGCCTCCTACACGTCTGTTCCTCGGCAAACAGTGGAGGCTTGCGTAGAAGAGACCCTGCGTGAGTTCTGCCGCTGCCTCAAGAGTGGGCAGAATGTTGCCTTTGTGTTGAAGGACGTTGGCATGCTTGTTATTCAAGGGAACCACGTGAAAATGAGATTTTACAAAAGCCTTCTGCAAAGGCTGAATGGGACTGAACAGCGGCTTGCAGCTCTTCTTGGGGTGAGTTTTCCATTTCTCCAGCCCTTCTTGTAGTCCTTTGGAAATACCAGCACAGTGCAAGTGAATGCATTTCTGTTGGCCTGCCACGACCTCTCTGGGCACCTGGATAGCTGTGGCCTAAAGTAATGCCAGTTCCCGGCACAATTTCTCTTGAGTGGACTTGGTGACCTAGAAGACCCTGGGAATTTCTGTACTGGGTCAAACCAAAGTTGCCTGTAGCCCAGGATGCCGTTCCAGTGTGGTCAGGGAAAACTTCCAAGGAAAGGGCAGGTCTATTGTGTGTTTTCCCATGAGATTTCTCTCCTTCCAGAAAGCCATGGTTTAGTGCCGTGGTGTTTTAGGCTCACATCTGAATCCATGGGTGGCAGTGGAGACACAGGCAGAGCAAGGCCCCGCTGGGAGCAGACCCCTTTTGCTGCTGTCACTGGGTCGGTCTAGTTGTGCTGACCAGCTCTTGCCAGTGCCCCTGGAGCCAGGGGAGCACAAAGCGGGGCTTTTCCTGCTGTGTGCATCTGCACGCTGCTAGTGGTGGCCACAGTGTGTTACAGAGAGAATTGCTCCAGCCCTTGCCCTTCCCCAGGTCTCTAGCTCAGCCCAGCGCAGGCTGTGTCCCTCCATTCCTCCATGCTGCAGACGCAGCCGTTTGAACGTTAGGAGAGACTGTGGGGTTAACCCCACGTCTGACCCCTTTGTTCTCAGCTCAGAAGACGTCACCTCAAGCCAGCAGGGAAAACACAGCAGCCAGGAACCCCGGCTAGTGAAATGCCTTCTCTTGTGTTTGCCTTCTGCATTTGGAAAGACTTGGTGTCCGCACTGAGTCCCTAGATTCTTACCCCTGCCCAAAGCCTGACAGTGTCCTTACCCTTTCTCATGTATTTCCCTCCAGCTGCTCTGCTGTAGAAGTGAGGGGCTGCTGAGAGGAAGGGAGTTCTTTGTCTCAGCATTTCTGAGAGGAAGCGTCTTCTCTGAGCAGTGGAAAAGTCTGCTGCCCTTGTGAGCACTGCTCTGATTTTCTTGGCATCATCTCCCATGTGTCTCTCACCTTGCAGATGCCAGAGATGAGGGATTCAGTGCTCTCGCGCACCAAAACTGCTGCTTCCCAGACCCTTTCTGGTCATGTCATTGTCTTTCCAGAGTGAGTATGTTTGCTTCTTAGCCCCTGGCTCCCACAGGAGATGGGAGATGGTCCGCAATGGCAGCCCAGAAGATTGAGGTTAAAATGAGCTTTCTCACAGGAAGCATGGGGAAGCCCTGGAAGAGCTTGATGAGGAAGCTGCTGCCCCTCGAGGCCCCTCCTGTTACTCAGCTTGCTAATACACGCTTGCAGGATCTGGCATATTCTGCTTTGGGAAAGGATGGACTTCCCAGGAGCTCCCAAATACTGCTGTGTTCCCATTATTCACACAAGGGGCAAAGGCAGTGTGGTGCCCTCCCTTTGGACTGATGTGTTTTTTTCCTGTGTCCAGGTACAAGCTTGAGAGTGTAGCTAGAAAGCCACCTGTGAGGCCCGTGGCAGCTGCGAAGGCCACCCAGGCAGAGGAGAGGGGAAAAGCTGACTGCAGTGGCAGGAAAGGTAATGCAAGAGCTGATTTCTGGCAGGGGGTTGTGCCTTCTCCTCGTGTGCTCATGGGTAGGGCATCGGAGCCAGGGTGACAGTGCGATGGCTCAGGGAGCATGAGGTCCTAGAGATGATGCCGCTTACCCGTTATGGGAAATCTCCTGAGGGAAGCCCATCACTCCCACCTGCCGTGGATCCCTCTGATTAAACTTTCCCCCATTTCCAAGGGGACTGCATGCCTTGGTGTGCATTGCAAGCACTTCTGTTTGAGGAGGTGGTGCAGAAAGGAGGCAAAGGTGTGAGCAATCCTTGATTACTGTGAATCTGAAATTGTGCCTGGAATTGTAGGTGATGGAGGGGCTGAGCTATCTCATGGACTCAAAGTGTTTTCATCAGATGGGAGAAGTCCCCTTGAGTAGATGGTCAGAAGTCTGGCAAGCTGTGCCCAGACTTCCTTTCATTTTCCAAGCAAGGAGTAACCTTGCTTTCTTAGTTTCTCATAATCATGCCCCAAACAATGCCTTTGGAGATCAGTGGACGGATCCAAAGATGTGTTCCCCTTGTGTGAAATGATTGCCCCCAGAGAGACTCCGTTAGGTCAGCAGCACGTGTCAGCAAGCCCCCTTTCCCATCATGTGAAGAGGATAGAATGTGAGAAAACCAGTAGCACAAGAAATGATGTTGCCCAGGAAAACCTGCAAATTGGACAGGAGCCAGCATCCAGAAGGGCCTAAGACTGCCCAAGAAACAAGACTGGAAAGGAATCGGCTTGAGGCCTCCCAGTTTGACCACAGGCTTGAGGAGATTTGCATATCCTTCCTGTTCCAAAGGTCTCCACAGTGCTGTCCTGAAGTGTTTTCTTGTCTCCTGCTTACAGGCAATCTCCCCGCCAACCACCTCCTCTTGAGAGAGCGGCTTCCTGCATGCAGACTAACTGCTCTGAGCATGGAGAAAGGAAAGGGAGACACAGGCAAGGGCAAAGCTCCTCCTGGCAGGTGAGAGCCTTGGAGAAATGGCTGAGGGTGAGCCTGTGCTATCATGGTTGTTTGGGTGAGATGTTTGCTTTGGACACAATGTTTATGGTAACTCTGAAGGCCTTTGACCATGTGTCATAATGCCTGCTGATCCCTTGCTGGATGGCCAGCATCACCTGAAGTTCTTGGGAGACACCCGTGTTCGCATCCTGTTTCTCATGACTGCCTCCAGGTGAGAAGCTTTTTGGAAACTCCACATGGCCAATGAGTCCTAAGTGAGAATGGGTTAAACATGGAGGAGCTCTTTCTTTGAATGGAAAGGATGTTGCTTTGCAAGACAAAGTGGAATTGCACTCATCCTGCCACCCAGGATGCAGAGCAGAGTGTCTTTTCATGATTTCAGTTTAATTTGTTTCCCTCAAAGCCTTCTCATTCATATGAAACCTTGTCTTGTGGCTGGCACAAGAGATTGGCAGGGATAGGTAAATGGCAGGCATGCTTTACTCCCTCGACGACTTGCTCCCTCTTTGACACTGGGTCCCCCTAATAATCCATTGTACATCCCCAGACACAGAGTGTTTTGGGACAGCAAGCAGTGACAAATGCAACTGCCAGGAAGGGGGGTAAAGGAGTCTCTTGGAGCCTGTCCTTGCAGAAGACCTGGCTCCGCTCCTTGCTGCGCCAAGAGAGAGGCTGTCTTTGGGCATCCTGAGCATTTCTCTGAACATGTTAGTACAGCCTGGGGCGTTTCAGCCTGGGGGGATCTCTGTCTCTGTGGAAGTGAAGACATTTCTTTGAACCCAAGTCATTGCCCTGCAGAGCTGCCTTGTGCTGCAGAAGCAAGAGCCCAGCTTGTGAGCTGGGGATGGAGCCCAAGCTCGCCCTGTGCTCACACCACCTCCCCGGGATGTGTGTTTCCAGTGTGCTCCCAGCCATCGGAGAGAGCTCCTTGAGGAAGGTGGAGAAAGGCAGGAGGAAGCCAAGTGCTGAAGAATCATCAGCAAAGCCAAAGGAAAAGAAAGAAAGGGCAGCACTGAAGGCAACGAGAGACATGGAAGAGCCAGAGGGGATCCAGGTACGGGAAGCCTTTATAAACCTTCAGACAGGAAAGGCCTTTCGTCTACTGCAGGGGAGCTGAACCTTGAAGGTCCCTCAGTGAACCTGTCACAGGTGCCTTGAAATGCATCTGTAAGAGGCAAAGCACCATCAGGAGTGGGGTTTGTAGTCCAAGAGAAGCCCCAGTGTTCTTAAAGGCCTGTTGCTGGTCTGTTGGGTGTTAGGGAAGCAGCAAGTGAGGCCATGAAGAGTCATGCTAAGAGTAAGAGCTAAGGTTAGAATGGGTATGTGGGGAGGTTTGTTCTGGCCGGGTGACCCCAACAGCAGGGCTGCATTCATAGGTTCTGCTCAGGCAACAGCAGTTCCTTCCCCTCCTTTGCTAGGCTATGTGAGAGGTGTGCGACTGGGATGGGAAGTTTGGCTGTGAGGGCTGGTGAGCCTTGGTGAGGCTGGCACATGCCCTGAGGGCTGTGTGGAGGCGGCTGTGCTGTTTCAGCAGCTCTGACTGCAGCGTCCCTGCCTGAGCAAGGGGTTTCTCCTGCCTTGGGGGGCCTGAGGCCCCACCAGACTTGGGGGCTGGTGAAGGCCCAGCTCCTGCAGGCGCCGGCTGCTCTAGTGCAGCATGTCCAGAGCGTCCGAGTGAGGGGAGACCCAGCATACAAATCCTGCTGTGATGCCCATGCAGGTTCGGCGGATGTCAAGGACCCTGACAAACCTGCGGCCTGACCTCAGCCTGCCCACGACCAGCAGGGACGAGAGGGCTGATGACCGTGCTGGGGAGAAAAAGCCAAGCATTAAGGACGTGTACATCTACCACCTGGGGCCAGAGGAGGAGATGACGGTCTACGTTTACTTCTCCCACATAGATGAGGAGGAGAAGAGCGAGCAGCAGTCATCAGAAGAGACAGTATATGGCGTGAGTGTGTGTGATTGTCAGGGTGAAACCTGAGCTGAGAAGGGCTTGTGAGGATTGTGTGGTATGAGCTGCTGAGCGCGGTAGCAGCATTTCCTTTTGGAGTTCTGCTCTGCCAAAGAGAATCCCTTCCCCTCATTGGTGATGTGAGGAGTGAGATTGTAGTGGGACAGTGGGGTCCAATGGGCAATTGCTGGGATGCCCTGGTCACGCATGAGTTCCCCCTGAGAGCATACTGAGGTCCAGGCTTTCTGGGTTGTCCAGCTGCTGCAAAGTGCTCCCATGGGAAATTGTCTGTGGGTCTTGTGGGCTGGGCAGCAGCACTGTACAGTCTTGAGGTTGTATGAGAATCTCTCTGCGTGTGCAGGATTCGTTCACTTGCTGGATGATGGAGGAGTGGGAGGAATATAAAGGAGCATCATCTGCAGAGTACAAGGCCAGCAGCACCTCCCCAAAAAGGTACGTGTGCCCCAGCTGCAGCAAGGGCTGTGGCATTTGGATGGTGGTGAGCCTCTGGCTGCGGGGTGAGCAAGGCACATTGGTGGGTGGTGGAGCTGGCCTGCCCCAGGAGCCCCTGATTTCTCTGGGCATGGCAATGACTGGGGTAGAGCCTGCTGGCAAGCGCCTCTCTGCATCCTCCAACAAGTACGGAAACCTTGTGCGGAGTTGCAGGCTGCAAGTCCAGCTGGGAGTGTGTGTGTACAGGGCCTTTGGGAGACAGGAGGGCTCCATGCAGAGCGTGAGAGAGACCCTGTGCCCGCTCTCGCAGGATGGTTTCCAAGCAAAGTCTCCAGGCGCTTCCAGCAGCAGTGACGAGCCTAGTGAAGGAGGCAAAGAGCTGTGTGGAAGAGGTGGGAGCAAAGAATGCTACTGAAGAACCCGAGTGCCTCAGGTGAGTATCTCTAAAAGCAAGTGTTGCTTCTCCTTGTGCAATGCCCTTCCTTCCACGCCCAGCAGCACGGGGGAGAGAGGGTCTTTTGTGGAGAGCCATCACGGGACGGAGAGCAGCAGGCTTGCGAGTCTGTGCCCTTGAATGAGGCAGCTCTTCCACCCAGCAGTTAGTTTTGGGTCCCTCAGAGGAGGATTTCCACGTGGGACAGGAGTGATGGAGGGATGAAGAGTCAGAGGGACAGAGCGGTGTCCATTGCTAGTGTTTCAGGTTTACTTAGTTACCTAGAAATTTCTTCTTTTGTGTTCCCGCCTGCTTTCATGGCTGGCAGGAGAGAGTGGCAGGGATGGGTAAATGGCAGGCATGCTTTAGGCCCTTGACCACTTGCTCCGTTCTTGACACTGAGTGCCCAGTGAAGAAACATCTTCCATCCCTAGACATGGAGACTCGGGAGCACGGGGCTGTGGTCAATGCAGTTGCCAGGAAGGGGGGTAAGGATGTGTCTCGGTGCCTGTCCTTGCAGAAGACCGGGCTGCTCTCCTTGCTGCCTCAAGAGGGAACCCGGATTTGGGCATCCTGAGCTTTCCTCTGGGCCCGTCATGTAGCCTGGGTGTTTCAGCTGGGGCAGATCTCTGTCTCTGTGGACGTGAACGCGTTTAGCTGAACCCAAGTCATTGCCCTGCAGAGCTGCCTCGTGCTGCAGCAGCAGGTGCCCAGCTTGTGAGCTGGGGATGGAGACCAACCTCCCTCTGTGCTCACACCACCTCTCCGTGATGGGTCTTTTCAGTGTGCTCCCAGCCATCCGAGAGAGCTCCTCAAGGAAGGCGGAGAAAGGCAGGAGGAAGCAAAGGTCTGAAGCCAGACTGCCAGCTGTGAGGCCTCTTGGTAGAAGCCAAGAGAGGGCAGGACAGGTATGTGCTACTGACTGAGGTCCCTCTTGTGCCACAGGGGCTTGTGGAAAAGCACATGGTCACACATGAGTTTCCCCCTGAGAGCCTGATGAGGTCCCTTTCTAAGTTGCAAAGAGCCACCTAGAGAAGTTGACTGTGGGCTGTATTTGCTTAAGGGAGTTAAGGCTTAATATTGCAAGTATTAGCTCCAGATTGCTGACTGGGTGGCTCAAGTCAAGCATCAGAGGAGGCAGTTGGAGACAATCGTGCCCTGTAGGAAGAACCATCCCAGCTGAACCCCCATCACCAGTCTTTGCCTGGGATGAATGCAGTGCCAGTGTCGTGCTCTGCCAGTCACAATTCCCTTCCGTCATTTGTGTTGCCATCAGAGATGCCAGCTTGAGAGAGAAGTGCCAGTGGGAAACAATAGTGAAAGCTGGTGGGGCTGTGACATACCTTGGGCCTGTTGCAGTGACTCTCATGGTTCTCCAGCTACGGCTGCAGCCTCCCTTGCTGGGGTGCCTGAGGCCAGGCCAGAGCAAGGGCTGTGGTCCAGGTGCTGGCACAGGTCCTGCAGTCCCTGGCTGCTCTCTTGGTGCATGTTGAGAGCCTCTGAGTGTGCTTGGAAGTGGCACTACAAACTTCCTGGGATTGTCTTGCAGGCTCAGCAGAGAAGTGAAACCCAGCCAAGGGTTCGGTCGGGCTCCTCCCGACCCACAGCTGAGAAAGAGGAGGAGAGTGGTGGGAAGCTGGGTGAAGACAAGCCCTGTTTTCAGGATGTCCTCAAGTACCGCCTGGCATCAGACGAGGAAGAGACTGTCTATGTTTACTTCTCCCGCATAGACGAGGAGGAGAGAAGAGCAGCCGAGAGGCTGGGGACACAGCAGAGGCAGTAAGTGTGTGCCAGCTGGAGGAAAAGCCTGGGAGTGTTGAGGGGTAGTGACCCACCGAGGTGTCAGAATGCCAGTGCCAGAGTCGCTGGTTTGGATATGACATCCTGGGCCTTTTTGTGACTTGGGATTGACCAGGGGTAGACCTTGATGCCATGCACCTCTGCACAGCCCCAAGCAAATGCCCAGCCCTCCCTTGGAGGTGGATGAGACCTGCCTGCCCTCCAAGGGGCAGCTGTTTAGCACTCAGAATAGGATTACAGTGTGGGACATAGAAGTCCTGAGCAGCTGAACACCAAGGGATGTTTGTCTGCACCTTTTCCACCCTCTGCCTGAATGCTGAAGCCAAGAAAGGGGTTGAGCCCCAGTCTTAGCCCCAGCAGACTCAGTCTCAGGCTGACCAACTGTGCATAGGCCCTTGGGTGGAGCCAGGGGCCTGTGTCACGTCACACTGAGTATGGATGTGCCATCAGAAGCACATGTAAACATACGTGGCCTGAAATCATCTGCAGGATTTCTCTGTCTTTCTCTGTGTGCATCCCACTTAGCATCTTGCTTTCTTGTTCCTTAGCTCTGGGGAGAAGAACTGCCTCCCGAGCCGGCAGGAGAGGGACCAGTGACTGCCAGCCATCCCGGCACACACAGAACTTTGTTCTTGTGAATGAAAGCAACTCTCCAAACTGCTGTGGCTCTTTCCTTGGCATGGTGTGAACTCTGCCATTTGCAGCATGTGAATGCCAGAGGGGCCCAAAACCAACAGCTCAGGAGTCTGGGGTTGAGTGTCAGGGCCTGCTCTGAGGACAACTCTCTCCCAAGGTCATGCCATACCTACTTGTGTGCAGCTGTGGTGCTGATGTCTCAGGGACCTCCTGCTCTTTGTAGGTCCCCGTCAGAGCAGTGGAGTCAGCCCTGTTATGGCAGCACATCCCCTGCTGACAAGGGGATGCTCCAGGGAGGTGGGAAGAGCTGGTTTGGCCCTCTTGAGGCAGGAAGAGGTTGCGCCAGGGCCTCTGTTTCCTGGTGCCAGTGCTGGCTGCAAGACAGGAGGGGACCTCAACTCTTGTGTGCGTGTTTGTTGCATTGAGTGCTTGGCTTTTGGGGGTGAGAAGGGAATAATGTGGATCGCAAGGACTAGCATTGGAAGGTCCCAAGCAGGAGGGTGTGGCCATGGTGGTCCGTGGCTGCCTTGGCTGTAGGGACCATGACATAGTGGAGTTGCGGACTCTGAGGGGAGTGAGGAAGGAGAGCAGCAGAGTGCAGAGCGTGGACTTGATGTGAGCTGACTTCCCCCTTGTCAGGGAAGTGGTAGGGGGATCCTGCAGGGCTGTCTGGAGGGCAAAGGAGCTGGAGAAAACTGGCAGGTGTGTAAGGACAGCACCTTCCAAGCACAAGAATGATCCCTCTTGATAGGCAGGCAAAGAAGCGGAATTACCATGAGACTGTCTTGGCTTGACAGTTTTCTGACCCTTCAATCTGTCACCGCGGCTGGGGGAATGTTCTGATGCCCTTGATGACATCACACTGCCTGCCCACTTGCCTGATTGCTGATGGCCTGTGAAGTTGCTGGGATAAAGATGACCTGGGAGTTTGTCAGGGCCCTGAGGGCACTAAGAGGCCTTAATGTCCCCGAGCAGCCCCACCTGGGGCTTCCACCCACCCCCTGCCCATGGGCCCAGGAGCCCCATTTGGGCTCAGCCCAGGGCCTGCAGGCCCTGCCGGAGCTGTGTCACAGAGTGATGGTGTCCAGCTCAGCCAGAGCCATGCCCATGCCTGACTGTGGACACCACTGATCTAGACTCTGACCCATGGCCTGGCCTTATGGCCTGCCCTTGGCGCTGCCTTGTCACCATGGACCTGCCCAGCGATCATGGGGCTGGGTCTGAGCCTGGTTATCCTCACCAGAGCTGATCCTGGTCTTGACTCTGACCTGGGGATTGGCTTCCCAGCTTGAACACAAACCTGTTTCTTTATACCCCACTGTACTTCTTAATAAAATCCTACAAATCCTCAGAAGACCACAAGACTGCTGAACCTCACCACAGATGGGATCTGCACAGTGTGCCATGGACTGACCCAAGGTCCATCCCAAGCTGTATTAGGTCGGGGTTCCCAGCATCAGAAGGGATGTCAGATTTTATAGTTTGCTGTCACCTTTTTCTGGGATGTTAATAAAATAGTGTTTTTCCTGAGAGGGAGAGTTTGTGCCTTTCTTTTTGCACCCAAAGGCACCAGCACCTCCTGGTGCTGGCTGCAGGAGGCAATGGGCAAGGGGAGGGAGGTAGATCCCGTGAGGATGAGGGGGATGGTTCCAGGCAGTGGCTGGGGGGATGTCACAAAAGCTTCCCAAAAGGTCAGGGCAGTGGCAAGGTCCCGATCTAGTCCCAGGCCTAGGTAGATCATCTCGTGCAATTCTGCTCAAGCAGGGTTGCCTAGATCACATTGCCCAGGACCCTATCCAGGCGGCTTCTGAATATCTGCAAGGATGGAGACTCCACAGCCTCTCTGGGCAACCTGCTGCAGTGCTCTGTTACCCTCACAGTGAAGACATTTTCCTTATCTTCCGATGGAAATTCCTGTGTTTCAGTTTATGCTGAACATTGTGCTCAACATTTCCTGGATATCAGGCAGACTTTTGTGTTCTCTGTCCCCTCAGTAGCAGCTCACAGCACCACTGGTGCGATCCTCCCCACCTCCCCTACCCGACCCTGCTCACCCACCAGACTGTCCTGGCCAGCCCAGCTGCAGCCCCTTGCAGCCCCTCGTCCCTGCACAGAGGCAGAAGCCCTGCTCCTGCAACCCCACAAGCTGCTTTGCTCCTCTTGCCCCTCTTGCCAGCTCTTGCTGCTGATGAACCCTGCTCTCCCAGCAGCGGCTCAGCTGCGACTGCGACCCAGGACATCCTGCTCTGTCTCCAGGCTCAGCCTCTCTCCAGCCAACAGGTCAGGCCAAGGATCGAGCAGAGACGGGACTGAGAGAGCTGTCCTCTCCCCGATGATGTGCTCAGGGCAGATGAAGGACTGACCCTGCCACAGGGGTCTCTGGCAGAGCTGTCTGCACATCAGGCAGATGTCAGAATCACTCCCACGTCCCCACACAGTTGCTGGAGTGGGGACTCAGCTGGCCTCTTCCACTGCCCCATGGCACCGCACCCTCTCTTCTCCCCATTCAGTAATGAGATGTACAGACACCACCACTCAGCACTGACACACACTGTTCCCTCTTCTGTCCTTCCCATCAGGCAAGGAGACGCCACAACCATCTCAGCTCAGCTTCAACAGGACCCATGTGCATCCTCCGTGCTGCTCCTCAGCTTCTCAGGCCATCCCACATGCTCCAGAAAGGACGTCCCACAGCAACACGCACGTCCCAGCCACCAGCAGACCTGCTGTGCCAGAGCTGGCTCCCCAGGGATGTACCTCCAGAGGAGTTTGGCTTTTGTTGTGACTGAGCTCAAGTGGGAGCAGAGGAAGGGTCTGTCCACCCAAGCAAGGCCATTGTCTTGCCAGCTTTGAGACTGAGCTTGTGAATGCTTGTCCCTAGGGACAGGGACTGCAGGGCTGCCACTGCCCCAAAAGACTCTACCAGGTTGGTCTGGAGCCACAAACAGGAGCGTCTTTGATGACGAAGGGGTTTGAGCCTATGTGCACAGTGCAGAAGAGATGAGCAGTGCATTGCTGCAACCTCTTGGCCCCCTCTTCACCATGCTGTTGTTGTCAGTTTGTCTTCTTCAACTTAATACAAATCCAGCTACGGCCTGTTCTTCTGCTTTTGTTTGCTATCATCTGGGCTGTGCAGCAGGGAGAAGTCTGAACGATGAGTCCTGTGTGCTTGTAGGCAGTGCTGAATCCAACAGCCCCACACGTCCCTTTTCCCTCGGGGTTTCCCAGGTCAGTTCCTGGGAGCAGAAAAGACCATTCCCTGCAAGCAGGGGAGGTGCAGGGAGGTTCCCAGCACATCAAGGGGCTGCGGAAGACACAACCATGAGATGCTTTGGGAAAGTGGGATTCATCTGTGGCTGTTCATGTTTCCCGTTCTTCTCCTCTTTAGAGGATGACACAGGCCAGAACGGATAGCATTGCCTAAACCCTGATTCATTATATTTTAGCCAGAGTCAAGCGTGGGCCTTGTGCTTGGTGGTGATCCTAAGGCTGTTGATCCCTCTGCCCGTTCCCTCCCAGTGTAACACCCCTCCGCAAGACCCATCCCTGCACACACACAGGTGTGAACAGGAAGGTCAGTGGCACCAGCCCTGCCAGCGAGGACCCCTCTGTTCCCAGCAGCCGTGGTGCAGGAGACAGCCCCTTCCCTGAGCAATGCACCAGCCTGAGTCAGAGCTGTGCGGTTACCAGAGGTTTTTCTGCACCAGGTCATGGGGCCTGGGAGCAAAACCCAGGGTGCTGGGCAGCACAACCCCCAGGCACCCCACCAAGAGGGCACCGTCCCTGGGTGGGCTCCAACCACCAACCTTTCGGTTAACAGCCGAATGCGCTGCCTGCTGCGCCACAGAGACCCCCGCCTGGGGCTGTCCTGGGGCAGCTCCGGCATCGGGACAGTCCCCGGTACTGCAGGAATGGGAATGTCCCTGAGCCCAGCCACATGCCCAGTCCCAGGGAAGGGGATGCTGCCTTTCACCCACTGCTGGGTGCTGGTGGGCAGAGCAGTGGGGGGGGGGGCCTGGTGCCTGGGTGAGGGGCTGTGGGCAGCTCCCTGCCAACCACCAGATCTGCCTGCTCCTCTGGCCCCTCCGCTGCAAACCTGGGGGGCAATAGTAGCAGCGGGCACATCACCCCAGTGCAGCCCTGGTGCAGGAGCAGTGGCAGCTGAGAGGCAATGCCAGCTTGCCCCATGCCAGCCTGCGGCCCAGCACGAGGGGTTGAGTGCTGCTTTCTGCTGAGGCTCTCAGGGCACCAGGGCACAACAGGGCTGTGCTTGTCAGGGACATGTCGTGGCATGAGATGTGCCCGCATCAGCCCCCTCCCCCCGACAATTTGTAAGGGGATGTAGCTCAGTGGAAGAGCACCTGCTTTGCATGCAGGAGGTCCTGGGTTCAATGCCCAGCATCTCCGGCGGAGGGGGAGCTTTTTCCTCAGTCTCCACCCCCCTGACCAACAGCGGGGAGGGCTGCCAACCGGCTGCATTGCTCCTCTCCACAAAGTGTCGGCTTGCCCTCCAACGACATGGCAGGCTGTCATGTGGGAAGTGGAGCTCCCCATGCAGGAAGAGCCCAGCCACATCCTCAGAAAGCCTGCCCAGGGCAAAGGACATCATGAGGGCACGACTCTTGCAACAAGCTGAGTGGCCAGCAGTAGGCAAACAGGCAGGACTTGTCAGATCCTCAAGTGCCTCTCAGCAGAGACCACAGCCCTGTGAGACAAGAGGGTGTGCCCATGAAGACGAGAGGGCTGGCTGCTGGCTGGGAGCTTCTTGTAGCTGCAGCAGCAGCAGCACTGCCCTGGCTGGGCAGGCAGGCGCTGGGAGGGCATCAGGCCCTGGCTGGGCAGGCAGGCGCTGGGAGGGCATCAGGCCCAGCAGGTACCTCCGACCACGGGAGGTGAGAGCTTGGCAGGAGGGCAGAGGGCAGGCAGGTGGAGGGGAGCACTGGCACGTCGCTGGGGAATGGCTCCTGTGCCAGCAGCGCCGGCCAGCAGCAGGGGAGCAGCCACTGGGGCCACCATGAGCGCTGGGAGCTGATTCAACAGCTGGGCATGTGGCAGCGGGAGCGGGAGCAGGAAGGGCAGGCGCAAGCACAATGGCTGCTGTGTTGGTTGTGAGCTCACTTGCATTCCAGTTAGCCCAGTGGCCAGCAGTGGGTGGGCAGGCAGGTGTTAGGAGGTCATCAGCAGCATGGGAGAGGCTGCCCAGCAGCAAGGAGAGCTTGGGAGGAGGTGAGAGGGAGGGAGAGGGGAAGGTGACCTTGGTGGCTGTTAAGGAATAGCAAACTAAAACTGAGTAGAGGTAGCCGCTTAGCACAACTTCTAAAAAACTAAATTTGCTGAAGCCTTAGGCCGCACTTAGATAAAATAATGAACTTTTACTTAGTCCAGTAAGCAAGGGCCGCAGAGCTGGTACCAGCTGGGAAGATAAGGAAGTTACAAGCAGTCTGCATTCCTGCGTCTCACACTCCGAAAGGGAAGATGTCAAGGCTTTGAAATAAGACCCGTGCAGGGCATCAGGACCTTGAGGGACAAAGCCTTAGCTCACTGCTGGGGCAGTGTTAATTGTTACGATTTAGAACCACCTCCTCCTCCTCCTCCTCAGGACCTTGAGAGACAACAGTAAGACCCAACAAGATACGAGGACACATCCATCAGCAGAAACCACAACAGTAAAGATAAGGGAGAAAAACAGCCTATCTAGGAACAACCATGAGACCCAGTAAGGAGCAGGAGATCCCAGACCTAAAAATTACTATTGGTCTGAACTACCGCGTGAGGGGTGGGAAACTTAATTTGAAAAAGCTGTAATTGCCCAGGGATTTCTTTGTTCCCCATGACTGTGGGGGACTTTTGCGGTAAGCCCCGCTAAAATATGGAGGAATGACCCCACAAAACTTCAATGATGCTCTTGCAATTAGTGTTTTTATAGATCAAGCAGCCCCTGATACACAAAAGTATTTTAAAGAGCATATGCCAGGCTGGCAAGGGGAGGGGCGCGGAAGAACCAGGGGAGATAGATGGAATCAAAGTGAAGGTGGTGTACAATTAAGAGTTAATGATGTTTGTCATTATTGAGGGGAACAAGGGCACTGCAAGCAGGAATGCCCAGTGAGGCCCCGTGTACTTGGGAATAGAGGGGCCAGCATGAGAAAATCAAACACTAAGAATGAGACCAGGCAATTCCCAGTCAGTCCACAATGATAGGAGACAGGAGACTCAGAAAATACTGTGGAAATTGGGGTAAATTAATGGGATATAGATTTGGATTTGAGGGGCAGGTAATGGCAAATATAGAAGGTTTAGAAGTTCCCTTTCTAGTGGATACTGCAGCCACCCTTTCCCTTTTAAATTTTGAGCCTAAAGGACGCAAGTCATCAGATAAAATAGTGATGCAAGGAGTGACGGGAAAAGGCGAACGAATGTTATCTAAGCCCTTATTACTCACTATTGGGGGTAAAACAGTGTGGGGACATTTTATAATTTCCACAGGCACGCCATGTGCCTTTTAGGGAGAGATCTCCTGCAAGCCTTGGATACTCAGATCTGCTTACAGCCGGAAGGGATAAAGCTAATAATTATGGGTTCATGTGTTCTGGCTAAGACACCAGAACCAGAGTCAACTCATCTGCAAATTCCAACAGGTTTAGAATCAGTTTCTAAAAAATTATGGAGCTCTTCAGGAATGGATGTGGGACTACTGAAATCAGCTAGTCCAGTCTCGATAAAAACAAAGGGGGGATTGCCTCCCGCAGTTAAGCAATACCCTATTCCAAAGGAAGCAGAGAAGAGTATCCAAAAACAAATCAATCATTATCTGAAACTGGGTGTCCTTAGAGTCTGTGAATCCCCATATAACACCCCAATTCTGCCAGTTAAAAAGAACAGGCAAGATTCTGATGGCAATTCCGAGTATCGGTTTGTACAAGACTTAAGGGCTAGAAACCAACATGTAATTGCTCCACACCCAGTAGTCCCCGACCCATCAACCATTTTACTACAAATACCTCATTGGGCATCGAGCATCTCTGTCTAAACTCCAGCTGTGTCAAAGAGAGGTAAAATATTTGGGTTTTATCTTAAAAGAAGGACACAGGTTAGTTGATCCAGAACGAGTAAAGACAATTCTTGATATGCCCTGTCCTGTAACAATAAAACAACTTAGGGGATTTTTAGGAGCTGTAGGATTCTGCCGACCGTGGATTCCTGGGTTAGCAGAACTTACTAAGCCTCTGGTACAGGCAACAAAAAAGGAGGAGATAGAGCCTTTGGCCTGGGGCCCAGAAAGGGAGAAAGCCTTTACATCTGTGAAAAAAGCGTTGGTTTCAGCCCCTGCTCTAGGATTACCAGATTATAGCAAACTATTTGAATTATTTGTCCATGAACGACAGGGAGTGGCAAGTGGGGTACTCACCCAAAAACTAGGCCCTCACCACAGACCAGTGGCCTATTACTCCACGCAACTAGATGAGGTAGCTAAAGGCACTCCAGGATGCATCAGAGCAATAGCAGCTACTGCAGCTCTTCTTGAAAAAACACGACCTGTAGTTTTGGGTCATTCACTGACTGTGTATGTGCCACATGAAGTAGAACTGTTAATGAAACAATACGCGACTCAAGCACTATCCCCACAGAGAGCTCACCGCTATGCACTGATAATACTGCATGCAGATAATGTGACTTTAAAAAGAGGCAATATTTTGAATCCAGCAACGCTATTGCCTCAACCGGAGGACGGAGAGCCACATCATTCCTGTGAGCAGGTGGTCGTCAGCTCGAGCAAGCCCCGGGAGGACCTTAAAGATGAACCTTTGGAGAACCCGGACTTAGTTCTGTTTACAGATGGGTCATCCTATTATTTGCACGGAAGACGTCACTCCGGCTATGCTGTCACTAACGTCTTTGAGGTGCTCGAGGCCATTCCTTTGTCTCCATCAGTAAGTGCTCAAGGAGCAGAATTAATAGCATTGCCCCAAGCAGCAAAAATAGGTAAGAGCTTGCGGGTAAATAACTATACCGACTCTAAATATGCATTTGGAGTGTGTCATGCAACAGGGATGTTATGGAAAGAACGAGGATTGTTTTCGTCATCAGGAAAGAAATTAGCTAATGGAGAAGAAATACGTAATTTGCTGGAAGCAGTTCAACTGCCCAAAGAAATTGCGGTAATACACTGCCCAGCCCATACTAAAGACACTACAGAAATTAGCAGAGGAAATGCTTTAGCCGACGCTGCCGCGAGGGCTGCAGCTCGACAACCTCTGAGAGAATGTATGGGGGCAGTTCCAAGGATGGACCAGAGTGAGTGGCCAAACTTAATAGACCCCAAAACTATGTATGAAAAAGACTGCTCAGTGGAAGAGAAAAAACAATGGGAGCAGTGGGAAGCAAAACAAAATGATGATGGAATATGGACAATTGGGGAAAAACCAATTCTACCAAAAAAATATTTAATTACTATAGCTAGGTGGTTTCACGATAAAGCTCATGGGGGAGCCGAGGCAATAGCTAAGCCGGTACAGAAAGTATGGGCTGCTCCAGGAATTTATGCAGCTGCTAAAAGAATAACAAATAGCTGCCCGACCTGCCAGAAGTTTTCAAATAACAGGCCAAGCTCAGATTTGGGGGGGGGCGACCACAGGCTTTCTTCCCTTTCCAGAAGCTGCAAACAGATTATGCAGATATGCCATCTGTCTATGGATACAAACACTTGTTAGTGATAGTAGATCAGTTATCAAGCTGGGTAGAAGCTTTCCCAACAAGAAAGGCCGACACAGGGGGAGTGGTAAAAGCCTTACTGAAGGAAATCATACCCAGGTATGGGGTCCCAGAAGCCATTGATTCAGATAGGGGTGCCCATTTTACGGCAAGCATAATCACTCAGTTATATAAATCATTAGGAATAAAAAGAAACCTATGCACCCCTTATCACCCACAATCTTCAGGCCAAGTAGAAAGAATGAATAGAACATTAAAAGCGAAAATAGCAAGAATATGCACACATGCTAGCCTAAAATGGCCAGAGGCATTAAACTCAGCTCTATGGGATGTTCGAAATTCTCCACAGCAACCCATAGGACTAACACGAGCAGAAATTCTTTTTGGGAGACATTTAGTGATACCAGGGACTTATATCCCTGCTAAGACCAGCCTATTAGACGGAGATGAACGAGTGACACAATATGTACTAGCCTTACAAGAACGGTTTAAGGCCTTGCAAAATCAGGCTCAGTGGTTTCAGCTGGTGCCATCAGACATTCAGGCACATGATATACAGCCTGGAGATAAAGTGTTGATAAAGGTATTCTCGCGAAAAACAAAATTAGAACCAAAATGGGAAGGACCCTATACTGTATTGTTAAGTTCTTACTACGCTGTTCTAGGAAAAGAGAACTGGATTCACCACTCTCACGTGAAACGAGCGACAGTCCAAGAAGCAAACACAGCAGAGGGTGCAGCAGAACAGTGAAAACAGCCACGTAAAGCTCGATGGGATACACGACTTCCCCAGGCTTTAACAAAATCATGGGATGTGAATTCAATTATTCAGCTCCTATCGCGTCTTATCAATTGTTACAATCTAATTATACTTTAATTCAAAATTTACTACCTACCCCCACTGGGATGAATCTCACCCTGGTAAGGAAACTACTACAACATGATGATTTACATTGACTGCTAGAGCGCATCCAGAACAGTGGACAGAAAACTCTTATCACTGTTCACCATGATGCAAAAGAGATACATCATATCTTAGAAAGGGTAAAAAGGGACGGAGAACATCATGGCTGGGAAACTCTTCTAGGGTGGTCACCAACCGCAACAGGGATTTATAATCATGTATTGCACCCAGTAGTAGTTGTGTTAAGATTAACTGTGTTATGCCTATTGCTTACAATCATATTATGTATAAGAGTATGGAAAGTGATAGTACGCCTCAAAAGACTTCGAGAACTCTGTTTAAAATATTAGCAGGGATGCTTCATAAAAACAAAGGGGGGAAACTGTTAAAGAATAGTGAATTGAAACTGTCTAGAAATGGCTGCTTAGCACAACTTCTATAAAACTTGCTTAGCATGAGTGGCTAGATTTGCTGCAGCCTTAGGCCGTGCGTGGGAAAAGTAACGAATCTTTACTTAGTTTAATAAAAAATAGTGCCTCAGAGCTCGTTCAGGCTGGGAAGATAGGGGAGCCACACGCAGTCTGCGCACCTCTGTCACCGACTCCAAGAGGGAAGATGCCAAAACAATGGGGAAAAATAAGACCTTGGGAGACAACCGCCAGACCCAACAAAAACAGAGGTACAACCGTCATCAGAGACCGCAAAAAACAAGAATAAGGAGAAAAACAGCTTGCCTCAGAATGACGATGAGACCCAATGAGGAGCAGGAGACCCCAGACCAAAAAATTATTATTGGTCTAACTTCCGCGTGAGGGGTGGGAAATGGAAGTCGAAAAGACTATAATTACCCAGGATTTGTTTATGTTAGGGTCCCTCTTTGGAGGCACCCAGCTCGAGCTGTAATGACGGCACGCGCGTGATTAAAATTATCTGATTTGTTTTGATTTGGCTCTGAACTTTACTTGCGGGAACCTAGGGTCGAGCCCTGTTATGGTGGCCGACAGGCCTAACTTCCATAACAGTGAACGTCAGTTAACTCAAGTTTAGGAAGGCTTTTGACACTTTCTCCCACACTATACTTGCCTACAAGTTAGTACGCAAGTTAGTTAGACAGCAGTGTGCCCAGGCAGCAAGGAAGGACAACTGCCTGATACAGGCTGAAAGCCTCTGACAGACCTGATGTCTTTGTCCCCTATGGTTGTTGTCTCTGCCACCGAGGCCTATGAGTAGACACCAGGGCTTCACTGTCCCCTTGTCCCCTGGGGAGCCCAGGAGGCCTTATGTCATTCTCCTGCATTCAGCATTGCACACCCCGACCTGAACACTGCCCCCAGGAAGAGCCATGGAAAACACGTGGGGGAAAGGATCTCCCTTCCCAGGGTCTCACTGTCCATGCTTGGACGTTTTGCTTGAAAAACACGTCAAGGGTTAACATGGTATCAGAGCCACCTGCACATTTCCTTTGCCTACCTGTAATCAGTGATTACGATTCTCTGCTCTAATCAGCCCCCAGTGAGTCTTTGCTGGTAATGGCCCTCAGTGGGATCTATTAACGCTCTGCAAAGGTTTGGGATTTGCTTCTGACTCTGACTCGAACGTTTTGCTCAATCTCCTCACAACAGCTGAGGTTCATGTACTCAGCACCAAATGCACCATGGGGCTCACTAAAATGCAAAAAAGCCTGATGAACCACGTCTGTCTCTATAATTTTCTTCAAGTAATGTACAGCTAATTGGTTTCAGCAGTATAGCGGAAAGATGGTGACTTCAGTTAGAACATAGTGTAAAGGTATTTCTGCTTTTTAAGGTTTTTAGGATTATTTTTCTTATTCAGCTTTCAGAATACATGACAGCAACATTCTCCAAATGATATAGATCCAGAGTGTCTCCTAAAGAAGCATGGACATGTAGGAAAAGCAGTGTCCCAGAGGTCAGACACTGCATGGATATTCTTCCTCCTCATCTCCCCATCCCAACCATTGCTCTCATCAGCCACCTGGGACTTGCATCACTCCTGTTAAAGTCAAGCCTTTTTCCACTGAAGTCTGCAACTGAACGTTGAAGCTCATATGCCCCAGTTCTCACCCGCTTGCCTTAGAGAACTAGCTGCAAATAGACACAGAGGAATTTTTCTTAATTGCAAGAAAAAAGAAGAAAAAAAAAAGGCATGATACAGTTTCCTAAAAAGAATTACACTGCTCTACTGCATGCTAAGTCCAAGCTGCCTCCAATGAGGTCCACAAGGGATAGCCTGACTAGGAATCTTTTGGGTAGATAGGAAATGCTGGAGAGAAACAGAATGAAGGACTTGCCCAGAGGAACAAACTGCTGAAAGACGGAGCAAGCTTTAAACTCCCCAAAGTGGAGTTAATGTAATGAGGACATGAGGAAACAGAAGAGAGAGCCATACAGCTCCTGGGGGTCCTGCACCATGCTGGGGCCTGTGCTGCTCTTGGGCATTTTGGATCAGCTTGTGTTTCTGTACAAAAGTCCAGAAAAGCCTTGAGGCAAGTCCCTAGAGAAGAGAGATCTTCCTGGACACTCAGAGCAACTCATTCAGTATGCAGGGATGTCGAGGGAAACCCATCCCACCCACACCAAACCCACTGCTCTCCCCAGAGACCTCCCTGGGGCCTCGGACCAGGAGCAGGAGGGGGTGTGGGGGCATGGCCACGTCCCAGACTAGCTTCCATCAGGCTTTCAGCTCCACAGCATGTCACAGATTCAAGTGAGCTCTCTAAAGCAACACTTCCCATGCCCATAGTGCATTGGCCATTAGTTTGGTTACACCCGGGAGACAGGGCAGAGAAAGGGCAGAGACCTCAGGGTGCAGAGCTGGGATCACAGCATCACAGAGGGGTGCCACAGGCTGGATAAGCAACCCAAAGAAGTAAACGAGTCCTTCCTTTGGCAGTGACTTGGAAAGCCCCATCTCTGACAGTATTCAAGGGGGATGGAGACTCCCTTCTGCAAGAGTCACCCCAGGACTGTGCAGAGACTAGGAAGAACCAGAAGGCTGGTTGTAGGGACGTTCTCAAGCTTCAGCAGCTGCAGCTGATCACCTCACAAACTTCTGAATGAGCCCAAATGCAGGTCCTGAGGCATTGCACTGCCTTCCAGGCTCTGCACCAGAGCTTGGACAGCAGCACTGTGGTGTGTGGGCATGTGCTGAGAAGCCCAGGGTCAAAAACGTGGGAGATCCAGGGTGCCAGAGCTGTAAAGCTCCCCAGGAGAGCTTGGGTGGTGGCTGGGTATGTCCTGGGTGCCAGAGGCTTTAGCAACCCCCAGGCAAGAAGCACTGCTTCGAGGGGACTCTGAAAAGCCCAAGGCCCAGCTGAGGCCCAGGCAGGGGAAAAGACTTTCCCTAGGCTCAGGGAAGGCTCGGCCAGAAGGAAAGCTGGGCAAAATGCATGGGAAATGGGGAAACTTCCCCAGATTTGCTACCTGGGCTGGCCCTCCAGATGATGGGTGTTAAGGGCACATTTGCTCTTCTCTGGTGTATTATCTTCATCTTGAGCACTGCAGATGGAGCAACCTTGCTGAGGACTTTTAAAAACAAAGAGCCTGCTTTAGTGCCTAAAGGAGGAAGGCTCTGTCCTGTCCCAGATTGTCTTACATCCTGCTGTGACAAAAAAAAAACGACCCACAGCAGAAACCAGTTTTGAGGCTCACTGAAGCATCTCAGCCTGTGGCTATGCTTTGTGCTGCTTGATCTCATGTGACTTTGATCTTGGCCTTCAAAAATGCCAAACCTTAAACCAGCCCTGAAGCCCCAGCTTCATGTACAGGTCTGCCCAGGGCTGAGACCTGTTAGTGTGGGGGTGCAGAAGTGACATCTCTAGTGACCCATTTTAGATATTTCACAGCCTTTGGCACCATCTGGAGACATTCCTGAAGGGTTTATCAGCAAGTTCTGGAACATAACAGGGGTGAAGGGAGGTGACTGCTTTCCAGGACGTGAGGGGAAATCTCTCTGCTCTCTCCCTGGCTGTGCCATCTCCATGGCAGTGGCCTCCTGAGTCCCCAGATGACACGAGCTGAGGTCACAGTGGGATGTGCTGCATCACAGGGAGGTCTCCCTGGGGCCACAGCAGTGCCCTCACTTCCCTGCGAGGCCCAGGAGCTGCTGGGCACCACTTGTGCACTCCCCACCGCTGCCCTTTGGAGTCACTGCGGGACAAGGAGAGGGGACGGGAGCCGTGCTGGGTCCCCTCACTGACAGGCAGAGGAGCAGGAGCATGTTGGAGAGGAGTTTTGGGTGATGAGACGGGAAGAGCGTCCTTCCTCCTCGTCTGGAGAGGTGAGCCAAGGGCAAGGGGACAAGCAAGATGGAGGACAGCTGGACCAACATCATCAGCCCAGACAACAGTTCCTTGTTCCCAGCGCTCCTGCGGCTCTCCACCTAGGGTAAGGGCTTTGGGAGCTCCTTCCCGAGGGGTCACAAAGAGACTGTGAACTGCAAAAAGGGCTGTGGATCCTGGGCTGTGGGGGTGGCTGGACAGGGTGGGGGCTGCCACGAGAGCCTTGTTGTAGAGTCCTGACTGGCTGGGGGGACAATGTGGCAGCCAGGACTCCTGGGTCCTGGGGCTTGGCCCTAAGCCCCAAGGATCCTGTGAGGGTGGGGGCAATCCATGGCCAGGCTTCCCTGGGAGTGGGTCCCCCTTGGGGATCTGGCTCTGAGAGGAAAGGGGTGCTGCATCCCAGAGCCTGGGGTATCCTGCAGTTCTGTGTGGCTCTCAAGAGCCTGCTGGAAATGCCCTTGCTGGAAATGGATCCTTCACCTTGCAATAAATCCTAGTGGTCTACTTGTTTCAGAGAACCTCTGTTCCTTCCCTGTGCATACCTTTACGCTTCTAACTTGGCAGAGCATGTTTTGGGCTCAGAGATGTTGTCCTCCGATGGCCACAGCCCCTGTCCTCCTGCAAAATGGAGTCAAACCTCTGCACCCAAAAGACAGCCTGTTTGGGGGAGCAGCTTGGGAACAGGTGGGGGTGCCATCGCCACCCCACAAGTCCCTGCTGCCCCCAAGCCTGTTTCTCTGAGCCGTGGGGGGCAGTGCTGGGGGGAGCCCAGCAGGGCCATCTCCCCCAGCCCCTCCCGGCCCCACCCCTCCGCTGCCCAGCACCGGCAGGCCCAGAGCTGCTCTGGCCCTGGCTGCCCCGGGGCTCCTCAGCCCTGCGGAGCGACGCGCCAGGGCCCAGCCCGGCCCCGCAGAGAGCAGCCCCTGCCTGGCCACGGCCCAGCCCTGCCGGGCACAGCGCGAGGGCTGCCGAGCCCCGGGGCTGCTGCCCACAACATGGCGCCCCACTGAGAGGGCAGGGGCGGGGGGCGAGGGGAGGTGGCCGCCCGCCGCGTCACACAGGGCCGCAGCGTTGCCATGGCATCGCCCCCAGTGCTGCCCTCCTATTGGCCAGCAAGGGGAAGAGGGCGGGCTGGGCTGGGCTGATGGCTCCATCAGCCAATGGGAGTGCAGCAGGCTGCTGGTGGCCTCGCCAGGGCCCTGCCCCAGGCTCCCTTTTGTCCTGAAAAGTGCGTTTCCAGGGCTCGCAGAGAGGCTGTCCCCGCGGGTCCCGCCGGGCCCCAGCCGCTGCGGCTGCTCCGTGCCTCTTGCTGGGCCTCAGCCCTGTGGCCCTGGCAGCAGCCGGGAGGGTGTTTGCAGAGCAGCTCTGTGCTGGGAGCTGCTGGGCTCCTGCAGGGCCTTGGCAGCTGCTGGGCGGCCAGTGCTGCCCTGGCCGGTGGCATTAGCCCTGCTCGGCCAGTGCTGCCCTGGCCAGTGTCATTAGCCCTGCTCCCAGGCCAGGCTGCAGAGCTGCTGAATCCCGGCTCTGCTGGTTTCACCCGCTGAGATGCCCTTGCCGCAGTCCTTCCCCGTGTCTCAGAGTGTCAGGGCCCCAAGCAGGAGAGTGCTTGTTGTCCTGGGGGTGTGGAGGATTTGCTGGGTGTGTTCAGCACTGGGGCAGGAACCAGACTTGGGAGTTGCGGGAAGGCTTCTGCCTCTGCCTGGGCCATGAGGCCCTGCTGTCTCCAGCTCCATGGTCGCTGCTCCCCTGCAATCCTCCTGTTAGGAGATGTTGCCCAGAATTGCTTGCAGGCCTTTCTGCAATTGCTAAGTTTCACGGGCCAGGTGGAGGTGCTACCTCGGCAGAGGCTGATGTTCTCTTGAGGCAGTAACTGGTGCATAGTGGGTGTTTTGCTGCACTGTGATCGTTGTGAGGCCCCAGGGTGAATCAGGGAAGTTGCTCAGGAGCTGGCTGAGCCTTGGGGGAGGCAGGGCAGCTGCAGGCGGCAATAGCCGCGTGGCCGGGCTGTGGGCAGGGAGGTCACGGCTGTCTGCGAGAGCTGGGCCAGGAGATCCCCAGTGTCAAATCAGCTCTTGGTCAGTAGCTGCCAGGCCAGCAAGGCCCGTGGCTCGGCTCTGTGCTTTGGAGCTCACTTCTGCCGGAGCAGATGAGAATCCAGGATTTGGCGCATGGCTGGGGACGTTATTGTGAGGTAGCTGCTGTCTCAGAGGCTCGTAGGCTGGTGACAGGCACATGGCTGTGAAGGTGACTGTGAGGTCATCTCTTTCTGAGTGCCCGATAGGCCAGCAGCAGGCCCCTGCCTGGGAAGTTCCTTGTGAGGTCACTGCAGACAGAGCAGCTGGCAGGCCAGCAGCTGGCCCCTGGCTGGGAACTGACGCTGAGGTCCCTCCTGTCCCAGCAGCCTCTGGGGCTGCAGCAGGCGCCTGGCTGTAAAGGTGCCTGTGAGGTGCCTTCTGGGTGAGAAGCCGATAGGCCAGCAGCAGGCTGTGAAGTGGGGAATGTGCTGGTGAGGTCAGTTGTGTCTCAGTACGTGATAGGCCAGTAGCAGCAGGCCCATTGCTGGGAACTGACCTTGAGGTCATTTCCTCCAGAGCAGCAGGGAGGCCAGCAGCAGGCAGGGTGGCAGAGAAATGTTTGTGAGCTTGTTATGGAAATTAGACTTGTTGGCCACCATGACAGGGCCCGACCCTAGGTTCCCGCAGAAAATTTCAGAGCCAAATAAAAACAAATTCAATAATTAAATAATAATGACGCGCGTGCAGTAATTACAGCTCAAGCTGGGTGCCTCCGAAGACGGACCCTAACATAAACAAATCCTGGGCAATTATAATTGTTTCAACATACATTTCCCACCCCTCACGTGGTAGTTAGACCAATAGTAATTTTTTGGTCTGGGGTCTCCTGCTCCTCATTGGGTCTCATCGTCATTCTGAGGTAAGCTGTTTTTCTCCTCCTTCTTGTTTTTTGCAGTCTCTGATGAAGGTTGTACCTCTGTTTTTGTTGGGTCGGTCTTTTGTGTCTTAAGGTCCTGAGGAGGAGGAGGAGGAGGTGATTCCCTCAAGGTCCTAATGCCCTGCACTGGTCTTATTTCAAAGACTTGACACCCTCCCTTTCGGAGTGTGAGCCGCAGGAATGCAGACTGCTTGTAACTTCCTTATCTTCCCAGCTGGAACCAGCTCTGAGGCCCATTTCTTCCTGGACTAAGTAAAAGTTCATTATTTTATCTAAGTGCGGCCTAAGGCTTCAGCAAATTTAGCTCCTCATGCTAAGCAAGTTTTATAGAAGTTGTACTAAGCGGCTACCTCTAGACAGTTTCAGTTCACTATTCTTTAACAGTGGACACCACTGATCTAGACTCCGACCCATGCACTGCCTTTATGGCCTGCCCTTGGCGCTGCCTTGTCACCATGGACCTGCCCAGCGATCACGGGGCTGGGTCTGAGCCTGGTTATCCTCACCAGACCTGATCCTGGTCTTGACTCTGACCTGGGTATTGGCTTCTCAGCTTGAACATGAACCTGCAAAATGCAGGGTGCTGGGCAGCACAACAACCCCCCAGGCACCCCACCAAGAGGGCATCGTCCCTGGGTGGGCTCGAACCACCAACCTTTCGGTTAACAGCCAAACGCGCTGCCTGCTGCGCCACAGAGACCCCCGCCTGGGGCTGTCCTGGGGCAGCTCCGGCATCGGGACAGTCCCCGGTGCTGCAGGAATGGGAATGTCCCTGAGCCCAGCCCCAGTGAAGGGGATGCTGCCCTTCGCCCACCTCCAGGTGCTGGTGGGCAGAGGAGTGCGGGGGAGGCCTGGTGCCTGGGTGAGGGGCTGTGGGCAGCTCCCTGCCCACCACCAGCTCTGCCTGCTCCTGTGGCCCCTCCGCTGCACACCCTGGGGGGCAATCGGAGCTGTGGGCACATCACCCCAGTGCAGCCCTGGTCCAGGAGCAGTGGCAGCTGAGAGGCAATGCCAACTTGCCCCATGCCAGCCTGCGGCCCAGCACGAGGGGTTGAGTGCTGCTTTCTGCTGAGGCTCTCAGGGCACCAGGGCACAACAGGGCTGTGCTTGTCAGGGACATGTCGTGGCATGAGATGTGCCTGCATCAGCCCCCTCCCCCCGACAATTTGTAAGGGGATGTAGCTCAGTGGAAGAGCACCTGCTTTGCATGCAGGAGGTCCTGGGTTCAATGCCCAACATCTCCGGCGGAGGGGGAGCTTTTTCCTCAGTCTCCACCCCCCTGACCAACAGCGGGGAGGGCTGGCAAGCGGCTGCATTGCTCCTCTCCACAGAGTGTCGGCTTGCCCTCCAACAACATGGCAGGCTGTCATGTGGGAAGTGGAGCTCCCCATGCAGGAAGAGCCCAGCCACATCCTCAGAAAGCCTGCCCAGGGCAAAGGACATCATGAGGGCACGACTCTTGCAACAAGCTGAGTGGCCAGCAGTAGGCAAACAGGCAGGACTTGTCAGATCCTCAAGTGCCTCTCAGCAGAGACCACAGCCCTGTGAGACAAGAGGGTGTCCCCATGAAGACGAGAGGGCTGGCTGCTGGCTGGGAGCTTCTTTTAGCTGCAGCAGCAGCAGCACTGCCCTGGCTGGGCAGGCAGGCACTGGGAGGGCATCAGGCCCAGCAGGTACCTCCGACCACGGGAGGTGAGAGCTTGGCAGGAGGGCAGAGGGCAGGCAGGTGGAGGGGAGCACTGGCACGTCGCTGGGGAATGGCTCCTGTGCCAGCAGCGCCGGCCAGCAGCAGGGGAGCAGCCACTGGGGTCACCAGGAGCGCTGGGAGCTGATTCAACAGCTGGGCATGTGGCAGCGGGAGCGGGAGCGGGAAGGGCAGGTGCAAGCACAATGGCTGCTGTGTTGGTTGTGAGCTCACTTGCATTCCAGTTAGCCCAGTGGCCAGCAGTGGGTGGGCAGGCAGGTGTTAGGAGGTCATCAGCAGCATGGGAGAGGCTGCCCAGCAGCAAGGAGAGCTTGGGAGGAGGTGAGAGGGAGGGAGAGGTGAAGGTGACCTTGGTGGCTTGGATGGTGAGGTCTCTGCTTTCAGAGCAGCTGATTGGCCAGCAGCAGGTGGGCAGGCATGGGAGGTGGCCAAGGGCACGACAAAGCCCAGGAGGTAGAGGGCAGAGCCTGGAGGGAGGAAGGAGGCAGAGAGAGGCAGGTGACTGTGGCAGCACTGGCACAGTGCTTGTGAGATGAGCTCTGTGACTGCAGCCTGCTTGGCCAGCAGCAGGCGGGCAGCACTGGGAGGTCATGCAGGGCAGGAGAAAGCCCCCAGCCGAGAGGAGAGCTGCTGAAGAGGGCAGAGGCAGAGGCAGGGAAAGCTGGCATGGCTGGGAGCTTGTTTGGGAGGTCACTTCTCTTGCAGCAGTCTGATTGGGCAGCAGGCAGGCACGGTGGGGTCATGAAGAGCATCTGAAATCTCTACCCTCCCCCACGCCGCCACTGAAAGGAGAGCTCAGTGGGAGGGGAGAGGGACAGGCAAGTAAAGGGGGATGATCCTGGGATGATGGTGGCATTTCTTTCACACTGTGGGAAGATCTTTGGAATTGAAGTTAGAACTGGGACACAAGGATGACATTGAAATTTATCCAGTACAGTCCTACATCAACAGAAATGGATCATGCATGCTCTGGAGTGGTCACACAGGACCGTGGGCCAGCTGGATTATCAGGGTTCACTGGAACAGTCCCATTTAGGGACTGTCATCTGATCCAGCTGAAGGTGCTATTGCAAGGACACCTGTGACAGAGACTACCATCATCAGCTGGACAGCAACCAACGATCCTGTCCACATTTGTGGGGGGATGCTCACAGCTTCCCCCCCGCCCCCCAACACATCTGTTGCCATTTACAAGCAGTTTGCATTCCTGTGCTTCACTCTCTGAAAGGGAGGATGTCAAGGCTTTGAGATTAGGCCTGCTTGGGCACCAGGACCCTGGGAAACAAAGCCTCCTCTCACTGCTGTGTTAATTAACAGTGTTAATTGGGGTGGTCTGGACTATCTCCTCCTCATCAGGACCTTGGGACATAACAGCTACTTTCACTGCTGGGCCAGTGTTAATCATTGGGGGCTGGAATTAACTCCTTACCCCAGCTATGGGATCTCTCTTTGGGACCCCCCCTGCAAGAGGAAAGCAGTCATTTGCAGCCACTCAAACTCCTTTCTGCAGTGCTGAAGAGTGCTCAAGGCAGCTAGTCTGCTGTTGGGGGTGTTCAGCTATCCCCCCCACCCCATGACTGTGGGTGTGATCGTCATAACAGTGTCAGAGGAGAGCTGAACCCTGCAGCAGCCAAGAGCTAGGGACTGCGACTGTGCAAAGAGAACTGCAAGTGGCCTAGGGACTCCACCTCCACCTTCCCCTAAGGGGTATAAATAGGTTGGCCGCAGAGGCTGTCTTTGGCTTTTGGCGGGTGACAGCGGGTCTGCCAACTTGTGGATCCCCTTGGGACAGGAATGCTCTCTTGCAGTTACTTCCCTGCGAATGAGTGTACGTTGGCTGCTCAGGCAATGCCTGGGTAAGATCAATTAGAGTTGGAAAATAAGTATTCCAGTTGAACTAAGTTTCTGTTGATAAGAATTGTTGCCTTGTACTGTTGTAACTTGTGTAGTAAATTTAGATCTTTCAAATAAGTTGTGGAGTCATGCAGGAAAACTCCTCCTTCCCTCCCTGGCACCACACGAAACCGTCACGGTCCAGGACTGTAAAGATAGTCGGTCATCTTGCGACAGTCACTTTGTGTTAAACCTTCTCTTGTACCTAAATCCTAGCATTAAACATGTATGTGGTGAAACTTCCTAACTGCATGTGCCTGTGACATTTTTGTCATGGTCCTACTGCTTTATGGTAGAAGGGCAGAGATTCTGGTTTTGGGAGCCCAGTCCTACAACCAGCTGTGCACAGACGCACTCTTGCCTCTACTTGTAGCCCAGTTGCCCTGGGACCCCATGCATGTGTGCGCATGATGGTCATTTGTGGCAGTCCTGCTGCCTCCGTGCTGAAGGATCTTTGAAAGGACAGACTTTGTAAAGGTCTAGCCCTTGTTAGCCCCTCCATTATTCTGGGTTCCTCTATCACTGTGGATACAAAGACGCTAACTGTACACTAGGAATAAGAGAACTAACTATGAACAAAGACTCCTGTAACTGAGAGAAGAATACTGTAATTAACTGTAACCAACTGCACACTGAGAATACTCTAACCAGCTCTAAGCTAACTCTTCCAGTGGTAATAATCCTAAATTCTGTAACAGTAATAATAATCCTGAATACCATATCCTATGGAATTAACTGCTCTGTCCTAAGGAAGTTTTGGCAGGGGAGTTGGGAGCTGTTCCTGGGTGATGATCTCGATCCCACAGCAGAGGTGGAGGGGATCCCTGGGAGGGACATGTCCCCACAGTCAGCCTTGTCTCCCATGGACAGATCTTGGTGCCTGGCGGCCAGGTGAGGGCCAGGAGGTACCGCAAGGCCCAGCAATCCTCAGCCTCTCCTGGTGCCTTCAGCCCTGCTCCTCCAAGCCAGGTACTGGCACCAGCTTGGGCTTCCTGGGGGGGCTGCCCAGTTTTCCTCCTGCCTTTACTCTTTAGCCATTCAGATACCTCTCACCTCCCAGTTGCTGCTCTGAGCTTCAGGGAGTCTGCAGCTTGCCTCGTCTCTCAGGAGTCTCATTGTCTCTTTAGCCACCTCCTTAGTTGTGTTTCCAGCTCTCCTTTCCTATCTCTCTGTCAAAACCATTTCAGGGAAAGTTTTTCTTGTGGCAAGTGGACCTCACTGGAGGCAGCTTGCACTTAGCATACAGTTGGGGAGTGTATTTTATTTTTTTAGTAAACTCTATCGTATGTTATATTTGTTTGTCTGCAGATAGAAAAGATTCTTCTGCGTCTACAACTAGTTCTCTAAGGAAAGCAGGTGGGAATGTAGCATGCAGCTAGAGACTTGAGTGGAAAAGGGTTGGATTTTAACAGGAGTGATCTAAGTCCCCAGTGGCTGATGAGAGAAACGGCAGGGCTGGGGAGGTGAGGAGGAAGGCTGTCCATAAAGATCTCCCATCAAGGCTACTGCTTTCCCTACATGTCCAGACTTCATTAGGAGACACTCTGGGTCAGTATGAAGTGGAGAATGTGCACATCACTTGTTCTGCAAGCTGGAAAATAAAAGTTAAAAATAAGACATACTTTGCTCATTGAAATCCTCCTCATTTTAATACACTTCTGAAAAATCTCCCATTGGCCATGCAAGAATTGAAGAACTGAAGAAAATGCTGGAGAGTGAAAGGGGTTATTAGGCCTTTGGCATTTGAATGGCTCCTCAGGTGTATTTGGTGCTGAGTGCACGAAGCTGAGATGCTGAGAGGAGATTGGTCAAACCACTCCAGAAGTTGAAGTCAGAAGCAAACGCCAAAGTTTCTTGGAGTGTTAATAGGTCCCACTGAGGGCCATTACTGACAAAGGCTCCCTGGGGGCTGATTAGAGCAGAAAGTTGGAGGCACTGATTGCAGGTAGGCAAAGGCAATGTGCAGCTGGCTCTGATGTCCAGTAAACCTTGATGTGTTTTATCAAGCAGATTGGCCAGGCACCGACAGGCAGCCCCTGGAAAGGGGTGATCCTTTCCCTCAGGCTTTGCTCAGGGCTCTTCCTGGGGGCAGTGTGAGGGTGGGGGTGTGCAACACTGAGTGCAGGACACAGAATCAGGGAATGGCTGAGGTTGGAAGGGAGCTCTGGAGATCATCTAGTGCAACCCCCTGCCCCCCCCCACCCCTGCCAGCAGAGTCACCTAGAGCACATTGCACAGGATTGCATCCAGGTGGGGTATGAATATCTCCAGAGATGGAGACTGCACAGCCTCTCTGGACAACCTGTTCCAGTGCTCTGTCCCCCTCACAGCAAAGTTTTTCCTCATGTTCAGAGGGAACTTCCTGGGTTTCAGTTTGTGCCCATTGCCTCTTGTCCTGTCGCTGGGCACCACTGAAAAGAGTCTGGCCCCATCCTCTTGACACCCTCCCTTAAGGTATTTGTAGAGGCAGCTAAATGCCACTCCATCCCAGGGGCTTCCAAGATGGCATGAGATGTGCAGATTAAGTCATCTGAATCAATCCCTGAGCCATGGGAAAATGAATTCCCTTCTTGTCCCTGTCCAGGTGTCCTGCCTAGTTAAGAGATGGCAAGAGGGGCTTCCAGAGTGGGACATTTCCACCTCTGGTAGATAAACGTCCTCTGATGAGACAAACTGCAATGCTGGAATCGGTCTGTCTGCAGTGTATAGAGAGAGACCCTGTGGCGGACAGATGAGTGAACTTTTGCCTTAAACATTTCTTGGTACATAAGGTGCAAGCAAACCAAAACCCCGAACAAGCCAACTGTTCCCAGCGGAAACAGGACTGAGCTGCTGCGACCCCTGAAATGGTCTCCCTGCGACCATTCGGGACACACCGAGCCTGCGCTGAACTGGACCACGATCGGACAGAGACTTTGGGACCTGGACTGCAAATTACTGCCGCTTAACACAACTTTTATAAAACTTGCTTAGCCGCACTCCGTAGTTCAGTGAGAAAGGGCCCCAGAGCTGGTGCAGACTGGAAAGATAAGGGAGTTACAAGCAGTTTGCATTCCTATGCGTCACACTCCAGGACGGAGGATGTCAAGGCTTTGAAATAAGGCCTGCTTGGGCGCCAGGACCCTGGGAAACAAAGCCTCCCCTCACTGCTGAAACAGTGTTAATTTGGGGGGGTCTGGATTATATCCTCCTCGTCAGGACCTTGGAAGATAACACCTACTGTCACTGCTGGGGCAGTGCTAATTGCTGGAACAACACCTGTTGGTCAGGGCCCTGAGAAAGCAGGGCAGAACCCGAGGAATCAACACATCCGTCAGCAGAAACCGCAACAGTAAAGATAAGGGAGAAAAGCAGCCTGCCTGGGAACAACGATGAGACCCAATAAGGAGCAGGAGACCCCAGACCCAAAAATTACTATTGGTCTGAACTACCGCGTGAGGGGTGGGAAACTTAATTTGAAAAAGCTATAATTGCCCAGGGATTTCTTTGTTCAGGGTCCCTCTTTGGAGGCACCCAACTCGAGCTGTAACTACTGCATGCGTGTCATTACAGGGTGAAGAGGACCAACGGGATGCCGCTGGATCCACGGGTGGTGATATCTCTTTCTCTCTCCCCCGTTTCTCTCTTTCTTTCTCTCTTTCCTCCCCTTCACCTTCTCCCCCCACCTTTTCTCCCCACTCTGTGGAAAATAAAGATAAAAGGTTGTATGATATTTGACCGGTTTTAGCGTCTTAATCTCGTCCTTGGGATCGTAACGAAACCCCACCCCGATATTGGATCGGGACAGACCCTCAGTGATTATTTTAGTCTTCCTCACTGAACATTTCCCAGGAGGAGGGAGTACAAAGGACAAATGAAGTCACCTCTTCAGCTGGGCCACTGTTCCCATGAGGGGCCAGGCTCCTGGGACGGAGGGAGCTCCTGGCAACCTGGCAGCACTGCTGAGAGTCAGCTCTGTCCAGGAGCAGCTCTCCTGCAAAGAGCAGCAGGGCTGCAGGCATTGCCTGCAGGTGCCACGACGAGACAAAGGAGATGAGCAAGAGGAGTGAGACAGGAGTTGAAGGCAATCAGGAGTGGGTAGATGGCTGAGAGGTGACTGGAGGAGAAATCTTAACAGCCCCTAACACAGTAAGTCTCTGGCTGCAGGGCAATGCAGCTGAGGCATCCTGAGGGGTTCTCTAAAGCTACCACATGCCATGGCTGATGGGGTCTGCCAGGATGGGTATGCCAGTCCCTCCTGAGTGGAGCAGGAGGTGCTTTAGAGCAGGGATTTCCAGCCACACCGTCACAGGGCAACGGTGTCCTGCCACATTCTCCCAGGGATGCTGCAAGGGTGTGAAGCCGGGGTGTGCACACAGGTCTGCCCAGGGCTGTAATTCAGAGCAGTGTGCCTGTGCCCCAGGGTGCCGTGTGCCCAGGGCAGTGATTCTGCCACCTGTGAGGGTCAGCACTCAGCCTGCCCAGGGAACTCCCCACGGTGCTGTGGGGAGAAGCTCTGGGTGGGATGACTGACCCCTGGCAGGACATGTTCCCTCCCCTGTTGAGAGGGTGCTGCATGGGTCAGGGCTGCTCTCAGCTGCAGCTCAGCCTGAGAACATTTCTGGAGGGGGCTTTTCAAAAGGACGGTCAAGACTGGGATGCCTGAAAGGGAAGGAGCTTTCCTGAGTCTCTGCTTTCAGTTTTATTCTCTTTGTTGGGATGAAATGTCTTTGGATCTGGCCGCTTTAAATAGGGGCTTGAGATTCCCAAATAGCGACAGTGAGAGAGGAACAGTTGTGGGAGAAACTCCAGGAATCCCTTCCTCCACCCCTCAGCCTACAGACAGAACCAGCATCACCTTTCCAGCCCCATCAAGCTCATCCAGCCCCCAGGAGGTTTCTGCAGGGCAGAGCTGAGCACCCAGGGGTGGCATGGGGGGGTCTGTGAGCACTGGCATGACACGTGGGACAGAGAAAGAGCTCCCTGCAGGGACAACTCCAGGCAGCAGGGTCACGGTCAGCATGAGTGCAAATGTCCTGCACCTCAGAGGTGCAAGCACAGGGCAGCTGGGAACAAGACTGATGGAGAGGCCAGCTCTCCTCACTCTGCACTAAAGAGAGTGAATCCTTTTGCCTCTCAGGAATCACAGCTATTCACTCTGAGTGCAGTTGCAATGCTGAGGATCTCTGTCTCCAAGAATCCTCCTCAGGGATGATGACTCAGGAGAATCTAAAAGAAAACAAAAAAACCCTGGAAACTAGTTGAGAACACCCATTGTTTAGAACTGAGAGTGAAGATGCTGAAAAGCCCTTCAACATTATGAGTGGATAAAATCTCACTAAGACTATGAATTTGAAAGTTTAGATACCCGTGTTCCCATTCACCCACTGCTGTGGGTCAGGACTGAGTCCTCTGGAGCCCATGGGAAGAGGCCCCCGCTCCTCATGGCAAACTCAGGCAGCACAAAGGGGAGCTCAAGCCATGGAGCTCAGTGACGGTCCTGGCAAGAGGAGGAGAGAAAATGTGTATGTTTGAGGGGGAAGAAGCTTCTATGCGGGTGGGGGTGGAGCCTATGTGAAAGTTTTGTTCATAGAAGGCTCTCCTGTCTCCTCATTGTCTCCTCTTCCTTGCATAGTCCCTGTGGGCCCTGAGGGAGCAAATGCCCAACAGCAGCTCCCCCACCGAGTTCCTCCTCCTCGCATTTGCCGACACACGGGAGCTGCAGCTTCTGCACTTCTCGCTCTTCCTGGGCATCTACCTGGCTGCCCTCCTGGGCAACGGCCTCATCATCACTGCCATCGCCTGCAACCACCGCCTCCGCACCCCCATGTACTTCTTCCTCCTCAATATCTCAGTCCTCGACCTTGGCTCCATCTCTGTCACTGTCCCCAAATCCATGGCCAATTCCCTGTGGGACACCAGGGCCATTTCCTATGCAGGATGTGCTGCCCAGATCTTTCTGCTTTTCTTTTTGTTCTCAGCAGAATATTATGTTCTCACTGTCATGGCCTACGATCGCTTTGTTGCCATCTGCAGACCCCTGCACTACGAGACCCTCATGGGCAGCAGAGCTTGTGTCAAAATGGCAGCAGCTGCCTGGGGCAGTGGTTTTCTCAGTGCTGTGCTGCACACTGGAAACACATTTTCAATACCACTCTGCCAAGGCAATGCCATAGAGCAGTTCTTCTGTGAAACTCCCCAGATCCTCAAGCTCTCCTGCGCAGACTCCCACCACAGAGAAGACAAGGTTATTATGGCTAGTGGCTTTTTATTCTTTGGGTGCTTTGTTTTCATTATTCTGTCCTACGTGCAGATCCTCACAGTGGTGCTGAGGATCCCCTCCGAGCAGGGCCGGCACAAAGCCTTTTCCATGTGCCTCCCTCACCTGGCTGTCGTCTCCCTGTTTGTCAGCACTGTCGCATTTTCCCATCTGAAGCCCCCCTCCATGTCCTCCCCAGCTCAGGATGTGATCGTGGCTGTTCTGTACATGGTAGTGCCTCCAACACTGAACCCGCTCATCTACAGCTTGAGGAACAAGGAGCTCAAGGAGGCACTGAAGAAACTGATTCAACTGGGACACTGTCAGCACCAATAACTGTCCCACGTGCATCCACTCATCATTCCCAGGTTACCTGGCATCAAGGCTCTGTGTGCTTTTCTTTCTTGCCTACTTTTCTCTTCTACCTAATTGTTAACAGAAAACATTGTTTTGGTTCCTGCCACCTCTCCTCAGGAAACTCTCATTGGAATCTGACCCAGCGATCGTGTTGGAGCAGGAAGCCAGGCTTCGCCCTTCATCAGCAGAGAGGGGCAACCTCGGAGCCCGCTGGTCTGAGCTGCCTCCGATGCCCCCAGGGCAATGAGGAGAGTTTCCCTTTGCAGTGTCGCTTTCGGCACTGACACCAAGGGAGTGCAGGGCAACAGAGTCAGGCTGGGATGAGCACAGCTGGGGTGAGACCGTGGGTCCCGTGTCCATTAGGAGAGCTCAGCTCCCCTGGCCACAGTCAGAGGGTGATTTCACTGCCCTCTTCTGCAAGGGTGGCAGCCAGCTGCCACTGTGGCTTGGTCCCTTGCCTCTGCACTGCTCCAACACTCAAAGCAGAGCAGGAGGGCAGAGGAGTCTGGATGCAGCTTGTGGGGACAGACCCTGTGCTCCTCAGGACCATCGCCCCACTGCCACAGCAGGAATTTCCTGGTTGCAGCCTTTGCACAAGGACTGCAGCTTTCCTGGAGACACATCCAGCAATGCCAGCAGGACTTTCCCCTTTCAGGGCTATTCTCCTTCTTTCCACACTCTCCTGCTGTGCTCTGCTGTGGATATATGGCCTAAGCACTCTCCTAATGGGGTGGTGGTAGGGTTGTGCTTCCCTGGGCATTCCTGTGAATGCAGGCAGGAGCAGGCTTTGGGCACCTTTCTGCCAGACCTGGCCTCCAAAAAACATTTTATAATGAAAGGGGGTCTCCTCTGTGGTGTGCCTCAAGCCTGGCCTTTCTTCAGAAGGGGGAGTCCAAAAGACTCCCAAGGGATTGCACCACAAAAGGACTTGACGTCATGCTTGTGAGCTCCCTAGGCTCTGGAGGACAAGCTCCGAGTCTCCATGTGATCCGTTAGGGACCGCAGGTTGGATTTGGGGCTCCTTTCTCAGTGAGCGGTGCCAGTGGAGATGCAGAATGGTCTCTGAGTTGCCTCCCCTGGGCTATCCCACAGGTGACAGTGCCGATGACAGATGGCCATTCTTCTGGAGGGGATTCTGAGCCACCAGCAGAGCTCAGGGGATCTGGAGGGACAATGTGTGCCTGGGGGTGGGCAGTGAGTGGAGGCTCACCAAGGGAGGGACAGTCCCTGGTGGAGTCACCCAAATGTAAAGCACTAAATGCAGGTATGCCCAGGGAAATGAGAGCTCTGCCACCCGTGGAGGGGCAGTGGGGACCCAGGAGGCCCAGGGAAGGGGCACTGGAGAGGGATTCGTGCACCCTCAGGGAAACACCCCAGGCTGGAGTTAGAGCCCACCCAAACACATCTCCTGCCATTGCAAACACCTTGGGGTCACTCTGAGCACTGTGCATGAGCACAGACACGTGCCAGCAGTGTCGGTGGTGGTGATTCCTGTCTGGCTGGGCCTGCTTCCCACCTGACCAGCACGGCCAGTGCCCAGTCAGGAGTCACCCTGCAGCCCCGTGGCCCCCCAGTTTGCTCACGCTGCAGAGCAGCACCGCCAGCCTGGGACCCTGCAGGGAGCAGCAGGGAAGGGTGCAGGAATGGCTGGGCAGGCCAGCATGGACGTTGTCACCTGGGAAAGGCTCTCTGGGGAGCAGGGATGTCGCAGGGGAAAAGCAGGGCAGCCTTCAGAGATGGAAAATGAGGAGGAGACCCAGGTTTCTGTGTGCCCCAGCTCGGGGCAGGCTGCTCTGTCCCTGCGGCAGCAGGAGCTGCTGGAGGGGCTGCAGGGCCAGGGCTCTTGTGCTGTGCTGGGCAGTGGGGTGGGCATGGAGGGGCTGCAGGCAGACAGGGAGGGGATCTGCTGGACACAAGAGCAGGGGAGACACAGAGTGACCAGCATCATTGTGGGGCCTCCTCCCCCTTGCTGGGGAACTGCTCCCCTTGTCCTTGGGCCTGGCCTGAGTTACACTGTGGACATGCCTGTGCCTGACCTTGCACCTCGCAGGGCCTGACCTGACCCTCTCCTCGTCCTGCTGACCTCACTCCCCATCTCTGCCTCGGACAGACCTGGGCACTGCAGTCAGAAAGCGTTGGCAAAGAAAGCTGGATGCAGGCAGATCCCAGAGAAGGTTGTGGGTACAGAAGGTCCCCAAACAGCCCCACAGCAACTCTTGCCTGACAGCCAAATTCAATATGTAAGGAGTGATTTGGGTTTGGACCCACTACCCAGCTACCACTGCACACGGTCGTAGCTGGATGACAAAGTGAAGGCAGCCAAAGGGTCTCATTTTACGATGGGTAGTTAGGAGAGCAGGTCTTTCTGTGTCACAGCTCAAGGGTTTATGCATCATTTGTGGCTGGGTTCCTGCTACAAAGAGTGTGTTGTCAGGAGCAGCAAGAGCAGAGCTGCTGCGTACGGGAAGGGGAGATGGGAGGCAAGGGTGCCAGCAAGGCAGGCAGGGCAGTGACCCACTGGTGTGAAATGCTGTCCTGCAGTGCCCGGACAAGAGGAGCAGAGCAGGACTGGGGATGGTAACCGGCATCAGGCACAGGCCAGTGATCACCAGACAAGATCATAGGGCTCCACCAGCCCTGCTTTGTGTGGGAGGTTGGACCAGAGACCTCCAGAGGTGCCTTCCCACCAAAACTCCTCTGAAAATCCATGAATGGAAAGACTCTAGGCCTTTTTTTGGTAACGTCCCTCAGTGGGACCTATTCACGCTCCAAGAAACTTTGGCGTTTGCTTCTGACTTCAACTTCTGGAGTGGTTTGATCAATCGCCTCTCAGCATCTGAGGTTCGTGCACTCAGCACCAAATACACCCGAGGGGCCATTCAAATGCCAAAAGCCCTAACAACCCATGTCACTCTCCAGCATTTTCTTCAGTTCTTCAACTCTTGCATGGCCAATGGGAGATTTTTTCAGAAGTGTATTAAAATGAGGAGGATTTCAATGAGCAAAGTTTGTCTTATTTTTATTTTCCAGCTTGCAGAACAGGTGATATGCACATTCTCCACTTCATACTGACCCAGAGTGTCTCCTAATGAAGTCTGGACATGTAGGGAAAGCAGTAGCCTTGATGGGAGATCTTTAGGGACAGCCTTCCTCCTCACCTCCCCAGCCCTGCCGTTTCTCTCATCAGCCACTGGGGACTTAGCTCACTCCTGTTAAAATCCAACCTTTTTCCACTCAAGTCTCTAGCTGCATGCTACATTCCCACCTGCTTTCCTTAGAGAACTGGTTGTAGACGCAGAAGAAGTTTTCTTAACTGCTGACAAACAAATGTAACATACGATAGAGTTTACTAAAAAAATAAAATACACTCCCCAACTGTATGCTAAGTGCAAGCTGCCTCCAGTGAGGTCCACTTGCCACAAGAAAAACCTTCCCTGAAATGGTTTTGACAGAGAGATAGGAAAGGAGAGCTGGAAACACAACTAAGGAGGTGGCTAAAGAGACAATGAGACTCCTGAGAGACGAGGCAAGCTGCAGACTCCCTGAAGCTCAGAGCAGCAACTAGGGAGGTGAGAGGCATCTGAATGGCTAAAGAGTAAAGGCAGGAGGGAAACTGGGCAGCTATGGAAAGTGCAGAAGTCCAGATAGTCTCTGGCAAAGATGCTTTTAGAAATGATCAATTTAGTCAGGACATGTGAAAATAGGTGAGAGATTACTGAGACTACCTCCACAGTATAACAGACATAGCAGTGGTAATGCAGTTTGAGGGGGACAGATCAACATTTCTTCGCCTGAGATTAAGACTCTTCCTGAAAATTGCCACTATTTCCACTATCACGGGAAAACATTGACATTACAATTAGTCAATCATTTTAGCTGGTGAAAGTGTGTTCATACTTGTCAGATGTTGAAAACAGTTCTTCCCCTTTCCAGGCAGAGCTCAGGTGTCCAACCACAAAGACCCAGCAGCACTTGGAGAGGCCCCGGTGTCTCTGAGGCACCTGCCTGGGCCTGGCAGCTCTCACGGGGCACCTGCGGGAGACCAGAGCCCCTCCGGGCTGCAGGTGGAGGCTGGGCAGAGGGCACCAGGGTACCTGCAATGGCACCAGATGTCCATGACCCTGTGACGGCATCCCACCCCAGTTCAGAGAAGCACTTTCCTTAAAAAAGACCACACACAAAAGCCCCTCAAAACACCAGCATATGGAGAAAATACACCACCACCACCAAAATAAAAAAAGAAACCGAATCAAGGAGGGCTATAAGAACAAAGAATGTTAACAACTGAAAAGTGTAACTAAACATTTCCTTGTTTACATTCTTTTTAAAACTTCTTTCTTAATTCATTTTTATTTGCATTTTCTAAACATTTTTGTTATAATCAACCATTAAAAAAGATATTTTTATGTCTCGCACAGCGCTTAGTGGCCCAAACCACTCCCTGCCTGGGACAGTCCATGCAACTCCTCACTCTTTGCACAGAGCCATTCCTGCTCTGAGGTGTCGAGCTCTCTTGACTCAGAGAGCGCAGCAGGGTAACCAGCTCCAATGAAACACTCTGTTTTTGGATGGCAAAGTTTGCAACAATCTCAGCACACCTGTGTTATAGTGATGTCTTGAAGGAGTCCCTAAACATCCAGCTGCACTCCCTTTCCATCCCTGCCCAGCAAATGAAGTGCAACTCCATTTGAGGGGACAACAGGGAGGAGACAGATCTCACCCCATGCCAGACCCCTCCAGTGCGGATGTCTCTGTCTAATCCAGGTGTCTGGACTTCCCTTTCTAGTCAAGGGAGAGAAATAAGGTGTCTCCCTGAGAGGTCTGGAGAGACTTCTCTTGGTGACCAGCTCATGCTTCAGACAGCTTCCCACAGGTCCTGGGCCACCTTTCCCAGCACCACACGGGAACACAGGTAGCCCTGGGCATCTCGGGCAGCAATTGTGTCTGTATGTGGGCAAATGAACAAAGACCTGAAAACCTATCCAAAAATATCTCCATGCAAAGACTGAAAAGAAAACATATTCATTCCCAGAAGTTCAGATATTTTTTATCAACTCTAATGATCCTGCAGTTCTGATGCTTTAAAATCTCTCATCGTTGTGGTCCCCTCACATTGACTGCATTCAGTCCGGTAAGCCACTGCTCTGCCACCGGCCGGACAGCACCTCCCGCTCATGCAGTAAACCCTGCGCAGAGCTGCTGGAGCGGTGGCTGCACCTTCAGCTGGAGCAACACACACAGCCCCCGGGGGTGGGGGAGTGCGGCGAGCAGCCTGGAGAGCGCAGGGGGGTCCCGCGACACCCACTGCCCTGCCGGCAGCGTGCGTGGACGGGGAGCTGCCAGGGGCACAAACCGGGGCCAGGCAGCGTTGCCCACGTTGTACCCGCTTAGCTCCACGGCAGTTGTGGACCAAAAAGCATTATATCCAGCTGCACTGGAGGACACAGGCATCTTGTGCCGCCTTCAGTTTTACCTTCTGAAATAGCAGCCTGTGCTGACTGAGAATGTATTTTGATAGGAATGGATGTTCATTTAAAATCCACTCCCTCCAATTTTCTCTGCTCGACTTTAGTAGCGTATTGACAGCCAATGTTCCCTGTGTGATAGGAAAGGGGCAGTTAAGGATATCGCCTAGGCTCTGGGGGCGTTTTGTGTATCTGTTAGAAAAGCAGCTAATGCAGTAGTGATGGTACTGGCTGGGTTTGGGAGCAAAAGAGAGGCAAATAATTGATTTTGTTGAGGAAATGGCAGAATATCCTTGCAGTGTCTCCTATTCTTTTTCAAAGGAAATGGGGAAAAAAAAAAAAAAACCAAAAAACCACCCGACTGTGTTGCTTTCAGGGCATCAGGACCAATTTTCCTCTCCCCAGCTCTCTGCTCCCTGCGCCTTGCACAGGCTGCCCTTCTTCAGGCACTCCCTAGCAGGCATCCACTACAAGGCCACCCCTGCTGCTCTGCCCACTAATCCTCACCCACACGCTCTCCACTGCCTCATCGCCCGTCCCTGCACAGAGCTCCCTGCATGCCGCTGCTCTCTCTCCAGGGTTTCTTTCCTCCACATCACCCTGCACCTTTTCCTTGCCATCCCACACCACCACTTCCTCACTCTTTCTGCAGTCAGCCTCTCCCCTGAGTTGCCCCCAGTTCAAGGCTCTCCTCACCACCTTGCCCACCTGGTTGACCATCAGGTTGGCAGATGGGAACAGTCTCCTTCCAAATGAAGCGTGACAACCTGCAGCTTTGCTCCCTCTCTGTGGGCTCCCCTTCAGGACCTGCTCCAGCTGCTGTAACCCCAGGCCAGCCAGGGAAGCAGCTGCTCCCCTCTCCTGGGAACCTCTTCCTACTCTTGGGGCTTGTTTTCAGCCAGAAATCCTGCTCACCACAAAACTGCAAGGACTGTCACGGGCTAAGAGCAGGACTGTAGGCGATGGACCATGCGCTGCTGCAGCATGGTTTTACACCCCCCTCAGCTCCATGTGTCACCAGCCCCTAACCTGCCACCATGAGAAGGGAAAAAAAGGCTCAGCTCTAGTGCTGAGGGTCAGCACATGGGCTAGCTTTCCTCCATGCTCATTCACTACCCCCGAGCCCCCAGCCCTGTGGCTGCCCTGAAGAGCCAGGCCGTAGCCCCTTGACTCTGCCCTTTCCCATCCTGCCCCTGACACACTCAGAATGACATTAAGCCCTGGCATTTGAAAGGTGTGGGGGGTGTTAATCAAATTAATTAGTTCCAAATAAGATGTAAACTACTGACTTTCATTTAAGAAAAAATTTCTTCTCTGTTCTTCCTCTCTCTCTGCAACACACACATAGCCATACACAGACAAACACCCCTAGCTCCTTTCCTTTCCTGCAGCAGCATGCTAAGACAGAGAAAGCATAAGTGGGGAGGGAAAAATAAGGAGATGCAGGAATGAACAGCAGAGGGAAGACAAAAGAAGACCTTCTCAGTCAGCACATGCTGCTATTTCAGAAGGTAAAACTCAAGGCGGCACAAAATGCCTCCAGTGTCCTCCAGGGCAGCTTTTAGCCAGAGACACGTTTCATGCTGCTCCTTCAGTCACACCTCGCCAGCATCGGTCTCCCAGCAGACACAAAGCACAAGCCAGCCTTCTCCAGCGGTAACTGCAAAGAGGCTGAACACGGGCTGGGGAAGCTCTGGGGGGAGCAGCGGCCCCGGCAGGGCAGGGGCATTCCCCCAGGCAGAGGGGCTGCGTGGGGCAGGGCTGCTCACAGCTCCCGCTCACCCCCAGGACACTTCCCCAGGGGCTTCTCAGCAGGAAGCTCCAGGCAGGGACCACACCAAAGGCAAGCAGCTTCCCGGAGTCTCTGCTTCCAGGTCCCTGCTGCTGGCGTGGCGGGAAGGGAAAAGCAGCTGCCCAGCCGCAACAAGAGCCCCAGGCTCCGAAGCCCACGCAGAGACCAGCAGCTCTGCGAGGAAGCTCACCAAGGGCCTTCGCCCGCTCGCTGCCCACGCGCAGCACCAGCAGCACCGTGGCTGCCCCAGCAGGCTCTGTCCCAGCTGCTGCTGAGCACCTGCAAACACGCACGTGCCCCTCGACACTGCCCCGCTGCCGCCAGGGCTCTGTGGGGCAGAGCTGAGCGCCATGGGGCTGCCATGGGGGCCGGGGGCCAACGCTGCCCTGAGCAGACGTCACCTGCAGACCCTCCACGGCCTCTGGGCAGGTGTCCGCAGGGGCTGCGAGCGCCCTCCAGAAGGGCACAGCTCTGCCGCAGCCGCTCCGCTGCCACAGCCGAGAGCCTGGCTCTGGCCACGGCCACCAGCAGCCTCCGCACGTCCTGCTCATCCCGGTGCCCACGGCCGGGCTGAGCACAGGCAGGAGCTGGGCATCCGCCCGGGCAAAGCAGGGCTGTCAGCAGGGGCACAGGGCAGCTGGCGGCCTCCTGCCCCGGCCCGCAGCCACCACAAGCCCAGCTGCCCCCGCGCCCACCCCGCACAGAGGCCACGGCACCCAGAAACGGCCACCGCAGCCGGCACCGAGCCGTGGGGCCGCCGGCAGAAGGGGCACAAGAGCCGGGGGCTCCCGCGGGGCCGCAGGCGGCCCAGGCCACGCCGGGCCTTCCCCAGCAGCTGCTCGCACCCAGCCGGGCCGCGGCGGCTCCGGCCACCCCCGCGCGCACAGCCGCTCGCTCTGCCCAGCCCAAGGCCCTCGGCCCCGGCGCGGCAGCTCCCGGCGCTGCGGCTCGAGGCTCCGGGCGGCCCCGCCCCAGGACACGCTGCCCCGCGCGGCCGGCAGCAGCCGCCTCTCGGCCCCTCCCTCCCCGCAGGGCCCGGGCAGCCCCGGCACCGCCCCCGCCCCGCCCCTGGGCCGCCTCCTCTGCACCAGTGCGCATGCTCCGCCCCGCCCCTCCCAGCTCCTCCCCCTCTGCCCCTCCCCTCCCCTCGCCGCCCGACCGCCCAGCGCACGCGCACTGCCGCCCCCCGCCCCTCCCTCCCTGCTGCCCGGCCCCGGGAGGCCCCGCCCCGCGGGAGCCAATGGGGGAGGCGGGGCGGAGGCTCTGTCTGCTGGGAGAGCGGTGCTGGCGAGGGGGTGGGGGAGGTGCAGGGCAGGAGATCAGCTTTGTTCTGGGCACCTTTGTGCAGGGGATGCCAAAAGGAGACAGTCGAGGAGTGACGGTACCACCTGGGTTTGGGAGCCTAACAGTGGAAAAGGAGTGAATTTGTTGAAGAAAAGCCAGAGTATCCTTGCAGTGTCTCCTGTTCTTTTTCAAAGGAAATGGAAAAAAAAAACAACAACAAAAACCCCTTAGAAGCTGCTTTCAGTGTCTGTTCCTGAAGGAGAAGTTTCCACAAGACTTCCTCTCTGTCTTAGCTGACGTAATACTTTGACTCTTGCCTTCTGCGTCGTGGGGAAGTGTGCAGCTGAGAAGTTTTGAAAGACCTCGCTCCTGAGCCCTGCTGGAGCAGCAGGTTATTTAAGTGTGCGTATGAGTTGCTTTTCCGTCTTGTCTTTCCTCACCGCCTTCGACATTTCTGCCCTCGATTGGAGTGTGTTCAAAGCAGAGGTGTGTGGAAGACCTTTGAGTGTCTCTTGATTCTCCCAGCTGGTTCTTGTGGCACCTTTTTGAAATGTTGAGAGCTTGCGTATGACCTGCTGCCAAGTCCCTGCAGCTGCTCCCTCCCTCCCTCCCTCCGTCCCTCTGCGAGGGTCAGCCACCCGTGTGGCTGTGGGTTGTCAGCGCTGGCTGCCCCGGTGGCAGCAGCCGCCTCCGCTGTGCCGCCGTGGGGCGAGCGCGGTGCAGGGCCCCCTGCCCTCCCTCGCAGGCAGGTTTCCCTGGGGGGGCCACGGCCGGGGCAGTGCAGCTGCCTGTGCCGGCCCGGCCGGGCCCCGCGGCGGGGTTGTCCCTGCGGCCCGGCCTGCGTGGGGCAGGGGCAGCCCCCGGGCGCCCCGCGCAGCCCCTGCCCGCTGCAGGGCCAGCCCTGGCCGGGGCGCTGGGGGCGAGGGGGGCCGGGCCCCCTCTGTGACACGGGCTGTGCTCACAGGGGACATCCCGTGTCACGGCCACAGCTGCCCTCTCCCGCGCGGCCCCGGCCTCTCCCCACACGTCCCGGCGAGGCCGCGCCAGCCCAGGCGCTGGGGCTGCTCTCGGCACCGCTCTGCTGCCAGGAGCCGCCGAGCCCCAGCGGGAGCCGGCGAGGGGAGGCCGGGGCAGCGCGGGGCTGCGGGGAAGTGCGGAGGAGGAGGAGGAGGAGGAGGAGGAGAGGAGCTGTTTCCTCATCATCTTCCGCCACAGGGGTGACCCAGGGCGAGGAGGACAAGGATGGAGCTCTGGGACGCTGGCCACGGGACGCCGCGTGAGCAGGGGGTGCCAGTAATCCCTGCCTGGGGTAAGGCCTTCAGGAGCTCCTTAACAAATGTTGTTGTGGAGAGGATGAATGGGGAAAGAGAGTTTGGCTGTGGAAACCCTGGGCTGTGGGAGGGGCTGGACAGTCTGGTTGGTGCCCCAAGAGCTCCAGCTGATGGTCCCCTCTGGCTCAGGTGCCAGTGTGGCCGCCAGGACTGCTGGGTCCTGCCCCTGACGCTGCCCCTGCTCCCGGCGGGGGAAGGAGCTGGAGCTGCCCTGGTGGCCTTGCAGAGCCTGTGCATGCAGGGATCCAGTATGGGGGAAACTGGCCCTGCAGGAGAGTCCCCAGGGGATCCCCTGAATCCCCAGATTTCCACGGGCACAGCACCATCCTCTCTGGGACGTAAATCATTGCCAGTATCCCTAGGGAGGGGGTCACCCTCTGACAGCTGTGTCTGGAAGGAAAGGAGACCTGTCTGAAGAAGGCGGAGGGGTCCTGCAGCTCCTGCTGGGCTCTGGCGAGACTGCCAGAAACACCGGTGCTCAAAATGCATCCTTGCACTGTTCCTCAGCTCAGCTTGGCTTTCTGTCCAGGACCCCAGCCACTGCCTCTAGCCCTTCCAACTGGACCGTCTTGTGCCTCCAGACTGGCAGAGCAGGCTTTGATCTGGGAGATGTATTGTGGCTGTCCCGTGGCAGGATCTCCATGTCCCACTGCCTGTTTCAGGTCCAGACTGCTGCTGGGGTCAGACGACAGTTCTAGCCTGAAGGCAGTGCCCGTCTCAGCTCTGCAGCCCCTGTGAGGGATGGGGTTAGTTTGGGCAGGGGGTGCTGTCTGAGGACGCCCGCTCTTGCCATCTCCTTGGTTAGGCGTGTGGTGAATGGCTGTGAGCTGGCCGACCCAGAGCACGACATGACTTTCTCTTGCTTTTCCAGTGGCTGTGCACATCTGGGAAGGTGTGTCAGACTACATCATAGAGCAGCTGGTGCTGAACAAGGTGGGTCTGCCCTCCTGTTCCTCCCCTCCACCCCTGATGGTTTCAGCAGTCCTGACATCTCTGTGCCATTGGGTGCAATTGCTCTGCCCCTCCTTTGAAACCAGAAGGAAATCCCATGGAGAAGGATGCTGCAAATGATAGGAGTGCCACAGACTAATGTCTCCCTAAAGCGAGATGACAAAGCTCCTGTCCAGTTTCATTCACAGGAGGGGTTGGAGGCTTTCTGGGCCTTCTCCAGTCCCCCCCGGAAGGGTGAAAGGCCAAAGAGAGAGCCTGGCATGTTTTTTTCTGAGGTTATCTCCCTTCTTGGAAAGCCTTCCTATGGATGTCCTGGATGACAGGGATGATATACGTGTAATTTTGAGAGGGCGAGGAGGAGGGGGAGGAAACCATCTGGAACGTTCTTCCAAAGGACCTCTCCAAGGCTCTCCCAAGCTTTCCAGAGGGCTTCATCTTGCCCCTTTGTAGGCCAGGAGTGAGCAGGGCCCGTCGCACCATGGCCATGCTCTGACAAGCCCTCGGGCTGTTTGTTCATCTCCCATGCTTAGAATTCTTCTCTTCTCTTCTGTTTGCAGGACGTGAGAATTATTCGACTTGGCACCTTCCGCGTTGTTAGAGAGCAAGTCGTTGATGGCAAGAATGGTCTTCTGACTGTTCGCAGACCCACGTTTGTCCTCGGAAAGTATCTTGCAGAGCGTCATGGCCTCACCCATGATAAGGCCTATGTTCCTGGTAAGAAGACAGACTGAAACTTGTGCTTCCTCGTGCAAGATGTGTGGGGTGTGGATAACTGCTGCTCAGCAGCGGCTGTCAGAAATCTAGAATGCCTTTGCTGGGTCCTGAGAACAGCTCCAGGGTTTTTTTTATTGTCATGTCATCAGAATGTGGAATCGAATGAGCCTCTCTCTCCCTCTCAGGCTTGCTTTTACAGCTGGCTCCATACCAAGTGTTTTGGGGTTGCTGCTTCTAAGCTGATGTAGTTAAAACTCCTGTAGTTTAAACACCTGTTTATGCCCCAGCAGACCTTGTAAGGGTGAACAGCAGCATTGCTGCTGGCTCTTCCAAGCTGCTTCTGCTTCAAGTGGGTCAAAGCCATCTGTAGAGAGCCTTGAAACAGAGATGGGAACAGTAGTGTGTAGGAAAAGCCCTCCGAGGCCAGCTATGGGGTGATTGCTGGGGAGTGGTAGGAGCAGTGCAGCTGTAGGGTGATGTCAGTGAGGGCTGTGGGGCAGCAGGAGCTCTGAGCTGTGTTTGGAGTGGGCCTTTGCTTTCAAAGGACTCCATCCTCTCTGTGCTGTGAACATCAGTCTGGCATCCCTCAGGGACAGGCCTTGGGCACCAAAAGCAGGGTTGTGTGCTGAGCAGGTCCAAGGGCCTTGGGGTGGCCAGAAAGACAAAGGTAAAAATGATGAGTAACTCATATCCATTACTAATGAAGAGGAAGATTCAGCCTGTAAGATTTGTTGTGCAGTCCATGTGTTTTTCTTCTTCATTGCAGCCACTGTGACGTGGCATAGCTAAGTCTCTTCAAACCTGGCATGCCCTGAGGGTGGGCACAATTACCATGAGCAGTCCCTTCTCCTGGGAACTGGCCTGCTTTTTCCTCTCCTTGTGCTGGTGTCCTGCCTAATGGTCATACAGTATAGCCAGGAGCCTTTCTTTCTGTTTCTGTGGGAAAGGAAGCATTGCTGTACTCTTGGCCCAAGAGGTTGCAGAGTGCTTTCAATTTCTCCCAAGGGAGAGATGACATCAGCGTCCTTTCTGGGCTTTCCCAGAGAGTTAAAGAAGACGGCTCTGTAGCACTGTTCTGCTGGAAGACCTTCAAGCTGCTGACACTCTCTTTTAGCTTGCTGAAGTGCTCTGTTAGTGACTGTGGTGCTCTTTTGTTGCTGCCTAGGTCATAAGCAAGCTGAGCCCCTGAAGTATGCTCGCATAGCCTTGGACATCTCCTTCTCTTGGAAAATAGTGGAGGCTTGCATAGAAGAGACCATGTACCTTCTCTCTTGCTGTCTTGCGAGTGGGAAGAACGTTGCCCTTGTTCTGAAGGACATTGGCATACTGGTCATTGAAGGCAACGTTGTGAAAATGAGATTTTACAAAAGCCTTCTGCAAAGGCTGAATGGGTCTGAAGAGCTGGGAGAAGCTCTTCTTGGGGTAAGTTGTCCATTTCTGCAGTGCTCCTTCTTGCTCTTTTGAAACCCGAGCAAAGTCAAAGTGAAGGGATTTCTCTTGGCCTGCCACAACCTGTCTGGGCATGTGGACGGTCCTGGTCTAGAGGAATGCCAGCTCCCTGCACAGTGATCCCTCCTGCCCTTCTCCAGGCTGGCAGGGGCCTCAGACATCGCTGTCAAATCTCTGGTGACCTCAGCCCTCCTCTCTCCCTGAAGCGAGAGGGCCTGAGTGTCTTTCATCTCTCCTGTATGGCAGCTGGTCACAGTATCTTTGGTCACCTTAGCATTTCTAGCTCTGTGTCTGTGTAGGGCCGTCTTCTGTCTGCTCTGCCTCTTGGTGCTGTGCAAAGGAGTGGGTTGCTGTAATTCCCTGTCCTTCTGCTGTGATACCAAGAAATAGCAGCTTGTAGCTGAGCTGCCAGCATCACTGTGGTTTCCTCAGCCCATCATCTTCAGTGGTGTTGGGACCACAGCAGGTGGCAGGGCTTGTTGCTCACCCCATTCTCTGGGCGGCAATGCAGAGACACAAGCAGAGCAAGGCCCATATGGGAACAGACTCCTTTAGCTGTTGTCCCTGTGTGGGTCCAGTTGTGCTGAGCAGCTCCTTTGTGTGTCTCTGGCACCCCCACAGCATGCAGGGGGGACTTCTGTGCCCTAACGTGTGCACCTGCACACTGCTAGTGGTGTGACCGTGCTGTGTCACAGAGACAGTCATTCCAGGCCAGTGCCCTTGCCCAGGTCTTTAGTGCAGCCCTGGCCTTCAGCCTGGGCTTTCAGGTGCAGCTGGAAAGTGGAGGTGTGAAAGCAGTCTGAGCTGAGCCACTCGAGGGCTAAGCCAGAGATGCAAGCAGCCTGTAGCCCAGCCCTGTTTGCCAGCTCGGTCTTTTCCTTCTGTCCCAGTCCGTGGTGCCCTTTCAGGCCATTCTCTAGGCCAGGGACTTTTCTCCAGCCTTTTGGGCAGTGGCTCCCACTCCAGGACCCTCAGCTGCTCCTTCAACACACCCCACAAGTTTGGCACTCACAGTTGTTACCCGCCGTGCAGGGCAAAAGGAGGGCTGTGTGCCTCTATTGATGCATTCTGCGGAAGCAGCCATCTGACTCTCAGGAGAGACTTTGGGGTTAAGCTCACATCTGAACACTTTGTTCTCAGCTCAGGAGCAGGCACCAGAAGCCAGCAGCCAGGAACACAGACTAGGGAAGGGCCTTTGCCTGTGCTCTCCTCCACTGACTTCTCCATTAGGCAAGAACCGGTCTCCTCACTGAGGCTCTTGATCTTGGCCCTTGCCCAAAGCCTGGCAGTATTCTTACCCATTCTCCTGTATTCCCCTGCAGCTGCTCCTCTGTAGAATTGAGGGGCTGTGAGCAAGAAGATCATTTTCTTGGCAGCATCTCACATGTGTCTCCTGCCTTTGCAGATGTCAGCGAGGAAGGACTCAGTCCTCTCAGGCACCGAAACAGCTGCTTCTCTGACTTGTTGTGGCTCTGTCGTTGTCTTTCCAAGGTGAGTATGTTTGTTTGTTTTTTAGCTGCTGACTGACCAAGCGAGCATCTTCTCACCATGTGTCTCTGGTAGGCTTGTGCAGGCGCTCTGGAAGGGACTTGAGCGTAACCCTTTCCAATGGTTGGTTCCCAGTGAACTCCAGGCTTGCTCTGGCTTTGTTTGGGCTCTGTGTGGGGGGGCATCTGCAGAGCTTTGTGCTGGCTCCCAGCTTGCAAAGGGGGTTGTTCCATTAGTGGCCTGGAGGCTGGGGGCTGTTCTTTCCAGATGCAGTGACATGAGCGTGGGAGGGCCTGCAAGGGATGTGGAGGGCAAGGCAGGAATTTGAAGTGATGCTGGAATGCTGCAGGAAAGGAGACTAGTCTGTTCTGCCTGGATGGGAGCATGGACAGGAGCTGGGAGACGGTCTCCAGTGGCAGCCTGGGGGATTTGGCTGGGAAAGCTTAGAAGGAGCTTTCTCCCAGGAAGGCTAGCTAAGCCCTGCAGCAGCCTGGGGAGGAAGCTTATGTCCCTCCAGGCACTGGAGGTCTTCCCTGGCTCACTCCGCTTCCTCAGACAGTCCTGCAGGATGGGGCCAATCCTGCATATTCTGCTCTGGGAAAGGATGGGCTTCATAGTGGCTCTGACAGCTGTCTGTGTCCCCATAGTTAACATGAGCTGCAAAGGAACTGTGGAGCCCTTCCTCCAGAGTGGTGTCTTTCTGCTGTTTCCAGGCAGGAGCTGGAGACTTCCCCCCGAAAACCACCAGTGAGAGCAGCACCAGTGAGAGTGCCATGTGTGAGAGCTCCTCCTGTGAGAGCTCCTGCTGTGCAAGGTGTGAAGCCTGTTTGGGAAAAGGAATGGGAGGAAGATGACCCCAGTGTTGAGAAAGGTAATGGAGCAGTTGATTCCTGGTGGGGGTTTGTGCCTTCTCCTTCTGTCCTCCTTGGTGTAGGAGGTTGGAGCCAAGGCTTCCCTGGATTTTCAGAGCAGGCAGCTCTACCCTTTCCTTGTGAGTTTCTCATAGACATTCCCAAACCACTGCCTTGGGGTTGACTGTGTCACCAGGGGCAATGCAGGCCTCTGAGATCTGTAGAAAGATCCCAGGACCTGTTCCCCTCGTGTGAAGAAGTTATTGCCACAAAGAGACTCTGTCAGGTCACCAACACATCCCTGCGAGCCTCCCTTTTCATAGCGTGGTATGGATAGAGCAGTAGAAAAGCACCTTTGCAAGAAATGATGTTGCAGAGTGAAAGCAAAGAGTTGGACAGGAGCCAATATGAGTAAGGGCCTTGGCCTGCCTAGGAAACATGGCTTTAAAGGAATCTGACTGAGGCCTCATAGTTCTATCACAGGCTGGAGCAGGTCTGCACATCACTCCTGTTGCAGTGGTCACTGTGATTCTGCTCTGAAGCGTTTTCGTGTCTCCTGCTTACAGGAAAGCTTCCTCTCCGGCGCCGCCTCTTGTGGGAGCGCCACTCACCCCTCGAACTAGTGCCTGCAAATATGGAAGAAGGAGACAGGGAGAAAGCTGAAGAGGAGTCTCTTGACAGGTGAGCCACTTGGAGCAATGGACATGGGTGACTGTCCATAGAACTCCAAATGCCTTTTATCCCATGCCACAATGACCAGCGATCCCTTGCTGGATGGGCAGCCCAGAGCAAGTCCTTGGAGACCCTCATGTTGGCTTCCTGATTCTCCTGCCTCTGCTTGCAGGTTACAACCCTTTGGGAAACTCAGTGCAAATCCTCATTCCGGAAGAGGAGGGCCTTTTCCCCGTTCCCTTTAGATGGAAGTAAACAGGATGCTTTCTATATGCTGACAGTTGGGCTGGGGGCCTATGGCCATTTTGTGAGGCTGAGGAAAAGGCTGTGCTCTTGGAAGGCCTTCTAAAGAGCAGAGGTGTGTGTCTGAGCTTTGCCCCACCATGGTGGCTGTTCCCAGAGACCAGTGAGTATGTAGTGAGACAGGATGAAACACAGAGCAGCTCTTTCTTTGCCTGGAAAGGATGTGGCCTTTCAAAGCAAAGTGCAATTCCAGCCATCCTGCCACACACAGGCACTCTGGAAGGGACTTGAGCGTAACCCTTTCCAATGGTTGGTTCCCAGTGAACTCCAGGCTTGCTCTGGCTTTGTTTGGGCTCTGTGTGGGGGGGCTTCTGCAGAGCTTTGTGCTGGCTCCCAGCTTGCAAAGGGCTTTGTTCCGTTAGTGGCCTGGAGGCTGTTCTTTCCAGATGCAGTGACACGAGTGTGGCAGGGCCTGCAAGGGATGTGGAGGGCAAGGCAGGAATTTGAAGTGATGGTGGAATGCTGCAGGAAAGGAGACTAGTCTGTTCTGCCTGGATGGGAGCATGGACAGGAGCTGGGAGACGGTCTCCAGTGGCAGCCTGGGGGATTTGGCTGGGAAAACTTAGAAGAAGCTTTCTCCCAGGAAGGCTAGGGAAGCCCTGCAGCAGCCTGAGGAGGAAGCTTATGTCCCTCCAGGCACTGGAGGTCTTCCCTGGCTCACTCCACTTCCTCAGACAGTCCTGCAGGGTCGGGCCGATTCTGCATATTCTGCTCTGGGAAAGGATGGGCTTCATAGTGGCTCTGACAGCTGCCTGTGTCCCCATAGTTAACATGAGCTGCAAAGGAACTGTGGAGCCCTTCCTCCAGAGTGGTGTCTTTCTGCTGTTTCCAGGCAGGAGCTGGAGACTTCCCCCAGGGAATCATCTGTGGGAACTCCATCTTGGACACCTCTGAAGCCTATCTGGGGAGAGAGGGCAGAAGATGACCCCAGTGTTGAGAAAGGTAATGGAGCAGTTGATTCCTGGTGGGGGGTTGTGCCTTCTCCTTCTGTCCTCCTTGGCGTAGGGGGTTGGAGCCAAGGCTCCAGTGCGATGTCTTGGGCATCACTAGATGTGATGCTGCTCAGCCCTGTTGGGAAATCTCTAGTGACTGCTGAGGGAGCAAGACCTCAGGGCAGCCCAGCACTCCCAGCTGCAGTTGATCCCTCTGAGCTAAGCTTTCCCGCTGGACTCTGGGCCCTAGTGTATGTACCCTGCAAACTGTTCTTCCACTGGAGGAGGAAGAGTAAAAGTTGAGGACAATCCTTGGGAATCCTCCATCCTGCCTGGAGCAGAATGGTAATGGAGAGTGTGACGTCTTTCATGACCTATCTCATGGAATCAAGGTGACCTAGAGAATCTGGTCAGAAGTGTGGTAAGGGGTGCCAAGACTTCCCTGGATTTTCAGAGCAGGCAGCTCTACCCTTTCCTTGTGAGTTTCTCATAGACATTCCCAAACCACTGCCTTGGGGTTGACTGTGTCACCAGGGGCAATGCAGGCCTTTGAGATCTGTAGAAGGATCCCAGGACCTGTTCCCCTCATGTGAAGAAGTTATTGCCACAAAGAGACGCTGTCAGGTCACCAACACATCCCTGCGAGCCTCCCTTTTCATAGCGTGGTATGGATAGAGCAGTAGGAAAGCACCTTTGCAAGAAATGATGTTGCAGAGTGAAAGCAAAGAGTTGGACAGGAGCCAGCGTGAGGAAGGGCCTTGGCCTGCCTAGGAAACTTTAAAGCCTTTAAAGGAATCGGATTGAGGCCTCATAGTTCTATCACAGGCTGGAGCAAATCCACACGTCACTCCTGTTGATGTGGTCACTGTGATTCTGCTCTGAAGTGTTTTCTCGTCTCCTGCTTACAGAAGAGCTTCATGCTGAGCGCCTCCATTTGTGGGAGAGCCACCTTCCACCCATACTAGTGCCTGCAAATATGGAAGAAGGAAACAGGGAGAAAGCTCAGGGGAAGGAGCCTCAAGACAGGTGAGCCGCTTGGAGCAATGGACATGGGTGACTGTCCATAGAACTCCAAATGCCTTTTATCCCATGCCACAATGACCAGCGATCCCATGCTGGATGGGCAGCCCAGAGCAAGTCCTTGGAGACCCTCATGTTGGCTTCCTGATTCTCCTGCCTCTGCTTGCAGGTTACAGCCCTTTGGGAAACTCAGTGCAAATCCTCATTCCGGAAGAGGAGGGCCTTTTCCCCATTCCCTTTAGATGGAAGTAAACAGGATGCTTTCTATATGCTGACAGTCGGGCTGGGGGCCTGTGGCCATTTTGTGAGGCTGAGGAAAAGGCTGTGCTCTTGGAAGGCCTTCTAAAGAGCAGAGGTGTGTGTCTGAGCTTTGCCCCACCATGGTGGCTGTTCCCAGAGATCAGTGAGTATGTAGTGAGACAGGTTGAAACACAGAGCAGCTCTTTCTTTGCCTGGAAAGGATGTGGCCTTTCAAAGCAAAGTGCAATTGCAGCCACCCTGCCACCAAGGACAAGGAGCAGCAGCTGTTCTCACACTGAGTTTGGGATGGATTGAGTGACCTTGGAGCCCTTTCCTTCACGTGAAATCTGGTCTTGTGGCTGCCAGAAGCAGGGTGTGGCTGGAGGCTAGCTGAGAAGGTGGGTAGAGAGGAGTGAGGTGGAAGAGATGGGTGCCAGGAATGCTGTTGAAGGGAAGGAGTCCCTTGGTGAAGACCTCCCAAAAGGAGGCATTTCCCCTTGTGCAATGGCCTTCCTTCCCCTCCCAGCAGCAAGAAGGAATGAGGGCCATTTCCAGGCAGCCGCCATGGGGTGGTGAGCAGCAGGCTTGGGGGCATGTGCCTTTGGATCAGGCAGCCCTTCCAGGCAAGGGGCAGTTGTTGGGCGCTCAGAAGAGCATTTCGGTGTGGGCCATGAGTGACTGAAGGCTCAAGGAGTCTAAGGGACAGAGCAGTGTCTGTTATTACTCTTTTTTATATACATGGTTTTTGTCTGACAGCTTTTCTGGGGGCTGGCACAGGAGAGTGCCAGGGGTAGGAAAATGGCATGAATGCTTTAGTCCCTTGATGCCTTTCTCCCCCTTTGGCACTAGGTGCCCAGCAGTAATCCATTTCCCATCCCTAAACACGCAGTCTTTGGCACCATTGAGCAGTGGCTAATGCACTTGGCGGGACACAGACTAACGGTGTGTCTTGGAGCCTGTCCTTGTAGATGACCCTGCTGCTCTCCTTGCTACATGGATAGAAAGCCTCAGTGTGGGCACCTGGAGCTTTCCTTTGGCCATGTGATGCACCCCTGGGTGTTTTGGCAGGGGGTGATTGCTGTCTCCATTGATGTGACCACAATCAGTCGAGGCTACGTGCTTCTGCAGAACTGCCTTCTGCTGCAGAAGCAGGTGCCCAGCTTGTGGGCATGGGGTGGAGATCCAGCTCCTCCTGTGCTCATACCACTCCTCGCGGTGTGTGTTTGCAGTGTGCTCCCACCTATCCCAGGGGTCTCTACACAGAAAACAACACAAGGTGGGAGGAGGCAATCGCTTGAAGCCGGACCACCAGCTGTGAAGCCAGGGAGCAAAGGTCATCAGGGGGCAGAACAGGTAGGTGCTCCTGATTGAGGTCCTTCTTGTGCCAGCCTGAATTATGGAAAAGCATCGTCCTATGGGCAGCGGCTGTACAAGACCCCTTCCAATGTGTTCCTTTGAGCCCTTACTGCCTTGGTCTGGGGACTGCTTTCGATACTGCCGGCAAAGATGCGCTCTATTTTGGCAATACATCTGTTGCTGCTGCATTCTCCATGAACACACCAGAAGACCCTCTTGGGCCCTGCTTCTGGTGGCAATGTCCCTGCTGGGCCTTCCTGGGATTGAAGACAGAGACTTTCTGTTCAGCTCCACGATCATTTAGATGACTGGTCAGAACACAAAAGGGATGTTCAGTCTTGCTAGGATTCCCTTAAGGGCAAAATGGTGCTGACAGGCAGGCTGAAGACAGGGGTCAGAGGAGAGTGTGAGAAATAACCTTTGCTTCAGGGAAAAAGAGACCTGCTGGACCTGTGCTTCCCCCTCCCTCCCTAGCAGGACTGCCTTGCCGATTTACCAGGTTTTGGTGGGATGCCTTCACGTGGGCTCTCCTCCAGTAACTTGTGCATTAGGCAAAAACTGGTCTCCTCACTGAGGCTCTTGATCTGGGGCTTTGCCCAAGGCCTGGCAGTGTTATTACCCATTCTCTTGTGTTCCCCCATAGCTGCTACTCTGCAGCATTGAGGGGCTGCTGTGGGGAACAGCAAAGTTTGTTTCAGACCTTCTGAAAGGCAGCAGCTTCTCTGAACAGTGGAAGCACCTGCTGCCTTTGTGAGCAACCAGATCATTTTCTTGGCAGTATCTCACATGTGTCCCTCACCTTTGCAGATGTCAGCAAGGAGGGACTCAGTCCTCTCGGGCACCGAAACAGCTGCTTCTCTGACCCGTTCTGGCTCTATCGTTGTCCTTCCAAGGTGAGTATGTTTGCTTCCTAGCTGCTGGCTGACCAAGTGAGCATCTTCTCACCGTGTGTTTGGTAGTGTTGCCTTGCCAGGGCTTGTGCAGGCACTCTGGAAGGGACTTGAGCATAACCCTTTCCAATGGTTGGTTCCCAGTGAGCTCCAGGCTTGCTCTGGCTTTGTTTGGGCTCTGTGTGGGGGGGCTTCTGCAGAGCTTTGTGCTGGCTCCCAGCTTGCAAAGGGCTTTGTTCCATTAGTGGCCTGGGGGCTGGAGGCTGTCCTTTCCAGGTGCAGTGACACGAGTGTGGCAGGGCCTGCAAGGGATGTGGAGGGCAAGGCAGGAATTTGAAGTGATGCTGGAATGCTGCAGGAAAGGAGACTAGTCTGTTCTGCCTGGATGGGAGCATGGACAGGAGCTGGGAGACGGTCTCCAGTGGCAGCCTGGGGGATTTGGCTGGGAAAACTTAGAAGAAGCTTTCTCCCAGGAAGGCTAGGGAAGCCCTGCAGCAGCCTGAGGAGGAAGCTTATGTCCCTCCAGGCACTGGAGGTCTTCCCTGGCTCACTCCACTTCCTCAGACAGTCCTGCAGGGTCGGGCCGATTCTGCATATTCTGCTCTGGGAAAGGATGGGCTTCATAGTGGCTCTGACAGCTGCCTGTGTCCCCATAGTTAACATGAGCTGCAAAGGAACTGTGGAGCCCTTCCTCCAGAGTGGTGTCTTTCTGCTGTTTCCAGGCAGGAGCTGGAGACTTCCCCCAGGGAATCATCTGTGGGAACTCCATCTTGGACACCTCTGAAGCCTATCTGGGGAGAGAGGGCAGAAGATGACCCCAGTGTTGAGAAAGGTAATGGAGCAGTTGATTCCTGGTGGGGGGTTGTGCCTTCTCCTTCTGTCCTCCTTGGCGTAGGGGGTTGGAGCCAAGGCTCCAGTGCGATGTCTTGGGCATCACTAGATGTGATGCTGCTCAGCCCTGTTGGGAAATCTCTAGTGACTGCTGAGGGAGCAAGACCTCAGGGCAGCCCAGCACTCCCAGCTGCAGTTGATCCCTCTGAGCTAAGCTTTCCCGCTGGACTCTGGGCCCTAGTGTACCCTGCAAACTGTTCTTCCACTGGAGGAGGAAGAGTAAAAGTTGAGGACAATCCTTGGGAATCCTCCATCCTGCCTGGAGCAGAATGGTAATGGAGAGTGTGACGTCTTTCATGACCTATCTCATGGAATCAAGGTGACCTAGAGAATCTGGTCAGAAGTGTGGTAAGGGGTGCCAAGACTTCCCTGGATTTTCAGAGCAGGCAGCTCTACCCTTTCCTTGTGAGTTTCTCATAGACATTCCCAAACCACTGCCTTGGGGTTGACTGTGTCACCAGGGGCAATGCAGGCCTTTGAGATCTGTAGAAGGATCCCAGGACCTGTTCCGCTCATGTGAAGAAGTTATTGCCACAAAGAGACGCTGTCAGGTCACCAACACATCCCCACAAGCCTGCTTTTCATAGCATGGACATGATAGAGCAGTAGGAAAGCACCTTTGCAAGAAATGATGTTGCAGAGTGAAAGCAAAGAGTTGGACAGGAGCCAGCGTGAGGAAGGGCCTTGGCCTGCCTAGGAAACTTTAAAGCCTTTAAAGGAATCGGATTGAGGCCTCATAGTTCTATCACAGGCTGGAGCAGATCCGAATGTCACTCCTGTTGATGTGGTCACTGTGATACTGCTCTGAAGCGTTTTCTTGTTTCCTGCTTACAGGAAATCTTCGTGCCATTCGGCTGCTCTCGAGAGTGAGGCATGCCCCCCTCCAATTAGCTACTCCTAATAGAATGGAGGAAAAGGAGAAGAAAGCCAAGGGAAAAGACTCTCGTGGCAGGTGAGACCCTGGGAGGAATGGATGAGGGGGACCCTGTAGCCTTGTCTGTCTTGGAGGGAGATACCTCCTTTGGACATAATGTCCATAGTTCCTCTGTGGCCTTTCATCCCATGCCACAGTGACCAGTGATCCCGTTCTGGATGGGCTTCCTGTTGGCTTCCTGATTCTCCTGCCTCTGCTTGCAGGTTACAGCCCTTTGGGAAACTCAGTGCAAATCCTCATTCCAGAAGAGGAGGGCCTTTTCCCCATTCCCTTTAGATGGAAGTAAACAGGATCCTTTTTGTATGCTGACAGTCGGGCTGGGGGCCTATGGCCATTTTGTGAGGCTGAGGAAAAGGCTGTGCTCTTGGAAGGCCTTCTAAAGAGCAGAGGTGTGTGTCTGAGCTTTGCCCCACCATGGTGGCTGTTCCTAGAGACCAGTGAGTATGTAGTGAGACAGGATGAAACACAGAGCAGCTCTTTCTTTTCCTGGAAAGGATGTGGCCTTTCAAAGCAAAGTGCCATTCCAGCCACCCTGCCACCAAGGACAAGGAGCAGCAGCTGTTCTTACACTGAGTTTGGGATGGATTTAGTGACCTTGGAGCCCTTTCCTTCACGTGAAATCTGGTCTTGTGGCTGCCAGAAGCAGGGTGTGGCTAAACGCTGCTGGCAGATGCCTCTCTGTGTCCCCAGAGGAGTCCTGAAATCTCATCCAGAGTTGGGGGCTGTGAGTCCGAAGGGGAGTGTGTGTGTGCATGGGCTGGGAGAGGCAGGATGGCCCCCTCCAGAGTGAGAGAGAAGCTCTGTCTCTGCTGTTGTGGGATCCTTTCCTAACAACGTCTCCAGGCCCGTGGAGGTGTGGTGAACGTGGGGTGGAGATCCGGCTCCCCCCGTGCTCATACCACTCCTCGCGGTGTGTGTTTGCAGTGTGCTCCCAGCTATCCCAGGGGTCTCCACACAGAAAACACCACAAGCTGGGAGGAGGCAATCGCCTGAAGCCAGACCACCAGCTGTGAAGCCAGGGAGCAAAGGTCATCAGGGGGCAGAACAGGTAGGTGCTCCTGATTGAGGTCCTTCTTGTGCCAGCCTGAATTATGGAAAAGCATCGTCCTATGGGCAGCGGCTGTACAAGACCCCTTCCAATGTGTTCCTTTGAGCCCTTACTGCCTTGGTCTGGGGACTGCTTTTGATACTGCCGGCAAAGATGCGCTCTATTTTGGCAATACATCTGTTGCTGCTGCATTCTCCATGAACACACCAGAAGACCCTCTTGGGCCCTGCTTCTGGTGGCAATGTCCCTGCTGGGCCTTCCTGGGATTGAAGACAGAGACTTTCTGTTCAGCTCCACGATCATTTAGATGACTGGTCAGAACACAAAAGGGATGTTCAGTCTTGCTAGGATTCCCTTAAGGGCAAAATGGTGCTGACAGGCAGGCTCAAGACAGGGGTCAGAGGAGAGTGTGAGAAATAACCTTTGCTTCAGGGAAAAAGAGACCTGCTGGACCTGTGCTTCCCCCTCCCTAGCAGGACTGCCTTGCCGATTTCCTGCTCTGCAAGTGACAATTCCCTCTGCTCACTGGTGACACTAGGAGGTATCTGGAGACTGAGTGAGAAGTGCCAGTGGGAACGACAGTGAAGCCTGGTCAGGCTGTGACATAGTCTGGGCCATCTCGTGGTGCCTCTCGCTGTTCTCCAGCTCAGGCTGCAGCGTCCCTGCCTGGGGCAGCATTTGTCATTTGGGGTGCCCGAGGGCAGGCCAGGCCAAGGGCATGGTGACTGCACAGCTCCTGCAGGCCCAGGCTGCTTTAGAGGTGCATGTTGAGAGCAGCTGCGTGGACTTGGAAGTGGGGCACAAACCTGTGTGGAATTGTCTTGCAGGTTCAGCAGCGAACTGAGACCCAGCCAAGGGTTCAGGCACGTTCAGTCCTTCTCCAAAGAAGGAAAGCAAAGACGACTGTTGAGATGCCGGCTGAAGAAAAGCCAAGTGTTCAGGAAGTCGTCAAGTGCCAGTTGGGACAAGATAAGGATGCAACTGTGAGTGCTTACTTCTCCTGCACAGAGGAGGCGGCAAAATGGTGTGCCGAGCAACAGAGGACTCGACAGACAGGGTATGTTTGTGCCAGCTGCAGGAAAAGCCTGGGGCGGTTGAGTAGCAGTGACCCACCGAGGGGTCAGACTCCCAATCCCAGAGCCATGGGGTTGGATAGAGCTGGAGCTGGATAAGCACCTCTCTGCAGCCCAAGTAAATGCCCAGCACTCCTTTGGAGGGGAAGGGCTTTGCCTGCAAATGGGACCAGGCTGGAGGAGCTGGGGGAGGAGAGGAGCAGAAGGGGTCTCCACCTGAGTGAGAGAGAGAGATGTCAGTGCTGCTGCAGCCACATTTCACCTTGAGCAAGCCACACTGGCCTTGGATCAGCCTTCCCTTCAATCCAAGGCGTAGCTGTTGGGGGCTCAGAATAGGCTTCAACTGGGGGACCTAGAAGCCCTGAACGGCTGAGCACAAATGTTTGTGTGCACCTTTTCAAACCTCTCCCTGAACGCTGGACCCCAGACACAGGTTCACCCCCAGTCTTGGCCCTGGCAGAGTCAGCCCCAGGCTGAGGAGCTGCATGTGCGTCCTTGTTTGGACACAGGGGCCTGTGTTACATGAGGGTGAGCATGGAAACCCCATCAGAAGCACGTCCCAACACAGGTGGCCTGAGCTAGTCTGCACTATTTCTCTGCCTTTCTCTCTGTGCATAACACAGCCTCTCCCTTTCTCCCTCCTTAGCACTGGGAAGCAGGGCAGTGTGCAGAGACACAAGAAGAAGAAACAGTGACTGTCCGTGATGGTGGCACACATGAAGTTTTGTTCTCTTGAATTAAACCAGATCCCCCACCTGGCGTGGACCCTTCCTGGGTGTGGTGTGAACTCTGCTGTTTGCAGCGTGTGAGCATTGGAGAGGCCTGAAGACAACAAACAGCTCCGGTGTCAGGGCTTGGGTGTCAGTCCCTGCTGCCAGGGCAGCTCTCTGCCAAGGTCATGCTACAGCTACTGTCTGGCTGCAGCCGTGGTGGCTGTGGCCTAGGGCTCTCCTGCTTCGTGTTGGTCCTTGAGAAAGTTGTGCAGAGGGCCCTGCCATGGCCAGCACCTGCCCTGCTGACAAGGGGTCTCTGGGGAGAAGCGGGAAGAGCTGGTTTGAAGGGGTTGAGCCTGGGCCCCCCTTCCTGCTCCCCCGTCCTGCCTGCATGGTGGGAGGGCACTCCCAACTCTTGTGTGTGTGTTGGGTGCACTTGTGTGCTGAGCTTTTGGGGGTATGAGGGGACTAACAAGGGTGCCAAGGGCCGGAAGGGGAAGCTCACAACCAGGAGAGCTGGGGCCATGAGAGTCCATGGTCACCTGGGCTGTAGCAACCATGAAAGAGTGGAGTTGCAGACCCTGAGGGCAGCAAGGAAGGAGAGCAGCAGAGGACAGAAGCTGAACTTTGGGAGAGCACACTTCACCTTCTTGAGGGACCTGGCAGGAGGATCCCATGGGAGGCAGCTCTGGAGAGCAAAGGAGCTCGAGGAAGCTGGCAGGTCTTTGAGGACAGCACCCCCCAAGTGACAGAATGGTCTACCTCGATACCCCAGAAAACAAGCAGACATGTCAGGAGACGGCCTTGGCTAAACAGGCAACTCATGGCAGAGCTCCAACACAAAACTGGCAGCATTCAGGAGGTGGAAGCAGGGACCAGCTGCAATGGAGGAATACTGCAACAAATCCTGGGTGAGTGCTGATGGCCCATGTGGGGAGAAAGCTGACCTGGCAGTCTGTCCGGGCCCTGTGGGCACTAATAGGCTGTAGTGGCTCTGACCAGCCTCCCCTGGGGCCCGCACTCACCCCTGCCCATGGGCCCCGGACCCCATTTTGGCTCAGCCTGGGGCCCTCACTCCCTGCCTGAGCTACGCTGGAGGAGTGCCGGTCTCCAGCTCTGCCACAGCCATGCCCCTGCTTGGCCATGGGCCCTGTTGATGTGGACCGCGACCCGTGGCCTGACTGCCCAGCCCGACCTCAGATCTGCCTCGTCACCACAGACCTGCCTTCTGCGTTACCTCTTTGTTCCCTGAAAACCTGGCCTGTCCATCTCCAGGTCTGCATTTCTTTCACCGACCATCAGTGAGGTGTTTCTCGCCGTGTGGTCTGGAGTGCCAAGCCTGTGCCCCATCTCTTCCCCTCCCATGCTGGTTCTCCACTTGTCCAGGCCTCTGCCATTTGCCCAGGCCTGTGTATCTCCACACTGCAGCATTGGGTGAGAGCGGTAAATATCTCATCCTCCACAGGATAGCTGCTTGCTGCTGCTATGGAGAACAAACGAGGGTTGTACCACACCAGGACAAAAAACGCAGATTAGCCACATAAACACGGTCAAAGAGAGAAAGTGCTGTCACAGCTAAAGCAAGCGAAAGAAAGCTGCAGACAGGTCTAGCAAAGTTCAAAGAGAGCAAGCCTGACAAGCTTGCTCCATCTGGCAAGGGAGTATCTGTGAACGCGGGTGCTTTGCTTGAGAGCCCGCTTGTGAAACAATTCAAGTGCTCACACTGCTGCAGAGCAGCTGGGGAAGAAGATTTCTGCCACATGCCGTTATGCCTCCAATGCCCGGGAAGGAACACGTGTGTCCAGAGCATCCAACAGCCTCACGGGTGTTCACAGGTCTCTCAACTGCACAGGCAAGGACGAGTATCAGGATGCGCAGTGTTCAAGAGCGACAGGCCCTGATTCGTGCCTATGGACTGGGCCAGGTTAGAGAGAGCATTTCATGAGGATCAAGGCCCCTTCTTCCTGCAAAGTGACAAGCTTAGGTTAAGAATCTACACCTCACGCAAGCTTCTAGCCTGCTAATCCTCCACAGCTTTTCAAAAGCCCGCACAGCAGTTTGTGAGAGAGAGAGCCATGTCAACTCTTGCAGCTCACTTGGAAAAGCCAGATGGCCTGCAGAAGTCACAGAGGTCTATGGCAGATTTTCCACCCTAACAGCAAGGTTCTGCTTGCAAACTGCAGGCCACTCAAACCTGATCCTTAATGAACAGGTCCCCTGGGGTGTTGAAGAATATTGAACTGAAACTGCCTAGAGCTGGCCACTTAGCACAACTTCTATGAAACGTGTTTAGCATGAGTAGCTAAACTTGCTGAAGCCTTAGGCCGCACTCAGATAACATGAGGAACTTCCACCTAGTTCAGTAAGAAAGGGCCCCAGAGCTGGTTCAAGGTGGAAAGACGAGGAAGATTGCAAGGAGGGAAATCCATGAGCAGAAGCCGCCACCATAAAGATCAGGCCCACCACTGCAAAGATAAGGAAAAACAGCCTGCCTAGAGACAACAGTGGGACCCAGTGAAGAACAGGAAGACCCCAGACTCAAATATTACGTTTGGTCTGAACCTTTGCATGGGGGGTGGGGAACCTGGATTATAAAGGTGTAATTGCCCAGGGATTTCTTGGTTCGGGGTCCCTCTTTGGAGGCACCCAGCTCGAGCTGTAATTACTGCACGTGCATCATTAAAATGTATTTAATTCGCTTTGATTTGGCTCCGAACTTCTCAGCAGGAACCTCGGGTCGGACCCTGTTGTGGTGGCCGGGGAGTGTAATTTTCCATAACATCTGACCCCCACAACAACAGCAGCCGTGACCCAGGGACGTGCCCAGGGGACACAGGGATGGGTTTGGAACCGGAGATTCAGGACCAACTGCTCCGCAGGGGCATTAGAAAGAGATGACTCGTCTCGGTGAGCCCCAGCTCTGAGCACACGGGAGCTGGCGCTGCCCCAAACCTCCGACCTCGGCACCCAGAGCTCCCGGTGGCAGCTGGCTCTGCGGGGCCCCAGCACGGTCCTCACCACGGCTCCCTCCCTGCCCAGGCACAGCCGGCAGGGGGCGGCGGGCACTGCACCACGCTGGCCCCGGGCCAGCAGCAGGCACAGCCCTGCCGGGGCACGCCATTGGGTGGCCTGTGTGTCACTCAGGGCACGGCCTGCCCCTCCCAGGCACCCATTGGCTTGCTGCCTGCCCTCGCTCGCTGATTGGCCAGGTGGGGTGGCACCCCTGAGGGCAGGCAGGCTCGGTGCCACCCTGGCTCCAGCGCAGCCCCAGCTCGGCCCGGCCCCTCCGCAACGCCTGGCCCCGAACAGCACCGCCGGGGCCCCCCGAGCCTCCCCTACCCCCCAGAAAGCCGAGCCCTGACCCATAGCCCAAGCCTGAACACCGAGCCCCCACCAGAAACCCGAACCAGGTGCCTGAACCCCAGCCGAGCCCCTGCCCTAAACACTGACCCTCTCGCTGTAACCCCCATGGAGTCACTTCCGTGCCGCACGTCTGTGTCCCGAGTTAGTCCTGGAGGTACGCTGGTTTCCTTAATTTTATGTCTGATGGCTCCTGTTTGCCTGTGTGGTCACATTAACCCTGAGACTTGTCTTGGTCAGAGCGTGTTGGACTGTGACACGGGTTGGTGTCAGGGACAGGATATTGCTGAGGGTCGATGTTGTCAATTGTGTTGACAATCTTTCAACAATAATGGGATTTCTGGTTTAAGACTATATTTGCAAATAAGAGCCTGATGGAGGTGACTCGCACGGATGGAGGAAGGGTGGTGATGAGACCGATGGCAGACAGGACCAGCACCATTGTGGAGGGAATAAATCATGATGAGTCCTAACAAAAGGTGGAGAAAGCAAGCTGAGAAATTCAAAAGAGAGCCAGAGTGTCCGGGGGTATCCAGGGTGTCAGGGGCTGTGGGGCCCTCCCGGGAGCTCCAGGGTGCCTGGATCGAAATCCAGGGTGCCAAGGGCTGTACAGCCCCCCGGGGGGAAGTGCTGCCCTGGGTGACACTGAAGAGCCCAAGGACCGGCAGCGGCACAGAGATGAGAACTGGCTTTGCTTGCATTTGCCTAGCAGGGAAGCTGGGCACAGTTCATGGGGTTTGATGCCTAGAGGAGGACGGTCCTGCCCCATCCCACATTTCCCTCCATGTAGCACATCCTAACCATACAAAACGAGTGGCCCCCAGTAAAAATGAGTGGTGCAGCTCACCCAGGCATCCCAAGCCATGCCCGTGCTTCGCGCTGCTGTATCCCACATTACTTTGATCTCATCTTTGAAAGAAGCGAACCCCAAACCAAGCCCTAAACCCCAGCCTCCTGCAAAGACTCACCAGAGCAGCAACCTGTTGGTGCAGGGGGGCAGAAGTGACTCCTCCGGTGCCCCATATTTGCTAGTTCACAGCCTATGCCACCATTTGGAGAAGTTCTGTATGTATTTATGAGGCATTTTTTGAAACTAACTGTGGGGAAAGGAGGTGATGGTTTTCAGGGACGGCAGGGGATATCTCTCTGCTCCCTCCTCGGCTGTGCCAATCTCCAAGCCAGTGACCTAATGAGCTGCCAAAGGACACTGAAGTCACAGTGCGATGCGCTGCATCACATCAAGGTCTCGCCAGCACTGCCGTGGTGCCTGTGCTTCCTCCTGAGGCCCGGGCACTGCTGGCACTGCTCCCACACTTCCCACCGCTGCCTTTCAGAGCCACTCTGTGGCAAGGAGAGGGGACTGGAGGCAGCAGGGCTGCATTGTGCCCCACCCCCCCACCCCCCAATTGGGTAGAAGAGCAGGGGCACATTGGAGAGAAGTTTTGGGCAAGGAGATGGGAAGAATGTCCCTTTTCCCCATCTGGAGAGGTGAGCTGAGGGCAAGGGGGCAAGCAGGATGGAGGGCTGCTAGACTGAGACTATCAGCCCAGCTCACACATCGTTGTTCCCCACAGTCCTGCAGCTCCACTGATGGTATGGGCTTTGGGAGCTCCTTCCCCTGGATGGGGTGGGGGTGGAGGGCAATCCCAGGCCAGTTTTCCCCAGGAGTGTGTCCCCCTTGGGGATCCAGCTCTGAGAGGAAAGGAGTTCTGTAATCCAGAGCTGGGGTATCCTGCAGCACCCACAGGGCTCTCAAGAGCCTGCCAGAAATGCCCATGTTGGAAGTAAACCCTTCATTTTGTAGTAAAATCAAGTTGGCTTCTTCTTCAGGAGACCCTCCATTCCTCCTGCCTGGATCCTCTTGTGGCTCCAGGTTGGAAGAGCATGTTTTGGGCTTTGGAGATGCCATCTGTTTCTGGGGCTCAGATGGCCACAGCCCTTTTCCCAAACCCTTCCCCTGTCCCTCTTTCAACTCTAGACCTCCCCTGGGCTCAGAGTAAGTCTGAACTCGGGTCAAAGGCCAGCTCCACAGCCATAGCAGTGGGTCTTTGGAGGGTCTGTGCACACCTGCATCTGTCACACTCTGGTTAGGAGCATGCTGAGAGGTTGTGAGCTGATTTGCCTGGGGCTTGACGTCTCCAATCCAGAGATTGCCGTTCTTTGGGATGCTGTGTCTATTCCAACCTGGAACAGCTGATGCTGGACAAGGTGGGCTGGCATGCTGACCGCCCATGCCCCGGGGGCTTTCAGTCGTCCTGAGAGCCCTGGGCCCCTGGGAGCAATCCTTCCCCATGGGTAGGCCAGGAGCAGGGAGGGCACAGAGCAGTGTGCTCACACTCTGCCAGTCATCCCTTTCCCCACCTTTCCTATACATCCTCCTGGGCCTTTTTGTCTTTTCTGTGTGCAGGGTGTCCTGGTAGCAGGGCTTGGACCTTCGGCACGGTCCGAGAGCAATTCCACTTCAGCGAAGACAAGGTGCTGCCAGTTGGAAGACCTGTCTTCCAGCTGGGCATGGACATGGCCTGGCTGCGGGGGCTCAGGCACCTCACAGTGGCTGTCTCTGGCGAGAAGGCAGTGGCCATCCTCCGCTTTGCCTTGCCCCGTAGGGGAGTGGGTGCTCCCTGCTCTTTGGAAGGGTCTGGGATATAGGGATATAGTAGGGCATTCCCTCCCAAGGTCGAGGGAGAGCTTCAGCTCCCCCAAAGCAAACCGAGCCCCAAAGAGCTGTTTCTGAGAAGAACCTTTTCTGTAATATTTTCCTATGAATGTGGCATCAAGTTAGGCTCTCTTTGAGCTGCTCTGTGCCACTTGCATTTCTTGATGGCCCTGAAGTTAGCAGAAAGAGAAGTATACCAGGGAGCAAAAGACATCTGGGAGGAACCTTTTTTCTTTTTTTTGGAAAGAAAATTGTAATTCTCACGCTTTTTCCAATATCTGGAGTGTTTCTTCCAGAAATGTTCGTGACAGGCAAAGAACAAGCAGCAAATGGGTCCCGTCATCAGGAAAAGTCACAGTGCTGTTAAATCCCCATTGCTGGGTTTTGGGTGTTGTAGAAGCAGCCAGTGGGGCAGTGAGCACTGATGCTCAGGATAAAGCCTGAGGTCACAAGTGTCTGCCAGGATCATTTGCTCTGTCCTGCCAGACCCAGTGGAGATGCCACTGGAAGTTCCTGCCCTGCAAGTGGCAATTCCCTCCTGCTCATTTATGCTGCTCTCAGGGATGCCCGAAGGAAGTGGGAGGGCCAGCTGGGAACTGTAGTGAAGCCTGGGGTGATGCTGACATTTCCCTGTGGGCATGTGCTGGAGAGTGTCCTGGTTCCCCAGTTCCTGCTGCAGGGTTCTTGCCAGAGGTGCTCTGGGAAACAGCCCCTCTCTTTGCCATCTTGTATCACAGAATCACAGGATGGTTGAGGTTGGAAGGGACCTCTGGAGACCCTGTCTAGTCCAAGCCCCCTGCTCAAGCAGGGTCACGTTTCCCAGGACTGTGTGCAGACATATATTTTAAAAATCTCCAAGGAAGGAGACTCCACAACCTCTATGGGCAACCTGTTCCAGAGCTCAGTCACCCTCACAGTAAAGAAGTTTTTGCTCATGTTCAGGTGGAACTGCTTGTGTTTTGGTTTGTGCCCGTTGCCAGAGTGTCTCCTCCTTGGCAGGAATTCAGTGCTGAAGAGACCTGAACTCCACATCCGCAGCCCAGCTGAGGAGAAAGGAACACAAGGAGACGTGGGAAAGGGCTGAAAAGCCTCCATCAAGGGAGGAGCAGAGAGCAGCAGCCAAGCTGGGGAGAATCCAGCCTGAGTAAGTGTGCACCAGCTGCAGCCACAGGTGTCAAGCGGCTGTGAGCCCGCCGAGTGTCAGGGACCCCAGTCCATGAGGCCTGGACCTGCACACAGCATCCTCTGATTCCTCATGACATGGGAATGACCTGGGTTACTCCCTCCTGCTCTCCAGAGGCCTTTCTGCAGCTCACAGCAACCCCTAAAGCTCCTCTCAGGTGGGAGGGTGCTGTGGGTGCACATGGGCCTGGGTGGGTGCAGGGGCTGGGAGAGGGGAGAGGCAGGAAGTGCCTAAGCCAGCGGTAAAGAATTTCTCCATGTGGTTGCAGCCATCTTTCCCCATGAGCAGTCCAGATGCTAAGAAGGTTGGAGCCATATAAAAGCCATCGGGAAATATCGAAGCACGTCACTGAGAGGAATAGATGGAGGCAAGAAGAGCAGCAGCAGTTCTGCTGGCAAGTCTCCGCAAAGAGGGATGGTGCTTGCCCCGCTGCAATGCCCATGCCACTGACAGCAGCACCAGGGGAAAGAGCGTCTGTCTCTGACACCCCTCATGAGATAGAAGGAGGTTTTTGAGTCTGACATTGGACTGGATATCCCTGACATCCAAGAGGGAGTTGGGCACTCAGAATGGTCTTTCAATATGGCACATAAAAGTCCGGGCTGAAGCCATGTGGATCACTCAGATGTTTGGCTCTCCCTTTTCCAAACCAGGCAGTCTGGCCTTCCTTTGCAGAGCACTGACACCGAGACCCCTTGCCTTGAGGGTCAGTCTGTGTTCAGTGCAAGGTCTCAGCCCACCTGACTCAGCCCCTGGCTGATTAGGTGCCCATGGGACCCGGTCATGGGCTTGGGCATGAGGGGTCTCTATCACATCCCAGAGACCTTGAAACTTCTCCGGAAGCAGATCCCGTAATGTATGGCCTGAATTAGGCCTCCGGTATTTCTCTGCCTTCTCCCTGTTCATACAGCGATGCACCTCTCTTTTTAGCTCCCTATCACTAGGAGAAGCTGCTGGGACAGCAGCAGAGGGACTAGGAACGCGTCCTAGGAAGAGCAGCTGTTCAAAAGGGAGAAGAGCAACGTGAGCGAGGCCAAAGGCAGGTCCTGAGGAACTGCTGTGGAGTGTGCCTGGCCCTCAAGCTGGGCCAGCCCCGAGGGACAGCACCTCCAGACTGGCCAGCAGCGGGTGGGCAGGCAGGTGTTAGGAGGCCATCAGCAGCCTGGGAGAGGCTGCCCAGCAGCAAGGAGAGCTTGGGAGGAGGTGAGAGGGAGGGAGAGGGGAAGGTGACCTTGGTGGCTTGGATGGTGAGGTCTCTGCTTTCAGAGCAGCTGATTGGCCAGCAGCAGGTGGGCAGGCATGGGAGGTGGCCAAGGGCCTGACAAAGCCCAGGAGGCAGAGGGCAGAGCCTGGAGGGAGGAAGGAGGCAGAGAGAGGCAGGTGACTGTGGCAGCACTGGCACAGTGCTTGTGAGATGAGCTCTGTGACTGCAGCCTGCTTGGCCAGCAGCAGGCGGGCAGCACTGGGAGGTCATGCAGGGCAGGAGAAAGCCCCCAGCCGAGAGGAGAGCTGCTGGAGAGGGCAGAGGCAGAGGCAGGGAAAGCTGGCATGGCTGGGAGCTTGTTTGGGAGGTCACTTCTCTTGCAGCAATGTGTCTGGGTGGCAGGCAGGCAGTGTGAGGTCATGAAGCAGCTGAGAAAACCTTCCCCATGGACATGAGTGTTCAGGAGGAGGGGGGAGGGACAGGCAGGTGAGAGTGACATGTCTGGGATATCGACTGTGAGGTCAGTTCCTCACAGGTCACACACGTAGGCCAGCAGGGAGGTGGGAGGTCATCCAGAGCATCAGAAAAGTCCTGCTAGCCAAAAGGAGAGGTCAGGGGGAGGGGAGATGAGAAGGCAGCTAGAGGAGGAAACAGTGGGATGATGGTGTCATTTCTTTTGCACTGTGGCAAGATCTTTGGAATTGAAGTTAGAACTGGGATGCAAGGATGGCATTCAGATTTATCCAATACAGTCCTATATCAACAGAAATGGATCGTGCATGCTCTGGAGTGGTCACAGAGAACCATGGGCCAGCTGGATTATCAGGGTTCACTGGCACAGTCCCATTGAGGGACTGTCATCTGATCCAGCTGAAGATGCTATTGCAAGGACACCTGTGACAGAGACTACCATCATCAGCTGGACAGCAACCAACGATCCTGTTCAAAAGGTTTGGATTCCTCACATAAATATGACCTAAGCAAAAGATCTCAAGGAATTACAGAGAGAGAGATATATGTTTTTTTTAATAAACACTTTGACCAAAGTGGGCTCTGCATGGTGCTTCAGAGCAAACGTGCTGTTTCCTACAGCCAAGGCCAGAGATTCAGCTGTGGGTCTGATCTTGGGCCTGGCAGATGTCTCCTGGGGATCCCAAAGACATCATCCTGGTGATGGAGCAGGCACATGTGTGACACGCCACTAGAGGGACGTCTGGAATTCCTTTAGATTAATCCAAACATGGTCTCCGGGTTTATATAACCCTTGCAGTTGAGTTTGAAAACTCTCTTCGGCCCTTGTAAATATAGTAGGCCAAAGGCCCTATCTGCGGGGCTTCCTGTTGAAGCCTGCCGCTTGTTCACGGTGAACACTGCTGGGCATAGGACACGTCCCCACTGGAGCCCTTGTGTCCTCGTGTTTAATTGCTGTTTTAACAGACCATTCCATCCCCCTATTGTCCTGTTACACTGGGGGTGATAGGGTAGATGGAACGTCCATCTCACACCTCATCGCTCGCACCAGTCCTGGACACCCTTAATCTTAAAATGTGAACCATTCTCAGACCTAGTTTCTTGTGGTAAGGGTAGGATAGTAAAGCAATGGTCCAGGCCAGCACTGGTGGCCAGTGTGGTTGCCATGCTGCCTGGGTGCACCATTCCTATTCCGCTGATTCCTTCCACCCCAGTCAAAATATAGGTCCAGCCCTGGGGTGTCCTGCACAAAGGACCTATATGATCAACCTGCCATACTTCCCATAATCCTTTCCCTTTGCGCAGGTTGGCATTTGACTGTCTTAATGTTACTTGTTTTTTCATTTCCTTACTAAATTTACAAATTTCAATTATATATTTGGCAGTGCACCTCCTTACAAGCCATGCTTGCCTCCTAGCTTGTTTGAAGAAATGGAATTCTCCAGTATGTCCTAACCATTCTTGTAGCCACTGTGCTAAATAATCAATGCTCAGGGCTTCCAAGGAGTCTTCTGTGAGAGACATAATCTTAGCGTGTTATTCGGCCTCATTATTCCAAAAGTGGGCAGGGTCGGAGCCTTTCTGATGGGCAGAATCATGTGCTATTGCAATTGGTTGAGACTCTGAATGTCTCCGGATTTGCTGCCATATCTCCTTTCCCCAAACATCCCGCTTCTTTCCCTGCCAATTCTTCCTTTGCCAATTCCTCAACCATTGTGTGGCTCCTGCCCAAACAGCAGAGGAGTCAGTATAAATAGTCCTAGCTCCAGCTTTTAAAGCCATTCAAATGGCTTGTAGTTCAGCCAGTTGGGCAGACCCCTCAGTTTGGGTGGTTAGGACTTGTGGATTAGCCACGGACACAGCAGCAGCAGTTCCTAAGCATTTGCCCTCACATTTCTTGGCAGACCCATCAGTGAACCATGCCCCTTTGGGTTGTTGAGGATCAAATTTCGGTGCTTCACTCCTTGGGGACTCAGGTTCCTCCCAATAGTCTTTGGGCATTCCTAGTTTCTGGACTTCCTCAGTTAATTTCCCTTCGCTTGGGCTCCCATCGCCACCTGTTCTAGGGTGAAGGTACAAGGCCCACCGCCGTCCTGTCATTTGGTGAGCCACCCCAGCAGGGAGAGGTTGTCCAGTTAGGATAGGTTTCAAGATGGGGAGGGGTAGTTTTCAATGTCCTTCTCTGTCTCCTGGGATAGTCTCAGTATCTGGTAGAGCTCAATAGGCTCCCAGTAAAACTCTCTCAAGTACTGAGGAGTTGCACTGTGCTCCCTGCCATGCCTTTGATCCAAAGTGTATACACCACTCTCCTTGGCCTTTGCCTGTTCTCTGCCACAACCCCCAGCAGGCCCCCAAATCTCCTACCATCATATGGAGTACAAAAGGGCCTGGGGGTGTAGTGGCCCTAATGATTGGTAAGCTTCTACTTCTTCCTTTAATGTATTGGGAGCCTCCTTAGCTTGTTCATTCCATTCCCATTTGGCTGATTTCTTTCATAAGCTCTGTAAAGGTCAAGCTAGGATCCTGAAACCCGGTCTGTGTTGCCTCCAGAATCCCAATGTGCCAATAATTCCTCGTAGGGATTTCTTATCAGCTGGGTCGGAGAGGTCCCAGAGATCTTCCAAGACATCTTGAGGTATCTCCTTTCTGCCTCCCACCCATCGCACCCCCAGAAACTTCACTTCCTCACTTGGTCCTTGCTGTTTTTCCTGTGATATCTCAATCCCTAATGCGTACAGCCGACACATCACAGCACTGCTTCCTTCCTGTACATGTTGTTCATCGTCTCCCCTATCAGTATGTCATCTATATATTGAAGAAGCGTGACTCCTGCTGGCATCGTGACTTCCTCTAGCACCTTAGCTACCTGAGCGTGGGCTAACGTAGGACTATGTTTGTATCCCTGGGGTAATTGGGGAAGGGTGTACTGCATCCCTTCCCATGTGAAAGCAAACTTCTCCTGCTCTTGTGGGGACAACAGGACCATAAGGAACACATCCTTTACATCAAAGAATGCCACCCCTTTAAACCCAGCTGCGTTGAGCTGATCTGATATTTCTAGCAAACTAGGAACAGCAGTGGTTAGCAGCTGTGTGGCAGCATTCAATTTTCCATAGTCTACAGTCAATCTCCATGTCCCATTGCTTTTTCTCACAGGCCACACTGGGGAGTTAAAAGGAGAGGGGATTTTCTTTATAATTCCTTGCCTTTCTAAATCTTTATGAATTCCTTCACCAGCTTCCTAGCCTCTGGTGGGATCCAGTATTGCGGCGTGTTCACAACTTGGCTGTTGGGCAATGGTTCGATCATCTGCAGCAATGTCACTCGGGCTAGAGCGCAGTGCAATGGGGCAAATACCTGTGGGTTAGCAATTTCCCATTTCCCAAAGCAATCTAGCCAGCTCTGGCCACAAAGGACATCCATCCCAAGTGTGTTCATTTTCTCCAGTACTAGAGTAGGCTGTACCACTTGGCCATTGGTTAGTTCCAGCTTAGCTTTAAGCACAGTGTGTTGTTGACATCCTGTCCGTTGTCAGAGGTAACACAGCTAGATCAAGAGGTTCAAGCAGAGCAGATTGAAAAGCTATCAAAATAAAAGCAGCAGTTTACACTGAGTGCTAGTTTTCAATCACCAGATCACTGTTTCGACCAAAATTTAACCAGCTGTGAACTCAGAATTTATCCCTTGGTTTCTAATGGGTCTGTATTCATTTAGGTGGGATCCAGCTGTGCTTGTGTGCAGACCCAGTATTCAGAAAGGACTGAACTCACCTCAGTGTGTATAAGCTGCCTGATAACACACAGATATGTAATGTAACTTCCATTAAAAGGTATGATTTGAATGATGCAATGCTTTTGGAAGTGACACTAAAGTTACTAGACACTTTTCTGTAATTTTGAATACGTCTCTGTCCTTGTAGATACCTTCCCAGGATGGGCTGAGGCCTCACCTTGCAGACATGTAGATGCCACAACTGTTGCAAAAAAAAGAGCTCCTGGAAGAACAAATTGCTCATTTTGGTATTCCCCTAACATTATCTAGCCGGACCCATTTTTTCGGACAAGTAATGCGGAAAATTTGTGCAGCCCTTCAAATGGAACAAAAGTTTCATTGTGCCTCTCACCCCCAATCCAGTGGGGCTGTAGGAAGGAAAAAACTTCATTTTGAAAACCAAACTGGCCAAGATTTGCACAGAGACTGGTCTGAAATGTCCAGATGCTTTACCTCTGGCGTTAAGGTGTATAAGAAATACGGTGACTAGGAAACTTGGGCTGTCACCTGCCGAGCTCTGAAGAGGCAGCCCCATGCGGCTGCCTCGCACAGCACCCTGAACACCCACGCAGGCAACCTTGCCACTGGCAGGTGATGCCCTTCAAAATAGTGCCAGGCATTAATGAGATGTGTAAGGTCTTTCTATGCACAGGTGAGAGAAGCCTCCCCTGCACCTGCCACTGACATCTGTCACTCCCTGGAACCAGGACACTGGCTCTGCATTAAGGTACACCAGAGGACCTCATCCGGTGCTGTTAATTCCCGACACTGTGGCACAGAGCAAGGGCTGCCCACCTGGGTCTGTGCTTCCCAGTGTAAAACAGTTGCAGCATGGGCAGACACACAGCAGACAACACCCGCTGCCACCGCAGAGCTGCATGGCCCAGATGGACTTCCTTCCACCAAGCGCCAGCAGCAGCTCTGTCTGCAGCCCCGCAAGGAGCCTTCAATGACCCAGCTGTTACCACCTGAACTTCTTGCTACTTTCTTTGTTTTAAAGATCATAGCTTTATTTCAGGACTCTATATCGAGGTTTATATTACCAGCTGTCTGCTAACCTGTGAAAAAACTGTTATGTCGTAAGATGGGGAAGAACACTAACCCGTGGGAACAACTGGAAAGCTATTGGAATTTAGAAATTCCCTAGAGCATCACCCTTTCTGTAATGTTTGTATGTGCCTTATTTCTCATATTAATCATTTGATGGAAGCTTACATTTTAAGAATTGAAAAATGCTCAGACTGTTGGGTTTTTTTTTCATAAGTCTAATTCCAATGTTAATTTTGATGCTTGTGGTACTCACCTTTATTGAAATCTCGCCCAAGAATGAGTTAGTGTAACGATCACTTTGAATTGTTGGTTATGTTTGTGTTTGCCCCATAATGGACAGGACGGTTAGGAAAGTTGCTGGGAAAGGATGTCCAAGTATATTTCATTAGGATTATTGGCCTTGGTCATTGTGCATGGTTTGGTGCAGTTAATCTTGCATTGTGGAAAAGGATAGACCAAGGCATAGCACAAGCAGTGGCCCAAGTAATGATGCTGAACATAGTAAAGGATAAGGAAGAAGAAAAGGAAGAAGTCCTTGGAGTAGTGGCTAGAAGTGATTACAAAGGCCAGAGGCCAGGCCTGATGGTGGGACAGTGCAGCCTGCACAGGGATTGCTCCTGGGATCCAGGAGGCGTGAGCAGGGCATGTGGTGCCCTTCTGCCGGGCTCTGGACCTTAAGAGGACATGAGACTGTAAGTCTCAAAGGGGGAGTGTGGAAGTAAAATAGTGGATGCCTCCTAGGCCTTTGCAGGCCTGTCTAAGGAATAATGTCTGCCAAGTCAGTCTTCCCAGCTGTCCAAGGAGTGTATTGTCTATAAAAGATTGCACTGTCTGTGCTGTTGGGGCCTCCTCCTTGCTGCTGCTTGTGCTTGTGAGGTCACTTCTGCCTCGGTACCTGATAGGCCAGCAGCAGTGTCATCTCTTTGATGCTGATTGTGAGGTCACTCATGGCTGAGCACCTGATAGGAGAGCAGCAGGCACATTGCCTCGCTGTAGATTGTGATGTCACTCCTGCCTCAGGACTTGATAGGCCAGCAGCAAGCACATGGTCTTGAGGTAGATTGTGAGGTCACTTCTGCCTGAGCACCTGATAGGCCAGCTGCAGGAACCCTGCTTCAATGCAGATTGTGAGGTCACTTCTGCCTCTGGACCTGAAAGGCCAGCAGTATGCACACTGCTGCTCTTCGTCCCGGTCAGCTCACTTCTGCCAGAGGGCCTAACAGGCCAGGGCCAGGCACATGCCTGCTTCTTGTGTTCATGAGGTCACTTCCGTCTGAGCACCTGCTGGGCGGGCAGCAGGCACATGGCATCGATGCTGACTGTGAGGTGGCTTTTGTCTCCTGAGCTTTTAGGGCAGCAGGAGGCTTTTGGCTCAGGCAGGTCACTGAGTCGCCGCCTCTTTCCCTGGCGGGGACAGGCCAGAGCTGGGCTCATGACTGCAGTGTCCATTGTGAGGTCACTGCTGCCTCAGGAGCTCATAGGCCAGCACCAGCCCCATTGCTGCTGTTGGAGGCTGTGACGTCATTTCTGGCCAGCTCCTTCCCTGCAGAGCTCCTGTCCAGCTCAGCCAGGGTTCAGTCCACCTCCCCGTCCCCTTAGACAGCCCGTACTTCATCAGCGCGTCTACGGAGCTGTTGTGGGAGACAGTGTGGAGCCTTCCTGGAGGCAGCTCAGCACCACCCTCTGCTCTCCCCTGCTGCACTGAGCTCCTCAGGGAGAGCAAGAGGTGCAAGCGATCCTGCTGAAGGCATTCAGCTCAGGGCAGAGTCCACCATGCCTCCTGCTTGCAATAAAAGTTTCTGAAGCTTTCTTTCCCCAGCAATCCTTGGGGACCTCCTCAGGCGAATGGCAACAGAAATCCTAGTGTGCTGAGAATGGCAGTGAAGGCAGCTGGAGCAGGATAGAAAAGCAGCCACATGTATCCCAGGCTCACAGGGTAGCTGAGGTGGGAAGGGGCTTCTGGAGGGCTCTGGTCCCACCCCACGCTCAGAGTGGAGCTGACTAGCTCAGGTGTCTCCGGGCCTCCTTGCGATGTCAAAGTTTGACCATGTCCAAGGAAGGATTCCCCCATGACTCAGGGTGCTCCTTCCAGCACTTGGCCACGCTAATAATGGCTGGGAAGTTTCATCCTCTCTCAGATGGGAATTTCCCTTGCTGCAGCTGGTGCTGCTGCCTCTTGTTTTGTCCCGGGGCACCTCTGGGAAGACTCTGCCTCCGTCCTCTCAACACCCTCCCTTTAGGCAGCTGCAGACAGCAGGGAGATCCCTCTGCGCCTTCTCTTCTCCTGGCTGCATCCACCCAGAGCCCTTGGCCTCTCCTCATGTGTCCTTTTCTCCAGCCCTGACATGCTTGGAGGTCTCCAGCTCCAGTGTGTCTGTGACGCGCCACTAGAGGGGGGTCCGGGATTCTTTTGGATTCCAGGGTTAGCTGCAGTGAACTGGAGACATCATCATTGGTCAAGTAGAAGAATTTATTAGAGCTAAACCGTTCCACACCTATGACAGACGCTGGACAACACTAAACAATTAACACCAGATGATCTACAAGGATAACTAAACTAAAAGCTATATTAAAGAACTAAAAACCGAATACACACATCAGAGATCTATGGTTAAGCCATGGATGCATGGTACAATGACCATTCTCACCCTCTCCTTGTCCTTACGGGGCCACCCCTCTGGTATAGGCTTCCCCAGACTGTTCTCAACACGCTCAGACTGCACCAGGATGATTCAGGTTCTCCCTGGCAGTTGGCATCAGGGATGTCTCTGCTGATGGGAGGGTTGTTGGATCCGCAGGCCAGATGACGCTGCGTCCGGGTCCACACCAGAGCTATGTGCCTTATTTGCCTTTATCCTTCCCGGGCTTAGTTCAGTATCCAGCCGATCAATGCCAGACCACAGTTACACAATACAACAGATGGCCTCAGTCGGTAACAGTATGGGTACCAACAGCATGCTCCACAGGATGGTCAGCAGATGACAGTCAACGGTATCAGTACGGCTGCTCAACAGATAACCCAGGGCAAAATTTCACAAGACCTAGATGTTTACAGTGCGAGTCTGTGGTGTCACTTCTTCTTTGCTGCCTAGGTTCACTCAGCACTCAGCGGGTCGCTGGAGGGCTACAGCAACCCCACGGTGTGGTGACTCCGGCCGTGGGGCACCCGGGGTTCCTAAACTCTTGGGGAGCACCCCAGAGCAAACCCCTCTTCTCTGGGCTGCACCATCCTGAGCCCCACGCTCGCCGGTGTGGTGCGGGTCAGCGAGCCTGTCTGGTAGTGGGGATCTCCAGAACAGGCCCAGAGCCCAGTGCGCAACAGAGGGGAGCAGCCCCTTCCCTCCGCCTGCCAGCTGCACTCTTGCTAACACAACCCAGGGAGCAGTGGCGGCCCTTGCTGCCCAGGCACACGGGGGACTCCCGTTTGCCTTGTCCCCAGGGCTCCCGGGGCCTTTGCTGCAGAGCTGCTCTCCAGCCAGGCATCCCTGCAAGAGACCGTTAAGGACATGCGAGTTGTTAACGTCTCAAACATTGTCACAAGATGAATTTCTGCAAACAAGTTCTGCGTGGCAGTGGCAAACCATAAAGGAAGTGTGCCAAAAACCACGGCACGGGGCCGCCCGCGCCCGGGAGAAGCTTCTGGAACCTGGCGGTGTGGTGCCGTTGGTCAGCACAGGACGGGGGGGAGGGGTGCACCGGAGGACGCACATTCCTGCTTTCTGATTGGCCCTGACTTCGCAACGGGGGCGGAGACCACCAGAGACCCCGGAAGCCCCTGGACCATTTCTGGAAGGTTCCAGGAAGGTGGACTGCGCATGGCAGCCAATTGGCATGAGAAGGGAGGAAGCACCTCCCTGAGGCGGGGCAAGGGCCTATAAAAACCACAGACTGTATAACACACACGTGCCCACCACTGCGGGGTTGCCGTGCCCGTCATCGACACCGCGGGCTCCAAGGGTGGTGACTGTCTCTTCCTCTGTCTTTCACTCCTTTTCTGTCTTTGTTTCTTCTTATAAACATTTCAATAAAACCCACACCGACCATTCACGCTTTACCAGTTTGGGTTGCCTCCAAGTCAGTGTTCTCTCTAAGTCCATGTTAATGAATAAAGCCTGTGACTGCTCATTTAGTGTCATTTCACTTTAATTTAGCCCAAGGGAATCATGAAACCTGGATCTCTACGACCCTGAGTCAAAAAAATCTGCAGCCCTTTGGGGCTTCCCGACCTGCAAGGTCTATTTGGGGAAACCCCCCTCTGACCTGAGACTGAAGGAGACTGTGATGCAGCCTGGGGTATGGAAAGAAAGCCAAAGAAACCAAGCCCCCATCATGTGGAGACATCAGGCCCTGGGAAAGTAGCTGGAAGTAGCACAGATGGTTGGAAAGGGGAAGACTCCACGTAGCAGATACCTGTAGCTCTTGGCGCCTGGAGGGCATTTCCATCTTTGCAGCATGCTTGGAGGGTGAAATTCCATTCATAGACCTCCTGGGACACATTCCCTGGGAGCACAGTTGGGGGCAGCAATGGTTTTCCTCTTGGAAACATCACAACCTTGGCAAAAGAGAAAGCTCCCCTAGAAACCTAGAGTGGCTTCACCTCTCACCCAGCTCCATGTCTAAGCTGGTGGAGGAGGTGGCCTTGGATGGTATTTATAACTCCTGGCCTCCCTGAGGTACTGCCCGGGTGCAGACGATGCCCCCAACCCCAGCACCCACTGCTTTGCAGCCTCACCGTCTCTTGCAGCCTCCCCCACCTGCCACCTTCCCCCGAGAGGTGCCCACCAAAGACCTCAGCCTGGCACAGGCACACACAGCCGTGGGGAGGAGAAACGCTGCCCTTCAGCTCCTGGGTGTGAACGGGCAGTGTGGGAGCACACAGCGGTGTGCTGGCAGGGCAAATGCAGGTGTGCTGGGAAAGGCCCCAGGACACGGAGGGGGCAGAAGGGAAGAGCCCAGGGTGTTCCCTGCGTTACATGGACACACTGGGGAAGCTGCCCCAGGGCCATCGTCCCAGACCAGCCCCTCACATCAGCCCTTTCCAGGGTGGGTGGCTCACCCCGGCTGTGGGGTGGTCCTTGGCCAGGTCTGTCCTCCTGCAGGTCTCCGTATCCTGATGGAGGGGAAAAGGGCAGCCTTGCGTGGCCTCTCTTCTGCACCACACCACGGCAGATCCCGGAGCACGGCTGTCTGCTGACCCCGGTGTGGGGCACAGCCCGGGCTGGGAGAGGGCCGGGTGCTCAGATCCCCCAGACTCTGCTGGGAGACCTGGGCAACTGGGAGGCCTCAGGCAGAGCTTACCCAGGAGAGCTGAGACAAGAAAGGCATTTAACACCCCAGCCCTTTCCATGCCCGAGGTCACCAGGGCCCCTGGCCCACTCAGCAGCAGGCCCACACTTGCCTTAGCTGCCTTCCCTTTGCTGTGGATGCCCTGGCAGGAGGCCTTCTCATTGCCCTCCCCTTCCCTCACTGGTTCCAGCTGCAGCTGAGCTCTGGCTTGCCGCACTCCATCCCTGCATGCATGCACCAGGTCTCGATGCTCCCCCAGGGCAGCCCGTCCCCCTTCCACCCTCTGGGCACTTCTCCCCTGCGGCACCCTGAGTGCTGGTGCTGCCAGGGCAGAGGTGGAGGATCCCCCGGAGCGGCTCCTCCGGGAGCTCCTCAGGGAAAAGCTGTGCCCAGCCCCAGCCCCAGCCCCAGCCCCAGCGTGGCAGAGGGGAGCTGCCCTCTCCCAACCCACCCTGGCAGTACCAGCCCCACCTCAGTCTGCTCCTGAAAGGCTTCAGGGCACCCCAAAGGGAGCTGGAGTTGCCTCGGGACCCTGGGCGGGGTTTGACATGGGCACAGCAGCAGCGGTGCTGGGAGCAGGGGGAGGAGCAGGGAAATTGGGGTGAAGACCCCTGCCCTTGGCTGCATGGCTGGGGCTCTGGATGGGCGATACCTTGTTGGCCGGCCAGGCTCCAGTTTTGGGGTGGATGCCAGCTCGAGGGCAGGAGCACCGGCATTTTCACGTCTTTCCAGTGTAGCCGTGGCTGTGGTGAAGGCAAGTGGGCAGAGCAGGCAAACGCAACTGCAAAGGCCAGGGGTGGGAAAGGCACGGGGGGAAGGGGAGCATGGGAGGGCAGTGGGGCAGGGTGAGCAGCCTTGCTCAGGGCCTCATGACTGGTCCAGGGAATGTTTAGGGCTCTGGGGCTGGCTGGGCTCCAGATGCTGCTTCGTTGTCAGCTCCGTGCTGGGAACGTTGGGGTCTCACCCTTTGCAGGGAGCAGCCTGCAGTGGGGCCGTGAGCGGGGCCCTATCTGGACCCAGGCGATGTTCTGCTCAGAAGCAGAGGAGGACGAGGGAGCGTGGGGCTGGCCAAGGGCTCTGCCCCTCACCCACCAGCAGAGCAGCCCTTGGGACAGGCAGAACCTGTGTTTGTGCCTGGGCTCTTTCCATTCATGGATTTGCAGAGGAGTTTTGGTGGGAAGGCACCTCTGGAGGTCTCTGGTCCAACCTCCCACACAAAGCAGGGCTGCTTGGAGCCCTATGGTCTTGTCTGGTGATCACTGGCCTGTGCCTGATGCCAGTTACGATCCCCAGTCCTGCTCTGCTCCTCTTGTCCGGGCACTGCAGGACAGCATTTCACACCAGTGGGTCACTGCCCTGCCTGCCTTGCCGGCACCCTTGCCTCCCATCTCCCCTTCCCGTACGCAGCAGCTCTGCTCTTGCTGCTCCTGACAACACACTCTTTGTAGCAGGAACCCAGCCACAAATGATGCATAAACACTTGAGCTGTGACACAGAAAGACCTGCTCTCCTAACTACCCATCGTAAAATCAGACCCTTTGGCTGCCTTCACTTTGTCATCCAGCTAAGACCGTGTGCAGTGGTAGCTGGGTAGTGGGTCCAAACCCAAATCACTCCTTACATATTGAATTTGGCTGTCAGGCAAGAGTTGCTGTGGGGCTGTTTGGGGACCTTTTGTACCCACAACCTTCTCTGGGATCTGCCTGCATCCACCTTTCCTTGCCAACGCTTTCTGACTGCAGTGCCCAGGTCTGTCCGAGGTAGAGATGGGGAGTCAGGTCAGCAGGACGAGGACAGGGTCAGGTCAGGACCTGCGAGGTGCAAGGTCAGGCACAGGCATGTCCACAGTGTAACTCAGGCCAGGCCCAAGGACAAGGGGAGCAGTTCCCCAGCAAGGGGGAGGAGGCCCCGCAATGACACCAGTCGCTATCTGTCTCCCCTGCTCTTGTGTCCAGCAGATCCCCTCCCTGTCTGCCTGCAGCCCCTCCATGCCCACCCCACTGCCCAGCACAGCACAAGAGCCCTGGCCCTGCAGCCCCTCCAGCAGCTCCTGCTGCCGCAGGGACAGAGCAGCCTGCCCCGAGCTGGGGCACACAGAAACCTGGGTCTCCTTCTCATTTTCCATCTCTGAAGGCTGCCCTGCTTTTCCCCTGCGACATCCCTGCTCCCCAGAGAGCCTTTCCCAGGTGACAACGTCCATGCTGGCCTGCCCAGCCATTCCTGCACCCTTCCCTGCTGCTCCCTGCAGGGTCCCAGGCTGGCGGTGCTGCTCTGCAGTGTGAGCAAACTGGGGGGCACAGGGTGACACCTGACTGGGCACTGGCCGTGCTGGTCAGGTGGGAAGCGGGCCCAGCCAGACAGGGATCACCACCACCGACACTGCTGGCACATGTCTGTGCTCATGGGCAGTGCTCAGAGTGACCCCAAGGTGTTTGCAATGGCAGGAGATGTGTTTGGGTGGGCACGAACTCCAGCCTGGGGTGTTTCCCTGAGGGTGCACGAATCCCTCTCCAGTGCCCCTTCCCTGGGCCTCCTGGGTCCCCACTGCCCCTCCACGGGTGGCAGAGCCCTCATTTCCCTGGGCATACCTGCATTTAGTGCTTTACATTCTGGTGACTCCACCAGGGACTGTCCCTCCATTGGTGAGCCTCCACTCACTGCCCACCCCCAGGCACACATTGTCCCTCCAGATCCCCTGAGCTCTGCTGGTGGCTCAGAATCCCCTCCAGAAGAATGGCCATCTGTCATCGGCACTGTCACCTGTGGGATAGCCCAGGGGAGGCAACTCAGAGACCATTCTGCATCTCCACTGGCACCGCTCACTGAGAAAGGAGCCCCAAATCCAATCCACGGTCCCTAACGGATCCCATGGAGACTCTGAGCTTGTGCTCCAGAGCCCAGAGAGCTCACAAGCAGAACCGCAAGCCCTTTTGTGGTGCAATCCCTTGGGAGTCTTTTGGACTCCCCCTTCTGAAGAAAGGCCAGGCTTGAGGCACATCACAGAGGAGATCCCCTTTCATTATAAAATGTTTTTCTGCAGGCCAGGTCTGTCAGAAAGGTGTCCAAAGCCTGCTCCTGCCTGCATTCACAGGAATGCCCAGGGAAGCACAACCCTACCACCATACCAGGGTGAAGCCTGGCTTCCTGCTCCAACATCATTGCTGGGTCAGATGCAAATGAGAAATGCTCTGCTTTGAGTGTTGGAGCAGTGCAGAGGCAAGGGACCAAGCCACAGTGGCAGCTGGCTGCCACCCTTGCAGAAGAGGGCAGTGAAATCACCCTCTGACTGTGGCCAGGGGAGCTGAGCTCTCCTAATGGACACGGGACCCACGGTCTCACCCCAGCTGTGCTCATCCCAGCCTGACTCTGTTGCCCTGCACTCCCTTGGTGTCAGTGCCAAAAGCGACACTGCAAAGGGAAACTCTCCTCATTGCCCTGGGGGCATCGGAGGCAGCTCAGACCAGCGGGCTCCGAGGTTGCCCCTCTCTGCTGATGAAGGGCGAAGCCTGGCTTCCTGCTCCAACACCATCGCTGGGTCAGATTCCAATGAGAGTTTCCTGAGGAGAGGTGGCAGGAACCAAAACAATGTTTTCTGTTAACAATTAGGTAGAAGAGAAAAGTAGGCCAGAAAGAAAAGAACACAGAGCCTTGATGCCAGGTAACCTGGGAATGATGAGTGGATGCACGTGGGACAGTTACTGGTGCTGACACTGTCCCAGTTGAATCAGTTTCTTCAGTGCCTCCTTGAGCTCCTTGTTCCTCAAGCTGTAGATGAGCGGGTTCAGTGTTGGAGGCACCACCACGTACAGAACAGCCACCACCAGATCCTGAGCTGGGGAGGACATGGAGGGGGGCTTCAGATGGGAAAACGCGACAGTGCTGACAAACAGGGAGACGACAGCCAGGTGCGGGAGGCACATGGAAAAGGCTTTGTGCCGGCCCTGCTCGGAGGGGATCCTCAGCACCACTGTGAGGATCTGCACGTAGGACAGGACAATGAAAACAAAGCACCCAAAGAATAAACAGGCACTAGCCATAATAACCCTGTCTTCCCTGAGGTGGGAGTCTGCGCAGGAGAGCTTGAGGATCTGGGGAACTTCACAGAAGAACTGCTCCACGACATTGCCTTGGCAGAGTGGTATTGAAAATGTGTTTCCAGTGTGCAGCACAGCACTGAGAAAACCACTGCCCCAGGCAGCTGCTGCCATTTTGACACAAGCTCTGCTGCCCATGAGGGTCTCGTAGTGCAGGGGTCTGCAGATGGCAACAAAGCGATCGTAGGCCATGACAGTGAGAACATAATATTCTGCGGAGAACAAAAAGAAAAGCAGAAAACTCTGGGCAGCACATCCTGCATAGGAAATGGCCCTGGTGTCCCACAGGGAATTGGCCATGGATTTGGGGACAGTGACAGAGATGGAGCCAAGGTCGAGGACTGAGATATTGAGGAGGAAGAAGTACATGGGGGTGTGGAGGCGGTGGTCGTAGGCAACGGCAGCGATGATGAGGCCGTTGCTCAGGAGGGCAGCCAGGTAGATGCCCAGGAAGAGCGAGAAGTGCAAAAGCTGCAGCTCCCGTGTGTCAGCGAATGCGAGGAGGAGGAACTCGGTGGGGGAGCTGCTGTTGGGCATTTGCTCCCTCAGGGCCCACAGGGACTATCCAAGGAAGAGGAGACAATGAGGAGACAGGAGAGCCTTCTGTGAACAAAACTTTCACATAGACCCCCCCAACACACACACACACACACACACACACACACACACACACACACACACACACACACACATGATATATTCTCCTCTTGCCAGGACCGTCACTGAGCTCCATGGCTTGAGCTCCCCTTTGTGCTGCCTGAGTTTGCCATAAGGAGCGGGGGCCTCTTCCCATGGGCTCCAGAGGACTCAGTCCTGACCCACAGCAGTGGGTGCATGGGAACAGGGGTGACTAAACTTTCAAATTCACAGTTTTAGTCAGATTTCATCCACTCATAATGTTGAACGGCTTTTCAGCATCTTCACTCTCAGTTCTAAACAATGGGTGTTCTCAACTAGTTGCAAGCATTTTTTTTTTTTTTTTAGATTCCCCTGAGTCATCATCCCTGAGGAGTATTCTTGGAGACAGAGATCCTCAGCATTGCAACTGCCCTCAGAGTGAATAGCTGAGATTCTGGAGAGGCAAAAGGATTCACTCTGTCTTTAGTGCAGAGTAAGGAGAGCTGGCCTCTCCATCAGTCTTGCTCCCAGCTGCCCTGTGCTTGCACCTCTGAGGTGCAGGACATTTGCATTCATGCTGCCCTAAAAAGAAATGACACTGCTGAGAGCAGAGGAATCAAGTTTCAAAATACAGACCACCAAGCCCAATAGTCTTTCTTGGAATATCTGAGGAAGGTCTCAGTACTCCCCTTCTACTCGTTGGACTCATTCCAGCTGCCCACACCCAGCCGCCCAGCAGCTTTCTCACAGCCTTAGCATCTAGGTGGCTTCTCCATGGGGCACCTAGATAACACCCAGGTGCAATGAGAGAGCTGTGCCCCTCTGGAGGGCAGCTTGAAGCCCAGCGGGACACCCCAGAGAAACAGTCAAACGTCCTAAAGATGGGGTGTCCTGAAGAGAGAGTTGGCTCATTCCCAGCCCCTACACCACATTGCTCCAAGCCCCACAGTTCAGAGGGGGACTTGGGCACTTCAGTGTCAAGGACGTGTCTGTATGACAGGACCTGCAGCATTGGTGTCTGATTTGCACCTGAAATGCCCCTGCCCAGAGAGTCCAAGGGGAAGGACAAGGGCAGCATGGACAGATAGAGAAACACACAGCAATATCATGATATTTCTGCTGAAGGAAGGAGGAACAGCGAGAGACAGGGGACACTGAGGTGTTTCTCCTCTCTGGATGCCCACCTGCGAGGAAAAAGCCCATGCCCAGCACCTCACAGCCTTGAGGGCAGAGGGCTGTGCTGGGAGAGCAGATGAGACACTGGAGTCTGCAGTTTCCTCTCACACTTAGACCGTGACTTTGCTGCCTGGAGCTGTCCCTGCAAGGAGCTCTTTCTCTGTCCCACGTGTCATGCCAGTGCTCACAGACCCCCCCATGCCACCCCTGGGTGCTCAGCTCTGCCCTGCAGAAACCTCCTGGGGGCAGGGCACTGCCCAGGGGCACCTCTGTGTTTGCAGGGGCTAAGGAGCAGGTGGGATAAAGCTTGATGAGGCTGGAAAGGTGATGCTGGTTCTGTCTGTAGGCTGAGGGGTGGAGGAAGGGATTTCTTGAGTTTCTCCCACGATTGTTCCTCTCTCACTGTCGCTATTTGGGAATCTCAATCCCCTGCTGAAACCGGACAGATCAAATAACATTTCATCCCAACAAAGAGAGTAAAACTGAAAGCAGAGACTCAGGAAAGCTCCTTCCTTTTCAGGCATCCCAGTCTTGACCTTCCTTTTGGAAAGACCCCTCCAGAAATGTTCTCAGGCTGAGCCGCAGCTGAGAGCAGCCCTGACCCATGCAGCACCCTCTCAACAGAGGAGGGAACATGTCCTGCCAGGGTTCAATCATCCCACCCAGAGCTTCTCCCCACAGCACCGTGGGGAGTTCCCTGGGCAGGCTGAGTGCTGACCCTCACAGGTGGTCCAGTCACTGCCCTGGGCACACGGCACCCTGGGCCACAGGCACACTGCTCTGAATTACAGCCCTGGGCAGACCTGTGTGCACACCCCGGCTTCACACCCTGGCAGCATTGCTGGGAGAAGGTGGCAGGATGCCGTTGCCCTGTGACGGTGTGGCTGGAAATCCCTGCTCTAAAGCACCTCCTGCTCCACTCAGGAGGGACTGGCATACCCATCCTGGCAGACCCCATCAGCCATGGCATGTGGTAGCTTTAGAGAACCCCTCAGGATGCCTCAGCTGCATTGCCCTGCAGCCAGAGACTTACTGTGTTAGGGGCTGTGAAGGTTTCTCCTCCAGTCAGCTCTCAGCCATCTACCCACTCCTGATTGCCTTCAACTCCTGTCTCACTCCTCTTGCTCATCTCCTTTGTCTCGTCGTGGCACCTGCAGGCAGTGCCTGCAGCCCTGCTGCTCTTTGCAGGAGAGCTGCTCCTGGACAGAGCTGACTCTCAGCAGTGCTGCCAGGTTGCCAGGAGCTCCCTCCGTCCCAGGAGCCTGGCCCCTCATGGGAACAGTGGCCCAGCTGAAGAGGTGACTTTATTTGTCCTTTGTACTCCCTCCTCCTGGGAAATATTCAGTGAGGAAGACTAAAATAATCACTGAGGGTCTCTCTCTAAACACTGCAGACAGACCGATTCCAGCATTGCAGTTTGTCTCATCAGAGGACGTTTATCTACCAGAGGTGGAAATGTCCCACTCTGGAAGCCCCTCTTGCCATCTCCTAACTAGGCAGGACACCTGGACAGGGACAAGAAGGGAATTCATTTTCCCATGGCTCGGGGATTGATTCAGATGACTTAATCTGCACATCTCATGCCATCTTGGAAGCCCCTGGCATGGAGTGGCATTTAGCTGCCTCTGCAAACACCTTAAGGGAGGGTGTCAAGAGGATGGGGCCAGGGTCTTTTCAGTGGTGCCCAGCGACAGGACAAGAGGCAATGGGCACAAACTGAAACCCAGGAAGTTCCATGTGGACATGAGGAAAAACTTTGCTGTGAGGGGGACAGAGCACTGGAACAGGTTGTCCAGAGAGGTTGTGCAGTCTCCATCTCTGGAGACATTCAAACCCCACCTGGATGCAATCCTCTGCAGTGTGCTCTAGGTGACTCTGCTGGAGCCGGGGAGGGGGGAAGGGGCAGGGGGTTGCACTAGATGATCTCCAGAGGTCCCTTCCAACCTCAGCCATTCTCTGATTCTGTGTCCTGCACTCAGTGTTGCACACCCCCACCCTCACACTGCCCCCAGGAAGAGCCCTGAGCAAAGCCTGAGGGAAAGGATCACCCCTTTCCAGGGGCTGCCTGTCGGTGCCTGGCCAATCTGCTTGATAAAACACATCAAGGTTTACTGGACATCAGAGCCAGCTGCACATTGCCTTTGCCTACCTGCAATCAGTGCCTCCAACTTTCTGCTCTAATCAGCCCCCAGGGAGCCTTTGTCAGTAACGGCCCTCAGTGGGACCTATTAACACTCTAAGAAACTTTGGTGTTTGCTTCTGACTTCAACTTCTGGAGTGGTTTGATCAATCTCCTCTCAGCATCTGAGGTTCGTGGACTCAGCACCAAATACACCCAAGGGGCCATTCAAATGCCAAAAGCCCTAATAACCCCTGTCACTTTCCAGCATTTTCTTTAGTTCTTCAATCCTTTCATGGATAATTGGAGATTTTTCAGAAGTGTATCTAAAAGATGAGGCTTTCAATGAGCACCTAAAAATAGAAAGTTTCTCTTATTTTTATATTTTGTTTTCCAGCTTGCAGAACAAGTGATATGCACATTCTCCACTTCATACTGACCCAGTGTCTCCTAATGAAGTCTGGACATGTAGGGAAAGCAGTAGCCTTGATGGGAGATCTTTAGGGACAGCCTTCCTCCTCACCTCCCCAGCCCTGCCATTTCTCTCATCAGCCTCTGGGGACTTAGATCACTCCTGTTAAAATCCAACCTTTTTCCACTCAAGTCTCTAGCTGCATGCTGCATTCCCACCTGCTTTCCTTAGAGAACTGGTTGTAGACGCAGAAGAACTTTTCCTGCCTGCAGACAAACAAATACAACATACGATAGAGTTTACTAAAAAAATAAAATACACTCCCCAACTGTATGCTAAGTGCAAGCTGCCTCCAGTGAGGTCCACTTGCCGCAAGAAAAACTGTCCCTGAAATGGTTTTGACAGAGAGATAGGAAAGGAGAGCTGGAAACACAACTAAGGAGGTGGCTAAAGAGACAATGAGACTCCTGAGAGACGAGGGAAGGACATGTGAAAATAGGTGAGAGAAAGTGTGTTTTTTCAGACGCTGAAAACTGTTCTTCCCCTTTCCAGGCAGAGCTCAGGTGTCCAACCACAAAGACCCAGCAGCACTTGGAGAGGCCCCGGTGTCTCTGAGGCACCTGCCTGGGCCTGGCAGCTCTCACGGGGCACCTGCGGGAGACCAGAGCCCCTCCGGGCTGCAGGTGGAGGCTGGGCAGAGGGCACCAGGGCACCTGCGATGGCACCAGATGTCCATGACCCTGTGACGGCATCCCACCCCAATTCGGAGAAGCACTTTCCTTAAAAAAGACCACACACAAAAGCCCCTCAAAACACCAGCATATTGAGAAAATACACCACCAACAACAAAATAAAAAAAAGAAAGCTTATCAAGGAGGGCTATAAGAACAAAAAATGTTATCAACTGAAAAGTGTAACTAAACATTTCCTTGTTTACATCCTTTTTAAAATTTGTCTTGATTCATTTTTATTGACATTTTCTAAACATTTTTGTTATAATCAGACCCACACGATTAAAAAAGTTATTTTTATGTCTCGCACAGCGCTTAGTGGCCCAAACCACTCCCTGCCTGGGACAGTCCATGCAACTCCTCACTCTTTGCACAGAGCCATTCCTGCTCTGAGGTGTCGAGCTCTCTTGACTCAGAGAGGGAAGCAGGATAACCAGCTTCAATGAAACACTCTATTTTTGGATGGCCAAGTTTGCAACAATCTCAGCACACCTGTGTTATAGTGATGTCTTGAAGGAGTCCCTAAACATCCAGCTGCACTCCCTTTCCATCCCTGCCCAGCAAATGAAGTGCAACTCCATTTGAGGGGACAACAGGGAGGAGACAGATCTCACCCCATGCCAGACCCCTCCAGTGCGGATGTCTCTGTCTAATCCAGGTGTCTGGACTTCCCTTTCTAGTCAAGGGAGAGAAATAAGGTGTCTCCCTGAGAGGTCTGGAGAGACTTCTCTTGGTGACCAGCTCATGCTTCAGACAGCTTCCCACAGGTCCTGGGCCACCTTTCCCAGCACCACACGGGAACACAGGTAGCCCTGGGCATCTCGGGCAGCAATTGTGTCTGTATGTGGGCAAATGAACAAAGACCTGAAAACCTATCCAAAAATATCTCCATGCAAAGACTGAAAAGAAAACATATTCATTCCCAGAAGTTCAGATATTTTTTATCAACTCTAATGATCCTGCAGTTCTGATGCTTTAAAATCTCTCATCGTTGTGGTCCCCTCACATTGACTGCATTCAGTCCGGTAAGCCACTGCTCTGCCACCGGCCGGACAGCACCTCCCGCTCATGCAGTAAACCCTGCGCAGAGCTGCTGGAGCGGTGGCTGCACCTTCAGCTGGAGCAACACACACAGCCCCCGGGGGTGGGGGAGTGCGGCGAGCAGCCTGGAGAGCGCAGGGGGGTCCCGCGACACCCACTGCCCTGCCGGCAGCGTGCGTGGACGGGGAGCTGCCAGGGGCACAAACCGGGGCCAGGCAGCGTTGCCCACGTTGTACCCGCTTAGCTCCACGGCAGTTGTGGACCAAAAAGCATTATATCCAGCTGCACTGGAGGACACAGGCATCTTGTGCCGCCTTCAGTTTTACCTTCTGAAATAGCAGCCTGTGCTGACTGAGAATGTATTTTGATAGGAATGGATGTTCATTTAAAATCCACTCCCTCCAATTTTCTCTGCTCGACTTTAGTAGCGTATTGACAGCCAATGTTCCCTGTGTGATAGGAAAGGGGCAGTTAAGGATATCGCCTAGGCTCTGGGGGCGTTTTGTGTATCTGTTAGAAAAGCAGCTAATGCAGTAGTGATGGTACTGGCTGGGTTTGGGAGCAAAAGAGAGGCAAATAATTGATTTTGTTGAGGAAATGGCAGAATATCCTTGCAGTGTCTCCTATTCTTTTTCAAAGGAAATGGGGAAAAAAAAAAAAAAACCAAAAAACCACCCGACTGTGTTGCTTTCAGGGCATCAGGACCAATTTTCCTCTCCCCAGCTCTCTGCTCCCTGCGCCTTGCACAGGCTGCCCTTCTTCAGGCACTCCCTAGCAGGCATCCACTACAAGGCCACCCCTGCTGCTCTGCCCACTAATCCTCACCCACACGCTCTCCACTGCCTCATCGCCCGTCCCTGCACAGAGCTCCCTGCATGCCGCTGCTCTCTCTCCAGGGTTTCTTTCCTCCACATCACCCTGCACCTTTTCCTTGCCATCCCACACCACCACTTCCTCACTCTTTCTGCAGTCAGCCTCTCCCCTGAGTTGCCCCCAGTTCAAGGCTCTCCTCACCACCTTGCCCACCTGGTTGACCATCAGGTTGGCAGATGGGAACAGTCTCCTTCCAAATGAAGCGTGACAACCTGCAGCTTTGCTCCCTCTCTGTGGGCTCCCCTTCAGGACCTGCTCCAGCTGCTGTAACCCCAGGCCAGCCAGGGAAGCAGCCGCTCCCCTCTCCTGGGAACCTCTTCCTACTCTTGGGGCTTGTTTTCAGCCAGAAATCCTGCTCACCACAAAACTGCAAGGACTGTCACGGGCTAAGAGCAGGACTGTAGGCGATGGACCATGCGCTGCTGCAGCATGGTTTTACAACCCCCCCCAGCTCCATGTGTCACCAGCCCCTAACCTGCCACCATGAGAAGGGAAAAAAAGGCTCAGCTCTAGTGCTGAGGGTCAGCACATGGGCTAGCTTTCCTCCATGCTCATTCACTACCCCCGAGCCCCCAGCCCTGTGGCTGCCCTGAAGAGCCAGGCCGTAGCCCCTTGACTCTGCCCTTTCCCATCCTGCCCCTGACACACTCAGAATGACATTAAGCCCTGGCATTTGAAAGGTGTGGGGGGTGTTAATCAAATTAATTAGTTCCAAATAAGATGTAAACTACTGACTTTCATTTAAGAAAAAATTTCTTCTCTGTTCTTCCTCTCTCTCTGCAACACACACATAGCCATACACAGACAAACACCCCTAGCTCCTTTCCTTTCCTGCAGCAGCATGCTAAGACAGAGAAAGCATAAGTGGGGAGGGAAAAATAAGGAGATGCAGGAATGAACAGCAGAGGGAAGACAAAAGAAGACCTTCTCAGTCAGCACATGCTGCTATTTCAGAAGGTAAAACTCAAGGCGGCACAAAATGCCTCCAGTGTCCTCCAGGGCAGCTTTTAGCCAGAGACACGTTTCATGCTGCTCCTTCAGTCACACCTCGCCAGCATCGGTCTCCCAGCAGACACAAAGCACAAGCCAGCCTTCTCCAGCGGTAACTGCAAAGAGGCTGAACACGGGCTGGGGAAGCTCTGGGGGGAGCAGCGGCCCCGGCAGGGCAGGGGCATTCCCCCAGGCAGAGGGGCTGCGTGGGGCAGGGCTGCTCACAGCTCCCGCTCGCCCCCAGGACACTTCCCCAGGGGCTTCTCAGCAGGAAGCTCCGGGCAGGGACCACACCAAAGGCAAGCAGCTTCCCGGAGTCTCTGCTTCCAGGTCCCTGCTGCTGGCGTGGCGGGAAGGGAAAAGCAGCTGCCCAGCCGCAACAAGAGCCCCAGGCTCCGAAGCCCACGCAGAGACCAGCAGCTCTGCGAGGAAGCTCACCAAGGGCCTTCGCCCGCTCGCTGCCCACGCGCAGCACCAGCAGCACCGTGGCTGCCCCAGCAGGCTCTGTCCCAGCTGCTGCTGAGCACCTGCAAACACGCACGTGCCCCTCGACACTGCCCCGCTGCCGCCAGGGCTCTGTGGGGCAGAGCTGAGCGCCATGGGGCTGCCATGGGGGCCGGGGGCCAACGCTGCCCTGAGCAGACGTCACCTGCAGACCCTCCACGGCCTCTGGGCAGGTGTCCGCAGGGGCTGCGAGCGCCCTCCAGAAGGGCACAGCTCTGCCGCAGCCGCTCCGCTGCCACAGCCGAGAGCCTGGCTCTGGCCACGGCCACCAGCAGCCTCCGCACGTCCTGCTCATCCCGGTGCCCACGGCCGGGCTGAGCACAGGCAGGAGCTGGGCATCCGCCCGGGCAAAGCAGGGCTGTCAGCAGGGGCACAGGGCAGCTGGCGGCCTCCTGCCCCGGCCCGCAGCCACCACAAGCCCAGCCGCCCCCGCGCCCGCCCCGCACAGAGGCCACGGCACCCAGAAACGGCCACCGCAGCCGGCACCGAGCCGTGGGGCCGCCGGCAGAAGGGCCGCAAGAGCCGGGGGCTCCCACTGGGCCGCAGGCGGCCCAGGCCACGCCGGGCCTTCCCCAGCAGCTGCTCGCACCCAGCCGGGCCGCGACGACTCCGGCCACCCCCGCGCGCACAGCCGCTCGCTCTGCCCAGCCCAAGGCCCTCGGCCCCGGCGCGGCAGCTCCCGGCGCTGCGGCTCGAGGCTCCGGGCGGCCCCGCCCCAGGACACGCTGCCCCGCGCGGCCGGCAGCAGCCGCCTCTCGGCCCCTCCCTCCCCGCAGGGCCCGGGCAGCCCCGGCACCGCCCCCGCCCCGCCCCTGGGCCGCCTCCTCTGCACCAGTGCGCATGCTCCGCCCCGCCCCTCCCAGCTCCTCCCCCTCTGCCCCTCCCCTCCCCTCGCCGCCCGACCGCCCAGCGCACGCGCACTGCCGCCCCCCGCCCCTCCCTCCCTGCTGCCCGGCCCCGGGAGGCCCCGCCCCGCGGGAGCCAATGGGGGAGGCGGGGCGGAGGCTCTGTCTGCTGGGAGAGCGGTGCTGGCGAGGGGGTGGGGGAGGTGCAGGGCAGGAGATCAGCTTTGTTCTGGGCACCTTTGTGCAGGGGATGCCAAAAGGAGACAGTCGAGGAGTGACGGTACCACCTGGGTTTGGGAGCCTAACAGTGGAAAAGGAGTGAATTTGTTGAAGAAAAGCCAGAGTATCCTTGCAGTGTCTCCTGTTCTTTTTCAAAGGAAATGGAAAAAAAAAACAACAACAAAAACCCCTTAGAAGCTGCTTTCAGTGTCTGTTCCTGAAGGAGAAGTTTCCACAAGACTTCCTCTCTGTCTTAGCTGACGTAATACTTTGACTCTTGCCTTCTGCGTCGTGGGGAAGTGTGCAGCTGAGAAGTTTTGAAAGACCTCGCTCCTGAGCCCTGCTGGAGCAGCAGGTTATTTAAGTGTGCGTATGAGTTGCTTTTCCGTCTTGTCTTTCCTCACCGCCTTCGACATTTCTGCCCTCGATTGGAGTGTGTTCAAAGCAGAGGTGTGTGGAAGACCTTTGAGTGTCTCTTGATTCTCCCAGCTGGTTCTTGTGGCACCTTTTTGAAATGTTGAGAGCTTGTGTTTGACCTGCTGCCAAGTCCCTGCAGCTGCTCCCTCCCTCCCTCCCTCCGTCCGTCCCTCTGCGAGGGTCAGCCACCCGTGTGGCTGTGGGTTGTCAGCGCTGGCTGCCCCGGTGGCAGCAGCCGCCTCCGCTGTGCCGCCGTGGGGCGAGCGCGGTGCAGGGCCCCCTGCCCTCCCTCGCAGGCAGGTTTCCCTGGGGGGGCCACGGCCGGGGCAGCGCAGCCGCCTGTGCCGGCCCGGCCGGGCCCCGCGGCGGGGTTGTCCCTGCGGCCCGGCCTGCGTGGGGCAGGGGCAGCCCCCGGGCGCCCCGCGCAGCCCCTGCCCGCTGCAGGGCCAGCCCTGGCCGGGGCGCTGGGGGCGAGGGGGGCCGGGCCCCCTCTGTGACACGGGCTGTGCTCACAGGGGACATCCCGTGTCACGGCCACAGCTGCCCTCTCCCGCGCGGCCCCGGCCTCTCCCCACACGTCCCGGCGAGGCCGCGCCAGCCCAGGCGCTGGGGCTGCTCTCGGCACCGCTCTGCTGCCAGGAGCCGCCGAGCCCCAGCGGGAGCCGGCGAGGGGAGGCCGGGGCAGCGCGGGGCTGCGGGGAAGTGCGGAGGAGGAGGAGGAGGAGGAGAGGAGCTGTTTCCTCATCATCTTCCGCCACAGGGGTGACCCAGGGCGAGGAGGACAAGGATGGAGCTCTGGGACGCTGGCCACGGGACGCCGCGTGAGCAGGGGGTGCCAGTAATCCCTGCCTGGGGTAAGGCCTTCAGGAGCTCCTTAACAAATGTTGTTGTGGAGAGGATGAATGGGGAAAGAGAGTTTGGCTGTGGAAACCCTGGGCTGTGGGAGGGGCTGGACAGTCTGGTTGGTGCCCCAAGAGCTCCAGCTGATGGTCCCCTCTGGCTCAGGTGCCAGTGTGGCCGCCAGGACTGCTGGGTCCTGCCCCTGACGCTGCCCCTGCTCCCGGCGGGGGAAGGAGCTGGAGCTGCCCTGGTGGCCTTGCAGAGCCTGTGCATGCAGGGATCCAGTATGGGGGAAACTGGCCCTGCAGGAGAGTCCCCAGGGGATCCCCTGAATCCCCAGATTTCCACGGGCACAGCACCATCCTCTCTGGGACGTAAATCATTGCCAGTATCCCTAGGGAGGGGGTCACCCTCTGACAGCTGTGTCTGGAAGGAAAGGAGACCTGTCTGAAGAAGGCGGAGGGGTCCTGCAGCTCCTGCTGGGCTCTGGCGAGACTGCCAGAAACACCGGTGCTCAAAATGCATCCTTGCACTGTTCCTCAGCTCAGCTTGGCTTTCTGTCCAGGACCCCAGCCACTGCCTCTAGCCCTTCCAACTGGACCGTCTTGTGCCTCCAGACTGGCAGAGCAGGCTTTGATCTGGGAGATGTATTGTGGCTGTCCCGTGGCAGGATCTCCATGTCCCACTGCCTGTTTCAGGTCCAGACTGCTGCTGGGGTCAGATGACAGTTCTAGCCTGAAGGCAGTGCCCGTCTCAGCTCTGCAGCCCCTGTGAGGGATGGGGTTAGTTTGGGCAGGGGGTGCTGTCTGAGGACGCCCGCTCTTGCCATCTCCTTGGTTAGGCGTGTGGTGAATGGCTGTGAGCTGGCCGACCCAGAGCACGACATGACTTTCTCTTGCTTTTCCAGTGGCTGTGCACATCTGGGAAGGTGTGTCAGACTACATCATAGAGCAGCTGGTGCTGAACAAGGTGGGTCTGCCCTCCTGTTCCTCCCCTCCACCCCTGATGGTTTCAGCAGTCCTGACATCTCTGTGCCATTGGGTGCAATTGCTCTGCCCCTCCTTTGAAACCAGAAGGAAATCCCATGGAGAAGGATGCTGCAAATGATAGGAGTGCCACAGACTAATGTCTCCCTAAAGCGAGATGACAAAGCTCCTGTCCAGTTTCATTCACAGGAGGGGTTGGAGGCTTTCTGGGCCTTCTCCAGTCCCCCCCGGAAGGGTGAAAGGCCAAAGAGAGAGCCTGGCATGTTTTTTTCTGAGGTTATCTCCCTTCTTGGAAAGCCTTCCTATGGATGTCCTGGATGACAGGGATGATATACGTGTAATTTTGAGAGGGCGAGGAGGAGGGGGAGGAAACCATCTGGAACGTTCTTCCAAAGGACCTCTCCAAGGCTCTCCCAAGCTTTCCAGAAGGCTCCACCTTGCCCCTTTGTAGGCCAGGAGTGAGCAGGGCCCGTCGCACCATGGCCATGCTCTGACAAGCCCTCGGGCTGTTTGTTCATCTCCCATGCTTAGAATTCTTCTCTTCTCTTCTGTTTGCAGGACGTGAGAATTATTCGACTTGGCACCTTCCGCGTTGTTAGAGAGCAAGTCGTTGATGGCAAGAATGGTCTTCTGACTGTTCGCAGACCCACGTTTGTCCTCGGAAAGTATCTTGCAGAGCGTCATGGCCTCACCCATGATAAGGCCTATGTTCCTGGTAAGAAGACAGACTGAAACTTGTGCTTCCTCGTGCAAGATGTGTGGGGTGTGGATAACTGCTGCTCAGCAGCGGCTGTCAGAAATCTAGAATGCCTTTGCTGGGTCCTGAGAACAGCTCCAGGGTTTTTTTTATTGTCATGTCATCAGAATGTGGAATCGAATGAGCCTCTCTCTCCCTCTCAGGCTTGCTTTTACAGCTGGCTCCATACCAAGTGTTTTGGGGTTGCTGCTTCTAAGCTGATGTAGTTAAAACTCCTGTAGTTTAAACACCTGTTTATGCCCCAGCAGACCTTGTAAGGGTGAACAGCAGCATTGCTGCTGGCTCTTCCAAGCTGCTTCTGCTTCAAGTGGGTCAAAGCCATCTGTAGAGAGCCTTGAAACAGAGATGGGAACAGTAGTGTGTAGGAAAAGCCCTCCGAGGCCAGCTATGGGGTGATTGCTGGGGAGTGGTAGGAGCAGTGCAGCTGTAGGGTGATGTCAGTGAGGGCTGTGGGGCAGCAGGAGCTCTGAGCTGTGTTTGGAGTGGGCCTTTGCTTTCAAAGGACTCCATCCTCTCTGTGCTGTGAACATCAGTCTGGCATCCCTCAGGGACAGGCCTTGGGCACCAAAAGCAGGGTTGTGTGCTGAGCAGGTCCAAGGGCCTTGGGGTGGCCAGAAAGACAAAGGTAAAAATGATGAGTAACTCATATCCATTACTAATGAAGAGGAAGATTCAGCCTGTAAGATTTGTTGTGCAGTCCATGTGTTTTTCTTCTTCATTGCAGCCACTGTGACGTGGCATAGCTAAGTCTCTTCAAACCTGGCATGCCCTGAGGGTGGGCACAATTACCATGAGCAGTCCCTTCTCCTGGGAACTGGCCTGCTTTTTCCTCTCCTTGTGCTGGTGTCCTGCCTAATGGTCATACAGTATAGCCAGGAGCCTTTCTTTCTGTTTCTGTGGGAAAGGAAGCATTGCTGTACTCTTGGCCCAAGAGGTTGCAGAGTGCTTTCAATTTCTCCCAAGGGAGAGATGACATCAGCGTCCTTTCTGGGCTTTCCCAGAGAGTTAAAGAAGACGGCTCTGTAGCACTGTTCTGCTGGAAGACCTTCAAGCTGCTGACACTCTCTTTTAGCTTGCTGAAGTGCTCTGTTAGTGACTGTGGTGCTCTTTTGTTGCTGCCTAGGTCATAAGCAAGCTGAGCCCCTGAAGTATGCTCGCATAGCCTTGGACATCTCCTTCTCTTGGAAAATAGTGGAGGCTTGCATAGAAGAGACCATGTACCTTCTCTCTTGCTGTCTTGCGAGTGGGAAGAACGTTGCCCTTGTTCTGAAGGACATTGGCATACTGGTCATTGAAGGCAACGTTGTGAAAATGAGATTTTACAAAAGCCTTCTGCAAAGGCTGAATGGGTCTGAAGAGCTGGGAGAAGCTCTTCTTGGGGTAAGTTGTCCATTTCTGCAGTGCTCCTTCTTGCTCTTTTGAAACCCGAGCAAAGTCAAAGTGAAGGGATTTCTCTTGGCCTGCCACAACCTGTCTGGGCATGTGGACGGTCCTGGTCTAGAGGAATGCCAGCTCCCTGCACAGTGATCCCTCCTGCCCTTCTCCAGGCTGGCAGGGGCCTCAGACATCGCTGTCAAATCTCTGGTGACCTCAGCCCTCCTCTCTCCCTGAAGCGAGAGGGCCTGAGTGTCTTTCATCTCTCCTGTATGGCAGCTGGTCACAGTATCTTTGGTCACCTTAGCATTTCTAGCTCTGTGTCTGTGTAGGGCCGTCTTCTGTCTGCTCTGCCTCTTGGTGCTGTGCAAAGGAGTGGGTTGCTGTAATTCCCTGTCCTTCTGCTGTGATACCAAGAAATAGCAGCTTGTAGCTGAGCTGCCAGCATCACTGTGGTTTCCTCAGCCCATCATCTTCAGTGGTGTTGGGACCACAGCAGGTGGCAGGGCTTGTTGCTCACCCCATTCTCTGGGCGGCAATGCAGAGACACAAGCAGAGCAAGGCCCATATGGGAACAGACTCCTTTAGCTGTTGTCCCTGTGTGGGTCCAGTTGTGCTGAGCAGCTCCTTTGTGTGTCTCTGGCACCCCCACAGCATGCAGGGGGGACTTCTGTGCCCTAACGTGTGCACCTGCACACTGCTAGTGGTGTGACCGTGCTGTGTCACAGAGACAGTCATTCCAGGCCAGTGCCCTTGCCCAGGTCTTTAGTGCAGCCCTGGCCTTCAGCCTGGGCTTTCAGGTGCAGCTGGAAAGTGGAGGTGTGAAAGCAGTCTGAGCTGAGCCACTCGAGGGCTAAGCCAGAGATGCAAGCAGCCTGTAGCCCAGCCCTGTTTGCCAGCTCGGTCTTTTCCTTCTGTCCCAGTCCGTGGTGCCCTTTCAGGCCATTCTCTAGGCCAGGGACTTTTCTCCAGCCTTTTGGGCAGTGGCTCCCACTGCAGGACCCTCAGCTGCTCCTTCAACACACCCCACAAGTTTGGCACTCACAGTTGTTACCCGCTGTGCAGGGCAAAAGGAGGGCTGTGTGCCTCTATTGATGCATTCTGCGGAAGCAGCCATCTGACTCTCAGGAGAGACTTTGGGGTTAAGCTCACATCTGAACACTTTGTTCTCAGCTCAGGAGCAGGCACCAGAAGCCAGCAGCCAGGAACACAGACTAGGGAAGGGCCTTTGCCTGTGCTCTCCTCCACTGACTTCTCCATTAGGCAAGAACCGGTCTCCTCACTGAGGCTCTTGATCTTGGCCCTTGCCCAAAGCCTGGCAGTATTCTTACCCATTCTCCTGTATTCCCCTGCAGCTGCTCCTCTGTAGAATTGAGGGGCTGTGAGCAAGAAGATCATTTTCTTGGCAGCATCTCACATGTGTCTCTTGCCTTTGCAGATGTCAGTGAGGAAGGACTCAGTCCTCTCAGGCACCGAAACAGCTGCTTCTCTGACTTGTTGTGGCTCTGTCGTTGTCTTTCCAAGGTGAGTATGTTTGTTTGTTTTTTAGCTGCTGACTGACCAAGCGAGCATCTTCTCACCATGTGTCTCTGGTAGGCTTGTGCAGGCGCTCTGGAAGGGACTTGAGCGTAACCCTTTCCAATGGTTGGTTCCCAGTGAACTCCAGGCTTGCTCTGGCTTTGTTTGGGCTCTGTGTGGGGGGGCATCTGCAGAGCTTTGTGCTGGCTCCCAGCTTGCAAAGGGGGTTGTTCCGTTAGTGGCCTGGAGGCTGGGGGCTGTTCTTTCCAGATGCAGTGACACGAGTGTGGGAGGGCCTGCAAGGGATGTGGAGGGCAAGGCAGGAATTTGAAGTGATGGTGGAAAGCTGCAGGAAAGGAGACTAGTCTGTTCTGCCTGGATGGGAGCATGGACAGGAGCTGGGAGACGGTCTCCAGTGGCAGCCTGGGGGATTTGGCTGGGAAAGCTTAGAAGGAGCTTTCTCCCAGGAAGGCTAGCTAAGCCCTGCAGCAGCCTGGGGAGGAAGCTTATGTCCCTCCAGGCACTGGAGGTCTTCCCTGGCTCACTCCGCTTCCTCAGACAGTCCTGCAGGATGGGGCCAATCCTGCATATTCTGCTCTGGGAAAGGATGGGCTTCATAGTGGCTCTGACAGCTGCCTGTGTCCCCATAGTTAACATGAGCTGCAAAGGAACTGTGGAGCCCTTCCTCCAGAGTGGTGTCTTTCTGCTGTTTCCAGGCAGGAGCTGGAGACTTCCCCCCGAAAACCACCAGTGAGAGCAGCACCAGTGAGAGTGCCATGTGTGAGAGCTCCTCCTGTGAGAGCTCCTGCTGTGCAAGGTGTGAAGCCTGTTTGGGAAAAGGAATGGGAGGAAGATGACCCCAGTGTTGAGAAAGGTAATGGAGCAGTTGATTCCTGGTGGGGGTTTGTGCCTTCTCCTTCTGTCCTCCTTGGTGTAGGAGGTTGGAGCCAAGGCTTCCCTGGATTTTCAGAGCAGGCAGCTCTATCCTTTCCTTGTGAGTTTCTCATAGACATTCCCAAACCACTGCCTTGGGGTTGACTGTGTCACCAGGGGCAATGCAGGCCTCTGAGATCTGTAGAAAGATCCCAGGACCTGTTCCCCTCGTGTGAAGAAGTTATTGCCACAAAGAGACTCTGTCAGGTCACCAGCACATCCCTGCGAGCCTCCCTTTTCATAGCGTGGTATGGATAGAGCAGTAGAAAAGCACCTTTGCAAGAAATGATGTTGCAGAGTGAAAGCAAAGAGTTGGACAGGAGCCAATATGAGTAAGGGCCTTGGCCTGCCTAGGAAACATGGCTTTAAAGGAATCTGACTGAGGCCTCATAGTTCTATCACAGGCTGGAGCAGGTCTGCACATCACTCCTGTTCCAGTGGTCACTGTGATTCTGCTCTGAAGCGTTTTCGTGTCTCCTGCTTACAGGAAAGCTTCCTCTCCGGCGCCGCCTCTTGTGGGAGCGCCACTCACCCCTCGAACTAGTGCCTGCAAATATGGAAGAAGGAAACGGGGAGAAAGCTGAAGAGGAGTCTCTTGACAGGTGAGCCGCTTGGAGCAATGGACATGGGTGACTGTCCATAGAACTCCAAATGCCTTTTATCCCATGCCACAGTGACCAGCGATCCCTTGCTGGATGGGCAGCCCAGAGCAAGTCCTTGGAGACCCTCATGTTGGCTTCCTGATTCTCCTGCCTCTGCTTGCAGGTTACAGCCCTTTGGGAAACTCAGTGCAAATCCTCATTCCGGAAGAGGAGGGCCTTTTCCCCATTCCCTTTAGATGGAAGTAAACAGGATGCTTTCTATATGCTGACAGTCGGGCTGGGGGCCTATGGCCATTTTGTGAGGCTGAGGAAAAGGCTGTGCTCTTGGAAGGCCTTCTAAAGAGCAGAGGTGTGTGTCTGAGCTTTGCCCCACCATGGTGGCTGTTCCCAGAGACCAGTGAGTATGTAGTGAGACAGGATGAAACACAGAGCAGCTCTTTCTTTGCCTGGAAAGGATGTGGCCTTTCAAAGCAAAGTGCAATTGCAGCCACCCTGCCACCAAGGACAAGGAGCAGCAGCTGTTCTCACACTGAGTTTGGGATGGATTGAGTGACCTTGGAGCCCTTTCCTTCACATGAAATCTGGTCTTGTGGCTGCCAGAAGCAGGGTGTGGCTGGAGGCTAGCTGAGAAGGTGGGTAGAGAGGAGTGAGGTGGAAGAGATGGGTGCCAGGAATGCTGTTGAAGGGAAGGAGTCCCTTGGTGAAGACCTCCCAAAAGGAGGCCTTTCCCCTTGTGCAATGGCCTTCCTTCCCCTCCCAGCAGCAAGAAGGAATGAGGGCCATTTCCAGGCAGCCGCCATGGGGTGGTGAGCAGCAGGCTTGGGGGCATGTGCCTTTGGATCAGGCAGCCCTTCCAGGCAAGGGGCAGTTGTTGGGCACTCAGAAGAGCATTTCGGTGTGGGCCATGAGTGACTGAAGGCTCAAGGAGTCTAAGGGACAGAGCAGTGTCTGTTATTACTCTTTTTTATATACATGGTTTTTGTCTGACAGCTTTTTTGGGGGGCTGGCACAGGAGAGTGCCAGGGGTAGGAAAATGGCATGAATGCTTTAGTCCCTTGATGCCTTTCTCCCCCTTTGGCACTGGGTGCCCAGCAGTAATCCATTTCCCATCCCTAAACACGCAGTCTTTGGCACCACTGAGCAGTGGCTAATGCACTTGGCGGGACACAGACTAACGGTGTGTCTTGGAGCCTGTCCTTGTAGATGACCCTGCTGCTCTCCTTGCTACATGGATAGAAAGCCTCAGTGTGGGCACCTGGAGCTTTCCTTTGGCCATGTGATGCACCCCTGGGTGTTTTGGCAGGGGGTGATTGCTGTCTCCATTGATGTGACCACAATCAGTCGAGGCTACGTGCTTCTGCAGAACTGCCTTCTGCTGCAGAAGCAGGTGCCCAGCTTGTGGGCATGGGGTGGAGATCCAGCTCCTCCTGTGCTCATACCACTCCTCGCGGTGTGTGTTTGCAGTGTGCTCCCACCTATCCCAGGGGTCTCCACACAGACAACACCACAAGCTGGGAGGAGGCAATCGCTTGAAGCCAGACCACCAGCTGCGGGGCCAGGGAGCAAAGGTCATCAGGGGGCAGAACAGGTAGGTGCTCCTGATTGAGGTCCTTCTTGTGCCAGCCTGAATTATGGAAAAGCATCGTCCTATGGGCAGCGGCTGTACAAGACCCCTTCCGACGTGTTCCTTTGAGCCCTTACTGCCTTGGTCTGGGGACTGCTTTCGAGACTGCCGGCAAAGATGTGCTCTATTTTGGCAATACATCTGTTGCTGCTGCATTCTCCATGAACACACCAGAAGACCCTCTTGGGCCCTGCTTCTGGTGGCAATGTCCCTGCTGGGCCTTCCTGGGATTGAAGACAGAGACTTTCTGGTCAGCTCCATGATCATTTAGATGACTGGTCAGAACACAAAAGGGATGTTCAGTCTTGCTAGGATTCCCTTAAGGGCAAAATGGTGCTGACAGGCAGGCTCAAGACAGGGGTCAGAGGAGAGTGTGAGAAATAACCTTTGCTTCAGGGAAAAAGAGACCTGCTGGACCTGTGCTTCCCCCTCCCTCCCTAGCAGGACTGCCTTGCCGATTTACCAGGTTTTGGTGGGATGCCTTCACGTGGGCTCTCCTCCAGTGACTTGTGCATTAGGCAAAAACTGGTCTCCTCACTGAGGCTCTTGATCTGGGGCTTTGCCCAAGGCCTGGCAGTGTTATTACCCATTCTCTTGTGTTCCCCCACAGCTGCTACTCTGCAGCATTGAGGGGCTGCTGTGGGGAACAGCAAAGTTTGTTTCAGACCTTCTGAAAGGCAGCAGCTTCTCTGAACAGTGGAAGCACCTGCTGCCTTTGTGAGCAACCAGATCATTTTCTTGGCAGTATCTCACATGTGTCCCTCACCTTTGCAGATGTCAGCGAGGAGGGACTCAGTCCTCTCAGGCACCGAAACAGCTGCTTCTCTGACCCGTTCTGGCTCTATCGTTGTCCTTCCAAGGTGAGTATCTTTGCTTCCTAGCTGCTGGCTGACCAAGTGAGCATCTTCTCACCGTGTGTTTGGTAGTGTTGCCTTGCCAGGGCTTGTGCAGGCACTCTGGAAGGGACTTGAGCATAACCCTTTCCAATGGTTGGTTCCCAGTGAGCTCCAGGCTTGCTCTGGCTTTGTTTGGGCTCTGTGTGTGGGGGCTTCTGCAGAGCTTTGTGCTGGCTCCCAGCTTGCAAAGGGCTTTGTTCCATTAGTGGCCTGGGGGCTGGGGGCTGTTCTTTCCAGATGCAGTGACATGAGTGTGGGAGGGACTGCAAGGGATGTGGAGGGCAAGGCAGGAATTTGAAGTGATGCTGGAAAGCTGCAGGAAAGGAGACTAGTCTGTTCTGCCTGGATGGGAGTGTGCACAGGATCTGGGAGACGGTCTCCAGTGGCAGCCTGGGGGATTTGGCTGGGAAAGCTTAGAAGAAGCTTTCTCCCAGGAAGGCTAGGGAAGCCCTGCAGCAGCCTGGGGAGGAAGCTTATGTCCCTTCAGGCACTGGAGGTCTTCCCTGGCTCACTCCACTTCCTCAGACAGTCCTGCAGGGTCGGGCCGAGTCTGCATATTCTGCTCTGGGAAAGGATGGGCTTCATAGTGGCTCTGACAGCTGCCTGTGTCCCCATAGTTAACATGAGCTGCAAAGGAACTGTGGAGCCCTTCCTCCAGAGTGGTGTCTTTCTGCTGTTTCCAGGCAGGAGCTGGAGACTTCCCCCAGGGAATCATCTGTGGGAACTCCATCTTGGACACCTCTGAAGCCTATCTGGGGAGAGAGGGCAGAAGATGACCCCAGTGTTGAGAAAGGTAATGGAGCAGTTGATTCCTGGTGGGGGGTTGTGCCTTCTCCTTCTGTCCTCCTTGGCGTAGGGGTTGGAGCCAAGGCTCCAGTGCGATGTCTTGGGCATCACTAGATGTGATGCTGCTCAGCCCTGTTGGGAAATCTCTAGTGACTGCTGAGGGAGCAAGACCTCAGGGCAGCCCAGCACTCCCAGCTGCAGTTGATCCCTCTGAGCTAAGCTTTCCCCCTGGACTCTGGGCCCTAGTGTACCCTGCAAACTGTTCTTCCACTGGAGGAGGAAGAGTAAAAGTTGAGGACAATCCTTGGGAATCCTCCATCCTGCCTGGAGCAGAATGGTAATGGAAAGTGTGACCTCTTTCATGACCTATCTCATGGAATCAAGGTGACCTAGAGAATCTGGTCAGAAGTGTGGTAAGGGGTGCCAAGACTTCCCTGGATTTTCAGAGCAGGCAGCTCTACCCTTTCCTTGTGAGTTTCTCATAGACATTCCCAAACCACTGCCTTGGGGTTGACTGTGTCACCAGGGGCAATGCAGGCCTTTGAGATCTGTAGAAGGATCCCAGGACCTGTTCCCCTCATGTGAAGAAGTTATTGCCACAAAGAGACTCTGTCAGGTCACCAACACATCCCCACAAGCCTCCTTTTCATAGCATGGACCTGTTAGAGCAGTAGAAAAGCACCTTTGCAAGAAATGATGTTGCAGAGTGAAAGCAAAGAGTTGGACAGGAGCCAGCGTGAGGAAGGGCCTTGGCCTCCCCAGGAAACTTTAAAGGCTTTAAAGGAATCGGATTGAGGCCTCATAGTTCTATCACAGGCTGGAGCAGATCCGAATGTCACTCCTGTTGATGTGGTCACTGTGATACTGCTCTGAAGCCTTTTCTTGTTTCCTGCTTACAGGAAATCTTCGTGCCATTCGGCTGCTCTCGAGAGTGAGGCATGCCCCCCTCCAATTAGCTACTCCTAATAGAATGGAGGAAAAGGAGAAGAAAGCCAAGGGAAAAGACTCTCGTGGCAGGTGAGACCCTGGGAGGAACGGATGAGGGGGACCCTGTAGCCTTGTCTGTCTTGGAGGGAGATATCTCCTTTGGACATAATGTCCATAGTTCCTCTATGGCCTTTCATCCCATGCCACAGTGACCAGTGATCCCGTGCTGGATGGGCTTCCTGTTGGCTTCCTGATTCTCCTGCCTCTGCTTGCAGGTTACAGCCCTTTGGGAAACTCAGTGCAAATCCTCATTCCGGAAGAGGAGGGCCTTTTCCCCATTCCCTTTAGATGGAAGTAAACAGGATGCTTTCTGCATGCTGACAGTCGGGCTGGGGGCCTATGGCCATTTTGTGAGGCTGAGGAAAAGGCTGTGCTCTTGGAAGGCCTTCTAAAGAGCAGAGGTGTGTGTCTGAGCTTTGCCCCACCATGGTGGCTGATCCCAGAGACCAGTGAGTATGTAGTGAGACAGGATGAAACACAGAGCAGCTCTTTCTTTTCCTGGAAAGGATGTGGCCTTTCAAAGCAAAGTGCCATTCCAGCCACCCTGCCACCAAGGACAAGGAGCAGCAGCTGTTGTCACACTGAGTTTGGGATGGATTGAGTGACCTTGGAGCCCTTTCCTTCATGTGAAATCTGGTCTTGTGGCTTTCACAAGCAGGGTGTGGCTAAACGCTGCTGGCAGATGCCTCTCTGTGTCCCCAGAGGAGTCCTGAAATCTCATCCAGATTTGGGGGCTGTGAGTCCAAAGGGGAGTGTGTGTGTGCATGGGCTGGAGAGGCAGGATGGCCCCCTCCAGAGTGAGAGAGAAGCTCTGTCTCTGCTGTTGTGGGATCCTTTCCTAACAACGTCTCCAGGCCCGTGGAGGTGTGGTGAACGTGGGGTGGAGATCCAGCTCCCCCCGTGCTCATACCACTCCTCGCGGTGTGTGTTTGCAGTGTGCTCCCACCTATCCCAGGGGTCTCCACACAGAAAACACCACAAGCTGGGAGGAGGCAATCGCTTGAAGCCAGACCACCAGCTGCGGGGCCAGGGAGCAAAGGTCATCAGGGGGCAGAACAGGTAGGTGCTCCTGATTGAGGTCCTTCTTGTGCCAGCCTGAATTATGGAAAAGCATCATCCTATGGGCAGCGGCTGTACAAGACCCCTTCCGACGTGTTCCTTTGAGCCCTTACTGCCTTGGTCTGGGAATTGCTTTCGAGACTGCCGGCAAAGATGCGCTCTATTTTGGCAATACATCTGTTGCTGCTGCATTCTCCATGAACACACCAGAAGACCCTCTTGGGCCCTGCTTCTGGTGGCAATGTCCCTGCTGGGCCTTCCTGGGATTGAAGACAGAGACTTTCTGTTCAGCTCCACGATCATTTAGATGACTGGTCAGAACACAAAAGGGATGTTCAGTCTTGCTAGGATTCCCTTAAGGGCAAAATGGTGCTGACAGGCAGGCTCAAGACAGGGGTCAGAGGAGAGTGTGAGAAATAACCTTTGCTTCAGGGAAAAAGAGACCTGCTGGACCTGTGCTTCCCCCTCCCTCCCTAGCAGGACTGCCTTGCCGATTTCCTGCTCTGCAAGTGACAGTTCCCTCTGCTCACTGATGACACTAGGAGGTATCTGGAGACTGAGTGAGAAGTGCCAGTGGGAACGACAGTGAAGCCTGGTCAGGCTGTGACATAGTCTGGGCCATCTCGTGGTGCCTCTCGCTGTTCTCCAGCTCAGGCTGCAGTGTCCCTGCCTGGGGCAGCATTTGTCCTTTGGGGTGCCCGAGGGCAGGCCAGGCCAAGGGCATGGTGACTGCACAGCTCCTGCAGGCCCTGGCTGCTTTAGAGGTGCATGTTGAGAGCAGCTGCGTGGACTTGGAAGTGGGGCACAAACCTGTGTGGAATTGTCTTGCAGGTTCAGCAGCGAACTGAGACCCAGCCAAGGGTTCAGGCACGTTCAGTCCTTCTCCAAAGAAGGAAAGCAAAGACGACTGTTGAGAAGCCGGCTGAAGAAAAGCCAAGTATTCAGGAAGTCGTCAAGTGCCAGTTGGGACAAGATAAGGATGCAACTGTGAGTGTTTACTTCTCCTGCATAGAGGAGGCGGCGAAATGGTGTGCCGAGCAACAGAGGACTCAACAGACAGGGTATGTTTGTGCCAGCTGCAGGAAAAGCCTGGGGCGGTTGAGCAGCAGTGACCCACCGAGGGGTCAGACTCCCAATCCCAGAGCCATGGGGTTGGATAGAGCTGGAGCTGGATAAGCACCTCTCTGCAGCCCAAGTAAATGCCCAGCACTCCTTTGGAGGGGAAGGGCTTTGCCTGCAAATGGGACCAGGCTGGAGGAGCTGGGGGAGGAGAGGAGCAGAAGGGGTCTCCACCTGAGTGAGAGAGAGAGATGTCAGTGCTGCTGCAGCCACATTTCACCTTGAGCAAGCCACACTGGCCTTGGATCAGCCTTCCCTTCAATCCAAGGCGTAGCTGTTGGGGGCTCAGAATAGGCTTCAACTGGGGGACCTAGAAGCCCTGAACGGCTGAGCACAAATGTTTGTGTGCACCTTTTCAAACCTCTCCCTGAACGCTGGAGCCCAGACACAGGTTCACCCCCAGTCTTGGCCCCAGCAGACTCAGCCCCAGGCTGAGGAGCTGCATGTGCGTCCTTGTTTGGACACAGGGGCCTGTGTTACATGAGGGTGAGCATGGAAACCCCATCAGAAGCACGTCCCAACACAGGTGGCCTGAGCTAGTCTGCACTATTTCTCTGCCTTTCTCTCTGTGCATAACACAGCCTCTCCCTTTCTCCCTCCTTAGCACTGGGAAGAAGGGCAGTGTGCAGAGACACAAGAAGAAGAAACAGTGACTGTCCGTGATGGTGGCACACATGAAGTTTTGTTCTCTTGAATTAAACCAGAGCCCCCACCTGGCGTGGACCCTTCCTGGGTGTGGTGTGAACTCTGCTGTTTGCAGCGTGTGAGCATTGGAGAGGCCTGAAGACAACAAACAGCTCCGGTGTCAGGGCTTGGGTGTCAGTCCCTGCTGCCAGGGCAGCTCTCTGCCAAGGTCATGCTACAGCTGCTGTCTGGCTGCAGCCGTGGTGGCTGTGGCCTAGGGCTCTCCTGCTTCGTGGCATGGCCAGCACCTGCCCTGCTGACAAGGGGTCCCTGGGGAGAAGCGGGAAGAGCTGGTTTGAAGGGGTTGAGCCTGGGCCCCCCTTCCTGCTGCGCTGTCCTGCCTGCATGGTGGGAGGGCACTCCCAACTCTTGTGTGTGTGTTGGGTGCACTTGTGTGCTGAGCTTTTGGGGGTATGAGGGGACTAACAAGGGTGCCAAGGGCCGGAAGGGGAAGCTCACAACCAGGAGAGCTGGGGCCATGAGAGTCCATGGTCACCTGGGCTGTAGCAACCATGAAAGAGTGGAGTTGCAGACCCTGAGGGCAGCGAGGAAGGAGAGCAGCAGAGGACAGAAGCTGAACTTTGGGAGAGCACACTTCACCTTCTTGAGGGACCTGGCAGGAGGATCCCATGGGAGGCAGCTCTGGAGAGCAAAGGAGCTCGAGGAAGCTGGCAGGTCTTTGAGGACAGCACCCCCCAAGTGACAGAATGGTCTACCTTGATACCCCAGAAAACAAGGAGACATGTCAGGAGACGGCCTTGGCTAAACAGGCAACTCATGGCAGAGCTCCAGCACAAAACTGGCAGCATTCAGGAGGTGGAAGCAGGGACCAGCTGCAATGGAGGAATACTGCAACAAATCCTGGGTGAGTACTGATGGCCCATGTGGGGATAAAGCTGACCTGGCAGTGTGTCCGGGCCCTGTGGGCACTAATAGGCTGTAGTGGCTCTGACCAGCCTCCCCTGGGGCCCGCACTCACCCCTGCCCATGGGCCCCGGACCCCATTTTGGCTCAGCCTGGGGCCCTCACTCCCTGCCTGAGCTACGCTGGAGGAGTGCCGGTCTCCAGCTCTGCCACAGCCATGCCCCTGCTTGGCCATGGGCCCTGTTGATGTGGACCGCGACCCGTGGCCTGACTGCCCAGCCCGACCTCAGATCTGCCTCGTCACCACGGACCTGCCTTCTGCGTTACCTCTTTGTTCCCTGAAAACCTGGCCTGTCCATCTCCAGGTCTGCATTTCTTTCACCGACCATCGGTGAGGTGTTTCTCACCATGGAGTCTGCAGTGCCAAGCCTGTGCCCCATCTCTTCCCCTCCCATGCTGGTTCTCCACTTGTCCAGGCCTCTGCCATTTGCCCAGGCCTGTGTATCTCCACACTGCAGCATTGGGTGAGAGCGGTAAATATCTCATCCTCCACAGAATAGCTGCTTGCTGCTGCTATGGAGAACAAACGAGGGTTGTACCACACCAGGACAAAAAACGCAGATTAGCCACATAAACACGGTCAAAGAGAGAAAGTGCTGTCACAGCTAAAGCAAGCGAAAGAAAGCTGCAGACAGGTCTAGGAAAGTTCAAAGAGAGCAAGCCTGACAAGCTTGCTCCATCTGGCAAGGGAGTATCTGTGAACGCGGGTGCTTTGCTTGAGAGCCCGCTTGTGAAACAATTCAAGTGCTCACACTGCTGCAGAGCAGCTGGGGAAGAAGATTTCTGCCACATGCCGTTATGCCTCCAATGCCCGGGAAGGAACACGTGTGTCCAGAGCATCCAGCAGCCTCACGGGTGTTCACAGGTCTCTCAACTGCACAGGCAAGGACGAGTATCAGGATGCGCAGTGTTCAAGAGCGACAGGCCCTGATTCGTGCCTATGGACTGGGCCAGGTTAGAGAGAGCATTTCATGAGGATCAAGTCCCCTTCTTCCTGCAAAGTGACAAGCTTAGATTAAGAATCTACACCTCACGCAAGCTTCTAGCCTGCTAATCCTCCACAGCTTTTCAAAAGCCCGCACAGCAGTTTGTGAGAGAGAGAGCCATGTCAACTCTTGCAACTCACTTGGAAAAGCCAGATGGCCTGCAGAAGTCACAGAGGTCTATGGCAGATTTTTCCACCCTAACAGCAAGGTTCTGCTTGCAAACTGCAGGCCACTCAAACCTGATCCTTAATGAACAGGTCCCCTGGGGTGTTGAAGAATATTGAACTGAAACTGCCTAGAGCTGGCCACTTAGCACAACTTCTATGAAACTTGTTTAGCATGAGTAGCTAAACTTGCTGAAGCCTTAGGCCGCACTCAGATAACATGAAGAACTTCCACCTAGTTCAGTAAGAAAGGGCCCCAGAGCTGGTTCAAGGTGGAAAGACGAGGAAGATTGCAAGGAGGGAAATCCATGAGCAGAAGCCGCCACCATAAAGATCAGGCCCACCACTGCAAAGATAAGGAAAAACAGCCTGCCTAGAGACAACAGTGGGACCCAGTGAAGAACAGGAAGACCCCACACCCAAATATTACGTTTGGTCTGAACCTTTGCATGGGGGGTGGGGAACTTGGATTATAAAGGTGTAATTGCCCAGGGATTTCTTGGTTCGGGGTCCCTCTTTGGAGGCACCCAGCTCGAGCTGTAATTACTGCACGTGCATCATTAAAATGTATTTAATTCGCTTTGATTTGGCTCCGAACTTCTCAGCAGGAACCTCGGGTCGGACCCTGTTGTGGTGGCCGGGGAGTGTAATTTTCCATAACATCTGACCCCCACAACAACAGCAGCCGTGACCCAGAGACGTGCCCAGGGGACACAGGGATGGGTTTGGAACCGGAGATTCAGGACCAACCGCTCCGCAGGGGCATTAGAAAGAGATGACCCGTCTCGGTGAGCCCCAGCTCTGAGCACACGGGAGCTGGTGCTGCCCCAAACCTCCGACCTCAATGCCCAGAGCTCCCGGTGGCAGCTGGCTCTGCGGGGCCCCAGCACGGTCCTCACCACAGCTCCCTCCCTGCCCAGGCGCAGCTGGCAGCGGGCGGCGGGCACTGCACCACGCTGGCCCCGGGCCAGCAGCAGGCACAGCCCTGCCGGGGCACGCCATTGGGCGGCCTGCGTGTCACTCAGGGCACGGCCCGCCCCTCCCAGGCACCCGTTGGCTTGCTGCCCCTCCTCGTTCGCTGATTGGCCAGGCAGCGTGGCACCCCTGAGGGCGAGCAGGCTCGGTGCCACCCTGGCTCCAGCGCAGCCCCAGCTCGGCCCAGCCCCACCGCAACGCCTGGCCCCGAACGGCACAGAATTGTAGTTTTGTCTCCTTTCCCTCCCCACTACTTAGTCTTAGGGTGCAAGTCTGTCCCTCCCTTCTGCACTCACCCCCACCACGTTTTCAGACATGGCCTGGTAGAGAGTCTGGGGTGGTCCAAGGGGTTGTCATCCCCACTGCCATCCATCAGCATTCACACACCTACCATCTGGAGCTACTCCAGTTGGGAGATGCCTCCTACTTTTTTATTTGTACACCTTATTCCCCGTTTTCTCTATTTCTGGAACCACCTTTTCACCACCTTTGTTCATCCCTTTCTCCACCCAAACAACGAACCTTCGCCTAGTTACTTTTTCCTCCTTGATCCCAATTCTGCTGCGGTAGGAACAGAATGCAGATGCGGAGCAGCCATCTTTTCACACCTATCTCCAAAATGAATTCCTTGCTTTTTTCCTTGCATGACTGTTAGCCTCTGAGAAAGATGTGAGGCCAGGGGAAGATTCTTCTTCTTCTTCTTCTTCTTTTTTTTTTTTTTTTTTTTGGAAAGAAAATTGTAATTCTCACCTTAGTAATGTCTTTTTCCAAAATCTAGAGTGTTTTTTCCAGAAATGTCTGTGACAGGCAAAGAACAAGCAGCAAATGGGTCCCGTCATCAGGAAAAGTCACAGTGCTATTAAATCCCCATTGCTGGGTTTTGGGTGTTGTAGAAGCAGCCAGTGGGGCAGTGAGCACTGATGCTCAGGATAAAGCCTGAGGTCACAAGTGTTCGCCAGGATCATTTGCTCTGTCCTGCCAGACCCAGTGGAGATGCCACTGGAAGTTCCTGCCCTGCAAGTGGCAATTCCCTCCTGCTCATTTATGCTGCTCTCAGGGATGCCCGAAGGAAGTGGGAGGGCCAGCTGGGAACTGTAGTGAAGCCTGGGGTGATGCTGGCATTTCCCTGTGGGCATGTGCTGGAGAGTGTCCTGGTTCCCCAGTTCCTGCTGCAGGGTTCTTGCCAGAGGTGCTCTGGGAAACAGCCCCTCTCTCTGCCATCTTGTATCACAGAATCACAGGATGGTTGAGGTTGGAAGGGACCTCTGGAGACCCTGTCTAGTCCAAGCCCACTGCTCAAGCAGGGTCACGTTTCCCAGGACTGTGTGCAGACATATATTTTAAATATCTCCAAGGAAGGAGACTCCACAACCTCTATGGGCAACCTGTTCCAGAGCTCAGTCACCCTCACAGTAAAGAAGTTTTTGCTCATGTTCAGGTGGAACTGCTTGTGTTTTGGTTTGTGCCCGTTGCCAGAGTGTCTCCTCCTTGGCAGGAATTTGGCGCTGAAGAGACCTGAACTCCACATCCGCAGCCCAGCTGAGGAGAAAGGAACACAAGGAGACGTGGGAAAGGGCTGAAAAGCCTCCATCAAGGGAGGAGCAGAGAGCAGCAGCCAAGCTGGGGAGAATCCAGCCTGAGTAAGTGTGCACCAGCTGCAGCCACAGGTGTCAAGCGGCTGTGAGCCCGCAGAGTGTCAGGGACCCCAGTCCACGAGACCTGGACCTGCACACAGCATCCTCTGATTCCTCATGACATGGGAATGACCTGGGTTACTCCCTCCTGCTCTCCAGAGGCCTTTCTGCAGCTCACAGCAACCCCTAAAGCTCCTCTCAGGTGGGAGGGGGCTGTGGGTGCTCATGGGCCTGGGTGGGTGCAGGGGCTGGGAGAGGGGAGAGGCAGGAAGTGCCTAAGCCAGCGGTAAAGAATTTCTCCATGTGGTTGCAGCCATCTTTCCCATGAGCAGTCCAGATGCTAAGAAGGTTGGAGCCATATAAAAGCCATTGGGAAATATCGAAGCACGTCACTGAGAGGAATAGATGGAGGCAAGAAGAGCAGCAGCAGTTCTGCTGGCAAGTCTCCGCAAAGAGGGATGGTGCTTGCCCCGCTGCAATGCCCATGCCACTGACAGCAGCACCAGGGGAAAGAGCGTCTGTCTCTGACACCCCTCATGAGACGGAAGCAGGTTTTTGAGTCTGGCCTTGAACCGGGTATCCCTGACATCCAAGGGGGAGTTGTTGGGCACTCAGAATGGTCTTTCAATATGGCACATAAAAGTCTGGGCTGAAGCCATGTGGATCGCTCAGATGTTTGGCTCTCCCTTTTCCAAACCAGGCAGTCTGTCCTTCCTTTGCGGAGCACTGACACCGAGACCCCTTGCCTTGAGGGTCAATCGCTGTTCAGTGCAAGGTCTCAGCCCACCTGACTCAGCCCCTGGCTGATTAGGTGCCCATGGGACCCGGTCATGGGCTTGGGCATGAGGGGTCTCTAACACATCCCAGAGACCTTGAAACTTCTCCGGAAGCAGATCCCGTAATGTATGGCCTGAATTAGGCCTCCGGTATTTCTCTGCCTTCTCCCTGTTCATACAGCGATGCACCTCTCTTTTTTACTCCCTATCACTAGGAGAAGCTGCTGGGACAGCAGCAGAGGGACTAGGAATGCGTCCTAGGAAGAGCAGCTGTTCAAAAGGGAGAAGAGCAACGTGAGCGAGGCCAAAGGCAGGTCCTGAGCCACTGCTCTGGAGTGTGCCTGGCCCTCAAGCTGGGCCAGCCCCGAGGGACAGCACCTCCAGACTGGCCAGCAGCGGGTGGGCAGGCAGGTGTTAGGAGGTCATCAGCAGCATGGGAGAGGCTGCCCAGCAGCAAGGAGAGCTTGGGAGGAGGTGGGAGGGAGGGAGAGGTGAAGGTGAACTTGGTGGCTTGGATGGTGAGGTCTCTGCTTTCAGAGCAGCTGATTGGCCAGCAGCAGGTGGGCAGGCATGGGAGGTGGCCAAGGGCAGGATAAAGCCCAGGAGGTAGAGGGCAGAGCCTGGAGGGAGGAAGGAGGCAGAGAGAGGCAGGTGACTGTGGCAGCACTGGCACAGTGCTTGTGAGATGAGCTCTGTGACTGCAGCCTGCTTGGCCAGCAGCAGGCGGGCAGCACTGGGAGGTCATGCAGGGCAGGAGAAAGCCCCCAGCCGAGAGGAGAGCTGCTGAAGAGGGCAGAGGCAGAGGCAGGGAAAGCTGGCATGGCTGGGAGCTTGTTTGGGAGGTCACTTCTCTTGCAGCACTCTGATTGGGCAGCAGGCAGGCACGGTGGGGTCAGGAAGCAGCTGAGAAAACCTTCCCCATGGACATGAGTGTTCAGGAGGAGGGGAGAGGGACAGGCAGGTGAGAGTGACATGTCTGGGATATCGACTGTGAGGTCCGTTCCTCACAGGTCACACACGTAGGCCAGCAGGGAGGTGGGAGGTCATCCAGAGCATCAGAAAAGTCCTGCTAGCCAAAAGGAGAGGTCAGGGGGAGGGGAGATGAGAAGGCAGCTAGAGGAGGAAACAGTGGGATGATGGTGTCATTTCTTTTGCACTGTGGCAAGATCTTTGGAATTGAAGTTAGAACTGGGATGCAAGGATGGCATTCAGATTTATCCAATACAGTCCTATATCAGCAGAAATGGATCGTGCATGCTCTGGAGTGGTCACACAGAACCATGGGCCAGCTGGATTATCAGGGTTCACTGGCACAGTCCCATTGAGGGACTGTCATCTGATCCAGCTGAAGGTGCTATTGCAAGGACACCTGTGACAGAGACTACCATCATCAGCTGGACAGCAACCAACGATCCTGTTCAAAAGGTTTGGATTCCTCACATAAATATGACCTAAGCAAAAGATCTCAAGGAATTACAGAGAGAGAGATATATGTTTTTTTTAATAAACACTTTGACCAAAGTGGGCTCTGCATGGTGCTTCAGAGCAAACGTGCTGTTTCCTACAGCCAAGGCCAGAGATTCAGCTGTGGGTCTGATCTTGGGCCTGGCAGATGTCTCCTGGGGATCTCAAAGACATCATCCTGGTGATGGAGCAGGCACATGTGTGACACGCCACTAGAGGGGCGTCTGGAATTCCTTTAGATTAATCCAGACATGGTCTCCGGGTTTATATAACCCTTGCAGTTGAGTTTGAAAACTCTCTTCGGCCCTTGTAAATATAGTAGGCCAAAGGCGTTATCTGCGGGGCTTCCTGTTGGAGCCTGCCGCTTGTTCACGGTGAACACTGCTGGGCATAGGGCACGTCCCCACTGGAGCCCTTGTGTCCTCGTGTTTAATTGCTGTTTTAACAGTCCATTCCATCCCCCTATTGTCCTGTTACACTGGGGGTGATAGGGTAGATGGAACGTCCATCTCACACCTCGTCGCTCGCACCAGTCCTGGACACCCTTAATCTTAAAATGTGAACCATTCTCAGACCTAGTTTCTTGTGGTAAGGGTAGGATAGTAAAGCAATGGTCCAGGCCAGCACTGGTGGCCAGTGCGGTTGCCATGCTGCGTGGGTGCACCATTCCTATTCCGCTGATTCCTTCCACCCCAGTCAAAATATAGGTCCAGCCCCGGGGTGTCCTGCACAAAGGACCTATATGATCAAGCTGCCATACTTCCCATAATCCTTTCCCTTTGCGCAGGTTGGCATTTGACTGTCTTAATGTTACTTGTTTTTTCATTTCCTTACTAAATTTACAAATTTCGATTATATATTTGGCAGTGCGCCTCCTTACAAGCCATGCTCGCCTCCTAGCTTGTTTGAAGAAATGGAATTCTCCAGTATGTCCTAACCATTCTTGTAGCCACTGTGCTAAATAATCAATGCTCAGGGCTTCCAAGGAGTCTTCTGTGAGAGACATAATCTTAGCGTGTTATTCGGCCTCATTATTCCAAAAGTGGGCAGGGTCGGAGCCTTTCTGATGGGCAGAATCATGTGCTATTGCAATTGGTTGAGACTCTGAATGTCTCAGGATTTGCTGCCATACCTCCTTTCCCCAAACATCCCGCTTCTTTCCCTGCCAATTCTTCCTTTGCCAATTCCTCAACCATTGTGTGGCTCCTGCCCAAACAGCAGAGGAGTCAGTATAAACAGTCCTAGCTCCAGCTTTTAAAGCCATTCAAATGGCTTGTAGTTCAGCCAGTTGGGCAGACCCCTCAGTTTGGGTGGTTAGGACTTGTGGATTAGCCACGGACACAGCAGCAGCAGTTCCTAAGCATTTGCCCTCACATTTCTTGGCAGACCCATCAGTGAACCATGCCCCTTTGGATTGCTGAGGATCAAATTTCAGTGCTTCACTCCTTGGGGACTCAGGTTCCTCCCAATAGTCTTTGGGCATTCCTAGTCTCTGGACTTCCTCAGTTAATTTCCCTTCGCTTGGGCTCCCATCGCCACCTGTTCTAGGGTGAAGGTACAAGGCCCACCGCCGTCCTGCCATTTGGTGAGCCACCCCAGCAGGGAGAGGTTGTCCAGTTAGGATAGGTTTCAAGATGGGGAGGGGTAGTTTTCAATGTCCTTCTCTATCTCCTGGGATAGTCTCAGTATCTGGTAGAGCTCAATAGGCTCCCAGTACAACTCTCTCAAGCACTGAGGAGTTGCACTGTGCTCCCTGCCATGCCTTGGATCCAAAGTGTATACGCCGCTCTCCTTGGCCTTTGCCTGTTCTCTGCCACAACCCCCAGCAGGCCCCCAAATCTCCTACCATCACATGGAGTACAAAAGGGCCTGGGGGTGTAGTGGCCCTAATGATTGGTAAGCTTCTACTTCTTCCTTTAGTGTATTAGGGGCCTCCTTAGCTTGTTTGTTCCATTCCCAGTTGGCTGATTTCTTTCATAAGCTCTGTAAAGGTCAAGCTAGGATCCTGAAACCCGGTCTGTGTTGCCTCCAGAATCCCAATGTGCCAATAATTCCTCGTAGGGATTTCTTATCAGCTGGGTCGGAGAGATCCCGGAGATCTTCCAAGACATCTTGAGGTATCTCCTTTCTGCCTCCCACCCATCGCACCCCCAGAAACTTCACTTCCTCACTTGGTCCTTGCTGTTTTTCCCATGGTATCTCAATCCCTAATGCGTAGAGCTGACACATCACAGCATTGCTTCCTTCCCGTACATGTTGTTCATCGTCTCCCCTATCAGTATGTCAGCTATATATTGAAGAAGCGTGACTCCTGCTGGCATCGTGACTTCCTCTAGCACCTTAGCTACCTGAGCGTGGGCTAACGTAGGACTATGTTTGTATCTCTGGGGTAATTGGGGAAAGGTGTACTGCATCCCTTCCCATGTGAAAGCAAACTTCTCCTGGTCTTGTGGAGACAACAGGACCATAAGGAACACATGTAAACATCGAGGACTGCCATCACTTTAAACCCAGCTGTGTTGAGCTGATCTGATATTTCTAGCAAACTAGGAACAGCAGTGGTTAGCAGCTGTGTGGCAGCATTCAGTTTTCCATAGTCTACAGTCAGTCTCCATGCCCCATTGCTTTTTCTCACAGGCCACACTGGGGAGTTAAAAGGAGAGGGGATTTTCTTTATAATTCCTTGCCTTTCTAAATCTTTAATGAATTCCTTCACCAGCTTCCTAGCCTCTGGAGGGATCCAGTATTGCGGCGTGTTCACAACTTGGCTGTTGGGCAATGGTTCGATCATCTGCAGCAATGTCACTTGGGCTAGAGCGCAGTGCAATGGGGCAAATACCTGTGGGTTAGCAATTTCCCATTTCCCAAAGCAATCTAGCCAGCTCTGGCCACGACGGACATCCATCCCAAGTGTGTTCACTTTCTCCAGTACAAGAGTAGGCCTTACCACTTGGCCATTGGCTAGTTCCAGCTTAGCTTTAAGCACAGCATGTGTTGTTGACATCCTGTCCGTTGTCAGAGGTAACACAGCTAGATCAAGAGGTTCAAGCAGAGCAGATTGAAAAGCTATCAAGATAAAAGCAGCAGTTTACACTGAGTGCTAGTTTTCAATCACCAGATCACTGTTTCGACCAAAATTTAACCAGCTGTGAACTCAGAATTTATCCCTTGGTTTCTAATGGGTCTGTATTCATTTAGGTGGGATCCAGCTGTGCTTGTGTGCAGACCCAGTATCCAGAAAGGACTGAACTCACCTCAGTGTGTATAAGCTGCCTGATAATACACAGATATGTAATGTAACTTCCATTAAAAGGTATGATTTGAATGATGCAATGCTTTTGGAAGTGACACTAAAGTTACTAGACACTTTTCTGTAATTTTGAATACGTCTCTGTCCTTGTAGATACGTTCCCAGGATGGGCTGAGGCCTCACCTTGCAGACATGTAGATGCCACAACTGTTGCAAAAAAAAGAGCTCCTGGAAGAACAAATTGCTCATTTTGGTATTCCCCTAACATTATCTAGCCGGACCCATTTTTTTTCGGACACGTAATGCGGAAAATTTGTGCAGCCCTTCAAATTGAGCAAAAGTTTCATTGTGCCTCTCACCCCCAATCCAGTGGGGCTGTAGGAAGGAAAAAATTTCAATTTGAAAACCAAACTGGCCAAGATTTGCACAGAGACTGGTCTGAAATGGCCAGATGCATTACCTCTGGCGTTAAGGTGCATAAGAAATACGGGGACTAGGAAACTTGGGCTGTCACCTGCCGAGCTCTGAAGGGGCAGCCCCATGCGGCTGCCTCGCACAGCACCCTTAACACCCACGCAGGCAATCTTGCCACTGGCAGGTGATGCCCTTCAAAATAGTGCCAGGCATTAATGAGATGTGTAAGGTCTTTCTATGCACAGGTGAGAGAAGCCTCCCCTGCTCCCGCCACTGACATCTGTCACTCCCTGGAACCAGGACACTGGCTCTGCATTAAGGTACACCAGAGGACCTCATCCGGTGCTGTTAATTCCCGACACTGTAGCACAGAGCAAGGGCTGCCCACCTGGGTCTGTGCTTCCCAGTGTAAAAGGATTGTGGCACCGGCAGACACAGCGCAGTCTGTAGTTAGTTACAGTTCTGCTGCCACCGCAGAGCTGCACGGCCCAGATGGACTTCCTTCCACCAAGCGCCAGCAGCAGCTCCCTCTACAGCCCTGCAAGGAGCCTTTAATGACCCAGCTGTTACCACCTGAACTTCTTGCTGCTTTCTTTGTTTTAAAGATCATAACTTCATTTCAGGACTCTATATTGAGGTTTACATTACCAGTCATGTGCTAGCTGTGAAAAAAACTGTTACATCCAGAGACTTGTGGTACTAACCTTTATTGGAAGCTCACCCAAGAGTGAGTTAGTGTAATGATTTCTTCAAACTGTTGGTTATGTTTGTGTTTGCCCCATAATGGACAGGATGGTTAGGAAAGCTGCTTGAAAGGATGTCCAAGTATATTTCATTAGAATTATTAACCTTGGTCATTGTGCATGGATTGGTGCAGTTAATCTTCTGCTGTGGCAGATTGTTGTGGGAAAGGATAGAATGAGGCATAGCGCAAGCAGTGGGCCAAGTAATGATGCAGAATATAGTAAAGGATAAGGAAGAAGAAAAGGAAGATGTACTTGAGCTAGTGGCTAGAAGTGATAACAAAGGCTAGAGGCCAGGTCGGACGGTGGGACAGCGCGGCCTGCACAGGGATCGCTCCTGGGATCCCAGGAGGCGTGAGCAGGGCGTGTGGTGCCCTTCTGCCGGGCTCTGGACCTTAAGACGACATGAGACTGCAAGTCTCAAAGGAGGAGTGTGGAAGTAAAATAGTGGATGCCTCCTAGGCCTTTGCAGGCCTGTCTAGGGAAAACTGTCTGCCAAGTCAGTCTTCCCAGCTGTCCAAGGAGTGTATTGTCTGTAAAAGATTGCATTATCTGTGCTGTTGGGGCCTCCTCCTTGCTGCTGCTTGTGCTTGTGACGTCACTTCTGCCTCGATACCTGATAGGGCAGCAGCAGTCTCGTGGCTTTGATGCTGACTGAGGTGACTCGTGCCTGAGGACCTGATAGGAGAGCAGCAGGCACATTGCGTCAATGTAGATTGTGAGGTCACTTCTGCCTGAGCACCTGATGGGCCAGCAGCAGGAACCTTGCTTCAATGCAGATTGTGAGGTCACCTCTGCCTCCGGACCCAACAGGCCAGCAGTATGCACACTGCTGCTCTTCGTCTTGGTGACCTCACTTCTGCCAAAGGGCCTGATAGGCCAGGGCCAGGCACATGCCTACTTCTTGTGTTCATGAGGTCACTTCCGTCTGAGCACCTGCTGGGCCAGCAGCAGGCACATGGCATCGATGCTGACTGTGAGGTGGCTTTTGTCTCCCGAGCTTTTAGGGCAGCAGGAGGCTTTTGGCTCAGGCAGGTCACTGAGGAGTCGCCTCTTTCCCTGGCGGGGACATGCCAGAGCTGGGCTCATGTCTGCAGTGTCCATTGTGAGGTCACTGCTGCCTCAGGAGCTCATAGGCCAGCACCAGCCCCGTTGCTGCTGCTGGAGGCTGTGAGGTCATTTCTGCACAGCTCCTTCCCTGCAAAGCTCCTGTCCAGCTCAGCCAGGGTTCAGTCCACCTCCCCATCCCCTTAGACAGCCCGTACTTCATCAGCGCGTCTACGGAGCTGTTGCAGGAGACAGTGTGGAGCCTTCCTGGAGGCAGCTCAGCACCACCCTCTGCTCTCCCCTGCTGCACTGAGCTCCTTAGGGAGAGCAAGAGGTGCAAGCGATCCTGCTGAAGGCATTCAGCTCAGGGCAGAGTCCACCATGCCTCCTGCTTGCAATAAAAGTTTCTGAAGCTTTCTTTCCCCAGCAATCCTTGGGGACCTCCTCACGCGAATGTCGACAGAAATCCTAGTGTGCCGAGAATGGCAATGAAGGCAGCTGGAGCAGGATAGAAAAGCAGCCACATGTATCCCAGGCTCACAGGGTAGCTGAGGTGGGAAGGGGCTTCTGGAGGGCTCTGGTCCCACCCCCTGCTCAGAGTGGAGCTGACCAGCTCAGGTGTCTCCGGGCCTCCTTGCGATGTCAAAGTTTGACCATGTCCAAGGAAGGATTCCCCCATGACTCAGGGTGCTTCTTCCAGCACTTGGCCATGCTAATAATGGCTGGGAAGTTTTGTCTTCTCTCAGATGGGAATTTCCCTTGCTGCAGCTGGTGCTACTGCCTCTTGTTTTGTCCTGGGGCACCTCTGGGAAGACTCTGCCTCCATTCTCTCAACACCCTCCCTTTAGGCAGCTGCAGACAGCAGGAAGATCCCTCTGCGCCTTCTCTTCTCCTGGCTGCATCCACCCAGAGCCCTTGGCCTCTCCTCGTGTGTCCTTTGCTCCAGCCCTGACATGCTTGGAGGTCTACACTGGACCAGCTCCAGTGTGTCTGTGACACGCCACTAGAGGGGGGTCCGGGATTCTTTTGGATTCCAGGGTTAGTTGCACTGAACTGGAGACATCATCATTGGTCAAATAGAAGAATTTATTAGAGCTAAGCAGTTCCACACCTATGACAGACGCTGGACAATGCTAAACAATTAACACCAGACGATCTACAAGGATTACTAAACTGAAAGCTATTAGAAAGAACTAAAAACCAAATACACATATCAGAGCTCTATGGTTAAGCCATGGATGCATGGTACAATGACCATTCTCGCCCTTTCCTTGTACTTATGGGGCCACCCCTCCGGTATAGGCTTCCCCAGACTGTTCTCAACACGCTCAAACTGCGCCAGGATGATTCAGGTTCTCCCTGGCAGTTGGCATCAGGGATGTCTCTGCTGATGGGAGGGTTGTTGGATCCACAGGCCAGATGACGGTGCGTCCGGGTCCACACCAGAGCTATGTGCCTTATTTGCCTTTATCCTTCCCGGGCTTAGTTCAGTATCCAGCCGATCAATGCCAGACCACAGTTACACAATACAACAGATGGCCTCAGTCGGTAACAGTATGGGTACCAACAGCATGCTCCACAGGATGGTCAGCAGATGACAGTCAACGGTATCAGTACGGCTGCTCAACAGATAACCCAGGGTAAAATTTCACAAGACCTAGATGTTTACAGTGCGAGTCTGTGGTGTCACTTCTTCTTTGCTGCCTAGGTTCACTCAGCACTCAGCGGGTCACTGGAGGGCTACAGCAACCCCACGGTGTGGTGACTCCGGCCGTGGGGCACCCGGGGTTCCTAAACTCTTGGGGAGCACCCCAGAGCAACCCCCTCTTCTCTGGGCTGCACCATCCTGAGCCCCACGCTTGCCGGTGTGGTGCGGGTCAGCGAGCCTGTCTGGTAGAGGGGATCTCCAGAACAGGCCCAGAGCCCAGTGCGCAACAGAGGGGAGCAGCCCCTTCCCTCCGCCTGCCAGCTGCACTCTTGCTAACACAACCCAGGGAGCAGAGGCGGCCCTTGCTGCCCAGGCACACGGGGGACTCCCGTTTGCCTTGTCCCCAGGGCTCCCGGGGCCTTTGCTGCAGAGCTGCTCTCCAGCCAGGCATCCCTGCAAGAGACCGTTAAGGACATGCGAGTTGTTAACGTCTCAAACATTGTCACAAGACGAATTTCTGCAAACAAGTTCTGCGTGGCAGTGGCAAACCATAAAGGAAGTGTGCCAAAAACCACGGCACGGGGCTGCCCGCGCCCGGGAGAAGCTTCTGGAACCCGGCGGCGCGGCGCCGTTGGTCAGCACAGGACGGGGGGGGAGGGGTGCGCCGGAGGACGCACAGTCCCGCTTTCTGATTGGCCCTGACTTCGCAACGGGGGCGGAGACCACCAGAGACCCCGGAAGCCCCTGGACCATTTCTGGAAGGTTCCAGGAGGGTGGACTGCGCATGGCAGCCAATTGGCATGAGAAGGGAGGAAGCACCTCCCTGAGGCGGGGCAAGGGCCTATAAAAACCACAGACTGTATAACACACACGTGCCCACCACTGCGGGGTTGCCGTGCCCATCATGGACACCGCGGGCTCCAAGGGTGGTGACTGTCTCTTCCTCTGTCTTTCACTCCTTTTCTGTCTTTGTTTCTTCTTATAAACATTTCAATAGAACCCACACCGACCATTCACGCTTTACCAGTTTGGGTTGCCTCCAAGTTAGTGTTCTCTCTAAGTCCATGTTAATGAATAAAGCCTGTGACTGATCATTTAGTGTCATTTCACTTTAATTTAGCCCAAGGGAATCACGAAACCTGGATCTCTATGACCCTGGGTCAAAACAATCCACAGCCCTTTGGGGCTTCCCCACCTGCAAGGTGTATTTGGGGAAAACCCCCTCTGACCTGAGACTGAAGGAGACCGTGATGCAGCCTGGGGTATGGAAAGAAAACCAAAGAAAGCAAGCCCCCATCATGTGGAGACATCAGGCCCTGGGAAAGTAGCTGGAAGTAGCACAGATGGTTGGAAAGGGGAAGTCTCCACGTAGCAGATACCTGTAGCTCTTGGTGCCTGGAGGGCATTTCCATCTTTGCAGCATGCTTGGAGGGTGAAATTGCGTTCACAGGCCTCCTGGGACACATTCCCTGGGAGCACAGTTTGGGGCAGCAATGGTTTTCCTCTTGGAAACATCACAATCTTGGCAAAAGAGAAAGCTCCCCTAGAAACCTAGAGTGGCTTCACCTCTCACCCAGCTCCATGTCTAAGCTGGTGGAGGAGGTGGCCTTGGATGGTGTTTATAACTCCTGGCCTCCCTGAGGTACTGCCCAGGTGCAGACGATGCCCCCAACCCCAGCACCCACCGCTTTGCAGCCTCACCGTCTCTTGCAGCCTCCCCCACCTGCCACCTTCCCCTGAGAGGTGCCCACCAAAGACCTCAGCCTGGCACAGGCACACACAGCCGTGGGCAGGAGAAACGCTGCCCTTCAGCTCCCGGGTGTGAACGGGCAGTGTGGGAGCACACAGCAGTGTGCTGGCAGGGCAAATGCAGGTCTGCTGGGAAAGGCCCCAGGACACGGAGGGGGCAGAAGGGAAGAGCCCAGGGTGTTCCCTGTGTTACATGGACACACTGGGGAAGCTGCCCCAGGGCCATCATCCCAGACCAACCCCTCACATCAGCCCTTTCCAGGGTGGGTGGCTCACCCCGGCTGTGGGGTGGTCCTTGGCCAGGTCTCTCCTCCTGCAGGTCTCCGTATCCCGATGGAGAGGAAAAGGGCAGCCTTGCGTGGCCTCTCTTCTGCACCACACCACGGCAGATCCCGGAGCACGGCTGTCTGCTGACCCCGGTGTGGGGCACAGCCTGGGCTGGGAGGGGGCCAGGTGCTCAGATCCCCCAGACTCTGCTGGGAGATGTGGGCAGCTGGGAGGCCTCAGGCAGAGCTTACCCAGGAGAGCTGAGACAAGAAAGGCATTTAATACCCCAGCCCTTTCCATGCCCGAGGTCACCAGGGCCCCTGGCCCACTCAGCAGCAGGCCCACACTTGCCTTAGCTGCCTTCCCTTTGCTGTGGATGCCCTGGCAGGAGGCCTTCTCGTTGCCCTCCCCTTCCCTCACTGGTTCCAGCTGCAGCTGAGCTCTGGCTTGCTGCACTCCAACCCTGCATGCACGCACCAGGTCTCGATGCTCCCCCAGGGCAGCCCGTCCCCCTTCCACCCTCTGGGCACTTCTCCCCTGCGGCACCCTGAGTGCTGGTGCTGCCAGGGCAGAGGTGGAGGATCCCCCGGAGCGGCTCCTCCGGGAGCTCCCCAGGGAAAAGCTGTGCCAGCCCCAGCCCCAGCCCCAGCCCCAGCGTGGCAGAGGGGAGCTGCCCTCTCCCAACCCACCCTGGCAGTACCAGCCCCACATCAGTCTGCTCCTGAAAGGCTTCAGCACAGCCCTGGAGGGGCCCTGTGGCATGTCGCAGCAGGATGGTTTGACATGGGCACAGCAGCAGTGGTGCCGGGAGCAGGGGGAGGAGCAGGGAAATTGGGGTGAAGACCCCTGCCCTTGGCTGCATGGCTGGGGCTCTGGACGGGCGATGCCTTGGTGGCCGGCCAGGCTCCAGGTTCGGGGTGGATGCCAGCTCAAGGGCAGGAGCACCGGCATTTTCATGGGCTTCCAGTGCAGCCGTGGCTGTGGTGAAGGCAAGTGGGCAGAGCAGGCACACACAACTGCAAAGGCTGGGCATGAGAAAGGCACAGGGGTAAGGGGGAGCATGGGGGGCAGTGGGGCAGGGTGAGCAGCTTTGCTCAGGGCCCCATGACTGGCCCGGGGAGGGTTGAGGGCTCTGGGGCTGGCTGGGCTCCAGATGCTGCTTCATTGTCAGCTCCGTGCTGGGAACGTTGGGGTCTCACCCTTTGCAGGGAGCAGCCTGCGGTGGGGCCGTGAGTGGGGCCCTATCTGGACCCTGGTGATGTTCTGCTCAGAGGCAGAGGAGGACGAGGGAGCGTGGGGCCAGCCAAGGGCTCTGCCCCTCGCCCACCAGCAGAGCAGCCCTTGGGACAGGCAGAGCCTGTGTTTGTGCCTGGGGTCTTTCCATTCATGGATTTACAGAGGAGTTTTGGTGGGAAGGCACCTCTGGAGGTCTCTGGTCCAACCTCCCACACAAAGCAGGGCTGGTTGGAGCCCTATGGTCTTGTCTGGTGATCACTGGCCTGTGCCTGATGCCGGTTACCATCCCCAGTCCTGCTCTGCTCCTCTTGTCCGGGCACTGCAGGACAGCATTTCACACCAGTGGGTCACTGCCCTGCCTGCCTTGCCGGCACCCTTGCCTCCCATCTCCCCTTCCCGTACGCAGCAGCTCTGCTCTTGCTGCTCCTGACAACACACTCTTTGTAGCAGGAACCCAGCCACAAATGATGCATAAACCCTTGAGCTGTGACACAGAAAGACCTGCTCTCCTAACTACCCATCGTAAAATCAGACCCTTTGGCTGCCTTCACTTTGTCATCCAGCTAAGACCGTGTACAGTGGAAGCAGGGTAGTGGGTCCAAACCCAAATCACCAAATCTGCGATCTGCCTGCATCCAGCTTTCTTTGCCAACGCTTTCTGACTGCAGTGCACAGATCTGTCTGAGGTAGAGATGGGGAGTCAGGTCAGCAGGACGAGGACAAGGTCAGGTCAGGACCTGCGAGGTGCAAGGTCAGGCACAGGCATGTCCACAGCGTAACTCAGGCCAGGCCCAAGGACAAGGGGAGCAGTTCCCCAGCAAGGGGGAGGAGGCCCCGCAATGCCGCTGGTCACTCTGTGTCTCCCCTGCTCTTGTGTCCAGCAGATCCCCCTCCCTGTCTGCCTGCAGCCCCTCCATGCCCACCCCACTGCCCAGCACAGCACAAGAGCCCTGGCCCTGCAGCCCCTCCAGCAGCTCCTGCTGCCGCAGGGACAGAGCAGCCTGCCCCGAGCTGGGGCACACAGAAACCTGGGTCTCCTCCTCATTTTCCATCTCTGAAGGCTGCCCTGCTTTTCCCCTGCGACATCCCTGCTCCCCAGAGAGCCTTTCCCAGGTGACAACGTCCATGCTGGCCTGCCCAGCCATTCCTGCACCCTTCCCTGCTGCTCCCTGCAGGGTCCCAGGCTGGCGGTGCTGCTCTGCAGCGTGAGCAAACTGGGGGCCGCAGGGTGACACCTGACTGGGCACTGGCCGTGCTGGTCAGGTGGGAAGCGGGCCCAGCCAGACAGGGATCACCACCACCGACACTGCTGGCACGTGTCTGTGCTCATGCACAGTGCTCAGAGTGACCCCGAGGTGTTTGCAATGGCAGGAGATGTGTTTGGGTGGGCACGAACTCCAGCCTGGGGTGTTTCCCTGAGGGTGCACGAATCCCTCTCCAGTGCCCCTTCCCTGGGCCTCCTGGGTCCCCACTGCCCCTCCACGGGTGGCAGAGCCCTCATTTCCCTGGGCATACCTGCATTTAGTGCTTTACATTCGGGTGACTCCACCAGGGACTGTCCCTCCCTTGGTGAGCCTCCACTCACCGCCCACCCCCAGGCACTCATTGTCCCTCCAGATCCCCTGAGCTCTGCTGGTGGCTCAGAATCCCCTCCAGAAGAATGGCCATCTGTCATCGGCACTGTCACCTGTGCGATAGCCCAGGGGAGGCAACTCAGAGACCATTCTCCATCTCCACTGGCACCGCTCACTGAGAAAGGAGCCCCAAATCCAACCGGCGGTCCCTAACAGATCACATGGAGACTCTGAGCTTGTCCTCCAGAGCCCAGAGAGCTCACAAGCAGGACAGCAAGCCCTTTTGTGGTGCAATCCCTTGGGAGTCTTTTGGACTCCCCCTTCTGAAGAAAGGCCAGGCTTGAGGCACATCACAGAGGCGATCCCCTTTCATTATAAAATGTTTTTCGGAGGCCAGGTCTGGCAGAAAGGTGCCCAAAGCCTGCTCCTGCCTGCATTTACAGGAATGCCCAGGGAAGCACAACCCTACCACCACCCACTAGGAGAGTGCTTAGGCCATATATCCACAGCAGAGCACAGCAGGAGAGTGTGGAAAGAAGGAGAATAGCCCTGAAAGGGGAAGGTCCTGCTGGCATTGCTGGATGTGTCTCCAGGAAAGCTGCAGTCCTTGTGCAAAGGCTGCAACCAGGAAATTCCTGCTGTGGCAGTGGGGCGATGGTCCTGAGGAGCACAGGGTCTGTCCCCACAAGCTGCATCCAGACTCCTCTGCCCTCCTGCTCTGCTTTGAGTGTTGGAGCAGTGCAGAGGCAAGGGACCAAGCCACAGTGGCAGCTGGCTGCCACCCTTGCAGAGGAGGGCAGTGAAATCACCCTCTGACTGTGGCCAGGGGAGCTGAGCTCTCCTAATGGACACGGGACCCACGGTCTCACCCCAGCTGTGCTCATCCCAGCCTGACTCTGTTGCCCTGCACTCCCTTGGTGTCAGTGCCAAAAGCGACACTGCAAAGGGAAACTCTCCTCATTGCCCTGGGGGCATCGGAGGCAGCTCAGACCAGCGGGCTCCAAGGTTGCCCCTCTCTGCTGATGAAGGGCGAAGCCTGGCTTCCTGCTCCAACACGATCACTGGGTCAGATTCAAATGAGAGTTTCCTGAGGAGAGGTGGCAGGAACCAAACAATGTTTTCTGTTAACAATTAGGTAGAAGAGCAAAGTAGGCCAGAAAGAAAAGAACACAGAGCCTTGATGCCAGGTAACCTGGGAATGATGAGTGGATGCACGTGGGACAGTTACTGGTGCTGACACTGTCCCAGTTGAATGAGTTTCTTCAGTGCCTCCTTGAGCTCCTTGTTCCTCAAGCTGTAGATGAGCGGGTTCAGTGTTGGAGGCACCACCACGTACAGAACAGCCACCACCAGATCCTGAGCTGGGGAGGACATGGAGGGGGGCTTCAGATGGGAAAACGCGACAGTGCTGACAAACAGGGAGATGACAGCCAGGTGAGGGAGGCACATGGAAAAGGCTTTGTGCCGGCCCTGCTCGGAGGGGATCCTCAGCACCACTGTGAGGATCTGCACGTAGGACAGGACAATGAAAACAAAGCACCCAAAGAATAAACAGGCACTAGCCTCCATAACCCTGTCTTCCCTGAGGTGGGAGTCTGCGCAGGAGAGCTCGAGGATCTGGGGAACTTCACAGAAGAACTGCTCCACGACATTGCCTTGGCAGAGTGGTATTGAAAATGTGTTTCCAGTGTGCAGCACAGCACAGAGAAAACCACTGCCCCAGGCAGCTGCTGCCATTTTGACACAAGCTCTGCTGCCCATGAGGGTCTCGTAATGCAGGGGTCTGCAGATGGCAACAAAGCGATCGTAGGCCATGACAGTGAGAACATAATATTCTGCGGAGAACAAAAAGAAAAGCAGAAAACTCTGGGCAGCACATCCTGCATAGGAAATGGCCCTGGTGTCCCACAGGGAATTGGCCATGGATTTGGGGACAGTGACAGAGATGGAGCCAAGGTCGAGGACTGAGATATTGAGGAGGAAGAAGTACATGGGGGTGTGGAGGCGGTGGTCGTAGGCAACGGCAGCGATGATGAGGCCGTTGCTCAGGAGGGCAGCCAGGTAGATGCCCAGGAAGAGCGAGAAGTGCAAAAGCTGCAGCTCCCGTGTGTCAGCGAACGCCAGGAGGAGGAACTCGGTGGGGGAGCTGCTGTTGGACATTTGCTTCCTCAGGGCCCACAGGGACTATCCAAGGAAGAGGAGACAATGAGGAGACAGGAGAGCCTTCTACAAACAAAACCTTTGTGTAGAAGCCTCCCTCCCCCAAACATACACATTATCTCTCCTCCTCTTGCCAGGACCGTCACTGAGCTCCATGGCTTGAGCTCCCCTTTGTGCTGCCTGAGTTTGCCATAAGGAGCGGGGGCCTCTTCCCATGGGCTCCAGAGGACTCAGTCCTGACCCACAGCAGTGGGTGCATGGGAACATGGGTGACTAAACTTTCAAATTCACAGTTTTAGTCAGATTTCATCCACTCATAATGTTGAACGGCTTTTCAGCATCTTCACTCTCAGTTCTAAACAATGGGTGTTCTCAACTAGTTGCAAGCATTTTTTTTTTTTTTTAGATTCCCCTGAGTCATCATCCCTGAGGAGTATTCTTGGAGACAGAGATCCTCAGCATTGCAACTGCCCTCAGAGTGAACAGCTGAGATTCTGGAGAGGCAAAAGGATTCACTCTGTCTTTAGTGCAGAGTGAGGAGAGCTGGCCTCTCCATCAGTCTTGTTCCCAGCTGCCCTGTGCTTGCACCTCTGAGGTGCAGGACATTTGCACTCATGCTGCCCTAAAAAGAAATGACACTGCTGAGAGCAGAGGAATCAAGTTTCAAAATACAGACCACCAAGCCCAATAGTCTTTCTTGGAATATCTGAGGAAGGTCTCAGTACTCCCCTTCTACTCGTTGGACTCATTCCAGCTGCCCACACCCAGCCGCCCAGCAGCTTTCTCACAGCCTTAGCATCTAGGTGGCTTCTCCATGGGGCACCTAGATAACACCCAGGTGCAATGAGAGAGCTGTGCCCCTCTGGAGGGCAGCTTGAAGCCCTGCGGGACACCCCAGAGAAACAGTCAAACGTCCTAAAGATGGGGTGTCCTGAAGAGAGAGTTGGCTCATTCCCAGCCCCTACACCACATTGCTCAAAGCCCCACAGTTCAGAGGGGGACTTGGGCACTTCAGTGTCAAGGACGTGTCTGTATGACAGGACCTGCAGCATTGGTGTCTGATTTGCACCTGAAATGCCCCTGCCCAGAGAGTCCAAGGGGAAGGACAAGGACAGCATGGACAGATAGAGAAACACACAGCAATATCATGATATTTCTGCTGAAGGAAGGAGGAACAGCGAGAGACAGGGGACACTGAGGTGTTTCTCCTCTCTGGATGCCCATCTGCGAGGAAAAAGCCCATGCCCAGCACCTCACAGCCTTGACGGCAGAGGGCTGTGCTGGGAGAGCAGATGAGACACTGGAGTCTGCAGTTTCCTCTCACACTTAGACCGTGACTTTGCTGCCTGGAGCTGTCCCTGCAAGGAGCTCTTTCTCTGTCCCACGTGTCATGCCAGTGCTCACAGACCCCCCCATGCCACCCCTGGGTGCTCAGCTCTGCCCTGCAGAAACCTCCTGGGGGCAGGGCACTGCCCAGGGGCACCTCTGTGTTTGCAGGGGCTAAGGAGCAGGTGGGATAAAGCTTGATGAGGCTGGAAAGGTGATGCTGGTTCTGTCTGTAGGCTGAGGGGTGGAGGAAGGGATTTCTTGAGTTTCTCCCACAATTGTTCCCTTCTCACTGTTGCTATTTGGGAATCTCAATCCCCTGCTGAAACCGGACAGATCAAATAACATTTCATCCCAACGAAGAGAGTAAAACTGAAAGCAGAGACTCAGGAAAGCTCCTTCCTTTTCAGGCATCCCAGTCTTGACCTTCCTTTTGGAAAGACCCCTCCAGAAATGTTCTCAGGCTGAGCCGCAGCTGAGAGCAGCCCTGACCCATGCAGCACCCTCTCAACAGAGAAGGGAACATGTCCTGCCAGGGGTCAGTCATCCCACCCAGAGCTTCTCCCCACAGCACTGTGGGGAGTTCCCTGGGCAGGCTGAGTGCTGGCCCTCACAGGTGGTCCAGTCACTGCCCTGGGCACACGGCACCCTGGGGCACAGGCACACTGCTCTGAATTACAGCCCTGGGCAGACCTGTGTGCACACCCCGGCTTCACACCCTGGCAGCATCCCTGGGAGAAGATGGCAGGATGCCGTTGCCCTGTGACGGTGTGGCTGGAAATCCCTGCTCTAAAGCACCTCCTGCTCCACTCAGGAGGGACTGGCATACCCATCCTGGCAGACCCCATCAGCCATGGCATGTGGTAGCTTTAGAGAACCCCTCAGGATGCCTCAGCTGCATTGCCCTGCAGCCAGAGACTTACTGTGTTAGGGGCTGTGAAGATTTCTCCTCCAGTCAGCTCTCAGCCATCTACCCACTCCTGATTGCCTTCAACTCCTGTCTCACTCCTCTTGCTCATCTCCTTTGTCTCGTCGTGGCACCTGCAGGCAGTGCCTGCAGCCCTGCTGCTCTTTGCAGGAGAGCTGCTCCTGGACAGAGCTGACTCTCAGCAGTGCTGCCAGGTTGCCAGGAGCTCCCTCCGTCCCAGGAGCCTGGCCCCTCATGGGAACAGTGGCCCAGCTGAAGAGGTGACTTTATTTGTCCTTTGTACTCCCTCCTCCTGGGAAATGTTCAGTGAGGAAGACTAAAATAATCACTGAGGGTCTCTCTCTAAACACTGCAGACAGACCGATTCCAGCATTGCAGTTTGTCTCATCAGAGGACGTTTATCTACCAGAGGTGGAAATGTCCCACTCTGGAAGCCCCTCTTGCCATCTCCTAACTAGGCAGGACACCTGGACAGGGACAAGAAGGGAATTCATTTTCCCATGGCTCAGGGATTGATTCAGATGAGTTAACCTGCACATCTCATGCCATCTTGGAAGCCCCTGGCATGGAGTGGCATTTAGCTGCCTCTGCAAACACCTTAAGGGAGGGTGTCAAGAGGATGGGGCCAGGGTCTTTTCAGTGGTGCCCAGCGACAGGACAAGAGGCAATGGGCACAAACTGAAACCCAGGAAGTTCCATGTGGACATGAGGAAAAACTTTGCTGTGAGGGGGACAGAGCACTGGAACAGGTTGTCCAGAGAGGTTGTGCAGTCTCCATCTCTGGAGACATTCAAACCCCACCTGGATGCAATCCTGTGCAATGTGCTCTAGGTGACTCTGCTGGAGCCGGGCGGGGGGGGGGGGGGGAAGGGGCAGGGGGTTGCACTAGATGATCTCCAGAGGTCCCTTCCAACCTCAGCCATTCTCTGATTCTGTGTCCTGCACTCAGTGTTGCACACCCCCACCCTCACACTGCCCCCAGGAAGAGCCCTGAGCAAAGCCTGAGGGAAAGGATCACCCCTTTCCAGGGGCTGCCTGTCGGTGCCTGGCCAATCTGCTTGATAAAACACATCAAGGTTTACTGGACATCAGAGCCAGCTGCACATTGCCTTTGCCTACCTGCAATCAGTGCCTCCAACTTTCTGCTCTAATCAACCCCCAGGGAGCCTTTTTTTGTTAACGTCCCTCCGTGGGACCTATTAACACTCTAAGAAACTTTGGTGTTTGCTTCTGACTTCAACTTCTGGAGTGGTTTGATCAATCTCCTCTCAGCATCTGAGGTTCCTGGACTCAGCACCAAATACACCCGAGGGGCCATTCTAATGCCAAAAGCCCTAATAACCCCTGTCACTTTCCAGCATTTTCTTTAGTTCTTCAATCCTTTCATGGATAATTGGAGATTTTTCAGAAGTGTATCTAAAAGATGAGGCTTTCAATGAGCACCTAAAAATAGAAAGTTTCTCTTATTTTTATATTTTGTTTTCCAGCTTGCAGAACAAGTGATATGCACATTCTCCAATTCATACTGACCCAGTGTCTCCTAATGAAGTCTGGACATGTAGGGAAAGCAGTAGCCTTGATGGGAGATCTTTAGGGACAGCCTTCCTCCTCACCTCCCCAGCCCTGCCGTTTCTCTCATCAGCCTCTGGGGACTTAGATCACTCCTGTTAAAATCCAGCCTTTTTCCACTCAAGTCTCTAGCTGCATGCTGCATTCCCACCTGCTTTCCTTAGAGAACTGGTTGTAGACGCAGAAGAACTTTTCCTGTCTGCAGACAAACAAATACAACATACGATAGAGTTTACTAAAAAAATAAAATACACTCCCCAACTGTATGCTAAGTGCAAGCTGCCTCCAGTGAGGTCCACTTGCCACAAGAAAAACCTTCCCTGAAATGGTTTTGACAGAGAGATAGGAAAGGAGAGCTGGAAACACAACTAAGGAGGTGGCTAAAGAGACAATGAGACTCCTGAGAGACGAGGCAAGCTGCAGACTCCCTGAAGCCCAGAGCAGCAACTAGGGAGGTGAGAGGTATCTGAATGGCTAAAGAGTAAAGGCAGGAGGGAAACTGGGCAGCTATGGAAAGTGCTGAAGTCCAGACAGTCTGAGGCAAAGATGCTTTTAGAAATGATCAATTTAGTCAGGACATGTGAAAATAGGTGAGAGATTACTGAGACTACCTCCACAGTATAACAGACAGAGCAGTGGTAACGCAGGTTGAGGGGGACAGATCAACATTTCTTCTCCTGAGATTAAGACTCTTCCTGAAAATTGCCAATATTTCCACTATCACGGGAAAACATTGACATTAAAATTAGTCAATCATTTTAGCTGGTGAAAGTGTGTTCATACTTGTCAGATGTTGAAAACAGTTCTTCCCCTTTCCAGGCAGAGCTCAGGTGTCCAACCACAAAGACCCAGCAGCACTTGGAGAGGCCCCGGTGTCTCTGAGGCACCTGCCTGGGCCTGGCAGCTCTCACGGGGCACCTGCGGGAGACCAGAGCCCCTCCGGGCTGCAGGTGGAGGCTGGGCAGAGGGCACCAGGGCACCTGCGATGGCACCAGATGTCCATGACCCTGTGACGGCATCCCACCCCAATTCGGAGAAGCACTTTCCTTAAAAAAGACCACACACAAAAGCCCCTCAAAACACCAGCATATGGAGAAAATACACCACCAACAAGAAAATAAAAAAAGAAACCGAATCAAGGAGGGCTATAAGAACAAAGAATGCTAAAAACTGAAAAGTGCAACTAAACATTTCCTTGTTTACATTCTTTTTAAAATTTGTCTTGATTCATTTTTATTGACATTTTCTAAACATTTTTGTTATAATCAGACCCACACGATTAAAAAAGTTATTTTTATGTCTCGCACAGCGCTTAGTGGCCCAAACCACTCCCTGCCTGGGACAGTCCATGCAACTCCTCACTCTTTGCACAGAGCCATTCCTGCTCTGAGGTGTCGAGCTCTCTTGACTCAGAGAGGGAAGCAGGATAACCAGCTTCAATGAAACACTCTATTTTTGGATGGCCAAGTTTGCAACAATCTCAGCACACCTGTGTTATAGTGATGTCTTGAAGGAGTCCCTAAACATCCAGCTGCACTTCCTCTCCATCCCTGCCCAGCAAATGAAGTGCAACTCCATTTGAGGGGACAACAGGGAGGAGACACATCTCACCCCATGCCAGACCCCTCCAGTGCAGATGTCTCTGTCTAATCCAGGTGTCTGGACTTCCCTTTCTAGTCAAGGGAGAGAAATAAGGCGTCTCCCTGAGAGGTCTGGAGAGACTTCTCTTGGTGACCAGCTCATGCTTCAGACAGCTTCCCACAGGTCCTGGGCCACCTTTCCCAGCACCACATGGGAACACAGGTACCCCGGGCATCTCAGGCAGCAATCGTCTCTGTATGTGGGCAAATGAATAGAGGCCTGAAAACCTATCCAAACAATATCTCCATGCAAAGACTAAAAAGAAAACATATTCATTCCCAGAAATTCAGATATTTTTTATCAGCTCTAATGATCCTGCAGTTCTGATGCTTTAAAGTCACTAATCGTTGTGGTCCCCTCACATTGACTGCATTCAGTCCGGTAAGCCACTGCTCTGCCACCAGCCAGACAGCACCTGCCGCTCATGCAGTAAACCCTGCGCAGAGCTGCTGGAGCGGTGGCTGCACCTTCAGCTGGAGCAACACACACAGCCCCCGGGGGTGGGGGAGTGCGGCGAGCAGCCTGGAGAGCGCAGGGGGACCCGCGACACCCACTGCCCTGCCGGCAGCGTGCGTGGACGGGGAGCTGCCAGGGGCACAAACCGGGGCCAGGCAGCGTTGCCCACGTTGTACCCGCTTAGCTCCACGGCAGTTGTGGACCAAAAAGCCTTATATCCAGCTGCACTGGAGGACACAGGCATCTTGTGCCGCCTTCAGTTTTACCTTCTGAAATAGCAGCCTGTGCTGACTGAGAATGTATTTTGATAGGAATGGATTGGCATTTAAAATCCACTCCCTCCAATTTTCTCTGCTCGACTTTAGTAGCATATTGACAGCCAATGTTCCCTGTGTGATAGGAAAGGGGCAGTTAAGGATATCGCCTAGGCTCTGGGGGCGTTTTGTGTATCTGTTAGAAAAGGCAGCTAATGCAGTAGTGATGGTACTGGCTGGGTTTGGGAGCAAAAGAGAGGCAAATAATTGATTTTGTTGAGGAAATGGCAGAATATCCTTGCAGTGTCTCCTATTCTTTTTCAAAGGAAATGGGAAAAAAAAAAAAAAAACCCGAACTTGGAAGTTGCTTTCAGGGCAGCACAACCAATTTTCCTCCCCCCACAGCTCTCTGCTCCCTGCGCCTTGCACAGGCTGCCCTTCTTCAGGCACTCCCTAGCAGGCATCCACTACAAGGCCACCCCTGCTGCTCTGCCCACTAATCCTCACCCACACGCTCTCCACTGCCTCATCGCCCGTCCCTGCGCAGAGCTCCCTGCACGCCGCTGCTCTCTCTCCAGGGTTTCTTTCCTCCACATCACCCTGCACCTTTTCCTTGCCATCCCACACCACCACTTCCTCACTCTTTCTGCAGTCAGCCTCTCCCCTGAGCTGCCCCCACTTCAAGGCTCTCCTCACCTCCTTGCCCACCTGGTTGGCCATCAGGTCAGCAGATGGGAACAGTCTCCTTCCAAATGAAGCGTGACAACCTGCAGCTTTGCTCCCTCTCTGTGTGCTCCCCTTCAGGACCTCCTCCAGCTGCTGTAACCCCAGGCCAGCCGGGGAAGCAGCCGCTCCCCTCTCCTGGGAACCTCTTCCTGCTCTCAGGGCTGGTTTTCAGCCAGAAATCCTGCTCACCACAAAACTGCAAGGACTGTCACGGGCTAAGAGCAGGACTGTAGGCGATGGACCATGCGCTGCTGCAGCATGGTTTTACACCCCCCTCAGCTCCATGTGTCACCAGCCCCTAACCTGCCACCATGAAAAGGGAAAAAAAGGCTCAGCTCTAGTGCTGAGGGTCAGCACATGGGCTAGCTTTCCTCCACGCTCATTCACTACCCCCGAGCCCCCGGCCCTGTGGCTGCCCTGAAGAGCCAGGCCGTAGCCCCTTGACTCTGCCTTTCCCATCCTGCCCCTGACACACTCAGAATGACATTAAGCCCTGGCATTTGAAAGGTGTGGGGGGCATTAATAAAATTAATGAATTGCAATTAAGATGTAAACTATTGACTTTTATTTAAGAAAAAAGGTTCTTCTCTTTTCTCACCCCCCCACCCACCCCCAGCTCCTTTCCTTTGCTTCAGCAGCATGCTAAGATTGAGAAAGCAGAAGTGGGGAGGGAAAGAAAAGGAGATGCAGGAATGAACAGCAGAGGGAAGACAAAAGAAGACCTTCTCAGTCAGCACATGCTGCTATTTCAGAAGGTAAAACTCAAGGCGGCACAAAATGCCCCCAGTGTCCTCCAGGGCAGCTTTTAGCCAGAGACACGTTTCATGCTGCTCCTTCAGTCACACCTCGCCAGCATCGGTCTCCCAGCAGACACAAAGCACAACCCAGCCTTCTCCAGCGGTAACTGCAAAGAGGCTGAACACGGGCTGGGGAAGCTCTGGGGGGAGCAGCGGCCCCGGCAGGGCAGGGGCATTCCCCCAGGCAGAGGGGCTGCGTGGGGCAGGGCTGCTCACAGCTCCCGCTCGCCCCCAGGACACTTCCCCAGGGGCTTCTAGCAGGAAGCTCCAGGCAGGGACCACACCAAAGGCAAGCAGCTTCCCGGAGTCTCTGCTTCCAGGTCCCTGCTGCTGGCGTGGCGGGAAGGGAAAAGGAGCTGCCCAGCCGCGACAAGAGCCCCAGGCTCCGAAGCCCACGCAGAGACCAGCAGCTCTGCGAGGAAGCTCACCAAGGGCCTTCGCCCGCTCGCTGCCCACGCGCAGCACCAGCAGCACCGTGGCTGCCCCAGCAGGCTCTGTCCCAGCTGCTGCTGAGCACCTGCAAACACGCACGTGCCCCTCGACACTGCCCCGCTGCCGCCAGGGCTCTGTGGGGCAGAGCTGAGCGCCATGGGGCTGCCACGGGGGCCGGGGGCCAACGCTGCCCTGAGCACACGTCACCTGCAGACCCTGCACGGCCTCTGGGCAGGTGTCCACAGGGGCTGTGAGCACCCTCCAGAAGGGCACAGCTCTGCCGCAGCCGCTCCACTGCCACAGCCGAGAGCCTGGCTCTGGCCACGGCCACCAGCAGCCTCCGCACGTCCTGCTCATCCCGGTGCCCACGGCCGGGCTGAGCACAGGCAGGAGCTGGGCATCCGCCCGGGCAAAGCAGGGCTGTCAGCAGGGGCACAGGGCAGCTGGCGGCCTCCTGCCCCGGCCCGCAGCCACCACAAGCCCAGCCGCCCCCGCGCCCGCCCCGCACAGAGGCCACGGCACCCAGAAACGGCCACCGCAGCCGGCACCGAGCCGTGGGGCCGCCGGCAGAAGGGGCACAAGAGCCGGGGGCTCCTGCGGGGCCGCAGGCGGCCCAGGCCACACCCGGCCTTCCCCAGCAGCTGCTCGCACCCAGCTGGGCCGCGGCGGCTCCGGCCACCCCCGCGCGCACAGCCGCTCGCTCTGCCCAGCCCAAGGCCCTCGGCCCCGGCGCGGCAGCTCCCGCCCCTGCGGCTCGAGGCTCCGGGCGGCCCCGCCCCAGGACACGCTGCCCCGCGCGGCCGGCAGCAGCCGCCTCTCGGCCCCTCCCTCCCCGCAGGGCCCGGGCAGCCCCGGCACCGCCCCCGCCCCGCCCCTGGGCCGCCTCCTCTGCACCAGTGCGCATGCTCCGCCCCGCCCCTCCCAGTTCCTCCCCCTCTGCCCCTCCCCTCCCCTCCCCTCCCCTCCCCGCCTGACTGCCCAGCGCACGCGCACTGCCGCCCCCTCACCCCTCCCTCCCTGCTGCCCGGCCCCGGGAGGACAGGACCACTGTGTTCCCATTACTCACACAAGGTGCAAAGGCAGTGTGGTGCCCTCCCTTTGGACTGATGTGTTTTTCCTGTGTCCAGGTACAAGCTTGAGAGTGTAGCTAGAAAGCCACCTGTGAGGCCCGTGGCAGCTGCGAAGGCCACCCAGGCAGAGGAGAGGGGAAAAGCTGACTGCAGTGGCAGGAAAGGTAATGCAAGAGCTGATTTCTGGCAGGGGGTTGTGCCTTCTCCTCGTGTGCTCATGGGTAGGGCATCGGAGCCAGGGTGACAGTGCGATGGCTCAGGGAGCATGAGGTCCTAGAGGTGATGCCGCTTACCCGTTATGGGACATCTCCTGAGGGAACAAGCCCTTGGGGCAGCCCATCACTCCCACCTGCCGTGGATCCCTCTGATTAAACTTTCCCCCATTTCCAAGGGGACTGCATGCCTTGGTGTGCATTGCAAGCTCCTCTTCTGTTTGAGGAGGTGGTGCAGGAACGAATCAAACTTGTGACCAATCCTTGATTACTGTGAATCCAAAGTTGTGCCTAGAACTGTAGGTGATGGAGGGGCTGAGCTATCTCATGGACTCAATGTGTTTTCTTGTGCCCAGACTTCCTTTCATTTTCCAAGCAAGGAGTAACCTTGCTTTCTTAGTTTCTCATAATCATCCCCAAACAATGCCTTTGGGTTGCCTGTGTCAACAGAGGAACTGTAGGCATATGAGATCAGTAGAAAGATCCAAAGATGTGTTCCCCTTGTGTGAAATGATTGCCCCCAGAGAGACTCCGTTAGGTCACCAGCACATGCCAGCAAGCCCCCTTTCCCATCATGTGAAGAGGATAGAATGTGAGAAAACCAGTAGCACAAGAAATGATGTTGCCCAGGAAAACCTGCAAATTGGACAGGAGCCAGCATCCAGTAGGGCCTAAGACTGCCCAAGAAACAAGACTGGAAAGGAATCGGCTTGAGGCCGCCCAGTTTGACCACATGCTTGAGGAGATTTGCATATCCTTCCTGTTCCAAAGGTCTCCACAGTGCTGTCCTGAAGTGTTTCCTTGTCTCCTGCTTACAGGCAATCTCCCTGCCAACCACCTCCTCTTGCGAGAGCAGCTTCCTGCACGCAGACTAACTGCTCTGAACATGGAGAAAGGAAAGGGAGACACAGGCAAGGGCAAAGCTCCTCCTGGCAGGTGAGAGCCTTGGAGAAATGGCTGAGGGTGACCCTGTGCTATCATGGTTGTTTGGGTGAGATGTTTGCTTTGGACACAATGTTTATGGTAACTCTGAAGGCCTTTGACCATGTGTCCTAATGCCTGCTGATCCTTTACTGGATGGCCAGCACACCTGAAGTTCTTGGGAGACACCCATGTTTGCATCCTGTTTCTCCTGACTGCCTCCAGGTGAGAAGCTTTTTGGAAACTCCACATGGCCAAAGAGTCCTAAGTGAGAATGGGTTAAACATGGAGGAGCTCTTTCTTTGAATGGAAAGGGTGTTGCTTTGCAAGACAAAGTGAAATTGCACTCATCCTGCCACCCAGGATGCAGAGCAGAGTGTCTTTTCATGATTTCAGTTTAATTTGTTTCCCTCAAAGCCTTCTCATTCATATGAAACCTTGTCTTGTGGCTGGCACAAGAGATTGGCAGGGATAGGTAAATGGCAGGCATGCTTTACTCCCTCGACGACTTGCTCCCTCTTTGACACTGGGTCCCCCTAATAATCCATTGTACATCCCCAGACACAGAGTGTTTTGGGACAGCAAGCAGTGACAAATGCAACTGCCAGGAAGGGCGGGGGGGTGGTAAAGGTGTCTCTTGGAGCCTGTCCTTGCAGAAGACCTGGCTCCGCTCCTTGCTGCGTCAAGAGTGAGCCTGGCTTTGGGCATCCTGAGCATTTCTCTGAACATGTTAGTACAGCCTGGGGCGTTTCAGCCTGGGGGGATCTCTGTCTCTGTGGAAGTGAAGACATTTCTTTGAACCCAAGTCATTGCCCTGCAGAGCTGCCTTGTGCTGCAGAAGCAAGAGCCCAGCTTGTGAGCTGGGCATGGAGTCCAAGCTCGCCCTGTGCTCACACCACCTCCCCGGGATGTGTGTTTCCAGTGTGCTCCCAGCCATCGGAGAGAGCTCCTCGAGAAAGGTGGAGAAAGGCAGGAGGAAGCCAAGTGCTGAAGAATCATCAGCAAAGCCAAAGGAAAAGAAAGAAAGGGCAGCACTGAAGGCAAAGAGAGACATGGAAGAGCCAGAGGGGATCCAGGTACGGGAAGCCTTTATAAACCTTCAGACAGAAAAGGCCTTTCGTCTACTGCAGGGGAGCTGAACCTTGAAGGTCCCTCAGTGAGCCTGTCACAGGTGCCTTGAAATGCATCTGTAAGAGGCAAAGCACCATCAGGAGTGGGGTTTGTAGTCCAAGAGAAGCCCCAGTGTTCTTAAAGGCCCATTGCTGGTCTGTTGGGTGTTAGGGAAGCAGCAAGTGAGGCCATGAAGAGTCATGCTAAGAGTAAGAGCTAAGGTCAGAATGTGTATTTAGGGTGCTTTGTCCTGTCCAGGTGACCCCAACAGCAGGGCTGCATTCATAGGTTCTGCTCAGGCAACAGCAGTTCCTTCCCCTCCGTTGCTAGACTATGTGAGAGGTGTGCGACTGGGATGGGAAGTTTGGCTGTGAGGGCTGGTGAGCCTTGGTGAGGCTGGCACATGCCCTGAGGGCTGTGTGGAGGCGGCTGTGCTGTTTCAGCAGCTCTGACTGCCGCGTCCATGCCTGAGCAAGGGGTTTCTCCTGCCTTGGGGGGCCTGAGGCCCCACCAGACTTGGGGGCTGGTGAAGGCCCAGCTCCTGCAGGCGCCGGCTGCTCTAGTGTAGCATGTCCAGAGCGTCCGAGTGAGGGGAGACCCAGCATACAAATCCTGCTGTGATGCCCATGCAGGTTCGGCGGATGTCAAGGACCCTGACAAACCTGCGGCCTGACCTCAGCCTGCCCACGACCAGCAGGGACGAGAGGGCTGATGACCGTGCTGGGGAGAAAAAGCCAAGCATTAAGGATGTGTACATCTACCACCTGGGGCCAGAGGAGGAGATGACGGTCTACGTTTACTTCTCCCACATAGACGAAGAGGAGAAGAAGAAAGAGCAGCAGTCATCGCAAGAGACAGTATATGGCGTGAGTGTGTGTGATTGTCAGGGTGAAACCTGAGCTGAGAAGGGCTTGTGAGGATTGTGTGGTGTGAGCTGCTGAGCATGGTAGCAGCATTTCCTTTTGGAGTTCTGCTCTGCCAAAGGGATTCCCTTCCCCTCATTGATGATGTGAGGAGTGAGATCCCGGCGGGACATTGGGGTCCAATGGGCAATTGCTGGGATGCCCTGGTCACTCAACAGTTTCCCCCTGAGAGCATGCAGAGGTCCAAGCTTTCTGGGTTGTCCAGCTGCTGCAAAGTGCTCCCGTGGGAAACTGTCTGTGGGTCTTGTGGGCTGGGCAGCAGCACTGCACAGTCTTGAGGTTGTATGAGAATCTCTCTGCATGTGCAGGATTCGTTCACTTGCTGGATGATGGAGGAGTGGGAGGAATATAAAGGAGCATCATCTGCAGAGTACAAGGCCAGCAGCACCTCCCCAAAAAGGTACGTGTGCCCCAGCTGCAGCAAGGGCTGTGGCATCTGGATGGTGGTGAGCCTCTGGCTGCGGGGTGAGCAAGGCACATTGCTGGGTGGTGGAGCTGGCCTGCCCCAGGAGCCCCTGATTTCTCTGGGCATGGCAATGACTGGGGTAGAGCCTGCTGGCAAGCGCCTCTCTGCATCCTCCAACAAGTACGGAAACCTTGTGCGGAGTTGCAGGCTGCAAGTCCAGCTGGGAGTGTGTGTGTACAGGGCCTTTGGGAGACAGGAGGGCTCCATGCAGAGCGTGAGAGAGACCCTGTGCCCGCTCTCGCAGGATGGTTTCCAAGCAAAGTCTCCAGGCGCTTCAAGCAGCAGTGACGAGCCTAGTGAAGGAGGCAAAGAGTTTTGTAGAAGAGGTGGGAACAAAGAATGCTACTGAAGAACCCGAGTGCCTCAGGTGAGTATCTCTAAAAGCAAGTGTTGCTTCCCCTTGTGCAATGCCCTTCCTTCCACGCCCAGCAGCACGGGGGAGAGAGGGTCTTTTGTGGAGAGCCATCACGGGACAGAGAGCAGCAGGCTTGCGAGTCTGTGCCCTTGAATGAGGCAGCTCTTCCACCCAACGGTTATTTTTTGGTCCCTCAGAGGAGGATTTCCACGTGGGACAGGAGTGATGGAGGAATGAAGAGTCAGAGGGACAGAGCGGTGTCCATTGCTAGTGTTTTAGGTTTACTTAGCTACCTAGCAGCTTCTTCTTTTGTGTTCCTGCCTGCTTTTATGGCTGGCAGGAGAGAGTGGCAGGGATGGGTAAATGGCAGGCATGCTTTAGGCCCTTGACCACTTGCTCCGTTCTTGACACTGAGTGCCCAGTGAAGAAACATCTTCCATCCCTAGACATGGAGACTGGGGAGCACGGGGCTGTGGTCAATGCAGTTGCCAGGAAGGGGGGTAAGGGTGTGTCTCGGTGCCTGTCCTTGCAGAAGACCTGGCTGCTCTCCTTGCTGCCTCAAGAGGGAGCCCGGATTTGGGCATCCTGAGCTTTCCTCTGGGCCTGTCATGTAGCCTGGGTGTTTCAGCTGGGGCAGATCTCTGTCTCTGTGGACATGAACGCGTTTAGCTGAACCCAAGTCATTGCCCTGCAGAGCTGCCTTGTGCTGCAGCAGCAGGTGCCCAGCTTGTGAGCTGGGGATGGAGACCAACCTCCCTCTGTGCTCACACCACCTCCCCGTGATGTGTGTTTCCAGTGTGCTCCCAGCCATCCGAGAGAGCTCCTCAAGGAAGGCGGAGAAAGGCAGGAGGAAGCAAAGGTCTGAAGCCAGACTGCCAGCCGTGAGGCCTCTTGGTAGAAGCCAAGAGAGGGCAGGACAGGTATGTGCTACTGACTGAGGTCCCTCTTGTGCCACAGGGGCTTGTGGAAGAGGGCAGTTCTACAGGCAGTGGGTACAAAAGCCCTCTTCCTAAGTGTTCTTTAGACCATGCACTCACCTCTTCAGGGCCTTGCTTTAAAAGGTGCAGGCTATGCTCTATTTTCTCTAGGCATTTGTCACTACTGCATTCTGAGGATTGGCACCAGAAGCCCCTCTTTGGCCCTGTTTGTAGTGGAGATGTACCTGCTGGGCCTTTCAGGGAAGGGAAGGAGACACCTTCTGTTTCTCCCTGGTCAGAAGAAAACAGGGATTTTCTGTGTGGCCAGGACTAGCTTTAGAGCCTAAGAGTGCTGAGAGGAAGGCTGAAGACAAGGGGCTGGAGGGAGGGTGAGAAATTACCTTCCATCCCTGGAAAGAAACAGCTGCCAGTAATGCTCCTTGCTGTGTCTTTTCTGTGGCCCTCCAGCATGCAGGCTTCCCGTCCGCTCTGCAGGGGCAAAGAGATGTTTGGGAATCCTCGGCTAACCTGCAGGAGAAGAAAGAAAAGGCAACTCCGAGAGCAAAGGGAGAAATGGAGGAGGCAGAGAGGACCCAGGTACAGGAAGCCTTTTTAAACTTTCAGAGAGGAAAAGTCTTTCCTCTCCTCCAGGGGAGCTGCGCCTTAAGGTTCCTCAGGGATGCAGATTGGAGGTGCCTTGTTGCTGCAGAAGAGCGGGGCAGGGGAGTGCTGTCTTTCCTGGAATCTGAACCCCCGGGAAGATTTTCCTTTCCTGTGGGTTTTGCTGAAAAGCCAAGCAAGGCAACTGAAGAGAGAGGAGCAATTGCTTCCCCTCCTTTGCTAGGCTATGTGAGAGGTGTGCGACTGGGATGGGAAGTTTGGCTGTGAGGGCTGGTGAGCCTTGGTGAGGCTGGCACATGCCCTGAGGGCTGTGTGGAGGCGGCTGTGCTGTTTCAGCAGCTCTGACTGCAGCGTCCGTGCCTGAGCAAGGGGTTTCTCCTGCCTTGGGGGGCCTGAGGCCCCACCAGACTTGGGGGCTGGTGAAGGCCCAGCTCCTGCAGGCACCGGCTGCTCTAGTGCAGCATGTCCAGAGCGTCCGAGTGAGGGGAGACCCAGCATACAAATCCTGCTGTGATGCCCATGCAGGTTCGGCGGATGTCAAGGACCCTGACAAACCTGCGGCCTGACCTCAGCCTGCCCACGACCAGCAGGGACGAGAGGGCTGATGACCGTGCTGGGGAGAAAAAGCCAAGCATTAAGGATGTGTACATCTACCACCTGGGGCCAGAGGAGGAGATGACGGTCTACGTTTACTTCTCCCACATAGACGAGGAGGAGAAGAAGAAAGAGCAGCAGTCATCGCAAGAGACAGTATATGGCGTGAGTGTGTGTGATTGTCAGGGTGAAACCTGAGCTGAGAAGGGCTTGTGAGGATTGTGTGGTGTGAGCTGCTGAGCGCGGTAGCAGCATTTCCTTTTGGAGTTCTCTGCCAAAGAGAATCCCTTCCCCTCATTGATGATGTGAGGAGTGAGATCCTGGTGGGACAGTGGGGTCCAATGGGCACTTGCAGGGATGCCCTGGTCACACATCAGTTTCCCCCTGAGAGCATGCTGAGGTCCCTTTGTAGGTTGCAAAGAGCCACCCAGAGAAGCTGCCTGTGGGCTGTATTTGCTTAAGGGAGTTAAGGCTTAATATTGCAAGTATTAGCTCAGGACTGGGTGGCTCAAGTCAGGAGTCAGAGGAGACAGTTGGAGACAATCGTGCCCTGTGTGAAGAACCGTGCTGGCTGAACTCCCATCACCAGTCTTTGCCTGGGATGAATGCAGTGCCGGTGTCGTGCTCTGCAAGTCACAATTCCCTTCCGTCATTTGTGTTGCCATCAGAGATGCCAGCTTGAGAGAGAAGTGCCAGTGGGAAACAATAGTGAAAGCTGGTGGGGCTGTGACATAGCTTGGGCCTGTTGCAGTGACTCTCGTGGTTCTCCAGCTACGGCTGCAGCCTCCCTTGCTGGGGTGCCTGAGGCCAGGCCAGAGCAAGGGCTGTGGTCCAGGTGCTGGCACAGGTCCTGCAGTCCCTGGCTGCTCTCTTGGTGCATGTTGAGAGCCTCTGAGTGTGCTTGGAAGTGGCACTACAAACTTCCTGTGATTGTCTTGCAGGCTCAGCAGAGAAGTGAAACGCAGCCAAGGGTTCGGTCGGGCTCCTCCCGACCCACAGCTGAGAAAGAGGAGAGTGGTGGGAAGCTGGGTGAAGACAAGCCCTGTTTTCAGGATGTCCTCAAGTACCGCCTGGCATCAGACGAGGAAGAGACTGTCTATGTTTACTTCTCCCGCATAGACGAGGAGGAGAGAAGAGCAGCCGAGAGGCTGGGGACACAGCAGAGGCAGTAAGTGTGTGCCAGCTGGAGGAAAAGCCTGGGAGTGTTGAGGGGTAGTGACCCACCGAGGTGTCAGAATGCCAATGCCAGAGTCGCTGGTTTGGATATGACATCCTGGGCCTTTTTGTGACTTGGGATTGACCAGGGGTAGACCTTGATGCCATGCACCTCTGCACAGCCCCAAGCAAATGCCCAGCCCTCCCTTGGAGGTGGATGAGACATGCCTGCCCTCCAAGGGGCAGCTGTTTAGCACTCAGAATAGGATTACAGTGTGGGACATAGAAGTCCTGAGCAGCTGAACACCAAGGGATGTTTGTCTGCACCTTTTCCACCCTCTGCCTGAATGCTGAAGCCAAGAAAGGGATTGAGCCCCAGTCTTAGCCCCAGCAGACTCAGTCTCAGGCTGACCAACTGTGCATAGGCCCTTGGGTGGAGCCAGGGGCCTGTGTCACGTCACACTGAGTATGGATGTGCCATCAGAAGCACATGTAAACATGCGTGGCCTGAGATAGTCTGCAGTATTTCTCTGTCTTTCTCTGTGTGCATCCCACTTAGCATCTTGCTTTCTTGTTCCTTAGCTCTGGGGAGAAGAACTGCCTCCCGAGCCGGCAGGAGAGGGACCAGTGACTGCCAGCCGTCCCGGCACACACAGAACTTTGTTCTTGTGAATGAAAGCAACTCTCCAAACTGCTGTGGCTCTTTCCTTGGCATGGTGTAAACTCTGCCATTTGCAGCATGTGAATGCCAGAGGGGCCCAAAACCAACAGCTCAGGAGTCTGGGGTTGAGTGTCAGGGCCTGCTATGAGGGCAGCTCTCTCCCAAGGTCATGCCATACCTACTTGTGTGCAGCTGTGGTCCTGATGTCTCAGGGACCTCCTGCTCTTTGTAGGTCCCCGTCAGAGCAGTGGAGTCAGCCCTGTCATGGCAGCACATCCCCTGCTGACAAGGGGATGCTCCAGGGAGGTGGGAAGAGCTGGTTTGGCCCTCTTGAGGCAGGAAGAGGTTGCGCCAGGGCCTCTGTTTCCTGGTGCCAGTGCTGGCTGCAAGACAGGAGGGGACCTCAACTCTTGTGTGCGTGTTTGTTGCATTGAGTGCTTGGCTTTTGGGGGTGAGAAGGGAATAATGTGGATCGCAAGGACTAGCATTGGAAGGTCCCAAGCAGGAGGGTGTGGCCATGGTGGTCCGTGGCTGCCTTGGCTGTAGTGACCATGACATAGTGGAGTTGTGGACTCTGAGGGGAGGGAGGAAGGGGAGCAGCAGAGTGCAGAGCGTGGACTTGATGTGAGCTGACTTGCCCCTTGTCAGGGAAGTGGTAGGGGGATCCTGCAGGGCTGTCTGGAGGGCAAAGGAGCTGGAGAAAACTGGCAGGTGTGTAAGGACAGCACCTTCCAAGCACAAGAATGATCCCTCTTGATAGGCAGGCAAATGATCAGAGGTATCATGAGACTGTCTTGGCTCAGCCGGGACCTCATAGTGGAACTGCAGCACAAAAACGGGAGCATAGAGGAGGTGGAAGGAGGGACAGGCTGCAAAGGACTACAGAAACAAGTCCTGGATGTGCAGGGATGGTGTCCAGAAGGCCGAAGCTGAGCTGGAGTGAGACTTGCAAGGGGCGTCAAGGACAAGAGGAGTTTCCTCTGCTAAATGAGGAGGCTGAAGCGGAAAATACAGGTCTCTTGCTGCATGGGGTGGCTGAATTAATGCCAGCAAAGGAGATGCGGCTGAGCCTCTCTGTGCCGCCTTTGCCTCAGTCTTCACCAAAAGGTCTCTGGTCCTCTGTGCTTATGGAAGGGGTTCAAGGAGGAGAAGAACAAGCAGCAGTAGCAGAGGATGCAGTCGGGGATCCTTGATCCGAGTGGGCAGACTCTGGGATGCCCTGGATGACCTCACAACAGCGGCCCTCCTGCTTGCCTGCTGCTGGCTTATCACATGGCGGAGTCAGGAGTGACCTCTCGGCAAGGCAGCAGCCATGTCCTCTTTTCCTCCTCTGCCTCTTCTCTCCCCCAAATCTGTCACCTCAGCTGGGGGAATGTTCTGATGCCTTGATGACATCACACTGCCTGCCCACTTGCCTGATTGCTGATGGCCTGTGAAGTTGCTGGGATGAAGATGACCTGGGAGTTTGTCAGGGCCCTGAGGGCACTAAGAGGCCTTAATGTCCCTGAGCAGCCCCACCTGGGGCTTCCACCCACCCCCTGCCCATGGGCCCAGGAGCCCCATTTGGGCTCAGCCCAGGGCCTGCAGGCCCTGCCGGAGCTGTGTCACAGAGTGATGGTGTCCAGCTCAGCCAGAGCCATGCCCATGCCTGACTGTGGACACCACTGATCTAGACTCCGACCCATGCACTGCCTTTATGGCCTGCCCTTGGCGCTGCCTTGTCACCATGGACCTGCCCAGCGATCATGGGGCTGGGTCTGAGCCTGGTTATCCTCACCAGACCTGATCCTGGTCTTGACTCTGACCTGGGGATTGGCTTCCCAGCTTGAACACAAACCTGTTTCTTTATACCCCACTGTACTTCTTAATAAAATGCTACAAATCCTCAGAAGACCACAAGACTGGTGACCCTCCCCACAGATGGGATCTGCACAGTGTGCCACGGACTGACCAAAGGTCCATCCCCAGCTGTATTAGGTCGGGGTTCCCAGCATCAGAAGGGATGTCAGATTTTATAGTTTGCTGTCACCCTTTTCTGGGATGTTAATAAAATAGTATTTTTCCGGAGAGGGAGAGTTTGTGCCTTTCTTTTTGCACCCAAAGGCACCAGCACCTCCTGGTGCAAAGCAGACGTGGTGCTGGCTGCAGGAGGCAGTGGGCAAGGGGAGGGAGGTAGATCCCGTGAGGATGAGGGGGATGGTTCCAGGCAGTGGCTGGGGGGATGTCACAAAAGCTTCCCCAAGGGTCAGGGCAGTGGCAAGGTCCCGATCTAGTCCCAGGCCTAGGTACATCATCTTGTGCAATTCTCCTGCTCAAGCAGGGTTGCCTAGAGCACATTGCCCAGGACCCTATCCAGGCGGCTTCTGAATATCTGCAAGGATGGAGACTCCACAACCTCTCTGGGCAACCTGCTGCAGTGCTCTGTTACCCTCACAGTGAAGACATTTTCCTTATCTTCAGATGGAAATTCCTGTGTTTCAGTTTATGCTGAACATTGTGCTCAACATTTCCTGGATATCACGCAGACTTTTGTGTTCTCTGTCCCCTCAGTAGCAGCTCACAGCACCACTGGTGCGATCCTCCCCACCTCCCCTACCCGACCCTGCTCACCCACCAGACTGTCCTGGCCAGCCCAGCTGCAGCCCCTTGCAGCCCCTTGTCCCTGCACAGAGGCAGAAGCCCTGCTCCTGCAACCCCACAAGCTGCTTTGCTCCTCTTGCCCCTCTTGCCAGCTCTTGCTGCTGCTGAACCCTGCTCTCCCAGCAGCGGCTCAGCTGCGACTGCGACCCAGGACATCCCGCTCTGTCTCCAGGCTCAGCCTCTCTCCAGCCAACAGGTCAGGCCAAGGATCGAGCACAGACGGGACTGAGAGAGCTGTCCTCTCCCCGATTATGTGCTCAGGGCAGATGAAGGACTGACCCTGCCACAGGGGTCTCTGGCAGAGCTGTCTGCACATCAGGCAGATGTCAGAATCACTCCCACGTCCCCACACAGTTGCTGGAGTGGGGACTCAGCTGGCCTCTTCCACTGCCCCATGGCACCGCACCCTCTCTTCTCCCCATTCAGTAATGAGATGTACAGACACCACCACTCAGCACTGACACACACTGTTCCCTCTTCTGTCCTTCCCATCAGGCAAGGAGACGCCACAACCATCTCAGCTCAGCTTCAACAGGACCCATGTGCATCCTCCGTGCTGCTCCTCAGCTTCTCGGGCCATCCCACATGCTCCAGAAAGGACGTCCCACAGCAACACACACATCCCAGCCACCAGCAGACCTGCTGTGCCAGAGCTGGCTCCCCAGGGATGTACCTCCAGAGGAGTTTGGCTTTTGTTGTGACTGAGCTCAAGCGGGAGGAGAGGAAGGGTCTGTCCACCCAAACAAGGTGATTGTCTTGCCAGCTTTGAGACTGAGCTTGTGAATGCTTGTCCCTAGGGACAGGGACTGCAGGGCTGCCACTGCCCCAAAAGACTCTACCAGGTTGGTCTGGAGCCACAAACAGGAGCGTCTTTGATGACGAAGGGGTTTGAGCCTATGTGCACAGTGCAGAAGAGATGAGCAGTGCATTGCTGCAACCTCTTGGCCCCCTCTTCACCATGCTGTTGTTGTCAGTTTGTCTTCTTCAACTTAATACAAATCCAGCTACGGCCTGTTCTTCTGCTTTTGTTTGCTCTCATCTGGGCTGTGCAGCAGGGAGAAGTCTGAACGATGAGTCCTGTGTGCTTGTAGGCAGTGCTGAATCCAACAGCCCCACACGTCCCTTTTCCCTCGGGGTTTCCCAGGTCAGTTCCTGGGAGCAGAAAAGACCATTCCCTGCAAGCAGGGGAGGTGCAGGGAGGTTCCCAGCACATCAAGGGGCTGCGGAAGACACAACCATGAGATGCTTTGGGAAAGTGGGATTCATCTGTGGCTGTTCATGTTTCCCGTTCTTCTCCTCTTTAGAGGATGACACAGGCCAGAACGGACAGCATTGCCTAAACCCTGATTCATTATATTTTAGCCATTTTAAAGCGTGGGCCTTGTGCTTGGTGGTGATCCTAAGGCTGTTGATCCCTCTGCCCGTTCCCTCCCAGTGTAACACCCCTCCGCAAGACCCATCTCTGCACACACACAGGTGTGAACAGGAAGGTCAGTGGCACCAGCCCTGCCAGCGAGGACCCCTCTGTTCCCAGCAGCCCTGGTGCAGGAGACAGCCCCTTCCCTGAGCAATGCACCAGCCTGAGTCAGAGCTGTGGGGTTACCACAGGTTTTTCTGCACCAGGTCATGGGGCCTGGGAGCAAAACCCAGGGTGCTGAGCAGCACAACCCCCAGGCACCCCACCAAGAGGGCACCGTCCCTGGGTGGGCTCCAACCACCAACCTTTCGGTTAACAGCCGAACGCGCTGCCTGCTGCGCCACAGAGACCCCGCCTGGGGCTGTCCTGGGGCAGCTCTGGCATCGGGACAGTCCCCGGTGCTACAGGAATGGGAACATCCCTGAGCCCAGCCCCGTCCCCAGCCCCAGCGAAGGGGATACTGCCCTTCACCCACTTCCAGGTGCTGGTGGGCAGAGCAGTGCAGGGGGAGGCCTGGTACCCAGGTGAGGGGCTGTGGGCAGCTCCCTGCCCACCACCAGCTCTGCCTGCTCCTGTGGCCCCTCTGCTGCACACCCTGGGGGGCAATCGTAGCTGCGGGCACATCACCCCAGTGCAGCCCTGGTCCAGGAGCAGTGGCAGCTGAGAGGCAATGCCAACTTGCCCCATGCCAGCCTGCGGCCCAGCACGAAGGTTTGAGGCTTTCTGCTGAGGCTCTCAGGGCACCAGGGCACAACAGGGCTGTGCTTGTCAGGGACATGTCGTGGCATGAGATGTGCCCGCATCAGCCCCCTCCCCCCGACAATTTGTAAGGGGATGTAGCTCAGTGGAAGAGCACCTGCTTTGCATGCAGGAGGTCCTGGGTTCAATGCCCAGCATCTCCGGCGGAGGGGGAGCTTTTTCCTCAGTCTCCACCCCCCTGACCAACAGCGGGGAGGGCTGGCAAGCGGCTGCATTGCTCCTCTCCACAGAGTGTCGGCTTGCCCTCCAACGACATGGCAGGCTGTCATGTGGGAAGTGGAGCTCCCCATGCAGGAAGAGCCCAGCCACATCCTCAGAAAGCCTGCCCAGGGCAAAGGACATCATGATGGCACGACTCCTGCAACAAGCTGAGTGGCCAGCAGTAGGCAAACAGGCAGGACTTGTCAGATCCTCAAGTGCCTCTCAGCAGAGACCACAGCCCTGTGAGACAAGAGGGTGTCCCCATGAAGACGAGAGGGCTGGCTGCTGGCTGGGAGCTTCTTTTAGCTGCAGCAGCAGCAGCACTGCCCTGGCTGGGCAGGCAGGCGCTGGGAGGGCATCAGGCCCAGCAGGTACCTCCGAGCACGGGAGGTGAGAGCTTGGCAGGAGGGCAGAGGGCAGGCAGGTGGAGGGGAGCACTGGCACGTCGCTGGGGAATGGCTCCTGTGCCAGCAGCGCCGGCCAGCAGCAGGGGAGCAGCCACTGGGGTCACCAGGAGCGCTGGGAGCTGATTCAACAGCTGGGCATGTGGCAGCGGGAGCGGGAGCGGGAAGGGCAGGCACAAGCACAATGGCTGCTGTGTTGGTTGTGAGCTCACTTGCATTCCAGTTAGCCCAGTGGCCAGCAGTGGGTGGGCAGGCAGGTGTTAGGAGGTCATCAGCAGCATGGGAGAGGCTGCCCAGCAGCAAGGAGAGCTTGGGAGGAGGTGAGAGGGAGGGAGAGGTGAAGGTGACCTTGGTGGCTTGGATGGTGAGGTCTCTGCTTTCAGAGCAGCTGATTGGCCAGCAGCAGGTGGGCAGGCATGGGAGGTGGCCAAGGGCAGGACAAAGCCCAGGAGGTAGAGGGCAGAGCCTGGAGGGAGGAAGGAGGCAGAGAGAGGCAGGTGACTGTGGCAGCACTGGCACAGTGCTTGTGAGATGAGCTCTGTGACTGCAGCCTGCTTGGCCAGCAGCAGGCGGGCAGCACTGGGAGGTCATGCAGGGCAGGAGAAAGCCCCCAGCCGAGAGGAGAGCTGCTGAAGAGGGCAGAGGCAGAGGCAGGGAAAGCTGGCATGGCTGGGAGCTTGTTTGGGAGGTCACTTCTCTTGCAGCAGTCTGATTGGGCAGCAGGCAGGCACGGTGGGCTCGGGAAGCAGCTGAGTAAAGCTTGCCCATGGAGAGCAGAGCTCTGGGGAGGGCAGAGGTGGGTCTTCAGGAAATTATTGAACTGAAAGTGTCCAGAGGGAGCTGCTTAGGACAACTTCTATCCAACTTGCTTAGCAGGAGGAGCTACATTTGCTGCAGCCTTAGCCTGCACTCAGAGAACATGAGGCACTTTCACCTAGGTCAGTAAGCAAGGGCCCCAGAGCTGGTTCAAGCTGGGCAGATAAGGAAGCTACAAGCAGTCGGCATTGCTGTGTCTCACCCTCCGAAAGGGAGGATGTTGTTAAAGAAGAGTGACTTGAAACTGTCTAGAAATAGCTGCTTAGCACAACTTCTATAAAACTTGCTTAGCATGAGTAGCTAAATTTGCTGAAGCCTTAGGCTGCACTTGGGAAAAGTAATAAACCTTTACCGAGTTTAGTAAAAAATAGTGCCTCAGAGCTCGTTCAGGCTGGGAAAATAGGGAAACCACACGCAGTCTGCGTTCCTGTGTTACCCACCCCAAAAGGGAAGATGTCAAAACAATTGAAAAAGAAGACCTTGGGAGACAACCGCCAGACCCAACAAAAACAGAGGTACAACCTTCATCAGAGACCGCAAAAAACAAGAAGGAGGAGAAAAACAGCTTACCTAAGAACGACGGTGAGACCCAATGAGGAGCAGGAGACCCCAGACCAAAAAATTACTTTTGGTCTAGCTTCTGCGTGAGGGGTGGGAAATGTAAGTGGAAAAACCTATAATTGCCCAGGATTTGTTTACGTTAGGGTCCCTCTTTGGAGGCACCCAGCTCGAGCTGTAATGACGGCACGCGCGTGATTAAAATGTAATTTGTTTTGATTTGGCTCTGAACTTTACTTGCGGCAACCTAGGCTCGAGCCCTGTCATGGTGGCCGACAAGCCTAATTTCCATAACAGATGTCGAGGCTTTGAAATAAGACCGGCGCAGGGCATCAGGACCTTGAGGGACAAAGCCTCCGCTCACTGCTGGGGCAGTCGTCATTGCTATGGGTTGGAATCACCTCCTCCTCCTCCTTGTCTGGACCTTGCGAGGCAACGGTAGGCCCCAACAAGAAACAAAGACACATCCGTCAGCAGAAACCGCAACAGTAAAGATAAGGGAGAAAAGCAGCCTACCTAGGAACAACCATGCGAGCCAGTAAGGAGCAGGAGACCCCAGACCTGAATACTACTAGTGGTCTGAACTACCACGGGAGGGGTGGAGAGCTTCGATTGGAAAGTCGTAATGGCCCCGGGATTTCTTTGCTCGGGGTCCCTCTTTGGAGGCACCCAGCTCGAGCTGTAATGACGGCATGCACGTCCTTAAAATGTCATTATGTAATTTGCTTTGATTTGGCTGGGAACTTTTCTGCGGGAACCTAGGGTTGGACCCTGTTCTGGTGGCTGGCGAGCCTAACCTTCCCTAAGAGCGTGGCACCCCAGATGGGACCCTAGGTGAGCACTGTTGGGGCCTCTCGTCTCCAAACGATCATCTGGCGCCATGGGGTGAGTTCACCTGGGATCTTTGGCAAGAGGAGGCCCCAAGAAGGTGAGTCTTAAATTCCCGCCTGCATTCTAAATTCTGCTCTGGTAACAGAGTGCGCTGAAGGGGTACGCGGGCTGATCACCGTAAGGCGTCCCAGGCAGGGGGGTACGCGGGCTGGCCACCGTAAGACGTACCAGGGGGATGGGTAGGAGTCCCATCCCCAGGGTTGGAGTGGGTTTGAAGTCCCATCTCGGTGTGGCCAGAAAGGGGAGTGCACAGCCTGGTCAGCATGAGGCGCACCGCAAGACTATAGGAACAGAAATGTAGAGACACTGTGACTGGTGTGAGTGTGAGCAGTGCTGTGTGTGAGAGTGCGTAGAGCCTGGGAACGGACCGGGGCGCCCGTGGGCTGAGGAAGCCGCCCGCTGCGAAGGCACAGCAGAGGAAGCCGCCCGCTGCGAAGGGACAGCAGTCCTGGCAGTGCAAGCCTGGTCCAGGAGCAGTGGCAGCTGAGAGGCAATGCCAGCTTGCCCCATGCCAGCCTGCGGCCCAGCACGAGGGGTTGAGTGCTGCTTTCTGCTGAGGCTCTCAGGGCAGCAGGGCACAACAGGGCTGTGCTTGTCAGGGACATGTCGTGGCATGAGATGTGCCCGCATCAGCCGCCTCCCCCCGACAATTTGTAAGGGGATGTAGCTCAGTGGAAGAGCACCTGCTTTGCATGCAGGAGGTCCTGGGTTCAATGCCCAGCATCTCCGGCGGAGGGGGAGCTTTTTCCTCAGTCTCCACCCCCCTGACCAACAGCGGGGAGGGCTGGCAAGCGGCTGCATTGCTCCTCTCCACAAAGTGTCGGCTTGCCCTCCAACGACATGGCAGGCTGTCATGTGGGAAGTGGAGCTCCCCATGCAGGAAGAGCCCAGCCACATCCTCAGAAAGCCTGCCCAGGGCAAAGGACATCATGAGGGCACGACTCTTGCAACATGCTGAGTGGCCAGCAGTAGGCAAACAGGCAGGACTTGTCAGATCCTCCAGTGCCTCTCAGCAGAGACCACAGCCCTGTGAGACAAGAGGGTGTGCCCATGAAGACGAGAGGGCTGGCTGCTGGCTGGGAGCTTCTTTTAGCTGCAGCAGCAGCAGCACTGCCCTGGCTGGGCAGGCAGGCGCTGGGAGGGCATCAGGCCCAGCAGGTACCTCCGACCACGGGAGGTGAGAGCTTGGCAGGAGGGCAGAGGGCAGGCAGGTGGAGGGGAGCACTGGCACGTCGCTGGGGAATGGCTCCTGTGCCAGCAGCGCCGGCCAGCAGCAGGGGAGCAGCCACTGGGGTCACCAGGAGCGCTGGGAGCTGATTCAACAGCTGGGCATGTGGCAGCGGGAGCGGGAGCGGGAAGGGCAGGCGCAAGCACAATGGCTGCTGTGTTGGTTGTGAGCTCACTTGCATTCCAGTTAGCCCAGTGGCCAGCAGTGGGTGGGCAGGCAGGTGTTAGGAGGTCATCAGCAGCATGGGAGAGGCTGCCCAGCAGCAAGGAGAGCTTGGGAGGAGGTGAGAGGGAGGGAGAGGGGAAGGTGACCTTGGTGGCTTGGATGGTGAGGTCTCTGCTTTCAGAGCAGCTGATTGGCCAGCAGCAGGTGGGCAGGCATGGGAGGTGGCCAAGGGCAGGACAAAGCCCAGGAGGTAGAGGGCAGAGCCTGGAGGGAGGAAGGAGGCAGAGAGAGGCAGGTGACTGTGGCAGCACTGGCACAGTGCTTGTGAGATGAGCTCTGTGACTGCAGCCTGCTTGGCCAGCAGCAGGCGGGCAGCACTGGGAGGTCATGCAGGGCAGGAGAAAGCCCCCAGCCGAGAGGAGAGCTGCTGAAGAGGGCAGAGGCAGAGGCAGGGAAAGCTGGCATGGCTGGGAGCTTGTTTGGGAGGTCACTTCTCTTGCAGCACTCTGATTGGGCAGCAGGCAGGCACGGTGGGCTCAGGAAGCAGCTGAGTAGTAAAGCTTCCCCATGGAGAGGAGAGCTCTGGGGAGGGCAGAGGTGGGTCTTCAGGAAATTATTGAACTGAAAGTGTCCAGAGGGAGCTGCTTAGTACAACTTCTATCCAACTTGCTTAGCAGGAGGAGCTACATTTGCTGCAGCCTTAGGCTGCACTCAGAGAACATGAGGCACTTTCACCTAGGTCAGTAAGCAAGGGCCCCAGAGCTGGTTCAAGCTGGGCAGATAAGGAAGCTACAAGCAGCCGGCATTGCTGTGTCTCACCCTCCGAAAGGGAGGATGTTGTTAAAGAAGAGTGACTTGAAACTGTCTAGAAATAGCTGCTTAGCACAACTTCTATAAAACTTGCTTAGCATGAGTAGCTAAATTTGCTGAAGCCTTAGGCCGCACTTGGGAAAAGTAATAAACCTTTACCGAGTTTAGTAAAAAATAGTGCCTCAGAGCTCGTTCAGGCTGGGAAAATAAGGAAACCACACGCAGTCTGCGTTCCTGTGTTACCCACCCCAAAAGGGAAGACGTCAAAACAATTGAAAAAGAAGACCTTGGGAGACAACCGCCAGGCCCAACAAAAACAGAGGTACAACCTTCATCAGAGACCGCAAAAAACAAGAAGGAGGAGAAAAACAGCTTACCTAAGAACGACGGTGAGACCCAATGAGGAGCAGGAGACCCCAGACCAAAAAATTACTATTGGTCTAACTTCCGCGTGAGGGGTGGGAAATGTAAGTGGAAAAACCTATAATTGCCCAGGATTTGTTTACGTTAGGGTCCCTCTTTGGAGGCACCCAGCTCGAGCTGTAATGACGGCACACGCGTGATTAAAATGTAACTTGTTTTGATTTGGCTCTGAACTTTACTTGCGGCAACCTAGGCTCGAGCCCTGTCATGGTGGCCGACAAGCCTAATTTCCATAACAGACGTCGAGGCTTTGAAATAAGACCGGCGCAGGGCATCAGGACCTTGAGGGACAAAGCCTCCGCTCACTGCTGGGGCAGTCTTCATTGCTATGGGTTGGAATCACCTCCTCCTCCTCCTTCTCTGGACCTTGCAAGGCAACGGTAGGCCCCAACAAGAAACAAAGACACATCCGTCAGCAGAAACCGCAACAGTAAAGATAAGGGAGAAAAGCAGCCTACCTAGGAACAACCATGAGAGCCAGTAAGGAGCAGGAGACCCCAGACCTGAATACTACTAGTGGTCTGAACTACCACAGGAGGGGTGGAGAGCTTCGATTGGAAAGTCGTAATGGCCTCGGGATTTCTTTGCTCGGGGTCCCTCTTTGGAGGCACCCTGCTCAAGCTGTAATGACGGTATGCACGTCCTTAAAATGTAATTATTTAATTTGCTTTGATTTGGCTGGGAACTTTTCTGCGGGAACCTAGGGTTGGACCCTGTTCTGGTGGCCGGCGAGCCTAACCTTCCCTAAGAGCGTGGCACCCCAGATGGGACCCTAGGTGAGCACTGTTGGGGCCTCTCGTCTCCAAACGATCATCTGGCGCCATGGGGTGAGTTCACCTGGGATCTTTGGCAAGAGGAGGCCCCGAGAAGGTGAGTCTTAAATTCCCGCCTGCATTCTAAATTCTGCTCTGGTAACAGAGTGCGCTGAAGGGGTACGCGGGCTGATCACCGTAAGGCGTCCCAGGCAGCGGGGTACACGGGCTGGCCACCGTAAGACGTACCAGGGGGATGGGTAGGAGTCCGATCCCCAGGGTCGGAGTGGGTTTGAAGTCCCATCTCGGTGTGGCCAGAAAGGGGAGTGCACAGCCTGGTCAGCATGAGGCGCACCGCAAGACTATAGGAACAGAAATGTAGAGAGACTGTGACTGGTGTGAGTGTGAGCAGTACTGTGTGTGAGAGTGCGTACAGCCTGGGAACCGACCGGGGCGCCCATCGGCTGAGGAAGCCGCCCGCTGCGAAGGGATAGCAGTCCTAGCAGTTAAAGACTCGGGCGGTGTGACTGCGGTTCCCAGACAGCAAGAGAAAGAGTGTGTGATCCCACTAGCCGCAGAGGCTGGTGTTACTGGTAAGGAAGTGCGCTGCCTGATTTGCTTAAGACGCACTTTTCAGAAACTCAATATGGGGAATAATTTTGGCATAGAAAAGGGGATGCCCTTAGCTGAAATTTTGGAAAATTGGAGTAAGATTGATGGTACCAAAAATCTAAGGAAAAAGTGTTGATCCAGCTGTGTCAGGAGGACTGCCCATTCCTGACAAAGGAGGGAAACCCAGCAGAACGGTGGCCACCGCAAGGGACTTTTGATCAGCAGGAACTAACTTTCTTGTGAAATCGTCTAGAAGACAGGTTTCCAAGTCGAATGGATTACTGGTATGTTTGGGATAACTGGGCATGGGCGCGGGACCATTTGAGCCAGGAAGGAGGGAGGAAAGGAAACCCGCCGAAGGTAACACTTGTGCTAGCAGATACTAGTACCCCACAGTGTGCTCCAAAAGTTTCTGCTCCACCTTATATGCCTGATGATCTCTCTGTCATTACTTCTCCTTCTCCTCCTCCTTCTCCCTCTTCTCTACTGGCTGCCAGACTCTATCCTATGATCTCCAACGTGCTGACTAACCCTGCCGCTTTACAGCCAGGGGGAAGGGAGGGGCCAGTCCCCCTCCTCCTGTGCTGCGGGTATTTACTAATCAGCCCTGGGACCCTGGCGATCTTGCCTTATGGTGGGGGGGGGGGGTAAAATGCCAAGATTAAGAAAAGATGCTGAGCGATGTGTCCAGTTATTTTCTAATATATGCACTGGGCACAACCCAAACTGGAGTGATACCCAAATTCTTTTGAGGGAATTATTTCAACCAAATGAAGGGGATAAGATAATTAAAGATGAGGAAGTGGCGCAGCAAGCCGGGGGGATTAGAAACCTCTGGCTAGCAAATGGTCCAAATTGGGATTGTAATAATGCAGGAGATAGAGCTGTGTGTCAAACAGGACTTTGAAATCTAGCAGAAGTAATTAGAGCATGCAGAGAGTTAGGAGTAAATTGGACTAGAGTGCAACAATGCAGACAGTGATTAGATGAACATCCCCACGACTATGGGGGACTTTTGCGGTAAGCCCTGCTAAAATATGGAGGACTGACCCCACAAAACTTCAATGATGCTCTTGCAATTAGTGTTTTTATAGATCAAGCAGCCCCTGATACACAAAAGTATTCTGAAGAGCGTATGCCAGGCTGGCAAGGGGAGGTGGTGCGGAAGAACCAGGGGAGATAGATGGAATCAAAGTGAAGGTGGTGTACAATTAAGAGTTAATGATGTTTGTCATTATTGAGGGGAACAAGGGCACTGCAAGCAGGAATGCCCAGAGAGGCCCCGTGTACTTGGGAATAGAGGGGCCGGCATGAGACAATCAAACACTAAGAATGAGACCAGGCAATTCCCAGTCAGTCCACAATGACAGGAGATAGGAAACTCAGAAAATACTGTGGAAATTGGGGTAAATTTATGGGATATAGATTTGGATTTTGAGGGGCACGTAATGGCAAATATAGAAGGTTTAGAAGTTCCCTTTCTAGTGAATACTGGAGCCACCCTTTCCCTTTTAAATTTTGAGCCTAAAGGATGCAAGTCATCAGATAAAATGATGCGAGGAGTAGCGGGAAAAGGTGAACGAATGTTATCTAAGCCCTTATTGCTCACTCTTGCAGGTAAAAGAGTGTGGGGACGTTTTATAATTTCCACAGACTCGCCCTCTTGCCTCTTAGGGAGAGATCTCCTGCAAGACTTGGATACTCAGATCTGTTTACAGCCGGAAGGGATAAAATTAATAATTATGGGTTCATGTGTTCTGGCTAAGACACCAGAACCAGAGTCAACTAATCTGCAATTTCCAACAGGTTTAGAATCAGTTCCTAGAAAGTTATGGAGCTCTTCAGGAATGGATGTGGGACTACTGAAATCAGCTAGTCCAGTCTCGATAAAAACAAAGCGGGGATTGCCTCCCACAGTTAAGCAATACCCTATCCCAAAGGAAGCAGAGATGAGCATCCAAAAACAAATCGATCATTTGAAACTGGGTATCCTTAGAGTCTGTGAATCCCTGTATAACACCCCAATTCTACCAGTTAAAAAGAACAGGCAAGATTCTGATGGTGATCCGGAGTATTGGTTTGTACAAGACTTAAGGGCTATAAACCAACATGTAATTGCTCCACACCCAGTAGTTCCTGACCCATCAACCATATTATTACAGATACCTCATTGGACAACTTATTTTACTGTGACTGATCTAACAGCAGCCTTTTTTAGTATACCGATAGCTGAGGACAGCCAAGATCTCTTTGCTTTCACTTGGAAGGGACAACAATTAACTTGGACGAGGCTGCCACAGGGATTTACTGGGTCTCCGACTATTTTTTCGCGTATACTCAAAAATGACCTCTCAGATATCGAACTTCCAGCACATTCAGTGTCAATACAATATGTGGATGATTTGTTATAAGCAGGTAAAGATTATGAGACATGTTTAAAGACACTATTTCTCTATGTAATGCTCTTGCAGAAAAAGGGCATTCAGCATCTCTGTCTAAACTTCAGCTGTGTCAGTGAGAGGTAAAATATTTGGGTTTTATTTTAAAGGAAGGACACAGGTTAATTGATACAGAACGAATAAAGACAATGCTTAATATGCCCCATCCTGTAACAATAAAGCAACTTAGGGGATTTTTAGGAGCTGTAGGATTTTGCTGACCATGGATTCCTGGGTTAGGAGAACTTACTAAGCCTTTAGTGACGGCAACAAAAAAAGAGGAGATAGAGCCTGTGGCCTGGGGTCCAGAAAGGGAGAAAGCTTTTACATCTATAAAAAAGGCATTGGTTTCAGCCCCTGCTCTAGGGTTACCAGATTATAGCAAACCGTTGAAATGTTTATCCATGAACAACAGGGAGTAGCTAGACGTAGTAGCTAAAGGCACTCCAGGATGCATCAGAGCAATAGCAGCTACGGCAGCTCTTATTGAAAAAACACCACCTGTAGTTTTGGGTCACTCATTGACTGTGTCTGTGCCACATGAAGTAGAACTGTTAATGAAACAATACGCGACTCAAGCACTATCCCCACAGAGAGCTCACCGCTATGAACTGATAATACTGCATGCAGATAATGTGACCTTAAAGAGATGCAATATCTTAAATCCAGCAACGCTACTGCCTCTACCGGACGATGGAGAACCGCATCATTCCTGTGAGCAGGTGGTCGTCAGCTCGAGCAAGCCCCGGGAGGATCTTAAAGACAAACCTTTGGGAAACCCGGACTTAGTTCTGTTTACAGATGGATCATCCTATTTGGACGGAAGGCACCACTCAGGTTATCCTGTCAAGGAGCAGAATTAATAGCATTGACCCAAGCAGCAAAAATCGGTTAAGAACCTGCGGGTAAATATCTATACCGATTCTAAATATGCATTTGGAGTGTGTCATGCAACAGGGATGTTATGGAAAGAGTGAGGATTTTTTTTGTTTTTTACATCATCAGGAAAGAAAATAGCTAATGGAGAAGAAATACGTAATTTGCTGCAAGCAATCCAACTGCCCAAAAGAAATTGTTGTAATACACTGCCCAGCCCATACTAAAGACACTACAGAAATTAGTAAAGGAAATGCTTTAGCCGACACCGCTGCGAAGGCTGTAGCCCGATAACCTCTGAGAGAATGCATGGGTGTAGTTCCAAGGAGGAACCAAAGTGAGTGGCCAAATTTAATAGGCCCCAAAACCATGTATGAAAAGGACTGCTCAGTGGAAGAGAAAAAAACAATGGGAATAGTGGGAAGCAAAACAAGATGATGATGGAATATGGACAAATTGGAAGAAAATCAATTCTACCAAAGAAAAAAATATTTAATTACTATAGCTAGGTGGTTTCATGATAAAGTTCATGGGGGAGCCAAGGCGGTAGCTAAGCAGGTACAGAAAGTATGGGCCACTCCAGGAATTTATGCGGCTGCAAAAAGAATAATGAATAGCTGCCCGACCTGCCAGAAGTTTTTAAGTAGCAAACCAAGCTCAGAATTAGGGGAATGACCATGGGCCCACTTCCCTTTCCAGAAGCTACAAATAGATTATGTGGATATGCCATCCGCCAATGGGTACAAACACTTGTTAGTGACAGCAGATCAGTTATCAGGCTGGGTAGGAGCTTTCCCAACAAGAAAGGCTGATGCAGGGGGAGTGGTAAAAGCCTTCCTGAAAGAAATCATACCCAGGTATGGGGTCCCAGAAGCCATTGATTCAGATAGGGGTGTCCATTTTATGGCAAGGATAATCACTCAATTATATAAGTTGTTAGGAATAAGAAGAAACCTGTGTACCCCTTATCACCCACAATCTTCAGGACAAGTAGAAAGAATGAACAGAACATTAAAAGAAAAAATAGCAAGAATATGCACACGTGCTAGCCTAAAATGGCCAGAAGCATTAAACTTAGCTCTATGGGATGTTTGAAATGCCCCACGGAAACCCATAGGACTAACAGCAGCAGAAATTCTCTTCGGGAGACATTTAGCTGTACCAGGGACTTATTATTCTAGCTAAGACCAGCCTGGTAGACAGAGATGAACGACTAGCCCAGTATGTTCTAAGTATGCAAAAAGGTTTGAAAATCTTTAAAATAAATAAATAAATAAATGCTCAATGATATCAATCCACACCACCTGAAATACAAGTACCTGGTATACAGCCTGGGGACGAAGTTTTAGTTAAAGTATTTTCACAAAAAATCCAGGTTAAAACCTAAATGGAACGGGCCATATACTATCCTAAATGGAACGGGCCATATACTATCATACTATGTTTTTATTTTGCTGTTAAAGTTGAACTGTACTTGTATATGTTGAAAAAGGATGTGTATGTGTAAGAACACTTTGTAATCTTATATTCATAGATAACGTTATTGTAGATACAAGTAATCACTCAAGTATTTGTAATTGTAACTTTACCCAAAATTATGGGATGTGACTTTAACTATTCAGCTCCTATTAGATCTTATCAATTGTTACAATCTAATTATACCCTGAGCCAAAATTTACTACCTACCCCATTGGGATGAATCTCACCCTGGTAAGGAAACTACTACAACATGATGATTTGCGTTGACTGCTAGAACACACCCGAAAGAATGGACAAAAAACTCTGATTACCATTCATCATTATACAGAAGAGATGCACCATATCTTGGAAAGGGTAAAGAGGGACGGAGAACATCATGGCTGGGAAACTCTTCTAGGGTGGTCACCAACTGCAACAGGGATTTGTGGTCACATGTTCAACTCAGTAGCAACTGTGTTAAGTTTGTCTAATTGTGTTATGCCTCTTACTTACGATCATATTATACATAAGACTATGGAAAGTACTAGTACGCCCCGAAAAACTTTGAGAACTCTGTTTAAAGTATTAGCAGGGATGCTTCATAAAAACAAAGGGGGGACTGTTAAGGAATAGTGAACTGAAACTGTCTAGAGGTAGCCGCTTAGCACAACTTCTATAAAACTTGCTTAGCATGAGGAGCTAAATTTGCTGAAGCCTTAGGCCGCACTTAGATAAAATAATGAACTTTTACTTAGTCCAGGAAGAAAAGGGCCTCAGAGCTGGTTCAAGCTAGGAAGATAAGGGAGTTACAAGCAGTCTGCATTCCTGTGTCTCACACTCCGAAAGGGAGGGTGTCAAGGCTTTGAAATAAGACCAGTGCAGGGCATTAGGACCTTGAGGGACAAAGCCTTAGCTCACTGCTGGGGCAGTGTTAATTGTTATGATTTGGAATCACCTCCACCTCCTCAGGACCTTGAGAGAAAACAGTAAGATCCAACAAAAATAAAGGTACAACCGTCAGCAGAAACCACAACAGTAAAGATAAGGAAGAAAAACAGCCTGCCTAGGAACAACCATGAGAGCCAATAAGGAGCAGGAGACCCCAGACCTAAAAATTACTGTTGGTCTGAACTACCATGTGAAGGGTGGGAGACTTAATTTGAAAAAGCTGTAATTGCGCAGGGATTTCTTTGTTCGGGGTCCCTCTTTGGAGGCACCCAGCTTGAGCTGTAATTACTGCACGCGCGTCATTAAAATTTAATTATTTAATTTGTTTTGATTTGGCTCTGAACTTTTCTGCGGGAAGCTAGGGTGAGGCCCTGTTATGGCTGCTAACAAGCCTAATTTCCGTAACAGTCAGTAAAATCCCAGAGACTCAGGGAAGCATCAAGACCGTCAGAAAGTGCAAGCCTGAACCTCAGCTGACAGAAACCACCAAACTGCGAGCATCCCTGGGTCGCACCAGGATGCTCCAAGGAGGGAACACGGTCACCAACAGGCCTCACCCAGGTCTCCCAGAAGGACACTGATGGCAGGCTGGGCTCTGGGAGCAGAGCACTGCTCTCGCCAGCCACCTCCTCCCGTGCTGAGCAGCAAAACACTGGGGCCACCACCCAGCTCCACCACAGGGCACCCGACACCGTGGCACGCCGCTACCCCCGCACCTCACAGAGGGTTGGCAGCCAACACGCGCCTCTGCATCAGCGACACACAGGGCACCCCGAAGGGCCACGAAACACAGAAAGCCCAACTCTCCATCCGTTCAGTTCCCTTCTAGTCCTCCAAGGCCTTGCAACAGGCACTGCCTCTCAACAGCCACTCACAGCCCAGGGCCTGCTCACTTCCCACCTCCAGGAAGCAGAGGAGAAGGACTCTCACAGGGGCTCATCAGGCAGCTCTTGCCTCTCACTTGTGCCTCACCTTCTCTGAAAGCATCTCTCAGAGCCACTCAGAAATGCCATTTTCAGAACAAGAGAGACCCCTGGGAAGGGCCCCTCGTGAGGACACCAGCAGCCTGCTCACGCTTTGCCACCTGCAGCTCCCAAACGCAGCTCTGAGCTGCTCCTGGGGGCTGCGGTGGCAGCAGCTGCTCAGGGAAACCCTTGAAAATGGGTCTCAGACCCAGGGCAGGGGCAAAGCTTCCTGCCCCCAAACCCCTCCAGCCGCCCCGGCCCAGCTGCTCGGGGGCAGCCGGCACGTCTGGCTCGCAGGGCAGCTGCCCCGGGGCCAGGGCGCTTTGTCCCGTGCTCGGCCCCACCAGCCCCCGCCCTGGTGGGAGGGAACCTGCCGCCATCGGGATGCACCCGCAGCCCTGCCAGCCCTGCTCTTGTCCCCTCCTCGCTCCCGCTTTGATCCCGCCCCGCTTCCAGGGCTGTTTTTCCACATACTGCACTCCGATTGGCTGACAGAGATATCAGTCAATCCCAACCCGGCCCTCCTCTTCACACCAGCCAATAGGAGGCAGTCCTGGGGCGTTGCCAGGGGAACGCTGCAGCCTCCTGCCCTGGCAGCCAGCTCTGCCCCCCCACGCCGCCCCCCCCGCGGTGGGTCGCCATGTTGTGGGTGGCAGCGCGGGGCGCGGCGGGGCCTGGGGGAAGCCCGGCGCCGTGTGCCCGGGCAGTGCGGGGTCCCGGGGCCCGGCCACTGCGCCGCAGGGGCTGGGCTCTGCCGCAGGGGGCCCGCGGGGCGCCTGGCTGCCCTGCACCCGGCAGGGCTGGGCCGTGGCCAGGCAGGGACTGCTCTCTGCGGGGCCGGGCTGGGCCCTGGCGCGTCGCTCCGCAGGGCTGAGGAGCCCCGGGGCAGCCAGGGCCAGAGCAGCTCTGGGCCTGCCGGTGCTGGGCAGCGGAGGGGTGGGGCCGGGAGGGGCCGGGGGAGATGGCCCTGCTGGGCTCCCCCCAGCACTGCCCCCCACGGCTCAGAGAAACAGGCTTGGGGGCAGCAGGGACTTGTGGGGTGGCGATGGCACCCCCACCTGTTCCCAAGCTGCTCCCCCAAACAGGCTGCCTTTTGGGTGCAGAGGTCTGACCCCCATTTGCAGGAGAACAGGGGCTGTGGCCGTCAGAGGACAACATCTCTGAGCCCAAAACATGCTCTGCCATGTTATAAGAGTAAAAGGATTCAGGGGGAAGGAAGAGAGCTTCTCCCAAACAAGTGGACACCTTGGGGTTATTACAAGGTGAAGGATCCATTTCCAACATGGGCCTTTCCAGCAGGCTCTTGAGAGCGACACAGGAGCTGCAGGACACCCCAGCCTCCAGGACGCAGGACCCCTTTCCTGCCAGAGCCAGATCCCCAAGGGGAACCCACTCTCAGGGAAGCCTGGCCATGGATTGCCCCCCACCCTCCCCACAGGGATGGAGCCAGCCCCACAGGAGGCCTGGGGCTCAGGATAGCCCCAGCCCTAGGACCCAGGAGTCCTGGCTGCCACATTGTCCCCTGAGCCAGGTAGACCCTACAGCAGGGCTCTCGTGGCAGCCCCAAGCCCTGTCCAGCCACTCCCAGAGCCCAGGATCCACAGCCATTTTTGTAGTTAATGGTCTCTGTGCGACCCCTCAGCAAGGAACTCCTGAAGCCCTTACCCTTGGTGGAGAGCTGCAGGAGTGTTGGGAACAAGGAACTGGAGTGCAGGCTGACGGTCTTGGTCCAGCAGCCCTCCATCTCGCTTGCCCCCCTTGCCCGCTTGCCCTCGGATTGCCTCTCCAGCTGGGGAGGACGGACGGTCTTCTCATCTCGTCACCCAAACTCCTCTCCAGTGTGCCCCTTCTCCTCTGCCTGTTGACAAGGGGCCCCAACGTGGCCCTGCTGCCTCCTGTCCCCCATCCTTGCCACTGAGCAGCTCTGAAGAGCAGCAGTGGGGAGTGTATGAGCAGTGCTGAGCAGCTCTTGAGCCTTGCAGGGAAGTGAGGGCACTGCTGCGGCACCAGGCAGACCTCCCTGTGATGTGGCACATCCGACTGTGGATAGCTGTGTTCCCACGTGGTCCTGGAGATTTTGGAGGCGGCTCCTACGGGACCTTAGCTTGTCATGAGGAAAAGTATCTCCAAACACCTCAGCTGAGAAACCTATTTGCCTCCATTGACTAGAGAGGGAAGTCCCGACAGCTGGCTTAGACAGAGACATCTGCACTGATAGGGTCTGGCATGGGCCATGTGGGATCAGCCTCCTCCCTGTTGTCCCCTAAAAGGAAGTAGCACTTCACTGACTTCCTGCAGGGAATGTCAAGGGCGTGTGGCTAGATGTTTTAGGGCCTCCTTTCAAACATCGCTTTAAGACTGGTATGCTGAGATTTGTGCAAATTTGGCCATGCAAAACTAGACGAAGCGGGTCCCCCTGCTTTCCTCATCAGTTGAGAGAGCTGGATGCCTCAGAGTGCGACATGCTCTGTGCAAAGAGTGAGGAGTGGCATAGACAGCCGTGGGCAGGGGGTGGTTTTCTGAGTACCAGGCTCTGTGGGAGACAAAAAAAATATCTTGCTTAACGGGGCAGGCCTGATTATAGCAGAAATGTTTAGAAAATGACATTACAAATGAAACAAGAAAGCATTTGAAAAAAAGATATTTAAGAGATTTAAAGCAATGTGTTGTTATACTTTCTAGCTTTTTTTTGTGCTCTTCTTGTCTTTCTTGATTTGTTCTGTTTCAGTATACTAGTCTTCTGTGGCGATTAGGCATTCTCTTTTTGTCTGAAAAGGAAAGCGCTTTTCAGAACTGGGGTGTGATGTAGTCACAGGGTCCTGGATTTCAGGTGCCCTGCTCCCCTCTGCCCAGCCTCCCTCTGCAGCTCCCAGGGGCTGCGGTCTCCCACAGGCAACGTGGGAGAGCTGCCAGGCCCAGGCAGGTGCCTCACACACACCGGGGCTTCTCCAAGGGCCACTGGGTGCTTGTGGTTGGACACCTGAGCTCTGCCTGGAAAGGTGAAGAACTCTTCTCAACATTACAAAAAGAAAAAAAAAAAAGAGAGAGACCATTTTCATCAGCTGAAAGGACTGAATAATTCTAATCAAATGTCTGTATTTTCCCATGATGACGTAATGGAAATTTTGAGGAAGGTCATGAATCTGGGGGAAGAACTATTGATGTGCCCCTTGACTTGCATTACCACTGCTCCGTCTTTTATGCTGTGGCTTTAACCTCACTAATGTTTCACCTATTTCCACATGCCCTGATTAATTTGATCACTTCTAAAGTCAACTTTGCGTCAGACGATCTGGGCATATGCACTTTCCATCGTTTCCCAGTCTTCCTCCTCCCCTTGCTCTTTCTCTCAGCCTTTCAAACAGGACAGGATGCAGGGTATACCCCTGCATGCCCCACCTTTACCTGACTTCCCAGTAAAGCATGACCATTCATGAAAACCCTCTGAGCTTGATCATCCAAGCAGCTTTTTGCCCATCTGGGTGTCTACTGGACATCCATGCCTGTCCTCTCCTCCACAAGTGCAGGTCTTTTATCACAGCAGGCAATCAGGTGGGTCAGGAATGATTCACCATCAGGAAATCCATGCTGACTGTTGCCAGGCACCTTCTTCGTGTGCCCAGAAATGGGATCAGAGAGCACTGGCTCCACGACACACTCCTCCTCAGAGGGAGGCTGAATGGCCTGCAGCTCCCTGTTTTGTCCTTGTGGCCTTTTTGGAAGATGGGCACAGCGTATTCCTTTTTCTGCTCATTGGGACCTGCCCTGATCTCCACAACCTTTCCAAGATGACAGAGAGCAGCCTTGCTGTCACTGCAGCCAGCTCTGTGCATGTCCGTGGATGCCAGCCATCCAGTCCCCTAGACTTCTAGGGGTTGAGTTTGAGAGACTTGGGCACTGCGGGTTGTTTTTCTCCTCAGGACTCCTGACTCGAGGCACAACAGCTCAGGAGACTTGTTGGGGAAGGCTGAAGCCAGAAGGACTTGACTTGCCAAGACTTATCTACATCCACTTTACAACAATTGCTGCCCCTTTCAGCAGTGAGCCCACATCTCCTTGTCGATTCTTTTCCTGTCACTGAAGCAGTAGCAGCTTTTCTTCCTGTCCTTCACATGCCCTGCAAGTGTCTCTATCCCAGAGGAGCTTTGGCTTCCTTAACACCATGCCTACTTTGCTGGACAAGGTTTCCAAATTCCTCCTTTGCAGCCTCTGCCTTCTTCCCCTTTCCATAGGCTGCCTTATTAGCCTGGAGCTCCTGTGGCAGTTCCCTGTTTAGCCATGCTGGGGTCCAGAGAGGTCCCATTTTACAAACTCTTCCTATGGAGGATTCTTGTGCTTGACGGCTGCTGTCCTCAATGACCTAATGGCTTTCCTGAGCTCCTCTGCCCTTCAGAGCTGCCTCTCTTGGTCCATCCCATGGAAAAGCTCCATACATCCAAGATGCCCCTTCACACATAGGGCATGCCCCTCCTCATCTTCCCTGGTAGTCTCTCGTGAAGAACTTGCACCCTGCCATTGAAGGACTCCATCATGGGAGTGATCCCACCACATCTCTGGTATTCCAACCATGTGGCAGTCCTGCGACAGCTTGTGCATCTCCATTTGCTCCTGCCCGAACCTCAGGCTGCATGTGTTTGCATCTGTGTTGGCTTCAGCACCTCAGCTGTGGTGCCGACTGAAGATTTGTCACAGGAAAACATGTGACCAAGGACCTCATGTATGCCAAGGCTTTGATTGGAAGTGGTGATATAGTGGCATGGCTAGCAGGTGGCAATGTAATGGTGAAAGGAGGTTGCCACGAAGAAAGCAAAGCCTGCAGGGCCCCAGGCCAGGGAGAAACAGAGCTGGGCTGTGCAGGAATGCCAGGAGAGGGCTTTGCTGCCTGAGCTGACTCTGCAGCACCTTGGGGCCTGTGGCAGACTTGAACCAGTCTCCAGGAAGGACAGGGTGCAACTGAGGAAGGCCCTGGGCCTGGGCAGCTTGTGATCCAGCCACCCTGAGGACACCATTAGCCCAGTCCCCGTTCTTCTCATCTTGGGGGGTGAGAGGACATTCAGGGGGAGGAGAGCTAGAAGGCTTGGAGAGTGTAGCGACTAGAGCGGAGACCTTGCTGTGATGTGCCTCTCCCATTTAGGAAGCATACTTGGATGCAAAGAGTGCAGACTGCCTAAAGACAGTGGTGGGATTCCTTTGTTTGGGCACAGGCAGGAAACCTGAGATGCCCTGGGACACTGGCACAGCAACCCCTCTGAAGGGGCATAGTTTTCCTGTAGGTCCCATGCTGTATCTAGTAGGAACATGTAGTTATCCTAGACACCCCAGGCATCTGAAATGGCCCTGTAGGCCTCTTTCCGTGTCATTAAATCAAGGGTCTGCACTCAACCACAAGAGCTGTTTTTAACATTGGGATCTTCAGATGTCTCAGCTTCCTAGTGAGATGAGCTTTAGTTGTCGTAGGCATCCAGGGTCATTTGAGACACCCAAGAAGACTGCCCAGCTGCTCTTGCTTTGCCCTTCCTGCCACTTGCTCTTGCCTTGCCCTCAGCTCTTCTGTGCAACCAGGGAAAAAGGAGGCTCTTTGCATCTCGTCAGCCAAAACTCCTCTTCAACCTGCTCTTCTGCCTTTCAGCGAGGGGCCCCAAGGCGGCCCGCTGCCTCCTGTCCCCCCACCTTGCCACTGAGCAGCTCCAAAGGGAAGAGGTGAGCAGTGCGTGAGCAGTGCCCAGCAGCTCCTGGGCCTCACAGGGAAGTGAGGGCACTGCTGCGGCACCGGGCAGACCTCCCTGGGATGCAGCACATCCCACTGTGACCTCAGCTTGTGTCGTCGGGGGGCTCCCTAGGTCACCGCCATGGAGGTGGCACAGTCAGGGAGAGAGCAGAGAGATTTCCCCTCCCCTCCCCTCCCTTCACCCCAGGGATTTGCCAAAAACTTGCTGATAAATTCTTCAGCAACATCTCCAGATGGTGCCAAAGGCTGTGATACATCTAAAAGGGGGGCACTGCAGAGGTCACTTCTGCATCCCGGCACTGACAGGTCTCTGCACTGGGCAGATGTGTGCGGGAAGCTGGGGCGTGGGGGTTGGTTTGGGGTTTGGCATTTTTTTCCTCATCAGCTGAGAGACATGCTCTGTGCACCTCAGCTGTGGTGCCGACTGAAGATTTGTCACAGGAAAACATGTTACCAAGTGTGGCATACAACGACACAGACCTGAGGTAGGGTAGTGCAAAAGATCCTTTATTGAAAACACAATGGCCGGTTATATAGCAATCAAGCTCAGCCACTCCTCCAAGTACCTCCTAGGCATTGTGGCATCTTGTGATAGGTAGGAAGATGTCTCCTGATGCCTGGCAGGCGGGCAGGACAGTCCAGCAGGACAGGCCCACCGCAGCTGCTGGCATGTAGGCAGGAAGGCCCACCGTGACTGCTGGCACGTAGGCAAGAAGGCACATGATCACTGGCGACTCACGTGCACACATTCTGGCCACAAATCATAGTTAGCACATCATTACTTTCTGCCTTAGAGATTCTCTGCTGTCTTACACAGCATCACTCTATCTTGGTCCCCAACACCCCAGGGCAGCCCGTCCCCCCTTCCACCCTCTGGGCACTTCTCCCCTGCGGCACCCTGAGTGCTGCTGCTGCCAGGGCAGAGGTGGAGGATCCCCCAGAGCGGCTCCTCCGGGAGCTCCCCAGGGAAAAGCTGTGCCCAGCCCCAGCCTCAGCCCCAGCCCCAGCGTGGCAGAGGGGAGCTGCCCTCTCCCAACCCACCCTGGCGGTACCAGCCCCACCTCAGTCTGCTCCTGAAAGGCTTCAGCACAGCCCTGGAGGGGCCCTGTGGTGTGTGGCGGCAGGATGGTTTGACATGGGCACAGCAGCAGCGGTGCCAGGACCAGGAGTAGGAGCATGGAAATTGGGGTGAAGACCCCTGCCCTTGACTGCATGGCTGGGGCTCTGGACGGGCGATGCCTTGTTGGCCGGCCAGGCTCCAGGTTCGGGGTGGATGCCAGCTCGAGGGCAGGAGCACTGGCATTTTCATGGGCTTCCAGTGCAGCCGTGGCTGTGGTGAAGGCAAGTGGGCAGAGCAGGCACACGCATCTGCAAAGGCTGGGCATGAGAAAGGCACGGGGGTACGGGGGAGCATGGAGGGGCAGGGTGAGCAGCCTTGCTCAGGGCCCCACGACTGGACCGGGGAGGGTTGAGGGCTCTGGGGCTGGCGGGGCTCCAGATGCTGCTTCATCATCAGCTCCGTGCTGGCAACGTTGGGGTTTCACCCTTTGCAGGGAGCAGCCTGCGGTGGGGCCGTGAGCGGGGCCCTATCTGGACCCAGACGATGTTCTGCTCAGAGGCGGAGGAGCATGAGGGAGCGTGGGGCCGGCCAAGGGCTCTGCCCCTCGCCTGCTGGGAGGGCAGCCCTTGGGAGAGGCAGAACTTGTGTTTTTGCCTGGGCTCTTTCCATTCCCAGATTTACAGAGGAGTTTTGATGGGAAAGCACCTCTGGAGGTCTCTGGTCCAACCTCCCACACAAAGCACAGCTGGTTGGAGCCCTATGGTCTTGTCTGGTGATCACTGGCCTGTGCCTGATGCCGGTTACCATCCCCAGTCCTGCTCTGCTCCTCTTGTCCGGGCACTGCAGGACAGCATTTCACACCAGTGGGTCACTGCCCTGCCTGCCTTGCCGGCACCCTTGCCTCCCATCTCCCCTTCCCGTACGCAGCAGCTCTGCTCTTGCTGCTCCTGACAACTACTCTTTGTAGCAGGAACCCAGCCACAAAGGTTGCATAAACCCTTGAGCTGTGACACAGAAAGACCTGCTCTCCTAACTACCCATCGTAAAATCAGACCCTTTGGCTGCCTTCACTTTGTCATCCAGCTAAGACCGTGTGCAGTGGTAGCTGGGTAGTGGGTCCAAACCCAAATCACTCCTTACATATTGAATTTGGCTGTCAGGCAAGAGTTGCTGTGGGGCTGTTTGGGGACCTTCTGTACCCACAACCTTCTCTGGGATCTGCCTGCATCCACCTTTCTTTGCCAACGCTTTCTGACTGCAGTGCCCAGGTCTGTCCGAGGTAGAGATGAGGAGTCAGGTCAGCAGGACAAGGACAGGGTCAGGTCAGGACCTGCAAGGTGCAAGGTCAGGCACAGGCATGTCCACAGCGTAACTCAGGCCAGGCCCAAGGACAAGGGGAGCAGTTCCCCGGCAAGGGGGAGGAGGCCCCGCAATGACGCCGGTCACTGTGTCTCCCCGGCTCTTGTGTCCAGCAGATCCCCTCCCTGTCTGCCTGCAGCCCCTCCATGCCCACCCCACTGCCCAGCACAGCACAAGAGCCCTGGCCCTGCAGCCCCTCCAGCAGCTCCTGCTGCCGCAGGGACAGAGCAGCCTGCCCCGAGCTGGGGCACACAGAAACCTGGGTCTCCTCCTCATTTTCCATCTCTGAAGGCTGCCCTGCTTTTCCCCTGCGACATCCCTGCTCCCCAGAGAGCCTTTCCCAGGTGACAACGTCCATGCTGGCCTGCCCAGCCATTCCTGCACCCTTCCCTGCTGCTCCCTGCAGGGTCCCAGGCTGGCGGTGCTGCTCTGCAGCGTGAGCAAACTGGGGGCCACAGGGTGACTCCTGACTGGGCACTGGCCGTGCTGGTCAGGTGGGAAGCGGGCCCAGCCAGACAGGGATCACCACCACTGACACTGCTGGCACATGTCTGTGCTCATGGACAGAGCTCAGAGTGACCCCGAGGTGTTTGCAATGGCAGGAGATGTGTTTGGGTGGGCACGAACTCCAGCCTGGGGTGTTTCCCTGAGGGTGCACGAATCCCTCTCCAGTGCCCCTTCCCTGGGCCTCCTGGGTCCCCACTGCCCCTCCACGGGTGGCAGAGCCCTCATTTCCCTGGGCATACCTGCATTTAGTGCTTTACATTCAGGTGACTCCACCATGGACTGTCCCTCCCTTGGTGAGCCTCCACTCACTGCCCACCCCCAGGCACACATTGTCCCTCCAGGTCCCCTGAGCTCTGCTGGTGGCTCAGAATCCCCTCCAGAAGAATGGCCATCTGTCATCGGCACTGTCACCTGTGGGATAGCCCAGGGGAGGCAACTCAGAGACCATTCTGCATCTCCACTGGCACCGCTCACTGAGAAAGGAGCCCCAAATCCAACCTGCGGTCCCTATCAGATCCCATGGAGACTCTGAGCTTGTCCTCCAGAGCCTAGGGAGCTCACAAGCATGACGTCAAGTCCTTTTGTGGTGCAATCCCTTGGGAGTCTTTTGGACTCCCCCTTCTGAAGAAAGGCCAGGCTTGAGGCACATCACAGAGGCAATCCCGTTTTATTATAAAATGTTTTTCTGCAGGCCAGGTCTGGCAGAAAGGTGCCCAAAGCCTGCTCCTGCCTGCATTCACAGGAATGCCCAGGGAAGCACAACCCTACCACCACCCCACTAGGAGAGTGCTTAGGCCATATATCCACAGCAGAGCACAGCAGGAGAGTGTGGAAAGAAGGAGAATAGCCCTGAAAGGGGAAAGTCCTGCTGGCATTGCCGGATGTGTCTGCAGGAAAGCTGCAGCCTTTGTGCAAAGGCTGCAACCAGGGAATTCCTGCTGTGGCAGTGGGGTGATGGTCCTGAGGAGCACAGGGTCTGTCCCCACAAGCTGCATCCAGACTCCTCTGCCCTCCTGCTCTGCTTTGAGTGTTGGAGCAGTGCAGAGGCAAGGGACCAAGCCACAGGGACAGCTGGCTGCCACCCTTGCAGAAGAGGGCAGTGAAATCACCCTCTGACTGTGGCCAGGGGAGCTGAGCTCTCCTAATGGACACGGGACCCACAGTCTCACCCCAGCTGTGCTCAGCCAAGCCTGACTCTGTTGCCCTGCACTCCCTTGGTGTCAGTGCCGAAAGCGACACTGCAAAGGGAAACTCTCCTCATTGCCCTGGGGGCATCGGAGGCAGCTCAGACCAGCGGGCTCCGAGGTTGCCCCTCTCTGCTGATGAAGGGCGAAGCCTGGCTTCCTGCTCCAACACCATCGCTGGGTCAGATTCCAATGAGAGTTTCCTGAGGAGAGGTGGCAGGAACCAAAACAATGTTTTCTGTTAACAATTAGGTGAAAGAGAAAAGTAGGCCAGAAAGAAAAGAACACAGAGCCTTGATGCCAGATAACCTGGGAATGATGAGTGGATGCACGTGGGACTGGTGCTGGTGCTGACATTGTCCCAGTTGAATCAGTTTCTTCAGTGCCTCCTTGAGCTCCTTGTTCCTCAAGCTGTAGATGAGCGGGTTCAGTGTTGGAGGCACCACCACGTACAGAACAGCCACCACCAGATCCTGAGCTGGGGAGGACATGGAGGGGGGCTTCAGATGGGAAAACGCGACAGTGCTGACAAACAGGGAGACGACAGCCAGGTGAGGGAGGCACATGGAAAAGGCTTTGTGCCGGCCCTGCTCGGAGGGGATCCTCAGCACCACTGTGAAGATCTGCATGTAGGATAGAACAATGAAAACAAAGCACCCAAAGAATAAAAAGCCACTAGCCATAATAACCTTGTCTTCTCTGAGGTGGGAGTCTGCGCAGGAGAGCTTGAGGATCTGGGGAGTTTCACAGAAGAACTGCTCTATGGCATTGCCTTGGCAGAGTGGTATTGAAAATGTGTTTCCAGTGTGCAGCACAGCAGTGAGAAAACCGCTGCTCCAGGCAGCTGCTGCCATTTTGACACAAGCTCTGCTGCCCATGAGGGTCTCGTAGTGCAGGGGTCTGCAGATGGCAACAAAGCGATCGTACGCCATGACAGTGAGAACATAATATTCTGCTGAGAAGAAAAAGAAAAGCAGAAAGATCTGGGCAGCACATCCTGCATAGGAAATGGCCCAAGTGTCCCACAGGGAATTGGCCATGGATTTGGGGACAGTGACAGAGATGGAGCCAAGGTCGAGGACTGAGATATTGAGGAGGAAGAAGTACATGGGGGTGCGGAGGCGGTGGTCGCAGGCGATGGCAGTGATGATGAGGCCGTTCCTCAGGAGGGCAGCCAGGTAGATGCCCAGGAAGAGCGAGAAGTGCAAAAGCTGCATCTCCCGTGTTTCCGCAAATGCGAGGAGGAGGAACTCGGTGGGGGAGCTGCTGTTGGACATTTGCTCCCTCAGGGCCCACAGGGACTATCCAAGGAAGAGGAGACAATGAGGAGACAGGAGAGCCTTCTACAAATAAAACCTTTGTGTATAAGCCTCCCTCCCCCAAACATACACAATATCTATCCTCCTCTTGCCAGGACCGTCACTGAGCTCCATGGCTTGAGCTCCCCTTTGTGCTGCCTGAGTTTGCCATGAGCAGCGGGGGCCTCTTCCCATGGGCTCCAGAGGACTCAGTCCTGACCCACAGCCGTGGGTGCATGGGAACATGGGTGACTAAACTTTCAGATTCACAGTTTTAGTCAGATTTCATCCACTTATTATGTTGAAGGGCTTTTTGCATCTTCACTCTCAGTTCTGAACAATGGGTGTTCTTAACTAGTTTCAAGGATTCTTTTGTTTTCTTTTAGATTCTACTGAGTCAACATCCCTGAGGAGGATTCTTGGAGACAGAGATCCTCAGCATTGCAACTGCACTTAGAGTGAATAGCCATGATTCCTGAGAGGCAAAAGGATCCACTCTGTCTTTAGTGCAGAGTGAGGAGAGCTGGCCTCTCCATCAGTCTTGCTCCCAGCTGCCCTGTGCTTGCACCTCTGAGGTGCAGGACATTTGCACTCATGCTGACCACGACCCTGCTGCCTGGAGCTGTCCCTGCAGGGAGCTCTTTCTCTGTCCCACGTGTCATGCCAGTGCTCACAGACCCCCCCATGCCACCCCTGGGTGCTCAGCTCTGCCCTGCAGAAACCTCCTGGGGGCAGGGCACTGCCCAGGGGCACCTCTGTGTTTGCAGGGGCTAAGGAGCAGGTGGGATAAAGCTTGCTGAGGCTGGAAAGGTGATGCTGGTTCTGTCTGTAGGCTGAGGGGTGGAGGAAGGGATTTCTTGAGTTTCTCCCACAACTGTTCCTCTCTCACTGTCGCTATTTGGGAATCTCAATGCCCTGTTGAAACCGGCCAGATCCAAAGACATTTCATCCCAACAGAGAGAGTAAAACTGAAAGCAGAGACTCAGGAAAGCTCCTTCCCTTTCAGGCATCCCAGTCTTGACCTTCCTTTTGGAAAGCCTCCTCCAGATATGTTCTCAGGCTGAGCCGCAGCTGACAGCAGCCCTGACCCATGCAGCACCCTCTCAACAGGAGAGGGAACATGTCCTGCCAGGGGTCAGTCATCCCACCCAGAGCTTCTCCCCACAGCACCGTGGGCAGTTCCCTGGGCAGGCTGAGTGCTGACCCTCACAGGTGGCCAAGTCACTGCCCTGGGCACACGGCACCTGGGCCACAGGCACACTGCTCTGAATTACAGCCCTGGGCAGACCTGTGTGCACACCCCGGCTTCACACCCTTGCAGCATCCCTGGGAGAAGGTGGCAGGACGCCGTTTCCCTGTGACGGTGTGGCTGGAAATCCCTGCTCTAAAGCACCTCCTGCTCCACTCAGGAGGGACTGGCATACCCATCCTGGCAGACCCCATCAGCCATGGCATGTGGTAGCTTTAGAGAACCCCTCAGGATGCCTCAGCTGCATTGCCCTGCAGCCAGAGACTTACTGTGTTAGGGGCTGTGAAGATTTCTCCTCCAGTCACCTCTCAGCCATCTACCCACTCCTGATTGCCTTCAACTCCTGTCTCACTCCTCTTGCTCATCTCCTTTGTCTTGTCGTGGCACCTGCAGGCAGTGCCTGCAGCCCTGCTGCTCTTTGCAGGAGAGCTGCTCCTGGACAGAGCTGACTCTCAGCAGTGCTGCCAGGTTGCCAGGAGCTCCCTCCATCCCAGGAGCCTGGCCCCTCGTGGGAACAGTGGCCCAGCTGAAGAGGTGACTTTATTTGTCCTTTGTACTCCCTCCTCCTGGGAAATGTTCAGTGAGGAAGACTAAAATAATCACTGAGGGTCTCTCTCTAAACACTGCAGACAGACCGATTCCAGCATTGCAGTTTGTCTCATCAGAGGACGTTTATCTACCAGAGGTGGAAATGTCCCACTCTGGAAGCCCCTCTTGCCATCTCTTAACTAGGCAGGACACCTGGAGAGGGACAAGAAGGGAATTCATTTTCCCATGGCTCAGGGATTGATTCAGATGAGTTAATCTGCACATCTCATGCCATCTTGGAAGCCCCTGGCATGGAGCAGCATTTAGCTGCCTCTACAAACACCTTAAGGGAGGGTGTCAAGAGGATGGGGCCAGGGTCTTTTCAGTGGTGCCCAGTGACAGGACAAGAGGCAATGGGCACAAACGGAAACCCAGGAAGTTCCATGTGGACATGAGGAAAAACTTTGCTGTGAGGGGGACAGAGCACTGGAACAGGTTGTCCAGAGAGGTTGTGCAGTCTCCATCTCTGGAGATATTCATACCCCACCTGGATGCCATCCAGTGCAATGTGCTCTAAGTGACTCTGCTGGGGGAGGGGGGGGGGCGGGGGGGTTGCATTAGATAATCTCCAGAAGTCCCTTCCAACCTCAGCCATTCCCTGATTCTGTGTCCTGCACTCAGTGTTGCACACCGCCACCCTCACACTGCCCCCAGGAAGAGCCCTGAGCAAAGCCTGAGGGAAAGGATCACCCCTTTCCAGGGGCTGCCTGTCGGTGCCTGGCCAATCTGCTTGATAAAACGCATCAAGGTTTACTGGACATCAGAGCCAGCTGCACATTGCCTTTGCCTACCTGCAATCAGTGCCTCCAACTTTCTGCTCTAATCAGCCCCCAGGGAGCCTTTTTTTGTTAACGTCCCTCCGTGGGACCTATTAACACTCCAAGAAACTTTGGTGTTTGCTTCTGACTTCAACTTCTGGAGTGGTTTGATCAATCTCCTCTCAGCATCTGAGCTTCGTGCACTCAGCACCAAATACACCTGAGGGGCCATTCAAATGCCAAAGGCCTAACAACCCCTGTCACTCTCCAGCATTTTCTTCAGTTCTTCAACTCTTGCATGGCCAATGGGAGATTTTTTCAGAAGTGTATTAAAATGAGGAGGATTTCAATGAGCAAAGTTTGTCTTATTTTTAAGTTTTATTTTCCAGCTTGCAGAACATGTGATATGCACATTCTCCACTTCATACTGAGCCAGAGTGTCTCCTAATGAAGTCTGGACATGTAGGGAAAGCAGTAGCCTTGATGGGAGGGAGATCTTTATGGACAGCCTTCCTCCTCACCTCCCCAGCCCTGCCGTTTCTCTCATCAGCCACTGGGGACTTAGATCACTCCTGTTAAAATCCAACCTTTTTCCACTCAAGTCTCTAGCTGCATGCTGCATTCCCACCTGCCTTCCTTAGACAACTAGTTGTAGACGCAGAAGAATTTCTCTTAACTGCAGACAAACAAATACAACATATGATAGAGTTTAATAAAAAAATAAAATACACTCCCCAACTGTATGTTAAGTGCAAGCTGCCTCCAGTGAGGTCCACTTGCCACAAGAAAAACTTTCCCTGAAATGGTTTTGACAAAGAGATAGGAAAGGAGAGCTGGAAACACAACTAAGGAGGTGGCTAAAGAGACAGTTGGACTCCTGAGAGACGAGGGAAGGACATGTGAAAATAGGTGAGAGATTACTGAGACCACCTCCACAGTATAACAGACAGAGCAGTGGTAACGCAGGTTGAGGGGGACAGATCAATATTTCTTCTCCTGAGATTAAGACTCTTCCTGAAAATTGCCACTATTTCCACTATCACGGGAAAACATTGACATTAAAATTAGTCGATCATTTTAGCTGGTGAAAGTGTGTTCATACTTGTCAGATGTTGAAAACAGTTCTTCCCCTTTCCAGGCAGAGCTCAGGTGTCCAACCACAAAGACCCAGCAGCACTTGGAGAGGCCCCGGTGTCTCTGAGGCACCTGCCTGGGCCTGGCAGCTCTCACGGGGCACCTGCGGGAGACCAGAGCCCCTCCGGGCTGCAGGTGGAGGCTGGGCAGAGGGCACCAGGGCACCTGCGATGGCACCAGATGTCCATGACCCTGTGACGGCATCCCACCCCAGTTCAGAGAAGCACTTTCCTTAAAGAAGACCACACACAAAAGCCCCTCAAAACACCAGCATATTGAGAAAATACACCACCACCAACAAAATAAAAAAAGAAACCTTATCAAGGAGGGCTATAAGAACAAAGAATGTTAACAACTGAAAAGTGTAACTAAACATTTCCTTGTTTAACATCCTTTTTAAAATTTCTTTCTTGATTCATTTTTATTGACATTTTCTAAACATTTTTGTTATAATCAGACCCACATGATTAAAAAAGATATTTTTATGTCTTGCACAGCACTTAGTGGCCCAAACCACTCCCTGCCTGGGAGAGTCCACGCAACTCCTCACTCTGCACAGAGCCATTCCTGCTCCGAGGTGTCGAGCTCTCTTGACTCAGAGAGGGCAGCAGGGTAACCAGCTTCAATGAAACACTCTATTTTTGGATGGCCAAATCTGCAAAAATCTCAGCACACCTGTGTTATAGTGATGTCTTGAAGGAGTCCCTAAACATCCAGCTGCACTCCCTTTCCGTTCCCTGCCCAGCAAATGAAGTGCAACTCCATTTGAGGGGACAACAGGGAGGAGACACATCTCACCCCATGCCAGACCCCTCCAGTGCGGATGTCTCTGTCTAATCCAGGTGTCTGGACTTCCCTTTCTAGTCAAGGGAGAGAAATAAGGTGTCTCCCTGAGAGGTCTGGAGAGACTTCTCTTGGTGACCAGCTCATGCTTCAGACAGCTTCCCACAGGTCCTGGGCCACCTTTCCCAGCACCACATGGGAACACAGGTAGCCCTGGGCATCGCGGGCAGCAATTGTGTCTGTATGTGGGCAAATGAATAGAGGCCTGAAAACCTATCCAAACAATATCTCCATGCAAAGACTGAGAAGAAAACATATTCATTACCAGAAATTCAGATATTTTTTATCAACTCTAATGATCCTGCAGTTCTGATGCTTTAAAATCTCTCATCGTTGTGGTCCCCTCACATTGACTGCATTCAGTCCGGTAAGCCACTGCTCTGCCACCGGCCGGACAGCACCTCCCGCTCATGCAGTAAACCCTGCGCAGAGCTGCTGGAGCGGTGGCTGCACCTTCAGCTGGAGCAACACACACAGCCCCCGGGGGTGGGGGAGTGCGGCGAGCAGCCTGGAGAGCGCAGGGGGGTCCCGCGACACCCACTGCCCTGCCGGCAGCGTGCGTGGACGGGGAGCTGCCAGGGGCACAAACCGGGGCCAGGCAGCGTTGCCCACGTTGTACCCACTTAGCTCCACGGCAGTTGTGGACCAAAAAGCCTTATATCCAGCTGCACTGGAGGACACAGGCATCTTGTGCCGCCTTCAGTTTTACCTTCTGAAATAGCAGCCTGTGCTGACTGAGAATGTATTTTGATAGGAATGGATGTTCATTTAAAATCCACTCCCTCCAATTTTCTCTGCTCGACTTTAGTAGCATATTGACAGCCAATGTTCCCTGTGTGATAGGAAAGGGGCAGTTAAGGATATCGCCTAGGCCCTGGGGGCGTTCTGTGTATCTGTTAGAAAAGGCAGCTAATGCAGTAGTGATGGTACTGGCTGGGTTTGGGAGCAAAAGAGAGGCAAATAATTGATTTTGTTGAGGAAATGGCAGAATATCCTTGCAGTGTCTCCTATTCTTTTTCAAAGGAAATGGGAAAAAAAAAAAAAAAAAAAAAAACCACCCGAACTTGGAAGTTGCTTTCAGGGCAGCACAACCAATTTTCCTCCCCCCCCAGCTCTCTGCTCCCTGCGCCTTGCACAGGCTGCCCTTCTTCAGGCACTCCCTAGCAGGCATCCACTACAAGGCCACCCCTGCTGCTCTGCCCACTAATCCTCACCCACACGCTCTCCACTGCCTCATCGCCCGTCCCTGCGCAGAGCTCCCTGCACGCCGCTGCTCTCTCTCCAGGGTTTCCTTCCTCCACATCACCCTGCACCTTTTCCTTGCCATCCCACACCACCACTTCCTCACTCTTTCTGCAGTCAGCCTCTCCCCTGAGCTGCCCCCACTTCAAGGCTCTCCTCACCACCTTGCCCACCTGGTTGGCCATCAGGTCAGCAGATGGGAACAGTCTCCTTCCAAATGAAGCGTGACAACCTGCAGCTTTGCTCCCTCTCTGTGGGCTCCCCTTCAGGACCTCCTCCAGCTGCTGTAACCCCAGGCCAGCCGGGGAAGCAGCCGCTCCCCTCTCCTGGGAACCTCTTCCTGCTCTCGGGGCTCGTTTTCAGCCAGAAATCCTGCTCACCACAAAACTGCAAGCACTGTCACGGGCTAAGAGCAGGACTAGGCGATGGACCATGCACTGCTGCAGCATGGTTTTACACCCCCCTCAGCTCCATGTGTCACCAGCCCCTAACCTGCCACCATGAAAAGGGAAAAAAAAGCTCAGCTCTAGTGCTGAGGGTCAGCACATGGGCTAGCTTTCCTCCACGCTCATTCACTACCCCCGAGCCCCCAGCCCTGTGGCTGCCCTGAAGAGCCAGGCCGTAGCCCCTTGACTCTGCCCTTTCCCATCCTGCCCCTTACACACTCAGAATGACAATAAGGCCTGGCATTTGGAAGGTGTGGGGGGTGTTAAAAATTAATAAATTGCAAATAGGATGCAAACTATTGACTTTTATTTAAGAAAAAAGGTTCTTCTCTGTTCTCTCTGTCTCCCTCTCTCCCTCCCACACCCACACACCCCCTAGCTCCTTTCCTTTGCTTCAGCAGCATGCTAAGATTGAGAAAGCAGAAGTGGGGAGGGAAAGAAAAGGAGATGCAGGAATGAACAGCAGAGGGAAGACAAAAGAAGACCTTCTCAGTCAGCACATGCTGCTATTTCAGAAGGTAAAACTCAAGGCGGCACAAAATGCCTCCAGTGTCCTCCAGGGCAGCTTTTACCCAGAGACACGTTTCATGCTGCTCCTTCAGTCACACCTCGCCAGCATCGGTCTCCCAGCAGACACAAAGCACAAGCCAGCCTTCTCCAGCGGTAACTGCAAAGAGGCTGAACACGGGCTGGGGAAGCTCTGGGGGGAGCAGCGGCCCCGGCAGGGCAGGGGCATTCCCCCAGGCAGAGGGGCTGCGTGGGGCAGGGCTGCTCACAGCTCCCGCTCGCCCCCAGGACACTTGCCCAGGGGCTTCTCAGCAGGAAGCTCCAGGCAGGGACCATACCAAAGGCAAGCAGCTTCCCGGAGTCTCTGCTTCCAGGTCCCTGCTGCTGGCGTGGTGGGAAGGGAAAAGGAGCTGCCCAGCCGCAACAAGAGCCCCAGGCTCTGAAGCCCACACAGAGACCAGCAGCTCTGCGAGGAAGCTCACCAAGGGCCTTCGCCCGCTCGCTGCCCACGCGCAGCACCAGCAGCACCGTGGCTGCCCCAGCAGGCTCTGTCCCAGCTGCTGCTGAGCACCTGCAAACACGCACGTGCCCCTCGACACTGCCCCGCTGCCACCAGGGCTCTGTGGGGCAGAGCTGAGCGCCATGGGGCTGCCATGGGGGCCGGGGGCCAACGCTGCCCTGAGCAGACGTCACCTGCAGACCCTCCACGGCCTCTGGGCAGGTGTCCGCAGGGGCTGCGAGCGCCCTCCAGAAGGGCACAGCTCTGCCGCAGCCGCTCCGCTGCCACAGCCGAGAGCCTGGCTCTGGCCACGGCCACCAGCAGCCTCCGCACGTCCTGCTCATCCTGGTGCCCACGGCCGGGCTGAGCACAGGCAGGAGCTGGGCATCCGCCCGGGCAAAGCAGGGCTGTAAGCAGGGGCACAGGGCAGCTGGCGGCCTCCTGCCCCGGCCCGCAGCCACCACAAGCCCAGCTGCCCCTACGCCCGCCCCGCACAGAGGCCACGGCACCGAGAAACGGCCACCGCAGCCGGCACCGAGCCGCGGGGCCGCCGGCAGAAGGGGCACAAGAGCCGGGGGCTCCCGCGGGGCTGCAGGCGGCCCAGGCCGCGCCGGGCCTTCCCCAGCAGCTGCTCGCACCCAGCCGGGCCGCGGCGGCTCCGGCCACCCCCGCGCGCACAGCCGCTCGCTCTGCCCAGCCCAAGGCCCTCGGCCCCGGCGCGGCAGCTCCCGGCGCTGCGGCTCGAGGCTCCGGGCGGCCCCGCCCCAGGACACGCTGCCCTGCGCGGCCGGCAGCAGCCGCCTCTCGGCCCCTCCCTCCCCGCAGGGCCCGGGCAGCCCCGGCACCGCCCCCGCCCCGCCCCTGGGCCGCCTCCTCTGCACCAGTGCGCATGCTCCGCCCCGCCCCTCCCAGTTCCTCCCCCTCTGCCCCGCCCCTCCCCGCCCCGCCAGACCGCCCAGCGCACGCGCACTGCCGCCCCCCCCGCCCCTCCCTCCCTGCTGCCCGGCCCCGGGAGGCCCCGCCCCGCGGGAGCCAATGGGGGAGGCGGGGCGGAGGCTCTGTCTGCTGGGAGAGCGGTGCTGGCGAGGGGGTGGGGGAGGTGCAGGGCAGGAGAGCAGCTTTGTTCTGGGCACCTTTGTGCAGGGGATGCCAAAAGGAGACAGTCGAGGAGTGACGGTACCACCTGGGTCTGGGAGCCTAACAGTGGAAAAGGAGTGAGTTTGTTGAAGAAAGGCCAGAGTATCCTTGCAGTGTCTCCTCTTCTTTTTCAAAGGAAATGGAAAAAACAAAACAACAACAAAAACCCCTTAGAAGCTGCTTTCAGTGTCTGTTCCTGAAGGAGGAGTTTCCACAAGACTTCCTCTCTGTCTTAGCTGATGTAATACTTTGACTCTTGCCTTCTGCGTGGTGGGGAAGTGTGCAGCTGAGAAGTTTTGAAAGACCTCGTTCCTGAGCCCTGCTGGAGCAGCAGGTTATTTAAGTGTGCGTATGAGTTGCTCTTCCGTCTTGTCTTTCCTCACCGCCTTCGACATTTCTGCCCTCGATTGGAGTGTGTTCAAAGCAGAGGTGTGTGGAAGACCTTTGAGTGTCTCTTGATTCTCCCAGCTGGTTCTTGTGGCACCTTTTTGAAATGTTGAGAGCTTGCGTTTGACCTGCTGCCAAGTCCCTGCAGCTGCTCCCTCCCTCCCTCCCTCCCTCCGTCCCTCCGCGAGGGTCAGCCACCCGTGTGGCTGTGGGTTGTCAGCGCTGGCTGCCCCGGTGGCAGCAGCCGCCTCCGCTGTGCCGCCGTGGGGTGAGCGCGGCGCAGGGCCCCCTGCCCTCCCTCGCAGGCAGGTTTCCCTGGGGGGGCCACGGCCGGGGCAGCGCAGCCGCCTGTGCCGGCCCGGCCGGGCCCCGCGGCGGGGTTGTCCCTGCGGCCCGGCCTGCGTGGGGCAGGGGCAGCCCCCGGGCACCCCGCACAGCCCCTGCCCGCTGCAGGGCCAGCCCTGGCCGGGGCCCTGGGGGCGAGGGGGGCCGGGCCCCCTCTGTGACACGGGCTGTGCTCACAGGGGACATCCCGTGTCACGGCCACAGCCGCCCTCTCCCGCGCGGCCCCGGCCTCTCCCCACACGGCCCGGCGAGGCCGCGCCAGCCCAGGCGCTGGGGCTGCTCTCGGCACCGCTCTGCTGCCAGGAGCCGCCGAGCCCCAGCGGGAGCCGGCGAGGGGAGGCCGGGGCAGCGCGGGGCTGCGGGGAAGTGCGGAGGAGGAGGAGGAGGAGGAGAGGAGCTGTTTCCTCATCATCTTCCGCCACAGGGGTGACCCAGGGCGAGGAGGACAAGGATGGAGCTCTGGGACGCTGGCCACGGGACGCCGCGTGAGCAGGGGGTGCCAGTAATCCCTGCCTGGGGTAAGGCCTTCAGGAGCTCCTTAACAAATGTTGTTGTGGAGAGGATGAATGGGGAAAGAGAGTTTGGCTGTGGAAACCCTGGGCTGTGGGAGGGGCTGGACAGTCTGGTTGGTGCCCCAAGAGCTCCAGCTGATGGTCCCCTCTGGCTCAGGTGCCAGTGTGGCCGCCAGGACTGCTGGGTCCTGCCCCTGACGCTGCCCCTGCTCCCGGCGGGGGAAGGAGCTGGAGCTGCCCTGGTGGCCTTGCAGAGCCTGTGCATGCAGGGATCCAGTATGGGGGAAACTGGCCCTGCAGGAGAGTCCCCAGGGGATCCCCTGAATCCCCAGATTTCCACGGGCACAGCACCATCCTCTCTGGGACGTAAATCATTGCCAGTATCCCTAGGGAGGGGGTCACCCTCTGACAGCTGTGTCTGGAAGGAAAGGAGACCTGTCTGAAGAAGGCGGAGGGGTCCTGCAGCTCCTGCTGGGCTCTGGCGAGACTGCCAGAAACACCGGTGCTCAAAATGCATCCTTGCACTGTTCCTCAGCTCAGCTTGGCTTTCTGTCCAGGACCCCAGCCACTGCCTCTAGCCCTTCCCACTGGACCGTCTTGTGCCTCCAGACTGGCAGAGCAGGCTTTGATCTGGGAGATGTATTGTGGCTGTCCCGTGGCAGGATCTCCATGTCCCACTGCCTGTTTCAGGTCCAGACTGCTGCTGGGGTCAGATGACAGTTCTAGCCTGAAGGCAGTGCCCGTCTCAGCTCTGCAGCCCCTGTGAGGGATGGGGTTAGTTTGGGCAGGGGGTGCTGTCTGAGGACGCCCGCTCTTGCCATCTCCTTGGTTAGGCGTGTGGTGAATGGCTGTGAGCTGGCCGACCCAGAGCACGACATGACTTTCTCTTGCTTTTCCAGTGGCTGTGCACATCTGGGAAGGTGTGTCAGACTACATCATAGAGCAGCTGGTGCTGAACAAGGTGGGTCTGCCCTCCTGTTCCTCCCCTCCACCCCTGATGGTTTCAGCAGTCCTGACATCTCTGTGCCATTGGGTGCAATTGCTCTGCCCCTCCTTTGAAACCAGAAGGAAATCCCATGGAGAAGGATGCTGCAAATGATAGGAGTGCCACAGACTAATGTCTCCCTAAAGCGAGATGACAAAGCTCCTGTCCAGTTTCATTCACAGGAGGGGTTGGAGGCTTTCTGGGCCTTCTCCAGTCCCCCCCGGAAGGGTGAAAGGCCAAAGAGAGAGCCTGGCATGTTTTTTTCTGAGGTTATCTCCCTTCTTGGAAAGCCTTCCTATGGATGTCCTGGATGACAGGGATGATATACGTGTAATTTTGAGAGGGCGAGGAGGAGGGGGAGGAAACCATCTGGAACGTTCTTCCAAAGGACCTCTCCAAGGCTCTCCCAAGCTTTCCAGAGGGCTTCATCTTGCCCCTTTGTAGGCCAGGAGTGAGCAGGGCCCGTCGCACCATGGCCATGCTCTGACAAGCCCTCGGGCTGTTTGTTCATCTCCCATGCTTAGAATTCTTCTCTTCTCTTCTGTTTGCAGGACGTGAGAATTATTCGACTTGGCACCTTCCGCGTTGTTAGAGAGCAAGTCGTTGATGGCAAGAATGGTCTTCTGACTGTTCGCAGACCCACGTTTGTCCTCGGAAAGTATCTTGCAGAGCGTCATGGCCTCACCCATGATAAGGCCTATGTTCCTGGTAAGAAGACAGACTGAAACTTGTGCTTCCTCGTGCAAGATGTGTGGGGTGTGGATAACTGCTGCTCAGCAGCGGCTGTCAGAAATCTAGAATGCCTTTGCTGGGTCCTGAGAACAGCTCCAGGGTTTTTTTTATTGTCATGTCATCAGAATGTGGAATCGAATGAGCCTCTCTCTCCCTCTCAGGCTTGCTTTTACAGCTGGCTCCATACCAAGTGTTTTGGGGTTGCTGCTTCTAAGCTGATGTAGTTAAAACTCCTGTAGTTTAAACACCTGTTTATGCCCCAGCAGACCTTGTAAGGGTGAACAGCAGCATTGCTGCTGGCTCTTCCAAGCTGCTTCTGCTTCAAGTGGGTCAAAGCCATCTGTAGAGAGCCTTGAAACAGAGATGGGAACAGTAGTGTGTAGGAAAAGCCCTCCGAGGCCAGCTATGGGGTGATTGCTGGGGAGTGGTAGGAGCAGTGCAGCTGTAGGGTGATGTCAGTGAGGGCTGTGGGGCAGCAGGAGCTCTGAGCTGTGTTTGGAGTGGGCCTTTGCTTTCAAAGGACTCCATCCTCTCTGTGCTGTGAACATCAGTCTGGCATCCCTCAGGGACAGGCCTTGGGCACCAAAAGCAGGGTTGTGTGCTGAGCAGGTCCAAGGGCCTTGGGGTGGCCAGAAAGACAAAGGTAAAAATGATGAGTAACTCATATCCATTACTAATGAAGAGGAAGATTCAGCCTGTAAGATTTGTTGTGCAGTCCATGTGTTTTTCTTCTTCATTGCAGCCACTGTGACGTGGCATAGCTAAGTCTCTTCAAACCTGGCATGCCCTGAGGGTGGGCACAATTACCATGAGCAGTCTCTTCTCCTGGGAACTGGCCTGCTTTTTCCTCTCCTTGTGCTGGTGTCCTGCCTGATGGTCATACAGTATAGCCAGGAGCCTTTCTTTCTGTTTCTGTGGGGAAGGAAGCATTGCTGTACTCTTGGCCCAAGAGGTTGCAGAGTGCTTTGAATTTCTCCCAAGGGAGAGATGACATCAGCATCCTTTCTGGGCTTTCCCAGAGAGTTAAAGAAGACGGCTCTGTAGCACTGTTCTGCTGGAAGACCTTCAAGCTGCTGACACTCTCTTTTAGCTTGCTGAAGTGCTCTGTTAGTGACTGTGGTGCTCTTTTGTTGCTGCCTAGGTCATAAGCAAGCTGAGCCCCTGAAGTACGCTCGCATAGCCTTGGACATCTCCTTCTCTTGGAAAATAGTGGAGGCTTGCATAGAAGAGACCATGTACCTTCTCTCTTGCTGTCTTGCGAGTGGGAAGAACGTTGCCCTTGTTCTGAAGGACATTGGCATACTGGTCATTGAAGGCAACGTTGTGAAAATGAGATTTTACAAAAGCCTTCTGCAAAGGCTGAATGGGTCTGAAGAGCTGGGAGAAGCTCTTCTTGGGGTAAGTTGTCCATTTCTGCAGTGCTCCTTCTTGCTCTTTTGAAACCCGAGCAAAGTCAAAGTGAAGGGATTTCTCTTGGCCTGCCACAACCTGTCTGGGCATGTGGACGGCCCTGGTCTAGAGGAATGCCAGCTCCCTGCACAGTGATCCCTCCTGCCCTTCTCCAGGCTGGCAGGGGCCTCAGACATCGCTGTCAAATCTCTGGTGACCTCAGCCCTCCTCTCTCCCTGAAGTGAGAGGGCCTGAGTGTCTTTCATCTCTCCTGTATGGCAGCTGGTCACAGTACCTTTGGTCACCTTAGCATTTCTAGCTCTGTGTCTGTGTAGGGCCGTCTTCTGTCTGCTCTGCCTCTTGGCGCTGTGCAAAGGAGCGGGTTGCTGTAATTCCCTGTCCTTCTGCTGTGATACCAAGAAATAGCAGCTTGTAGCTGAGCTGCCAGCATCACCGTGGTTTCCTCAGCACATCATCTTCAGTGGTGTTGGGACCACAGCAGGTGGCAGGGCTGGTTGCTCACCCCATTCTCTGGGAGGCAATGCAGAGACACAAGCAGAGCAAGGCCCATATGGGAACAGACTCCTTTAGCTGTTGTCCCTGTGTGGGTCCAGTTGTGCTGAGCAGCTCCTTTGTGTGTCTCTGGCACCCCCACAGCATGCAGGGGGGACTTCTGTGCCCTAACGTGTGCACCTGCACACTGCTAGTGGTGTGGCCATGCTGTGTCACAGAGACAGTCATTCCAGGCCAGTGCCCTTGCCCAGGTCTTTAGTGCAGCCCTGGCCTTCAGCCTGGGCTTTCAGGTGCAGCTGGAAAGTGGAGGTGTGAAAGCAGTCTGAGCTGAGCCACTCGAGGGCTAAGCCAGAGATGCAAGCAGCCTGTAGCCCAGCCCTGTTTGCCAGCTCAGTCTTTTCCTTCTGTCCCAGTCCGTGGTGCCCTTTCAGGCCATTCTCTAGGCCAGGGACTTTTCTCCAGCCTTTTGGGCAGTGGCTCCCACTCCAGGACCCTCAGCTGCTCCTTCAACACACGCCACAAGTTTGGCACTCACAGTTGTTACCCGCTGTGCAGGGCAAAAGGAGGGCTGTGTGCCTCTATTGATGCATTCTGAAGAAGCAGCCATCTGACTCTCAGGAGAGACTTTGGGGTTAAGCTCACATCTGAACACTTTGTTCTCAGCTCAGGAGCAGGCACCAGAAGCCAGCAGCCAGGAACACAGACTAGGGAAGGGCCTTTGCCTGTGCTCTCCTCCACTGACTTCTCCATTAGGCAAGAACCGGTCTCCTCACTGAGGCTCTTGATCTTGGCCCTTGCCCAAAGCCTGGCAGTATTCTTACCCATTCTCCTGTATTCCCCTGCAGCTGCTCCTCTGTAGAATTGAGGGGCTGTAAGCAAGAAGATCATTTTCTTGGCAGCATCTCACATGTGTCTCTTGCCTTTGCAGATGTCAGCGAGGAAGGACTCAGTCCTCTCAGGCACCGAAACAGCTGCTTCTCTGACTTGTTGTGGCTCTGTCGTTGTCTTTCCAAGGTGAGTATGTTTGTTTGTTTTTTAGCTGCTGACTGACCAAGCGAGCATCTTCTCACCATGTGTCTCTGGTAGGCTTGTGCAGGCGCTCTGGAAGGGACTTGAGCGTAACCCTTTCCAATGGTTGGTTCCCAGTGAACTCCAGGCTTGCGCTGGCTTTGTTTGGGCTCTGTGTGGGGGGGCTTCTGCAGAGCTTTGTGCTGGCTCCCAGCTTGCAAAGGGGGTTGTTCCATTAGTGGCCTGGGGGCTGGGGGCTGTCCTTTCCAGATGCAGTGACATGAGTGTGGGAGGGCCTGCAAGGGATGTGGAGGGCAAGGCAGGAATTTGAAGTGATGCTGGAATGCTGCAGGAAAGGAGACTAGTCTGTTCTGCCTGGATGGGAGCATGGACAGGAGCTGGGAGACAGTCTCCAGTGGCAGCCTGGGGGATTTGGCTGGGAAAACTTAGAAGAAGCTTTCTCCCAGGAAGGCTAGGGAAGCCCTGCAGCAGCCTGGGGAGGAAGCTTATGTCCCTCCAGGCACTGGAGGTCTTCCCTGGCTCACTCTGCTTCCTCAGACAGTCCTGCAGGGTCGGGCCGATTCTGCATATTCTGCTCTGGGAAAGGATGGGCTTCATAGTGGCTCTGACAGCTGCCTGTGTCCCCATAGTTAACATGAGCTGCAAAGGAACTGTGGAGCCCTTCCTCCAGAGTGGTGTCTTTCTGCTGTTTCCAGGCAGGAGCTGGAGACTTCCCCCCGAAAACCACCAGTGAGAGCAGCACCGGTGAGAGTGCCATGTGTGAGAGCTCCTCCTGTGAGAGCTCCTGCTGTGCAAGGTGTGAAGCCTGTTTGGGAAAAGGAATGGGGAGAAGATGACCCCAGTGTTGAGAAAGGTAATGGAGCAGTTGATTCCTGGTGGGGGGTTGTGCCTTCTCCTTCTGTCCTGCTTGGTGTAGGGGGTTGGAGCCAAGGCTCCACAGGATTTTCAGAGCAGGCAGCTCTACCCTTTCCTTGTGAGTTTCTCATAGACATTCCCAAACCACTGCCTTGGGGTTGACTGTGTCACCAGGGGCAATGCAGGCCTATGACATCTGTAGAGGGATCCCAGGACCTGTTCCCCTCATGTGAAGAAGTTATTGCCACAAAGAGACTCTGTCAGGTCACCAGCACATCCCTGCGAGCCTCCCTTTTCATAGCGTGGTATGGATAGAGCAGTAGAAAAGCACCTTTGCAAGAAATGATGTTGCAGAGTGAAAGCAAAGAGTTGGACAGGAGCCAATATGAGTAAGGGCCTTGGCCTGCCTAGGAAACATGGCTTTAAAGGAATCTGACTGAGGCCTCATAGTTCTATTACAGGCTGGAGCAGGTCTGCACATCACTCCTGTTCCAGTGGTCACTGTGATTCTGCTCTGAAGCGTTTTCGTGTCTCCTGCTTACAGGAAAGCTTCCTCTCCGGCGCCGCCTCTTGTGGGAGCGCCACTCACCCCTCGAACTAGTGCCTGCAAATATGGAAGAAGGAAACGGGGAGAAAGCTGAAGAGGAGTCTCTTGACAGGTGAGCCGCTTGGAGCAATGGACATGGGTGACTGTCCATAGAACTCCAAATGCCTTTTATCCCATGCCACAATGACCAGTGATCCCTTGCTGGATGGGCAGCCCAGAGCAAGTCCTTGGAGACCCTCATGTTGGCTTCCTGATTCTCCTGCCTCTGCTTGCAGGTTACAACCCTTTGGGAAACTCAGTGCAAATCCTCATTCCGGAAGAGGAGGGCCTTTTCCCCATTCCCTTTAGATGGAAGTAAACAGGATGCTTTCTGCATGCTGACAGTCGGGCTGGGGGCCTATGGCCATTTTGTGAGGCTGAGGAAAAGGCTGTGCTCTTGGAAGGCCTTCTAAAGAGCAGAGGTGTGTGTCTGAGCTTTGCCCCACCATGGTGGCTGTTCCCAGAGACCAGTGAGTATGTAGTGAGACAGGATGAAACACAGAGCAGCTCTTGCTTTGCCTGGAAAGGATGTGGCCTTTCAAAGCAAAGTGCAATTGCAGCCATCCTGCCACACACAGGCACTCTGGAAGGGACTTGAGCGTAACCCTTTCCAATGGTTGGTTCCCAGTGAACTCCAGGCTTGCTCTGGCTTTGTTTGGGCTCTGTGTGGGGGGCTTCTGCAGAGCTTTGTGCTGGCTCCCAGCTTGCAAAGGGCTTTGTTCCATTAGTGGCCTGGGGGCTGGGGGCTGTTCTTTCCAGATGCAGTGACATGAGCGTGGGAGGGCCTGCAAGGGATGTGGAGGGCAAGGCAGGAATTTGAAGTGATGGTGGAATGCTGCAGGAAAGGAGACTAGTCTGTTCTGCCTGGATGGGAGCATGGACAGGAGCTGGGAGACGGTCTCCAGTGGCAGCCTGGGGGATTTGGCTGGGAAAGCTTAGAAGAAGCTTTCTCCCAGGAAGGCTAGGGAAGCCCTGCAGCAGCCTGGGGAGGAAGCTTATGTCCCTCCAGGCACTGGAGGTCTTCCCTGGCTCACTCCACTTCCTCAGACAGTCCTGCAGGGTCGGGCTGATTCGGCATATTCTGCTCTGGGAAAGGATGGGCTTCATAGTGGCTCTGACAGCTGCCTGTGTCCCCATAGTTAACATGAGCTGCAAAGGAACTGTGGAGCCCTTCCTCCAGAGTGGTGTCTTTCTGCTGTTTCCAGGCAGGAGCTGGAGACTTCCCCCAGGGAATCATCTGTGGGAACTCCATCTTGGACACCTCTGAAGCCTATCTGGGGAGAGAGGGCAGAAGATGACCCCAGTGTTGAGAAAGGTAATGGAGCAGTTGATTCCTGGTGGGGGGTTGTGCCTTCTCCTTCTGTCCTCCTTGGTGTAGGGGGTTGGAGCCAAGGCTCCAGTGCGATGTCTTGGGCATCACTAGATGTGATGCTGCTCAGCCCTGTTGGGAAATCTCTAGTGACTGCTGAGGGAGCAAGACCTCAGGGCAGCCCAGCACTCCCAGCTGCAGTTGATCCCTCTGAGCTAAGCTTTCCCCCTGGACTCTGGGCCCTAGTGTACCCTGCAAACTGTTCTTCCACTGGAGGAGGAAGAGTAAAAGTTGAGGACAATCCTTGGGAATCCTCCATCCTGCCTGGAGCAGAATGGTAATGGAAAGTGTGACCTCTTTCATGACCTATCTCATGGCATCAAGGTGACCTAGAGAATCTGGTCAGAAGTGCGGTAAGGGGTGCCAAGGCTTCCCTGGATTTTCAGAGCAGGCAGCTCTACCCTTTCCTTGTGAGTTTCTCATAGACATTCCCAAACCACTGCCTTGGGGTTGACTGTGTCACCAGGGGCAATGCAGGCCTTTGAGATCTGTAGAAGGATCCCAGGACCTGTTCCCCTCATGTGAAGAAGTTATTGCCACAAAGAGACGCTGTCAGGTCACCAACACATCCCTGCGAGCCTCCCTTTTCATAGCGTGGTATGGATAGAGCAGTAGAAAAGCACCTTTGCAAGAAATGATGTTGCAGAGTGAAAGCAAAGAGTTGGACAGGAGCCAGCGTGAGGAAGGGCCTTGGCCTGCCTAGGAAACTTTAAAGCCTTTAAAGGAATCGGATTGAGGCCTCATAGTTCTATCACAGGCTGGACCAAATCCACACGTCACTCCTGTTGATGTGGTCACTGTGATTCTGCTCTGAAGTGTTTTCTTGTCTCCTGCTTACAGAAAGGCTTCATGCTGAGCGCCTCCATTTGTGGGAGAGCCACCTTCCACCCATACTAGTGCCTGCAAATATGGAAGAAGGAAATGGGGAGAAAGCTCAGGGGAAGGAGCCTCAAGACAGGTGAGCCACTTGGAGCAATGGACATGGGTGACTGTCCATAGAACTCCAAATGCCTTTTATCCCATGCCACAGTGACCAGCGATCCCTTGCTGGATGGGCAGCCCAGAGCAAGTCCTTGGAGACCCTCATGTTGGCTTCCTGATTCTCCTGCCTCTGCTTGCAGGTTACAACCCTTTGGGAAACTCAGTGCAAATCCTCATTCCGGAAGAGGAGGGCCTTTTCCCCATTCCCTTTAGATGGAAGTAAACAGGATGCTTTCTATATGCTGACAGTCGGGCTGGGGGCCTATGGCCATTTTGTGAGGCTGAGGAAAAGGCTGTGCTCTTGGAAGGCCTTCTAAAGAGCAGAGGTGTGTGTCTGAGCTTTGCCCCACCATGGTGGCTGTTCCCAGAGACCAGTGAGTATGTAGTGAGACAGGATGAAACACAGAGCAGCTCTTTCTTTGCCTGGAAAGGATGTGGCCTTTCAAAGCAAAGTGCAATTGCAGCCACCCTGCCACCAAGGACAAGGAGCAGCAGCTGTTCTCACACTGAGTTTGGGATGGATTGAGTGACCTTGGAGCCCTTTCCTTCACGTGAAATCTGGTCTTGTGGCTGCCAGAAGCAGGGTGTGGCTGGAGGCTAGCTGAGAAGGTGGGTAGAGAGGAGTGAGGTGGAAGAGATGGGTGCCAGGAATGCTGTTGAAGGGAAGGAGTCCCTTGGTGAAGACCTCCCAAAAGGAGGCCTTTCCCCTTGTGCAATGGCCTTCCTTCCCCTCCCAGCAGCAAGAAGGAATGAGGGCCATTTCCAGGCAGCCGCCATGGGGTGGTGAGCAGCAGGCTTGGGGGCATGTGCCTTTGGATCAGGCAGCCCTTCCAGGCAAGGGGCAGTTGCTGGGCGCTCAGAAGAGCATTTCGGTGTGGGCCATGAGTGACTGAAGGCTCAAGGAGTCTAAGGGACAGAGCAGTGTCTGTTATTACTCTTTTTTATATACATGGTTTTTGTCTGACAGCTTTTTTGGGGGCTGGCACAGGAGAGTGCCGGGGTAGGAAAATGGCATGAATGCTTTAGTCCCTTGATGCCTTTCTCCCCGTTTGGCACTGGGTGCCCAGCAGTAATCCATTTCCCATCCCTAAACACGCAGTCTTTGGCACCACTGAGCAGTGGCTAATGCACTTGGCGGGACACAGACTAACGGTGTGTCTTGGAGCCTGTCCTTGTAGATGACCCTGCTGCTCTCCTTGCTACATGGATAGAAAGCCTCAGTGTGGGCACCTGGAGCTTTCCTTTGGCCATGTGATGCACCCCTGGGTGTTTTGGCAGGGGGTGATTGCTGTCTCCATTGATGTGACCACAATCAGTCGAGGCTACGTGCTTCTCCTGCAGAACTGCCTTCTGCTGCAGAAGCAGGTGCCCAGCTTGTGGGCATGGGGTGGAGATCCAGCTCCCCCCGTGCTCATACCACTCCTTGCGGTGTGTGTTTGCAGTGTGCTCCCACCTATCCCAGGGGTCTCTACACAGACAACACCACAAGCTGGGAGGAGGCAATCGCTTGAAGCCGGACCACCAGCTGTGAAGCCAGGGAGCAAAGGTCATCAGGGGGCAGAACAGGTAGGTGCTCCTGATTGAGGTCCTTCTTGTGCCAGCCTGAATTATGGAAAAGCATTGTCCTATGGGCAGCGGCTGTACAAGACCCCTTCCGATGTGTTCCTTTGAGCCCTTACTGCCTTGGTCTGGGGATTGCTTTCGAGACTGCCGGCAAAGATGCGCTCTAGTTTTGCAATACATCTGTTGCTGCTGCATTCTCCATGAACACACCAGAAGACCCTCTTGGGCCCTGCTTCTGGTGGCAATGTCCCTGCTGGGCCTTCCTGGGATTGAAGACAGAGACTTTCTGTTCAGCTCCACGATCATTTAGATGACTGGTCAGAACACAAAAGGGATGTTCAGTCTTGCTAGGATTCCCTTAAGGGCAAAATGGTGCTGACAGGCAGGCTCAAGACAGGGGTCAGAGGAGAGTGTGAGAAATAACCTTTGCTTCAGGGAAAAAGAGACCTGCTGGACCTGTGCTTCCCCCTCCCTCCCTAGCAGGACTGCCTTGCCGATTTACCAGGTTTTGGTGGGATGCCTTCACGTGGGCTCTCCTCCAGTGACTTGTGCATTAGGCAAAAACTGGTCTCCTCACTGAGGCTCTTGATCTGGGGCTTTGCCCAAGGCCTGGCAGTGTTATTACCCATTCTCTTGTGTTCCCCCACAGCTGCTACTCTGCAGCATTGAGGGGCTGCTGTGAGGAACAGCAAAGTTTGTTTCAGACCTTCTGAAAGGCAGCAGCTTCTCTGAACAGTGGAAGCACCTGCTGCATTTGTGAGCAACCAGATCATTTTCTTGGCAGTATCTCACATGTGTCCCTCACCTTTGCAGATGTCAGCGAGGAGGGACTCAGTCCTCTCAGGCACCGAAACAGCTGCTTCTCTGACCCGTTCTGGCTCTATCGTTGTCCTTCCAAGGTGAGTATGTTTGCTTCCTAGCTGCTGGCTGACCAAGTGAGCATCTTCTCACCGTGTGTTTGGTAGTGTTGCCTTGCCAGGGCTTGTGCAGGCACTCTGGAAGGGACTTGAGCGTAACCCTTTCCAATGGTTGGTTCCCAGTGAACTCCAGGCTTGCTCTGGCTTTGTTTGGGCTCTGTGTGTGGGGCTTCTGCAGAGCTTTGTGCTGGCTCCCAGCTTGCAAAGGGCTTTGTTCCATTAGTGGCCTGGGTGCTGGGGGCTGTTCTTTCCAGATGCAGTGACACGAGTGTGGCAGGGCCTGCAAGGGATGTGGAGGGCAAGGCAGGAATTTGAAGTGATGCTGGAATGCTGCAGGAAAGGAGACTAGTCTGTTCTGCCTGGATGGGAGTGTGGACAGGAGCTGGGAGACGGTCTCCAGTGGCAGCCTGGGGGATTTGGCTGGGAAAGCTTAGAAGAAGCTTTCTCCCAGGAAGGCTAGCTAAGCCCTGCAGCAGCCTGAGGAGGAAGCTTATGTCCCTCCAGGCACTGGAGGTCTTCCCTGGCTCACTCCACTTCCTCAGACAGTCCTGCAGGGTCGGGCCGAGTCTGCATATTCTGCTCTGGGAAAGGATGGGCTTCATAGTGGCTCTGACAGCTGCCTGTGTCCCCATAGTTAACATGAGCTGCAAAGGAACTGTGGAGCCCTTCCTCCAGAGTGGTGTCTTTCTGCTGTTTCCAGGCAGGAGCTGGAGACTTCCCCCAGGGAATCATCTGTGGGAACTCCATCTTGGACACCTCTGAAGCCTATCTGGGGAGAGAGGGCAGAAGATGACCCCAGTGTTGAGAAAGGTAATGGAGCAGTTGATTCCTGGTGGGGGGTTGTGCCTTCTCCTTCTGTCCTCCTTGGTGTAGGGGGTTGGAGCCAAGGCTCCAGTGCGATGTCTTGGGCATCACTAGATGTGATGCTGCTCAGCCCTGTTGGGAAATCTCTAGTGACTGCTGAGGGAGCAAGACCTCAGGGCAGCCCAGCACTCCCAGCTGCAGTTGATCCCTCTGAGCTAAGCTTTCCCCCTGGACTCTGGGCCCTAGTGTACCCTGCAAACTGTTCTTCCACTGGAGGAGGAAGAGTAAAAGTTGAGGACAATCCTTGGGAATCCTCCATCCTGCCTGGAGCAGAATGGTAATGGAAAGTGTGACCTCTTTCATGACGTATCTCATGGAATGAAGGTGACCTAGAGAATCTGGTCAGAAGTGTGGTAAGGGGTGCCAAGACTTCCCTGGATTTTCAGAGCAGGCAGCTCTACCCTTTCCTTGTGAGTTTCTCATAGACATTCCCAAACCACTGCCTTGGGGTTGACTGTGTCACCAGGGGCAATGCAGGCCTTTGAGATCTGTAGAAGGATCCCAGGACCTGTTCCCCTCATGTGAAGAAGTTATTGCCACAAAGAGACGCTGTCAGGTCACCAACACATCCCCACAAGCCTCCTTTTCATAGCGTGGTATGGATAGAGCAGTAGAAAAGCACCTTTGCAAGAAACGATGTTGCAGAGTGAAAGCAAAGAGTTGGACAGGAGCCAGGGTGAGGAAGGGCCTTGGCCTGCCTAGGAAACTTTAAAGGCTTTAAAGGAATCTGATTGAGGCCTTGTACTTCTATCACAGGCTGGAGCAGATCCGAATGTCACTCCTGTTGATGTGGTCACTGTGATACTGCTCTGAAGCGTTTTCTTGTTTCCTGCTTACAGGAAATCTTCGTGCCATTCGGCTGCTCTCGAGAGTGAGGCATGCCCCCCTCCAATTAGCTACTCCTAATAGAATGGAGGAAAAGGAGAAGAAAGCCAAGGGAAAAGACTCTCATGGCAGGTGAGACCCTGGGAGGAATGGATGAGGGGGACCCTGTAGCCTTGTCTGTCTTGGAGGGAGATATCTCCTTTGGACATAATGTCCATAGTTCCTCTGTGGCCTTTCATCCCATGCCACAGTGACCAGTGATCCCATGCTGGATGGGCTTCCTGTTGGCTTCCTGATTCTCCTGCCTCTGCTTGCAGGTTACAACCCTTTGGGAAACTCAGTGCAAATCCTCATTCCGGAAGAGGAGGGCCTTTTCCCCATTCCCTTTAGATGGAAGTAAACAGGATGCTTTCTATATGCTGACAGTCGGGCTGGGGGCCTATGGCCATTTTGTGAGGCTGAGGAAAAGGCTGTGCTCTTGGAAGGCCTTCTAAAGAGCAGAGGTGTGTGTCTGAGCTTTGCCCCACCATGGTGGCTGTTCCCAGAGACCAGTGAGTATGTAGTGAGACAGGATGAAACACAGAGCAGCTCTTTCTTTGCCTGGAAAGGATGTGGCCTTTCAAAGCAAAGTGCAATTGCAGCCACCCTGCCACCAAGGACAAGGAGCAGCAGCTGTTCTCACACTGAGTTTGGGATGGATTTAGTGACCTTGGAGCCCTTTCCTTCACGTGAAATCTGGTCTTGTGGCTTTCACAAGCAGGGTGTGGCTAAACGCTGCTGGCAGATGCCTCTCTGTGTCCCCAGAGGAGTCCTGAAATCTCATCCAGAGTTGGGGGCTGTGAGTCCAAAGGGGAGTGTGTGTGTGCATGGGCTGGGAGAGGCAGGATGGCCCCCTCCAGAGTGAGAGAGAAGCTCTGTCTCTGCTGTTGTGGGATCCTTTCCTAACAACGTCTCCAGGCCCGTGGAGGTGTGGTGAACGTGGGGTGGAGATCCAGCTCCTCCTGTGCTCATACCACTCCTCGCGGTGTGTGTTTGCAGTGTGCTCCCACCTATCCCAGGGGTCTCCACACAGACAACACCACAAGCTGGGAGGAGGCAATCGCTTGAAGCCAGACCACCAGCTGCGGGGCCAGGGAGCAAAGGTCATCAGGGGGCAGAACAGGTAGGTGCTCCTGATTGAGGTCCTTCTTGTGCCAGCCTTATGGAAAAGCATTGTCCTATGGGCAGCGGCTGTACAAGACCCCTTCCGATGTGTTCCTTTGAGCCCTTACTGCCTTGGTCTGGGGATTGCTTTTGATACTGCCGGCAAAGATGCGCTCTATTTTGGCCATACATCTGTTGCTGCTGCATTCTCCATGAACACACCAGAAGACCCTCTTGGGCCCTGCTTCTGGTGGCAATGTCCCTGCTGGGCCTTCCTGGGATTGAAGACAGAGACTTTCTGTTCAGCTCCACGATCACTTAGATGACTGGTCAGAACACAAAAGGGATGTTCAGTCTTGCTAGGATTCCCTTAAGGGCAAAATGGTGCTGACAGGCAGGCTGAAGACAGGGGTCAGAGGAGAGTGTGAGAAATAACCTTTGCTTCAGGGAAAAAGAGACCTGCTGGACCTGTGCTTCCCCCTCCCTCCCTAGCAGGACTGCCTTGCCGATTTCCTGCTCTGCAAGTGACAATTCCCTCTGCTCACTGATGACACTAGGAGGTATCTGGAGACTGAGTGAGAAGTGCCAGTGGGAACGACAGTGAAGCCTGGTCAGGCTGTGACATAGTCTGGGCCATCTCGTGGTGCCTCTCGCTGTTCTCCAGCTCAGGCTGCAGCGTCCCTGCCTGGGGCAGCATTTGTCATTTGGGGTGCCCGAGGGCAGGCCAGGCCAAGGGCATGGTGACTGCACAGCTCCTGCAGGCCCTGGCTGCTTTAGAGGTGCATGTTGAGAGCAGCTGCGTGGACTTGGAAGTGGGGCACAAACCTGTGTGGAATTGTCTTGCAGGTTCAGCAGCGAACTGAGACCCAGCCAAGGGTTCAGGCACGTTCAGTCCTTCTCCAAAGAAGGAAAGCAAAGACGACTGTTGAGAAGCCGGCTGAAGAAAAGCTAAGTATTCAGGAAGTCGTCAAGTGCCAGTTGGGACAAGATAAGGATGCAACTGTGAGTGCTTACTTCTCCTGCACAGAGGAGGCGGCAAAATGGTGTGCCGAGCAACAGAGGACTCGACAGACAGGGTATGTTTGTGCCAGCTGCAGGAAAAGCCTGGGGCAGTTGAGTAGCAGTGACCCACCGAGGGGTCAGACTCCCAATCCCAGAGCCATGGGGTTGGATAGAGCTGGAGCTGGATAAGCACCTCTCTGCAGCCCAAGTAAATGCCCAGCACTGCTTTGGAGGGGAAGGGCTTTGCCTGCAAATGGGACCAGGCTGGAGGAGCTGGGGGAGGAGAGGAGCAGAAGGGGTCTCCACCTGAGTGAGAGGGAGAGATGTCAGTGCTGCTGCAGCCACATTTCACCTTGAGCAAGCCACACTGGCCTTGGATCAGCCTTCCCTTCAATCCAAGGCGTAGCTGTTGGGGGCTCAGAATAGGCCTCAACTGGGGGACCTAGAAGCCCTGAACGGCTGAGCACAAATGTTTGTGTGCACCTTTTCAAACCTCTCCCTGAACGCTGGAGCCCAGACACAGGTTCACCCCCAGTCTTGGCCCTGGCAGACTCAGCCCCAGGCTGAGGAGCTGCATGTGCGTCCTTGTTTGGACACAGGGGCCTGTGTTACATGAGGGTGAGCATGGAAACCCCATCAGAAGCACGTCCCAACACAGGTGGCCTGAGCTAGTCTGCACTATTTCTCTGCCTTTCTCTCTGTGCATAACACAGCCTCTCCCTTTCTCCCTCCTTAGCACTGGGAAGCAGGGCAGTGTGCAGAGACACAAGAAGAAGAAACAGTGACTGTCCGTGATGCCGGCACACATGAAGTTTTGTTCTCTTGAATTAAACCAGAGCCCCCACCTGGCGTGGACCCTTCCTGGGTGTGGTGTGAACTCTGCTGTTTGCAGCGTGTGAGCATTGGAGAGGCCTGAAGACAACAAACAGCTCCGGTGTCAGGGCTTGGGTGTCAGTCCCTGCTGCCAGGGCAGCTCTCTGGCAAGGTCATGCTACAGCTGCTGTCTGGCTGCAGCCGTGGTGGCTGTGGCCTAGGGCTCTCCTGCTTCGTGTTGGTCCTTGAGAAAGTTGTGCAGAGGGCCCTGCCATGGCCAGCACCTGCCCTGCTGACAAGGGGTCTCTGGGGAGAAGCGGGAAGAGCTGGTTTGAAGGGGTTGAGCCTGGGCCCCCCTTCCTGCTGCGCCGTCCTGCCTGCATGGTGGGAGGGCACTCCCAACTCTTGTGTGTGTGTTGGGTGCACTTGTGTGCTGAGTTTTTGGGGGTATGAGGGGACTAACAAGGGTCCCAAGGGCCGGAAGGGGAAGCTCACAACCAGGAGAGCTGGGGCCATGAGAGTCCATGGTCACCTGGGCTGTAGCAACCATGAAAGAGTGGAGTTGCAGACCCTGAGGGCAGCGAGGAAGGAGAGCAGCAGAGGACAGAAGCTGAACTTCGGGAGAGCACACTTCACCTTCTTGAGGGACCTGGCAGGAGGATCCCATGGGAGGCAGCTCTGGAGAGCAAAGGAGCTCGAGGAAGCTGGCAGGTCTTTGAGGACAGCACCCCCCAAGTGCCAGAATGGTCTACCTTGATACCCCAGAAAACAAGGAGACATGTCAGGAGACGGCCTTGGCTAAACAGGCAACTCATGGCAGAGCTCCAGCACAAAACTGGCAGCATTCAGGAGGTGGAAGCAGGGACCAGCTGCAATGGAGGAATACTGCAACAAATCCTGGGTGAGTGCTGATGGCCCATGTGGGGATGGATAAAGCTGACCTGGCAGTGTGTCCGGGCCCTGTGGGCACTAATAGGCTGTAGTGGCTCTGACCAGCCTCCCCTGGGGCCCGCACTCACCCCTGCCCATGGGCCCCGGACCCCATTTTGGCTCAGCCTGGGGCCCTCACTCCCTGCCTGAGCTACGCTGGAGGAGTGCCGGTCTCCAGCTCTGCCACAGCCATGCCCCTGCTTGGCCATGGGCCCTGTTGATGTGGACCGCGACCCGTGGCCTGACTGCCCAGCCCGACCTCAGATCTGCCTCGTCACCACGGACATGCCTTCTGCGTTACCTCTTTGTTCCCTGAAAACCTGGCCTGTCCATCTCCAGGTCTGCATTTCTTTCACCGACCATCGGTGAGGTGTTTCTCACCATGGAGTCTGCAGTGCCAAGCCTGTGCCCCATCTCTTCCCCTCCCATGCTGGTATTCCACTTGTCCAGGCCTCTGCTATTTGCCCAGGCCTGTGTATCTCCACACTGCAGCATTGGGTGAGAGCGGTAAATATCTCATCCTCCACAGAATAGCTGCTTGCTGCTGCTATGGAGAACAAACGAGGGTTGTACCACACCAGGACAAAAAACGCAGATTAGCCACATAAACACGGTCAAAGAGAGAAAGTGTTGTCACAGCTAAAGCAAGCGAAAGAAAGCTGCAGACAGGTCTAGGAAAGTTCAAAGAGAGCAAGCCTGACAAGCTTGCTCCATCTGGCAAGGGAGTATCTGTGAACGCAGGTGCTTTGCTTCAGAGCCTGCTTGTGAAACAATTCAAGTGCTCACACTGCTGCAGAGCAGCTGGGGAAGAAGAGTTCTGCCACATGCCGTTATGCCTCCAATGCCCGAGAAGGAACACGTGTGTCCAGAGCATCCAGCAGCCTCACGGGTGTTCACAGGTCTCTCAACTGCACAGGCAAGGACAAGTATCAGGATGCACAGTGTTCAAGAGCGACAGGCCCTGATTCGTGCCTATGGACTGGGCCAGGTTAGAGAGCGCATTTCATCAGGATCAAGTCCCCTTCTTCCTGCAAAGTGACAAGCTTCGGTTAAGAATCTACACCTCATGCAAGCTTCTAGCCTGCTAATCCTCCACAGCTTTTCAAAAGCCCGCACAGCAGTTTGTGAGAGAGAGAGCCATGTCAACTCTTGCAACTCACTTGGAAAAGTCAATATTGAACTGAAACTGCCTAGAGCTGGCCACTTAGCTGAACTTCTGTGAAACTTGTTTAGCATGAGTAGCTAAACTTGCTGAAGCCTTAGGCCGCACTCAGATAACATGAGGAACTTCCACCTACTTCAGTAAGAAAGGGCCCCAGAGCTGGTTCAAGCTGGAAAGACGAGGAAGATTGCAAGGAGGGAAATCCATGAGCAGAAGCCGCCACCATAAAGATTAGGCCCACCACTGCAAAGATAAGGAAAAACAGCCTGCCTAGAGACAACAGTGGGACCCAGTGGAGAACAGGAAGACCCCAGACCCAAATATTATGTTTGGTCTGAACCTTTGCATGGGGGGGTGGGGAACTTGGATTATAAAGGTGTAATTGCCCAGGGATTTCTTGGTTCGGGGTCCCTCTTTGGAGGCACCCAGCTCGAGCTGTAATTACTGCACGTGCATCATTAAAATGTATTTAATTCGCTTTGATTTGGCTCCGAACTTCTCAGCAGGAACCTCGGGTCAGACCCTGTTGTGGTGGCCGGGGAGTGTAATTTTCCATAACATCTGACCCCCACAACAACAGCAGCCGTGACCCAGGGACATGCCCAGGGGACACAGGGATGGGTTTGGAACCGGAGATTCAGGACCAACCGCTCCGCAGGGGCGTTAGGAAGAGATGACCCATCTCGGTGAGCCCCAGCTCTGAGCACACGGGAGCTGGCGCTGCCCCAAACCTCCGACCTCAGTGCCCAGAGCTCCCGGTGGCAGCTGGCTCTGCGGGGCCCCAGCACGATCCTCACCACGGCTCCCTCCACACGGCCCAGACCTGCGGGCACACGGCAGCTGCCAAAACAGGACTTGGTCCACGGCAGCACCAAACTCCTGGGCCAGGGCCGAGGCCGGGGTTGGGAGCGGATGGGCTGTGCCGTGGCCAGGGACGGGGTGACAGCCAGGCTGCGCCACGGCGGGACTGGACGGGCAGCAGAGCAGGCCGTTCCCGCCCGGCCCAGGTCGAGGCGGGCGCTGCGCCACGCTGGCCCCGGGCCAGCAGCAGGCACAGCCCCGCCGGGGCATGCCATTGGGCAGCCTGTGTGTCACTCAGGACATGGCCCGCCCCTCCCAGGCATCCACTGGCTTGCCACCTCCCCTCGCTCGCTGATTGGCCAGGTGGGGTGGCACCCCTGAGGGCGAGCAGGCTTGGTGCCACCCTGGCTCCAGCGCAGCCGCGGCCCGGCCCGGCCCGGCCCCTCCACAACACCCGGCCCTGAACGGCACCGCCGGGGCCCCCCGAGCCTCCCCTACCCCCCCGAAAGCCGAGCCCTGACCCAGAGCCCAAGCCTGAACACCGAGCCCCCACCAGAAACCCGAACCAGGTGCCTGAACCCCAGCCGAGCCCCTGCCCTAAACACTGACCCTCTCGCTGTAACCCCCATGGAGTCACTTCCGTGCCGCACGTCCGTGTCCCAAGTTAGTCCTGGAGGTACGATGGTTTCCTTAATTTTATGCCTGATCGCTCCTGTTTGCCTGTGTGGTCACATTAACCCTGGGACTTGTCTTGGTCAGAGCGTGTTGGACTGTGACACGGGTTGGTGTCAGGGACAGGATATTGCTGAGGGTCAGTGTTGTCAATTGTGTTGACAATCTTTCAACAATAATGGGATTTCTGGTTTAAGAGTATATTTGCAAATAAGAGCCTGATGGAGGTGACTCGCACGGATGGAGGAAGGGTGGTGATGAGACCGATGGCAGACAGGACCAGCACCATTGTGGAGAGAATAAATCATGATGGATCCTAACAAAAGGTGGAGAAAGCAAGCTGAGAAATTCAGAAGAGAGCCAGGGAGTCCAGAGGTATCCAGGGTGCCAGGGGCTGTACAGCCCCCCGGGGGGAAGTGCTGCCCTGGGTGACACTGAAGAGCCCAAGGACCGGCAGCGGCACAGAGATGAGAACTGGCTTTGCTTGCATTTGCCTAGCAGGGAAGCTGGGCACAGTTCATGGGGTTTGATGCCTAAAGGAGGATGGTCCTGTCCCATCCCACATTTTCCTCCGTGTAGCACATCCTCCCCATACAAAACAAGTGGCCCCCAGTAAAAATGAGTGGGGCAGCTCACCCAGGCCATGCCCATGCTTTGTGCTGCTGTATCCCACTTTACTTTGATCTCATCTTTGAAAGAAGCCAACCCCAAACCAAGCCCTAAACCCCAGCCTCCTGCAAAGACTCGCCAGAGCAGCAACCTGTTGGTGCAGGGGGTCAGAAGTGACTCCTCCGGTGCCCCATATTTGCTATTTCACAGCCTATGCCACCATTTGGAGAAGTTCTGTATGTATTTGTGAGGCATTTTCTGAAACTAACTGTGGGGAAAGGAGGTGACGGTTTTCAGGGACAGCAGGGGATATCTCTCTGCTCCCTCCTCGGCTGTGCCAATCTCCAAGCCAGTGACCTAATGAGCTGCCAAAGGACACTGAAGTCACAGTGCGATGCGCTGCATCACATCAAGGTCTCACCAGCACTGCCGTGGTGCCTGTGCTTCCTCCTGAGGCCTGGGCACTGCTGGCACTGCTCCCACACTTCCCACCGCTGCCTTTCAGAGCCGCTCTGTGGCAAGGAGAGGGGACTGGAGGCAGCAGGGCTGAATTGTGCCCCGTCCCCCCCCCCCCCCCCAATTGGGTAGAAGAGCAGGGGCACATTGGAGAGAAGTTTTGGGCAAGGAGATGGGAAGAATGTCCCTTTTCCCCATCTGGAGAGGTGAGCTGAGGGCAAGGGGGCAAGCAGGATGGAGGGCTGCTAGACTGAGACTATCAGCCCAGCTCACACATCGTTGTTCCCCACAGTCCTGCAGCTCCACTGACGGGATGGGCTTTGGGAGCTCCTTCCCCTGGATGGGGTGGGGGTGGAGGGCAATCCCAGGCCAGGTTTCCCCAGGAGTGTGTCCCCCTTGGGGATCCAGCTCTGAGAGGAAAGGAGTTCTGTAACCCAGAGGCTGGGGTGTCCTGCAGCACCCACAGGGCTCTCAAGAGCCTGCCAGAAATGCCCATGTTGGAAGTAAACCCTTCATTTTGTTGGCTTCTTCTTCAGGAGACCCTCCATTCCTCCTGCCTGGATCCTCTTGTGGCTCCAGGTTGGAAGAGCATGTTTTGGGCTTGGAGACGCCATCTGTTTCTGGGGCTCAGATGGCCACAGCCCTTGTCCCAAACCCTTCCCCTGTCCCTCTTTCAACTCTAGACCTCCCCTGGGCTCAGAGTAAGTCTGAACTCAGGTAAAAGGCCAGCTCTGCAGCCATAGCAGTGGGTTTTTGGAGGGTCTGTGCACACCTGCATCTGTCACACTCTGGTTAGGAGCATGCTGAGAGGTTGTGAGCTGATTTGCCTGGGGCTTGACGTCTCCAATCCAGAGATTGCCACTCTTTGGGATGCTGTGTCTATTACATCCGGGAACAGCTGATGCTGGACAAGGTGGGCTGGCATGCTGATCGCCCATGCCCCGGGGGCTTTCAGTCGTCCTGAGAGCCCTGGGCCCCTGGGAGCAATCCTTCCCCATGGGTAGGCCAGGAGCAGGGAAGGCACAGAGCAGTGTGCTCACACTCTGCCAGTCATCCCTTTCTCCACCTTTCCTATACATCCTCCTGGGCCTTTTTGTCTTTTCTGTGTGCAGGGTGTCCTGGTAGCAGGGCTTGGACCTTCGGCACGGTCCGAGAGCAATTCCACTTCAGTGAAGACAAGGTGCTGCCAGTTGGAAGACCTGTCTTCCAGCTGGGCATGGACATGGCCTGGCTGCGGGGGCTCAGGCACCTCACAGTGGCTGTCTCTGGTGAGAAGGCAGTGGCCATCCTCCGCTTTGCCTTGCCCCGTAGGGGAGTGGGTGCTCCCTGCTCTTTGGAAGGGTCTGGGATATAGGGATATAGTAGGGCATTCCCTCCCAAGGTCGAGGGAGAGCTTCAGCTCCCCCAAAGCAAACCGAGCCCCAAAGAGCTGTTTCTGAGAAGAACCTTTTCTGTAATATTTTCCTATGAATGTGGCATCAAGTTAGGCTCTCTTTGAGCTGCTCTGTGCCACTTGCATTTCTTGATGGCCCTGCAATGGAAATTTGGCCTTCTGTGGCAGCGACATTGTTCCTCTTCCTTGCAAAAGCTATCAAAATTGAGCCACTGAACTGCTGGCAGTTGCTGTTGGCCACGTCCTTCTCGTGACATGTGGTGGAGGGCTGTGTAAAAGAGACCATCTGCTTGTTCTTTTCTTACATGGGGAACCAGGAGCTCGTGGTCTTCACCTTCAGGAGCACTGGCGTTCTGGCCTGTGAAGAAGATGAAGTTTGCACAAAGTTCTCTGCCTCCTGCATAGAGAGGCTGGTGTACAAAGCAGACCCACTTGCAGCCATTTGGGTAAGTTGCTCAGGTCTCCCGGACTGCTTTGATTTCTTTGGGAATCCTATCTAAGGTTGAGCACTCTGATCTCTTTTGGCCCACCTGGAGGTGGTGGGCTAATCGAATGCCTTGCCCAGTGCTTGCCCCCACTCACATCTCCATTAGCAAAGAGAGCATCCTCTGAGTTTCTTGATCCTTTTCCCTTCAGAAAGCCTTGAAGTGTTGTGTTGGAAAGCCTGTGTGTTATGTTTGTTGTCTTTTGCGGGAGGCTGCCAAATAACCCACAGAACCCTTCATGGACAGGAAGGAGATGGGTTGTGAGATGGTCTCAAATGGCAGTGAGGAGGATTAGCATCGGAAAGCTGCAAAGGGGAGATGGGGCCCTTCCTTCAAACCTGTGTTGTCTCCTGGTTGCCCAGGTTGCAGCTCAGTGTGAAAGGCAGAGCAGAGGCCAAGGCTGCTCCCCTGGCTCCCTGTGGGGCAAGAAGGAGGCTGGAGAAGAGCTGGGGAGGCACCAGGAGTAGCAAAGGTAAGGGAGCAGCTGCCTCCTGAGCAGGTGTGGTTCCTGTCCCACGCCAGGTGACTGGATCCAGGTGAAAATGCACTCCCCAAGATGCTGCTCTGAAAAGCATTCTCCTTCCCCACTTGCAGAGTGGCATCCTGCAAGCTGCTGCAGAGCTGGCAGGAGCTTTCTCACCCCATGCTGCCAAGCTGGGGGGCAGGCATAAGGCGTCACTGATTTTAGGGACTACTGTAGTCACTGATGTAGCATGACACTGCTAAGAAATCAATACAGCAGCTGAGTGATTAACCTCAGGGCACATACAACTCTAAAGCTCCTGACTCTTAATCTTACGAATCCCACACAACTAGCACGGAATTGTAGTTTTGTCTCCTTTCCCTCCCCACTACTTAGTCTTAGGGTGCAAGTCTGTCCCTCCCTTCTGCACTCACCCCCACCACGTTTTCAGACATGGCCTGATAGAGAGTCTGGGGTTGTCCAAGGGGTTGTCATCCCCACTGCCATCCATCAGCATTCACACACCTACCATCTGGAGCTACTCCAGTTGGGAGATGCCTCCTACTTTTTTATTTGTACACCGTATTCCCCGTTTTCTCTATTTCTGGAACCACCTTTTCACCACCTTTGTTCCTCCCTTTCTCCACCCAAACAACGAACCTTCGCCTAGTTACTTTTTCTTCCTTGATCCCAATTCTGCTGCGGTAGGAACAGAATGCAGATGCTGAGCAGCCATCTTTTCACACCTATCTCCAAAATGAATTCCTTGCTTTTTTCCTTGCATGACTGTTAGCCTCTGAGAAAGATGTGAGGCCAGGGGAAGATTCTTCTTCTTCTTCTTCTTCTTCATTTTTTTTTTTTTTTTTTGAAAGAAATTTGTAATCCTCACCTTGGTAATGTCTTTTTCCAATATCTAGAGTGTTTTTTCCAGAAATGTCTGTGACAGGCAAAGAACAAGCAGCAAATGGGTCCCGTCATCAGGAAAAGTCACAGTGCTATTAAATCCCCATTGCTGGGTTTTGGATGTTGTAGAAGCAGCCAGTGGGGCAGTGAGTGCTGATGCTCAGGATAAAGCCTGAGGTCACAAGTGTTTGCCAGGATCATTTGCTCTGTCTTGCCAGACCCAGTGGAGATGCCACTGGAAGTTCCTGCCCTGCAAGTGGCAATTCCCTCCTGCTCATTTATGCTGCTCTCAGGGATGCCCGAAGGAAGTGGGAGGGCCAGCTGGGAACTGTAGTGAAGCCTGGGGTGATGCTGACATTTCCCTGTGGGCATGTGCTGCAGAGTGTCCTGGTTCCCCAGTTCCTGCTGCAGGGTTCTTGCCAGAGGTGCTCTGGGAAACAGCCCCTCTCTTTGCCATCTTGTATCACAGAATCACAGGATGGTTGAGGTTGGAAGGGACCTCTGGAGACCCTGTCTAGTCCAAGCCCCCTGCTCAAGCAGGGTCACGTTTCCCAGGACTGTGTGCAGACATATATTTTAAATATCTCCAAGGAAGGAGACTCCACAACCTCTATGGGCAACCTGTTCCAGAGCTCAGTCACCCTCACAATAAAGAAGTTTTTGCTCATGTTCAGGTGGAACTGCTTGTGTTTTGGTTTGTGCCCGTTGCCAGAGTGTCTCCTCCTTGGCAGGAATTTGGTGCTGAAGAGACCTGAACTCCCCATCCGCAGCCCAGCTGAGGAGAAAGGAACACAAGGAGACGTGGGAAAGGGCTGAAAAGCCTCCATCAAGGGAGGAGCAGAGAGCAGCAGCCAAGCTGGGGAGAATCCAGCCTGAGTAAGTGTGCACCAGCTGCAGCCACAGGTGTCAAGCGGCTGTGAGCCCGCCGAGTGTCAGGGACCCCAGTCCACGAGACCTGGACCTGCACACAGCATCCTCTGATTCCTCATGACATGGGAATGACCTGGGTTACTCCCTCCTGCTCTCCAGAGGCCTTTCTGCAGCTCACAGCAACCCCTAAAGCTCCTCTCAGGTGGGAGGGGGCTGTGGGTGCACATGGGCCTGGGTGGGTGCAGGGGCTGGGAGAGGGGAGAGGCAGGAAGTGCCTAAGCCAGCGGTAAAGAATTTCTCCATGTGGTTGCAGCCATCTTTCCCATGAGCAGTCCAGATGCTAAGAAGGTTGGAGCCATATAAAAGCCATCGGGAAATATCGAAGCACGTCACTGAGAGGAATAGATGGAGGCAAGAAGAGCAGCAGCAGTTCTGCTGGCAAGTCTCCGCAAAGAGGGATGGTGCTTGCCCCACTGCAATGCCCATGCCACTGACAGCAGCACCAGGGGAAAGAGCGTCTGTCTCTGACACCCCTCATGAGATAGAAGGAGGTTTTTGAGTCTGACATTGGACTGGATATCCCTGACATCCAAGAGGGAGTTGTTGGGCACTCAGAATGGTCTTTCAATATGGCACATAAAAGTCCGGGCTGAAGCCATGTGGATCGCTCAGATGTTTGGCTCTCCCTTTTCCAAACCAGGCAGTCTGGCCTTCCTTTGCGGAGCACTGACACCGAGACCCCTTGCCTTGAGGGTCAATCGCTGTTCAGTGCAAGGTCTGAGCCCACCTGACTCAGCCCCTGGCTGATTAGGTGCCCATGGGACCCGGTCATGGGCTTGGGCATGAGGGGTCTCCATCACATCCCAGAGACCTTGAAACTTCTCCGGAAGCAGATCCCGTAATGTATGGCCTGAATTAGGCCTCCGGTATTTCTCTGCCTTCTCCCTGTTCATACAGCGATGCACCTCTCTTTTTAGCTCCCTATCACTAGGAGAACCTGCTGGGACAGCAGCAGAGGGACTAGGAACGCGTCCTAGGAAGAGCAGCTGTTCAAAAGGGAGAAGAGCAAAGTGAGCGAGGCCAAAGGCAGGTCCTGAGCCACTGCTGTGGAGTGTGCCTGGCCCTCAAGGGACAGCACCTCCAGACTGGCCAGCAGTGGGTGGGCAGGCAGGTGTTAGGAGGTCATCAGCAGCATGGGAGAGGCTGCCCAGCAGCAAGGAGAGCTTGGGAGGAGGTGAGAGGGAGGGAGAGGGGAAGGTGACCTTGGTGGCTTGGATGGTGAGGTCTCTGCTTTCAGAGCAGCTGATTGGCCAGCAGCAGGTGGGCAGGCATGGGAGGTGGCCAAGGGCAGGACAAAGCCCAGGAGGTAGAGGGCAGAGCCTGGAGGGAGGAAGGAGGCAGAGAGAGGCAGGTGACTGTGGCAGCACTGGCACAGTGCTTGTGAGATGAGCTCTGTGACTGCAGCCTGCTTGGCCAGCAGCAGGCGGGCAGCACTGGGAGGTCATGCAGGGCAGGAGAAAGCCCCCAGCCGAGAGGAGAGCTGCTGAAGAGGGCAGAGGCAGAGGCAGGGAAAGCTGGCATGGCTGGGAGCTTGTTTGGGAGGTCACTTCTCTTGCAGCAATGTGTCTGGGTGGCAGGCAGGCAGTGTGAGGTCATGAAGCAGCTGAGAAAACCTTCCCCATGGACATGAGTGTTCAGGAGGAGGGGGGAGGGACAGGCAGGTGAGAGTGACATGTCTGGGATATCGACTATGAGGTCCGTTCCTCACAGGTCACACACGTAGGCCAGCAGGGAGGTGGGAGGTCATCCAGAGCATCAGAAAAGTCCTGCTAGCCAAAAGGAGAGGTCAGGGGGAGGGGAGATGAGAAGGCAGCTAGAGGAGGAAACAGTGGGATGATGGTGTCATTTCTTTTGCACTGTGGCAAGATCTTTGGAATTGAAGTTAGAACTGGGATGCAAGGATGGCATTCAGATTTATCCAATACAGTCCTATATCAACAGAAATGGATCGTGCATGCTCTGGAGTGGTCACACAGAACCATGGGCCAGCTGGATTATCAGGGTTCGCTGGCACAGTCCCATTGAGGGACTGTCATCTGATCCAGCTGAAGATGCTATTGCAAGGACACCTGTGACAGAGACTACCATCATCAGCTGGACAGCAACCAACGATCCTGTTCAAAAGGTTTGGATTCCTCACATAAATATGACCTAAGCAAAAGTTCTCAAGGAATTACAGAGAGAGAGATATATGTTTTTTTTAAATAAACACTTTGACCAAAGTGGGCTCTGCATGGTGCTTCAGAGCAAACGTGCTGTTTCCTACAGCCAAGGCCAGAGATTCAGCTGTGGGTCTGATCTTGGGCCTGGCAGATGTCTCCTGGGGATCCCAAAGACATCATCCTGGTGATGGAGCAGGGGCATGTGTGACACGCCACTAGAGGGATGTCCAGAATTCCTTTAGATTAATCCAAACATGGTCTCTGGGTTTATATAACCCTTGCAGTTGAGTTTGAAAACTCTCTTCGGCCCTTGTGAATATAGTAGGCCAAAGGCCTTATCTGCGGGGCTTCCTGTTGGAGCCTGCCGCTTGTTCACGGTGAACACTGCTGGGCATAGGACACGTCCCCACTGGAGCCCTTGTGTCCTCGTGTTTAATTGCTGTTTTAACAGTCCATTCCATCTCTCTACTGTCCTGTTACACTGGGGGTGATAGGGTAGATGGAACGTCCATCTCACACCTCATCGCTCGCACCAGTCCTGGACACCCTTAATCTTAAAATGTGAACCATTCTCAGACCTAGTTTCTTGTGGTAAGGGTAGGATAGTAAAGCAATGGTCCAGGCCAGCACTGGTGGCCAGTGCGGTTGCCATGCTGCCTGGGTGCACCATTCCTATTCCGCTGATTCCTTCCACCCCAGTCAAAATATAGGTCCAGCCCCGGGGTGTCCTGCACAAAGGACCTATATGATCAACCTGCCATACTTCCCATAATCCTTTCCCTTTGTGCAGGTTGGCATTTGACTGTCTTAATGTTACTTGTTTTTTCATTTCCTTACTAAATTTACAAATTTCAATTATATATTTGGCAGTGCGCCTCCTTACAAGCCATCCTCGCCTCCTAGCTTGTTTGAAGAAATGGAATTCTCCAGTATGTCCTAACCATTCTTGTAGCCACTGTGCTAAATAATCAATGCTCAGGGCTTCCAAGGAGTCTTCTGTGAGAGGCATAATCTTAGCGTGTTATTTGGCCTCATTATTCCAAGAGTGGGCAGGGTCGGAGCCTTTCTGATGGGCAGAATCGTGTGCTATTGCAATTGGTTGAGACTCTGAATGTCTCAGGATTTGCTGCCATACCTCCTTTCCCCAAACATCCCGCTTCTTTCCCTGCCAATTCTTCCTTTGCCAATTCCTCAACCATTGTGTGGCTCCTGCCCAAACAGCAGAGGAGTCAGTATAAACAGTCCTAGCTCCAGCTTTTAAAGCCATTCAAATGGCTTGTAGTTCAGCCAGTTGGGCAGACCCCTCAGTTTGGGTGGTTAGGACTTGTGGATTAGCCACGGACACAGCAGCAGCAGTTCCTAAGCATTTGCCCTCACATTTCTTGGCAGACCCATCAGTGAACCATGCCCCTTTGGGTTGTTGAGGATCAAATTTCGGTGCTTCACTCCTTGGGGACTCAGGTTCCTCCCAATAGTCTTTGGGCATTCCTAGTTTCTGGACTTCCTCAGTTAATTTCCCTTCGCTTGGGCTCCCATCGCCACCTGCTCTAGGGTGAAGGTACAAGGCCCACCGCCGTCCTGCCATTTGGTGAGCCACCCCAGCAGGGAGAGGTTGTCCAGTTAGGATAGGTTTCAAGATGGGGAGGGGTAGTTTTCAATGTCCTTCTCTATCTCCTGGGATAGTCTCAGTATCTGGTAGAGCTCAATAGGCTCCCAGTACAACTCTCTCAAGTACTGAGGAGTTGCACTGTGCTCCCTGCCATGCCTTTGATCCAAAGTGTATACACCACTCTCCTTGGCCTTTGCCTGTTCTCTGCCACAACCCCCAGCAGGCCCCCAAATCTCCTACCATCACATGGAGTACAAAAGGGCCTGGGGATGTAGTGGCCCTAATGATTGGTAAGCTTCTACTTCTTCCTTTAATGTATTGGGAGCCTCCTTAGCTTGTTCATTCCATTCCCATTTGGCTGATTTCTTTCATAAGCTCTGTAAAGGTCGAGCTAGGATCCTGAAACCCGGTCTGTGTTGCCTCCAGAATCCCAACGTGCCAATAATTCCTCGTAGGGATTTCTTATCAGCTGGGTCGGAGAGGTCCCAGAGATCTTCCAAGACATCTTGAGGTATCTCCTTTCTGCCTCCCACCCATCGCACCCCCAGAAACTTCACTTCCTCACTTGGTCCTTGCTGTTTTTCCTGTGATATCTCAATCCCTAATGCATACAGCCGACACATCACAGCATTGCTTCCTTCCTGTACATGTTGTTCATCATCTCCCCTATCAGTATGTCATCTATATATTGAAGAAGCGTGACTCCTGCTGGCATCGTGACTTCCTCTAGCACCTTAGCTACCTGAGCGTGGGCTAACGTAGGACTATGTTTGTATCTCTGGGGTAATTGGGGAAGGGTGTACTGCATCCCTTCCCATGTGAAAGCAAAATTCTCCTGGTCTTGTGGGGACAACAGGACCATAAGGAACACATCCTTTACATCAAAGAATGCCACCCCTTTAAACCCAGCTGCGTTGAGCTGATCTGATATTTCTAGCAAACTAGGAACAGCAGTGGTTAGCAGCTGTGTGGCAGCATTCAATTTTCCATAGTCTACAGGAAGTCTCCATGCCCCATTGCTTTTTCTCACAGGCCACACTGGGGAGTTAAAAGGAGAGGGGATTTTCTTTATAATTCCTTGCCTTTCTAAATCTTTAATGAATTCCTTCACCAGCTTCCTAGCCTCTGGTGGGATCCAGTATTGCGGCGTGTTCACAACTTGGCTGTTGGGCAATGGTTCGATCATCTGCAGCAATGTCACTTGGGCTAGAGCGCAGTGCAATGGGGCAAATACCTGTGGGTTAGCAATTTCCCATTTCCCAAAGCAATCTAGCCAGCTCTGGCCACAAAGGACATCCATCCCAAGTGTGTTCATTTTCTCCAATACAAGAGTAGGCTGTACCACTTGGCCATTGGTTAGTTCCAGCTTAGCTTTAAGCACAGTGTGTTGTTGACATCCTGTCCGTTGTCAGAGGTAACACAGCTAGATCAAGAGGTTCAAGCAGAGCAGATTGAAAAGCTATCAAGATAAAAGCAGCAGTTTACACTGAGTGCTAGTTTTCAATCACCAGATCACTGTTTCGACCAAAATTTCACCAGCTGTGAACACGCGATTTATCCTTTGGTTTCTAATGGGTCTGTATTCATTTAGGTGGGATCCAGCTGTGCTTGTGTGCAGACCCAGTATCCAGAAAGGACTGAACTCACCTCAGTGTGTATAAGCTGCCTGATAACACACAGATAAGTGATGTAACTTCCATTAAAAGGTATGATTTGAATGATGCAATGCTTTTGGAAGTGACACTAAAGTTACTAGACACTTTTGTGTAATTTTGAATAGGTCCTTGTCCTTGTAGATATGTTCCCAGGATGGGCTGAGGCCTCACCTTGCAGACATGTAGATGCCACAACTGTTGCAAAAAACAACAACAATAACAAAAAAAAGGCCTGGAAGAACTAATTGTTCAGTTTGGTATTCCCCTAACGTTATGTAGGAATAACGGGACCCATTTTCCCAGACAAGTAATGCAGAAAATTTGTGCAGCCCTTCAAATGGAACAAAAGTTTCATTGTGCCTCTCACCCCCAATCCAGTGGGGCTGTAGGAAGGAAAAAACTTCATTTTGAAAACCAAACTGGCCAAGATTTGCACAGAGACTGGTCTGAAATGGCCAGATGCATTACCTCTGGCGTTAAGGTGCATAAGAAATACGGTGACTAGGAAACTTGGGCTGTCACCTGCCGAGCTCTGAAGGGGCAGCCCCATGCGGCTGCCTTGCACAGCACCCTTAACACCCACGCAGGCAACCTTGCCACTGGCAGGTGATGCCCTTCAAAATAGTGCCAGGCATTAATGAGATGTGTAAGGTCTTTCTATGCACAGGTGAGAGAAGCCTCCCCTGCACCCGCCACTGACATCTGTCACTCCCTGGAACCAGGACACTGGCTCTGCATTAAGGTACACCAGAGGACCTCATCCGGTGCTGTTAATTCCCGACACTGTGGCACAGAGCAAGGGCTGCCCACCTGGGTCTGTGCTTCCCAGTGTAAAACAGTTGCAGCATGGGCAGACACACAGCAGACAACACCCGCTGCCACCGCAGAGCTGCATGGCCCAGATGGACTTCCTTCCACCAAGCGCCAGCAGCAGCTCTGTCTGCAGCCCCGCAAGGAGCCTTCAATGACCCAGCTGTTACCACCTGAACTTCTTGCTACTTTCTTTGTTTTAAAGATCATAGCTTTATTTCAGGACTCTATATCGAGGTTTATATTACCAGCTGTCTGCTAACCTGTGAAAAAACTGTTACGTCGTAAGATGGGGAAGAACACTAACCCATGGGAACAACTGGAAAGCTATTGGAATTTAGAAATTCCCTAGAGCATCACCCTTTCTGTAATGTTTGTATGTGCCTTATTTCTCATATTAATCATTTGATGGAAGCTTACATTTTAAGAATTGAAAAATGCTCAGACTGTTGGTTTTTTTTTTCATAAGTCTAATTCCAATGTTAATTTTGATGCTTGCGGTACTCACCTTTATTGAAATCTCGCCCAAGAATGAGTTAGTGTAACGATCACTTTGAATTGTTGGTTATGTTTGTGTTTGCCCCATAATGGACAGGATGGATAGGAAAGTTGCTGGGAAAGGATGTCCAAGTATATTTCATTAGGATTATTGGCCTTGGTCATTGTGCATGGTTTGGTTCAGTTAATCTTGCATTGTGGAAAAGGATAGACCAAGGCATAGCGCAAGCAGTGGCCCAAGTAATGATGCTGAACATAGTAAAGGATAAGGAAGAAGAAAAGGAAGTCCTTGGAGTAGTGGCTAGAAGTGATTACAAAGGCCAGAGGCCAGGCCTGATGGTGGGACAACGCAGCCTGCACAGGGATTGCTCCTGGGATCCAGGAGGTGTGAGCATGGTGTGTGGTGCCCTTGTGCCAGGCTCTGGACCTTGGAATGACATGAGACTGTAAGTCTCAAAGGGGGAGTGTGGAAGTAAAATAGTGGATGCCTCCTAGGCCTTTGCAGGCCTGTCTAGGGAAAACTGTCTGCCAAGTCAGTCTTCCCAGCTGTCCAGGGAGTGTATTGTCTGTAAAAGATTGCACTGTCTGTGCTGTTGGGGCCTCCTCCTTGCTGCTGCTTGTGCTTGTGAGGTCACTTCTGCCTCGATACCTGATAGGCCAGCAGCAGTCTTGTGGCTTTGATGCTGATTGTGAGGTCACTCATGGCTGAGCACCTGATAGGAGAGCAGCAGGCACATTGCCTCGCTGTAGATTGTGATGTCACTCCTGCCTCAGGACTTGATAGGCCAGCAGCAAGCACATGGTCTTGAGGTAGATTGTGAGGTCACTTCTGCCTGAGCACCTGATAGGCCAGCAGCAGGAACCTTGCTTCAATGCAGATTGTGAGGTCACTTCTGCCTCCGGACCCAACAGGCCAGCAGTATGCACACTGCTGCTCTTCGTCCCGGTCAGCTCACTTCTGCCAAAGTGCCTGACAGGCCAGGGTGAGGCACATGCCTGCTTCTTGTGTTCATGAGGTCACTTCCGTCTGAGGACCTGCTGGGCCAGCAGCAGGCACACGACATCGATGCTGACTGTGAGGTCGCTTTTGTCTCCTGAGCTTTTAGGGCAGCAGGAGGCTTTTGGCTCAGGCAGGTCACTGAGGAGTCGCCTCTTTCCCTGGCGGGGACAGGCCAGAGCTGGGCTCATGTCTGCAGTGTCCATTGTGAGGTCACTGCTGCCTCAGGAGCTCATAGGCCAGCACCAGCCCCTTTGCTGCTGTTGGAGGCTGTGAGGTCATTTCTGCCCAGCTCCTTCCCTGCAAAGCTCCTGTCCAGCTCAGCCAGGGTTCAGTCCACCTCCCCGTCCCCTTAGACAGCCCGTACTTCATCAGCGTGTCTATGGAGCTGTTGTGGGAGACAGTGTGGAGCCTTCCTGGAGGCAGCTCAGCACCACCCTCTGCTCTCCCCTGCTGCACTGAGCTCCTTAGGGAGAGCAAGAGGTGCAAGCGATCCTGCTGAAGGCATTCAGCTCAGGGCAGAGTCCAGCAGGCCTCCTGCTTGCAATAAAAGTTTCTGAAGCTTTCTTTCCCCAGCAATCCTTGGGGACCTCCTCAGGTGAATGGTGACAGAAATCCTAGTGTGCTGAGAATGGCAATGAAGGCAGGTGGAGCAGGATAGAAAAGCAGCCTGATGTATCCCAGGCTCACAGGGTAGCTGAGGTGGGAAGGGGCTTCTGGAGGGCTCTGGTCCCACCCCCTGCTCAGAGTGGAGCTGACTAGCTCAGGTGTCTCTGGGCCTCCTTGCGATGTCAAAGTCTGACCATGTCCAAGGAAGGATTCCCCCATGACTCAGGGTGCTCCTTCCAGCACTTGGCCACGCTAATAATGGCTGGGAAGTTTTGTCCTCTCTCAGATGGGAATTTCCCTTGCTGCAGCTGGTGCTACTGCCTCTTGTTTTGTCCCGGGGCACCTCTGGGAAGACTCTGCCTCCATCCTCTCAACACCCTCCCTTTAGGCAGCTGCAGACAGCAGGGAGATCCCTCTGCGCCTTCTCTTCTCCTGGCTGCATCCACCCAGAGCCCTTGGCCTCTCCTCGTGTGTCCTTTTCTCCAGCCCTGACATGCTTGGAGGTCTCCAGCTCCAGTGTGTCTGTGACGCGCCACTAGAGGGGGGGTCTGGGATTCTTTTGGATTCCAGGGTTAGCTGCACTGAACTGGAGACATCATCATTGGTCAAATAGAAGAATTTATTAGAGCTAAACTGTTCCACACATATGACAGATGCTGGACAACACTAAACAATTAACACCAGACGATCTACAAGGATAACTAAACTAAAAGCTATATTAAAGAACTAAAAACCAAATACACATATCAGAGATCTATGGTTAAGCCATGGATGCATGGTACAATGACCATTCTCGCCCTCTCCTTGTCCTTATGGGGCCACCCCTCCGGTATAGGCTTCCCCAGACTGTTCTCAACACGCTCAAACTGCACCAGGATGATTCAGGTTCTCCCTGGCAGTTGGCATCAGGGATGTCTCTGCTGATGGGAGGGTTGTTGGATCCGCAGGCCAGATGACGGTGCGTCCGGGTCCACACCAGAGCTATGTGCCTTATTTGCCTTTATCCTTCCCGGGCTTAGTTCAGTATCCAGCCGATCAATGCCAGACCACAGTTACACAATACAACAGATGGCCTCAGTCGGTAACAGTATGGGTACCAACAGCATGCTCCACAGGATGGTCAGCAGATGACAGTCAACGGTATCAGTACGGCTGCTCAACAGATAACCCAGGGCAAAATTTCACAAGACCTAGATGTTTACAGTGTGAGTCTGTGGTGTCACTTCTTCTTTGCTGCCTAGGTTCACTCAGCGCTCAGCGGGTCGCTGGAGGGCTACAGCAACCCCACAGTGTGGTGACTCCGGCCGTGGGACACCCGGGGTTCCTAAACTCTTGGGGAGCACCCCAGAGCAAACCCCTCTTCTCTGGGCTGCACCATCCTGAGCCCCACGCTCGCCGGTGTGGTGCGGGTCAGCGAGCCTGTCTGGTAGTGGGGATCTCCAGAACAGGCCCAGAGCCCCGTGCGCAACAGAGGGGAGCAGCCCCTTCCCTCCGCCTGCCAGCTGCACTCTTGCTAACACAACCCAGGGAGCAGTGGCAGCCCTTGCTGCCCAGGCACACGGGGGACTCCCGTTTGCCTTGTCCCCAGGGCTCCCGGGGCCTTTGTTGCAGAGCTGCTCTCCAGCCAGGCATCCCTGCAAGAGACCGTTAAGGACATGCGAGTGGTTAACGTCTCAAACATTGTCACAAGACGAATTTCTGCAAACAAGTTCTGCGTGGCAGTGGCAAACCATAAAGGAAGTGTGCCAAAAACCACGGCACGGGGCCGCCCGCGCCCGGGAGAAGCTTCTGGAACCTGGCGGCGCGGTGCCGTTGGTCAGCACAGGACGGGGGGGAGGGGTGCGCCGGAGGACGCACAGTCCCGCTTTCTGATTGGCCCTGACTTCGCAACGGGGGCAGAGACCACCAGAGACCCCGGAAGCCCCTGGACCATTTCTGGAAGGTTCCAGGAGGGTGGACTGCGCATGGCAGCCAATTGGCATGAGAAGGGAGGAAGCACCTCCCTGAGGCGGGGCAAGGGCCTATAAAAACCACAGACTGTATAACACACACGTGCCCACCACTGCGGGGTTGCCGTGCCCATCATCAACACCGCGGGCTCCAAGGGTGGTGACTGTCTCCCTCTGTCTTTCACTCCTTTTCTGTCTTTGTTTCTTCTTATAAACATTTCAATAGAACCCACACCGACCATTCACGCTTTACCAGGTTGGGTTGCCTCCAAGTTAATGTTCTCTCTAAGTCCATGTTAATAAATAAAGCCTGTGACTGATCATTTAGTGTCATTTCACTTTAATTTAGCCCAAGGGAATCATGAAACCTGGATCTCTACGACCCTGAGTCAAAACAATCTGCAGCCCTTTGGGGCTTCCCCACCTGCAAGGTGTATTTGGGGAAACCCCCATCTGACCTGAGACTGAAGGAGACTGTGATGCAGCCTGGGGTATGGAAAGAAAACCAAAGAAAGCAAGCCCCCATCATGTGGAGACATCAGGCCCTGGGAAAGTAGCTGGAAGTAGCACAGATGGTTGGAAAGGGGAAGTCTCCACGTAGCAGATACCTGTAGCTCTTGGCGCCTGGAGGGCATTTCCATCTTTGCAGCATGCTTGGAGGGTGAAATTGCATTCACAGGCCTCCTGGGACACATTCCCTGGGAGCACAGTTGGGGGCAGCAATGGTTTTCCTCTTGGAAACATCACAACCTTGGCAAAAGAGAAAGCTCCCCTAGAAACCTAGAGTGGCTTCACCTCTCACCCAGCTCCATGTCTAAGCTGGTGGAGGAGGTGGCCTTGGATGGTATTTATAACTCCTGGCCTCCCTGAGGTACTGCCCAGGTGCAGACGATGCCCCCAACCCCAGCACCCACCGCTTTGCAGCCTCACTGTCTCTTGCAGCCTCCCCCACCTGCCACCTTCCCCCGAGAGGTGCCCACCAAAGACCTCAGCCTGGCACAGGCACACACAGCCGTGGGGAGGAGAAACGCTGCCCTTCAGCTCCCGGGTGTGAACGGGCAGTGTGGGAGCACACAGCAGTGTGCTGGCAGGGCAAATGCAGGTGTGCTGGGAAAGGCCCCAGGACACGGAGGGGGCAGAAGGGAAGAGCCCAGGGTGTTCCCTGCGTTACATGGACACACTGGGGAAGCTGCCCCAGGGCCATCATCCCAGACCAGCCCCTCACATCAGCCCTTTCCAGGGTGGGTGGCTCACCCCGGCTGTGGGGTGGTCCATGGCCAGCTCTGTCCTCCTGCAGGTCTCCGTATCCCGACGGAGGGGAGAAGGGCAGCCTTGCGTGGCCTCTCTTCTGCACCACACCACGGCAGATCCCAGAGCACGGCTGTCTGCTGACCCCGGTGTGGGGCACAGCCTGGGCTGGGTGGGGGCCGGGTGCTCAGATCCCCGAGACTCTGCTGGGAGACAGTGGGCAACTGGGAGGCCTCAGGCAGAGCTTACCCAGGAGAGCAGAGACAAGAAAGGCATTTAATACCCCAGCCCTTTCCATGCCCGAGGTCACCAGGGCCCCTGGTCCACTCAGCAGCAGGCCCACACTTGCCTTAGCTGCCTTCCCTTTGCTGTGGATGCCCTGGCAGGAGGCCTTCTCATTGCCCTTCCCTTCCCTCACTGGTTCCAGCTCCAGCTGAGCTCTGGCTTGCCGCACTCCATCCCTGCATGCACGCACAAGGTCTCGATGCTCCCCCAGGGCAGCCCGTCCCCCTTCCACCCTCTGGGCACTTCTCCCCTGCGGCACCCTGAGTGCTGGTGCTGCCAGGGCAGAGGTGGAGGATCCCCCGGAGCGGCTCCTCCGGGAGCTCCCCAGGGAAAAGCTGTGCCAGCCCCAGCCTCAGCCCCAGCCCCAGCGTGGCAGAGGGGAGCTGCCCTCTCCCAACCCACCTTGGCGGTACCAGCCCCACCTCAGTCTGCTCCTGAAAGGCTTCAGCACAGCCCTGGAGGGGCCCTGGGGCGTGTGGCGGCAGGATGGTTTGACATGGGCACAGCAGCAGTGGTGCCGGGAGCAGGGGGAGGAGCAGGGAAATTGGGGTGAAGACCCCTGCCCTTGGCTGCATGGCTGGGGCTCTGGATGGGCGATGCCTTGGTGGCCGGCCAGGCTCCAGGTTTGGGGTGGATGCCAGCTCAAGGGCAGGAGCACCGGCATTTTCATGGGCTTCCAGTGCAGCCGTGGCTGTGGTGAAGGCAAGTGGGCAGAGCAGGCACACGCAATTGCAAAGCCTGGGCATGAGAAAGGCATGGGGGTAAGGGGGAGCATGGAGGGGCAGTGGGGCAGGGTGAGCAGCCTGGTTCAGGGCCCCACGACTGGCCCGGGGAATGTTGAGGGCTCAGGGGCTGGCTGGGCTCCAGATGCTGCTTCGTTGTCAGCTCCGTGCTGGGAACGTTGGGGTCTCACCCTTTGCAGGGAGCAGCCTGTGGTGGGGCCGTGAGCGGGGCCCTGTCTGGACCCAGGCGATGTTCTGCTCAGAGGCAGAGGAGGACGAGGGAGTGTGGGGCTGGCCAAGGGCTCTGCCCCTCGCCTGCTGGGAGGGCAGCCCTTGGGACAGGCAGAGCCTGTGTTTGTGCCTGGGCTCTTTCCATTCATGGGTTTGCAGAGAACTTTTGGTGGGAAAGCACCTCTGGAGGTCTCTGGTCCAACCTCCCACACAAAGCAGGGCTGGTTGGAGCCCTATGGTCTTGTCTGGTGATCACTGGCCTGTGCCTGATGCCGGTTACCATCCCCAGTCCTGCTCTGCTCCTCTTGTCCGGGCACTGCAGGACAGCATTTCACACCAGTGGGTCACTGCCCTGCCTGCCTTGCCGGCACCCTTGCCTCCCATCTCCCCTTCCCGTACGCAGCAGCTCTGCTCTTGCTGCTCCTGACAACACACTCTTTGTAGCAGGAACCCAGCCACAAATGATGCATAAACCCTTGAGCTGTGACACAGAAAGACCTGCTCTCCTAACTACCCATCGTAAAATCAGACCCTTTGGCTGCCTTCACTTTGTCATCCAGCCAAGATCGTGTGCAGTGGTAGCTGGGTAGTGGGTCCAAACCCAAATCACTCCTTACATATTGAATTTGGCTGTCAGGCAAGAGTTGCTGTGGGGCTGTTTGGGGACCTTTTGTACCCACAACCTTCTCTGGGATCTGCCTGCATCCAGCTTTCTTTGCCAACACTTTTTGACTGCAGTGCACAGGTCTGTCCGAGGTAGAGATGGGGAGTCAGGTCAGCAGGACGAGGAGAGGGTCAGGTCAGGACCTGCGAGGTGCAAGGTCAGGCACAGGCATGTCCACAGCGTAACTCAGGCCAGGCCCAAGGACAAGGGGAGCAGTTCCCCAGCAAGGGGGAGGAGGCCCCGCAATGACGCCGGTCACTCTGTGTCTCCCCTGCTCTTGTGTCCAGCAGATCCCCTCCCTGTCTGCCTGCAGCCCCTCCATGCCCACCCCACTGCCCAGCACAGCACAAGAGCCCTGGCCCTGCAGCCCCTCCAGCAGCTCCTGCTGCCGCAGGGACAGAGCAGCCTGCCCCGAGCTGGGGCACACAGAAACCTGGGTCTCCTTCTCATTTTCCATCTCTGAAGGCTGCCCTGCTTTTCCCCTGCGACATCCCTGCTCCCCAGAGAGCCTTTCCCAGGTGACAACGTCCATGCTGGCCTGCCCAGCCATTCCTGCACCCTTCCCTGCTGCTCCCTGCAGGGTCCCAGGCTGGCGGTGCTGCTCTGCAGCGTGAGCAAACTGGGGGCCGCAGGGTGACTCCTGACTGGGCACTGGCCGTGCTGGTCAGGTGGGAAGCGGGCCCAGCCAGACAGGGATCACCACCACCGACACTGCTGGCACGTGTCTGTGCTCATGGACAGTGCTCAGAGTGACCCCAAGGTGTTTGCAATGGCAGGAGATGTGTTTGGGTGGGCTCTAACTCCAGCCTGGGGTGTTTCCCTGAGGGTGCACGAATCCCTCTCCAGTGCCCCTTCCCTGCGCCTCCTGGGTCCCCACTGCCCCTCCACGGGTGGCAGAGCCCTCATTTCCCTGGGCATACCTGCATTTAGTGCTTTACATTCGGGTGACTCCACCATGGACTGTCCCTCCCTTGGTGAGCCTCCACTCACCGCCCACCCCCAGGCACACATTGTCCCCAGAGATCCCCTGAGCTCTCCTGGTGGCTCAGAATCCCCTCCAGAAGAATGGCCATCTGTCATGGGCACTGTCACCTGTGGGATAGCCCAGGGGAGGCAACTCAGAGACCATTCTGCATCTCCACTGGCACCGCTCACTGAGAAAGGAGCCCCAAATCCAACCTGCGGTCCCTAGCAGATCCCATGGAGACTCTGAGCTTCTCCTCCAGAGCCTAGAGAGCTCACAAGCAGGACAGCGAGACCTTTTGTGGTGCAATCCCTTGGGAGTCTTTTGGACTCCCCCTTCTGAAGAAAGGCCAGGCTTGAGGCACATCACAGAGGAGATCCCCTTTCATTATAAAATGTTTTTTGGAGGCCAGGTCTGGCAGAAAGGTGCCCAAAGCCTGCTCCTGCCTGCATTCACAGGAATGCCCAGGGAAGCACAACCCTACCACCACCCCACTAGGAGAGTGCTTAGGCCATATATCCACAGCAGAGCACAGCAGGAGAGTGTGGAAAGAAGGAGAATAGCCCTGAAAGGGGAAAGTCCTGCTGGCATTGCTGGATGTGTCTGCAGGAAAGCTGCAGTCCTTGTGCAAAGGCTGCAACCAGGAAATTCCTGCTGTGGCAGTGGGGCGATGGTCCTGAGGAGCACAGGGTCTGTCCCCACAAGCTGCATCCAGACTCCTCTGCCCTCCCGCTCTGCTTTGAGTGTTGGAGCAGTGCAGAGGCAAGGGACCAAGCCACAGTGGCAGCTGGCTGCCACCCTTGCAGAAGAGGGCAGTGAAATCACCCTCTGACTGTGGCCAGGGGAGCTGAGCTCTCCTAATGGACACGGGACCCACGGTCTCACCCCAGCTGTGCTCATCCCAGCCTGACTCTGTTCCCCCGCACTCCCTTGGTGTCAGTGCCGAAAGCGACACTGCAAAGGGAAACTCTCCTCATTGCCCTGGGGGCATCGGAGGCAGCTCAGACCAGCGGGCTCCGAGGTTGCCCCTCTCTGCTGATGAAGGGTGAAGCCTGGCTTCCTGCTCCAACACGATCGCTGGGTCAGATTCAAATGAGAGTTTCCTGAGGAGAGGTGGCAGGAACCAAAACAATGTTTTCTGTTAACAATTAGGTAGAAGAGCAAAGTAGGCCAGAAAGAAAAGAACACAGAGCCTTGATGCCAGATAACCTGGGAATGATGAGTGGATGCATGTGGGACAGTTATTGGTGCTGACAGTGTCCCAGTTGAATCAGTTTCTTCAGTGCCTCCTTGAGCTCCTTGTTCCTCAAGCTGTAGATGAGCGGGTTCAGTGTTGGAGGCACCACCACGTACAGAACAGCCACCACCAGATCCTGAGCTGGGGAGGACATGGAGGGGGGCTTCAGATGGGAAAATGCGACAGTGCTGACAAACAGGGAGACGACAGCCAGGTGAGGGAGGCACATGGAAAAGGCTTTGTGCCGGCCCTGCTCAGAGGGGATCCTCATCACGACTGTGAGGATCTGCACGTAGGACAGAACAATGAAAACAAAGCACCCAAAGAATAAAAAGCCACTAGCCATAATAATCTTGTCTTCCCTGAGGTGGGAGTGTGTACAGGAGAGCTTGAGGATCTGGGGAATGTCACAGAAGAACTGCTCTATGGCATTGCCTTGGCAGAGTGGTATTGAAAATGTGTTTCCAGTGTGCAGCACAGCATTGAGAAAACCACTGCCCCAGGCAGCTGCTGCCATTTTGACACAAGCTCTGCTGCCCATGAGGGTCTCGTAGTGCAGGGGTCTGCAGATGGCAACAAAGCGATCGTAGGCCATGACAGTGAGAACATAATATTCTGCTGAGAACAAAAAGAGAAGCAGAAAGATCTGGGCAGCACATCCTGCATAGGAAATGGCCCTGGTGTCCCACAGGGAATTGGCCATGGATTTGGGGACAGTGACAGAGATGGAGCCAAGGTCGAGGACTGAGATATTGAGGAGGAAGAAGTACATGGGGGTGTGGAGGTGGTGGTCACAGGCGATGGCAGTGATGATGAGGCCGTTGCTGAGCAGGGCAGCCAGGTAGATGCCGAGGAAGAGCGAGAAGTGCAGAAGCTGCAGCTCCCGTGTGTCGGCAAATGCGAGAAGGAGGAACTCGGTGGGGGAGCTGCTGTTGGACATTTGCTCCCTCAGGGCCCACAGGGACTATGCAAGGAAGAGGAGACAATGAGGAGACAGGAGAGCCTTCTACAAACAAAACCTTTGTGTAGAAGCCTCCCTCCCCCAAACATACACAATATCTCTCCTCCTCTTGCCAGGACCGTCACTGAGCTCCATGGCTTGAGCTCCCCTTTGTGCTGCCTGAGTTTGCCATGAGGAGCGGGGGCCTCTTCCCATGGGCTCCAGAGGACTCAGTCCTGACCCACAGCCGTGGGTGCAAGGGAACATGGGTGACTAAACTTTCAGATTCACGGTTTTAGTCAGATTTCATCCACTCATAATGTTGAAGGGCTTTTTGCATCTTCACTCTCAGTTGTAAACAATGGGTGTTCTTAACTAGTTTCAAGGATTCTTTTGTTTTCTTTTAGATTCCCCTGAGTCATCATCCCTGAGGAGGATTCTTGGAGACAGAGATCCTCAGCATTGCAACTGCACTCAGAGTGAATAGCCGTGATTCCTGAGAGGCAAAAGGATTCACTCTGTCTTTAGTGCAGAGTGAGGAGAGCTGGCCTCTCCATCAGTCTTGCTCCCAGCTGCCCTGTGCTTGCACCTCTGAGGTGCAGGACATTTGCACTCATGCTGACCGTGACCCTGCTGCCTGGAGCTGTCCCTGCAGGGAGCTCTTTCTCTGTCCCACGTGTCATGCCAGTGCTCACAGACCCCCCCATGCCACCCCTGGGTGCTCAGCTCTGCCCTGCAGAAACCTCCTGGGGGCAGGGCACTGCCCAGGGGCACCTCTGTGTTTGCAGGGGCTAAGGAGCAGGTGGGATAAAGCTTGCTGAGGCTGGAAAGGTGATGCTGGTTCTGTCTGTAGGCTGAGGGGTGGAGGAAGGGATTTCTTGAGTTTCTCCCACAACTGTTCCTCTCTCACTGTCGCTATTTGGAAATCTCAATGCCCTGTTGAAACCGGCCAGATCCAAAGACATTTCATCCCAACAGAGAGAGTAAAACTGAAAGCAGAGACTCAGGAAAGCTCCTTCCCTTTCAGGCATCCCAGTCTTGACCTTCCTTTTGGAAAGCCTCCTCCAGATATGTTCTCAGGCTGAGCCGCAGCTGACAGCAGCCCTGACCCATGCAGCACCCTCTCAACAGGAGAGGGAACATGTCCTGCCAGGGGTCAGTCATCCCACCCAGAGCTTCTCCCCACAGCACCGTGGGGAGTTCCCTGGGCAGGCTGAGTGCTGACCCTCACAGGTGGCCAAGTCACTGCCCTGGGCACATGGCACCCTGGGGCACAGGCACACTGCTCTGAATTACAGCCCTGGGCAGACCTGTGTGCACACCCCGGCTTCACACCCTTGCAGCATCCCTGGGAGAAGGTGGCAGGATGCTGTTTCCCTGTGACGGTGTGGCTGGAAATCCCTGCTCTAAAGCACCTCCTGCTCCACTCAGGAGGGACTGGCATACCCATCCTGGCAGACCCCATCAGCTATGGCCTGTGGTAGCTTTAGAGAACCCCTCAGGATGCCTCAGCTGCATTGCCCTGCAGCCAGAGACTTACTGTGTTAGGGGCTGTGAAGATTTCTCCTCCAGTCAGCTCTCAGCCATCTACCCACTCCTGATTGCCTTCAACTCCTGTCTCACTCCTCTTGCTCATCTCCTTTGTCTCGTCGTGGCACCTGCAGGCAGTGCCTGCAGCCCTGCTGCTCTTTGCAGGAGAGCTGCTCCTGGACAGAGCTGACTCTCAGCAGTGCTGCCAGGTTGCCAGGAGCTCCCTCCGTCCCAGGAGCCTGGCCCCTCGTGGGAACAGTGGCCCAGCTGAAGAGGTGACTTTATTTGTCCTTTGTACTCCCTCCTCCTGGGAAATGTTCAGTGAGGAAGACTAAAATAATCACTGAGGGTCTCTCTCTAAACACTGCAGACAGACCGATTCCAGCATTGCAGTTTGTCTCATCAGAGGACGTTTATCTACCAGAGGTGGAAATGTCCCACTCTGGAAGCCCCTCTTGCCATCTCTTAACTAGGCAGGACACCTGGACAGGGACAAGAAGGGAATTCATTTTCCCATGGCTCAGGGATTGATTCAGATGAGTTAACCTGCACATCTCATGCCATCTTGGAAGCCCCTGGGATGGAAAGGCATTCAGCTGCCTCTACAAACACCTTAAGGGAGGGTGTCAAGAGGATGGGGCCAGGGTCTTTTCAGTGGTGCCCAGCGACAGGACAAGAGGCAATGGGCACAAACTGAAACCCAGGAAGTTCCATGTGGACATGAGGAAAAACTTTGCTGTGAGGGGGACAGAGCACTGGGACAGGTTGTCCAGAGAGGTTGTGCAGTCTCCATCTCTGGAGATATTCAAAATCCACCTGGATGCAATCCTGTGCAATGTGCTCTAAGTGACTATGTTGGAACCGGGGGCGGGGGTGGGGGGAGGGGGGGTTGCACTAGATGATCTCCAGAGGTTCCTTCCAACCTCAGCCATTCCCAGATTCTGTGACCTGCACTCGGTGTTGCACACCCCCACCCTCACACTGCCCCCAGGAAGAGCCCTGAGCAAAGCCTGAGGGAAAGGATCACCCCTTTCCAGGGGCTGCCTGTCGGTGCCTGGCCAATCTGCCTGATAAAACGCGTCAAGGTTTACTGGACATCAGAGCCAGCTGCACATTGCCTTTGCCTACCTGCAATCAGTGCCTCCAACTTTCTGCTCTAATCAGCCCCCAGGGAGCCTTTTTTTGGTAACGTCCCTCCGTGGGACCTATTAACACTCCAAGAAACTTTGGTGTTTGCTTCTGACTTCAACTTCTGGAGTGGTTTGATCAATCTCCTCTCAGCATCTGAGGTTCCTGGACTCAGCACCAAATACACCTGAGGAGCCATTCAAATGCCAAAAGCCCTAACAACCCATGTCACTCTCCAGCATTTTCTTCAGTTCTTCAATTCTTGCATGGCCAATGGGAGATTTTTTCAGAAGTGTATTAAAATGAGGAGGATTTCAATGAGCAAAGTTTGTCTTATTTTTAAGTTTTATTTTCCAGCTTGCAGAACAAGTGATATGCACACTCTCCACTTCATACTGACCCAGAGTGTCTCTTAATGAAGTCTGGACATGTAGGGAAAGCAGTAGCCTTGATGGGAGATCTTTATGGACAGCCTTCCTCCTCACCTCCCCAGCCCTGCCGTTTCTCTCATCAGCCACTGGGGACTTAGATCACTCCTGTTAAAATCCAACTTTTTTCCACTCAAGTCTCTAGCTGCATGCTGCATTCCCACCTGCTTTCCTTAGACAACTAGTTGTAGACGCAGAAGAATTTTTCTTAACTGCAGACAAACAAATATAACATATGATAGAGTTTACTAAAAAAATAAAATACACTCCCCAACTGTATGCTAAGTGCAAGCTGCCTCCAGTGAGGTCCACTTGCCACAAGAAAAACTGTCCCTGAAATGGTTTTGACAGAGAGATAGGAAAGGAGAGCTGGAAACACAACTAAGGAGGTGGCTAAAGAGACAATGAGACTCCTGAGAGACGAGGCAAGCTGCAGACTCCCTGAAGCTCAGAGCAGCAACTAGGGAGGTGAGAGGTATCTGAATGGCTAAAGAGTAAAGGCAGGAGGAAAACTGGGCAGCCCCCCCAGGAAGCCCAAGCTGGTGCCAGTACCTGGATTGGAGGAGCAGGGCTGAAGGCACCAGGAGAGGCTGAGGATTGCTGGGCCTTGCGGCACCTCCTGGCCCTCACCTGGCCCCCAGGCACCAAGATCTGTCCATGGGAGACAAGGCTGACTGTGGGGACATGTCCCTCCCAGGGATCCCCTCCACCTCTGCTGTGGGATCGAGATCATCACCCAGGAACAGCTCCCAACACCCCTGCCAAAACTTCCTTAGCACAGAGCAGTTAATTCCATAGGATAGGGTATTCGGGATTATTATTACTGTTACAGAATTTAGGATTATTACCACTGGAAGAGTTAGCTTAGAGCTGGTTACAGTATTCTCAGTGTGCAGTTGGTTACAGTTAATTACAGTATTCTTCTGGCAGTTACAGGAGTCTTTGTTCATAGTTAGTTCTCTTATTCCTAGTGTACAGTTAGCGTCTTTGTATCCACAGTGATAGAGGAACCCAGAATAATGGAGGCACTAACAAGGGCTAGACCTTTACAAAGTCTGTCCTTTCAAAGATCCTTCAGCACGGACTGCCACTGTGGCAGCAGGACTGCCACAAATGACCATCGTGCGCACACATGCATGGGGTCCCAGGGCAACTGGGCTACGAGTAGAGGCAAGAGTGCGTCTGTGCACAGCTGGCTGTAGGACTGGGCTCCCAAAACCAGAATCTCTGCCCTTCTACCATAAAGCAGTAGGACCATGACAAAAATGTCACAGGCACATGCAGTTAGGAAGTTTCACCACATACATGTTTAATGCTAGGATTTAGGTACAAGAGAAGGTGTAACACAAAGTGATTTTCGCGGGACAACTGACTATCTTTACAGTCCTGGACCGTGACGGTTTCGTGTGGTGCCAGGGAGGGGAGGAGGAGTTTTCCTGCATGACTCCACAACTTATTTGAAAGATCTAAATTTACTACACAGGTTACAACAGTACAAAGCAACAATTCTTATCAACAGAAACTTAGTTCAACTAGAATATTTATTTTCCAACTCTACTTGATCTCACCCACGCGTTGCCTGAGCAGCCAATGTACACTCATTTCCAGGGAAGTAACTGCAAGAGAGCATTCCTGTCCCAAGGGGATCCACAATTTGGCAGAGCTGCTGTCACCCGCCAAAAGCCAAAGACAGCCTCCGGGGCCAACCTATTTATACCCCTTAGAGGAAGGTGGAGGTGGAGTCGCTAGGCCACTTGCAGTTCTCTTTGCACAGTCGCAGTCCCTAGCTCTTGGCTGCTGCAGGGTTCAGCTCTCCTCCAACATTGTTATGACGATCACACCCACAGTCATGGGGTGGGGGGGATAGCCGAACACCCCCAACAGCAGACTAGCTGCCTTGAGCACTCTTCAGCACTGAGAGTTTGAGTGGCTGCGAATGACTGCTTTCCTCTCGCAGGGGTGGTCCCAAAGAGAGATGCCATAGCTGGGGTGAGAAGGAGTTAATTCCAGTTCCCAATGATTAACACTGCCCCAGCAGTGAAAGTAGCTGTTATGTCCCAAGGTCCTGATGAGGAGGAGATAGTCCAGAACACCCGAATTAACACTGCTAATTAACACAGCAGTGAGAGGAGGCTTTGTTTCCCAGGGTCCTGGTGCCCAAGCAGGCCTTATCTCAAAGCCTTGACATCCTCCCTTTCAGAGAGTGAAGCACAGGAATGCAAACTGCTTGTAAATGGCAACAGATGTGTTGGGGGGCGGGGGGGAAGCTGGGAGCATCCCCCCACAAATGTGGACAGGATTGTTGGTTGCTGTCCAGCTGATGATGGTAGTCTCTGTCACAGGTGTCCTTGCAATAGCACCTTCAGCTGGATTGGCAGGGTATCCTTGAATGGGACTGTTCCAGTGAATCCTGATAATCCAGCTGGCCCATGGTCCTGTGTGACCACTCCAGAGCACGCACGATCCATTTCTGTTGATATAGGACTATCTCGGATAAATCTGAATCCCAGTGTATCAAATCCCCTTGTACCCCAGTTATAACTTCAATTCCAAAGATCTTGCCATAGTGCAAAAGAAGTGACACCATCATCCCAGGGTCATCCCCCTTCACATGCCTGTTCCTCTCCCCTCCCCCTAAGCTCTTCTTTTGGGGTGTGGGGTGGAGGGGGAGCAGAGATTTCTGGTGCTCTTGATGACCTCACAATGCCTCCTGCCTCACCTACCTGCTCATGGCCAATCTGGCTGCTGTAAGGAATTGACCTCACAGTCGACATCCCAGACAGGTCACTCTAACCCACCTCTCCCCTCCCCAGAGCTCTCCTCTCCATGGGGAAGCTTTTCTCAGCTGCTTCCTGAGCCCACCGTGCCTGCCTGCTGCCCAATCAGAGTGCTGCAAGAGAAGTGACCTCCCAAACAAGCTCCCAGCCATGCCAGCTTTCCCTGCCTCTGCCTCTGCCCTCTCCAGCAGCTCTCCTCTCGGCTGGGGGCTTTCTCCTGCCCTGCATGACCTCCCAGTGCTGCCCGCCTGCTGCTGGCCAATCAGCTGCTCTGAAAGCAGAGACCTCACCATCCAAGCCACCAAGGTCACCTTCACCTCTCCCTCCCTCTCACCTCCTCCCAAGCTCTCCTTGCTGCTGGGCAGCCTCTCCCATGCTGCTGATGACCTCCTAACACCTGCCTGCCCACCCACTGCTGGCCACTGGGCTAACTGGAATGCAAGTGAGCTCACAACCAACACAGCAGCCATTGTGCTTGCGCCTGCCCTTCCCGCTCCCGCTGCCACATGCCCAGCTGTTGAATCAGCTCCCAGCGCTCCTGGTGACCCCAGTGGCTGCTCCCCTGCTGCTGGCCGGCGCTGCTGGCACAGGAGCCATTCCCCAGCGACGTGCCAGTGCTCCCCTCCACCTGCCTGCCCTCTGCCCTCCTGCCAAGCTCTCACCTCCCGTGGTCGGAGGTACCTGCTGGGCCTGATGCCCTCCCAGCGCCTGCCTGCCCAGCCAGGGCAGTGCTGCTGCTGCTGCAGCTACAAGAAGCTCCCAGCCAGCAGCCAGCCCTCTCGTCTTCATGGGCACACCCTCTTGCCTCACAGGGCTGTGGTCTCTGCTGAGAGGCACTTGAGGAGCTGACAAGTCCTGCCTGTTTGCCTACTGCTGGCCACTCAGCTTGTTGCAAGAGTCGTGCCCTCATGATGTCCTTTGCCCTGGGCAGGCTTTCTGAGGATGTGGCTGGGCTCTTCCTGCATGGGGAGCTCCACTTCCCACATGACAGCCTGCCATGTCGTTGGAGGGCAAGCCGACACTCTGTGGAGAGGAGCAATGCAGCCGCTTGCCAGCCCTCCCCGCTGTTGGTCAGGGGGGTGGAGACTGAGGAAAAAGCTCCCCCTCCCACCGGCCGGAGATGCTGGGCATTGAACCCAGGACCTCCTGCATGCAAAGCAGGTGCTCTTCCACTGAGCTACATCCCCTTACAAATTGTCGGGGGGAGGGGGCTGATGCGGGCACATCTCATGCCACGACATGTCCCTGACCAGCACAGCCCTGTTGTGCCCTGCTGCCCTGAGAGCCTCAGCAGAAAGCAGCACTCAACCCCTCGTGCTGGGCCGCAGGCTGGCATGGGGCAAGCTGGCATTGCCTCTCAGCTGCCACTGCTCCTGCACCAGGCTTGCACTGCCAGGACTGCTGTGCCTTCGCAGCGGGCGGCTTCCTCAGCCCACGGGCGCCCCGGTCCGTTCCCAGGCTCTACGCACTCTCACACACAGTACTGCTCACACTCACACCAGTCACAGTCTCTCTACATTTCTGTTCCTATAGTCTTGCGGTGCGCCTCATGCTGACCAGGCTGTGCACTCCCCTTTCTGGCCACACCGAGATGGGACTTCAAACCCACTCCAACCCTGGGGATGGGACTCCTACCCATCCCCCTGGTACGTCTTACGGTGGCCAGCCCGCGTACCCCCCTGCCTGGGACGCCTTACGGTGATCAGCCCGCGTACCCCTTCAGCGCACTCTGTTCCCAGAGCAGAATTTAGAATGCAGGCGGGAATTTAAGACTCACCTTCTTGGGGCCTCCTCTTGCCAAAGATCCCAGGTGAACTCACCCCATGGCGCCAGATGATCGTTTGGAGACGAGAGGCCCCAACAGTGCTCACCTAGGGTCCCATCTGGGGTGCCACGCTCTTAGGGAAGGTTAGGCTCGCCGGCCACCAGAACAGGGTCCAACCCTAGGTTCCCGCAGAAAAGTTCCCAGCCAAATCAAAGCAAATTAAATAATGACATTTTAAGGACGTGCATGCCGTCATTACAGCTCGAGCTGGGTGCCTCCAAAGAGGGACCCCGAGCAAAGAAATCCCGGGGCCATTACGACTTTCCAATCGAAGCTCTCCACCCCTCCCGTGGTAGTTCAGACCACTAGTAGTATTCAGGTCTGGGGTCTCCTGCTCCTTACTGGCTCGCATGGTTGTTCCTAGGTAGGCTGCTTTTCTCCCTTATCTTTACTGTTGCGGTTTCTGCTGACGGATGTGTCTTTGTTTCTTGTTGGGGCCTACCGTTGCCTCGCAAGGTCCAGAGAAGGAGGAGGAGGAGGTGATTCCAACCCATAGCAATGAAGACTGCCCCAGCAGTGAGCGGAGGCTTTGTCCCTCAAGGTCCTGATGCCCTGCGCCGGTCTTATTTCAAAGCCTCGACATCTGTTATGGAGATTAGGCTTGTCGGCCACCATGACAGGGCTCGAGCCTAGGTTGCCGCAAGTAAAGTTCAGAGCCAAATCCAAACAAATTACATTTTAATCACGCGCGTGCCGTCATTACAGCTCGAGCTGGGTGCTTCCAAAGAGGGACCCTAACGTAAACAAATCCTGGGCAATTATAGGTTTTTCCACTTACATTTCCCACCCCTCACGCGGAAGCTAGACCAATAGTCATTTTTTGGTCTGGGGTCTCCTGCTCCTCATTGGCTCTCACCGTCGTTCTTAGGTAAGCTGTTTTTCTCCTCCTTCTTGTTTTTTGCGGTCTCTGATGAAGGTTGTACCTCTGTTTTTGTTGGGTCTGGCGGTTGTCTCCCAAGGTCGTATTTTTCAATTGTTTTGACGTCTTCCCTTTTGGGGTGGGTAACACAGGAACGCAGACTGCGTGTGGTTTCCCTATTTTCCCAGCCTGAACGAGCTCTGAGGCACTATTTTTTACTAAACTCGGTAAAGGTTTATTACTTTTCCCAAGTGCAGCCTAAGGCTTCAGCAAATTTAGCTACTCATGCTAAGCAAGTTTTATAGAAGTTGTGCTAAGCAGCTATTTCTAGACAGTTTCAAGTCACTCTTCTTTAACAACATCCTCCCTTTCGGAGGGTGAGACACAGCAATGCCGACTGCTTGTAGCTTCCTTATCTGCCCAGCTTGAACCAGCTCTGGGGCCCTTGCTTACTGACCTAGGTGAAAGTGCCTCATGTTCTCTGAGTGCAGCCTAAGGCTGCAGCAAATGTAGCTCCTCCTGCTAAGCAAGTTGGATAGAAGTTGTCCTAAGCAGCTCCCTCTGGACACTTTCAGGTCAATAATTTCCTGAAGACCCACCTCTCCCCTTCCCAGAGCTCTCCTCTCCATGGGCAAGCTTTACTCAGCTGCTTCCTGAGCCCACCGTGCCTGCCTGCTGCCCAATCAGAGTGCTGCAAGAGAAGTGACCTCCCAAACAAGCTCCCAGCCATGCCAGCTTTCCCTGCCTCTGCCTCTGCCCTCTTCAGCAGCTCTCCTCTCGGCTGGGGGCTTTCTCCTGCCCTGCATGACCTCCCAGTGCTGCCCGCCTGCTGCTGGCCAAGCAGGCTGCAGTCACAGAGCTCATCTCACAAGCACTGTGCCAGTGCTGCCACAGTCACCTGCCTCTCTCTGCCTCCTTCCTCCCTCCAGGCTCTGCCCTCTACCTCCTGGGCTTTGTCCTGCCCTTGGCCACCTCCCATGCCTGCCCACCTGCTGCTGGCCAATCAGCTGCTCTGAAAGCAGAGACCTCACCATCCAAGCCACCAAGGTCACCTTCCCCTCTCCCTCCCTCTCACCTCCTCCCAAGCTCTCCTTGCTGCTGGGCAGCCTCTCCCATGCTGCTGATGACCTCCTAACACCTGCCTGCCCACCCACTGCTGGCCACTGGGCTAACTGGAATGCAAGTGAGCTCACAACCAACACAGCAGCCATTGTGCTTGTGCCTGCCCTTCCCGCTCCCGCTCCCGCTGCCACATGCCCAGCTGTTGAATCAGCTCCCAGCGCTCATGGTGACCCCAGTGGCTGCTCCCCTGCTGCTGGCCGGCGCTGCTGGCACAGGAGCCATTCCCCAGCGACGTGCCAGTGCTCCCCTCCACCTGCCTGCCCTCTGCCCTCCTGCCAAGCTCTCACCTCCCGTGGTCGGAGGTACCTGCTGGGCCTGATGCCCTCCCAGCGCCTGCCTGCCCAGCCAGGGCAGTGCTGCTGCTGCTGCAGCTAAAAGAAGCTCCCAGCCAGCAGCCAGCCCTCTCGTCTTCCTGGGGACACCCTCTTGTCTCACAGGGCTGTGGTCTCTGCTGAGAGGCACTTGAGGATCTGACAAGTCCTGCCTGTTTGCCTACTGCTGGCCACTCAGCTTGTTGCAAGAGTCGTGCCCTCATGATGTCCTTTGCCCTGGGCAGGCTTTCTGAGGATGTGGCTGGGCTCTTCCTGCATGGGGAGCTCCACTTCCCACATGACAGCCTGCCATGTCGTTGGAGGGCAAGCCGACACTGTGGAGAGGAGCAATGCAGCCGCTTGCCAGCCCTCCCCGCTGTTGGTCAGGGGGGTGGAGACTGAGGAAAAAGCTCCCCCTCCGCCGGAGATGCTGGGCATTGAACCCAGGACCTCCTGCATGCAAAGCAGGTGCTCTTCCACTGAGCTACATCCCCTTACAAATTGTCGGGGGGAGGGGGCTGATGCGGGCACATCTCATGCCACGACATGTCCCTGACCAGCACAGCCCTGTTGTGCCCTGCTGCCCTGAGAGCCTCAGCAGAAAGCAGCACTCAACCCCTCGTGCTGGGCCGCAGGCTGGCATGGGGCAAGCTGGCATTGCCTCTCAGCTGCCACTGCTCCTGCACCAGGCTTGCACTGCCAGGACTGCTGTGCCTTCGCAGCGGGCGGCTTCCTCAGCCCACGGGCGCCCCGGTCCGTTCCCAGGCTCTACGCACTCTCACACACAGTACTGCTCACACTCACACCAGTCACAGTGTCTCTACATTTCTGTTCCTATAGTCTTGCGGTGCGCCTCATGCTGACCAGGCTGTGCACTCCCCTTTCTGGCCACACCGAGATGGGACTTCAAACCCACTCCAACCCTGGGGATGGGACTCCTACCCATCCCCCGGTACGTCTTACGGTGGCCAGCCCGCGTACCCCCCTGCCTGGGATGCCTTACGGTGATCAGCCCGCGTACCCCTTCAGCGCACTCTGTTACCAGAGCAGAATTTAGAATGCAGGCGGGAATTTAAGACTCACCTTCTTGGGGCCTCCTCTTGCCAAAGATCCCAGGTGAACTCACCCCATGGCGCCAGATGATCGTTTGGAGACGAGAGGCCCCAACAGTGCTCACCTAGGGTCCCATCTGGGGTGCCACGCTCTTAGGGAAGGTTAGGCTCGCCGGCCACCAGAACAGGGTCCAACCCTAGGTTCCCGCAGAAAAGTTCCCAGCCAAATCAAAGCAAATTAAATAATGACATTTTAAGGACGTGCATGCCGTCATTACAGCTCGAGCTGGGTGCCTCCAAAGAGGGACCCCGAGCAAAGAAATCCCGGGGCCATTACGACTTTCCAATCGAAGCTCTCCACCCCTCCCGTGGTAGTTCAGACCACTAGTAGTATTCAGGTCTGGGGTCTCCTGCTCCTTACTGGCTCGCATGGTTGTTCCTAGGTAGGCTGCTTTTCTCCCTTATCTTTACTGTTGCGGTTTCTGCTGACGGATGTGTCTTTGTTTCTTGTTGGGGCCTACCGTTGCCTCGCAAGGTCCGGACAAGGAGGAGGAGGAGGTGATTCCAACCCATAGCAATGAAGACTGCCCCAGCAGTGAGCGGAGGCTTTGTCCCTCAAGGTCCTGATGCCCTGCGCCGGTCTTATTTCAAAGCCTCGACATCTGTTATGGAAATTAGGCTTGTCGGCCACCATGACAGGGCTCGAGCCTAGGTTGCCGCAAGTAAAGTTCAGAGCCAAATCCAAACAAATTACATTTTAATCACGCGCGTGCCGTCATTACAGCTCGAGCTGGGTGCTTCCAAAGAGGGACCCTAACGTAAACAAATCCTGGGCAATTATAGGTTTTTCCACTTACATTTCCCACCCCTCACGCGGAAGCTAGACCAATAGTAATTTTTTGGTCTGGGGTCTCCTGCTCCTCATTGGGTCTCACCGTCGTTCTTAGGTAAGCTGTTTTTCTCCTCCTTCTTGTTTTTTGCGGTCTCTGATGAAGGTTGTACCTCTGTTTTTGTTGGGTCTGGCGGTTGTCTCCCAAGGTCTTCTTTTTCAATTGTTTTGACGTCTTCCCTTTCGGGGTGGGTAACACAGGAACGCAGACTGCGTGTGGTTTCCCTATTTTCCCAGCCTGAACGAGCTCTGAGGCACTATTTTTTACTAAACTCGGTAAAGGTTTATTACTTTTCCCAAGTGCAGCCTAAGGCTTCAGCAAATGTAGCTACTCATGCTAAGCAAGTTTTATAGAAGTTGTGCTAAGCAGCTATTTCTAGACAGTTTCAAGTCACTCTTCTTTAACAACATCCTCCCTTTCGGAGGGTGAGACCCAGCAATGCCGACTGCTTGTAGCTTCCTTATCTGCCCAGCTTGAACCAGCTCTGGGGCCCTTGCTTACTGACCTAGGTGAAAGTGCCTCATGTTCTCTGAGTGCAGCCTAAGGCTGCAGCAAATGTAGCTCCTCCTGCTAAGCAAGTTGGATAGAAGTTGTCCTAAGCAGCTCCCTCTGGACACTTTCAGGTCAATAATTTCCTGAAGACCCACCTCTCCCCTTCCCAGAGCTCTCCTCTCCATGGGCAAGCTTTACTCAGCTGCTTCCTGAGCCCACCGTGCCTGCCTGCTGCCCAATCAGACTGCTGCAAGAGAAGTGACCTCCCAAACAAGCTCCCAGCCATGCCAGCTTTCCCTGCCTCTGCCTCTGCCCTCTTCAGCAGCTCTCCTCTCGGCTGGGGGCTTTCTCCTGCCCTGCATGACCTCCCAGTGCTGCCCGCCTGCTGCTGGCCAAGCAGGCTGCAGTCACAGAGCTGATCTCACAAGCACTGTGCCAGTGCTGCCACAGTCACCTGCCTCTCTCTGCCTCCTTCCTCCCTCCAGGCTCTGCCCTCTACCTCCTGGGCTTTGTCCTGCCCTTGGCCACCTCCCATGCCTGCCCACCTGCTGCTGGCCAATCAGCTGCTCTGAAAGCAGAGACCTCACCATCCAAGCCACCAAGGTCACCTTCCCCTCTCCCTCCCTCTCACCTCCTCCCAAGCTCTCCTTGCTGCTGGGCAGCCTCTCCCATGCTGCTGATGACCTCCTAACACCTGCCTGCCCACCCACTGCTGGCCACTGGGCTAACTGGAATGCAAGTGAGCTCACAACCAACACAGCAGCCATTGTGCTTGTGCCTGCCCTTCCCGCTCCCGCTCCCGCTGCCACATGCCCAGCTGTTGAATCAGCTCCCAGCGCTCATGGTGACCCCAGTGGCTGCTCCCCTGCTGCTGGCCGGCGCTGCTGGCACAGGAGCCATTCCCCAGCGACGTGCCAGTGCTCCCCTCCACCTGCCTGCCCTCTGCCCTCCTGCCAAGCTCTCACCTCCCGTGGTCGGAGGTACCTGCTGGGCCTGATGCCCTCCCAGCGCCTGCCTGCCCAGCCAGGGCAGTGCTGCTGCTGCTGCAGCTAAAAGAAGCTCCCAGCCAGCAGCCAGCCCTCTCGTCTTCATGGGCACACCCTCTTGCCTCACAGGGCTGTGGTCTCTGCTGAGAGGCACTTGAGGATCTGACAAGTCCTGCCTGTTTGCCTACTGCTGGCCACTCAGCTTGTTGCAAGAGTCGTGCCCTCATGATGTCCTTTGCCCTGGGCAGGCTTTCTGAGGATGTGGCTGGGCTCTTCCTGCATGGGGAGCTCCACTTCCCACATGACAGCCTGCCATGTCGTTGGAGGGCAAGCCGACACTTTGTGGAGAGGAGCAATGCAGCCGCTTGCCAGCCCTCCCCGCTGTTGGTCAGGGGGGTGGAGACTGAGGAAAAAGCTCCCCCTCCGCCGGAGATGCTGGGCATTGAACCCAGGACCTCCTGCATGCAAAGCAGGTGCTCTTCCACTGAGCTACATCCCCTTACAAATTGTCGGGGGGAGGGGGCTGATGCGGGCACATCTCATGCCACGACATGTCCCTGACCAGCACAGCCCTGTTGTGCCCTGGTGCCCTGAGAGCCTCAGCAGAAAGCAGCACTCAACCCCTCGTGCTGGGCCGCAGGCTGGCATGGGGCAAGCTGGCATTGCCTCTCAGCTGCCACTGCTCCTGCACCAGGCTTGCACTGCCAGGACTGCTGTGCCTTCGCAGCGGGCGGCTTCCTCAGCCCACGGGCGCCCCGGTCTGTTCCCAGGCTCTACGCACTCTCACACACAGTACTGCTCACACTCACACCAGTCACAGTCTCTCTACATTTCTGTTCCTATAGTCTTGCGGTGCGCCTCATGCTGACCAGGCTGTGCACTCCCCTTTCTGGCCACACCGAGATGGGACTTCAAACCCACTCCAACCCTGGGGATGGGACTCCTACCCATCCCCCTGGTACGTCTTACGGTGGCCAGCCCGCGTACCCCCCTGCCTGGGACGCCTTACGGTGATCAGCCCGCGTACCCCTTCAGCGCACTCTGTTACCAGAGCAGAATTTAGAATGCAGGCGGGAATTTAAGACTCACCTTCTTGGGGCCTCCTCTTGCCAAAGATCCCAGGTGAACTCACCCCATGGCGCCAGATGATCGTTTGGAGACGAGAGGCCCCAACAGTGCTCACCTAGGGTCCCATCTGGGGTGCCACGCTCTTAGGGAAGGTTAGGCTCGCCGGCCACCAGAACAGGGTCCAACCCTAGGTTCCCGCAGAAAAGTTCCCAGCCAAATCAAAGCAAATTAAATAATGACATTTTAAGGACGTGCATGCCGTCATTACAGCTCGAGCTGGGTGCCTCCAAAGAGGGACCCCGAGCAAAGAAATCCCGGGGCCATTACGACTTTCCAATCGAAGCTCTCCACCCCTCCCGTGGTAGTTCAGACCACTAGTAGTATTCAGGTCTGGGGTCTCCTGCTCCTTACTGGCTCGCATGGTTGTTCCTAGGTAGGCTGCTTTTCTCCCTTATCTTTACTGTTGCGGTTTCTGCTGACGGATGTGTCTTTGTTTCTTGTTGGGGCCTACCGTTGCCTCGCAAGGTCCGGACAAGGAGGAGGAGGAGGTGATTCCAACCCATAGCAATGAAGACTGCCCCAGCAGTGAGCGGAGGCTTTGTCCCTCAAGGTCCTGATGCCCTGCGCCGGTCTTATTTCAAAGCCTCGACATCTGTTATGGACATTAGGCTTGTCGGCCACCATGACAGGGCTCGAGCCTAGGTTGCCGCAAGTAAAGTTCAGAGCCAAATCCAAACAAATTACATTTTAATCACGCGCGTGCCGTCATTACAGCTCGAGCTGGGTGCCTCCAAAGAGGGACCCTAACGTAAACAAATCCTGGGCAATTATAGGTTTTTCCACTTACATTTCCCACCCCTCACGCGGAAGCTAGACCAATAGTAATTTTTTGGTCTGGGGTCTCCTGCTCCTCATTGGGTCTCACCGTCGTTCTTAGGTAAGCTGTTTTTCTCCTCCTTCTTGTTTTTTGCGGTCTCTGATGAAGGTTGTACCTCTGTTTTTGTTGGGTCTGGCGGTTGTCTCCCAAGGTCTTCTTTTTCAATTGTTTTGACGTCTTCCCTTTCGGGGTGGGTAACACAGGAACGCAGACTGCGTGTGGTTTCCCTATTTTCCCAGCCTGAACGAGCTCTGAGGCACTATTTTTTACTAAACTCGGTAAAGGTTTATTACTTTTCCCAAGTGCAGCCTAAGGCTTCAGCAAATGTAGCTACTCATGCTAAGCAAGTTTTATAGAAGTTGTGCTAAGCAGCTATTTCTAGACAGTTTCAAGTCACTCTTCTTTAACAACATCCTCCCTTTCGGAGGGTGAGACCCAGCAATGCCGACTGCTTGTAGCTTCCTTATCTGCCCAGCTTGAACCAGCTCTGGGGCCCTTGCTTACTGACCTAGGTGAAAGTGCCTCATGTTCTCTGAGTGCAGCCTAAGGCTGCAGCAAATGTAGCTCCTCCTGCTAAGCAAGTTGGATAGAAGTTGTCCTAAGCAGCTCCCTCTGGACACTTTCAGGTCAATAATTTCCTGAAGACCCACCTCTCCCCTTCCCAGAGCTCTCCTCTCCATGGGCAAGCTTTACTCAGCTGCTTCCTGAGCCCACCGTGCCTGCCTGCTGCCCAATCAGACTGCTGCAAGAGAAGTGACCTCCCAAACAAGCTCCCAGCCATGCCAGCTTTCCCTGCCTCTGCCTCTGCCCTCTTCAGCAGCTCTCCTCTCGGCTGGGGGCTTTCTCCTGCCCTGCATGACCTCCCAGTGCTGCCCGCCTGCTGCTGGCCAAGCAGGCTGCAGTCACAGAGCTCATCTCACAAGCACTGTGCCAGTGCTGCCACAGTCACCTGCCTCTCTCTGCCTCCTTCCTCCCTCCAGGCTCTGCCCTCTACCTCCTGGGCTTTGTCCTGCCCTTGGCCACCTCCCATGCCTGCCCACCTGCTGCTGGCCAATCAGCTGCTCTGAAAGCAGAGACCTCACCATCCAAGCCACCAAGGTCACCTTCCCCTCTCCCTCCCTCTCACCTCCTCCCAAGCTCTCCTTGCTGCTGGGCAGCCTCTCCCATGCTGCTGATGACCTCCTAACACCTGCCTGCCCACCCACTGCTGGCCACTGGGCTAACTGGAATGCAAGTGAGCTCACAACCAACACAGCAGCCATTGTGCTTGTGCCTGCCCTTCCCGCTCCCGCTCCCGCTGCCACATGCCCAGCTGTTGAATCAGCTCCCAGCGCTCATGGTGACCCCAGTGGCTGCTCCCCTGCTGCTGGCCGGCGCTGCTGGCACAGGAGCCATTCCCCAGCGACGTGCCAGTGCTCCCCTCCACCTGCCTGCCCTCTGCCCTCCTGCCAAGCTCTCACCTCCCGTGGTCGGAGGTACCTGCTGGGCCTGATGCCCTCCCAGCGCCTGCCTGCCCAGCCAGGGCAGTGCTGCTGCTGCTGCAGCTAAAAGAAGCTCCCAGCCAGCAGCCAGCCCTCTCGTCTTCATGGGCACACCCTCTTGCCTCACAGGGCTGTGGTCTCTGCTGAGAGGCACTTGAGGATCTGACAAGTCCTGCCTGTTTGCCTACTGCTGGCCACTCAGCTTGTTGCAAGAGTCGTGCCCTCATGATGTCCTTTGCCCTGGGCAGGCTTTCTGAGGATGTGGCTGGGCTCTTCCTGCATGGGGAGCTCCACTTCCCACATGACAGCCTGCCATGTCGTTGGAGGGCAAGCCGACACTTTGTGGAGAGGAGCAATGCAGCCGCTTGCCAGCCCTCCCCGCTGTTGGTCAGGGGGGTGGAGACTGAGGAAAAAGCTCCCCCTCCGCCGGAGATGCTGGGCATTGAACCCAGGACCTCCTGCATGCAAAGCAGGTGCTCTTCCACTGAGCTACATCCCCTTACAAATTGTCGGGGGGAGGGGGCTGATGCGGGCACATCTCATGCCACGACATGTCCCTGACCAGCACAGCCCTGTTGTGCCCTGCTGCCCTGAGAGCCTCAGCAGAAAGCAGCACTCAACCCCTCGTGCTGGGCCGCAGGCTGGCATGGGGCAAGCTGGCATTGCCTCTCAGCTGCCACTGCTCCTGCACCAGGCTTGCACTGCCAGGACTGCTGTGCCTTCGCAGCGGGCGGCTTCCTCAGCCCACGGGCGCCCCGGTCTGTTCCCAGGCTCTACGCACTCTCACACACAGTACTGCTCACACTCACACCAGTCACAGTCTCTCTACATTTCTGTTCCTATAGTCTTGCGGTGCGCCTCATGCTGACCAGGCTGTGCACTCCCCTTTCTGGCCACACCGAGATGGGACTTCAAACCCACTCCAACCCTGGGGATGGGACTCCTACCCATCCCCCTGGTACGTCTTACGGTGGCCAGCCCGCGTACCCCCCTGCCTGGGACGCCTTACGGTGATCAGCCCGCGTACCCCTTCAGCGCACTCTGTTACCAGAGCAGAATTTAGAATGCAGGCGGGAATTTAAGACTCACCTTCTTGGGGCCTCCTCTTGCCAAAGATCCCAGGTGAACTCACCCCATGGCGCCAGATGATCGTTTGGAGACGAGAGGCCCCAACAGTGCTCACCTAGGGTCCCATCTGGGGTGCCACGCTCTTAGGGAAGGTTAGGCTCGCCGGCCACCAGAACAGGGTCCAACCCTAGGTTCCCGCAGAAAAGTTCCCAGCCAAATCAAAGCAAATTAAATAATGACATTTTAAGGACGTGCATGCCGTCATTACAGCTCGAGCTGGGTGCCTCCAAAGAGGGACCCCGAGCAAAGAAATCCCGGGGCCATTACGACTTTCCAATCGAAGCTCTCCACCCCTCCCGTGGTAGTTCAGACCACTAGTAGTATTCAGGTCTGGGGTCTCCTGCTCCTTACTGGCTCGCATGGTTGTTCCTAGGTAGGCTGCTTTTCTCCCTTATCTTTACTGTTGCGGTTTCTGCTGACGGATGTGTCTTTGTTTCTTGTTGGGGCCTACCGTTGCCTCGCAAGGTCCGGACAAGGAGGAGGAGGAGGTGATTCCAACCCATAGCAATGAAGACTGCCCCAGCAGTGAGCGGAGGCTTTGTCCCTCAAGGTCCTGATGCCCTGCGCCGGTCTTATTTCAAAGCCTCGACATCTGTTATGGACATTAGGCTTGTCGGCCACCATGACAGGGCTCGAGCCTAGGTTGCCGCAAGTAAAGTTCAGAGCCAAATCCAAACAAATTACATTTTAATCACGCGCGTGCCGTCATTACAGCTCGAGCTGGGTGCCTCCAAAGAGGGACCCTAACGTAAACAAATCCTGGGCAATTATAGGTTTTTCCACTTACATTTCCCACCCCTCACGCGGAAGCTAGACCAATAGTAATTTTTTGGTCTGGGGTCTCCTGCTCCTCATTGGCTCTCACCGTCGTTCTTAGGTAAGCTGTTTTTCTCCTCCTTCTTGTTTTTTGCGGTCTCTGATGAAGGTTGTACCTCTGTTTTTGTTGGGTCTGGCGGTTGTCTCCCAAGGTCTTCTTTTTCAATTGTTTTGACGTCTTCCCTTTCGGGGTGGGTAACACAGGAACGCAGACTGCGTGTGGTTTCCCTATTTTCCCAGCCTGAACGAGCTCTGAGGCACTATTTTTTACTAAACTCGGTAAAGGTTTATTACTTTTCCCAAGTGCAGCCTAAGGCTTCAGCAAATGTAGCTACTCATGCTAAGCAAGTTTTATAGAAGTTGTGCTAAGCAGCTATTTCTAGACAGTTTCAAGTCACTCTTCTTTAACAACATCCTCCCTTTCGGAGGGTGAGACACAGCAATGCCGACTGCTTGTAGCTTCCTTATCTGCCCAGCTTGAACCAGCTCTGGGGCCCTTGCTTACTGACCTAGGTGAAAGTGCCTCATGTTCTCTGAGTGCAGCCTAAGGCTGCAGCAAATGTAGCTCCTCCTGCTAAGCAAGTTGGATAGAAGTTGTCCTAAGCAGCTCCCTCTGGACACTTTCAGGTCAATAATTTCCTGAAGACCCACCTCTCCCCTCCCCAGAGCTCTCCTCTCCATGGGCAAGCTTTACTCAGCTGCTTCCTGAGCCCACTGTAGGGAACGGTGATCGGAAGATCTCGCGATGGCACGGAAAGAGGAAGGAAGAGGAAGGATATGACGTAGAGATAGCAGTATGCTTGTAGGTATATAAGCGAATACATGCGTACAATAAACGCCATTTGTAGCATCCTCATATTGGTGTCAGTGCTCATTGGCCCGGAGGCAGGGGGAGCCTCCGTTCCGTCTCAGGCGAACGGGAGATTGTCGCATCAGAGGGCGACAGCCCACCGTGCCTGCCTGCTGCCCAATCAGAGTGCTGCAAGAGAAGTGACCTCCCAAACAAGCTCCCAGCCATGCCAGCTTTCCCTGCCTCTGCCTCTGCCCTCTTCAGCAGCTCTCCTCTCGGCTGGGGGCTTTCTCCTGCCCTGCATGACCTCCCAGTGCTGCCCGCCTGCTGCTGGCCAAGCAGGCTGCAGTCACAGAGCTCATCTCACAAGCACTGTGCCAGTGCTGCCACAGTCACCTGCCTCTCTCTGCCTCCTTCCTCCCTCCAGGCTCTGCCCTCTGCCTCCTGGGCTTTGTCCTGCCCTTGGCCACCTCCCATGCCTGCCCACCTGCTGCTGGCCAATCAGCTGCTCTGAAAGCAGAGACCTCACCATCCAAGCCACCAAGGTCACCTTCCCCTCTCCCTCCCTCTCACCTTCTCCCAAGCTCTCCTTGCTGCTGGGCAGCCTCTCCCATGCTGCTGATGACCTCCTAACACCTGCCTGCCCACCCACTGCTGGCCACTGGGCTAACTGGAATGCAAGTGAGCTCACAACCAACACAGCAGCCATTGTGCTTGTGCCTGCCCTTCCCGCTCCCGCTCCCGCTGCCACATGCCCAGCTGTTGAATCAGCTCCCAGCGCTCATGGTGACCCCAGTGGCTGCTCCCCTGCTGCTGGCCGGCGCTGCTGGCACAGGAGCCATTCCCCAGTGACGTGCCAGTGCTCCCCTCCACCTGCCTGCCCTCTGCCCTCCTGCCAAGCTCTCACCTCCCGTGCTCGGAGGTACCTGCTGGGCCTGATGCCCTCCCAGCGCCTGCCTGCCCAGCCAGGGCAGTGCTGCTGCTGCTGCAGCTAAAAGAAGCTCCCAGCCAGCAGCCAGCCCTCTCGTCTTCATGGGCACACCCTCTTGTCTCACAGGGCTGTGGTCTCTGCTGAGAGGCACTTGAGGATCTCACAAGTCCTGCCTGTTTGCCTACTGCTGGCCACTCAGCTTGTTGCAAGAGTCGTGCCCTCATGACGTCCTTTGCCCTGGGCAGGCTTTCTGAGGATGTGGCTGGGCTCTTCCTGCATGGGGAGCTCCACTTCCCACATGACAGCCTGCCATGTCGTTGGAGGGCAAGCCGACACTTTGTGGAGAGGAGCAATGCAGCCGCTTGCCAGCCCTCCCCGCTGTTGGTCAGGGGGGTGGAGACTGAGGAAAAAGCTCCCCCTCCGCCGGAGATGCTGGGCATTGAACCCAGGACCTCCTGCATGCAAAGCAGGTGCTCTTCCACTGAGCTACATCCCCTTACAAATTGTCGGGGGGAGGGGGCTGATGCGGGCACATCTCATGCCACGACATGTCCCTGACCAGCACAGCCCTGTTGTGCCCTGCTGCCCTGAGAGCCTCAGCAGAAAGCAGCACTCAACCCCTCGTGCTGGGCCGCAGGCTGGCATGGGGCAAGCTGGCATTGCCTCTCAGCTGCCACTGCTCCTGCACCAGGCTTGCACTGCCAGGACTGCTGTGCCTTCGCAGCGGGCGGCTTCCTCAGCCCACGGGCGCCCCGGTCCGTTCCCAGGCTCTACGCACTCTCACACACAGTACTGCTCACACTCACACCAGTCACAGTCTCTCTACATTTCTGTTCCTATAGTCTTGCGGTGCGCCTCATGCTGACCAGGCTGTGCACTCCCCTTTCTGGCCACACCGAGATGGGACTTCAAACCCACTCCAACCCTGGGGATGCGACTCCTACCCATCCCCCTGGTACGTCTTACGGTGGCCAGCCCGCGTACCCCCCTGCCTGGGACGCCTTACGGTGATCAGCCCGCGTACCCCTTCAGCGCACTCTGTTACCAGAGCAGAATTTAGAATGCAGGCGGGAATTTAAGACTCACCTTCTTGGGGCCTCCTCTTGCCAAAGATCCCAGGTGAACTCACCCCATGGCGCCAGATGATCGTTTGGAGACGAGAGGCCCCAACAGTGCTCACCTAGGGTCCCATCTGGGGTGCCACGCTCTTAGGGAAGGTTAGGCTCGCCGGCCACCAGAACAGGGTCCAACCCTAGGTTCCCGCAGAAAAGTTCCCAGCCAAATCAAAGCAAATTAAATAATGACATTTTAAGGACGTGCATGCCGTCATTACAGCTCGAGCTGGGTGCCTCCAAAGAGGGACCCCGAGCAAAGAAATCCCGGGGCCATTACGACTTTCCAATCGAAGCTCTCCACCCCTCCCGTGGTAGTTCAGACCACTAGTAGTATTCAGGTCTGGGGTCTCCTGCTCCTTACTGGCTCGCATGGTTGTTCCTAGGTAGGCTGCTTTTCTCCCTTATCTTTACTGTTGCGGTTTCTGCTGACGGATGTGTCTTTGTTTCTTGTTGGGGCCTACCGTTGCCTCGCAAGGTCCGGACAAGGAGGAGGAGGAGGTGATTCCAACCCATAGCAATGAAGACTGCCCCAGCAGCGAGCGGAGGCTTTGTCCCTCAAGGTCCTGATGCCCTGCGCCGGTCTTATTTCAAAGCCTCGACATCTGTTATGGACATTAGGCTTGTCGGCCACCATGACAGGGCTCGAGCCTAGGTTGCCGCAAGTAAAGTTCAGAGCCAAATCCAAACAAATTACATTTTAATCACGCGCGTGCCGTCATTACAGCTCGAGCTGGGTGCCTCCAAAGAGGGACCCTAACGTAAACAAATCCTGGGCAATTATAGGTTTTTCCACTTACATTTCCCACCCCTCACGCGGAAGCTAGACCAATAGTAATTTTTTGGTCTGGGGTCTCCTGCTCCTCATTGGCTCTCACCGTCGTTCTTAGGTAAGCTGTTTTTCTCCTCCTTCTTGTTTTTTGCGGTCTCTGATGAAGGTTGTACCTCTGTTTTTGTTGGGCCTGGCGGTTGTCTCCCAAGGTCTTCTTTTTCAATTGTTTTGACGTCTTCCCTTTTGGGGTGGGTAACACAGGAACGCAGACTGCGTGTGGTTTCCCTATTTTCCCAGCCTGAACGAGCTCTGAGGCACTATTTTTTACTAAACTCGGTAAAGGTTTATTACTTTTCCCAAGTGCAGCCTAAGGCTTCAGCAAATGTAGCTACTCATGCTAAGCAAGTTTTATAGAAGTTGTGCTAAGCAGCTATTTCTAGACAGTTTCAAGTCACTCTTCTTTAACAACATCCTCCCTTTCGGAGGGTGAGACACAGCAATGCCGACTGCTTGTAGCTTCCTTATCTGCCCAGCTTGAACCAGCTCTGGGGCCCTTGCTTACTGACCTAGGTGAAAGTGCCTCATGTTCTCTGAGTGCAGCCTAAGGCTGCAGCAAATGTAGCTCCTCCTGCTAAGCAAGTTGGATAGAAGTTGTCCTAAGCAGCTCCCTCTGGACACTTTCAGGTCAATAATTTCCTGAAGACCCACCTCTCCCCTCCCCAGAGCTCTCCTCTCCATGGGCAAGCTTTACTCAGCTGCTTCCTGAGCCCACCGTGCCTGCCTGCTGCCCAATCAGACTGCTGCAAGAGAAGTGACCTCCCAAACAAGCTCCCAGCCATGCCAGCTTTCCCTGCCTCTGCCTCTGCCCTCTTCAGCAGCTCTCCTCTCGGCTGGGGGCTTTCTCCTGCCCTGCATGACCTCCCAGTGCTGCCCGCCTGCTGCTGGCCAAGCAGGCTGCAGTCACAGAGCTCATCTCACAAGCACTGTGCCAGTGCTGCCACAGTCACCTGCCTCTCTCTGCCTCCTTCCTCCCTCCAGGCTCTGCCCTCTACCTCCTGGGCTTTGTCCTGCCCTTGGCCACCTCCCATGCCTGCCCACCTGCTGCTGGCCAATCAGCTGCTCTGAAAGCAGAGACCTCACCATCCAAGCCACCAAGGTCACCTTCACCTCTCCCTCCCTCTCACCTCCTCCCAAGCTCTCCTTGCTGCTGGGCAGCCTCTCCCATGCTGCTGATGACCTCCTAACACCTGCCTGCCCACCCACTGCTGGCCACTGGGCTAACTGGAATGCAAGTGAGCTCACAACCAACACAGCAGCCATTGTGCTTGTGCCTGCCCTTCCCGCTCCCGCTCCCGCTGCCACATGCCCAGCTGTTGAATCAGCTCCCAGCGCTCATGGTGACCCCAGTGGCTGCTCCCCTGCTGCTGGCCGGCGCTGCTGGCACAGGAGCCATTCCCCAGCGACGTGCCAGTGCTCCCCTCCACCTGCCTGCCCTCTGCCCTCCTGCCGAGCTCTCACCTCCCGTGCTCGGAGGTACCTGCTGGGCCTGATGCCCTCCCAGCGCCTGCCTGCCCAGCCAGGGCAGTGCTGCTGCTGCTGCAGCTACAAGAAGCTCCCAGCCAGCAGCCAGCCCTCTCGTCTTCATGGGCACACCCTCTTGTCTCACAGGGCTGTGGTCTCTGCTGAGAGGCACTTGAGGATCTGACAAGTCCTGCCTGTTTGCCTACTGCTGGCCACTCAGCTTGTTGCAAGAGTCGTGCCCTCATGATGTCCTTTGCCCTGGGCAGGCTTTCTGAGGATGTGGCTGGGCTCTTCCTGCATGGGGAGCTCCACTTCCCACATGACAGCCTGCCATGTCGTTGGAGGGCAAGCCGACACTCTGTGGAGAGGAGCAATGCAGCCGCTTGCCAGCCCTCCCCGCTGTTGGTCAGGGGGGTGGAGACTGAGGAAAAAGCTCCCCCTCCGCCGGAGATGCTGGGCATTGAACCCAGGACCTCCTGCATGCAAAGCAGGTGCTCTTCCACTGAGCTACATCCCCTTACAAATTGTTGGGGGGAGGGGGCTGATGCGGGCACATCTCATGCCACGACATGTCCCTGACCAGCACAGCCCTGTTGTGCCCTGGTGCCCTGAGAGCCTCAGCAGAAAGCAGCACTCAACCCCTCGTGCTGGGCCGCAGGCTGGCATGGGGCAAGCTGGCATTGCCTCTCAGCTGCCACTGCTCCTGCACCAGGCTTGCACTGCCAGGACTGCTGTGCCTTCGCAGCGGGCGGCTTCCTCAGCCCACGGGCGCCCCGGTCCGTTCCCAGGCTCTACGCACTCTCACACACAGTACTGCTCACACTCACACCAGTCACAGTCTCTCTACATTTCTGTTCCTATAGTCTTGCGGTGCGCCTCATGCTGACCAGGCTGTGCACTCCCCTTTCTGGCCACACCGAGATGGGACTTCAAACCCACTCCAACCCTGGGGATGGGACTCCTACCCATCCCCCTGGTACGTCTTACGGTGGCCAGCCCGCGTACCCCCCTGCCTGGGATGCCTTACGGTGATCAGCCCGCGTACCCCTTCAGCGCACTCTGTTACCAGAGCAGAATTTAGAATGCAGGCGGGAATTTAAGACTCACCTTCTTGGGGCCTCCTCTTGCCAAAGATCCCAGGTGAACTCACCCCATGGCGCCAGATGATCGTTTGGAGACGAGAGGCCCCAACAGTGCTCACCTAGGGTCCCATCTGGGGTGCCACGCTCTTAGGGAAGGTTAGGCTCGCCGGCCACCAGAACAGGGTCCAACCCTAGGTTCCCGCAGAAAAGTTCCCAGCCAAATCAAAGCAAATTAAATAATGACATTTTAAGGACGTGCATGCCGTCATTACAGCTCGAGCTGGGTGCCTCCAAAGAGGGACCCCGAGCAAAGAAATCCCGGGGCCATTACGACTTTCCAATCGAAGCTCTCCACCCCTCCCGTGGTAGTTCAGACCACTAGTAGTATTCAGGTCTGGGGTCTCCTGCTCCTTACTGGCTCGCATGGTTGTTCCTAGGTAGGCTGCTTTTCTCCCTTATCTTTACTGTTGCGGTTTCTGCTGACGGATGTGTCTTTGTTTCTTGTTGGGGCCTACCGTTGCCTCGCAAGGTCCGGACAAGGAGGAGGAGGAGGTGATTCCAACCCATAGCAATGAAGACTGCCCCAGCAGTGAGCGGAGGCTTTGTCCCTCAAGGTCCTGATGCCCTGCGCCGGTCTTATTTCAAAGCCTCGACATCTGTTATGGAGATTAGGCTTGTCGGCCACCATGACAGGGCTCGAGCCTAGGTTGCCGCAAGTAAAGTTCAGAGCCAAATCAAAACAAATTACATTTTAATCACGCGCGTGCCGTCATTACAGCTCGAGCTGGGTGCCTCCAAAGAGGGACCCTAACGTAAACAAATCCTGGGCAATTATAGGTTTTTCCACTTACATTTCCCACCCCTCACGTGGAAGCTAGACCAATAGTAATTTTTTGGTCTGGGGTCTCCTGCTCCTCATTGGGTCTCACCGTCGTTCTTAGGTAAGCTGTTTTTCTCCTCCTTCTTGTTTTTTGCGGTCTCTGATGAAGGTTGTACCTCTGTTTTTGTTGGGTCTGGCGGTTGTCTCCCAAGGTCTTCTTTTTCAATTGTTTTGACGTCTTCCCTTTTGGGGTGGGTAACACAGGAACGCAGACTGCGTGTGGTTTCCCTATTTTCCCAGCCTGAACGAGCTCTGAGGCACTATTTTTTACTAAACTCGGTAAAGGTTTATTACTTTTCCCAAGTGCAGCCTAAGGCTTCAGCAAATGTAGCTACTCATGCTAAGCAAGTTTTATAGAAGTTGTGCTAAGCAGCTATTTCTAGACAGTTTCAAGTCACTCTTCTTTAACAACATCCTCCCTTTCGGAGGGTGAGACACAGCAATGCCGACTGCTTGTAGCTTCCTTATCTGCCCAGCTTGAACCAGCTCTGGGGCCCTTGCTTACTGACCTAGGTGAAAGTGCCTCATGTTCTCTGAGTGCAGCCTAAGGCTGCAGCAAATGTAGCTCCTCCTGCTAAGCAAGTTGGATAGAAGTTGTCCTAAGCAGCTCCCTCTGGACACTTTCAGGTCAATAATTTCCTGAAGACCCACCTCTCCCCTCCCCAGAGCTCTCCTCTCCATGGGCAAGCTTTACTCAGCTGCTTCCTGAGCCCACCGTGCCTGCCTGCTGCCCAATCAGACTGCTGCAAGAGAAGTGACCTCCCAAACAAGCTCCCAGCCATGCCAGCTTTCCCTGCCTCTGCCTCTGCCCTCTTCAGCAGCTCTCCTCTCGGCTGGGGGCTTTCTCCTGCCCTGCATGACCTCCCAGTGCTGCCCGCCTGCTGCTGGCCAAGCAGGCTGCAGTCACAGAGCTCATCTCACAAGCACTGTGCCAGTGCTGCCACAGTCACCTGCCTCTCTCTGCCTCCTTCCTCCCTCCAGGCTCTGCCCTCTACCTCCTGGGCTTTGTCCTGCCCTTGGCCACCTCCCATGCCTGCCCACCTGCTGCTGGCCAATCAGCTGCTCTGAAAGCAGAGACCTCACCATCCAAGCCACCAAGGTCACCTTCACCTCTCCCTCCCTCTCACCTCCTCCCAAGCTCTCCTTGCTGCTGGGCAGCCTCTCCCATGCTGCTGATGACCTCCTAACACCTGCCTGCCCACCCACTGCTGGCCACTGGGCTAACTGGAATGCAAGTGAGCTCACAACCAACACAGCAGCCATTGTGCTTGTGCCTGCCCTTCCCGCTCCCGCTCCCGCTGCCACATGCCCAGCTGTTGAATCAGCTCCCAGCGCTCATGGTGACCCCAGTGGCTGCTCCCCTGCTGCTGGCCGGCGCTGCTGGCACAGGAGCCATTCCCCAGCGACGTGCCAGTGCTCCCCTCCACCTGCCTCCCCTCTGCCCTCCTGCCGAGCTCTCACCTCCCGTGCTCGGAGGTACCTGCTGGGCCTGATGCCCTCCCAGCGCCTGCCTGCCCAGCCAGGGCAGTGCTGCTGCTGCTGCAGCTACAAGAAGCTCCCAGCCAGCAGCCAGCCCTCTCGTCTTCATGGGCACACCCTCTTGTCTCACAGGGCTGTGGTCTCTGCTGAGAGGCACTTGAGGATCTGACAAGTCCTGCCTGTTTGCCTACTGCTGGCCACTCAGCTTGTTGCAAGAGTCGTGCCATCATGATGTCCTTTGCCCTGGGCAGGCTTTCTGAGGATGTGGCTGGGCTCTTCCTGCATGGGGAGCTCCACTTCCCACATGACAGCCTGCCATGTCGTTGGAGGGCAAGCCGACACTCTGTGGAGAGGAGCAATGCAGCCGCTTGCCAGCCCTCCCCGCTGTTGGTCAGGGGGGTGGAGACTGAGGAAAAAGCTCCCCCTCCGCCGGAGATGCTGGGCATTGAACCCAGGACCTCCTGCATGCAAAGCAGGTGCTCTTCCACTGAGCTACATCCCCTTACAAATTGTCGGGGGGAGGGGGCTGATGCGGGCACATCTCATGCCACGACATGTCCCTGACAAGCACAGCCCTGTTGTGCCCTGGTGCCCTGAGAGCCTCAGCAGAAAGCAGCACTCAACCCCTCGTGCTGGGCCGCAGGCTGGCATGGGGCAAGCTGGCATTGCCTCTCAGCTGCCACTGCTCCTGCACCAGGCTTGCACTGCCAGGACTGCTGTGCCTTCGCAGCGGGCGGCTTCCTCAGCCCACGGGCGCCCCGGTCCGTTCCCAGGCTCTACGCACTCTCACACACAGCACTGCTCACACTCACACCAGTCACAGTCTCTCTACATTTCTGTTCCTATAGTCTTGCGGTACGCCTCATGCTGACCAGGCTGTGCACTCCCCTTTCTGGCCACACCGAGATGGGACTTCAAACCCACTCCAACCCTGGGGATGGGACTCCTACCCATCCCCCTGGTACGTCTTACGGTGGCCAGCCCGCGTACCCCCCTGCCTGGGATGCCTTACGGTGATCAGCCCGCGTACCCCTTCAGCGCACTCTGTTACCAGAGCAGAATTTAGAATGCAGGCGGGAATTTAAGACTCACCTTCTTGGGGCCTCCTCTTGCCAAAGATCCCAGGTGAACTCACCCCATGGCGCCAGATGATCGTTTGGAGACGAGAGGCCCCAACAGTGCTCACCTAGGGTCCCATCTGGGGTGCCACGCTCTTAGGGAAGGTTAGGCTCGCCGGCCACCAGAACAGGGTCCAACCCTAGGTTCCCGCAGAAAAGTTCCCAGCCAAATCAAAGCAAATTAAATAATGACATTTTAAGGACGTGCATGCCGTCATTACAGCTCGAGCTGGGTGCCTCCAAAGAGGGACCCCGAGCAAAGAAATCCCGGGGCCATTACGACTTTCCAATCGAAGCTCTCCACCCCTCCCGTGGTAGTTCAGACCACTAGTAGTATTCAGGTCTGGGGTCTCCTGCTCCTTACTGGCTCGCATGGTTGTTCCTAGGTAGGCTGCTTTTCTCCCTTATCTTTACTGTTGCGGTTTCTGCTGACGGATGTGTCTTTGTTTCTTGCTGGGGCCTACCGTTGCCTCGCAAGGTCCAGAGAAGGAGGAGGAGGAGGTGATTCCAACCCACAGCAATGAAGACTGCCCCAGCAGTGAGCGGAGGCTTTGTCCCTCAAGGTCCTGATGCCCTGCGCCGGTCTTATTTCAAAGCCTCGACATCTGTTATGGAAATTAGGCTTGTCGGCCACCATGACAGGGCTCGAGCCTAGGTTGCCGCAAGTAAAGTTCAGAGCCAAATCAAAACAAATTACATTTTAATCACGCGCGTGCCGTCATTACAGCTCGAGCTGGGTGCCTCCAAAGAGGGACCCGAACGTAAACAAATCCTGGGCAATTATAGGTTTTTCCACTTACATTTCCCACCCCTCACGCGGAAGCTAGACCAATAGTCATTTTTTGGTCTGGGGTCTCCTGCTCCTCATTGGCTCTCACCGTCGTTCTTAGGTAAGCTGTTTTTCTCCTCCTTCTTGTTTTTTGCGGTCTCTGATGAAGGTTGTACCTCTGTTTTTGTTGGGTCTGGCGGTTGTCTCCCAAGGTCTTCTTTTTCAATTGTTTTGACGTCTTCCCTTTTGGGGTGGGTAACACAGGAACGCAGACTGCGTGTGGTTTCCCTATTTTCCCAGCCTGAACGAGCTCTGAGGCACTATTTTTTACTAAACTCGGTAAAGGTTTATTACTTTTCCCAAGTGCAGCCTAAGGCTTCAGCAAATGTAGCTACTCATGCTAAGCAAGTTTTATAGAAGTTGTGCTAAGCAGCTATTTCTAGACAGTTTCAAGTCACTCTTCTTTAACAACATCCTCCCTTTCGGAGGGTGAGACCCAGCAATGCCGACTGCTTGTAGCTTCCTTATCTGCCCAGCTTGAACCAGCTCTGGGGCCCTTGCTTACTGACCTAGGTGAAAGTGCCTCATGTTCTCTGAGTGCAGCCTAAGGCTGCAGCAAATGTAGCTCCTCCTGCTAAGCAAGTTGGATAGAAGTTGTCCTAAGCAGCTCCCTCTGGACACTTTCAGGTCAATAATTTCCTGAAGACCCACCTCTCCCCTTCCCAGAGCTCTCCTCTCCATGGGCAAGCTTTACTCAGCTGCTTCCTGAGCCCACCGTGCCTGCCTGCTGCCCAATCAGACTGCTGCAAGAGAAGTGACCTCCCAAACAAGCTCCCAGCCATGCCAGCTTTCCCTGCCTCTGCCTCTGCCCTCTTCAGCAGCTCTCCTCTCGGCTGGGGGCTTTCTCCTGCCCTGCATGACCTCCCAGTGCTGCCCGCCTGCTGCTGGCCAAGCAGGCTGCAGTCACAGAGCTCATCTCACAAGCACTGTGCCAGTGCTGCCACAGTCACCTGCCTCTCTCTGCCTCCTTCCTCCCTCCAGGCTCTGCCCTCTACCTCCTGGGCTTTGTCCTGCCCTTGGCCACCTCCCATGCCTGCCCACCTGCTGCTGGCCAATCAGCTGCTCTGAAAGCAGAGACCTCACCATCCAAGCCACCAAGGTCACCTTCCCCTCTCCCTCCCTCTCACCTCCTCCCAAGCTCTCCTTGCTGCTGGGCAGCCTCTCCCATGCTGCTGATGACCTCCTAACACCTGCCTGCCCACCCACTGCTGGCCACTGGGCTAACTGGAATGCAAGTGAGCTCACAACCAACACAGCAGCCATTGTGCTTGTGCCTGCCCTTCCCGCTCCCGCTCCCGCTGCCACATGCCCAGCTGTTGAATCAGCTCCCAGCGCTCATGGTGACCCCAGTGGCTGCTCCCCTGCTGCTGGCCGGCGCTGCTGGCACAGGAGCCATTCCCCAGCGACGTGCCAGTGCTCCCCTCCACCTGCCTGCCCTCTGCCCTCCTGCCAAGCTCTCACCTCCCGTGGTCGGAGGTACCTGCTGGGCCTGATGCCCTCCCAGCGCCTGCCTGCCCAGCCAGGGCAGTGCTGCTGCTGCTGCAGCTAAAAGAAGCTCCCAGCCAGCAGCCAGCCCTCTCGTCTTCATGGGCACACCCTCTTGTCTCACAGGGCTGTGGTCTCTGCTGAGAGGCACTTGAGGATCTGACAAGTCCTGCCTGTTTGCCTACTGCTGGCCACTCAGCTTGTTGCAAGAGTCGTGCCCTCATGATGTCCTTTGCCCTGGGCAGGCTTTCTGAGGATGTGGCTGGGCTCTTCCTGCATGGGGAGCTCCACTTCCCACATGACAGCCTGCCATGTCGTTGGAGGGCAAGCCGACACTTTGTGGAGAGGAGCAATGCAGCCGCTTGCCAGCCCTCCCCGCTGTTGGTCAAGGGGGTGGAGACTGAGGAAAAAGCTCCCCCTCCGCCGGAGATGCTGGGCATTGAACCCAGGACCTCCTGCATGCAAAGCAGGTGCTCTTCCACTGAGCTACATCCCCTTACAAATTGTCGGGGGGAGGGGGCTGATGCGGGCACATCTCATGCCACGACATGTCCCTGACAAGCACAGCCCTGTTGTGCCCTGGTGCCCTGAGAGCCTCAGTAGAAAGCAGCACTCAACCCCTTGTGCTGGGCCGCAGGCTGGCATGGGGCAAGCTGGCATTGCCTCTCAGCTGCCACTGCTCCTGGACCAGGCTTGCACTGCCAGGACTGCTGTGCCTTCGCAGTGGGCGGCTTCCTCAGCCCACGGGCGCCCCGGTCCGTTCCCAGGCTCTACGCACTCTCACACACAGTACTGCTCACACTCACACCAGTCACAGTGTCTCTACATTTCTGTTCCTATAGTCTTGCGGTGCGCCTCATGCTGACCAGGCTGCGCACTCCCCTTTCTGGCCACACCGAGATGGGACTTCAAACCCACTCCAACCCTGGGGATGCGACTCCTACCCATCCCCCTGGTACGTCTTACGGTGGCCAGCCCGCGTACCCCCCTGCCTGGGATGCCTTACGGTGATCAGCCCGCGTACCCCTTCAGCGCACTCTGTTACCAGAGCAGAATTTAGAATGCAGGCGGGAATTTAAGACTCACCTTCTTGGGGCCTCCTCTTGCCAAAGATCCCAGGTGAACTCACCCCATGGCGCCAGATGATCGTTTGGAGACGAGAGGCCCCAACAGTGCTCACCTAGGGTCCCATCTGGGGTGCCACGCTCTTAGGGAAGGTTAGGCTCGCCGGCCACCAGAACAGGGTCCAACCCTAGGTTCCCGCAGAAAAGTTCCCAGCCAAATCAAAGCAAATTAAATAATGACATTTTAAGGACGTGCATGCCGTCATTACAGCTCGAGCTGGGTGCCTCCAAAGAGGGACCCCGAGCAAAGAAATCCCGGGGCCATTAGGACTTTCCAATCGAAGCTCTCCACCCCTCCCGTGGTAGTTCAGACCACTAGTAGTATTCAGGTCTGGGGTCTCCTGCTCCTTACTGGCTCGCATGGTTGTTCCTAGGTAGGCTGCTTTTCTCCCTTATCTTTACTGTTGCGGTTTCTGCTGACGGATGTGTCTTTGTTTCTTGTTGGGGCCTACCGTTGCCTCGCAAGGTCCGGACAAGGAGGAGGAGGAGGTGATTCCAACCCATAGCAATGAAGACTGCCCCAGCAGTGAGCGGAGGCTTTGTCCCTCAAGGTCCTGATGCCCTGCGCCGGTCTTATTTCAAAGCTCGACATCTGTTATGGAAATTAGGCTTGTCGGCCACCATGACAGGGCTCGAGCCTAGGTTGCCGCAAGTAAAGTTCAGAGCCAAATCAAAACAAATTACATTTTAATCACGCGCGTGCCGTCATTACAGCTCGAGCTGGGTGCCTCCAAAGAGGGACCCGAACGTAAACAAATCCTGGGCAATTATAGGTTTTTCCACTTACATTTCCCACCCCTCACGCGGAAGCTAGACCAATAGTAATGTTTTGGTCTGGGGTCTCCTGCTCCTCATTGGGTCTCACCGTCGTTCTTAGGGAAGCTGTTTTTCTCCTCCTTCTTGTTTTTTGCGGTCTCTGATGAAGGTTGTACCTCTGTTTTTGTTGGGTCTGGCGGTTGTCTCCCAAGGTCTTCTTTTTCAATTGTTTTGACGTCTTCCCTTTTGGGGTGGGTAACACAGGAACGCAGACTGCGTGTGGTTTCCCTATTTTCCCAGCCTGAACGAGCTCTGAGGCACTATTTTTTACTAAACTCGGTAAAGGTTTATTACTTTTCCCAAGTGCGGCCTAAGGCTTCAGCAAATGTAGCTACTCATGCTAAGCAAGTTTTATAGAAGTTGTGCTAAGCAGCTATTTCTAGACAGTTTCAAGTCACTCTTCTTTAACAACATCCTCCCTTTCGGAGGGTGAGACCCAGCAATGCCGACTGCTTGTAGCTTCCTTATCTGCCCAGCTTGAACCAGCTCTGGGGCCCTTGCTTACTGACCTAGGTGAAAGTGCCTCATGTTCTCTGAGTGCAGCCTAAGGCTGCAGCAAATGTAGCTCCTCCTGCTAAGCAAGTTGGATAGAAGTTGTCCTAAGCAGCTCCCTCTGGACACTTTCAGGTCAATAATTTCTGAAGACCCACCTCTCCCCTCCCCAGAGCTCTCCTCTCCATGGGCAAGCTTTTCTCAGCTGCTTCCTGAGCCCACCGTGCCTGCCTGCTGCCCAATCAGAGTGCTGCAAGAGAAGTGACCTCCCAAACAAGCTCCCAGCCATGCCAGCTTTCCCTGCCTCTGCCTCTGCCCTCTTCAGCAGCTCTCCTCTCGGCTGGGGGCTTTCTCCTGCCCTGCATGACCTCCCAGTGCTGCCCGCCTGCTGCTGGCCAAGCAGGCTGCAGTCACAGAGCTCATCTCACAAGCACTGTGCCAGTGCTGCCACAGTCACCTGCCTCTCTCTGCCTCCTTCCTCCCTCCAGGCTCTGCCCTCTACCTCCTGGGCTTTGTCCTGCCCTTGGCCACCTCCCATGCCTGCCCACCTGCTGCTGGCCAAGCAGCTGCTCTGAAAGCAGAGACCTCACCATCCAAGCCACCAAGGTCACCTTCCCCTCTCCCTCCCTCTCACCTCCTCCCAAGCTCTCCTTGCTGCTGGGCAGCCTCTCCCATGCTGCTGATGACCTCCTAACACCTGCCTGCCCACCCACTGCTGGCCACTGGGCTAACTGGAATGCAAGTGAGCTCACAACCAACACAGCAGCCATTGTGCTTGCGCCTGCCCTTCCCGCTCCCGCTCCCGCTGCCACATGCCCAGCTGTTGAATCAGCTCCCAGCGCTCCTGGTGACCCCAGTGGCTGCTCCCCTGCTGCTGGCCGGCGCTGCTGGCACAGGAGCCATTCCCCAGCGACGTGCCAGTGCTCCCCTCCACCTGCCTGCCCTCTGCCCTCCTGCCAAGCTCTCACCTCCCGTGCTCGGAGGTACCTGCTGGGCCTGATGCCCTCCCAGCGCCTGCCTGCCCAGCCAGGGCAGTGCTGCTGCTGCTGCTGCTGCAGCTAAAAGAAGCTCCCAGCCAGCAGCCAGCCCTCTCGTCTTCATGGGCACACCCTCTTGTCTCACAGGGCTGTGGTCTCTGCTGAGAGGCACTTGAGGAGCTGACAAGTCCTGCCTGTTTGCCTACTGCTGGCCACTCAGCTTGTTGCAAGAGTCGTGCCCTCATGATGTCCTTTGCCCTGGGCAGGCTTTCTGAGGATGTGGCTGGGCTCTTCCTGCATGGGGAGCTCCACTTCCCACATGACAGCCTGCCATGTCGTTGGAGGGCAAGCCGACACTTTGTGGAGAGGAGCAATGCAGCCGCTTGCCAGCCCTCCCCGCTGTTGGTCAGGGGGGTGGAGACTGAGGAAAAAGCTCCCCCTCCCACCGGCCGGAGATGCTGGGCATTGAACCCAGGACCTCCTGCATGCAAAGCAGGTGCTCTTCCACTGAGCTACATCCCCTTACAAATTGTCGGGGGGAGGGGGCTGATGCGGGCACATCTCATGCCACGACATGTCCCTGACCAGCACAGCCCTGTTGTGCCCTGCTGCCCTGAGAGCCTCAGCAGAAAGCAGCACTCAACCCCTCGTGCTGGGCCGCAGGCTGGCATGGGGCAAGCTGGCATTGCCTCTCAGCTGCCACTGCTCCTGCACCAGGCTTGCACTGCCAGGACTGCTGTGCCTTTGCAGCGGGCGGCTTCCTCAGCCCACGGGCGCCCCGGTCCGTTCCCAGGCTCTACGCACTCTCACACACAGCACTGCTCACACTCACACCAGTCACAGTGTCTCTACATTTCTGTTCCTATAGTCTTGCGGTGCGCCTCATGCTGACCAGGCTGCGCACTCCCCTTTCTGGCCACACCGAGATGGGACTTCAAACCCACTCCAACCCTGGGGATGGGACTCCTACCCATCCCCCTGGTACGTCTTACGGTGGCCAGCCCGCGTACCCCCCTGCCTGGGACGCCTTACGGTCATCAGCCCGCGTACCCCTTCAGCGCACTCTGTTACCAGAGCAGAATTTAGAATGCAGGCGGGAATTTAAGACTCACCTTCTCGGGGCCTCCTCTTGCCAAAGATCCCAGGTGAACTCACCCCATGGCGCCAGATGATCGTTTGGAGACGAGAGGCCCCAACAGTGCTCACCTAGGGTCCCATCTGGGGTGCCACGCTCTTAGGGAAGGTTAGGCTCGCCGGCCACCAGAACAGGGTCCAACCCTAGGTTCCCGCAGAAAAGTTCCCAGCCAAATCAAAGCAAATTAAATAATGACATTTTAAGCACGTGCATGCCGTCATTACAGCTCGAGCTGGGTGCCTCCAAAGAGGGACCCCGAGCAAAGAAATCCCGGGGCCATTAGGACTTTCCAATCGAAGCTCTCCACCCCTCCCGTGGTAGTTCAGACCACTAGTAGTATTCAGGTCTGGGGTCTCCTGCTCCTTACTGGCTCGCATGGTTGTTCCTAGGTAGGCTGCTTTTCTCCCTTATCTTTACTGTTGCGGTTTCTGCTGACGGATGTGTCTTTGTTTCTTGTTGGGGCCTACCGTTGCCTCGCAAGGTCCGGACAAGGAGGAGGAGGAGGTGATTCCAACCCATAGCAATGAAGACTGCCCCAGCAGTGAGCGGAGGCTTTGTCCCTCAAGGTCCTGATGCCCTGCGCCGGTCTTATTTCAAAGCCTCGACATCTGTTATGGAAATTAGGCTTGTCGGCCACCATGACAGGGCTCGAGCCTAGGTTGCCGCAAGTAAAGTTCAGAGCCAAATCCAAACAAATTACATTTTAATCACGCGCGTGCCGTCATTACAGCTCGAGCTGGGTGCCTCCAAAGAGGGACCCGAACGTAAACAAATCCTGGGCAATTATAGGTTTTTCCACTTACATTTCCCACCCCTCACGCGGAAGCTAGACCAATAGTCATTTTTTGGTCTGGGGTCTCCTGCTCCTCATTGGGTCTCACCGTCGTTCTTAGGGAAGCTGTTTTTCTCCTCCTTCTTGTTTTTTGCGGTCTCTGATGAAGGTTGTACCTCTGTTTTTGTTGGGTCTGGCGGTTGTCTCCCAAGGTCGTATTTTTCAATTGTTTTGACGTCTTCCCTTTTGGGGTGGGTAACACAGGAACGCAGACTGCGTGTGGTTTCCCTATTTTCCCAGCCTGAACGAGCTCTGAGGCACTATTTTTTACTAAACTCGGTAAAGGTTTATTACTTTTCCCAAGTGCAGCCTAAGGCTTCAGCAAATGTAGCTACTCATGCTAAGCAAGTTTTATAGAAGTTGTGCTAAGCAGCTATTTCTAGACAGTTTCAAGTCACTCTTCTTTAACAACATCCTCCCTTTCGGAGGGTGAGACCCAGCAATGCCGACTGCTTGTAGCTTCCTTATCTGCCCAGCTTGAACCAGCTCTGGGGCCCTTGCTTACTGACCTAGGTGAAAGTGCCTCATGTTCTCTGAGTGCAGCCTAAGGCTGCAGCAAATGTAGCTCCTCCTGCTAAGCAAGTTGGATAGAAGTTGTCCTAAGCAGCTCCCTCTGGACACTTTCAGGTCAATAATTTCCTGAAGACCCACCTCTGCCCTCCCCAGAGCTCTGCTCTCCATGGGCAAGCTTTTCTCAGCTGCTTCCTGAGCCCACCGTGCCTGCCTGCTGCCCAATCAGACTGCTGCAAGAGAAGTGACCTCCCAAACAAGCTCCCAGCCATGCCAGCTTTCCCTGCCTCTGCCTCTGCCCTCTTCAGCAGCTCTCCTCTCGGCTGGGGGCTTTCTCCTGCCCTGCATGACCTCCCAGTGCTGCCCGCCTGCTGCTGGCCAAGCAGGCTGCAGTCACAGAGCTGATCTCACAAGCACTGTGCCAGTGCTGCCACAGTCACCTGCCTCTCTCTGCCTCCTTCCTCCCTCCAGGCTCTGCCCTCTACCTCCTGGGCTTTGTCCTGCCCTTGGCCACCTCCCATGCCTGCCCACCTGCTGCTGGCCAATCAGCTGCTCTGAAAGCAGAGACCTCACCATCCAAGCCACCAAGGTCACCTTCACCTCTCCCTCCCTCTCACCTCCTCCCAAGCTCTCCTTGCTGCTGGGCAGCCTCTCCCATGCTGCTGATGACCTCCTAACACCTGCCTGCCCACCCACTGCTGGCCACTGGGCTAACTGGAATGCAAGTGAGCTCACAACCAACACAGCAGCCATTGTGCTTGCGCCTGCCCTTCCCGCTCCCGCTCCCGCTGCCACATGCCCAGCTGTTGAATCAGCTCCCAGCGCTCCTGGTGACCCCAGTGGCTGCTCCCCTGCTGCTGGCCGGCGCTGCTGGCACAGGAGCCATTCCCCAGCGACGTGCCAGTGCTCCCCTCCACCTGCCTGCCCTCTGCCCTCCTGCCAAGCTCTCACCTCCCGTGCTCGGAGGTACCTGCTGGGCCTGATGCCCTCCCAGCGCCTGCCTGCCCAGCCAGGGCAGTGCTGCTGCTGCTGCAGCTACAAGAAGCTCCCAGCCAGCAGCCAGCCCTCTCGTCTTCATGGGCACACCCTCTTGCCTCACAGGGCTGTGGTCTCTGCTGAGAGGCACTTGAGGATCTGACAAGTCCTGCCTGTTTGCCTACTGCTGGCCACTCAGCTTGTTGCAAGAGTCGTGCCCTCATGATGTCCTTTGCCCTGGGCAGGCTTTCTGAGGATGTGGCTGGGCTCTTCCTGCATGGGGAGCTCCACTTCCCACATGACAGCCTGCCATGTCGTTGGAGGGCAAGCCGACACTTTGTGGAGAGGAGCAATGCAGCCGCTTGCCAGCCCTCCCCGCTGTTGGTCAAGGGGGTGGAGACTGAGGAAAAAGCTCCCCCTCCGCCGGAGATGCTGGGCATTGAACCCAGGACCTCCTGCATGCAAAGCAGGTGCTCTTCCACTGAGCTACATCCCCTTACAAATTGTCGGGGGGAGGGGGCTGATGCGGGCACATCTCATGCCACGACATGTCCCTGACCAGCACAGCCCTGTTGTGCCCTGCTGCCCTGAGAGCCTCAGCAGAAAGCAGCACTCAACCCCTCGTGCTGGGCCGCAGGCTGGCATGGGGCAAGCTGGCATTGCCTCTCAGCTGCCACTGCTCCTGCACCAGGGCTGCACTGGGGTGAGGTGCCCGCTGCTACTATTGCCCCCCGGGGTGTGCAGCGGAGGGGCCACAGGAGCAGGCAGAGCTGGTGGTGGGCAGGGAGCTGCCCACAGCCCCTCACCCAGGCACCAGGCCCCCCCCTGCACTGCTCTGCCCACCAGCACCCAGCAGTGGGTGAAAGGCAGCATCCCCTTCCCTGGGGCTGGGCATGTGGCTGGGCTCAGGGATGTTCCCATTCCTGGAGCACCCGGGACTGTCCCGATGCCGGAGCTGCCCCAGGACAGCCCCAGGCGGGGGTCTCTGTGGCGCAGCAGGCAGCGCATTCGGCTGTTAACCGAAAGGTTGGTGGTTGGAGCCCACCCAGGGACGGTGCCCTCTTGGTGGGGTGCCTGGGGGTTGTGCTGCCCAGCACCCTGGGTTTTGCTCCCAGGCCCCATGACCTGGTGCAGAAAACCTGTGGTAACCGCACAGCTCTGACTCAGGCTGGTGAATTGCTCAGGGAAGGGGCTGTTTCCTGAACCAGGGCTGCTGAGAACAGAGGGGTCGTGGCTAGTGGGGCTGGTGCCACTGACCTTCCTGTTCACACCTGTGTGTGTGCAGAGATGGGTCTTGCGGAGGGGTGTTACACTGGGAGGGAATGGGGAGGGCTATAAGCAGCATTAGGATCACCACCAAGCACAAGGACCACGCTTTAAAATGGCTAAAATATAATAAATCAGGGTTGAGGGAATGCTGTCCGTTCTGGCCTGCGTCATCCTCCAAAGAGGAGAAGAACGGGAAACATGAACAGCCACAAAGGAATCCCAAACGCTTTCCCAAAGCATCTCATGGCTGTGTCTTCCGCAGCCCCTTGATGTCACAGGAACCTCCCTGCACCTCCCCTGCTTGCAGGGAATGGTCTTTTCTGCTCCCAGGAACTGACCTGGGAAACCCCAAGGGAAAAGGGACATGTGGGGCTGTTGGATTCAGCGCTGCCTACAAGCACACAGGACTGATCGTTCAGACTTCTTCCTGCTGCACATCCCAGATGATAGCAAACAAAAGCAGAAGAACTAGCTGTAGCTGGATTTGTTTTAGGCAAAGTTGCAGAAGACAAACTGACAACAACAGCATGGTGAAGAGGGGGCCAAGAGGTTGCAGCAATGCACTGCTCATCTCTTCTGCACTGTGCACATGGGCTCAAACCCCTTCGTCATCAAAGACGCTCCAGTTTGTGGCTCCAGACCACGCCAGAAGGAGTCTTTTGGGGCAGTGGCAGCCCTGCAGTCCCTGTCCCTAGGGACAAGCATTCGCAAGCTCATTCTCAAAGCTGGCAAGACAATCACCTTGCTTGGGTGGACAGACCCTCCCTCTGCTCCCACTTGAGCTCAGTCACAACAAAAGCCAAACTCCTCTGGAGGTACATCCCTGGGGAGCCAGCTCTGGCACAGCAGGTCTGCTGGTGGCTGGGACGTGCGTGTTGCTGTGGGACGTCCTTTCTGGAGCATGTGGGATGGCCCGAGAAGCTGAGGAGCAGCACGGAGGATGCACATGGGTCCTGTTGAAGCTGAGCTGAGATGGTTGTGGTGTCTCCTTGCCTGATGGGAAGGACAGAAGAGGGAACAGTGTGTGTCAGTGCTGAGTGGTGGTGTCTGTACATCTCGATACTGAATGGGGAGAGGAGAGGGTGCGGTGCCATGGGGCAGTGGAAGAGGCCAGCTGAGTCCCCACTCCAGCAACCGTGTGGGGACGTGAGAGCGATTCTGACATCTGCCTGATGTGCAGACAGCTCTGCCAGAGACCCCTGTGGCAGGGTCAGTCCTTCATCTGCCCTGAGCACATCATCAGGGGAGAGGACAGCTCTCTCAGTTCCATCTGTGCTCGATCCTTGGCCTGACCTGTTGGCTGGAGAGAGGCTGGGCCTGGAGACAGAGCGGGATGTCCTGGGTCGCAGTCGTAGCTGAGCTGCTGCTGGGAGAGCAGGGTTCAGCAGCAGCAAGAGCTGGCAAGAGGGGCAAGAGGAGCAAAGCAGCTTGTGGGGTTGCAGGAGCAGGGCTTCTGCCTCTGTGCAGGGACGAGGGGCTGCAAGGGGCTGCAGCTGGGCTGGCCAGGACAGTCTGGTGGGTGAGCAGGGTCGGGTAGGGGAGGTGGGGAGGATCGCACCATTGGGGCTGTGAGCTGCTACTGAGGGGACAGAGAACACAAAAGCAAAGTGTGTGTGCGACATCCAGGAAATGTTGAGCACAATGTTCAGCATAAACTGAAACATAGGAATTTCCATCGAAAGATAAGGAAAATGTCTTCACTGTGAGGGTAATAGAGCACTGCAGCAGGTTGCCCAGAGAGGTTGTGGAGTCTCCATCCTTGCAGATATTCAGAAGCTGCCTGGATAGGGTCCTGGGCAATGTGCTCTAGGCAACCCTGCTTGAGCAGGAGAATTGCACGAGATGATCTACCTAGGCCTGGGACTAGATCGGGACCTTGCCACTGCCCTGACCTTTTGGGAAGCTTTTGTGACATCCCCCCAGCCACTGCCTGGAACCATCCCCGTCATCCTCACGGGATCTACCTCCCTCCCCTTGCCCACTGCCTCCTGCAGCCAGCACCAGGAGGTGCTGGTGGCTTTGGGTGCAAAAAGAAAGGCACAAACTCTCCCTCTCTGGAAAAATACTATTTTATTAACATCCCAGAAAAGGGTGACAGCAAACTATAAAATCTGACATCCCTTCTGATGCTGGGAACCCCGACCTAATACAGCTGGGGATGGACCTTGGGTCAGTCCGTGGCACACTGTGCAGATCCCATCTGTGGGGAGGGTCACCAGTCTTGTGGTCTTCTGAGGATTTGTAGGATTTTGTTAAGAAGTACAGTGGGATATAAAGAAACAGGTTCGTGTTCAAGCTGGGAAGCCAATCCCCAGGTCAGAGTCAAGACCAGGATGAGCTCTGGTGAGGATAACCAGGCTCAGACCCAGCCCCGTGATCACTGGGCAGGTCCATGGTGACAAGGCAGCGCCAAGGGCAGGCCATAAAGGCAGTGCATGGGTCAGAGTCTAGATCAGTGGTGTCCACAGTCAGGCATGGGCATGGCTCTGGCTGAGCTGGACACCATCACTCTGTGACACAGCTCCGGCAGGGCCTGCAGGCCCTGGGCTGAGCCCAAATGGGGCTCCTGGGCCCATGGGCAGGGGGTGGGTGGAAGCCCCAGGTGGGGCTGCTCAGGGACATTAAGGCCTCTTAGTGCCCTCAGGGCCCTGACAAACTCCCAGGTCATCTTTATCCCAGCAACTTCACAGGCCATCAGCAATCAGGCAAGTGGGCAGGCAGTGTGAGGTCATCAAGGCATCAGAACATTCCCCCAGCTGAGGTGACAGATTTGGGGGAGAGAAGAGGCAGAGGAGGAAAAGAGAACATGGCTGCTGCCTTGCCTGGGAGGTCACTCCTGACTCCACCATGTGATAAGGCAGCAGCAGGCAGGCAGGAGGGCAGCTGTTGTGAGGTCATCCAGGGCATCCCAGAGCCTGCCCACTCGGATCAAGGATCCCCGACTGCATCCTCTGCTACTGCTGCTTGTTCTTCTCCTCCTTGAACCCCTTCCATAAGCACAGAGGACCAGAGACCTTTTGGTGAAGACTGAGGCAAAGGCGGCACAGAGAGGCTCAGCAGCATCTCCTTTGCTGGCATTAATTCAGCCACCCCATGCAGCAAGAGACCTGTATTTTCCGCTTCAGCCTCCTCATTTAGCAGAGGAAACTCCTCTTGTCCTTGACGCCCCTTGCAAGTCTCACTCCAGCTCAGCTTCGGCCTTCTGGACACCATCCCTGCACACCCAGGACTTGTTTCTGTAGTCCTTTGCAGCCTGTCCCTGCTTCCACCTCCTCTATGCTCCCGTTTTTGTGCTGCAGTTCCACTATGAGGACCCGGCTGAGCCAAGACAGTCTCATGATACCTCTGATCATTTGCCTGCCTATCAAGAGGGATCATTCTTGTGCTTGGAAGGTGCTGTCCTTACACACCTGCCAGTTTTCTCCAGCTCCTTTGCCCTCCAGACAGCCCTGCAGGATCCCCCTACCACTTCCCTGACAAGGGGCAAGTCAGCTCACATCAAGTCGACGCTCTGCACTCTGCTGCTCCCCTTCCTCCCTCCCCTCAGAGTCCACAACTCCACTATGTCATGGTCACTACAGCCAAGGCAGCCACGGACCACCATGGCCACACCCTCCTGCTTGGGACCTTCCAATGCTAGTCCTTGCGATCCACATTATTCCCTTCTCACCCCCAAAAGCCAAGCACTCAATGCAACAAACACGCACACAAGAGTTGAGGTCCCCTCCTGTCTTGCAGCCAGCACTGGCACCAGGAAACAGAGGCCCTGGCGCAACCTCTTCCTGCCTCAAGAGGGCCAAACCAGCTCTTCCCACCTCCCTGGAGCATCCCCTTGTCAGCAGGGGATGTGCTGCCATGACAGGGCTGACTCCACTGCTCTGACGGGCACCTACAAAGAGCAGGAGGTCCCTGAGACATCAGCACCACAGCTGCACACAAGTAGGTATGGCATGACCTTGGGAGAGAGCTGCCCTCATAGCAGGCCCTGACACTCAACCCCAGACTCCTGAGCTGTTGGTTTTGGGCCCCTCTGACATTCACATGCTGCAAATGGCAGAGTTCACACCATGCCAAGGAAAGAGCCACAGCAGTTTGGAGAGTTGCTTTCATTCACAAGAACAAAGTTCTGTGTGTGCCGGGACGGCTGGCAGTCACTGGTCCCTCTCCTGCTGGCTCGGGAGGCAGTTCTTCTCCCCAGAGCTAAGGAACAAGAAAGCAAGATGCTAAGTGGGATGCACACAGAGAAAGACAGAGAAATACTGCAGACGATTTCAGGCCATGTATGTTTACATGTGCTTCCGATGGCACATCCATACTCAGTGTGACGTGACACAGGCCCCTGGCTCCACCCAAGGGCTTATGCACAGTTGGTCAGCCTGAGACTGAGTCTGCTGGGGCTAAGACTGGGGCTCAACCCTTTTCTTGGCTTCAGCATTCAGGCAGAGAGTGGAAAAGGTGCAGACAAACATCCCTTGGGGTTCAGCTGCTCAGGACTTCTATGTCCCACACTGTAATCCTATTCTGAGTGCTAAACAGCTGCCCCTTGGAGGGCAGGCAGGTCTCATCCACCTCCAAGGGAGGGCTGGGCATTTGCTTGGGGCTGTGCAGAGGTGCATGGCATCAAGGTCTACCCCTGGTCAATCCCAAGTCACAGAAAGGCCCAGGATGTCATATCCAAACCAGCGACTCTGGCACTGGCATTCTGACACCTCGGTGGGTCACTACCCCTCAACACTCCCAGGCTTTTCCTCCAGCTGGCACACACTTACTGCCTCTGCTGTGTCCCCAGCTTCTCGGCTGCTCTTCTCCTCCTCGTCTATGCGGGAGAAGTAAACATAGACAGTCTCTTCCTCGTCTGATGCCAGGCGGTACTTGAGGACATCCTGAAAACAGGGCTTTTCTTCACCCAGCTTCCCACCACTCTCCTCTTTCTCAGCTGCGGGTTGGGAGGAGCCCGACCGAACCCTTGGCTGCGTTTCACTTCTCTGCTGAGCCTGCAAGACAATCACAGGAAGTTTGTAGTGCCACTTCCCAGCACACTCAGAGGCTCTCAACATGCACCAAGAGAGCAGCCAGGGACTGCAGGACCTGTGCCAGCACCTGGACCACAGCCCTTGCTCTGGCCTGGCCTCAGGCACCCCAGCAAGGGAGGCTGCAGCCGTAGCTGGAGAACCACGAGAGTCACTGCAACAGGCCCAAGGTATGTCACAGCCCACCAGCTTTCACTATTGTTTCCCACTGGCACTTCTCTCTCAAGCTGGCATCTCTGATGGCAACACAAATGACGGAAGGGAATTGTGACTTGCAGAGCACGACACCGGCACTGCATTCATCCCAAGCAAAGACTGGTGATGGGGGTTCAGCTGGGATGGTTCTTCCTACAGGGCACGATTGTCTCCAACTGCCTCCTCTGACTCCTGACTTGAGCCACCCCATCTTGAGCTAATACTTGCAATATTAAGCCTTAACTCCCTTAAGCAAATACAGCCCACAAGCAGCTTCTCTGGGTGGCTCTTTGCAACCTAGAAAGGGACCTCAGCAGGCTCTCAGGTGGAAACTGATGTGTGACCAGGGCATCCCTGCAAGTGCCCATTGGACCCCACTCTCCCACCACAATCTCACTCCTGACATAATCAATGAGGGGAAGGGATTCTCTTTGGCAGAGAACTCCAAAAGGAAATGCTGCTACCGCGCTCAGCAGCTCACACCACACAATCCTCACAAGCCCTTCTCAGCTCAGGTTTCACCCTGACAATCACACACACTCACGCCATATACTGTCTCTTGCGATGACTGCTGCTCTTTCTTCTTCTCCTCCTCGTCTATGTGGGAGAAGTAAACGTAGACTGTCATCTCCTCCTCTGGTCCCAGGTGGTAGATGTACACATCCTTAATGCTTGGCTTTTTCTCCCCAGCACGGTCATCAGCCCTCTCGTCCCTGCTGGTCGTGGGCAGGCTGAGGTCAGGCCGCAGGTTTGTCAGGGTCCTTGACATCCGCCGAACCTGCATGGGCATCACAGCAGGATTTGTATGCTGGGTCTCCCCTCACTCGGACGCTCTGAACATGCTGCACTAGAGCAGCCGGCGCCTGCAGGAGCTGGGCCTTCACCAGCCCCCAAGTCTGGTGGGGCCTCAGGCCCCCCAAGGCAGGAGAAACCCCTTGCTCAGGCACGGACGCGGCAGTCAGAGCTGCTGAAACAGCACAGCCGCCTCCACACAGCCCTCAGGGCATGTGCCAGCCTCACCAAGGCTCACCAGCCCTCACAGCCAAACTTCCCATCCCAGTCGCACACCTCTCACATAGCCTAGCAAAGGAGGGGAAGCAATTGCTCCTCTCTTTTCAGTTGCCTTGCTTGGCTTTTCAGCAAAACCCACAGGAAAGGAAAATCTTCCTGGGGGTTCAGATTCCAGGAAAGACAGCACTCCCCTGCCCCGCTCTTCTGCAGCAACAAGGCACCTCCAATCTGCATCCCTGAGGAACCTTAAGGCGCAGCTCCCCTGGAGGAGAGGAAAGACTTTTCCTCTCTGAAAGTTTAAAAAGGCTTCCTGTACCTGGGTGCTCTCTGGCTCCTCCATTTCTCCCTTTGCTCTCGGAGTTGCCTTTTCTTTCTTCTCCTGCAGGTTAGCCGAGGATTCCCAAACATCTCTTTGCCCCTGCAGAGCGGACGGGAAGCCTGCATGCTGGAGGGCCACAGAAAAGACACAGCAAGGAGCATTACTGGCAGCTGTTTCTTTCCAGGGATGGAAGGTAATTTCTCACCCTCCCTCCAGCCCCTTGTCTTCAGCCTTCCTCTCAGCGCTCTTAGGCTCTAAAGCTAGTCCTGGCCACACAGAAAATCCCTGTTTTCTTCTGACCAGGGAGAAACAGAAGGTGTCTCCTTCCCTTCCCTGAAAGGCCCAGCAGGTACATCTCCACTACAAACAGGGCCAAAGAAGGGCTTCTGGTGCCAATCCTCAGAATGCAGTAGTGACAAATGCCTAGAGAAAACAGAGCATAGCCTGCACCTTTTAAAGCAAGGCCCTGAAGAGGTGAGTGCATGGTCTAAAGAACACTTAGGAAGAGGGCTTTTGTACCCACTGCCTGTAGAACTGCCCTCTTCCACAAGCCCCTGTGGCACAAGAGGGACCTCAGTCAGTAGCACATACCTGTCCTGCCCTCTCTTGGCTTCTACCAAGAGGCCTCACGGCTGGCAGTCTGGCTTCAGACCTTTGCTTCCTCCTGCCTTTCTCCACCTTCCTTGAGGAGCTCTCTCGGATGGCTGGGAGCACACTGAAAAGACCCATCACGGGGAGGTGGTGTGAGCACAGAGGGAGGTTGGTCTCCATCCCCAGCTCACAAGCTGGGCACCTGCTGCTGCAGCACAAGGCAGCTCTGCAGGGCAATGACTTGCGTTCAGCTAAACGCGTTCACATCCACAGAGACAGAGATCTGCCCCAGCTGAAACACCCAGGCTACATGACCGGCCCAGAGGAAAGCTCAGGATGCCCAAATCCGGGCTCCCTCTTGAGGCAGCAAGGAGAGCAGCCCGGTCTTCTGCAAGGACAGGCACCGAGACACACCCTTACCCCCCTTCCTGGCAACTGCATTGACCACAGCCCCGTGCTCCCGAGTCTCCATGTCTAGGGATGGAAGATGTTTCTTCACTGGGCACTCAGTGTCAAGAACGGAGCAAGTGGTCAAGGGCCTAAAGCATGCCTGCCATTTACCCATCCCTGCCACTCTCTCCTGCCAGCCATAAAAGCAGGCGGGAATACAAAAGAAGAAGCTGCTAGGTAGCTAAGTAAACCTAAAACACTAGCAATGGACACCGCTCTGTCCCTCTGACTCTTCATTCCTCCATCACTCCTGTCCCACGTGGAAATCCTCCTCTGAGGGACCCAAAACTAACCGTTGGGTGGAAGAGCTGTCTCATTCAAGGGCACAGACTCGCAAGCCTGCTGCTCTCTGTCCCGTGATGGCTCTCCACAAAAGACCCTCTCTCCCCCGTGCTGCTGGGCGTGGAAGGAAGGGCATTACACAAGGAGAAGCAACACTTGCTTTTAGAGATACTCACCTGAGGCACTCGGGTTCTTCAGTAGCATTCTTTGCTCCCACCTCTTCCACACAGCTCTTTGCCTCCTTCACTAGGCTCGTCACTGCTGCTGGAAGTGCCTGGAGACTTTGCTTGGAAACCATCCTGCGAGAGCGGGCACAGGGTCTCTCTCACGCTCTGCATGGAGCCCTCCTGTCTCCCAAAGGCCCTGTACACACACACTCCCAGCTGGACTTGCAGCCTGCAACTCCGCACAAGGTTTCCGTACTTGTTGGAGGATGCAGAGAGGCGCTTGCCAGCAGGCTCTACCCCAGTCATTGCCATGCCCAGAGAAATCAGGGGCTCCTGGGGCAGGCCAGCTCCACCACCCACCAATGTGCCTTGCTCACCCCGCAGCCAGAGGCTCACCACCATCCAAATGCCACAGCCCTTGCTGCAGCTGGGGCACACGTACCTTTTTGGGGAGGTGCTGCTGGCCTTGTACTCTGCAGATGATGCTCCTTTATATTCCTCCCACTCCTCCATCATCCAGCAAGTGAACGAATCCTGCACATGCAGAGAGATTCTCATACAACTTCAAGACTGTGCAGTGCTGCTGCCCAGCCCACAAGACCCACAGACAATTTCCCACAGGAGCACTTTGCAGCAGCTGGACAACCCAGAAAGCCTGGACCTCAGTATGCTCTCAGGGGGAAACTCATGCGTGAGCAGGGCATCCCAGCAATTGCCCACTGAACCCCACTGTCCCCCCGGGATCTCACTCCTCACATCACCAATGAGGGGAAGGCAATCCCTTTGGCAGAGCAGAACTCCAAAAGGAAATGCTGCTACCGCGCTCAGCAGCTCACACCACACAATCCTCACAAGCCCTTCTCAGCTCAGGTTTCACCCTGACAATCACACACACTCACGCCATATACTGTCTCTTGCGATGACTGCTGCTCGCTCTTCTTCTCCTCCTCGTCTATGTGGGAGAAGTAAACGTAGACCGTCATCTCCTCCTCTGGCCCCAGGTGGTAGATGTACACGTCCTTAATGCTTGGCTTTTTCTCTCTAGGATGGTCATCGGCCCTCTCGTCCCTGCTGGTCGTGGGCAGGCTGAGGTCAGGCCGCAGGTTTGTCAGGGTCCTTGACATCCGCCAAACCTGCATGGGCATCACAGCAGGATTTGTATGCTGGGTCTCCCCTCACTCGGACGCTCTGAACATGCTGCACTAGAGCAGCCGGCGCCTGCAGGAGCTGGGCCTTCACCAGCCCCCAAGTCTGGTGGGGCCTCAGGCCCCCCAAGGCAGGAGAAACCCCTTGCTCAGGCACAGACGCTGCAGTCAGAGCTGCTGAAACAGCACAGCTGCCTCCACACAGCCCTCAGGGCATGTGCCAGCCTCACCAAGGCTCACCAGCCCTCACAGCCAAACTTCCCATCCCAGTCGCACACCTCTCACATAGCCTAGCAAAGGAGGGGAAGGAACTGCTGTTGCCTGAGCAGAACCTATGAATGCAGCCCCGCTGTTGGGGTCACCCGGCCAGAACAAACCTCCCCACATACCCATTCCGACCTTAGCTCTTACAATTAGCATGACTCTTCATGGCCTCACTTGCTGCTTCCCTAACACCCAAGAGACCAGCAATGGGCCTTTAAGAACACTGGGGCTTCTCTTGGACTACAAACCCCACTCCTGATGGTGCTTTGCCTCTTACAGATGCATTTCAAGGCACCTGTGACAGGTTCACTGAGGGACCTTCAAGGTTCAGCTCCCCTGCAGTAGACGAAAGGCCTTTTCTGTCTGAAGGTTTATAAAGGGTTCCCGTACCTGGATCCCCTCTGGCTCTTCCATGTCTCTCTTTGCCTTCAGTGCTGCCCTTTCTTTCTTTTCCTTTGGCTTTGCTGATGATTCTTCAGCACTTGGCTTCCTCCTGCCTTTCTCCACCTTCCTCGAGGAGCTCTCTCCGATGGCTGGGAGCACACTGGAAACACACATCACGGGGAGGTGGTGTGAGCACAGGGCGAGCTTGGACTCCATCCCCAGCTCACAAGCTGGGCTCTTGCTTCTGCAGCACAAGGCAGCTCTGCAGGGCAGTGACTTGGGTTCAAAGAAATGTGTTCACTTCCACAGAGACAGAGATCCCCCCAGGCTGAAACGCCCCAGGCTGTACTAACATGTTCAGAGAAATGCTCAGGATGCCCAAAGCCAGCCTCTCTCTTGACGCAGCAAGGAGTGGAGCCAGGTCTTCTGCAAGGACAAGCTCCAAGAGACTCCTTTACCACCACCCCCCCCCCGCCCTTCCTGGCAGTTGCATTTGTCACTGCTTGCTGTCCCAAAACACTCTGTGTCTGGGGATGTACAATGGATTATTAGGGGGACCCAGTGTCAAAGAGGGAGCAAGTCGTCGAGGGAGTAAAGCATGCCTGCCATTTACCTATCCCTGCCACTCTCTTGTGCCAGCCACAAGACAAGGTTTCATATGAATGAGAAGGCTTTGAGGGAAACAAATTAAACTGAAATCATGAAAAGACACTCTGCTCTGCATCCTGGGTGGCAGGATGAGTGCAATTCCACTTTGTCTTGCAAAGCAACATCCTTTCCATTCAAAGAAAGAGCTCCTCCATGTTTAACCCATTCTCACTTAGGACTCATTGGCCATGTGGAGTTTCCAAAAAGCTTCTCACCTGGAGGCAGTCATGAGAAACAGGATGCGAACACGGGTGTCTCCCAAGAACTTCAGGTGATGCTGGCCATCCAGCAAGGGATCAGCAGGCATTATGACACATGGTCAAAGGCCTTCAGAGTTACCATAAACATTGTGTCCAAAGCAAACATCTCACCCAAACAACCATGATAGCACAGGCTCACCCTCAGCCATTTCTCCAAGGCTCTCACCTGCCAGGAGGAGCTTTGCCCTTGCCTGTGTCTCCCTTTCCTTTCTCCATGCTCAGAGCAGTTAGTCTGCATGCAGGAAGCCGCTCTCCCAAGAGGAGGTGGTTGGCGGGGAGATTGCCTGTAAGCAGGAGACAAGAAAACACTTCAGGACAGCACTGTGGAGACCTTTGGAACAGGAAGGATATGCAAATCTCCTCAAGCCTGTGGTCAAACTGGGAGGCCTCAAGCCGATTCCTTTCCAGCCTTGTTTCTTGGGCAGTCTTAGGCCCTTCTGGATGCTGGCTCCTGTCCAATTTGCAGGTTTTCCTGGGCAACATCATTTCTTGTGCTACTGGTTTTCTCACATTCTATCCTCTTCACATGATGGGAAAGGGGGCTTGCTGACACGTGCTGCTGACCTAACGGAGTCTCTCTGGGGGCAATCATTTCACACAAGGGGAACACATCTTTGGATCCGTCCACTGATCTCCAAAGGCATTGTTTGGGGCATGATTATGAGAAACTAAGAAAGCAAGGTTACTCCTTGCTTGGAAAATGAAAGGAAGTCTGGGCACAGCTTGCCAGACTTCTGACCATCTACTCAAGGGGACTTCTCCCATCTGATGAAAACACTTTGAGTCCATGAGATAGCTCAGCCCCTCCATCACCTACAATTCCAGGCACAATTTCAGATTCACAGTAATCAAGGATTGCTCACACCTTTGCCTCCTTTCTGCACCACCTCCTCAAACAGAAGTGCTTGCAATGCACACCAAGGCATGCAGTCCCCTTGGAAATGGGGGAAAGTTTAATCAGAGGGATCCACGGCAGGTGGGAGTGATGGGCTTCCCTCAGGAGATTTCCCATAACGGGTAAGCGGCATCATCTCTAGGACCTCATGCTCCCTGAGCCATCGCACTGTCACCCTGGCTCCGATGCCCTACCCATGAGCACACGAGGAGAAGGCACAACCCCCTGCCAGAAATCAGCTCTTGCATTACCTTTCCTGCCACTGCAGTCAGCTTTTCCCCTCTCCTCTGCCTGGGTGGCCTTCACAGCTGCCACGGGCCTCACAGGTGGCTTTCTAGCTACACTCTCAAGCTTGTACCTGGACACAGGAAAAAAACACATCAGTCCAAAGGGAGGGCACCACACTGCCTTTGCCCCTTGTGTGAATAATGGGAACACAGCAGTATTTGGGAGCTACTGGGAAGTCCATCCTTTCCCAAAGCAGAATATGCCAGATCCTGCAAGTGCGTATTAGCAAGTTGAGTAACAGGAGGAAGTCCTCGAGGGGCAGCAGCTTCCTCATCAAGCTCTTCCAGGGCTTCCCCATGCTTCCTGTGAGAAAGCTCATTTTAACCTCAATCTTCTGGGCTGCCATTGCGGACCATCTCCCATCTCCTGTGGGAGCCAGGGGCTAAGAAGCAAACATACTCACTCTGGAAAGACAATGACATGACCAGAAAGGGTCTGGGAAGCAGCAGTTTTGGTGCGCGAGAGCACTGAATCCCTCATCTCTGGCATCTGCAAGGTGAGAGACACATGGGAGATGATGCCAAGAAAATCAGAGCAGTGCTCACAAGGGCAGCAGACTTTTCCACTGCTCAGAGAAGACGCTTCCTCTCAGAAATGCTGAGACAAAGAACTCCCTTCCTCTCAGCAGCCCCTCACTTCTACAGCAGAGCAGCTGGAGGGAAATACATGAGAAAGGGTAAGGACACTGTCAGGCTTTGGGCAGGGGTAAGAATCTAGGGACTCAGTGCGGACACCAAGTCTTTCCAAATGCAGAAGGCAAACACAAGAGAAGGCATTTCACTAGCCGGGGTTCCTGGCTGCTGTGTTTTCCCTGCTGGCTTGAGGTGACGTCTTCTGAGCTGAGAACAAAGGGGTCAGACGTGGGGTTAACCCCACAGTCTCTCCTAACATTCAAACGGCTGCGTCTGCAGCATGGAGGAATGGAGGGACACAGCCTGCGCTGGGCTGAGCTAGAGACCTGGGGAAGGGCAAGGGCTGGAGCAATTCTCTCTGTAACACACTGTGGCCACCACTAGCAGCGTGCAGATGCACACAGCAGGAAAAGCCCCGCTTTGTGCTCCTCTGGCTCCAGGGGCACTGGCAAGAGCTGGTCAGCACAACTAGACCGACCCAGTGACAGCAGCAAAAGGGGTCTGCTCCCAGCGGGGCCTTGCTCTGCCTGTGTCTCCACTGCCACCCATGGATTCAGATGTGAGCCTAAAACACCACGGCACTAAACCATGGCTTTCTGGAAGGAGAGAAATCTCATGGGAAAACACACAATAGACCTGCCCTTTCCTTGGAAGTTTTCCCTGACCACACTGGAACGGCATCCTGGGCTACAGGCAACTTTGGTTTGACCCAGTACAGAAATTCCCAGGGTCTTCTAGGTCACCAAGTCCACTCAAGAGAAATTGTGCCGGGAACTGGCATTACTTTAGGCCACAGCTATCCAGGTGCCCAGAGAGGTCGTGGCAGGCCAACAGAAATGCATTCACTTGCACTGTGCTGGTATTTCCAAAGGACTACAAGAAGGGCTGGAGAAATGGAAAACTCACCCCAAGAAGAGCTGCAAGCCGCTGTTCAGTCCCATTCAGCCTTTGCAGAAGGCTTTTGTAAAATCTCATTTTCACGTGGTTCCCTTGAATAACAAGCATGCCAACGTCCTTCAATACAAAGGCAACATTCTGCCCACTCTTGAGGCAGCGGCAGAACTCACGCAGGGTCTCTTCTACGCAAGCCTCCACTGTTTGCCGAGGAACAGACGTGTAGGAGGCTATGCGAGCACACTTCAGGGGCTCCATTTCCTTGTGACCTAGCAAGCAACATAACAACAACACTGTCACTAACAGAGCACTGCAGCAGGCAAAAAGAGAGCGTCAGCAGCTTGGAGGGCTTCAAGCAAGACACTGCTACACAGCTGTCTTCTTTAAGCCTCTGGGAAAGCTCGTCGGGGAAGCTGATGCCATCCCTCCCCAGGAGAACTCCAAAGCACTCTACAGCCGGACGTGCCAAGTGTGCAGCAATGCTTTCTTGCCTCCACAGAGAGAAAGAAAGGGCTCTAGCCATCTGGCAGGAACAGGAGCCATGATGGCAGGACAAGGGGAGCAGAAAGGGGGCCAGTTCCCATGCTGGGGGAGTGGCTGCCAGGTCACAGTACTTGTGCCCACACTCAGCGCATTCCACGTTGGCAGACGTTTAGCTGTGCCTTGTCACGGGGATGCAAGGAAGAAGGAAAACACAAGCACTCCACTCCACCCCTTCAGATCCTTCCGGCCACCCCCAGCACCCTCACAAGGGCACAGCAAACATCCCTGCTTTTGCTGCCAGAGGGCTGTCCCCGGCACGTGCCAGAATGATGTTGCCATCCCAGAGATGATGGAGTCCATTGAAAGGAAAGACCCACTCCAAACACAGCTCGGAGCTCCTGCTGCCTCACAGGCATCACTGATGTCCACTACAGCTGCAGTGCTGGCAGCACTGACCAGCAATCCCAGCAAAGCTGGCCTCGGGTGGCTTTTCATACACACTCTGCTCCCCATCTCTGTTTCAAGGCTCTCTACAGATGACTTTGATCCACCTCTGAGTAGAAGGAGAAGGGAAGAGCCAGCATGAATGCTGGTGTTTGCCTTTACAAGGTCTGCTGAGGCAGTAAACACAGACCAACAGTTTCAACGAAAGCTGATGAGAAGCAGCAGCCCCCACACATCTGGCATGTAGCCAGCTGTTCAAGCAAATCATACAGAGAGGGAGTATAATTGTCATGTGCACGATGATGTCATGAGTATTTAAAAAAATCTGAAGCTCTTCTGAGGACCTGGTGCTGGAATTCCAGATTTCTAACAGTCACTGCTGAGCAGCAATTATGCACAGCCCAAAGATGTCCCAAGGCGAAGCAAAAGCTTCTGCCTGTCTTCTTACCAGGAGCATAGGCCTTATCATGGGAGAGGCCGAGAACCTGTGCAATATTCTTCGAAAGATGGAACATGGGTCTGCGAACAGTCAGAAGACCATGTTTCCCACCAACAACTTGTTCCCTCACAACACTGAAGGTGCCCAGCCGAATAATCCTGACTCCCTGAAAACAGGAAGAGAAGAGTTATGAGAGTGTTAGGTGGACAGGCTGGTGACTTGTCAGCACATGGTGATGGTGCTCGGTGCCCTGCCCACTCCTGCTGTACAAAAGGGACAGATGGAGCACTCGGGAAAGCTTTGGAGAAGTTCTTTAGAAGAATCTTCCAGATGATTTCATCCCCCTCCTCTGCAGCCTCTCAAAAATACAAGCCAAAGCACAGAGGTCACCCCTCAGGTACAGAGGAGGCAGAAGAAGGCTTTCCTGGGCAGGCCCAGGAGGGCAGACCCACCTGGCTCAGCATCAGTTGCCATACAATGTAGTCAGACACACCTTCCCAGATAGCAAGGCGCTCTGGAAAAGAAGGGAAAGACACGTCATGCTCTGGCTGGGCCAGCTCACAACCATTCAGCACATGCCTAACCAAGGGGATGACAGGTGCAAGTGTCTTCCAAAAGCACCCCCCTCCCCAAATTAACCCCAGTCCTGACAGGGGCTCAGCGGCTGAGGTGGGCACTGCCTTGAGGTAGAACCTTATATCTGCCCCCACAAGGGCTCTGGAGCTGAAACAGAGGCATTAGGACATGGAGATCCTGCCACGGGACATCCACAGTGTGTCCCTGAGCTCAATTGCAGGTACAAGGAGATCCAGTGGGAAGGAACTAGGGGCAGTGGCTGGGATCCTGGACAAAAGTCCCCGCTGAGCTGAGGAAAAGTCCAAGGATTCCTTTGGAGCACATGTATTCCCAGCAGCATCTCCAGAGCCCAGCAGGAGCCACGCTCAGAGTTCATGGTCTCTGCGACAGCTCCCGGGAAAGAGCTCCTCAAGGCCTCACCCTGCGGGGGGAGCGCTGGCACCCCCTGCCCACGCCGCGTCCCGTGGCCAGCGTCCCAGAGCTCCATCCTTGTCCTCCTCGCCCTGGGTCACCCCTGCAGCGGGAGGTGACGAGGAAACAGCTCCTCTCCTCCTCCTCCTCCTCCTCCGCACTTCCCCGCAGCCCTGCGCTGCCCCGGCCTCCCCTCGCCGGCTCCCGCTGGGGCTCGGCGGCTCCTGGCAGCAGAGCGGTGCCGAGAGCAGCCCCAGCGCCTGGGCTGGTGCGGCCTCGCCGGGCCGTGTGGGGAGAGGCCGGGGCCGCGCGGGAGAGGGCAGCTGTGGCCGTGACACGGGATGTCCCCTGTGAGCACAGCCCGTGTCACAGAGGGGGCCCGGCCCCCCTCGCCCCCAGGGCCCCGGCCAGGGCTGGCCCTGCAGCGGGCAGGGGCTGCGCGGGGCGCCCGGGGGCTGCCCCTGCCCCACACAGGCCGGGCCGCGGGGACAACCCCGCCGCGGGGCCCGGCTGTGCCGGCACAGGCGGCTGCCCCGCCCCGGCCGTGGCCCCCCCAGGGAAACCTGCCTGCGAGGGAGGGCAGGGGGCCCTGCGCCGCGCTCGCCCCACGGCGGCACAGCGGAGGCGGCTGCTGCCACCGGGGCAGCCAGCGCTGACAACCCACAGCCACACGGGTGGCTGACCCTCGCAGAGGGACGGAGGGAGGGAGGGACGGAGGGAGCAGCTGCAGGGACTTGGCAGCAGGTCAAACACAAGCTCTCAACATTTCAAAAAGGTGCCACAAGAACCAGCTGGGAGAATCAAGAGACACTCAAAGGTCTTCCACACACCTCTGCTTTGAACACACTCCAATCGAGGGCAGAAATGTCGAAGGCGGTGAGGAAAGACAAGACGGAAGAGCAACTCATACGCACACTTAAATAACCTGCTGCTCCAGCAGGGCTCAGGAACGAGGTCTTTCAAAACTTCTCAGCTGCACACTTCCCCTCGACGCAGAAGGCAAGAGTCAAAGTATTACGTCAGCTAAGACAGAGAGGAAGTCTTGTGGAAACTCCTCCTTCAGGAACAGACACTGAAAGCAGCTTCTAAGGGGTTTTTGTTGTTGTTTTGTTTTTTCCATTTCCTTTGAAAAAGAACAGGAGACACTGCAAGGATACTCTGGCCTTTCTTCAACAAACTCACTCCTTTTCCACTGTTAGGCTCCCAGACCCAGGTGGTACCGTCACTCCTCGACTGTCTCCTTTTGGCATCCCCTGCACAAAGGTGCCCAGAACAAAGCTGATCTCCTGCCCTGCACCTCCCCCACCCCCTCGCCAGCACCGCTCTCCCAGCAGACAGAGCCTCCACCCCGCCTCCCCCATTGGCTCCCGCGGGGCGGGGCCTCCCGGGGCCGGGCAGCAGGGAGGGAGGGGCGGGGGGCGGCAGTGCGCGTGCGCTGGGCGGTCGGGCGGGGAGGGGAGGGGAGGGGAGGGGCGGGGCAGAGGGGGAGGAACTGGGAGGGGTGGGGCGGAGCATGCGCACTGGTGCAGAGGAGGCGGCCCAGGGGCGGGGCGGGGGCGGTGCCGGGGCTGCCCGGGCCCTGCGGGGAGGGAGGGGCCGAGAGGCGGCTGCTGCCGGCCGCGCGGGGCAGCGTGTCCTGGGGCGGGGCCGCCCGGAGCCTCGAGCCGCAGCGCCGGGAGCTGCCGTGCCGAGATCGAGGGCCTTGGGCTGGGCAGAGCGAGCAGCTGTGCGCGCGGGGGCGGCTGGAGCTGCTGTGGCCTGGCTGGGTGCGAGCAGCTGCTGGGGAAGGCCCGGTGCGGCCTGGGCCGCCTGTGGCCCCGTGGGAGCCCCCGGCTCTTGTGCCCCTTCTGCCGGCGGCCCTGCGGCTCGGTGCTGGCTGCGGTGGCCGTTTCTGGGTGCCATGGCCTCTGTGTGGGGCGGGCGTGGGGGCAGCTGGGCTTGTGGTGGCTGCGGGCCGGGGCAGGAGGCCGCCAGCTGCCCTGTGCCCCTGCTGACAGCCCTGCTTTGCCCGGGCGGATGCCCAGCTCCTGCCTGTGCTCAGCCCGGCCGTGGGCACCGGGATGAGCAGGACGTGCGGAGGCTGCTGGTGGCCGTGGCCAGAGCCAGGCTCTCGGCTGTGGCAGCGGAGCGGCTGCGGCAGAGCTGTGCCCTTCTGGAGGGTGCTCGCAGCCCCTGCGGACACCTGCCCAGAGGCCGTGGAGGGTCTGCAGGTGACGTGTGCTCAGGGCAGCGTTGGCCCCCGGCCCCCATGGCAGCCCCATGGCGCTCAGCTCTGCCCCACAGAGCCCTGGCGGCAGCGGGGCAGTGTCGAGGGGCACGTGCGTGTTTGCAGGTGCTCAGCAGCAGCTGGGACAGAGCCTGCTGGGGCAGCCACGGTGCTGCTGGTGCTGCGCGTGGGCAGCGAGCGGGCGAAGGCCCTTGGTGAGCTTCCTTGCAGAGCTGCTGGTCTCTGCGTGGGCTTTGGAGCCTGGGGCTCTTGTTGCGGCTGGGCAGCTCCTTTTCCCTTCCCACCACGCCAGCAGCAGGGACCTGGAAGCAGAGACTCCGGGAAGCTGCTTGCCTTTGGTGTGGTCCCTGCCCGGAGCTTCCTGCTGAGAAGCCGCTGGGGAAGTGTCCTGGGGGTGAGCGGGAGCTGTGAGCAGCCCTGCCCCACGCAGCCCCTCTGCCTGGGGGAATGCCCCTGTCCTGCCGGGGCCGCTGCTCCCCCCAGAGCTTCCCCAGCCCGTGTTCAGCCTCTTTGCAGTTACCGCTGGAGAAGGCTGGGTTGTGCTTTGTGTCTGCTGGGAGACCGATGCTGGCGAGGTGTGACTGAAGGAGCAGCATGAAACGTGTCTCTGGGTAAAAGCTGCCCTGGAGGACACTGGAGGCATTTTGTGCCGCCTTGAGTTTTACCTTCTGAAATAGCAGCATGTGCTGACTGAGAAGGTCTTCTTTTGTCTTCCCTCTGCTGTTCATTCCTGCATCTCCTTTTTTTTTTCCCCTCCCCACTTATGTTTTCTCAATCTTAGCATGCTGCTGAAGCAAAGGAAAGGAGCTAGGGGTGTGTGGGTGTGGGAGGGAGAGAGGGAGACAGAGAGAACAGAGAAGAACCTTTTTTCTTAAATAAAAGTCAATAGTTTGCATCCTAATTGCAATTTATTAATTTTTAACACCCCCCACACCTTCCAAATGCCAGGCCTTATTGTCATTCTGAGTGTGTAAGGGGCAGGATGGGAAAGGGCAGAGTCAAGGGGCTACGGCCTGGCTCTTCAGGGCAGCCACAGGGCCGGGGGCTTGGGGGTAGTGAATGAGCGTGGAGGAAAGCTAGCCCATGTGCTGACCCTCAGCACTAGAGCTGAGCCTTTTTTTCCCTTCTCATGGTGGCAGGTTAGGGGCTGGTGACACATGGAGCTGAGGGGAGTGTAAAACCATGCTGCAGCAGCGCATGGTCCATCGCCTAGTCCTGCTCTTAGCCCGTGACAGTGCTTGCAGTTTTGTGGTGAGCAGGATTTCTGGCTGAAAACGAGCCCTGAGAGTAGGAAGAGGTTCAGAGGAGAGGGGAGCGGCTGCTTCCCCGGCTGGCCTGGGGTTACAGCAGCTGGAGGAGGTCCTGAAGGGGAGCCCACAGAGAGGGAGCAAAGCTGCAGGTTGTCACGCTTCATTTGGAAGGAGACTGTTCCCATCTGCTGACCTGATGGTCAACCAGGTGGGCAAGGTGGTGAGCAGAGCCTTGAAGTGGGGGCAGCTCAGGGGAGAGGCTGACTGCAGAAAGAGTGAGGAAGTGGTGGTGTGGGATGGCAAGGAAAAGGTGCAGGGTGATGTGGAGGAAAGAAACCCTGGAGAGAGAGCAGCGGCATGCAGGGAGCTCTGCGCAGGGACGGGCGATGAGGCAGTGGAGAGCGTGTGGGTGAGAATTAGTGGGCAGAGCAGCAGGGGTGGCCTTGTAGTGGATGCCTGCTAGGGAGTGCCTGAAGAAGGGCAGCCTGTGCAAGGCGCAGGGAGCAGAGAGCTGGGGAGAGGAAAATTGGTTGTGCTGCCCTGAAAGCAACTTCCAAGTTCGGGTGGTTTTTTTTGTTTGTTTGTTTTTAGTTTTTTTTCTCCATTTCCTTTGAAAAAGAATAGGAGACACTGCAAGGATATTCTGCCATTTCCTCAACAAAATCAATTATTTGCCTCTCTTTTGCTCCCAAACCCAGCCAGTACCATCACTACTGCATTAGCTGCCTTTTCTAACAGATACACAAAACGCCCCCAGAGCCTAGGCGATATCCTTAACTGCCCCTTTCCTATCACACAGGGAACATTGGCTGTCAATATGCTACTAAAGTCGAGCAGAGAAAATGGGAGGGAGTAGATTTTAAATGCCAATCCATTCCTATCAAAATACATTCTCAGTCAGCACAGGCTGCTATTTCAGAAGGTAAAACTGAAGGCGGCACAAGATGCCTGTGTCCTCCAGTGCAGCTGGATATAAGGCTTTTTGGTCCACAACTGCCGTGGAGCTAAGCGGGTACAACGTGGGCAGTGCTGCCTGGCCCCGGTTTGTGCCCCTGGCAGCTCCCCGTCCACGCACGCTGCCGGCAGGGCAGTGGGTGTCGCGGGACCCCCCTGCGCTCTCCAGGCTGCTCGCCGCACTCCCCCACCCCCGGGGGCTGTGTGTGTTGCTCCAGCTGAAGGTGCAGCCACCGCTCCAGCAGCTCTGCGCAGGGTTTACTGCATGAGCGGGAGGTGCTGTCCGGCCGGTGGCAGAGCAGTGGCTTACCGGACTGAATGCAGTCAATGTGAGGGGACCACAATGATGAGAGATTTTAAAGCATCAGAACTGCAGGGTATGCAGGGGAGCTACCCATGAATATATTTTCTTTTCAGTCTTTGCATGGCGATATTTTTGGATAGGTTTTCAGGTCTTTGTTCATTTGCCCACATAAAGAGACGATTGCTGCCTGAGATGCCCAGGGGTACCTGTGTTCCCATGTGGTGCTGGGAAAGGTGGCCCAGGACCTGTGGGAAGCTGTCTGAAGCATGAGCTGGTCACCAAGAGAAGTCTCTCCAGACCTCTCAGGGAGACACCTTATTTCTCTCCCTTGACTAGAAAGGGAAGTCCAGACACCTGGATTAGACAGAGACATCTGCACTGGAGGGGTCTGGCATGGGGTGAGATGTGTCTCCTCCCTGTTGTCCCCTCAAGTGGAGTTGCACTTCATTTGCTGGGCAGGGAATGGAAAGGGAGTGCAGCTGGATGTTTAGGGACTCCTTCAAGACATCACTATAACACAGGTGTGCTGAGATTGTTGCAGATTTGGCCATCCAAAAATAGAGTGTTTCATTGGAGCTGGTTATCCCGCTTCCTTCCCTCAGTCGAGAGAGCTCGACACCTCAGAGCAGGAATGGCTCTGTGCAAAGAGTGAGGAGTTGCATGGACTGTCCCAGGCAGGGAGTGGTTTGGGCCACTAAGCGCTGTGCGAGACATAAAAATATCTTTTTTAATGGTTGATTATAACAAAAATGTTTAGAAAATGTCAATAAAAATGAATCAAGACAGAAATTTTAAAAAGAATGTAAACAAGGAAATGTTTAGTTGCACTTTTCAGTTTTTAGCATTCTTTGTTCTTACAGCCCTCCTTGATAAGGTTTCTTTTTTATTTTGTTGTTGGTGGTGTATTTTCTCAATATGCTGGTGTTTTGAGGGGCTTTTGTGTGTGGTCTTTTTTAAGGAAAGTGCTTCTCCGAATTGGGGTGGGATGCCGTCACAGGGTCATGGACATCTGGAGCCATCGCAGGTGCCCTGGTGCCCTCTGCCCAGCCTCCACCCGCAGCCCGGAGGGGCTCTGGTCTCCCGCAGGTGCCCCGTGAGAGCTGCCAGGCCCAGGCAGGTGCCTCAGAGACACCGGGGCCTCTCCAAGTGCTGCTGGGTCTTTGTGGTTGGACACCTGAGCTCTGCCTGGAAAGGGGAAGAACTGTTTTCAACATCCGAAAAGTATGAACACACTTTCACCAGCTAAAATGATTGACTAGTTTTAATGTCAATGTTTTCCCGTGATAGTGGAAATAGTGGCAATTTTCAGGAAGAGTCTTAATCTCAGGAGAAGAAATGTTGATCTGTCCCCCTCAACCTGCATTACTACTGCTCTGTCTGTTATACTGTGGAGGTAGTCTCAGTAATCTCTCACCTATTTTCACATGTCCTGACTAAATTGATCATTTCTAAAGGCATCTTTGCCTCAGACGATCTGGACTTCTGCACTTTCCATAGCTGCCCAGTTTCCCTCCTGCCTTTACTCTTTAGCCATTCAGATGCCTCTCACCTCCCTAGTTGCTGCTCTGAGCTTCAGGGAGTCTGCAGCTTGCCTCGTCTCTCAGGAGTCTCATTGTCTCTTTAGCCACCTCCTTAGTTGTGTTTCCAGCTCTCCTTTCCTCTCTCTCTGTCAAAACCATTTCAGGGAAAGTCTTTCTTGTGGCAAGTGGACCTCACTGGAGGCAGCTTGCACTTAGCATACAGTTGGGGAGTGTATTGTATATTTTTAGTAAACTCTATTGTATGTTATATTTGTTTGTCTGCAGATAGGAAAGATTCTTCTGTGTCTACAACTAGTTCTCTAAGGAAAGCAGGTGGGAATGTAGCATGCAGCTAGAGACTTGAGTGGAAAAAGGCTGGATTTTTAACAGGAGTGATCTAAGTCCCCAGTGGCTGATGGGAGAAACGGCAGGGCTGGGGAGGTGAGGAGGAAGGCTGTCCATAAAGATCTCCCATCAAGGCTACTGCTTTCCCTACATGTCCAGACTTCATTAGGAGACACTCTGGGTCAGTATGAAGTGGAGAGTGTGCACGTAACTTGTTCTGCAAGCTGGTAAATAAAAGTTAAAAATAAGACAAACTTTGTTCATTGAAATCCTCCTCATTTTAATACACTTCTGAAAAAATCTCCCATTGGCCACACAGAAATTGAAGAACTGAAGAAGATCCTGGAGAGTGACATGGGTTGTTAGGGCTTTTGGCATTTGAATGGCCCCTCGGGTGTATTTGGTGCTGAGTCCACGAAGGTCAGATGCTGAGAGGAGATTGATCAAACCACTCCAGAAGTTGAAGTCAGAAGCAAACACCAAAGTTTCTTGGAGTGTTAATAGGTCCCACGGAGGGACGTTACCAAAAAGGCTCCCTGGGGGCTGATTAGAGCAGAAAGTTGGAGGCACTGATTGCAGGTAGACAGAGGCAATGTGCAGTTGGCTCTGATGTCCAGTAAACCTTGATGTGTTTTATCAAGCAGATTGGCCAGGCACCGACAGGCAGCCCCTGGAAAGGGGTGATCCTTTCCCTCAGGCTTTGCTCAGGGCTCTTCCTGGGGGCAGTGTGAGGGTGGGGGGTGTGCAACACTGAGTGCAGGACACAGAATCAGAGAATGGCTGAGGTTGGAAGGGACCTCTGGAGATCATCTAGTGCAACCCCCCCACTGCTCCAGCATAGTCACCTAGAGCACATTGCACAGGATTGCATCCAGGTGGGTTTTGAATATCTCCAGAGATGGAGACTGCACAACCTCTCTGGACAACCTGTTCCAGTGCTCTGTCCCCCTCACAGCAAAGTTTTTCCTCATGTCCACATGGAACTTCCTGGGTTTCAGTTTGTGCCCATTGCCTCTTGTCCTGTCGCTGGGCACCACTGAAAAGACCCTGGCCCCATCCTCTTGACACCCTCCCTTAAGGTGTTTGCAGAGGCAGCTAAATGCCACTCCATGCCAGGGGCTTCCAAGATGGCATGAGATGTGCAGGTTAACTCATCTGAATCAATCCCTGAGCCACGGGAAAATGAATTCCCTTCTTGTCCCTGTCCAGGTGTCCTGCCTAGTTAAGAGATGGCAAGAGGGGCTTCCAGAGTGGGACATTTCCACCTCTGGTAGATAAATGTCCTCTGATGAGACAAACTGCAATGCTGGAATCGGTCTGTCTGCAGTGTTTAGAGAGAGACCCTCAGTGATTATTTTAGTCTTCCTCACTGAACATTTCCCAGGAGGAGGGAGTACAAAGGACAAATAAAGTCACCTCTTCAGCTGGGCCACTGTTCCCATGAGGGGCCAGGCTCCTGGGAGGGAGGGAGCTCCTGGCAACCTGGCAGCACTGCTGAGAGTCAGCTCTGTCCAGGAGCAGCTCTCCTGCAAAGAGCAGCAGGGCTGCAGGCACTGCCTGCAGGTGCCACGACGAGACAAAGGAGATGAGCAAGAGGAGTGAGACAGGAGTTGAAGGCAATCAGGAGTGGGTAGATGGCTGAGAGGTGACTGGAGGAGAAATCTTCACAGCCCCTAACACAGTAAGTCTCTGGCTGCAGGGCAATGCAGCTGAGGCATCCTGAGGGGTTCTCTAAAGCTACCACAGGCCATGGCTGATGGGGTCTGCCAGGATGGGTATGCCAGTCCCTCCTGAGTGGAGCAGGAGGTGCTTTAGAGCAGGGATTTCCAGCCACACCGTCACAGAGCAATGGTGCCCTGCTACCTTCTCCCAGGGATGCTGCAAGGGTGTGAAGCCGGGGTGTGCACACAGGTCTGCCCAGGGCTGTAATTCAGAGCAGTGTGCCTGTGCCCCAGGGTGCCATGTGCCCAGGGCAGTGACTCTGCCACCTGTGAGGGTCAGCACTCAGCCTGCCCAGGGAACACCCCACGGTGCTGTGGGGAGAAGCTCTGGGTGGGATGACTGACCCCTGGCAGGACATGTTCTCTCCCCTGTTGAGAGGGTGCTGCATGGGTCAGGGCTGCTCTCAGCTCCGGCTCAGCCTGAGAACATTTCTGGAGGAGGCTTTCCAAAAGGAAGGTCAAGACTGGGATGCCTTAAAGGGAAGGAGCTTTCCTGAGTCTCTGCTTTCAGTTTTACTCTCTTTGTTGGGATGAAATGTTTTTGGATCTGTCTGGTTTAAACAGGGGATTGAGATTTCCAAATAGCGACAGTGAGAGAGGAACAGTTGTGGGAGAAACTCAAGAAATCCCTTCCTCCACCCCTCAGCCTACAGACAGAACCAGCATCACCTTTCCAGCCTCAGCAAGCTTTATCCCACCTGCTCCTTAGCCCCTGCAAACACAGAGGTGCCCCTGGGCAGTGCCCTGCCCCCAGGAGGTTTCTGCAGGGCAGAGCTGAGCACCCAGGGGTGGCATGGGGGGGTCTGTGAGCACTGGCATGACACGTGGGACAGAGAAAGAGCTCCCTGCAGGGACAGCTCCAGGCAGCAGGGTCACGGTCAGCATGAGTGCAAATGTCCTCCACCTCAGAGGTGCAAGCACAGGGCAGCTGGGAGCAAGACTGATGGAGAGGCCAGCTCTCCTCACTCTGCACTAAAGACAGAGTGGATCCTTTTGCCTCTCCAGAATCTCAGCTATTCACTCTGAGGGCAGTTGCAATGCTGAGGATCTCTGTCTCCAAGAATCCTCCTCAGGGATGATGACTCAGGGGAATCTAAAAGATAACCAAAAAAACCTTGAAATTAGTTAAGAACACCCATTGTTTAGAACTGAGAGTGAAGATGCAAAAAGCCCTTCAACATTATGAGTGGATGAAATCTGACTAAAACCGTGAATTTGAAAGTTTAGTCACCCCTGTTCCCATGCACCCACTGCTGTGGGTCAGGACTGAGTCCTCTGGAGCCCATGGGAAGAGGCCCCCGCTCCTCATGGCAAACTCAGGCAGCACAAAGGGGAGCTCAAGCCATGGAGCTCAGTGACGGTCCTGGCAAGAGGAGGATAGATATTGTGTATGTTTGGGGGAGGGAGGCTTCTACACAAAGGTTTTGTTTGTAGAAGGCTCTCCTGTCTCCTCATTGTCTCCTCTTCCTTGGATAGTCCCTGTGGGCCCTGAGGGAGCAAATGTCCAACAGCAGCTCCCCCACCGAGTTCCTCCTCCTGGCATTTGCTGACACACGGGAGATGCAGCTTCTGCACTTCTCGCTCTTCCTGGGCATCTACCTGGCTGCCCTCCTGGGAAACGGCGTCATCATCACTGCCATCGCCTGCGACCACCGCCTCCGCACCCCCATGTACTTCTTCCTCCTCAATATCTCAGTCCTCGACCTTGGCTCCATCTCTGTCACTGTCCCCAAATCCATGGCCAATTCCCTGTGGGACACCAGGGCCATTTCCTATGCAGGATGTGCTGCCCAGATCTTTCTGCTTCTCTTTTTGTTCTCAGCAGAATATTATCTTCTCACTGTCATGGCCTATGATCGCTTTGTTGCCATCTGCAGACCCCTGCACTACGAGACCCTCATGGGCAGCAGAGCTTGTGTCAAAATGGCAGCAGCTGCCTGGGGCAGCGGTTTTCTCAGTGCTGTGCTGCACACTGGAAACACATTTTCAATACCACTCTGCCAAGGCAATGTCGTGGAGCAGTTCTGTGAAATTCCCCAGATCCTCAAGCTCTCCTGTACACACTCCCACCTCAGAGAAGACAAGGTTATTATGGCTAGTGGCTTTTTACTCTTTGGGTGCTTTGTTTTCATTGTTCTGTTCTACGTGCAGATCCTCACAGTGGTGCTGAGGATCCCCTCCGAGCAGGGCCGGCACAAAGCCTTTTCCATGTGCCTCCCTCACCTGGCTGTCGTCTCCCTGTTTGTCAGCACTGTCGCATTTTCCCATCTGAAGCCCCCCTCCATGTCCTCCCCAGCTCAGGATCTGGTGGTGGCTGTTCTGTACGTGGTGGTGCCTCCAACACTGAACCCGCTCATCTACAGCTTGAGGAACAAGGAGCTCAAGGAGGCACTGAAGAAACTGATTCAACTGGGACAGTGTCAGCACCAATAACTGTCCCACGTGCATCCACTCATCATTCCCAGGTTATCTGGCATCAAGGCTCTGTGTGCTTTTCTTTCTTGCCTACTTTGCTCTTCTATCTAATTGTTAAGAGAAAACATTGTTTAGGTTCCTGCCACCTCTCCTCAGGAAACTCTCATCTGAATCTGACCCAGCGATCGTGTTGGAGCAGGAAGCCAGGCTTCGCCCTTCATCAGCAGAGAGGGGCAACCTCGGAGCCCGCTGGTCTGAGCTGCCTCCGATGCCCCCAGGGCAATGAGGAGAGTTTCCCTTTGCAGTGTCGCTTTCGGCACTGACACCAAGGGAGTGCAGGGCAACAGAGTCAGGCTGGGATGAGCACAGCTGGGGTGAGACCGTGGGTCCCGTGTCCATTAGGAGAGCTCAGCTCCCCTGGCCACAGTCAGAGGGTGATTTCACTGCCCTCTTCTGCAAGGGTGGCAGCCAGCTGCCACTGTGGCTTGGTCCCTTGCCTCTGCACTGCTCCAACACTCAAAGCAGAGCAGGAGGGCAGAGGAGTCTGGATGCAGCTTGCGGGGACAGACCCTGTGCTCCTCAGGACCATCGCCCCACTGCCACAGCAGGAATTTCCTGGTTGCAGCCTTTGCACAAGGACTGCAGCTTTCCTGGAGACACATCCAGCAATGCCAGCAGGACCTTCCCCTTTCAGGGCTATTCTCCTTCTTTCCACACTCTCCTGCTGTGCTCTGCTGTGGATATATGGCCTAAGCGCTCTCCTAATGGGGTGGTGGTAGGGTTGTGCTTCCCTGGGCATTCCTGTGAATGCAGGCAGGAGCAGGCTTTGGGCACCTTTCTGCCAGACCTGGCCTCTGAAAAACATTTTATAATGAAAGGGGATCTCCTCTGTGATGTGCCTCAAGCCTGGCCTTTCTTCAGAAGGGGGAGTCCAAAAGACTCCCAAGGGATTGCACCACAAAAGGGCTTGCTGTCCTGCTTGTGAGCTCCCTAGGCTCTGGAGGACAAGCTCCGAGTCTCCATGGGATCTGCTAGGGACCGCAGGTTGGATTTGGGGCTCCTTTCTCAGTGAGCGGTGCCAGTGGAGATGCAGAATGGTCTCTGAGTTGCCTCCCCTGGGCTATCCCACAGGTGACAGTGCCCATGACAGATGGCCATTCTTCTGGAGGGGATTCTGAGCCACCAGCAGAGCTCAGGGGATCTGGAGGGACAATGTGTGCCTGGGGGTGGGCAGTGAGTGGAGGCTCACCAAGGGAGGGACAGTCCATGGTGGAGTCACCAGAATGTAAAGCACTAAATGCAGGTATGCCCAGGGAAATGAGAGCTCTGCCACCCGTGGAGGGGCAGTGGGGACCCAGGAGGCACAGGGAAGGGGCACTGGAGAGGGATTCGTGCACCCTCAGGGAAACACCCCAGGCTGGAGTTAGAGCCCACCCAAACACATCTCCTGCCATTGCAAACACCTTGGGGTCACTCTGAGCACTGTGCATGAGCACAGACACGTGCCAGCAGTGTCGGTGGTGGTGATCCCTGTCTGGCTGGGCCCGCTTCCCACCTGACCAGCACGGCCAGTGCCCAGTCAGGAGTCACCCTGTGGCCCCCAGTTTGCTCACGCTGCAGAGCAGCACCGCCAGCCTGGGACCCTGCAGGGAGCAGCAGGGAAGGGTGCAGGAATGGCTGGGCAGGCCAGCATGGACGTTGTCACCTGGGAAAGGCTCTCTGGGGAGCAGGGATGTCGCAGGGGAAAAGCAGGGCAGCCTTCAGAGATGGAAAATGAGGAGGAGACCCAGGTTTCTGTGTGCCCCAGCTCGGGGCAGGCTGCTCTGTCCCTGCGGCAGCAGGAGCTGCTGGAGGGGCTGCAGGGCCAGGGCTCTTGTGCTGTGCTGGGCAGTGGGGTGGGCATGGAGGGGCTGCAGGCAGACAGGGAGGGGATCTGCTGGACACAAGAGCAGCGGAGACACAGAGTGACCGGCGTCATTGCGGGGCCTCCTCCCCCTTGCTGGGGAACTGCTCCCCTTGTCCTTGGGCCTGGCCTGAGTTACGCTGTGGACATACCCGTGCCTGACCTTGCACCTCGCAGGTCCTGACCTGACCCTGTCCTCGTCCTGCTGACCTGACTCCCCATCTCTACCTCGGACAGACCTGGGCACTGCAGTCAGAAAGCGTTGGCAAAGAAAGCTGGATGCAGGCAGATCCCAGAGAAGGTTGTGGGTACAAAAGGTCCCCAAACAGCCCCACAGCAACTCTTGCCTGACAGCCAAATTCAATATGTAAGGAGTGATTTGGGTTTGGACCCACTACCCAGCTACCACTGCACACGGTCGTAGCTGGATGACAAAGTGAAGGCAGCCAAAGGGTCTGATTTTACGATGGGTAGTTAGGAGAGCAGGTCTTTCTGTGTCACAGCTCAAGGGTTTATGCATCATTTGTGGCTGGGTTCCTGCTACAAAGAGTGTGTTGTCAGGAGCAGCAAGAGCAGAGCTGCTGCGTACGGGAAGGGGAGATGGGAGGCAAGGGTGCCGGCAAGGCAGGCAGGGCAGTGACCCACTGGTGTGAAATGCTGTCCTGCAGTGCCCGGACAAGAGGAGCAGAGCAGGACTGGGGATGGTAACCGGCATCAGGCACAGGCCAGTGATCACCAGACAAGACCATAGGGCTCCAACCAGCCCTGCTTTGTGTGGGAGGTTGGACCAGAGACCTCCAGAGGTGCCTTCCCACCAAAACTCCTCTGCAAATCCATGAATGGAAAGAGCCCAGGCACAAACACAGGCTCTGCCTGTCCCATGGGCTGCTCTGCTGCTGGGCGAGGGTCAGAGCCCTTGGCCGGCCCCACGATCCCTCGTCCTCCTCTGCTTCTGAGCAGAACATCGTCTGGGTCCAGATAGGGCCCCGCTCATGGCCCCACCGCAGGCTGCTCCCTGCAAAGGGTGAAACCCCAACGTTCCCAGCACGGAGCTGACGATGAAGCAGCATCTGGAGCCCAGCCAGCCCCAGAGCCCTCAACCCTTCCTGACCCAATCATGGGGCCCTAAGCAAGGCTGCTCACCCTGCACCACTGCCCCCCCCACCATGTTCCCCTTCCCTCTGTGCCTTTCCCACCCCGGCCTTTGCAATTGCGTTTGCCTGCTCTGCCCACTTGCCTTCACCACAGCCACGGCTGCACTGGAAGCCCATGAAAATCCTGGTGCTCCTGCCCTTGAGCTGGCATCCACCCCAAACCTGGAGCCTGGCCGGCCACCAAGGCATCGCCCGTCCAGAGCCCCAGCCATGCAGCCAGGGGCAGGGGTCTTCACCCCAATTTCCCTGCTCCTCCCCCTGCTCCTCCCCCTGCTCTGTGCCCATGTCAAACCCTGCCCAGGGTCCAAGGCAACTCCAGCTCCCTTTGGGGTGCCCTGAAGCCTTTCAGGAGCAGACTGAGGTGGGGCTGGTACCGCCAAGGTGGGTTGGGAGAGGGCAGCTCCCCTCTGCCACGCTGGGGCTGGGGCTGAGGCTGGGGCTGGGCACAGCTTTTCCCTGGGGAGCTCCCGGAGGAGCCGCTCCGGGGGATCCTCCACCTCTGCCCTGGCAGCACCAGCACTCAGGGTGCCACAGGGGAGAAGTGCCCAGAGGGTGGAAGGGGGACGGGCTGCCCTGGGGGAGCATCGAGACCTGGTGCGTGCATGCAGGGATGGAGTGCAGCAAGCCAGAGCTCAGCTGGAGCTGGAACCAGCGAGGGAAGGGGAGGGCAACGAGAAGGCCTCCTGCCAGGGCATCCACAGCAAAGGGAAGGCAGCTAAGGCAAGTGTGGGCCTGCTGCTGAGTGGGCCAGGGGCCCTGGTGACCTCGGGCATGGAAAGGGCTGGGGTATTAAATGCCTTTCTTGTCTCAGCTCTCCTGGGTAAGCTCTGCCTGAGGCCTCCCAGTTGCCCAGGTCTCCCAGCAGAGTCTGGGGGATCTGAGCACCCGGCCCTCTCCCAGCCCGGGCTGTGCCCCACACCGGGGTCAGCAGACAGCCGTGCTCCGGGATCTGCCGTGGTGTGGTGCAGAAGAGAGGCCACGCAAGGCTGCCCTTTTCCCCTCCATTGGGATACGGAGACCTGCAGGAGGACAGAGCTGGCCATGGACCACCCCACAGCCGGGGTGAGCCACCCACCCTGGAAAGGGCTGATGTGAGGGGCTGGTCTGGGACGATGGCCCTGGGGCAGCTTCCCCAGTGTGTCCATGTAACGCAGGGAACACCCTGGGCTCTTCCCTTCTGCCCCCTCCGTGTCCTGGGGCCTTTCCCAGCACACCTGCATTTGCCCTGCCAGCACACTGCTGTGTGCTCCCACACTGCCCGTTCACACCCGGGAGCTGAAGGGCAGCGTTTCTCCTCCCCACGGCTGTGTGTGCCTGTGCCAGGCTGAGGTCTTTGGTGGGCACCTCTCGGGGGAAGGTGGCAGGTGGGGGAGGCTGCAAGAGACGGTGAGGCTGCAAAGCAGTGGGTGCTGGGGTTGGGGGCATCGTCTGCACCTGGGCAGTACCTCAGGGAGGCCAGGAGTTATAAATACCATCCAAGGCCACCTCCTCCGCCAGCTTAGACATGGAGCTGGGTGAGAGGTGAAGCCACTCTAGGTTTCTAGGGGAGCTTTCTCTTTTGCCAAGATTGTGATGTTTCCAAGAGGAAAACCATTGCTGCCCCAAACTGTGCTCCCAGGGAATGTGTCCCAGGAGGCCTGTGAATGCAATTTCACCCTCCAAGCATGCTGCAAAGATGGAAATGCCCTCCAGGCACCAAGAGCTACAGGTATCTGCTACGTGGAGACTTCCCCTTTCCAACCATCTGTGCTACTTCCAGCTACTTTCCCAGGGCCTGATGTCTCCACGTGATGGGGGCTTGGTTTCTTTGGCTTTCTTTCCATACCCCAGGCTGCATCACACAGCCTCCTTCAGTCTCAGGTCAGAGGGGGGTTTCCCCAAATAGACCTTGCAGGTCGGGAAGCCCCAAAGGGCTGCAGATTGTTTTGACTCAGGGTCGTAGAGATCCAGGTTTCGTGATTCCCTTGGGCTAAATTAAAGTGAAATGACACTAAATGATCAGTCACAGGCTTTATTCATTAACATGGACTTAGAGAGAACATTAACTTGGAGGCAACCCAACCTGGTGAAGCATAAATGGTCGGTGTGGGTTCTATTGAAATGTTTATAAGAAGAAACAAAGACAGAAAAGGAGTGAAAGACAGAGGAAGAGACAGTCACCACCCTTGGAGCCCGCGGTGTCCGTGATGGGCACGGCAACCCCGCAGTGGTGGGCACGTGTGTGTTATACAGTCCGTGGTTTTTATAGGCCCTTGCCCCGCCTCAGGGAGGTGCTTCCTCCCTTCTCATGCCAATTGGCTGCCATGCGCAGTCCACCCTCCTGGAACCTTCCAGAAATGGTCCAGGGGCTTCCGGGGTCTCTGGTGGTCTCCACCCCCGTTGCGAAGTCAGGGCCAATCAGAAAGCGGGACTGTGCGCCCTCCGGCACACCCCTCCCCCCCGTCCTGTGCTGACCAATGGCGCCGCGCCGCCAGGTTCCAGAAGCTTCTCCCGGGCGCGAGCGGCCCCGTGCCGTGGTTTTTGGCACACTTCCTTTATGGTTTGCCACTGCCACGCAGAACTTGTTTGCAGAAATTCGTCTTGTGACAATGTTTGAGACGTTAACAACTCGCATGTCCTTAACGGTCCCTTGCAGGGATGCCTGGCTGGAGAGCAGCTCTGCAGCAAAGGCCCCGGGAGCCCTGGGGACAAGGCAAACGGGAGTCCCCCGTGTGCCTGGGCAGCAAGGGCCGCCACTGCTCCCTGGGTTGTGTTAGCAAGAGTGCAGCTGGCAGGCGGAGGGAAGGGGCTGCTCCCCTCTGTTGCGCACGGGGCTCTGGGCCTGTTCTGGAGATCCCCACTACCAGACAGGCTCGCTGACCCGCACCACACCGGCGAGCGTGGGGCTCAGGATGGTGCAGCCCAGAGAAGAGGGGTTTGCTCTGGGGTGCTCCCCAAGAGTTTAGGAACCCCGGGTGCCCCACGGCCGGAGTCACCACACCGTGGGGTTGCTGTAGCCCTCCAGCGACCCGCTGAGTGCTGAGTGAACCTAGGCAGCAAAGAAGAAGTGACACCACAGACTCGCACTGTAAACATCTAGGTCTTGTGAAATTTTGCCCTGGGTTATCTGTTGAGCAGCCGTACTGATACCGTTGACTGTCATCTGCTGACCATCCTGTGGAGCATGCTGTTGGTACCCATACTGTTACCGACTGAGGCCATCTGTTGTATTGTGTAACTGTGGTCTGGCATTGATCGGCTGGATACTGAACTAAGCCCGGGAAGGATAAAGGCAAATAAGGCACATAGCTCTGGTGTGGACCGGACGCACCGTCATCTGGCCTGCGGATCCAACAACCCTCCCATCAGCAGAGACATCCCTGATGCCAACTGCCAGGGAGAACCTGAATCATCCTGGTGCAGTCTGAGCGTGTTGAGAACAGTCTGGGGAAGCCTATACCGGAGGGGTGGCCCCATAAGGACAAGGAGAGGGCGAGAATGGTCATTGTACCATGCATCCATGGCTTAACCATAGATCTCTGATGTGTGTATTCGGTTTTTAGTTCTTTAATATAGCTTTTAGTTTAGTTATCCTTGTAGATCATCTGGTGTTAATTGTTTAGTGTTGTCCAGCGTCTGTCATATGTGTGGAAGGGTTTAGCTCTAATAAATTCTTCTACTTGACCAATGATGATGTCTCCAGTTCACTGCAACTAACCCTGGAATCCAAAAGAATCCCAGACCCCCCCTCTAGTGGCGCGTCACAGACACACTGGAGCTGGAGACCCCCAAGCATGTCAGGGCTGGAGCAAAGGACACACGAGGAGAGGCCAAGGGCTCTGGGTGGATGCAGCCAGGAGAAGAGAAGGCGCAGAGGGATCTTCCTGCTGTCTGCAGCTGCCTAAAGGGAGGGTGTTGGGAGGATGGAGGCAGAGTCTTCCCAGAGGTGCCCCGGGACAAAACAAGAGGCAGCAGCACCAGCTGCAGCAAGGGAAATTCCCATCTGAGAGAGGACAAAACTTCCCAGCCATTATTAGCGTGGCCAAGTGCTGGAAGGAGCACCCTGAGTCGTGGGGGAATCCTTCCTTGGACATGGTCAAACTTTGACATCGCAAGGAGGCCCGGAGACACCTGAGCTAGTCAGCTCCACTCTGAGCAGGGGGTGGGACCAGAGCCCTCCAGAAGCCCCTTCCCACCTCAGCTACCCTGTGAGCCTGGGATACATCAGGCTGCTTTTCTATCCTGCTCCACCTGCCTTCATTGCCATTCTCAGCACACTAGGATTTCTGTCACCATTCACCTGAGGAGGTCCCCAAGGATTGCTGGGGAAAGAAAGCTTCAGAAACTTTTATTGCAAGCAGGAGGCATGGGGGACTCTGCCCTGAGCTGAATGCCTTCAGCAGGATCGCTTGCACCTCTTGCTCTCCCTAAGGAGCTCAGTGCAGCAGGGGAGAGCAGAGGGTGGTGCTGAGCTGCCTCCAGGAAGGCTCCACACTGTCTCCCACAACAGCTCCATAGACACGCTGATGAAGTACGGGCTGTCTAAGGGGACGGGGAGGTGGACTGAACCCTGGCTGAGCTGGACAGGAGCTTTGCAGGGAAGGAGCTGGGCAGAAAGGACCTCCAGCAGCAGCAATGGGGCTGGTGCTGGCCTATGAGCTCCTGAGGCAGCAGTGACCTCACAATGGACACTGCAGACACGAGCCCAGCTCTGGCCTGTCCCCGCCAGGGAAAGAGGCGACTCCTCAGTGACCTGCCTGAGCCAAAAGCCTCCTGCTGCCCTAAAAGCTCAGGAGACAAAAGCCACCTCACAGTCAGTATCGATGCCGTGTGCCTGCTGCTGGCCCAGCAGGTCCTCAGACGGAAGTGACCTCATGAACACAAGAAGCAGGCATGTGCCTGGCCCTGGCCTATCAGGCACTTTGGCAGAAGTGAGATGACCAGGATGAAGAGCAGCAGTGTGCATACTGCTGGCCTGTCGGGTCCGGAGGCAGAAGTGACCTCACAATCTGCATTGAAGCAAGGTTCCTGCAGCTGGCCTATCGGGTGCTCAGGCAGAAGTGACCTCACAATCTACATGAAGGCAATGTGCCTGCTGCTCTCCTATCAGGTCCTCAGGCACAAGTGACCTCACAATCAGCATCAGAGCCATGAGACTGCTGCTGCCCTATCAGGTATCGAGGCAGAAGTGACCTCACAAGCACAAGCAGCAGCAAGGAGGAGGCCCCAACAGCACAGACAGTGCAATCTTTTACAGACAATACACTCCCTGGACAGCTGGGAAGACTGACTTGGCAGACAGTTTTCCCTAGACAGGCCTGCAAAGGCCTAGGAGGCATCCACTATTTTACTTCCACATTCCTCCTTTGAGACTTGCAGTCTCATGTCGTCTTAAGCTCCAGAGCCCGGCAGAAGGGCACCACATGCCCTGCTCACGCCTCCTGGATCCCAGGAGCAATCTCTGTGCAGGCTGTGCTGTCCCACCATCAGGCCTGGCCTCTGGCCTTTGCTATCACTTCTAGCCACTAGTCCAAGTACGTCTTCCTTTTCCTCTTCCTTATCCTTTAAAATATTCTGCATCATTTCTTGGGCCGCTGCTTGCGCTATGCCTCCTTCTATCCTTTCCCACAACAATCTGCCACAGCAGAAGATTAACTGCACCAATCCATGCACAATGACCAAGGTTAATAATTCTAATGAAATATACTTGGACATCCTTTCAAGCAGCTTTCCTAACCATCCTGTCCATTATGGGGCAAACACAAACATAACCAACAGTTTGAAGAGATCATTACACTAACTCACTCTTGGGTGAGCTTCCAATAAAGGTTAGTACCACAAGTCTCTGGATGTAACAGTTTTTTTCACAGCTAGCACATGACTGGTAATGTAAACCTCGATATAGAGTCCTGAAATGAAGTTATGATCTTTAAAACAAAGAAAGCAGCAAGAAGTTCAGGTGGTAACAGCTGGGTCATTAAAGGCTCCTTGCAGGGCTGTAGAGGGAGCTGCTGCTGGCGCTTGGTGGAAGGAAGTCCATCTGGGCCGTGCAGCTCTGCGGTGGCAGCAGAACTGTAACTAACTACAGACTGCGCTGTGTCTGCCGGTGCCACGACCCTTTTACACTGGGAAGCACAGACTCAGGTGGGCAGCCCTTGCTCTGTGCTACAGTGTCGGGAATTAACAGCACCGGATGAGGTCCTCTGGTGTACCTTAATGCAGAGCCAGTGTCCTGGTTCCAGGGAGTGACAGATGTCAGTGGCGGGTGCAGGGGAGGCTTCTCTCACCTGTGCATAGAAAGACCTTACACATCTCATTAATGCCTGGCACTATTTTGAAGGGCATCACCTGCCAGTGGCAAGGTTGCCTGCGTGGGTGTTAAGGGTGCTGTGCGAGGCAGCCGCATGGGGCTGCCCCTTCAGAGCTCGGCAGGTGACAGCCCAAGTTTCCTAGTCACCGTATTTCTTATGCACCTTAACGCCAGAGGTAATGCATCTGGCCATTTCAGACCAGTCTCTGTGCAAATCTTCACCAGCTGGGTTTTCAAAATGAAGTTTTTGCTTCCTACAGCCCCACTGGATTGGGGGTGAGAGGCACAATGAAACTTTTGTTCCATTTGAAGGGCTGCACAAATTTTCCGCATTACTTGTCCGAAAAAATGGGTCCGGCTAGATAATGTTAGGGGAATACCAAAATGAGCAATTTGTTCTTCCAGGAGCTCTTTTTTTTGCAACAGTTGTGGCATCTACATGTCTGCAAGGTGAGGCCTCAGCCCATCCTGGGAACATATCTACAAGGACAGAGACGTATTCAAAATTACAGAAAAGTGTCTAGTAACTTTAGTGTCACTTCCAAAAGCATTGCATCATTCAAATCATACCTTTTAATGGAAGTTACATTACATATCTGTGTATTATCAGGCAGCTTATACACACTGAGGTGAGTTCAGTCCTTTCTGGATACTGGGTCTGCACACAAGCACAGCTGGATCCCACCTAAATGAATACAGACCCATTAGAAACCAAAGGATAAATCGCATGTTCACAGCTGGTTAAATTTTGGTCGAAACAGTGATCTGGTGATTGAAAACTAGCACTCAGTGTAAACTGCTGCTTTTATCTTGATAGCTTTTCAATCTGCTCTGCTTGAACCTCTTGATCTAGCTGTGTTACCTCTGACAACGGACAGGATGTCAACAACACACTGTGCTTAAAGCTAAGCTGGAACTAGCCAATGGCCAAGTGGTAAGGCCTACTCTTGTACTGGAGAAAGTGAACACACTTGGGATGGATGTCCGTCGTGGCCAGAGCTGGCTAGATTGCTTTGGGAAATGGGAAATTGCTAACCCACAGGTATTTGCCCCATTGCACTGCACTCTAGCCCAAGTGACATTGCTGCAGATGATCGAACCATTGCCCAACAGCCAAGTTGTGAACACGCCGCAATACTGGATCCCACCAGAGGCTAGGAAGCTGGTGAAGGAATTCATTAAAGATTTAGAAAGGCAAGGAATTATAAAGAAAATCCCCTCTCCTTTTAACTCCCCAGTGTGGCCTGTGAGAAAAAGCAATGGGGCATGGAGACTTCCTGTACACTAAGGAAAATTGAATGCTGCCACACAGCTGCTAACCACTGCTGTTCCTAGTTTGCTAGAAATATCAGATCAGCTCAACGCAGCTGGGTTTAAAGGGGTGGCATTCTTTGATGTAAAGGATGTGTTCCTTATGGTCCTGTTGTCCCCACAAGACCAGGAGAAGTTTGCTTTCACATGGGAAGGGATGCAGTACACCCTTCCCCAATTACCCCAGGGATACAAACATAGTCCTACGTTAGCCCACGCTCAGGTAGCTAAGGTGCTAGAGGAAGTCACGATGCCAGCAGGAGTCACGCTTCTTCAATATATAGATGACATACTGATAGGGGAGACGATGAACAACATGTACAGGAAGGAAGCAGTGCTGTGATGTGTCGGCTGTACGCATTAGGGATTGAGATATCACAGGAAAAACAGCAAGGACCAAGTGAGGAAGTGAAGTTTCTGGGGGTGCGATGGGTGGGAGGCAGAAAGGAGATACCTCAAGATGTCTTGGAAGATCTCTGGGACCTCTCCGACCCAGCTGATAAGAAATCCCTACGAGGAATTATTGGCACATTGGGATTCTGGAGGCAACACAGACCGGGTTTCAGGATCCTAGCTCGACCTTTACAGAGCTTATGAAAGAAATCAGCCAAATGGGAATGGAATGAACAAGCTAAGGAGGCTCCCAATACACTAAAGGAAGAAGTAGAAGCTTACCAATCATTAGGGCCAGTACACCCCCAGGCCCTTTTGTACTCCATGTGATGGTAGGAGATTTGGGGGCCTGCTGGGGGTTGTGGCAGAGAACAGGCAAAGGCCAAAGAGAGCGGCGTATACACTTTGGATCAAAGGCATGGCAGGGAGCACAGTGCAACTCCTCAGTACTTGAGAGAGTTTTACTGGGAGCCTATTGAGCTCTACCAGATACTGAGACTATCCCAGGAGATAGAGAAGGACATTTAAAACTACCCCTCCCCATCTTGAAACCCATCCTAACCAGACAACCTCTCCCTGCTGGGCTGGCTCACCAAATGATAGGACAGCGGTGGGCCTTGTACCTTCACCCTAGAGCAGGTGGCGATGGGAGCCCAAGCGAAGGGAAATTAACTGAGGAAGTCCAGAAACTAGGAATGCCCAAAGACTATTGGGAGGAACCTGAGTCCCCAAGGAGTGAAGCACCGAAATTTGATCCTCAACAACCCAAAGGGGCATGGTTCACTGATGGGTCTGCCAAGAAATGTGAGGGCAAATGCTTAGGAACTGCTGCTGCTGTGTCCGTGGCTAATCCACAAGTCCTAACCACCCAAATTGAGGGGTCTGCCCAACTGGCTGAACTACAAGCCATTTGAATGGCTTTAAAAGCTGGAGCTAGGACTATTTATACTGACTCCTCTGCTGTTTGGGCAGGAGCCACACAATGGTCGAGGAATTGGCAAAGGAAGAATTGGCAGGGAAAGAAGCGGGATGTTTGGGGAAAGGAGATATGGCAGCAAATCCTGAGACATTCAGAGTCTCAACCAATTGCAATAGCACACGATTCTGCCCATCAGAAAGGCTCCGACCCTGCCCACTTTTGGAATAATGAGGCCGAATAACACGCTAAGATTATGCCTCTCACAGAAGACTCCTTGGAAGCCCTGAGCATTGATTATTTAGCACAGTGGCTACAAGAATGGTTAGGACATACTGGAGAATTCCATTTCTTCAAACAAGCTAGGAGGCGAGGATGGCTTGTAAGGAGGCGCACTGCCAAATACATAATTGAAATTTGTAAATTTAGTAAGGAAATGAAAAAACAAGTAACATTAAGACAGTCAAATGCCAACCTGCGCAAAGGGAAAGGATTATGGGAAGTATGGCAGGTTGATCATATAGGTCCTTTGTGCAGGACACCCCGGGGCTGGACCTATATTTTGACTGGGGTGGAAGGAATCAGCGGAATAGGAATGGTGCACCCAGGCAGCATGGCAACCACACTGGCCACCAGTGCTGGCCTGGACCATTGCTTTACTATCCTACCCTTACCACAAGAAACTAGGTCTGAGAATGGTTCACATTTTAAGATTAAGGGTGTCCAGGACTGGTGCGAGCGATGAGGTGTGAGATGGACGTTCCATCTACCCTATCACCCCCAGTGTAACAGGACAATAGGGGGATGGAATGGTCTGTTAAAACAGCAATTAAACACGAGGACACAAGGGCTCCAGTGGGGACGTGCCCTATGCCCAGCAGTGTTCACCGTGAACAAGCGGCAGGCTTCAACAGGAAGCCCCGCAGATAGGGCCTTTGGCCTACTATATTCACAAGGGCCGAAGAGAGTTTTCAAACTCAACTGCAAGGGTTATATAAACCCGGAGACCATGTTTGGATTAATCTAAAGGAATTCCAGACGTCCCTCTAGTGGCGTGTCACACATGTGCCTGCTCCATCACCAGGATGATGTCTTTGGGATCCCCAGGAGACATCTGCCAGGCCCAAGATCAGACCCACAGCTGAATCTCTGGCCTTGGCTGTAGGAAACAGCACGTTTGCTCTGAAGCACCATGCAGAGCCCACTTTGGTCAAAGTGTTTATTAAAAAAACCATATATATCTCTCTCTGTAATTCCTTGAGATCTTTTGCTTAGGTCATATTTATGTGAGGAATCCAAACCTTTTGAACAGGATCGTTGGTTGCTGTCCAGATGATGATGGTAGTCTCTGTCACAGGTGTCCTTGCAATAGCACCTTCAGCTGGATCAGATGACAGTCCCTCAATGGGACTGTGCCAGTGAACCCTGATAATCCAGCTGGCCCATGGTTCTGTGTGACCACTCCAGAGCATGCACGATCCATTTCTGTTGATATAGGACTGTATTGGATAAATCTGAATGCCATCCTTGCATCCCAGTTCTAACTTCAATTCCAAAGATCTTGCCACAGTGCAAAAGAAATGACACCATCATCCCACTGTTTCCTCCTCTAGCTGCCTTCTCATCTCCCCTCCCCCTGACCTCTCCTTTTGGCTAGCAGGACTTTTCTGATGCTCTGGATGACCTCCCACCTCCCTGCTGGCCTACGTGTGTGACCTGTGAGGAACGGACCTCACAGTCGATATCCCAGACATGTCACTCTCACCTGCCTGTCCCTCTCCCCTCCTCCTGAACACTCATGTCCATGGGGAAGGTTTTCTCAGCTGCTTCCTGACCCCACCGTGCCTGCCTGCTGCCCAATCAGAGTGCTGCAAGAGAAGTGACCTCCCAAACAAGCTCCCAGCCATGCCAGCTTTCCCTGCCTCTGCCTCTGCCCTCTTCAGCAGCTCTCCTCTCGGCTGGGGGCTTTCTCCTGCCCTGCATGACCTCCCAGTGCTGCCCGCCTGCTGCTGGCCAAGCAGGCTGCAGTCACAGAGCTCATCTCACAAGCACTGTGCCAGTGCTGCCACAGTCACCTGCCTCTCTCTGCCTCCTTCCTCCCTCCAGGCTCTGCCCTCTACCTCCTGGGCTTTGTCAGGCCCTTGGCCACCTCCCATGCCTGCCCACCTGCTGCTGGCCAATCAGCTGCTCTGAAAGCAGAGACCTCACCATCCAAGCCACCAAGGTCACCTTCACCTCTCCCTCCCTCCCACCTCCTCCCAAGCTCTCCTTGCTGCTGGACAGCCTCTCCCATGCTGCTGATGACCTCCTAACACCTGCCTGCCCACCCGCTGCTGGCCAGTCTGGAGGTCCTGTCCCTCGGGGCTGGCCCAGCTTGAGGGCCAGGCACACTCCAGAGCAGTGGCTCAGGACCTGCCTTTGGCCTCGCTCACGTTGCTCTTCTCCCTTTTGAACAGCTGCTCTTCCTAGGACGTGTTCCTAGTCCCTCTGCTGCTGTCCCAGCAGCTTCTCCTAGTGATAGGGAGTAAAAAAGAGAGGTGCATCGCTGTATGAACAGGGAGAAGGCAGAGAAATACTGGAGGCCTTATTCAGGCCATACATTACGGGATCCACTTCCGGAGAAGTTTCAAGGTCTCTGGGATGTGTTAGAGACCTCTCATGCCCAAGCCCATGACCGGGTCCCATGGGCACCTAATCAGCCAGGGGCTGAGTCAGGTGGGCTGAGACCTTGCACTGAACAGCGATTGACCCTCAAGGCAAGGGGTCTCGGTGTCAGTGCTCCGCAAAGGAAGGACAGACTACCTGGTTTGGAAAAGGGAGAGCCAAACATCTGAGCGATCCACATGGCTTCAGCCCGGACTTTTATGTGCCATATTCAAAGAGCATTCTGAGTGCCCAACAACTCCCTCTTGGATGTCAGGGATATCCAGTCCAATGTCAGACTCAAAAACCTCCTTCTATCTCATGAGGGGTGTCAGAGACAGACGCTCTTTCCCCTGGTGCTGCTGTCAGTGGCATGGGCATTGCAGCGGGGCAAGCACCATCCCTCTTTGCGGAGACTTACCAGCAGAACTGCTGCTGCTCTTCTTGCCTCCATCTATTCCTCTCAGTGACGTGCTTCAATATATCCCGATGGCTTTTATATGGCTCCAACCTTCTTAGCATCTGGACTGCTCATGGGAAAGATGGCTGCAACAACATGGAGAAATTCTTTACCGCTGGCTTAGGCACTTCCTGCCTCTCCCCTCTCCCAGCCCCTGCACCCGCCCAGGCCCATGAGCACCCACAGCCCCCTCCCACCTGAGAGGAGCTTTAGGGGTTGCTGTGAGCTGCAGAAAGGCCTCTGGAGAGCAGGAGGGAGTAACCAAGGTCATTCCTATGTCATGAGGAATCAGAGGATGCTGTGTGCAGGTCCAGGCCTCATGGACTGAGGTCCCTGACACTCGGCGGGCTCACAGCCGCTTGACACCTGTGGCTGCAGCTGGTGCACACTTACTCAGGCTGGATTCTCCCCAGCTTGGCTGCTGCTCTCTGCTCCTCCCTTGATGGAGGCTTTTCAGCCCTTTCCCACGTCTCCTTGTGTTCCTTTCTCCTCAGCTGGGCTGCGGATGTGGAGTTCAGGTCTCTTCAGCACCAAATTCCTGCCAAGGAGGAGACACTCTGGCAACGGGCACAAACCAAAACACAAGCAGTTCCACCTGAACATGAGCAAACACTTCTTTACTGTGAGGGTGACTGAGCTCTGGAACAGGTTGCCCATAGAGGTTGTGGAGTCTCCTTCCTTGGAGATTTTTAAAATATATATCTGCACACAGTCCTGGGAAACGTGACCCTGCTTGAGCAGGGGGCTTGGACTAGACAGGATCTCCAGAGGTCCCTTCCAACCTCAACCATCCTGTGATTCTGTGATACAAGATGGCAAAGAGAGGGGCTGTTTCCCAGAGCACCTCTGGCAAGAACCCTGCAGCAGGAACTGGGGAACCAGGACACTCTCCAGCACATGCCCACAGGGAAATGCCAGCATCACCCCAGGCTTCACTACAGTTCCCAGCTGGCCCTCCCACTTCCTTCGGGCATCCCTGAGAGCAGCATAAATGAGCAGGAGGGAATTGCCACTTGCAGGGCAGGAACATCCAGTGGCATCTCCACTGGGTCTGGCAGGACAGAGCAAATGATCCTCGCAAACACTTGTGACCTCAGACTTTATCCTGAGCATCAGTGCTCACTGCCCCACTGGCTGCTTCTACAACACCCAAAACCCAGCAATGGGGATTTAATAGCACGGTGACTTTTCCTGATGATGGGACCCATTTGCTGCTTGTTCTTTGCCTGTCACAAACATTTCTGGAAAAAACACTCCAGCTATTGGAAAAAGTGTGAGAATTACAATTTTCTTTCCAAAAAAAGAAAAAAGGTTCCTCCCAGATGTCTTTTGCTCCCTGGTATACTTCTCTTTCTGCTAACTTTGCCCAGCACGGGATCTCCCCAAATACAGGAAGACTTTTCCCCTGGCCTCACATCTTTCTGAAAGGTCAACTGTCATGCAAGGGAAAAAAAACCAAGGAATTCATTTTGGAGGTAGGTGTGAAAAGACATCTGCTCAGCATCTGCATCCTGTTTCTACTGCAGTAGAATTGGGACCAAGGAGGAAAAAGTAACTAGGCGAAGGTTCGTTGTTTGGGTGGAGAAAGGGAGATACAAAGTTGATGAAAAGGTGGTTCCAGAAATACAGAAAATGGGGAATAAGGTGTACAAATGAAGAAGTAGGAGGCATCTCCCAACTGGAGTAGCTCCAGATGGTAGGTGTGTGAATGCTGATGGATGGCAGTGGGGCTGACAACCCCTTGGACAACCCCAGACTCTCTACCAGGCCATGCCTGAAAACGTGGTGGGGGTGAGTGCAGAAGGGAGGGACAGGCTTGCACCCTAAGACTAAGTAGTGGGGAGGGAAAGGAGACAAAATTACAATTCTGTGCCGTTCGGGGCCAGGCATTGCGGAGGGGCCGGGCCGAGCTGGGGCTGCGCTGCAGCCAGGGCAGCACCGAGCCTGCTCGCCCTCAGGGGTGCCACCCCACCTGGCCAATCAGCGAACGAGGAGGGGCAGCAAGCCAATGGGTGCCTGGGAGGGGCGGGCCGTGCCCTGAGTGACACGCAGGCCGCCCAATGGCGTGCCCCGGCGGGGCTGTGCCTGCTGCTGGCCCGGGGCCAGCGTGGCGCAGTGCCCACTGCCCGCTGCCGGCTGCGCCTGGGCAGGGAGGGAGCCATGGTGAGGACCGTGCTGGGGCCCCGCAGAGCCAGCTGCCACCGGGAGCTCTGGGTGCCGAGGTCGGAGGTTTGGGGCAGCGCCAGCTCCCGTGTGCTCAGAGCTGGGGCTCACCGAGACGGGTCATCTCTTCCTAACGCCCCTGCGGAGCGGTTGGTCCTGAATCTCCGGTTCCAAACCCATCCCTGTGTCCCCTGGGCACGTCCCTGGGTCATGGCTGCTGTTGTTGTGGGGGTCAGATGTTATGGAAAATTACACTCCCCGGCCACCACAACAGGGTCTGACCCGAGGTTCCTGCTGAGAAGTTCGGAGCCAAATCAAAGTGAATTAAATACATTTTAATGATGCACGTGCAGTAATTACAGCTCGAGCTGGGTGCCTCCAAAGAGGGACCCCAAACCAAGAAATCCCTGGGCAATTACACCTTTATAATCCAAGTTCCCCACCCCCCATGCAAAGGTTCAGACCAAACGTAATATTTGGGTCTGGGGTCTTCCTGTTCTCCACTGGGTCCCACTGTCGTCTCTAGGCAGGCTGTTTTTCCTTATCTTTGCAGTGGTGGGCCTGATCTTTATGGTGGCAGCTTCTGCTCATGGATTTCCCTCCTTGCAATCTTCCTCGTCTTTCCACCTTGAACCAGCTCTGGGGCCCTTTCTTACTGAACTAGGTGGAAGTTCCTCATGTTATCTGAGTGCGGCCTAAGGCTTCAGCAAGTTTAGCTACTCATGCTAAACACGTTTCATAGAAGTTGTGCTAAGTGGCCAGCTCTAGGCAGTTTCAGTTCAATATTCTTCAACACCCCAGGGGACTTGTTCATTAAGGATCAGGTTTGAGTGGCCTGCAGTTTGCAAGCAGAACCTTGCTGTTAGGGTGGAAAATCTGCCATAGACCTCTGTGACTTCTGCAGGCCATCTGGCTTTTCCAAGTGAGTTGCAAGAGTTGACATGGCTCTCTCTCTCTCACAAACTGCTGTGCGGGCTTTTGAAAAGCTGTGGAGGATTAGCAGGCTAGAAGCTTGCATGAGGTGCAGATTCTTAATCTAAGCTTGTCACTTTGCAGGAAGAAGGGGACTTGATCCTCATGAAATGCTCTCTCTAACCTGGCCCAGTCCATAGGCACGAATCAGGGCCTGTCGCTCTTGAACACTGCGCATCCTGATACTCGTCCTTGCCTGTGCAGTTGAGAGACCTGTGAACACCCGTGAGGCTGTTGGATGCTCTGGACACACGTGTTCCTTCCCGGGCATTGGAGGCATAACGGCATGTGGCAGAAATCTTCTTCCCCAGCTGCTCTGCAGCAGTGTGAGCACTTGAATTGTTTCACAAGCGGGCTCTCAAGCAAAGCACCCGCGTTCACAGATACTCCCTTGCCAGATGGAGCAAGCTTGTCAGGCTTGCTCTCTTTGAACTTTCCTAGACCTGTCTGCAGCTTTCTTTCGCTTGCTTTAGCTGTGACAGCACTTTCTCCCTTTGACCGTGTTTATGTGGCTAATCTGCGTTTTTTGTCCTGGTGTGGTACAACCCTCGTTTGTTCTCCATAGCAGCAGCAAGCAGCTATTCTGTGGAGGATGAGATATTTACCGCTCTCACCCAGTGCTGCAGTGTGGAGATACACAGGCCTGGGCAAATAGCAGAGGCCTGGACAAGTGGAATACCAGCATGGGAGGGTAAGAGATGGGGCACAGGCTTGGCACTGCAGACCCCACGGTGAGAAACACCTCACCGATGGTCGGTGAAAGAAAGGCAGACCTGGAGATGGACAGGCCAGGTTTTCAGGGAACAAAGAGGTAACGCAGAAGGCATGTCCGTGGTGACGAGGCAGATCTGAGGTCGGGCTGGGCAGTCAGGCCACAGGTCGCGGTCCACATCAACAGGGCCCATGGCCAAGCAGGGGCATGGCTGTGGCAGAGCTGGAGACCGGCACTCCTCCAGCGTAGCTCAGGCAGGGAGTGAGGGCCCCAGGCTGAGCCAAAATGGGGTCCGGGGCCCATGGGCAGGGGTGAGTGCGGGCCCCAGGGGAGGCTGGTCAGAGCCACTACAGCCTATTAGTGCCCACAGGGCCCGGACACACTGCCAGGTCAGCTTTATCCCCACATGGGCCATCAGCACTCACCCAGGATTTGTTGCAGTATTCCTCCATTGCAGCTGGTCCCTGCTTCCACCTCCTGAATGCTGCCAGTTTTGTGCTGGAGCTCTGCCATGAGTTGCCTGTTTAGCCAAGGCAGTCTCCTGACATGTCTGCTTGTTTTCTGGGGTATCGAGGTAGACCATTCTGTCACTTGGGGGGTGCTGTCCTCAAAGACCTGCCAGCTTCCTCGAGCTCCTTTGCTCTCCAGAGCTGCCTCCCATGGGATCCTCCTGCCAGGTCCCTCAAGAAGGTGAAGTGTGCTCTCCCGAAGTTCAGGTTCTGTCCTCTGCTGCTCTCCTTCCTCGCTGCCCTCAGGCTCTGCAACTCCACTCTTTCATGGTTGCTACAGCCCAGGTGACCATGGACTCTCATGGCCCCAGCTCTCCTGGTTGTGAGCTTCCCCTTCCGGCCCTTGGCACCCTTGTTAGTCCCCTCCTACCCCCAAAAGCTCAGCACACAAGTGCACCCAACACACACACAAGAGTTGGGAGTGCCCTCCCACCATGCAGGCAGGACGGCGCAGTAGGAAGGGGGGCCCAGGCTCAACCCCTTCAAACCAGCTCTTCCCGCTTCTCCCCAGAGACCCCTTGTCAGCAGGGCAGGTGCTGGCCATGGCAGGGCCCTCTGCACAACTTTCTCAAGGACCAACACGAAGCAGGAGAGCCCTAGGCCACAGCCACCACGGCTGCAGCCAAACAGTAGCTGTAGCATGACCTTGGCAGAGAGCTGCCCTGGCAGCAGGGACTGACACCCAAGCCCTGACACCGGAGCTGTTTGTTGTCTTCAGGCCTCTCCAATGCTCACACGCTGCAAACAGCAGAGTTCACACCACACCCAGGAAGGGTCCACGCCAGGTGGGGGCTCTGGTTTAATTCAAGAGAACAAAACTTCTTGTGTGCCACCATCACGGACAGTCACTGTTTCTTCTTCTTGTGTCTCTGCACACTGCCCTTCTTCCCAGTGCTAAGGAGGGAGAAAGGGAGAGGCTGTGTTATGCACAGAGAGAAAGGCAGAGAAATAGTGCAGACTAGCTCAGGCCACCTGTGTTGGGACGTGCTTCTGATGGGGTTTCCATGCTCACCCTCATGTAACACAGGCCCCTGTGTCCAAACAAGGACGCACATGCAGCTCCTCAGCCTGGGGCTGAGTCTGCCGGGGCCAAGACTGGGGGTGAACCTGTGTCTGGGGTCCAGCGTTCAGGGAGAGGTTTGAAAAGGTGCACACAAACATTTGTGCTCAGCCGTTCAGGGCTTCTAGGTCCCCCAGTTGAAGCCTATTCTGAGCCCCCAACAGCTACGCCTTGGACTGAAGGGAAGGCTGATCCAAGGCCAGTGTGGCTTGCTCAAGGTGAAATGTGGCTGCAGCAGCACTGACATAGCTCTCTCTCACTCAGGTGGAGACCCCTTCTGCTCCTCTCCTCCCCCAGCTCCTCCAGCCTGGTCCCATTTGCAGCCAAAGCCCTTCCCCTCCAAAGGAGTGCTGGGCATTTACTTGGGCTGCAGAGAGGTGCTTATCCAGCTCCAGCTCTATCCAACCCCATGGCTCTGGGATTGGGAGTCTGACCCCTCAGTGGGTCACTGCTACTCAACCGCCCCAGGCTTTTCCTGCAGCTGGCACAAACATACCCTGTCTGTCGAGTCCTCTGTTGCTCGGCACACCATTTTGCCGCCTCCTCTGTGCAGGAGAAGTAAACACTCAGAGTTGCATCCTTATCTTGTCCCAACTGGCACTTGACGACTTCCTGAATACTTGGCTTTTCTTCAGCCGGCTTCTCAACAGTCGTCTTTGCTTTCCTTCTTTGGAGAAGGACTGAACGTGCCTGAACCCTTGGCTGGGTCTCAGTTCGCTGCTGAACCTGCAAGGCAATTCCACACAGGTTTGTGCCCCACTTCCAAGTCCACGCAGCTGCTCTCAACATGCACCTCTAAAGCAGCCAGGGCCTGCAGGAGCTGTGCAGTCACCATGCCCTTGGCCTGGCCTGCCCTCGGGCACCCCAAATGACAAATGCTGCCCCAGGCAGGGACGCTGCAGCCTGAGCTGGAGAACAGCGAGAGGCACCACGAGATGGCCCAGACTATGTCACAGCCTGACCAGGCTTCACTGTCGTTCCCACTGGCACTTCTCACTCAGTCTCCAGATACCTCCTAGTGTCATCAGTGAGCAGAGGGAATTGTCACTTGCAGAGCAGGAAATCGGCAAGGCAGTCCTGCTAGGGAGGGAGGGGGAAGCACAGGTCCAGCAGGTCTCTTTTTCCCTGAAGCAAAGGTTATTTCTCACACTCTCCTCTGACCCCTGTCTTGAGCCTGCCTGTCAGCACCATTTTGCCCTTAAGGGAATCCTAGCAAGACTGAACATCCCTTTTGTGTTCTGACCAGTCATCTAAATGATCGTGGAGCTGAACAGAAAGTCTCTGTCTTCAATCCCAGGAAGGCCCAGCAGGGACACTGCCACCAGAAGCAGGGCCCAAGAGGGTCTTCTGGTGTGTTCATGGAGAATGCAGCAGCAACAGATGTATTGTCAAAACAGAGCGCATCTTTGCCGGCAGTATCGAAAGCAATCCCCAGACAAAGGCAGTAAGGGCTCAAAGGAACACATTGGAAGGGGTCTTGTACAGCCGCTGCCCATAGGACGATGCTTTTCCATAATTCAGGCTGGCACAAGAAGGACCTCAATCAGGAGCACCTACCTGTTCTGCCCCCTGATGACCTTTGCTCCCTGGCTTCACAGCTGGTGGTCCGGCGTCAAGCGATTGCCTCCTCCCAGCTTGTGGTGTTTTCTGTGTGGAGACCCCTGGGATAGGTGGGAGCACACTGCAAACACACACCGCGAGGAGTGGTATGAGCACAGGAGGAGCTGGATCTCCACCCCACGTTCACCACACCTCCATGGGCCTGGAGACGTTGTTAGGAAAGGATCCCACAACAGCAGAGACAGAGCTTCTCTCTCACTCTGGAGGGGGCCATCCTGCCTCTCCCAGCCCATGCACACACACACTCCCCTTTGGACTCACAGCCCCCAACTCTGGATGAGATTTCAGGACTCCTCTGGGGACACAGAGAGGCATCTGCCAGCAGCGTTTAGCCACACCCTGCTTGTGAAAGCCACAAGACCAGATTTCACGTGAAGGAAAGGGCTCCAAGGTCACTCAATCCATCCCAAACTCAATGTGAGAACAGCTGCTGCTCCTTGTCCTTGGTGGCAGGGTGGCTGCAATTGCACTTTGCTTTGGAAGGCCACATCCTTTCCAGGCAAAGAAAGAGCTGCTCTGTGTTTCATCCTGTCTCACTACATACTCACTGGTCTCTGGGAACAGCCACCATGGTGGGGCAAAGCTCAGACACACACCTCTGCTCTTTAGAAGGCCTTCCAAGAGCACAGCCTTTTCCTCAGCCTCACAAAATGGCCATAGGCCCCCAGCCCGACTGTCAGCATATAGAAAGCATCCTGTTTACTTCCATCTAAAGGGAATGGGGAAAAGGCCCTCCTCTTCCGGAATGAGGATTTGCACTGAGTTTCCCAAAGGGCTGTAACCTGCAAGCAGAGGCAGGAGAATCAGGAAGCCAACAGGAAGCCCATCCAGCACGGGATCACTGGTCACTGTGGCATGGGATGAAAGGCCATAGAGGAACTATGGACATTATGTCCAAAGGAGATATCTCCCTCCAAGACAGACAAGGCTACAGGGTCCCCCTCATCCATTCCTCCCAGGGTCTCACCTGCCACGAGAGTCTTTTCCCTTGGCTTTCTTCTCCTTTTCCTCCATTCTATTAGGAGTAGCTAATTGGAGGGGGGCATGCCTCACTCTCGAGAGCAGCCGAATGGCACGAAGATTTCCTGTAAGCAGGAAACAAGAAAACGCTTCAGAGCAGTATCACAGTGACCACTGGAACAGGAGTGACATTCGGATTTGCTCCAGCCTGTGACAGAAGTACGAGGCCTCAATCAGATTCCTTTAAAGCCTTTAAAGTTTCCTGGGGAGGCCAAGGCCCTTCCTCACGCTGGCTCCTGTCCAACTCTTTGCTTTCACTCTGCAACATCATTTCTTGCAAAGGTGCTTTTCTACTGCTCTATCCATACCACGCTATGAAAAGGGAGGCTCGCAGGGATGTGCTGGTCACCTGACAGAGTCTCTTTGTGGCAATAACTTCTTCACATGAGGGGAACAGGTCCTGGGATCCTTCTACAGATCTCAAAGGCCTGCATTGCCCCTGGTGACACAGTCAACCCCAAGGCAGTGGTTTGGGAATGTCTATGAGAAACTCACAAGGAAAGGGTAGAGCTGCCTGCTCTGAAAATCCAGGGAAGTCTTGGCACCCCTTACCACACTTCTGACCAGATTCTCTAGGTCACCTTGATTCCATGAGATAGGTCATGAAAGAGGTCACACTCTCCATTACCATTCTGCTCCAGGCAGGATGGAGGATTCCCAAGGATTGTCCTCAACTTTTACTCTTCCTCCTCCAGTGGAAGAACAGTTTGCAGGGTACACTAGGGCCCAGAGTCCAGGGGGAAAGCTTAGCTCAGAGGGATCAACTGCAGCTGGGAGTGCTGGGCTGCCCTGAGGTCTTGCTCCCTCAGCAGTCACTAGAGATTTCCCAACAGGGCTGAGCAGCATCACATCTAGTGATGCCCAAGACATTGCACTGGAGCCTTGGCTCCAACCCCTACGCCAAGGAGGACAGAAGGAGAAGGCACAACCCCCCACCAGGAATCAACTGCTCCATTACCTTTCTCAACACTGGGGTCATCTTCTGCCCTCTCTCCCCAGATAGGCTTCAGAGGTGTCCAAGATGGAGTTCCCACAGATGATTCCCTGGGGGAAGTCTCCAGCTCCTGCCTGGAAACAGCAGAAAGACACCACTCTGGAGGAAGGGCTCCACAGTTCCTTTGCAGCTCATGTTAACTATGGGGACACAGGCAGCTGTCAGAGCCACTATGAAGCCCATCCTTTCCCACAGCAGAATATGCAGGATTGGCCCCATCCTGCAGGACTGTCTGAGGAAGCGGAGTGAGCCAGGGAAGACCTCCAGTGCCTGGAGGGACATAAGCTTCCTCCCCAGGCTGCTGCAGGGCTTAGCTAGCCTTCCTGGGAGAAAGCTTCTTCTAAGCTTTCCCAGCCAAATCCCCCAGGCTGCCACTGGAGACCGTCTCCCAGCTCCTGTCCACACTCCTGTCCAGGCAGAACAGACTAGTCTCCTTTCCTGCAGCATTCCAGCATCACTTCAAATTCCTGCCTTGCCCTCCACATCCCTTGCAGGCCCTCCCACACTCATGTCACTGCATCTGGAAAGAACAGCCCCCAGCCCCCAGGCCACTAACGGAACAAAGCCCTTTGCAAGCTGGGAGCCAGCACAAAGCTCTGCAGATGCCCCCACACACAGAGCCCAAACAAAGCCAGAGCAAGCCTGGAGTTCACTGGGAACCAACCATTGGAAAGGGTTACGCTCAAGTCCCTTCCAGAGTGCCTGTGTGTGGCAGGATGGCTGGAATTGCACTTTGCTTTGAAAGGCCACATCCTTTCCAGGCAAAGAAAGAGCTGCTCTGTGTTTCATCCTGTCTCACTACATACTCACTGGTCTCTGGGAACAGCTACCATGGTGGGGCAAAGCTCAGACACACACCTCTGCTCTTTAGAAGGCCTTCCAAGAGCACAGCCTTTTCCTCAGCCTCACAAAATGGCCATAGGCCCCCAGCCCGACTGTCAGCATATAGAAAGCATCCTGTTTACTTCCATCTAAAGGGAATGGGGAAAAGGCCCTCCTCTACCGGAATGAGGATTTGCACTGAGTTTCCCAAAGGGCTGTAACCTGCAAGCAGAGGCAGGAGAATCAGGAAGCCAACATGAGGGTCTCCAAGGACTTGCTCTGGGCTGCCCATCCAGCATGGGATCACTGGTCATTGTGGCATGGGATAAAAGGCATTTGGAGTTCTACGGACAGTCACCCATGTCCATTGCTCCAAGTGGCTCACCTCTCAAGAGACTCCTCTTCAGCTTTCTCCCTGTCTCCTTCCTCCATATTTACAGGCACTAGTTCGAGGGGTGAGTGGCGCTCCCACAAGAGGCGGCGCCGGAGAGGAAGCTTTCCTGTAAGCAGGAGACAAGAAAACGCTTCAGAGCAGAATCACAGTGACCACTGGAACAGGAGTGATGTGCAGACCTGCTCCAGCCTGTGACAGAACTATGAGGCCTCAGTCAGACTCCTTTAAAGCCATGTTTCCTAGGCAGGCCAAGGCCCTTACTCATATTGGCTCCTGTCCAACTCTTTGCTTTCACTCTGCAACATCATTTCTTGCAAAGGTGCTTTTCTACTGCTCTATCCATACCACGCTATGAAAAGGGAGGCTCGCAGGGATGTGTTGGTGACCTGACAGAGTCTCTTTGTGGCAATAACTTCTTCACACGAGGGGAACAGGTCCTGGGATCCTTCTACAGATCTCAAAGGCCTGCATTGCCCCTGGTGACACAGTCAACCCCAAGGCAGTGGTTTGGGAATGTCTATGAGAAACTCACAAGGAAAGGGTAGAGCTGCCTGCTCTGAAAATCCAGGGAAGCCTTGGCTCCAACCCCCTACACCAAGGAGGACAGAAGGAGAAGGCACAACCCCCCACCAGGAATCAACTGCTCCATTACCTTTCTCAACACTGGGGTCATCTTCCTCCCATTCCTTTTCCCAAACAGGCTTCACACCTTGCACAGCAGGAGCTCTCACAGGAGGAGCTCTCACACGTGGCACTCTCACCGGTGCTGCTCTCACTGGTGGTTTTCGGGGGGAAGTCTCCAGCTCCTTCCTGGAAACAGCAGAAAGACACCACTCTGGAGGAAGGGCTCCACAGTTCCTTTGCAGCTCATGTTAACTATGGGGACACAGGCAGCTGTCAGAGCCACTATGAAGCCCATCCTTTCCCACAGCAGAATATGCAGGATTGGCCCCATCCTGCAGGACTGTCTGAGGAAGCGGAGTGAGCCAGGGAAGACCTCCAGTGCCTGGAGGGACATAAGCTTCCTCCCCAGGCTGCTACAGGGCTTAGCTAGCCTTCCTGGGAGAAAGCTCCTTCTAAGCTTTCCCAGCCAAATCCCCCAGGCTGCCACTGGAGACCGTCTCCCAGCTCCTGTCCACACTCCTGTCCAGGCAGAACAGACTAGTCTCCTTTCCTGCAGCATTCCAGCATCACTTCAAATTCCTGCCTTGCCCTCCACATCCCTTGCAGGCCCTGCCACACTCATGTCACTGCATCTGGAAAGAACAGCCCCCAGGCCCCAGGCCACTAACGGAACAAAGCCCTTTGCAAGCTGGGAGCCAGCACAAAGCTCTGCAGAAGCCCCCACACACAGAGCCCAAACAAAGCCAGCGCAAGCCTGGAGTTCACTGGGAACCAACCATTGGAAAGGGTTACGCTCAAGTCCCTTCCAGAGTGCCTGCACAAGCCTACCAGAGACACATGGTGAGAAGATGCTCGCTTGGTCAGTCAGCAGCTAAAAAACAAACAAACATACTCACCTTGGAAAGACAACGACAGAGCCACAACAAGTCAGAGAAGCAGCTGTTTCGGTGCCTGAGAGGACTGAGTCCTTCCTCACTGACATCTGCAAAGGCAAGAGACACATGTGAGATGCTGCCAAGAAAATGATCTTCTTGCTCACAGCCCCTCAATTCTACAGAGGAGCAGCTGCAGGGGAATACAGGAGAATGGGTAAGAATACTGCCAGGCTTTGGGCAAGGGCCAAGATCAAGAGCCTCAGTGAGGAGACCGGTTCTTGCCTAATGGAGAAGTCAGTGGAGGAGAGCACAGGCAAAGGCCCTTCCCTAGTCTGTGTTCCTGGCTGCTGGCTTCTGGTGCCTGCTCCTGAGCTGAGAACAAAGTGTTCAGATGTCAGCTTAACCCCAAAGTCTCTCCTGAGAGTCAGATGGCTGCTTCCGCAGAATGCATCAATAGAGGCACACAGGCCTCCTTTTGCCCTGCACAGCGGGTAACAACTGTGAGTGCCAAACTTGTGGGGTGTGTTGAAGGAGCAGCTGAGGGTCCTGCAGTGGGAGCCACTGCCCAAAAGGCTGGAGAAAAGTCCCTGGCCTAGAGAATGGCCTGAAAGGGCACCACGGACTGGGACAGAAGGAAAAGACCGAGCTGGCAAACAGGGCTGGGCTACAGGCTGCTTGCATCTCTGGCTTAGCCCTCGAGTGGCTCAGCTCAGACTGCTTTCACACCTCCACTTTCCAGCTGCACCTGAAAGCCCAGGCTGAAGGCCAGGGCTGCACTAAAGACCTGGGCAAGGGCACTGGCCTGGAATGACTGTCTCTGTGACACAGCACGGCCACACCACTAGCAGTGTGCAGGTGCACACGTTAGGGCATAGAAGTCCCCCCTGCATGCTGTGGGGGTGCCAGAGACACACAAAGGAGCTGCTCAGCACAACTGGACCCACACAGGGACAACAGCTAAAGGAGCCTGCTCCCATATGGGCCTTGCTCTGCTTGTGTCTCTGCATTGCCGCACAGAGAATGGGGTGAGCAACAAGCCCTGCCACCTGCTGTGGTCCCAACACCACTGAAGATGATGGGCTGAGGAAACCACAGTGATGCTGGCAGCTCAGCTACAAGCTGCTATTTCTTGGTATCACAGCAGAAGGACAGGGAATTACAGCAACCCGCTCCTTTGCACAGCGCCAAGAGGCAGAGCAGACAGAAGACGGCCCTACACAGACACAGAGCTAGAAATGCTAAGGTGACCAAAGGTACTGTGACCAGCTGCCATACAGGAGAGATGAAAGACACTCAGGCCCTCTCACTTCAGGGAGAGAGGAGGGCTGAGGTCACCAGAGATTCGACAGCGATGTCTGAGGCCCCTGCCAGCCTGGAGAAGGGCAGGAGGGATCACTGTGCAGGGAGCTGGCACTCCTCTAGACCAGGACCATCCACATGCCCAGACAGGTTGTGGCAGGCCAAGAGAAATCCCTTCACTTTGACTTTGCTTGGGTTTCAAAAGAGCGAGAAGGAGCACTGCAGAAATGGACAACTTACCCCAAGAAGAGCTTCTCCCAGCTCTTCAGACCCATTCAGCCTTTGCAGAAGGCTTTTGTAAAATCTCATTTTCACAACATTGCCTTCAATGACCAGTATGCCAATGTCCTTCAGAACAAGGGCAACGCTCTTCCCACTCGCAAGACAGCAAGAGAGAAGGTACATGGTCTCTTCTATGCAAGCCTCCACTATTTTCCAAGAGAAGGAGACGTCCAAGGCTATGCGAGCATACTTCAGGGGCTCAGCTTGCTTATGACCTAGGCAGCAACAAAAGAGCACCACAGTCACTAACAGAGCACTTCAGCAGGCTAAAAGAGAGTGTCAGCAGCTTGAAGGTCTTCCAGCAGAACAGTGCTACAGAGCCGTCTTCTTTAACTCTCTGGGAAAGCCCAGAAAGGACACTGATGTCATCTCTCCCTTGGGAGAAATTGAAAGCACTCTGCAACCTCTTGGGCCAAGAGTACAGCAATGCTTCCTTCCCCACAGAAACAGAAAGAAAGGCTCCTGGCTATACTGTATGACCATTAGGCAGGACACCAGCACAAGGAGAGGAAAAAGCAGGCCAGTTCCCAGGAGAAGGGACTGCTCATGGTAATTGTGCCCACCCTCAGGGCATGCCAGGTTTGAAGAGACTTAGCTATGCCACGTCACAGTGGCTGCAATGAAGAAGAAAAACACATGGACTGCACAACAAATCTTACAGGCTGAATCTTCATTCCTCTTCATTAGTAATGGATATGAATTACTCATCATTTTTACCTTTGTCTTTCTGGCCACCCCAAGGCCCTTGGACCTGCTCAGCACACAACCCTGCTTTTGGTGCCCAAGGCCTGTCCCTGAGGGATGCCAGACTGATGTTCACAGCACAGAGAGGATGGAGTCCTTTGAAAGCAAAGGCCCACTCCAAACACAGCTCAGAGCTCCTGCTGCCCCACAGCCCTCACTGACATCACCCTACAGCTGCACTGCTCCTACCACTCCCCAGCAATCACCCCATAGCTGGCCTCGGAGGGCTTTTCCTACACACTACTGTTCCCATCTCTGTTTCAAGGCTCTCTACAGACGGCTTTGACCCACTTGAAGCAGAAGCAGCTTGGAAGAGCCAGCAGCAATGCTGCTGTTTGCCCTTACAAGGTCTGCTGGGGCATAAACAGGTGTTTAAACTACAGGAGTTTTAACTACATCAGCTTAGAAGCAGCAACCCCAAAACACTTGGTATGGAGCCAGCTGTAAAAGCAAGCCTGAGAGGGAGAGAGAGGCTCATTCGATTCCACATTCTGATGACATGACAATAAAAAAAACCCTGGAGCTGTTCTCAGGACCCAGCAAAGGCATTCTAGATTTCTGACAGCCCCTGCTGAGCAGCAGTTATCCACACCCCACACATCTCGCACGAGGAAGCACAAGTTTCAGTCTGTCTTCTTACCAGGAACATAGGCCTTATCATGGGTGAGGCCATGACGCTCTGCAAGATACTTTCCGAGGACAAACGTGGGTCTGCGAACAGTCAGAAGACCATTCTTGCCATCAACGACTTGTTCTCTAACAACGCGGAAGGTGCCAAGTCGAATAATTCTCACGTCCTGCAAACAGAAGAGAAGAGAAGAATTCTAAGCATGTGAGATGAACAAACAGCCCGAGGGCTTGTCAGAGCATGGCCATGGTGCGATGGGCCCTGCTCACTCCTGGCCTACAAAGGGACAAGATGGAGCCTTCTGGAAAGCTTGGGAGAGCCTTGGAGAGGTCCTTTGGAAGAACGTTCCAGATGGTTTCCTCCCCCTCCTCCTCGCCCTCTCAAAATTACACGTATATCATCCCTGTCATCCAGGACATCCATAGGAAGGCTTTCCAAGAAGGGAGATAACCTCAGAAAAAAACATGCCAGGCTCTCTCTTTGGCCTTTCACCCTTCCGGGGGGACTGGAGAAGGCCCAGAAAGCCTCCAACCCCTCCTGTGAATGAAACTGGACAGGAGATTTGTCATCTCGCTTTAGGGAGACATTAGTCTGTGGCACTCCTATCATTTGCAGCATCCTTCTCCATGGGATTTCCTTCTGGTTTCAAAGGAGGGGCAGAGCAATTGCACCCAATGGCACAGAGATGTCAGGACTGCTGAAACCATCAGGGCTGGAGGGGAGGAACAGGAGGGCAGACCCACCTTGTTCAGCACCAGCTGCTCTATGATGTAGTCTGACACACCTTCCCAGATGTGCACAGCCACTGGAAAAGCAAGAGAAAGTCATGTCGTGCTCTGGGTCGGCCAGCTCACAGCCATTCACCACACGCCTAACCAAGGAGATGGCAAGAGCGGGCGTCCTCAGACAGCACCCCCTGCCCAAACTAACCCCATCCCTCACAGGGGCTGCAGAGCTGAGGTGGGCACTGCCTTCAGGCTAGAACTGTCATCTGACCCCAGCAGCAGTCTGGACCTGAAACAGGCAGTGGGACATGGAGATCCTGCCACGGGACAGCCACAATACATCTCCCAGATCAAAGCCTGCTCTGCCAGTCTGGAGGCACAAGACGGTCCAGTGGGAAGGGCTAGAGGCAGTGGCTGGGGTCCTGGACAGAAAGCCAAGCTGAGCTGAGGAACAGTGCAAGGATGCATTTTGAGCACCGGTGTTTCTGGCAGTCTCGCCAGAGCCCAGCAGGAGCTGCAGGACCCCTCCGCCTTCTTCAGACAGGTCTCCTTTCCTTCCAGACGCAGCTGTCAGAGGGTGACCCCCTCCCTAGGGATACTGGCAATGATTTACGTCCCAGAGAGGACGGTGCTGTGCCCGTGGAAATCTGGGGATTCAGGGGATCCCCCGGGGACTCTCCTGCAGGGCCAGTTTCCCCCATACTGGATCCCTGCATGCACAGGCTCTGCAAGGCCACCAGGGCAGCTCCAGCTCCTTCCCCCGCCGGGAGCAGGGGCAGCGTCAGGGGCAGGACCCAGCAGTCCTGGCCACCACACTGGCACCTGAGCCAGAGGGGACCATCAGCTGGAGCTCTTGGGGCACCAACCAGACTGTCCAGCCCCTCCCACAGCCCAGGGTTTCCACAGCCAAACTCTCTTTCCCCATTCATCCTCTCCACAACCACATTTGTTAAGGAGCTCCTGAAGGCCTTACCCCAGGCAGGGATTACTGGCACCCCCTGCTCACGCGGCGTCCCGTGGCCAGCGTCCCAGAGCTCCATCCTTGTCCTCCTCGCCCTGGGTCACCCCTGTGGCGGAAGATGATGAGGAAACAGCTCCTCTCCTCCTTCTCCTCCTCCTCCTCCGCACTTCCCCACAGCCCCGCGCTGCCCCGGCCTCCCCTCGCCGGCTCCCGCTGGGGCTCGGCGGCTCCTGGCAGCAGAGCGGTGCCGAGAGCAGCCCCAGCGCCTGGGCTGGCGCGGCCTCGCCGGGACGTGTGGGGAGAGGCCGGGGCCGCGCGGGAGAGGGCAGCTGTGGCCGTGACACGGGATGTCCCCTGTGAGCACAGCCCGTGTCACAGAGGGGGCCCGGCCCCCCTCGCCCCCAGGGCCCCGGCCAGGGCTGGCCCTGCAGCGGGCAGGGGCTGCGCGGGGCGCCCGGGGGCTGCCCTTGCCCCACGCAGGCCGGGCCGCAGGGACAACCCCGCCGCGGGGCCCGGCCGGGCCGGCACAGGCGGCTGCGCTGCCCCGGCCGTGGCCCCCCCAGGGAAACCTGCCTGCGAGGGAGGGCAGGGGGCCCTGCGCCACGCTCGCCCCACGGCGGCACAGCGGAGGCGGCTGCTGCCACCGGGGCAGCCAGCGCTGACAACCCACAGCCACACGGGTGGCTGACCCTCGCGGAGGGACGGACGGAGGGAGGGAGGGAGGGAGCAGCTGCAGGGACTTGGCAGCAGGTCAAACGCAAGCTCTCAACATTTCAAAAAGGTGCCACAAGAACCAGCTGGGAGAATCAAGAGACACTCAAAGGTCTTCCACACACCTCTGCTTTGAACACACTCCAATCGAGGGCAGAGATGTCGAAGGCGGTGAGGAAAGACAAGACGGAAAAGCAACTCATACGCACACTTAAATAACCTGCTGCTCCAGCAGGGCTCAGGAGCGAGGTCTTTCAAAACTTCTCAGCTGCACACTTCCCCACGACGCAGAAGGCAAGAGTCAAAGTATTACGTCAGCTAAGACAGAGAGGAAGTCTTGTGGAAACTTCTCCTTCAGGAACAGACACTGAAAGCAGCTTCTAAGGGGTTTTTGTTGTTGTTTTGTTTTTTCCATTTCCTTTGAAAAAGAACAGGAGACACTGCAAGGATACTCTGGCCTTTCTTCAACAAATTCATTCCTTTTCCACTGTTAGGCTCCCAGACCCAGGTGGTACCGTCACTCCTCGACTGTCTCCTTTTGGCATCCCCTGCACAAAGGTGCCCAGAACAAAGCTGATCTCCTGCCCTGCACCTCCCCCACCCCCTCGCCAGCACCGCTCTCCCAGCAGACAGAGCCTCCGCCCCGCCTCCCCCATTGGCTCCCGCGGGGCGGGGCCTCCCGGGGCCGGGCAGCAGGGAGGGAGGGGCGGGGGGCGGCAGTGCGCGTGCGCTGGGCGGTCGGGCGGCGAGGGGAGGGGCGGGGCAGAGGGGGAGGAACTGGGAGGGGCGGGGCGGAGCATGCGCACTGGTGCAGAGGAGGCGGCCCAGGGGCGGGGCGGGGGCGGTGCCGGGGCTGCCCGGGCCCTGCGGGGAGGGAGGGGCCGAGAGGCGGCTGCTGCCGGCCGCGCGGGGCAGCGTGTCCTGGGGCGGGGCCGCCCGGAGCCTCGAGCCGCAGCGCCGGGAGCTGCCGCGCCGGGGCCGAGGGCCTTGGGCTGGGCAGAGCGAGCGGCTGTGCGCGCGGGGGTGGCCGGAGTCGTCGCGGCCCGGCTGGGTGCGAGCAGCTGCTGGGGAAGGCCCGGCATGGCCTGGGCCGCCTGCGGCCCTGCGGGAGCCCCCGGCTCTTGTGCCCCTTCTGCCGGCGGCCCCACGGCTTGGTGCCGGCTGCGGTGGCCGTTTCTGGGTGCCGTGGCCTCTGTGTGGGGTGGGCGCGGGGGCTGCTGGGCTTGTGGTGGCTGCGGGCCGGGGCAGGAGGCCGCCAGCTGCCCTGTGCCCCTGCTGACAGCCCTGCTTTGCCCGGGCGGATGCCCAGCTCCTGCCTGTGCTCAGCCCGGCCGTGGGCACCGGGATGAGCAGGACGTGCGGAGGCTGCTGGTGGCCGTGGCCAGAGCCAGGCTCTCGGCTGTGGCAGCGGAGCGGCTGCGGCAGAGCTGTGCCCTTCTGGAGGGCGCTCGCAGCCCCTGCGGACACCTGCCCAGAGGCCGTGCAGGGTCTGCAGGTGACATGTGCTCAGGGCAGCGTTGGCCCCCAGCCCCCATGGCAGCCCCATGGCGCTCAGCTCTGCCCCACAGAGCCCTGGCGGCAGTGCGGCAGTGTCGAGGGGCACGTGCGTGTTTGCAGGTGCTCAGCAGCAGCTGGGACAGAGCCTGCTGGGGCAGCCACGGTGCTGCTGGTGCTGCGCGTGGGCAGCGAGCGGGCGAAGGCCCTTGGTGAGCTTCCTCGCAGAGCTGCTGGTCTCTGCATGGGCTTCGGAGCCTGGGGCTCTTGTTGCGGCTGGGCAGCTGCTTTTCCCTTCCCGCCACGCCAGCAGCAGGGACCTGGAAGCAGAGACTCTGGGAAGCTGCTTGCCTTTGGTGTGGTCCCTGCCTGGAGCTTCCTGCTGAGAAGCCGCTGGGGAAGTGTCCTGGGGGCGAGCGGGAGCTGTGAGCAGCCCTGCCCCACGCAGCCCCTCTGCCTGGGGGAATGCCCCTCCCTGCCGGGGCCGCTGCTCCCCCCAGAGCTTCCCCAGCCCGTGTTCAGCCTCTTTGCAGTTACCGCTGGAGAAGGCTGGGTTGTGCTTTGTGTCTGCTGGGAGACCGATGCTGGCGAGGTGTGACTGAAGGAGCAGCATGAAACGTGTCTCTGGCTAAAAGCTGCCCTGGAGGACACTGGGGGCATTTTGTGCCGCCTTGAGTTTTACCTTCTGAAATAGCAGCATGTGCTGACTGAGAAGGTCTTCTTTTGTCTTCCCTCTGCTGTTCATTCCTGCATCTCCTTTTCTTTCCCTCCCCACTTCTGCTTTCTCAATCTTCGCATGCTGCTGAAGCAAAGGAAAGGAGCTAGGGGGTGTGTGCTTGTTTGTGAGTGAGAGAGGGAGACAGAGAAAACAGAGGAGAACCTTTTTTTCTTAAATAAAAGTCAATAGTTTACATCTTAATAGCAATTCATTAATTTGATTAACACCCCCTGCACCTTTCAAATGCCAGGGCTTAATGTCATTCTGAGTGTGTCAGGGGCAGGATGGGAAAGGGCAGAGTCAAGGGGCTTGGGCCTGGCTCTTCAGGGCAGCCACAGGGCCGGGGGCTCGGGGGTAGTGAATGAGCGTGGAGGAAAGCTAGCCCATGTGCTGACCCTCAGCACTAGAGCTGAGCCTTTTTTTCCCTTCTCATGGTGGCAGGTTAGGGGCTGGTGACACATGGAGCTGAGCGGGGGGGTGTAAAACCATGCTGCAGCAGCGCATGGTCCATCGCCTACAGTCCTGCTCTTAGCCCGTGCCAGTGCTTGCAGTTTTGTGGTGAGCAGGACTTCTGGCTGAAAACGAGCCCCGAGAGCAGGAAGAGGTTCCCAGGAGAGGGGAGCGGCTGCTTCCCCGGCTGGCCTGGGGTTACAGCAGCTGGAGGAGGTCCTGAAGGGGAGCCCACAGAGAGGGAGCAAAGCTGCAGGTTGTCCCGCTTCATTTGGAAGGAGACTGTTCCCATCTGCTGACCTGATGGCCAACCAGGTGGGCAAGCTGGTGAGGAGAGCTTTAAACTGGGGGCAGCTCAGGGGAGAGGCTGACTGCAGAAAGAGTGAGGAAGTGGTGGTGTGGGATGGCAAGGAAAAGGTGCAGGGTGATGTGGAGGAAAGAAACCCTGGAGAGAGAGCAGCGGCATGCAGGGAGCTCTGCGCAGGGACGGGCGATGAGGCAGTGGAGAGCGTGTGGGTGAGGATTAGTGGGCAGAGCAGCAGGGGTGGCCTTGTAGTGGATGCCTGCTAGGGAGTGCCTGAAGAAGGGCAGCCTGTGCAAGGCGCAGGGAGCAGAGAGCTGGGGAGAGGAAAATTGGTCCTGCTGCCCTGAAAGCAACTTCCAAGTTCGGGTGGTTTTTGGTTTTTTTTTTTTCCCATTTCCTTTGAAAAAGAATAGGAGACACTGCAAGGATATTCTGCCATTTCCTCAACAAAATCAATTATTTGCCTCTCTTTTGCTCCCAAACCCAGCCAGTACCATCACTACTGCATTAGCTGCCTTTTCTAACAGATACACAAAACGCCCCCAGAGCCTAGGCGATATCCTTAACTGCCCCTTTCCTATCACACAGGGAACATTGGCTGTCAATATGCTACTAAAGTCGAGCAGAGAAAATTGGAGGGAGTGGATTTTAAATGAACATCCATTCCTATCAAAATACATTCTCAGTCAGCACAGGCTGCTATTTCAGAAGGTAAAACTGAAGGCGGCACAAGATGCCTGTGTCCTCCAGTGCAGCTGGATATAAGGCTTTTTGGTCCACAACTGCCGTGGAGCTAAGCGGGTACAACGTGGGCAATGCTGCCTGGCCCCGGTTTGTGCCCCTGGCAGCTCCCCGTCCACGCACGCTGCCGGCAGGGCAGTGGGTGTCGCGGGACCCCCCTGCGCTCTCCAGGCTGCTCGCCGCACTCCCCCACCCCCGGGGGCTGTGTGTGTTGCTCCAGCTGAAGGTGCAGCCACCGCTCCAGCAGCTCTGCGCAGGGTTTACTGCATGAGCGGGAGGTGCTGTCCGGCCGGTGGCAGAGCAGTGGCTTACCGGACTGAATGCAGTCAATGTGAGGGGACCACAACGATTAGTGACTTTAAAGCATCAGAACTGCAGGATCATTAGAGCTGATAAAAAATATCTGAATTTCTGGTAATGAATATGTTTTCTTCTCAGTCTTTGCATGGAGATATTGTTTGGATAGGTTTTCAGGCCTTTATTCATTTGCCCACATACAGAGACGATTGCTGCCTGAGATGCCCAGGGGTACCTGTGTTCCCATGTGGTGCTGGGAAAGGTGGCCCAGGACCTGTGGGAAGCTGTCTGAAGCATGAGCTGGTCACCAAGAGAAGTCTCTCCAGACCTCTCAGGGAGACGCCTTATTTCTCTCCCTTGACTAGAAAGGGAAGTCCAGACACCTGGATTAGACAGAGACATCTGCACTGGAGGGGTCTGCCATGGGGTGAGATGTGTCTCCTCCCTGTTGTCCTCTCAAGTGGAGTTGCACTTCATTTGCTGGGCAGGGAATGGAAAGGGAGTGCAGCTGGATGTTTAGGGACTCCTTCAAGACATCACTATAACACAGGTGTGCTGAGATTGTTGCAAACTTGGCCATCCAAAAACAGAGTGTTTCATTGAAGCTGGTTACCCTGCTGCCCTCCCTCAGTCGAGAGAGCTCGACACCTCAGAGCAGGAATGGCTCTGTGCAAAGAGTGAGGAGTTGCATGGACTGTCCCAGGCAGGGAGTGGTTTGGGCCACTAAGCGCTGTGCGAGACACCAAAATATCTTTTTTAAGACATAAAAATATCCTTTTTAATGGTTGATTATAACAAAAATGTTTAGAAAATGTCAATAAAAATGAATCAAGACAGAAATTTTAAAAAGAATGTAAACAAGGAAATGTTTAGTTGCACTTTTCAGTTTTTAGCATTCTTTGTTCTTATAGCCCTCCTTGATTCGGTTTCTTTTTTTTATTTTGTTGGTGGTGGTGTGTTTTCTCAATATGCTGGTGTTTTGAGGGGCTTTTGTGTGTGGTCTTTTTTAAGGAAAGTGCTTCTCCGAATTGGGGTGGGATGCCGTCACAGGGTCATGGACATCTGGTGCCATTGCAGGTGCCCTGTTGCCCTCTGCCCAGCCTCCACCTGCAGCCCGGAGGGGCTCTGGTCTCCCGCAGGTGCCCCGTGAGAGCTGCCAGGCCCAGGCAGGTGCCTCAGAGACACCGGGGCCTCTCCAAGTGCTGCTGGGTGTTTGTGGTTGGACACCTGAGCTCTGCCTGGAAAGGGGAAGAACTGTTTTCAACATCTGAAAAGTATGAACACACTTTCACCAGCTAAAATGATCGACTAATTTTAATGTCAATGTTTTCCTGTGATGAAATAGTGGCAATTTTCAGGAAGAGTCTTAATCTCAGGAGAAGAAATGTTGATCTGTCCCCCTCAACCTGCGTTACCACTGCTCTGTCTGTTATACTGTGGAGGTAGTCTCAGTAATCTCTCACCTATTTTCACATGTCCTGACTAAATCGATCATTTCTAAAGGCATCTTTGCCTCAGACGATCTGGACTTCTGCACTTTCCATAGCTGCCCAGTTTCCCTCCTGCCTTTACTCTTTAGCCATTCAGATACCTCTCACCTCCCTAGTTGCTGCTCTGAGCTTCAGGGAGTCTGCAGCTTGCCTCGTCTCTCAGGAGTCTCATTGTCTCTTTAGCCACCTCCTTAGTTGTGTTTCCAGCTCTCCTTTCCTATCTCTCTGTCAAAACCATTTCAGGGACAGTTTTTCTTGTGGCAAGTGGACCTCACTGGAGGCAGCTTGCACTTAGCATACAGTTGGGGAGTGTATTTTATTTTTTTAGTAAACTCTATCGTATGTTATATTTGTTTGTCTGCAGATAGAAAAAATTCTTCTGCGTCTACAACTAGTTCTCTAAGGAAAGCAGGTGGTAATGTAGCATGCAGCTAGAGACTTGAGTGGAAAAAGGTTGGATTTTAACAGGCGTGATCTAAGTCCCCAGTGGCTGATGAGAGAAACGGCAGGGCTGGGGAGGTGAGGAGGAAGGCTGTCCATAAAGATCTCCCATCAAGGCTACTGCTTTCCCTACATGTCCAGACTTCATTAGGAGACACTCTGGCTCAGTATGAAGTGGAGAATGTGCATATCACTTGTTCTGCAAGCTGGAAAATAAAACTTAAAAATAAGACAAACTTTGCTCATTGAAATCCTCCTCATTTTAATACACTTCTGAAAAAATCTCCCATTGGCCATGCAAGAATTGAAGAACTGAAGAAAATGCTGGAGAGTGACGGGGTTATTAGGCCTTTAGCATTTGAATGGCCCCTCAGGTGTATTTGGTGCTGAGTGCACGAACCTCAGATGCTGAGAGGAGATTGATCAAACCACTCCAGAAGTTGAAGTCAGAAGCAAACACCAAAGTTTCTTGGAGTGTTAATAGGTCCCACGGAGGGACGTTACCAAAAAAAGGCTCCCTGGGGGCTGATTAGAGCAGAAAGTTGGAGGCACTGATTGCAGGTAGGCAAAGGCAATGTGCAGCTGGCTCTGATGTCCAGTAAACCTTGATGTGTTTTATCAAGCAGATTGGCCAGGCACCGACAGGCAGCCCCTGGAAAGGGGTGATCCTTTCCCTCAGGCTTTGCTCAGGGCTCTTCCTGGGGGCAGTGTGAGGGTGGGGGTGTGCAACACTGAGTGCAGGACACAGAATCAGAAAATGGCTGAGGTTGGAAGGGACCTCTGGAGACCATCTAGTGCAACCCCCCCCCCCCCCGCCCCCACCCCGCTCCAGCAGAGTCACTTAGAGCACATTGCAGAGGATTGCATCCAGGTGGGGTATGAATATCTCCAGAGATGGAGACTGCACAACCTCTCTGGACAACCTGTTCCAGTGCTCTGTCCCCCTCACAGCAAAGATTTTCCTCATGTCCACATGGAACTTCCTGGGTTTCCATTTGTGCCCATTGCCTCTTGTCCTGTCGCTGGGCAGCACTGAAAAGAGGCTGGCCTGTAGGGAACGGCGATCGGAAGATCTCGCGATGGCACGGAAAGAGGAAGGAAGAGGAAGGATATGACGTAGAGATAGCAGTATGCTTGTAGGTATATAAGCAAATACATGCGTACAATAAACGCCATTTGCAGCATCCTCATATTGGTGTCAGTGCTCATTGGCCCGGAGGCTGGGGGAGCCTCCGTGCCGTCTCAGGCGAACGGGAGATTGTCGCATCAGAAGGCGACAAGTGGTGACCCCGACGTGATAGCTGAGACGGCGGACCGCAGGCGGTCGAGAGGATCCGGATCATGGACGCGGTACTTAAGGTTGTACGCGTGGGTGCCCGGGAATGGGTGCTCTCTATGAGAGCGAATGCAGTTGCGAACTGCGTCGGGCGGCTCCTGAAAGATGGAGCGATAGTTAGAACAGGGGACATTTTTTCCCCTTCTAACTGGGAGAAGTGCACTCGAGCACTTGCTCAGAGAGCTATGGCCACTAAGAAGGCCGCAGAGCTTAAGATGTGGGGAGATATAACGATCATTTTAGAAAGGACTAGGGAGGAGCTTGAGACCTGGCAGGCTGCCCGCGCGGCGCTACACATGTCCGCGGAAATGGCAACACAGACAGCAGCAAACGCAGAGGAGCGAACGGAGGCGATAGAGGGAGAGGCGATAGTAGGGGATGAAGTGAAAACGGAGAGTGTGGAAACAGACATAAAGGAGGAGGCGGTTAATCAAGATCCAGAGTGGGGAGAGGGGGAGGCAAAAACTCCAGAGGCTTACCCAATAACGCCCTCTTCTCCGCCTCCGCCGCGGTATCCGTGGAAAGAAATGAGGGCGATGGAAGGGGGAGAACTAGGAGAACCAGGAGACCTTTGTGGAGACCGAGATATGAAAAAGCCAGAGGCGGGTAGAGGAAAAGAAAGCAAGGTGAAAGTGGAGGAGGCAGAAGAAAAGGAAAGACCGATTATAGTGGATGATCCCCGAGACTGGCTACCGGGGACCATGATTCGGATGCAGTGGGAGGACGAAAGAAGAGAAGAAGCAGGGGAAAGACCAGAAGCAGGGGAAAAACCGAGGGTGCCGCACCCGGGAAAAGATGGCACTGGCCGAGAGAGGAGTGGGCGTCGACCAGCATTGCGGAAGGAGGAGACTGAAGACTCAGGTGCAGCAACTAGGGCGGAGTTCCCCCGCCGCAGTCAGAGGCGAAGAAGAAGGAAAAAAAAAAAAAAAAAAAAAAAAAAAGGGGGAGGAAAGTTACAAGAGATATGGAGCAGATGTTTATGCTGCTTACAGCTCTGGAAGAAGAAATAGCTAAACAAAGAGGGCTATTAGAGGCAACAGCTAAACAAAGAGGGCTATCAGAGGCAGCAGCTAAACAAAGAGGGCCATCAGAGACAGCAGGTTTCACCCAAGCGGGAGGGGGAAAAGAAATTCCCCTAACAGACTGGAAACTGATAGCGACGGAATGTGCCCTGAGTGGCCTCAAGTTTCGTGCGCCAATAGGGGCCTTCCCAGTACGAGTTGCCCCGGGGGGGGGGGGGGGGGCAGTGGAATGGATGCCCCTCGACCCAAAGACGGTACAACAGCTATTGAAAGCAGTGCAAGAACAGGGCCTGCGACACCCGGAGACACAGACATTGCTGGACGCGGCGCATGCGGGAGGCCTAATACCGTGGGATTGTCGCGCCCTCGCGCGACTGGTTTTATCGCCCACGATGGTCCTTATGTGGAAAGAAGCGTGGACCTCGCGCCTGCAGCAGGCGTTGATGGCCGCACATGCAGACCCGCAGAACCCACTGGGCCAATCCACCCTACCACGGTTAAGAGGAAATGATGCGGCCATGGCTACACCCCAGCAGCAGGCCGCGGGCCTGACACCTCGGGAGATACTGGTGACAACAGAAGCATCTCGAAAGGCCTTTGATGATATTGGGCCACTGGTGCAGCAGGCAGAGCCATGGAGGACTGTGAAGCAGAGAGTGGGAGAGCCGTTTGACAAGTTTTATGACAGGCTACAGGCAGCAGTAGAACTTGCATCTTTACCAGACGCTGCAAAAGGAGCGGTGATGTTGGAATGTATCAAACAACAGGGCAACGAGTTGACAAAAGAAATCCTAAGAACAGCGCCTAAGGGAGCAAGTCTAGGGCAGACGATCAAGTACGTATTAGAACACCGGGACAAGACCACAGCCCTACAGATTGCTGCAGCAGTTATGGCAATGCCGGAGGTTAGAGCTAGAGGAGGTCCAAAAGGAGGCCCATGCTTTGGCTGCGGGCAAATGGGCCATTTGAGAGCACAGTGCACGAATAAGGGAAGTTACGCGCGCCTAACAAGGGGTATGGGGAGCCTTACATGCTGGGCCTGTGGAAAACCAGGACACAGAGCACGAGATTGTCGGCGGTCGGGAAACGAGAAGCGGGGAGGGCAACTAGGGGGCCACCCCTCCCCGGTGAGCCGGCTTCAAGTAGCCCCTGTCAACAACAACACACTGCTGAAGGACAGCTCCAGCGACCAAACTCCGAAGGGAAACCCCGCGTGGCCCTGGTCTTAGGGTGTGAGAAGAGACCCCGAGTGAAAGCGCATCTGATAGGCCCACCAGGGGCGGGTCCTCCTAGCATCCCCTTAATAATGATGCTAGATACGGGGGCAGATGTTACATGTGTGCCCTCGTGGTTGTGGCCATCGAGTTGGCCAGCAAAAGTGGCAAGCTCGTTAGATGGAGTGGGAGGCAGGGCGGAGGCTATGATTTCTGAAACCGATATCACAATTGTATTGGAGGACCCGGATAGGCCTGCTCAGATCATCCGTGTGCGGCCGTACATAACTGCCATAGGGGAACCATTGTTAGGGCGAGATGCCTTATTGCAAAGCGGCTTTCACCTGACAAATTTAGGGTAAGGGCCACTGCCTACCTCCTCGGGGCTCATTTCGCTGTCCCGCTGACATGGTGCTCCAATGAGCCTGTGTGGGTAGAGCAGTGGCCATTGACAGGGGACAAATTGGCGGCTGCCCGACAAATAGTAAGTAGAGAATTAGAGCAGGGACACCTGGAGGAAAGCCACAGTCCCTGGAACACTCCTATATTTGTGATACACAAAAAAGATAAGTCTAAATTTCGATTACTGCACGACCTACGAGCGGTAAATCAGCAGATGGAAGCGATGGGTGCCCTCCAGCCAGGGTTGCCACTACCATCAGCAATACCAAAGAATTGGCCAGTGGTGGTGATGGATATCCAAGATTGCTTTTTCTCTATACTATTAGCCCCTCAGGACAAAGCTCGATTTGCCTTCACACTGCCCTCAGAGAATCTGCAGGAGCCAGCAGCGCGATATCAATGGACAGTCCTCCTGCAGGGCATGAAAAATTCACCTACGATTTGTCAGGCGGCAGTAGCTAAGGTATTGCAGCCGGTAAGAGCGCAGTTCCCGCGCGCGCTTATCATCCATTACATGGACGACCTCCTAATAGCTGCAGAGACCCAGCAAGAAACCGATCAGGCAGAACAGGCAGTAATGAACTGCCTAAATGAAGCGGGATTGTACGTCCAGAAAGCGAAGACGCAAAGGGGAGAATCTGTCGACTATCTGGGAACCACCATCCTCCCCAGAGCTGTGGTCCCACAGCCGATAAAGCTCAATAAAGAGATACGAACGTTGCATGATGTACAGCAATTGGTTGGAGCTCTCCAATGGCTGCGAGGGCTGATAGGTATTCCCAAGGAGTGGATGGAGCCACTGTTCGAGTTGCTCAAGGGCCACAAACCATGGGAACCGAGGCAGATGACACCGAACGCGTTAGAAGCCCTCCGAAAAATAGAAGATCTCATGGCAAAGGGCGGAGTAACGAGATACGACCCGGCCAGACCAATCAATCTGTACGTGGCAGTTACAAGAACAGGAGCCATAGGCGTTCTAGGACAAGGGACACCGGAGCGTCCGGAAGTCGTATGGTGGATAGTGTCGAACCAAATAAGTACGGCATACGTCACAATCGTAACAGCGTTGGCACAGATGATACAGAAGGGACGAACCGCCACCGTTCGGCACTTCGCGAAGGAGCCTGAGTCCATTTACCTGCCGGTAAAAAGGAGTCAATGGGACAGCATGGTCCAGAAACAAGATAGTATAGCAATAGCTTTAGAAGGATTCCCAGGAACAATCAGATTATCACCTGTGCTGGAGATGTATACACACCTCACCGTCCTTCGGCCCCATCTGAAAGCCCGAGTGCTACAGCGACCTGCACCAGGGCGCACAGTGTTCACCGACGCATCATCGGTGACCAGGGCAGCGGTTGTTGTGTGGCAAGATCAAAAGGCCCAATGGCACCGAGTGAAGATCAGCGAGCCGGACAGTAGCGTACAGCATCTAGAGGCCCGAGCTGTGGCGCAGGCATTACAAATGTGGCCAGAAGAGCATTTGAATGTAGTGACAGACTCCATGTTCGTCTTTAAATTGTTACACAACATGTCATTACCCGGATGGGCCGGATCGCCCATTGCGCTAATGCTAGAAGAAGCCCTACAACAACGGCGGGCCACTGCCTCTGTTATTCATGTTCGGAGTCATGAGGCAATCCAAGGAGTGTACCAAGAAGGCAACAATAAAGCCGATCAAGCGGCCAAAGGTGTGTGGACAGTCGCAGAAGCAAGGCAGGTGCACGACCTTCTCCATGTTGGTGCAAAAGCACTGGCAAAAAGCTGCAACATCCCCCTCACCACGGCTCGTGAAGTGGTTGCGGCTTGCCCGTATTGCCAAAAAACCCCCCTGTGGGGCGCCGGCATCAACCCCAGGGGGCTGAAAGGAAACCAAATATGGCAAACGGACTTCACAATGTGCCAGCGACTTCGACCACGGCCCTGGCTGGCTGTTACAGTGGACACACACAGCGGTATCATCGTGGCGACCCAACATAAACGAGTCACAGCGCGGGCGGCACAGTTGCATTGGCACACGGCAATGGCCTGGCTGGGTGCCCCAGAAACTATTAAAACAGACAACGGCACGTGTTTCACAGCGCAAAGCACGAGAGAATGGGCCGTACGGTGGGGAATTAAGCTAGTACACGGTATTGCCTATAATAGCACAGGTCAAGCCATCGTCGAGCGAGCAAACTGCACTTTAAAGCAAAGGATCGAGATTCTTGGGGAGGGGGAAGGATATACACAAAGAATCCCCGCGCACAAACAATCAGAAATAATTATGCGCGCCTTATTCGGTCTGAATCAGTTCATCAGGGAGGAGGAGAACAAGACGCCAGCGGAAAAGCATTGGGTGGTCCGAGCGATGCACGAGGGACCAGACGTAAAGGTCCGAATCCCGGAAAAAGGGGAATGGGAAGAGGGGTGGCAGCTGGTAACCCAAGGACGAGGGTATGCAGCGGTCAGGCAGGGAGAAATGGTAAGATGGGTCCCTATGAAGTGGGTGCGCCCAGACCTCAGGGCAAGGACAAGACAGGAAGCAGAGAGTCAGGTGAATTAATGAATGTCTGAGTTTTATTGCAGGGGAGGACCACCCTGAAAAGCCGATGATCCCTTCTAGCAGCAAAGACAGCAGACAGGAGAAGAAGAACAGATGAGAAAAGGCGCGTGAAACCACAAGAAGAACGCGTAACCAGAAAACCCGAGAAGATGGCAGGGGGAGCAACCCAAGTAGCTCTCCTCGTAGCGATGCTGGGACTGGGACTCCAAGGGGTGAAAGGCGAACCAATGTTAGCGAAATGGGGTAGTAACAATCTATGGCTCACCTGGCAAACCGGACAGGAAATAAGCAATTTTGCCTGACGTTGGTGGGTGCGGGGCAGCCCTTTTAAGACATGCTTAATAGGGGTCCCATTGAATTTGACCGTAGACCTACCAAAGCTGAGAGAGCATTGCACAAACACAAGCAATATTAGTAACTGCTTGAACACGCTGAATGCATCATTGCCCTGGGACCCGCAAGAGCTTGACCTTCTGGGTTCGGTAGTGGTAATTGGCTTGGGCTAGGACCATGGGCCAGGCAATTACTAATAGAAGAGTTGCACCTGCTACTGATGCTCGTGCTAGGTATATTAGTATGTAGACTAGTGTTTAGATGCTTGGTAAGACAACTGCTAGAAAAGGGGTGGTCCCACCCACACCCACACTATGAACGCTTAACCCGCGACACGGCAATTTAAAGCAAATAGCATAGTCAAAGCATGGGGAGGGGGAGATGTAGGGAACGGCGATCGGAAGATCTCGCGATGGCACGGAAAGAGGAAGGAAGAGGAAGGATATGACGTAGAGATAGCAGTATGCTTGTAGGTATATAAGCAAATACATGCGTACAATAAACGCCATTTGCAGCATCCTCATATTGGTGTCAGTGCTCATTGGCCCGGAGGCTGGGGGAGCCTCCGTGCCGTCTCAGGCGAACGGGAGATTGTCGCATCAGAAGGCGACACTGGCCCCATCCTCTTGACACCTCAAGGTATTTGTAGAGGCAGCTGAATGCCACTCCATGCCAGGGGCTTCCAAGATGGCATGAGATGTGCAGGTTAACTCATCTGAATCAATCCCTGAGCCATGGGAAAATGAATTCCCTTCTTGTCCCTCTCCAGGTGTCCTGCCTAGTTAAGAGATGGCAAGAGGGGCTTCCAGAGTGGGACATTTCCACCTCTGGTAGATAAACGTCCTCTGATGAGACAAACTGCAATGCTGGAATCGGTCTGTCTGCAGTGTTTAGAGAGAGACCCTCAGTGATTATTTTAGTCTTCCTCACTGAACATTTCCCAGGAGGAGGGAGTACAAAGGACAAATAAAGTCACCTCTTCAGCTGGGCCACTGTTCCCACGAGGGGCCAGGCTCCTGGGACGGAGGGAGCTCCTGGCAACCTGGCAGCACTGCTGAGAGTCAGCTCTGTCCAGGAGCAGCTCTCCTGCAAAGAGCAGCAGGGCTGCAGGCACTGCCTGCAGGTGCCACGACGAGACAAAGGAGATGAGCAAGAGGAGTGAGACAGGAGCTGAAGGCAATCAGGAGTGGGTAGATGGCTGAGAGGTGACTGGAGGAGAAATCTTCACAGCCCCTAACACAGTAAGTCTCTGGCTGCAGGGCAATGCAGCTGAGGCATCCTGAGGGGTTCTCTAAAGCTACCACATGCCATGGCTGATGGGGTCTGCCAGGATGGGTATGCCAGTCCCTCCTGAGTGGAGCAGGAGGTGCTTTAGAGCAGGGATTTCCAGCCACACCGTCACAGGGAAACGGTGTCCTGCCACCTTCTCCCAGGGATGCTGCAAGGGTGTGAAGCTGGGGTGTGCACACAGGTCTGCCCAGGGCTGTAATTCAGAGCAGTGTGCCTTGTTCTCTCAGCCTGGGAACATTTCTGGAGGGGGCTTTCCAAAAGGAAGGTCAAGACTGGGATGCCTTAAAGGAAAGGAGCTTTCCTGAGTCTCAGCTTTCAGTTTTATTCTCTTTGTTGGGACGAAATGTTTTTGGATCTGTCTGGTTTCAACGTGGGATTGAGATTCCCAAAGAGCAACAGTGAGAGAGGAACAGTTGTGGGAGAAACTCAAGAAATCCCTTCCTCCACCCCTCAGCCTACAGACAGAACCATCATCACCTTTCCAGCCTCAGCAAGCTTTATCCCACCTGCTCCTTAGCCCCTGCAAACACGGAGGTGCCCCTGGGCAGTGCCCTGCCCCCAGGAGGTTTCTGCAGGGCAGAGCTGAGCACCCAGGGGTGGCATGGGGGGGTCTGTGAGCACTGGCATGACACGTGGGACAGAGAAAGAGCTCCCTGCAGGGACAGCTCCAGGCAGCAGGGTCACGGTCAGCATGAGTGCAAATGTCCTGCACCTCAGAGGTGCAAGCACAGGGCAGCTGGGAACAAGACTGATGGAGAGGCCAGCTCTCCTCACTCTGCACTAAAGACAGAGTGGATCCTTTTGCCTCTCTGGAATCATGGCTATTCACTCTGAGTGCAGTTGCAGTGCTGAGGATCTCTGTCTCCAAGAATCCTCCTCAGGGATGATGACTCAGGGGAATCTAAAAGATAACCAAAAAAACCTTGAAATTAGTTAAGAACACCCATTGTTTAGAACTGAGAGTGAAGATGCAAAAAGCCCTTCAACATTATGAGTGGATGAAATCTGACTAAAACTGTGAATTTGAAAGTTTAGTCACCCCTGTTCCCATGCACCCACTGCTGTGGGTCAGGACTGAGTCCTCTGGAGCCCGTGGGAAGAGGCCCCCGCTCCTCATGGCAAACTCAGGCAGCACAAAGGGGAGCTCAAGCCATGGAGCTCAGTGACGGTCCTGGCAAGAGGAGGATAGATATTGTGTATGTTTGGGGGAGGGAGGCTTCTACACAAAGGTTTTGTTTGTAGAAGGCTCTCCTGTCTCCTCATTGTCTCCTCTTCCTTGGATAGTCCCTGTGGGCCCTGAGGGAGCAAATGTCCAACAGCAGCTCCCCCACCGAGTTCCTCCTCCTGGCGTTTGCGGACACACGGGAGCTGCAGCTTCTGCACTTCTCGCTCTTCCTGGGCATCTACCTGGCTGCCCTCCTGAGCAACGGCCTCATCATCGCTGCCATCGCCTGCGACCACCGCCTCCACACCCCCATGTACTTCTTCCTCCTCAATATCTCAGTCCTCGACCTTGGCTCCATCTCTGTCACTGTCCCCAAATCCATGGCCAATTCCCTGTGGGACACCAGGGCCATTTCCTATGCAGGATGTGCTGCCCAGATCTTTCTGCTTCTCTTTTTGTTCTCAGCAGAATATTATCTTCTCACTGTCATGGCCTACGATCGCTTTGTTGCCATCTGCAGACCCCTGCACTACGAGACCCTCATGGGCAGCAGAGCTTGTGTCAAAATGGCAGCAGCTGCCTGGGGCAGTGGTTTTCTCACTGCTGTGCTGCACACTGGAAGCACATTTTCAATACCACTCTGCCAAGGCAATGCCGTAGAGCAGTTCTTCTGTGAAATTCCCCAGATCCTCAAGCTCTCCTGCACAGACTCCCACCTCAGGGAAGACTGGGTTATGGAGGCTAGTGGCTGTTTATTCTTTGGGTGCTTTGTTTTCATTGTTCTGTCCTACGTGCAGATCCTCACAGTGGTGCTGAGGATCCCCTCCGAGCAGGGCCGGCACAAAGCCTTTTCCATGTGCCTCCCTCATCTGGCTGTCGTCTCCCTGTTTGTCAGCACTGTCGCGTTTTCCCATCTGAAGCCCCCCTCCATGTCCTCCCCAGCTCAGGATCTGGTGGTGGCTGTTCTGTACTCGGTGGTGCCTCCAACACTGAACCCGCTCATCTACAGCTTGAGGAACAAGGAGCTCAAGGAGGCACTGAAGAAACTGATTCAACTGGGACAATGTCAGCACCAGTAACTGTCCTACGTGCATCCACTCATCATTCCCAGGTTATCTGGCATCAAGGCTCTGTGTGCTTTTCTTTCTTGCCTACTTTTCTCTTCTACCTAATTGTTAACAGAAAACATTGTTTTGGTCCCTGCCACCTCTCCTCAGGAAACTCTCATTGGAATCTGACCCAGCGATGGTGTTGGAGCAGGAAGCCAGGCTTCGCCCTTCATCAGCAGAGAGGGGCAACCTCGGAGCCCGCTGGTCTGAGCTGCCTCCGATGCCCCCAGGGCAATGAGGAGAGTTTCCCTCTGCAGTGTCGCTTTTGGCACTGACACCAAGGGAGTGCAGGGCAACAGAGTGAGGCTGGGATGAGCACAGCTGGGGTGAGACCGTGGGTCCCGTGTCCATTAGGAGAGCTCAGCTCCCCTGGCCACAGTCAGAGGGTGATTTCACTGCCCTCTTCTGCAAGCGTGGCAGCCAGCTGTCCCTGTGGCTTGGTCCCTTGCCTCTGCACTGCTCCAACACTCAAAGCAGAGCAGGAGGGCAGAGGAGTCTGGATGCAGCTTGTGGGGACAGACCCTGTGCTCCTCAGGACCATCGCCCCACTGACACAGCAGGAATTTCCTGGTTGCAGCCTTTGCACAAGGACTGCAGCTTTCCTGCAGACACATCCAGCAATGCCAGCAGGACTTTCCCCTTTCAGGGCTATTCTCCTTCTTTCCACACTCTCCTGCTGTGCTCTGCTGTGGATATATGGCCTAAGCACTCTCCTAATGGGTGGTGGTAGGGTTGTGCTTCCCTGGGCATTCCTGTGAATGCAGGCAGGAGCAGGCTTTGGGCACCTTTCTGCCAGACCTGGCCTGCAGAAAAACATTTTATAATAAAAGGGGATCTCCTCTGTGATGTGCCTCAAGCCTGGCCTTTCTTCAGAAGGGGGAGTCCAAAAGACTCCCAAGGGATTGCACCACAAAAGGACTTGTGGTTCTGCTTGTGAGCTCTCTGGGCTCTGGAGGAGAAGCTCAGAGTCTCCATGGGATCTGCTAGGGACCGTGGATTGGATTTGGGGCTCCTTTCTCAGTGAGCGGTGCCAGTGGAGATGCAGAATGGTCTCTGAGTTGCCTCCCCTGGGCTATCCCACAGGTGACAGTGCCGATGACAGATGGCCATTCTTCTGGAGGGGATTCTGAGCCACCAGCAGAGCTCAGGGGATCTGGAGGGACAATGTGTGCCTGGGGGGGGCAGTGAGTGGAGGCTCACCAAGGGAGGGACAGTCCATGGTGGAGTCACCCGAATGTAAAGCACTAAATACAGGTATGCCCAGGGAAATGAGGGCTCTGCCACCCGTGGAGGGGCAGTGGGGACCCAGGAGGCCCAGGGAAGGGGCACTGGAGAGGGATTCGTGCACCCTCAGGGAAACACCCCAGGCTGGAGTTAGAGCCCACCCAAACACATCTCCTGCCATTGCAAACACCTCGGGGTCACTCTGAGCACTGTCCATGAGCACAGACACATGCCAGCAGTGTCGGTGGTGGTGATCCCTGTCTGGCTGGGCCCGCTTCCCACCTGACCAGCATGGCCAGTGCCCAGTCAGGAGTCACCCTGTGGCCCCCAGTTTGCTCACGCTGCAGAGCAGCACCGCCAGCCTGGGACCCTGCAGGGAGCAGCAGGGAAGGGTGCAGGAATGGCTGGGCAGGCCAGCATGGACATTGTCACCTGGGAAAGGCTCTCTGGGGAGCAGGGATGTCACAGGGGAAAAGCAGGGCAGCCTTCAGAGATGGAAAATGAGGAGGAGACCCAGGTTTCTGTGTGCCCCAGCTCGGGGCAGGCTGCTCTGTCCCTGCGGCAGCAGGAGCTGCTGGAGGGGCTGCAGGGCCAGGGCTCTTGTGCTGTGCTGGGCAGTGGGGTGGGCATGGAGGGGCTGCAGGCAGACAGGGAGGGGGATCTGCTGGACACAAGAGCCGGGGAGACACAGAGTGACCAGCGGCATTGCGGGGCCTCCTCCCCCTTGCCGGGGAACTGCTCCCCTTGTCCTTGGGCCTGGCCTGAGTTAAGCTGTGGACATGCCTGTGCCTGACCTTGCACCTCGCAGGTCCTGACCTGACCCTGTCCTCGTCCTGCTGACCTGACTCCCCATCTCTACCTCGGACAGACCTGGGCACTGCAGTCAGAAAGCGTTGGCAAAGAAAGCTGGATGCAGGCAGATCCCAGAGAAGGTTGTGGGTACAAAAGGTCCCCAAACAGCCCCACAGCAACTCTTGCCTGACAGCCAAATTCAATAAGTAAGGAGTGATTTGGGTTTGGACCCACTACCCAGCTACCACTGCACACGGTCTTAGCTGGGTGACAAAGTGAAGGCAGCCAAAGGGTCTGATTTTACGATGGGTAGTTAGGAGAGCAGGTCTTTCTGTGTCACAGCTCAAGGGTTTATGCATCATTTGTGGCTGGGTTGCTGCTACAAAGAGTGTGTTGTCAGGAGCAGCAAGAGCAGAGCTGCTGTGTACGGGAAGGGGAGATGGGAGGCAAGGGTGCCGGCAAGGCAGGCAGGGCAGTGACCCACTGGTGTGAAATGCTGTCCTGCAGTGCCCGGACAAGAGGAGCAGAGCAGGACTGGGGATGGTAACCAGCATCAGGCACAGGCCAGTGATCACCAGACAAGACCATAGGGCTCCAAGCAGCCCTGCTTTGTGTGGGAGGTTGGACCAGAGACCTCCAGAGGTGCTTTCCCACCAAAACTCCTCTGCAAATCCATGAATGGAAAGAGCCCAGGCACAAACACAGGTTCTGCCTGTCCCAAGGGCTGCTCTGCTGGTGGGCGAGGGGCAGAGCCCTTGGCTGGCCCCACGCTCCCTCGTCCTCCTCTGCCTCTGAGCAGAACATCGCCTGGGTCCAGATAGGGCCCCGCTCACGGCCCCACCGCAGGCTGCTCCCTGCAAAGGGTGAGATCCCGACGTTCCCAATATGGAGCTGATGATGAAGCAGCATCTGGAGCCCAGCCAGCCACTGAGCCCTCAACCCTTCCTGACCCAATCATGGGGCCCTAAGCAAGGCTGCTTGCCCTGCACCACTGCCCCCCCCCACCACCAAGTTCCCCTTCCCTCTGTGCCTTTCCCACCCCGGCCCTTGCAATTGCGTGTGCCTGCTCTGCCCACTTGCCTTCGCCACAGCCACAGCTGCACTGGAAGCACGTGAAAATGCCGGTGCTCCTGCCCTTGAGCTGGCATCCACCCCAAACCTGGAGCCTGGCCGCTCACCAAGGCATCGCCTGTCCAGAGCCCCAGCTGTGCAGCCAAGGGCAGGGGTCTTCACCCCAATTTCCCTGCTCCTCCTCCTGCTCCCGGCACCACTGCTGCTGTGCCCATGTCAAACCATCCTGCTGCGACATGCCACAGGGCCCCTCCAGGGCTGTGCTGAAGCCTTTCAGGAGCAGACTGAGGTGGGGCTGGTACCGCCAGGGTGGGTTGGGAGAGGGCAGCTCCCCTCTGCCACGCTGGGGCTGGGGCTGAGGCTGGGGCTGGCACAGCTTTTCCCTGGGGAGCTCCCGGAGGAGCCGCTCCGGGGGATCCTCCACCTCTGCCCTGGCAGCACCAGCACTCAGGATGCCGCAGGGGAGAAGGGCCCAGAGGGTGGAAGGGGGACGGGCTGCCCTGGGGGAGCATCGAGACCTGGTGCGTGCATGCAGGGATGGAGTGCAGCAAGCCAGAGCTCAGCTGCAGCTGGAACCAGTGAGGGAAGGGGAGGGCAACGAGAAGGCCTCCTGCCAGGGCATCCACAGCAAAGGGAAGGCAGCTAAGGCAAGTGTGGGCCTGCTGCTGAGTGGGCCAGGGGCCCTGGTGACCTCGGGCATGGAAAGGGCTGGGGTGTTAAATGCCTTTCTTGTCTCAGCTCTCCTGGGTAAGCTCTGCCTGAGGCCTCCCAGTTGCCCACATCTCCCAGCAGAGTCTGGGGGATCTGAGCACCCGGCCCCCTCCCAGCCCAGGCTGTGCCCCACACCGGGGTCAGCAGACAGCCGTGCTCCGGGATCTGCCGTGGTGTGGTGCAGAAGAGAGGCCACGCAAGGCTGCCCTTTTCCCCTCCATTGGGATACGGAGACCTGCAGGAGGACAGAGCTGGCCATGGACCACCCCACAGCCGGGGTGAGCCACCCACCCTGGAAAGGGCTGATGTGAGGGGCTGGTCTGGGACGATGGCCCTGGGGCAG